>NW_027491188.1:1357500-2803023 GCF_021521415.1 Bidens hawaiensis | reverse complement strand
CACCGGAAAAATGTCAATTACTATTTTGTCCTCCTTATTATTTTATAGATAATATAGATATAGATATTACATGTATATAAATACAATAATGCTATTTGTGTAAAAAAACTCATATATTATTATATTTTCGAAGGCATAATAATAATAATAATAATAATAATAATAATAATAATAATAATAATAATAATAATAAATTCTCATGTTCTTTCTTTTGATTTTTTTTTTCATTCATGACAATTTTTGTTATTCTTGTTTCAGGCTTTTGCTCTACTTATGGTGTTCTTATTGCACTGAAAACACTAAGAAAATCAACGAAAAAGAAAAAGATGGGTGAAAATGCTAGTGTATGTTGAAAAAATCTATCTAATTCTATTTAAAATTTGAACATGCATTTGCATGTAAACATCTATATTTTGTTATATGCACGCATGCAAACATGTATTCACATCATGTAAATGTAGAGTTTAGTTATATTTTACTTAATATAGAAATTTACATCCTTTTGTTTTGTCTAGTACACATGTATAATATCTGATTTCAATTACACACAAATAAAGATTCACATATTATGTTTTATGTAAACGATCACTTTGAAAAACATACTATTACATTTACATATATGTAAAACAGACGCATGATTTTTTTGAAGATCTATATTTAAGTAGACGCAAATATATAAAAAAATGTTTAGTATTAATATTTTGATATATGTAAATAAATAATAGAATGATAATAAATGGCTAAATATAACTATATGATTGCATTTGCATAACTGATAATCACGATTTGAAGAAATAAATCACAGTATTAAATATTAGTTTGATTCTTTATATTTTAAAAACCGTATAAATAAGATAGACAAGAGAGAAAATAGGAGAGAAATTAATTAGTTAATTAAGAAACTATTGGTCAATTATACTCTTTTACTCTATTTAAAATTTTAAAGATTGATTAAAAATGAATGGTTTATATTGGTTCTTAAAGTTCTTAATCAAATTGTAGTTTTTAAAGGATACAAACCCATATATATATATATATATATATATATATATATTTATATATATATATATATATTATATATAAATGACGATTCCTTGTAAAAATGTGTATTACATCAACTAGTAAAACCTAAACAAAAGTGTATTTTTCAACATGCCACTAGATTCGGACATTTTTACTCAGTCGGCATATGATTATGCTATGAGGATGAGATGCCAACCAACCATAAAACTATAAACACATAGTCATATAATATTTAACAACTAATCGAGCAATATCACAATATGCAAATATTGGAATTGTGTTTGAGTATATACTTGTATAGTAAATAAATAACAAAGTTGGGGTACGTTTAAAGTCCCCGAAATATAAAATAGAAAAAGAGGAGTGTGATTACTCACTTTGATTGGTGAATGAAAAGATCGTATTTTTGAAGCGTGGGTGAGTCACAACGAATAATCCCTATATTCAAGTAATTAAGGCTTCTTTAGAATGTGTTTGAATAAATAAAGGTCAAAGAAGCATATACATATTAAAATAACACACCTATAAGTTGAAAAAGAAACAAGAAAAACGAAATCAGTTTTGGACAAATTTTTGTCATCGATTGCATAAATGAGTAAAAATATTATTAATTTCTCAAAATTATAAGAATCTCCAGTCAACTAAATTAATATGTAAGGAACAACTTTGCTTTATAAAGTTTGCCCGGATTCGGACCCGAGATAGGCTAAATGGTCGATCTTCACAGATGGTACAAATCTGCACACTAATTAAACTAACGTTGTGAAGGCATACAAAATAATAAAAATACAAATAAATAGTTGTTAGAACTGTAACTCAATAGAATTAACTATAGTCTTTCCAGTTTTTTATTAACAATTTATTGCTCAACCTTTTCCAAACAATTCTGCTGTCATATCCGGAACATTGTAAACAACAATGATTTTGATGCTTTGGAATGGATTTTGATAAATAAAAATTACGAACCACTATAGTATGATAAATACAATATGTTTGATCATGAATCATCAAAATCCTTATGGTTCTTGAATCAAAATAAATTAAACAAAACAAAAACTTCAAGAGCATAAGAACTTGTTAAGGTGTGGCAATTAAATATCATTTTGCAACCTTATGTCTTTTGTTTCCTCCACCCAACGTACCAAGGTGTATTGACTCGGTGAGATCATAGACATGATTATTTGATAGTTTTAAAACCATTATAAAAAAAGAAAAATAAGAGAAAATAAAGAACAAACACATAAAACATGACTAAAGACAAAGAAAATATGAAGAACATAAATTATAAACTTTCTTTGAGGAATGTTTTAGGGAGAGAAGAAGAGATAAATAAGCAAAGGAAAAAAGATGAAAATGAGGGGGTATTTATAATTGTGATTAGAAGAGGATTAAGTAGGTCAGTTTTGAAAAGAAAGTTGTGATTGAAATATGCTAGAAAGATGCAAATGTTGAACATGAGAGGTGAATACCAACCCAACTTGGAAATAAGATTCGTATGTTAAAAATTAGCAAGACTTTTGGTAAACGAAATACAAATACGCAAGTTGATCTGAAGTGTAAGCACGAGAAAATAGAATTAAACCATCTTGAAGCTTCTCCCGTACAAAATGACAGTCTAATTTAATGTGTTTAATTCGTTCATGTGATCTATCACCATAAATAGCAGCTTGACTTTCACATTTTAGTGGAATAGGAGTAAACCCATTCACTTAGAACTTGGAAAACATGAGTTAACCAAGCTAACTAGTAACTCTTACGCTATATTTTGCCACAACAAAACTAAATGAAATACTGCTTTATTTCTTAGACTTCCAAGGAATAGGACCACCCCCAAAGAACTGAAATAACCACTAATAGATCGTTTTGTGTTTGGACATGAAACCCAATCAAAATTACAATATTCTGCTAAAGTAAAATTCATCTTATTATTGAAACCTAATCCATATAAACAAATAGACTTGACATAACAAAGAGTATGTCATGTCTCATTTGAGGACCCTTTGGATGACACATGAGTTGAATGAGAAATTGAACAAATCTAAATCACGTATAATATGGGTTAAGTAACACAACTCAAGTCCCGAATGATAATCAAACAAGAGCTAAAGGGATAACTCTCGTCTATATTAACTCGGTTAGTATCTCTAAATGAACCCTAACTCGGTTGCATCTCAAATACTCTATAATTTCTAACCATAATTTGGTTTATATAGACTAACCTAGCTTGATAGCGAAGACATTACCTATTATAATAAGACATTACCTATTATAATCAAAATACAATTAGAAAACATAACCATTATGGCATACTTGTCAATATTGGTCCTTCAAGTTCATTGACTTGTGACTTGGAGTCCGAAATTACGTCCAACAATCACCCCCTAATTTCTGACTAGGAATAGGTGGTTTTTCAACTTCGAGCATGTCTCTTTTGCCCTATGTGATTTAAACCATGATCTTGACCTTCTCGGCTTTCACAGCCATCTTGGTCCTTTACCTCTTGTTCTTGACCTTCTGGGACTCCTCTTAATCCATGACTGTGTTCTTTCGGCTCTCCTAAACTCGAATACCTTGAAGCCCTCTTCCACAACTTGTTTCACACAAGTTTTTAACGGTTTCTCACCGGTCAGCTTCTCGCCTTAAATACTTTCACACGGAACCCTCTTTCCCACTTTGATCTGTCACAGATTAGTTCTTCTCGAACTCACTTTCACAGGAAACTTGATTGATTCGCACAACCGACTTCTCGCCTTGTTCTTCATTGCTTCACACAATCGGTCTTTGTCTCTTATAAATTTATCACAGATTCACAGTTTTCTTTTAAACTGGTATCACACTACATTATCCCAAATCAGTCACATAAACACCGATATACACCGTAACAACCTGAATCACTAAGGTAAATCCACACCTATCGCAGTTGATTTGAACTTTCACTCGATCAGACTCGCTCCGGCCGATTATTTTTCGTGTGTTTGACTCACACAACCCACCCATTTTGAACCTACGCAGCTCTACTCGACCAAACCCGTCAACCCGAACAACTGTTCAGAACTGAACCTACTTGCTCGAAATCAAACTCTGAATTGAACCGAATTATCCAACCCCCTTGCTCCAGCCCATCGGAACAATATGAACAAATCTATATGTCCCAAAATTGTTTACTCGCGGAAGCTCGATCACAAACATACCTTTTGAAAAAATTGAATCGTTTGCAAAACAACTTAACTTGTTGAATTGTATTTTCTTTTTCTTATTGCTGCCTTCAAAAGGAAATAAACAAAAATCAAACCTCTTTTGCTTGTAGTTAATTAAATAATATTTTGTTGACTTTTGTGATGACCACTTTTATACTCTTTAATCACCAAATAGAATAACCACATAATACATCTTTGATCAAAAACCGCCAGTCACATTCTGTTGATCGCTAATCAGACACGAACTAAACGAATAAATCTCATTTATATTAATCAGAAAATATAACTCAAAAACTGATTACAAACTCTCAAACCTAACTCAGTTTGACTCTTGATGAACCCAAACTCGGTTGCATTTAGATGAACCCTAACTTGGTTATATCTCGAGTGTATCTCTAGATGAACCCTAACTCAGTTGCATCTCACATACTCCATAATTTCTAACCATAACTTGGTTTTTAGAAATTACCTATTATAATCACAATACAATTAGGAAACATAACCATTATGACATACTTATCAATATTGGTCCCTCAAGTTCACTGACTTGTGATTTGGAGTCCGAAATTACGTCCAACATCAACTTCGCAACTAGCCTACAATAATCAAAAGGCTCATCAAGAACCTAACCAAATTAGCTTTGAGTTGTAAATACAATGGTGTAGAGGAATTAACAAGAAACATCCTTAGCATTAAACTCAATCATAAGATCACTGGAAAATTTTGATCGAGGCATGACTACCCAAAATTCACAATTTAAAACCAAATACCCAAGAAATAGTTATAAGAGCCAAGATCTTTTATCTGAAACATAAAATGATAGAAGTTGTTGATACCAGACATCTCATTTTCATCATTGGTGGTTAGGAGACTAGCATCCTCATATACGACCAAAAATACAACCAAATCATTTACTTAAATTAAAACAATCAAAAATTAATTGGTAGATCGCATATAACCTTGAGCTATAAGAGTATTAGATGTTTCTAATTACATTTTGCAGATCTTGCTTCAAACGATATAAAGATTCTTTAAGTTTCACTAGTACACAAAATGATCATTTTATAACAGTTAGCGTTTTAATAGCGGTCTCAAACGTTGTAAAATTTGTGTTGCAAAATATGAGATCTGATATTTAAGATGGTTCAAAAACCAGCGTATAAGTTAGAAGATATCGGGCACTTTTATAACGGGTAGTTAATGGTTTTTTATTATAAATTTACAATGGGCCACCAATCGGTGTTTACTCTATGTTTACAGCATGCACGCAACCGGTGTTTACAAATTATTTACAACGGGCATTTAACCGGTGTATAAAAGTACTTACAATGGACCATCAACCTGTGTATATTAGGTATTTACAACGGGAAACTAACCGATGTTTACTAACTATTTACAATGCACCATTAAGCGGTGTTTACTAATTATGAACAATGGACTGTTAAGAGGTGTTTATTAAATATTTACAATGGGTGTTTGTAACGTCTTTACAATGGGCACACAATTATCTAAATATTTACCACGACACATTTGCCGGCATTAAAAATTATTTACAAGGTTAATGAACCATTAGTTAACAAGGAACTATATACAACGGGCTATTTATTTATAACGGTTATGTATTTAAAGCATACAGCCACCAAAATATATAATAAAAATATAATATATTTAGCACCATCTATACAGCCGCCAAAATATATATATCAAATATATTTAATTAAAACCAAATATAATCACGTCGATTTACACCCAAATATAAACAACTTTATAACAACATATATATAAGCACTAGCTTTACAATGCCTCTTCTTCATCCTTTGATTTTATGTAATTAGGAAACATTTTTAACTTAAGACACAAAATCCTGAATTGATTTTTGAGAATAGGCTTTATAAGAGTTTATCATTTAAAATAGATAACGATATAAAACTTTTACCATGGTTTATAAATTATAATAACGTCATCTAAAAGATATAAGTACTTAAAAGATAATCTTTGCATATAATCACAATCTTCTTCATGGCCATCATCACATAGTATCTACATTCCCAATATGATTGTTGTTGTAGACACCATTCAGTAACAATTAAATTAATTAAAATGCAAAAATAAAAGAAATTGCAAGACAATAATCAAAATAGAAAACTTACTTTAACCATTTCTCATCATCATCATCATCGTACTCAGTATATCCCACCAATAGCAAAGCTATGGTAGGGTCTGAGGAGGGTAAGATGTAGACAGCCTTACCTCTACCCCATAAGGATAGAGAGGCTGCTTCCGGTGAGACCCCCGGCTCGATAGTAGTTTTGCATCAAGCCTTGGACATAAGGCACATAGCACTCAATCATCGGGACACCGGCTGATCGGTGCATGTACCCTTGTCTTTCGGCTATCAACGCCACTACATGATGCCTGATTAACCGTCCGTCACTTTTAACGTTATTTTCACGAGATTAGTAAAATAACGTCAAAATTAGTGCAATTTCACTTTTGCCCACCCGAGGGTTCACACATATATACATCATATGTGCGCACCGCAAGCAGGGCTTAAATAAATCGGTTACCAAATAAATCGGTTACCAAGTTTCTCATGTTATATTCAAATAAATCGGTTACCAAGTTTGAAATCCTAGTATATTCTTCATATAGTTCATCACCTGCATTGGTTGTTCCCTCATCAATATCCATCTCATGAAAAAAAATATTCTTTTTATCAACTAATTAAAATTTTAAAAAATGTATTTTAAAGACTATCTGTGGCATATAAAGAAAAACATGTGGAGGTGTTTCATCAAAATTTATAACGTATACATAATAAAAGTAAATTGGTATTAAACAATCTCAACTAAGCCCTATTGTTAAATAATAGTCCCAACTACCACTTGGCTGGTAACAGTTGTCACATCCTCAATTTTCCACTAACGAGGTTTAACCGTGAGGCATAGGGCATAACAGGATCTAGCTACTTTACTCAAACAACCATTTATTAATGTTAAAATTCCATTTATTTTATTCATTACTTTCGAAAAAGTAATGTTACATTTGCGAAAGCGTGAAAACAAGTAATAGTTCCAAAATACTATATTACAATTTAGACACTCAAACACTACAACTCATGTAACCAAAACAAGCTTGGTTGTTTGATAAAAGTCATGCAACCACGATGCAATCCTAAATTCTAATGTTCATCATAGTGACCTGAGAAATATATGCTAAAATGTGTTAACACAATGGTTGGTGAGTTCACATGTTTTAATCCGAAACAACTTCTTTAAATATGTAGATAATGTAAACAAAGTTTTATCACTAGTTAATTACTCTAGATGTCATGATACAATAGTGTGGGGTCAATCGCGGCTGAAGCTAACATGTTTTTGTTTATGTGACTCCCGCCAAGCCTTACCGGAACCTGGCAATGTGCTTAGGTCAATGTTACACCTGTTTGACCTCCAGTCGAGTTTTAGCGCGGGTTGGGTTTTCAAACCTAGTAATACTACTTAATATTGTCTTGCCAGTTAACCTTAGTTAATGGTCCGATGTGTTTTGAGGACTTTTAGTTAGTAATTGCACTAAGTATCCATGAGATAAACCAGTCTTACAATATTCAAAATGTTTGTGCATGCTTTCTCCCGCAAATAAGGAGTAAGTAAAAGAAATGGACAGCGAAACTCACCTCGAATACGTGAGAAACACTAATTCAGCTGCTAAAGCAAAAGTCTCGTACAAGTATCTTAAAGTATGTAAATACGTAAGTTAATGGGTCCTGATTCCTAGAACCCCTAGTATCTAAACAATCTGATTGTCTATTAGTGTTTGACCAAAGTTTGACTTTTGTTGACTTTGACAAAGTTTGACTTTTTGCTGACTTTGACCAAATTTTGTCTTTTTCACATTTGACCAAAAGGTCCTGCTTTTGTTGATCTTTGACCAAAAGGTCCAACTTTGTTGACAGTTGACCAAAAAGGTTGACAATTAACCAAAGTTTGACTGAGTTGGCTTGACTACCCGTTGGTGGCTTATAACCGAATATATTAACTTATAGTTGGCAAGTGTCATTTCTATATACATGCTTATCAATAATGCATGGCATATGCACCAATTCACTTTTCATGCAACAATCATGATCCAAACAAGTGTTTTCCACAACCTAACAGTTCAAGCAAGACTAATCATTTAGTCAAAGTAATTTCTTATTGCCAAATCAAGTTCCAAGAATCAACAAATCCAATTAGTTCACAAATTATGATAAAACTCATCATATTGCATGCATAACAAATCTGAATTCACAAGGCGGATTTTAACCCAACAAAACCTATTTTTCTACCTCATTAAACCACCGGATTAAATTATGAAATTTTCAGCACAATAAACTATAAGTCTTAGGTTTACCAAAATATTTTTTGTAGTTTTACAATGTACACAAAATCATTAAAATTCATACATTACAGCAAGGTATGTGCAGCTATCTCAGCGCACAACATAAAGTATTAATTTGGTTAAAATTTCATACTAAACCAAATCATGCCAGGCCAATTTGGTTAGAATCCTAATCAATTTATGATCTTTCAATAGTTGAATCAACCCAATTTCCATTATCAAACTCAAGATATGTAGTTTGGATTCTGGACCAGAATACAAACGTTCACAACACCCTAGACAAGTAAATTTGTAAAATCATAAAAACTATTAAGTTTAAGTCCAAAACTTATGATTCTTAGTTTTTTGAAAATTAGACTCAAATTAATAAATCATAGAATTAATAACCAATCAAAAATACCATGTTAACATCATTCTACAACCTCAACAATAAACATGAATGAATCTACCAAGAAACTGATTTCATATATAACACATGTAAATTATGTTTCTAGCATGCTTATGATTCTTATTCACAAACTAATCATCATACATCATCAATATCAATATATCATCATTTCATTATAGAATTCTATTGAACCGTTTAGGGTTTTTATATCAAACCATAAATCAATCACAATTCAAAGATTAGCATGATCAAACTTTCAATCTTTCAACTTTTAGTTATAGTTTCATTGATTTGTCGTTATTTGGATACAAGATACCCATATTCTTAATTATATGATATGAACAACTCATAAAATATAATTTCTAACTTGCTTATGTGAAATGAAATCATCAATTAATCAAAACAAGACTTCCGACTACAATCCTTCTAGCAAGAGCTACTTAATCCAACTCAACAAGATATGTTTGTAAGATGATTTAAGAAAGAAAAACAATAATTTTGTGTGTGTACGTGCTTGATCACTATCATGATCATAACTCACATCATAATATGGCATAACTTGTCTTTCATAAATGTTATGTGACATTAATTCTTCTTCATTATCCATAAACAACTTGATAGCTTTATATTAATATAGATATGTGGCATGTACATATTTTCTAATGTATTTCCTCTAGGAAAAATATATAGCATAAATGTATAATACACATAACGTGTAGCATGTAGCATTGTAACATGTAGTATGTATAACAAAGTTCATATTTTAACGTATAACACATATATTTAAATATATTTCACTTTTTTTTACTTGTGATTAATTATCCTTATTAGACTACCAACGTACGCGGACAAACTCATGTGTAAGTGCTCACGTGACAATTTACATGCTGTGTGTTTTCTAACAGAGTTAACAGAAATAACTATGTTTAACGGAGTTAATCTAAAAATGCCGGATGTCACAACAGTCCCAACTAAATGTGTTTTTGTTTTCAGCGGTACGCGACTAACAGATGGTTAACTCCATTAGTTTAATACTGAGGTGGCACAACTTGTTCTCAAAAACTTTCTTATGTGGCGTAAAAGTGAGTCCCAATCCCCACATTCTAATACACCTTTATATATAAAAATAAAAAAGAAGAAATATATAATTAATAAATGAGTTCTTTCTCTCTCTCTCTCTCAACTATTGTTAACATGGAACTACATCATTGTCAACCTGCAACTACATCACCACCATAACTTCACCCAATCAACCAGCAACTACACCCTCTTGCCACCAACCTCTTCCCCAAACCCTCATTGTCAAACCACGTATATGAAGTCTAAACCATGATAACAAAATTAGTCCATAAAGTGAATGAAATCATAATTATGACTTCAACGGTGATTCGTGTTTTGATTTAGCACTTTAACCAGGACATAGCCAAACCTTAGATTCGTATTGATTCTGATATGGTCGGTTCGTGGGTGATTGCTTGGCATCATGTTCTAATTAGGTTGATTCACGAATGATTGCATGAATCTGAGCATGCCATCATTACAAATGTTGGGGTTTCAGATGCCAAGGGCTTTCAGATGTCCGGGGTTTTAGATTTAACCTTTATTTTTCATATCGATGCAAAAAGTGGTTCATTCTAGTTGGTCGAGACCGAGGATTTGACCAAAACATCGAAGAGAGAGACAATGAAGATGGTGGTAGGTCATTTTCAAGGTTATTGGAGGCGGTGGTGATGCAGCAGCGGTGGAAGTTGAGTTGTAGTATTCGCTGTTTATTTGTTCTTAAATAAGTTATTTTCCCCGGTGAAAAGAGATGTTGCCAGAGGAGGAAAATAATGTGTAGGTGGGATGAGAATTGTGACCTTCATCTTTTTTTTTAATACATGTATTTGTTTTATTACCCGTCTTGTAATTGGATCTCCATATTTATTAAAAACATCAAAGTATTTACAATGTCTTTCGGTTTTTTTTTATTATGTTCTTACGCGTAATAGAATCAAGTAATTGCACTTTTGGACCCTAAACTTCAATTTAATCAATTTCTTGACCCAGCCCAAACCACAAGGACTATGTTGCAAATATTTTTGAAAAATATTATTTTCTTTCATTTTCTCTTCTTCTTCCCGTCAACAACCGTTGACCCCTCCCCCTTGATCAGTTTTGCTTCGTTCAAGCCGGATATCAAGCTAATTAAACTACTCTGTAACCAACGCGAATCATAATCAACATTAACAACAAGAAACGGCTTGTGAATTAAGTTATGATAACCAAAATCATGAGATCAATGGCCGCGGATCATTTTGATCTTGTTAGCCTATAAATACGAGTCTAAAATCTAATTAACAAACATCACACAATTGCCTCATCACCTTTGAGCCAAAACCCTAAGTGCTTGTTCTCTAACAAGCCTCATCCAAACCAGGTAATTAGTATGTTGTTTGTATTCGGATTTGGATGCTTGGTAAAACCCCTCTGTCAATTTTAATCGACACAGGGTATATGATCTGCAATTTACGGATGTTATTGATTAGGGTTTATGTTAATTAGGAAGATCACATAAGAAATTGCATATAATCAATTGGAATCAAACCTATAACAATTAGCTTGCTCAGTACGGTCGGTTATGTTGGAAATGTTAAACCCATGCCCTTACAGACCCGGGTTCGAACCCCAATACATCCTGTTTTTGTATTATTTTTATTATTTGTTTGTTTTAATTAATATAAAAACTATATTTACATTAAAACCATATTTTTGTTACACTTGTTTAAACGAACCAAACTCCGATAAGTTTCTAAAATAAATTTCATATATATATATACATATATATATATAAACATATAAATAAACATGATCATTTATATATATCTATATTTTTTACATTAAAAATAACAATCATAATAATAATAATAATAATAATAACCATAATAATACATATGCGTTTCTTATCTTTCTTTTCTTGATTAACTAAATTGAACCCGTTAAAAACTATTACATAAAGCATTTTCTTATGTCGGGTATATATTATATAAAAGGGTTTTCTTTAGCAACTAAAGTTGACTTATTAATTATTTTCTAATGATTAAGATTAATAAAATTTAAGTACATCTTTATCTATATTCTATAAAGAATAACTAATAACGACCCCAAATCTGTAGCAAACCCATCTCTTTGTGTCTTGTTCATTTAGTTTGTTTAAATATTTATTTCATTTACGATTTAATAATTAGGACAAATTATTGGGAATTACCGCGGGACCAACTAGCTTACTATAATCTTTACCGTCTTCTCATTACCATATTCCTCATTCCAAGTGAGTTTTTCATAACCCCATTTTAACGCTTTATAATATTTTACGGCTAGCACGTCACAAGTTTTTCTTTTGATAGTTATGTGGTTGTTTACAAACCGATTCACTTATATCGTATATCTTAATATTATTCGTGCATATTGTTTATGATTATACGTGAACTTGCTTGCAATGTGTTTATTGTTTTTATGGTGGAAGTTACACAAACGCATACACATAGTGGGAGGGTCCGACGGGACGTACCCGCGGCGTCTAACGTTACGACTTCGGTTGTTTACGTAAGGTGGTTCTCATTTCCCCGACTTCAACGGCTTCGGCTAAATGAATGGAGGACGACACTATTTGATTACATTTACTTTATACTTGAATACTTATTGCGTGCCAATTTTTGAATCATGAGTTTAATATATATATATATGTGTGTGTGTGTGTGTGTGTGTGTGTAAGCAAAAACTTATGAAAGCTCACCAACTTAATTGGTGACAAAAAACATTATTTTCAACGTGCTACAGGTTGAATTGATGCTGTGCTAAGGACGAAAATCATTAGTTTGCCTTAGGATATTTGAAATAAAGAACTTGTTTACTTTTTTGACAAAGTGCTATTGTTTTTCTTTAATTTATGAACAATGTGTGTATTTTTTATGATACAAAATGAATTAAATATAATTAATGTCGTTGTAATAGCCTTACGAGCTTATGAATGATCTGTACGTTACACCCGGGCGTATTCCACTTAAAGCCGGGGTGTTACAGATTGATATGAGAGCAATAACTATAAGATAGGTTGTTAGACGTATCGGCCTAGTATAGTTATAGTTTATTTAGGGCCCAAACTGCACGAATACTCTATGTGCTAGGTGCCCGAACTTATATTAAAGTTTCATTCATACGCTCAAATTTATAACATTTCATAGTGTCGCCTGTGCACATATTCACACACAAACTCCAAGGTTTAGGCCTAAAAAAAATATTTTCAAAATATTTTTTCAATCAATTTTATTTCGGTTTTCCGATATTTTTCTTAATAAAGATGGTTTTACGTGGCAGGTATGTAGTAACTGTAGGGGTGACATGCTTGTTTTCCGAACTCTTGACACCAAGGTTATTGAAACCTAAGGATAAGTAATGCGCATATATCCAATCAAACGCAGGACCCGGTTGCTTACCTGGAGAGTTCGAAAAAGGCATGAAAACCTAAGCCAAAGCGTACCATACCAAACGCCATACAAACCGCAACTTTATGTTTTCAAACATGATCATGTCCTCTTTATGATAAGGATATGGTGACACTCCTTAGGATGTCATACGAGTCATGGTGATTCATGCAACGTCTGACTCCGACCCTCAATGTTTTACAATGTATTTTAACCGAAAGTCTGTCAAGTCGTGGTGATACATGAATACCCAGCTTTTGGTTCGATTTAATTTCGAACTTTGATTTTTGTGCTGGAACATAAGAGTCCATGGTGGTTCATGAAACTCCAAGTTCCGCACAACGCTTATTTTATTTTTACAAGTTTCATATTTAACCAACATTAACAAGAACTTTTACACTATACACGATTCCAAGACTCACGATTCTTATAACGATTGTTCGTAGAATGGCCCCGTCACCTTAACCATCGTCCTTCCAGCCGCAAGATGAAAGCCCAGATCGCCAAGCAAATGGCTGCTGTGCTCCCGCAGATGGTGGCTCAAATGCACCAAACCATTGCTACCAATTTGAACGCAGCTGCTTCAGGTTCAAACTCCAACTCTTTTCGCTATAAGACCTTCACCGATGCGAAACCTGATAAGTTCGATGGCTCTAAAGGTGCCACTGCCATACTGCAATGGTACCAAAGTATGGAGAGTACCTTCCTCCATATCGAATATCCCAATGACAAGAAGACACGCTTTGCTTCAAGTGCCTTCGAGAAAAGAGCTTCAACTTGGTGGGTGCAAGAAAAATTCACCCGTGGTGCTGATGTGGCCATGGCCTTGCCATGGGAAGAACTTAAGGAAATCATTACTACTGAATTCTGTCCACCCAATGAACTCATGAACCTGGAAATGGAATTTTGGAACCTCAAACAAGAGGGTGGTGATAATGTTACCTACACCGTTCGCTTCAACGAGCTTAGCATTCTGGTGCCACGTCTTGTCACTCATCTCTCTCGTGGGATTGGCAAGTATATTCTGGGTCTGTCAAGGCAAATCCAAGTTTCAGTTCAAAGTAGTGCTCATAAGACTCTTCGCGAGGCTATTGTTCTTGCTGCATCCTTGTCTGAGAACCACGTCAAGGCAGGAACTCTCAAAATCAGCAAGAAGGCTACTGAGAAACCCGAGGCCGAACCTTCAAAAGAGGTCAAGGCTGAAGCCACACCCAAACTAAACCGCAACCACAACAACAACCACTCCAAGAAACGAAAGCAAAATTATGCCTTAACCCAACCAAACCCAACACAACTCCAATATCCACAAACCCAAACCCAAACCCAAAACCTTCAAACTCCCCCCTCCAAAGAAGCCATACCATGGTCCCCACCCGTTTTGCCAAATCTGCCAACGACACCATCAATTCGGCATCCCTTTCCGACAATGCACCAATTATGGTCTTACGGACACCTGCTAGGCGCATGTTTCGAATTCATACGTACCCAACCAACCCTCACCAAACCACCCCGCACTCCCCACGCCTTCAATCAAAACTGTGTCCTAACCCAAGCTCAACCTATCTCTCAAGCTTACTCCACCCATCGAGCTTGCTTCAATTGTGGAGATCCTGGTCATTTCCGCAACGAGTGTCCTCGACTCGCATATCAGGCCCAAATGGTTGCTCAGGCTGTGTATCCTGCTCAAGCCTATTAGGTTCAGGCTTATCAACCCCCGATTCCATGGATCATGGCAAATCAAGCTGTTCAACCAGTTCAAGCTAACCAAGCCTCAACTTCTCAAGCTGCATCAGCCGTCCCCAATGTACGTAGGAGGGCATTTGTGATCAATGCAAATAAAGCTTAGCACAACAACGATGTGGTGAACGGTACGTTCTTGGTTAATAACGTCTATGCATCCATTTTATTTAATACTGGTGCCGATATGAGTTTTGTGTCGTTCGATTTTGAGCTTATGCTTTCTTCTGCTTGTTCCAAGCTTGAAAATTCCTTTACGGTTGAAGTTGCAAACGGTAAAACTATCTCGATTGATTCAGTGATTCGTTGTTGCACCCTAAATCTCAATGACTATGATTTCTCCATCGACCTTATTCCTGTGCAACTTGGGAGCTTCGATATCATAGTAGGCATGGACTGGTTAGCTCAACAGCGTGCCGAAATTGTGTGTTTTGAAAAGTATATTTGGATTCCTCTTGATGACGGTTGGATTTTGCGTATTTTCGGTGAGAAGCCTTCCAAAGGGCTCAAACTTATGTCATGTACCCAAGCCCAAAAATACTTACGTAAAAAGTATGTTGCTTTCCTTGCCAACGTTGTGGAAAAGAAATCAGAAAAGAAGGCAATAAAAGACATCCCAGTGGTTCGTGATTTTCCCGAAGTTTTCCCTGACGAAGTTTCTGGTTTACCTCCTACTCGTGAAGTGGAGTTTCGTATTGATCTCGTGCCTGGTGCGAATCCTGTGGCCAAAGCTCCCTATCGTCTCGCACCTTTGGAAATGCAAGAACTGGCGAGTCAACTCCAAGAACTCTCCAGCAAGGGTTTCATTCGCCCAAGTTCGTCACCTTGGGGCGCACCTGTTCTTTTTGTTAAAAAGAAGGATGGTTCTTTTCGAATGTGTATCGACTATCGTGAACTCAACAAACTCACGATTAAGAACTGTTACCCTTTGCCTAGAATTGATGACCTTTTCGATCAACTTCAAGGCAAATCTTGCTTTTCAAAAATTGATCTTCGTTCGGGTTATCACCAATTGCACGTTCATGATGATGATATACCAAAAACTGCCTTTCGAACTCTCTACGATCATTAAGAGTTTATGGTTATGTCGTTTGGCTTGACCAATGCACATGCGGAATTTATGGACCTCATGAACCGCATGTGCAAGCCATATCTTGATAAGTTCATGATCGAGTTCAATGACGACATTCTCATTTACTCGAAATCTAAAGTTGAGCATGAAAAGCATCTGCATGATATCCTCGAATTATTGAAGAAAGAGCAACTTTTTGCCAAGTTTTCTAAGTTCGAGTTTTGGTTAAACGAAGTCCAATTCCTTGGTCACATCATTAACGAAAAAGGCATTCATGTCAACCCCGTTAAAATCGAGGCTGTTCAAAACTGGAAGACTCCAACTTCACCCACAGAAATTCGATCCTTTCTTGGTCTTGCTGGTTATTACTGTCGTTTCATTTTGAACTTTTCCAAGATTGCTTTGCCTCTCACCGCCTTAACTCATAAGGGTAAACCTTATGAATGGGGGGCTAAGAAAGATGAAGCCTTCCAAACCTTAAAGCGTATGCTTTGCGATGCTCCGATCCTAGCCCTTCCCGAAGGAAGCAAAATCTGTTGTGATGCCTCGAATCAAGGTCTTGGTTGCATTCTCATGCAACGAGGCAAGGTTATCGCCTACGCGTTACGACAACTTAAGGTTCACGAGAAGAATTATACGCCACACAACCTTGAGCTTGGTGCTCTTGTATTCGCGTTGAAAAAATGGAGACACTATTTGTATGGGACGAAATGTGTGGTATTCACCGACCACAAGAACCTCCAACACATTTTCGACCAAAAGGATTTAAATATGAGGCAACGACGATGGGCTGAGCTCCTTAGCGACTACGATTGCGAAATACGTTACCATCCCGGTAAAGCAAACGTAGGGGCTGATGCCCTTAGTCGCAAAACCCATGTTAAGAGCATTCTTCTCCAAAGCATTGTTATTCCAACCGACCTTCAGCTACGTATCTTTGAAGCCCAACACATCTCGGTCACCGAAGGCAACATGTATAAAGAGACGTCGTGTGGTGCTGAACTCCAACTCGAAACCAAGCGTGATGGTTTGCTTTACTTTCTTAATCGTCTTTGGGTCCCGGTTCGTGACAATCTTCACACAGTTATCATGGACAAGGCTCACAAGTCAAGATATTCTGTCCACCCCGGTGCAGATAAAATGTACTTCAACCTTCGAACTACTTTCTGGTGGCCCGGCATGAAGAAAGATATCGGTATCTATATTGGGAAATGTCTAACATGTGCCAAAGTAAAAAGCTGAGCATCAAAAGCCTTCTAGTTTGCTCGTGCAACCTGTTATTCCGGTTTGGAAGTGGGAGAACATTACGATGGACTTCATTACAAAACTTCCAACTACAAAAAGGCAACATGATAGCATTTGGGTAATCGTCGATCGGTTAACCAAATCAGCCCATTTCATTCCCATTCGAGAGAAACTTCCAATTAATCAGCTCGCTCAAATCTATGTCAACGAGATTGTTTGTCGTCATGGTATACCTTTGAGTATCATCTCTGATCGTGATGGTCGCTTTGTGTCTCACTTTTGGAACTCGCTTCAAACCGCTTTGGGAACCCACCTAGATCTTAGCACCTCTTATCATCCTCAAACGGATGGTGAATCGGAACAAACCATTCAAACCCTTGAGGACATGCTAAGAACTTGTGTACCTGACTTTTGTGGTAATTGGGACACTCATCTTTCGTTGATTGAGTTTTCGTATAACAATAGTTGCCACTCGAGCATCAAAATGGCTTCATTTGAAGCATTCTACGGCCGCAAATGTTGTTCTCCTATTTGTTGGAACGAGATCGGTGAATCCCAGCTCACCGGAATCGAAATGGTACAAGACACCACCGAAAATTGCTCAAATTCGTAATAACCTGCTCGCTGCTAGAAGTTGACAAAAGTCTTATGCTGATAAGCGACAACGACCCTTGGAATTCGAAGTTGGTGACTTTGTCCACCTAAAGGTTTCACCTTGGAAAGGAGTGGTCCGTTTCGGTATGAAGGGTAAACTAGCACCTCGTTTTATTGGTCCATTTAAGATTCTTGAACGAATTGAAGACGTAGCCTATCGCCTCGAGCTTCCGCAAGAACTTCAAGGCATTCATCCCGTGTTACATGTCTTTAACCTTCGAATGTGTTTAGCTGATGGGAGCCTTCATATCCCTCTTAACGAAGTACGTATCAATTAGACAATGCACTTCGTTGAGAGACCGGTGGAAATTATGGATCGAATGTGTTAGGGCACGGATTTCCAGTATCCTCAGGAAACATTATTCAGAGCAAATTCAGGATGCGGTATCGACAAAGGTAACAGGTATCCTAATTACATTATATATATATAACACGATCTTTGCTACTTTCCTTGCTTACCAGGTCAAAGGTAGTTGCCATGATCTCCCCAAGATTCGCACTTGCTGTTATTAGAGTGTGGCCAATAAGGAAACGTGGTGACTAAGGGAATTTAACGGCTAATTGGACTCCTTCTAAAGTTTCCTAAAATATAGGTCATATTGTTAGCTTTCTATTTTTTGTATAAATAGAGCTCAAAACCGGATCATAACACACACTCTAGACACACGAGACTTACTAGTACTCGCATTCTCTGTAATCACGATCAAGTTGAGCTCCACCATTGTAATCACCTTTGTTATTAATAAACCGGTGGTGATAGTTTTCACCGCCTGGGGTTTTTTGCTTGTTATCCTAAGGATAACGGGTTTTTTCCTCTCAACAAATCCTTGTGTTCAAGCACTTTTGCTTTCATTTTATACAAGCACCTAGTCCCGATTACTAATTTGGTTACGAAATTATCATTGTCAATTTTTGACCAAAACAATTTGGCGCCCACCGTGGGGCTAACGGTGCTTTAATCCATTAATTCCGTTTATTTCATTCACCTTCATTCTCTTTACAATGGCCTCACAACCAAAAACCAGTTCAGTCTCTGCTCCGGTGGTCACTACAACTACAAGTGTCAACCCAGGACCTCCACAACTGCCGAAGAAAAATACTTAGCCCAGTGGAGTAATTCCACCATTCGCGAGGTCCTCCACACGGATAGACCTGGTTGCTTCTAACAATGATATTCTTGCTTTGATGAAATAGGTAAAAACGCACATGGAGCAGCAAGAGAAGACCAACTCAAGGCTAATCAAGGAGATTGAAGGAATCAAGAAGAAGCCAGGGCATGAGGCCACTCCAATCATGCCCAGGGTCCTTGATTTTGATTCTCCAGGATATTCTATCATTCAGAATCCCAGATCCTTGGGGACACAATCAGCAAGGATTCCACTACAGCAGCAATCAGGACACTAGGGAGCTTTTCCTTCGGTATCCTCGGAGTTACCCGGACCAACGAGGTCAGGGTCCATCAGCATGCAGCCTCGCTCAACCATGCCAGCTGGCATATTTTCATCAGAATCCCCTATGATGTCCTCAGAAGTGCATGTTGGAGATGACATCCTTATGCAGGCACCACCTTATCTTGAGAATACCACCAGTAGAGGAATTAACTACTCAGGCTCAGGATACCAAAAACCTAAACAGAATCCTGGTAACAGTTTACTTAATCCTAATTTATACACTAACCTTGGATCTATGCAGGATAAGGGGATATATCCTGATATTGCTAGGGAGTTACAAAAAATGAAGGACATGATCTCCAGTATCCCCGGGATAATCCGACCCATAGCTGAAGTCCCGGCGGGCAGTCACAAACTTTCCAGGTTCACTTGGCCTATATGCGACGTGGAGATCCCTAGGAAATTCCAGACGCCCAACATGAAACTTTATGACGGCACTACGGATCCTGAGGAGCATGTGGCTCAATACAGGGAAAGGATGGAGGTCAACCTTATCCCCGCAGAAATCAAATAAGCCTATCTGTGTAAAGGGTTTGGTTCAACACTAACAAGGCCGGCCCTCAAATGGTTATTAAGTATTCCTTCCAATACTATCACTTCCTTTGCTCATTTAATTAACTTGTTTAACAATCAATTTTCTTGTAGTAGATCTTTTGAGAAAATGACAGGTGATTTATATAGAATTGTTCAGCATAACAATGAATCCCTAAGGGATTACATAATCAGATTTAGTAAGGAAGCTTTGGAAGTCCCCAACCTCGACATGGCAGCTGCTGTTGAAGCCTTCAAGATGGGACTTAGGAAGGATTCTCCTTTCTATGACGACCTCGTCATGACTCCATGCAGGAATCTTGACGAAGTCAGAAACAGGGCACTAAGATACATTCGGCTGGAGGATGACAAGAAGGCTTATGAAAACTTGGTTATCCCGAAATACGAGTCTACCAACAGGAAGTCCGACTCTCTACAAAAGTTCTTCAGACCAAAGCCTTATTCCAAGCAGGATAATCCCAAGATCAATGCTGTGGAAAAAGACGAAGACGACAAAGAATATCCTAAAATATCCGAATATTGCTTTAACCATGATATTGGTGGTATAATTTGTGCCATGCAGGATTTAGGTGACAAGGCCAGATGGCCTAAGAAGAATGAGAAGCCTGGTCAAACAAAGACAAGTCAAAATGGTGTGCATTCCATGAAGACTTTGGCCATCGCACTGATGATTGTATAGCACTTTGGAAGGAAATAGGATTCCTTCTCAGCAAAGGACACCTGAAGAAACTATTTGGAAAAAACAAAAACAACAGCCAGGATTCTGTCAAGATACCTGAAAGGGCACCTTCTCCACCACCCGGAGCTAAGGTGGTATCCTTCATCTCGGGAGGATCTGACATCTGCGGAACCTCGTATTCAGCGGCTAAGAAACGTTCCAGAGAAACAAAACTGGGCAACGGAGAAAGACCTATCCGTACCTCCACATTGACGACTCAAAGAATCATATCCTTCGATGAGGAAGATAGATGTGACCTTATGGATCCCAACCATGACGGTTTGGTAATTACTTTATGTATAGCTAACTGTTTTGTGCGCAGGATACTTGTCGATGGAGGAAGCTCTGTGAACATTATCCAGATGGAGGCCTTGAAGAAAACGGATATCCCAGAAACAGAGATTATCCCGAAATCCTCAGTCCTTATAGGATTTAGTGGCAAGACAAAGAACACTTTGGGATAAATCAAACTTCCAATATACATTGAAGGAACTAACTCTTTGCAAAAATTTTGTGTTATTGACTCTCTACTTGTTGTAATGTGATTTTAGGTAGGCCCTGGATCCACAGCATGAAGGCAGTACCCTCAACCTCCCATCAGTGTGTGAAACTCCCAAGTCCTTGGGGAGTCATCAAGATTGAAAGTGATCAACAAGATGCCAAGGAATGTTATGCTTCGTCAATGAAATGGACTACAAAACCCACTCAAGCATAGCAATTACAGAAACAACCAGGGAGGGTCCTGCAAGCAAGAGAGCAGGACATAAAGGAGGTATCTCTGGATCCTCAGGATACTGAGATCAAAGTGTTATTAGGAACAAGTATTCCTGAGGGTATTGAGATGGAATTAATATCCTTTCTAAAGAAAAGAGCTTCTACCTTTGCCTGGAAACATGAAGATATGACAGGTATCTCTAAATTTATAATTACTCATAAACTTGGTATAGATAAGTCTTTCAGGCCGGTACATCAAAAGCGAAGGAAGTTTGCTCCTGAGAGAAATGCTATCATAAAAGAAGAGGTGCAGAAGCTGCTCAAAACCAAGATGATAAGAGAAGTCCAATATCCTAAATGGTTGGCCAATTTAGTTGTTGTCCAGAAGAAAAATGGAAAATGGAGAGTGTGTGTGGACTTCATAGACCTGAATAAGGCCTGTCCGAAAGACCCATTCCCACTCCCGCACATTGACTCAATGGTGGATGCAACTGCTGGCCACGAGCTGCTAACTTTCATGGACGCATCCTCAGGATTTCAGAAAATTCAAATGGAACCATCAGATCAAGAAGACACAGCCTTCATGACTCCCACAGGTATATACTGTTATACTGCAATGCCTTTTGGACTTAAAAATGCAGGTGCAACATACCAAAGGCTCGTCAACATGATGTTCAAAGACCAACTGGGGGAACCGATGGAAGTCTACATAGATGACATGGTGGTAAAGTCAAAGAAGGCCGAGGATCATCTGAGAGACTTGGCAACAACATTTGATATCCTGGATGAATACAACATGAAGTTGAATCCAGCCAAGTGTCACTTTGGGGTCAAAGCAGGAAAATTCCTGGGATACAGGGTCACCAAAAGAGGGATAGAAGTAAGCCCAGAGCAGATCAAGGCTATCCTGGATATCAGATCACCAAGAAATGTCAAAGATGTCCAAAGGTTAACCGGAAGAATAGCTGCTCTCAACAGATTCATCTCAAGATCTTCAGAGAAGTGTAAAGACTTCTATGATATCCTGAGGAAAAATCAAAAGTTTGAATGGGGAGAAAAGCAAGAAAGAGCATTGGTATCCCTGAAGGAATACTTATCCTCAGCACCACTTCTAATGAAGCCAGTTGATGGTGAGCCTCTATCCCTGTACTTAGCCGTTTATGGCAATGCAATCAGTGCCGTCTTGGACAAGGATCATGAAGGTCAACAACATCCGATATATTATGTAAGTAAAAGTCTACTAGATGCTGAATCCAGGTATTCTTATCTTGAAAAATTAATTTTAGCACCTATAATGGCTTCCACTAAACTTAGACATTACTTTGAAACTCATGCTATATACGTAAAGACTAACTATCCTATTAAAGCCTTTTTGAGAAAACCGGAAATGTCAGGTAGGATGGCAAAATGGGCTGTGAAGCTTAGTGCATACGATATCTCGTATGAACCAAGGACAGCCATAAAATCTCAGGCATTTGCCGACTTTGTGGCTGATATTAGCCAGGATATAATTGAAGAAGTTGAAAAAGAAGTTCAACAATTGGAAGTCAAGGAAAGTTGGACCCTACATACTGACGGCGCCTCCAACATCAGAGGAATAGGTCTAGGTATCCTCTATCTATATAACTCTATCTATATCTTGTGAATTTTAGGCTACTAATAATGAGGCTGAATATGAAGCCTTAATAGCGGGTTTGCAATTAGCTAAGGATATGAAGGTCAGGTATCTGCGAGTTTATGTTGATTCTTTGTTATTAGCTAACCATTTCAATGGATCTTATGCAGTGAGTGCAGAAAACCTAGCGAAATATTTAGAAATAGTTAAGCAATTAGCTATGTATTTCGAAACATTTGACATAGTGCAGATACCAAGGGAAGAGAACACTGAAGCGGATGCCTTAGCAAATTTAGCATCAGCTCTCAAGATATCAAGAGATGTCAAGATACCCATAGTGCATATCTTAACTCCAGCAACAAAGGAAAACTATGAAATTATGGACACTTCAGAATTTAAAGACAGTCCAGTATCCTAGACCCGTCCCATAATACGATATCTTCGGGATAATGAGATTCCAAAGGGAGAAAATCCCAGAGCCTTTCGAATGAAGGTAACCCAGTATATTGTCCAGAATAATATATTATATAGAAAATCACTTGCAAGTCCATACTTGAGACGCTTAGAATATCAAGAAGCACAAGAAGTTCTCAAGGATATACATGAAAGTGAATGTGGAAACCACACTGGGGGTAGAACCTTAGCATCAGAGATACTAAGGACTGGATACTTCTGGCCAACAATGAAGAAAGATGCAAAGGATTTCTCCAAGAAGTGTGATGCTTGCCAAAAACATAGAAACATACTGCACCAACCAGCTGAACCATTATATCCTGTCATATCCCGGTGGCCATTTATGAAATGGGGAATGGATATTGTGGGAAAGCTGCCCAAGGCTCGTGGTAGAAAAGTCTTTATGTTAGTCATGACGGATTACTTCTCCAAGTGGATCGAAGCAGAGGTATTTGTTCAAGTCAAAGAAAAGGATGTGATCTCTTTCATCAAACGCAACATCTTAACAAGATTCAGTATCCCAGCAGAGATTGTTTGTGATAATGGATCACAATTCATCGGAAAAAGAACGACCAACTTCTGTGTAAGTTGGGGAATCAAGATGGTGACCTCAACTCCAGTACATCCTCAAGCTAATGGTCAAGCAGAATCCAGTAACAAGATCATCATCAACAATCTGAAGAAGAAATTGGGATCCAAGAAAGGGAAATGGGCTGTTATCCCTACAGAGATAGAACCACTTCAAAAAATGCAACAGGACAAACACCTTTCTCCTTGGTGTTTGGGGCTAAAGCTATTATCCCTACAGAGATGGTGATCCCCACAACCAGAACCAGCATCCAAGATACTAAGTCCAACAACCAAAGCCTTGCTGAAGACTTGGATACTATTGACGAACTCAGAGATTTAGCCAAAATCAGGATGGCGGCATACCAACAAAGAATAGCCAAATCCTACAACAAGAATATCATAATTAGAAGATTCTAAGTAGGAGACATGGTGCTAAGAAAAGCGTTTCAGAATACCATCAACCCGACAGATGGAAAGCTAGCTCCTAAATGGGAAGGATCTTACTTGATTGAAGCCGAAGCCGGAAAAGGGGCCTACAGGTTAATCACTATGGAAGGTATTCCTATACCAAGAGCTTGGAATGCTATTCACCTAAAGACATATTATTGTTAGTATCCTCAACTGGTACGTTCGTATCCTGAAGATAAAGGTATGTTCCCTCATCTATTTTTACATTCCTTGAACTTATTTATCTCTAAATCAAGTATACTGACTTAAGCATCAGAGGGGTGTTAGCCAGGCTAACACCCACCCCTCATCAAGAGCTTAATGTTTTGCAGTTATCCTAAGGATATGTTATCTCGACAACAGTCAGAGGCTGATCACCTCCTAAACGAATATGATATCCCTGATATCCCTCAAGGTTTAAAGGTCTTCACCTTTCCAACGAACGCCAGGGGCGCACGACTATGATATCCCGGATATCTCAAACGGTTTAAAGGTCTTCACCTTTCTAACGACGCCTGGAGCGCACGATGATTCGGGTATAGTTCGAGGCAGGCTGACCAGACCAGCTGACAATCTGTCTGTTGTTGGCTATATACCGAATCCTTAAGATAAGTGGCAGACGTGTCACACAAACGGTTTATAACGTTTTCATATTATCTAAGGTTTATAACACTTTCGTGTTATCTAAAGTCTTGGCATAATCATGCCCATGCGTTTGGGACCTTCCCCAGTTCTATCTCAAGCTTAGACATTTTCATGTATTTTAAGTAAAGGCCTAGTCGCCAGTTAAAAGGCTCTATCGCCAGTTAATGGGCCTTATCGCCAGAATTGTCTAACTTTGTTTCGACAGATTGCTAAGAAGGTTACTAAATTGTTTTTAACTTAACAAAATCCCAGAAGATTGATACTTAAAAAGATCAACGATTGGGGACATCACATGTAAGCCCATTAGATTTATGAATGATCTCCACAAAGGTACCCTTTACACTTAGTTTTATCACTCGATTTATATTTCAAGGTATGATCTTTTGGTTTGACTGTGATAACTCACACAAGGCGTAAGGATACATTATCCTTATGATATTTTTTATCAGTTCCTGATAATCCTTTTTATGTTTTCTAAAAACTTATAATCATTAAAACATTTCTTGATCAGGATTCATTATTTTCAAAATGGTAAAAATATTTTGGAACCATGTTTTCAAAATATATTATCCTCGACATAAGTTATTTCAGGAAATTAAGAGACATCTAAAAATTACAAGTTATTGAACACAATACTTAAAGCCAAGAGATTATATCATTACTAATCATAAAGTGCAGGAAACTAGAAAGGCAATACCCGGGCTTCGTCTTGACAAACCAAGATCCCTCCACCCAAGTACTGCCAGATGTTCAAAAGTTAAGATTACATGGGCTTCGTCTTGGAAAGTCAAGATCCCTCCACCCATGTATCCTAATATCCTAAGCATACTATTGTTCAAGACAGAAAAAAGAAAATTGTTCAACAACCATTACTTCCTCACGTCCAAACCAACAAACAGAAAAACATAAAAAATTGGGCTCAAGCCTTTTCTTTTCCGCTATCATCGCCCAATTGAACCTCGTCACCAACCGTCTTTGCCGCTCCCTTGGTTGCCTCATCCACTACCTCCTTTGAAGTCTTCACCACGCCACTAGGACCAACATTCTCCGTATCCTCACCAATGAGCTCAGCCAAAACCTTATCCCAAGCAGCCACATCTCAGAAAGAGGTATCAACACCGGCATCTTTTGCCTCCCTAGCCATCTTAAGCCGAGACTGGAAGATGGAAATAGCCGCAGACCTCTTTGCACCATCAGTAACCTCTTGGATCTGTGCCAGACGATCTGCTTCTTGGTGGACAAGTTCCTTCTTGGTCATCGAGAGTTCCTACTTCAACTCCTCAATTTCCTTGGTCTGCTAGTCAAGAAGATTAGTTTTGACAGTTGCAATCTTCAGCATCTCAGCTATGCGAGTGTTGGAATCAAGAAGCTCATAATGAAGATCATTAAAGCAGGAGGATAGCTGTTCCAAACCCTGTCCAAAACGAACTTTCCTCAGCATATATTATTTCGAGAATACGAGGATACTGGCAGAAGGTATACCTTGTTAAACTCTAGATTACAGGTCGGAGAAGAATCAGATGCTTCCTGGGTTTTCCTCTTTTTGGAAACCTTGGCGCGACTGCTCTCAGGTTTTGGTAAGGAGACAGGGGCAACTTCTTTTTTCTTGGTACTATGAGTAGAGACTATGCTGTCAATGTCATCCAAAGCAAAAGCTGAAGCAAATTTACCTACAAGTGTACAGGTCAGTATCTCTGATCCTTAAAATATTTATACTAACATTTCAATGTCCCTTACCAGACATAACGGAGCCCACGGACGGAGATGATTCTTGGAGACCAGACTGAAAAAGAAACTTTCTTTCCTCCTCGCTTATGAGATAGAAAGAATTTAGCTTGTTCTCAGTTACTTTACCAGGAGGAGCGATTTCGAAGAACTTCAAGGCTGCGATAAGATAAGATAAAAATATGTCAGTCACAAGAATAACAACATACAGTTTCAAGACAACGTATCCTACTTTTAGTCACCCAAAGATATAGGAGGTTTCTAGGATTCGGAAGCGAGTCTCTCCTAAAAAAAAAGAATTGCTTCTTCCATTGGTCGTTGTTTTGGGTGTTCTTCAAAACTAATGGGGTTCGGCCAGATCTGGTTTTGAGAAGGTATCTTGAGGATTCGTGACTACGAAGGTCATAGACGGAGGCAAGCTCAGAAAGGGTGAGATCCAAAGCACGATCGGCGATTAGTCTCTCCAAGACAAACAAGGTCCTCCAAACCATCGGCATGGTTTGGATAAAACTAAGCCCAATTTGGGTAAAAAAACTCTGTGGTGAGGGTTGGAAAAGGGTTAGTAAAGCCAATCTTGAATGGCAAAAACGGTAAACAAATCCAGGTCTTAGAGACAAGATCAGATAAGACAGCTGGATCGAAGGAACGGAAAACAGTTCCTGGAGGGAAGCAGCCTCGGGATTGTAAACACTCAATATCATTATTATTGAACGTACATATCTCGTTCATAGGATTGGCAAGAACATTTTGGGAAACAAAATTCTCAATGCCAGAATCATGAAGCTTCGGACTCATGATTGCACGAAGATAAGAAAAAGAAGGAGAAAAGAAGTTACCTGAAGATGAAGATGAGATAAATTTTAATCATCTGGGTAGTTATAGGGATTACCTAGAGTTTGGCGAGTAGTTAAAACGGCTAACGCGTGTATCAACAATTCACCGCACATGCACAAATTTCAAATTCAAAATTCAAAAATTTTATAGCTGTAATCCTTATCTACAGATGTTAAAATTTGGGGACAATTGTTAGGGCACGGATTTCCGGTATCCTCAAGAAACATTATTCAGAGCAAATTCAGGATGCGGTATCGTCAAAGGTAACAGGTATCCTAATTACATTATATATATATATATATATATATATAACACGATCTTTGCTACTTTCCTTGTTTACCAGGTCAAAGGTAGTTGCCATGATCTCCCCAAGATACGCACTTGCTGTTATTAGAGCGTGGCCAATAAGGAAACGTGGTGATTAAGGGAATTTAACGGCTAATTGGACTCCTTTTAAAGTTTCCTAAAATATAGGCCATATTGTTAGCTTTCTATTTTTTGTATAAATAGAGCTCAAAACCGGATCATAACACACAGTCTTGACACACGAGGCTTACTAGTACTCGCATTCTCTGTAATCACGATCAAGTTGAGCTCCACCATTGTAATCACCTTTGTTATTAATAAACCGGTGGTGATAGTTTTCACCGTCCGGGGTTTTTTGCTTGTTATCCTAAGGATAACGGGTTTTTTCCTCGCAAAAAATCCTTATGTTCAAGCACTTTTGCTTTCATTTTATACAAGCACCTAGTCCCTATTACTAATTTGGTTACGAAATTACCATTGTCAAATTTTGACCAAAACAGAATGGATGAGGAAACCAAGCGTAGCCGAATCCCTTTGGTCAAGGTTCGTTGGGAATCTAAGTGCAGTGCAGAATTCACTAGGGAACGTGAAGACAAATGAAGACTAAGTATCGCATCTTTTTGCTACGGATATTACTTCCTAATTTCGAGACGAAATTTCCTAAAAGTTGGGAATGCTGTGACATTCGTCATTTTCGTTTTAATAAATGTATTTGTTTTATTACCCGTCTTGTAATTGGATCTCCACATTTATTAAAAACGTCAAAGTATTTATTATGTCTTTCGGTTTTGTTTTATTATGTTCTTACGCGTAATAGAATCGAGTAATTGCACTTTTGGACCGTCAACTTCAATTTAATCAATTTCTGGACCCAGCCCAAACCACAAGGACTATGTTTCAAATATTTTTGAAAAATATTATTTTCTTTCATTTTCTCTTCTTCTTCCCCGTCAACAGCCATCGAGCCCTCCCCCCTTGATCAGTTTTGCTTCGTTCAAGCCGGATATCAAGCTAATTAAACTACTCCGTAGCCAACGCGAATCATAATCAACATTAACAACAAGAAACAGCTCGTGAATTAAGTTATAATAACCAAAATCGCGAGATCAATGGCCGCAGATCATTTTTATCTTGTTAGCCTATAAATACGAGTCTAAAATCTAATTAACGAACATCACACAGTCGCCTCATCATCTTGAAACTAAGCCCCATCCTAATTGCATCTTGAATCTGTTCTTGGACTCGTTTGATCTCACCTTTGAGCCGAAACCCTAAGTGCTTGTTCTCTATCAAGCCTCATCCAAACCAGGTAATTAGTATGTTGTTTGTGTTAGGATTTGGATGCTTGATAAAACCCCTCTATCAATTTTAATCGACAGAGGGTGTATAATCTGCAATTTACGGATGTTATTGATTAGGGTTTATGCTAATTAGGAAGATCACATAAGAAACTGCATATATTCAATTGGAATCAAACCTATAACAATTAGCTTGCTCAGTCCAGTTGGTTATGTTGGAAGTGTTAAACCCAGGCCCTTACAGACCCGGGTTCGAACCCCACTACATCCTGTTTTAGTATTATTTTTATTATTTGTTTGTATTAATTAATATAAAAACTATATTTACATTAAAACCATATTTTTGTTACACTTGTTTAAACGAACCAAACTCCGATAAGTTTTTAAAATAAATTTCATATACATATATATATATATATATATATATATATATATATATAAACATATAAATACACATGATCATTCATATATATCTATATTTTTTTACATTAAAAATAACAATCATAATAATAATCATAACCATAATAATAATATATGCGTTCTTATCTTTCTTTCCTTGATTAACTAAATTGAACCCGTTAAAAACTATTACATAAAGCATTTTAATATGTCAGGTATATATTATATAAAGGGATTTCTTTAATAACTAAATATGACTTGTTAATTATTTTCTAATGATTAAAATTAATAAAATTTAATTACATCTTTATCTATATTCTATAAAGTATAACTAATAACGACCCCAAATCCGTAGCAAACCCATCTCGTTATGTCCTGTTCATTTAATTTATTTAAATATTTATTTCATTTACGCTTTAATAATTAGGACAAATTGTCGGGAATTATCGCGAGACCAACTAGCTTACTATAATCTTTATCGTCTTCTCATTACCATATTCCTCATTCCAAGTGAGTTCTTCATAACCCCATTTTAACGCTTTATAATATTTTGGGGGTAGCACGTCACAAGTTTTTCTTTCGATAGTTATGTGATTGTTTACAAACCGATTCACTTATATCGTACATATTAATGTTATTCGTGCACATTGTTTATGATTATACGTGAACTTGCTTGCAATGTGTTTATTGTTTTTATGGTGGAAGTTACGCAAACGAAACGCATACACATAGTGGGAGGGTCCGACGGGACGTACCCGCCCCGTCTAACGTTACGACTTCGGTTGTTTACGTAAGGTGGTTCTCATATCCCCCACTTCAACAGCTTCGGCTAAATGAATGGGAGGACGACACTATTTGATTTCATTTACTTTACACTTGAATACTTATTGTATGACGATTGTTGAATCGCGAGTTTTATATATATATATATATATATATATATATATATATATATATATATATATATATATATACACACACACGTTAAAACTTATGAAAGCTCACCAACTTAATTGTTGACAAAATATATTATTTTCAACGTGCTACAGGTTAAATCGATGGTGTGCTAAGGACGAAGATCACTAGTTTGCCTTAGGATATTTGAAATAAAGAACTTGTTTACTCTTTCGATGAAGTGCTATTGTTTTTCTTTTATTTATGAACAATGTGTGTATTTTTGATGATATGAAATGAATTAAATATAATTAATGTCGCTTTAATAGCGTTACGAGCTTATGAATGATCTGTACGTTAGACACAGACGTATTCTGCTTAAAGCCGGGGTGTTACAAGAATGGGGATGATGGAGGTTGATGATCAGGGTAGGGGATGCAGAAGAAAGGTGGGTATTTTACCCACATTTATGCCACATAAGAAATTTTTTGGCAAGGCGTGCCTATTCAGCACAGACAAACGGAGTTAATCATCCGTTAGTCGTGGGCCGCTGGAAACTTATATATACCTTTAGTTGGGATTGTTTCCAACCAAGTGGTTAGTTGAGACTGTAATTTCCCAATAGGACGTAGTTGAGATTGTTTAAAAACAATTTATCTTAAAAAATAATATGTTAGTTAATTAATAAAGTAGCTAGTATACAAATAATGACCAATTCCGGAATGGTTTCGCCCAATTCACGATCGAAAAGATAAAGTTCTTTGGTGCCTTCATCCACTTTTACCATACTAAAAATATACATATTGCAAACGTTGTCTCCCAACTTAGCTAGGTCTAGGTATCTTAAAACAAGTTTCACCCATTACGTCTTACACTGGGATGGACACGGTTATGTTGAGCACAAGACTTGTTTTCTTGACTTTGTTCGGTCATAAAATAGAAAATAAACTGTTAGTACCACATACAACAATTATAATAACAAAAAATAATTAATTTAAAATTACCTCAAACTCCTTGGATGTAACTCTAGTCTTAAAAATCTTTCCAATAACTCAAGTCTTCTACATAATCAAAATATATAAAGGGATCCAACTTTTGATTAATATAAGCATGTTTATGTTTAATTGGTATCTTTCGCTTCATCATCGGGTATTTTAAAGGATTTCTATATATTTTATCAATAAAGTTAAACTTTAGAAGCTACATTTACAAAATATTTAAACTAAAATTATTCATACAATATGTAGTCCCATTTCATCTCATACAACGTTCAATATACATCTTTGGCCGAAAGATGAAAGGGAATCTGTATTCTAAACGCGACACCAACTGGGACATAAAGTAAGCAGCATTATCACCTCTGCCTGCCTTGCCATAGATTAGATCATTGAATTCAATTCTATGATTTTTTCGGATCATTCAAAAATGAAAGTATAACTATTCAATACACTCTAGTTAGATTATCTAATCTGGACACAAATAAAATATTCAATATCGATTGATTTTACAAAACTCTACATAATCTTGATATGGGACCACACGAACATAAAAATATAAATTCAACTTTTCACAAATCCCAATATAATCTTATCACATTCACACTTTAGAGAAATAACAAAAAATTCAATTCAGTATTCAATTAAATTAAATACATAAACTTCAATACACATTCGTAGATTAATTTTTACACTTTATGCGTGTACACAAACACAATTAACATAGAATTTTGTTTAAATAATCTTGACCGGGATAAACATATGAATTCAATTAAGTTTAACATAGAAATCCCAATTCTTTCTAAAGAATCTTCACATTGTATCATATAAAACCCAAAAGTATATATATGTTTCCCAAAACCCTAAATCATTGTCTTTCCTAAAACCCTTAACAGATTCAATTCACAAACATAGGAAAAACGTAGTGCTTAGGGTTTGCGGCAATGTTAGCAACTGAGGTAAGCGAGCGAGCGATTATGTTTGAAGCTTTTAGGTACAGAAAATAACTATGCAAGTAAAAAAACTAAATCTTAATAAGTAATACAAAAAGGGTAATATATAAAGAAGGAAAGCAGCATTAGGGAGACAAGGGTGGGCTCCAGTAGTACCATGCGGGTATCTTGGGTATTCCGGAAACACCACCGCCACCCCCATTATTTGAATTCAAGAACCCGCTACGGGTTATAAAACCCAAATATTTTGTGTGGAAAAGTTAATTGAGTACCTCTCTAACACCACCCCCTATAATTTGTGTACCTTTCTAAAAAATTGGGTAAAAGTGAGTTGCTTTCCATTGATTAGTTGGTTAAATTTGGATGGTTTTGTAAATCGGGTTGTAATGTCCCGTTCCCGGTAACCCTACTTTGGTGTTGGATTTACTCATAAACACAGTTATAAAATCAGAGTTAATTAAAACTTTCATGGAATAATTAAAACTTCATGCATTAAATTACAAAACATCGAATCTTGTCTTAACAAAAGTTAACTTGTCTTAAAAACATAACATAATAATTCATAACATTTCTTCCCAAGATGCCAGTCTTCCAGTCCCTACCACGTGCCATCCTCAAACCAGCTCCTTCAATCTATTTACTTGCGTGCAAACTAAAAGTCAGCTGCGCTGAGTGAGTTCTAGTTAATCAACTAACATACATTACATTCACATCCATACCCATACATGTCCGAAGATACGTATTCGTACCTTACTTACTATTACTTCTTTCATACATACTTTACATACATGCATACATACTGACATACTTTCTTTCATAAAACCCTATAGTATACTGTAAACTATTCTATCTCTATCATCACAGATATTATAAGGGTTTGCTCCCTATCATCACAGATATTATTAAGGTCGGGTCCCTATCATCACATATATTATTAGGGTCTGGTCCCTAACATCACATAACCATACAACCATACAGCACCTGTCAATCATGCATACGTTTATTTCATGCGTTTACTATCATACGTGCATACTTCACATATCCTTCAATTGCTATATAATTATATATATATATAATTATATATATATATATATATATATATATATATTAAATGCACATTCATACGATATTCTATTAATAATAACATTCAATATAATCATACGAGTATCCTACGCTTATCACTTAAGATAAGGGTATTAACTATCACATAGGAGTATCAACACAGCCACGAAAACATAACAGATAAAGGGGCTAGAAACTCACCTGTAGACGATTCCTCTCCGAGTTTATCGTAATTCCCTTCCTTAATTGAGCTCGGCTAACTGTGTAACAAGTTACGAGTATCAATTATCTATTACTACTACTTCTTACATCTAAGTTAATGAAACCCTCAACTAACGGGGCTCCGGGGGCAGTGCCCCTGGTAGCAAGGTCTAGGGACGGCAGCCCCTAGCAGGGTCCAAGGGGCGGAGCCCTGACTGGGGTCAGCTGCCAGGTCAGCTTGGAAAAATTTTATTCTCATTAATAGTCCTTTATCAAAAATGCATCAGAAAAATGAATCGGGTCATGTTTTACAACAATTTGAAAGAATTTGCATGGAACAATTCGCATGGAAGAATTCGCATGAAACAATTCGCATGAAAGAATTCGCATGGAACCATTCGCTTCACATGGAACCATTCCCTTCGCATGGGACCATTCGCTTCACATGGGCCATTCGCTTAACATGGGACCATTCGCTTCGCATGGCATGCGATGCAATTCCTTTTTATGCGAATAGAATCTCCTTTTCTTCATTTTTTACCATTTAAAGCCGTATTACTCCGTGACTCTTCTTTAGGACCCGATTCTACCTATTTATGGATTTTGGGTTGTACCAACTTTGTCTACCCATGTATTACATTGTCCAAACATCACCTTTTTGTCCTAAAACAAAACCGTTAACACTCGGCCTAACAAGTTTATATTTTTCTTACTTCTTACAGCCCAATCTATCATTATATCATATTGCATGTCGAATCCAACCTTAAAAAAACATAACCTTTTTGCCAAACTCACTTTTTTGGTCTCGGGTTCTATTACTTACCCGTTTAACCGTAGGCTCGATTAACTCTGGGAAAATAATTAAATAATAATTTAATATTATATACTGATGGATGACGGGATGAACTTGTAGGGCAAGTAAGTTATTGTGGTCCGGAACATAATAACAGATTTGCTTGTACAAGAGAATCGGGGAGAAATCCCGAAACAAGCAGATCAGCCCCTATTGCTAAGGCACCTTATCGATTGGCACCCTCTGAAATGCAAGAATTATCCAACCAGTTTCAAGAATTGCTAGATAAGGGTTTCATACGTCCCAGCTATTCTCCTTGGGGAGCACCGGTGTTGTTCGTAAAGAAGAAAGATGGAAGTTTTAGAATGTGCATTGATTACCGGGAATTAAACAAAGTTACCATCAAAAACCGATACCCTCTTCCATGAATAGACGACTTATTTGATCAACTTCAAGGGGCAAACTATTTCTCAAAAATCGACCTCCGATCCGGTTACCATCAAGTTAAAATCCAGGAGGAAGATGTGTCCAAAATAGCATTTCGAATTCGTGATGGTCATTATGAATTCTTAGTTATATCTTTTGGGCTGACTAATTCACCCACGGTTTTCATGGACATCATGAACCGAGTTTGCAAGCCGTACCTCGACAAATTCGTTATCATATTTAAAGATGACATTCTGATATATTCGAAAATCAAGAAGGAACACGAACAGCATTTACGAACTATCTTGGAGACGTTGAGGCAGGAAAAGTTGTATGCCAAGTTGTCAAAATGTGAATTCTGGCTACAAGAGGTTCAATTTTAAGGACACGTTGTTAATCGGCATGGAACCCATGTAGACCTGAGAAAAATTGAAGCAATTATCATTTGGCAAGCCCCGAAGTCACCAAAAGAAATTCGCCAATTGTTAGGATTAGCTAGGTATTACCGGCGCTTTATTGCTAATTTTTCCAGCATAGCCCAACCTCTAACCCTTTTGACCCAAAAAGATTATGCTTATGATTGGGGAGAAGAACAAGAAGTGGCTTTTCAATTGCTGAAGCCGAAATTATGTCAAGCCCCAATACTGAATCTTCCAGAGGGAACTGATGATCTGGTAGTCTATTGTGACGGGTCCCAGAAAGGCTTAGGATGTGTACTTATGCAAAAAAACAAATTCATAGCATATGCTTCTCGACAGTTAAATGTGCACAAGAAGAATTATACTACCCGCGACTTGGAAACTGAGCCAAGTTCGGTTATAAATTATAGGCATTGAACAACATCACAATCTAAGCCTATTGACACTATCTGGCGTTCCAGCTATACCTAGATTAGATATACAGCCCAGTTTAATATTGAGGTTATAATAATATTATATTAATGTTATTATAATATTAATTATAGGAACCCATGATTACAAGTCAAACAGACCTTGAATTGACGTGCTACTGAATACTAAATAAACCGTGAGTTTCATGACCCTACTCTTTAAACAGTTTTACGAACTTTTGGGGTGAAAAGCATCTTTGATTACGTATACATATTTGAAACTTGTAATAATGTGAATTATCTAAGTGCTAACACACGAAAGTCCCCATGATCACAGTGATTAACTTCAAGCCGGTGGCTTGTGAATAGTACTATTGGTTTGACAAACCCAAACGGAATCGGCCTGGTTGCCGTGTCACATAGCGCCGTTTGCACATGACCTTACTTATATAAACAGGCTATGTAGTGTTAGACATAGCTACCGAGGCATGTTGTGGCAGAAGGAGAGCCATAGTGGTTGATTGGGCGTGGGAAATGGATGCACACAGCACAAACAGTCAAGGCTTCATTTTAGCTTAGTATAATTACATCATTTACATACATACATACTTATATCAGGATTACAAGTGTTAACTTGTGAATATTCATAACTGTTTTCTTGAAACTCGTGAAGCTCACCAACTCTAGAAATTGACCCGTTTTAAACTGCTTTTCAGATAGTACCAAAGTTGGCATAATGTGATGATGTGCTACCTGTCGTGGATCGTGCTTGATGCTATGTGAATAGACGCATGGTTATTAGTACGAATAGAATAGTGTAACGAATATATTTTGTTGTACCGCCTAGTTGTGAACAAAGATAAATCAATGTAATATAATGTAAATTAGTTTGTAATATTTCTTTATAAACAATGTTGTTGATATCATAGGTGTCTATTACATTTCCGCATTGTGCTAGTCGTGGTGTGACAGAAGTTGGTCTCCCACGTTAATTCGGGTCCCCGTTCTGAATTCCACCGATCTTTGACCAGAGAGATTTTGTTATGTCTTAGTTGTTTTATTTTCCCTCTAGTACTTCCACTGGTTCCTCCACGAAGTTTAGTTTCTCGTTTATGTTTAATTCTTTTAGTGGTACAATTTCGGTTTCGTTTGTAAGATACTTTTTCATATTCGAAACGTGAAAGACATCGTGTATGGAACTTAACTCCTAAGGTAATTTCAGTCGGTAGGCTACAGGATCGATCATAGAAATAACTTCATACGGCCCAATGTATCGTGGAGCTAGTTTACCGGTTTTACCGAATCGAATGACGCCTTTCTATGGGGATACTTTGAGGAATACTTTATCACCTACCTCAAAAGACAACGGTTTCCTGCGAACATCAGCGTAGCTTTTTTGTCTATCTCGGGCTATTTTCAATTTAGTAGTGATCTTATGGATTTTGTCAGTGGTTTCTTGAATCAAGTCAGATCGGGTAATTTTAGTATCTCCAACTTCAGTCCAGCACAAGGGTGATCTACATTTCCGACCGTACAGTGCTTCGTATGGTGCCGTTTGAATGCTACTGTAATAGCTATTATTGTATGAAAATTCAACCAGTGGAAGATGTTGATCCCAGTTCCCACCGAAGTCTAGTATACAAGTGCGAAGCAAATCTTCTAAGGTTTGAATGGTTCGCTCGGATTGACCGTCGGTTTGGGGATGATAGGCGGTGCTTAGGTCAATTCGGGTTCCCAAGGCTTCTTGCACAGCTTGCCAGAATGGAGAGGTGAAATGGCTATCACGATCAGAGATGATTGAAATGGGTACGCCATGTCGAGATACGATTTCATTGAGGTAAATGTGTGCAAGTTTTTCAGTTGTATAAGTGGTACGGATTAGAAGGAAGTGTGCAGATTTGGTTAGTCGATCGACTATCACCCATATTGCATCGTTCCCTTGGGAGGTTTTGGGAAGGTGTGTTACAAAGTCCAAGGTAATTTGTTCTTATTTCCGTTGCGGTATTTCCAGTTGGTGCAACATTCCCAAAGGTTTCTGATATTCAGCCTTGACCCTCGCATAAGTTAAACATTTACCGACATACGTGGCTATATCCTTCTTCATACCGGGCCACCAATAATACTCTTTCAAGTCTTTGTACATCTTATCTGACCCTGGATGAATGGAATATTTGGACTTATGGGATTCGTCCATAATTAAGTCCCACACTTTGTTAATAATGGGAATCCAAACTTGGTTTTTGTAGTATAAAATTTCATCGGTTCTTTCTTCAAAGTTTTGTTCGGTCCCATGTAGGTCTTCATTTCCCAAGTGGTCTTCTTTTAATGCTTCGTTTTGGGCAATGTGGATTTGTTCAGAAAGACTAGTTTGGACGATCATTCCAAGTGCTCGGACCCTAAGTGGTTTGATTCTTTCTTTCTTGCTCAAAGCATCTGCTACTATATTGGCCTTGCACGGGTGATATCGTATTTCACAGTCATAATCATTCAACAATTCTACCCATCTTCTCAGCCTCATGTTCAGCTCTTTTTGGTCGAAAATGTGCTATAGGCTCTTGTGGTCGGTGTATACTGTGCATTTAGTGCCATACAAATAGTGCCTCCAAATCTTAAGTGCAAAGAAAACTGCGCCCAGTTCCAAGTCGTGGGTAGTATAATTCTTCTCGTGCAACTTTTACTGCCGAGAAGCATATGCTATGACTTTATTTCTTTACATTAGTATGCATCCTAAGCCTTTCCGAGACGCGTCATAATAAAATACCAGATCATTAGTTCTCTCTGGAAGACTTAGTATCGGGGCTTGGCATAGTTTCTGTTTCAACAATTGAAAAGCCGCTTCTTTTTCTTCTCCCCAATCATAAGCACGATCTTTTTGAGTCAAAAGGGTTAAAGGTTGGGCTATGCTGGAAAAGTTAGCAATAAAGCACCAGTAATACCCAGCTAATCCCAAAATTTGACGGATTTCTTTCGGTGACTTCGGGGCTTGCCAATTTTTGATGGCTTCAATCTTACTCGGGTCTACATGGATTCTGTGCCGATTAACAACGTGTCCTAAAAATCAAACCGTTTGTAGCCAGAATTCACATTTTGACAATTTGGCATATAGCTTTTCCTACTTCAACAATTCCAAAATGGTTCGTAAATGCTGTTCATGTTCCTCCTTGGTTTTTGAATAGATCAGAATGTCATCTATAAATACGATAACGAATTTGTCGAGTGTCACACCCGGTCCATAGGCGGAAACAACCGGTGTGCGACTCATGAAAGGTTTTTCGAGAGCGCGGTTAAGCAACAACTATATGATAAAATACATGAGGATTTCATTCATAATATAAGTTTTACAAAAATATCCATAAAAAAAAGTTTACATATAACATATTGAGATTTCACAGTTATGTCCTGCCGAAGGGAGATATAACCATGAAAACTCCAAAATATAAAATCCTCATACATGAAATTTCCATAGTTAAACATAAAACCGTAGTGAGACACCGTGACCTCTCCACGTAGCTAAATACCTGAAAGACACGTAAAATAATTTAATCAGTATAAACTGAGTGAGTTCACAAGTTTTGTGACTCGATAAAATGCTTTATAATATAATTCTCATAACGTCATGAATGCAGTATCCATGACTTGCAGTGTAACGTGAATACATGAGTTCGTAACCATTCCTTGACTATATATATATATACAACATAAAGCCCCATATAACATCCCACGAGTCCACGAGGGAATAAATAAATCGGAAAACTAAGCACCCGTCTTATAAAGTGGCGCGACCACTTACGAGTGGGTTGGTCAGACCAGTAGTACTACCCGTAGAGTTCCTCGGCTATAGTTGCCTATAGTTTATGGTTACAATATATACCGGGGACTTTATGTACCATGAGCGCGCCAAATATCTCATGTACACGCACATTGTAAATCAAGATATACACCATGATAAAACATATTTAAACACGTGTCCCTCGCCCCAAAAACAGTTTAAAACATAGTGAAAATAGGGGCTGTGAGACTCACCTTAAATGAGGAATAATGTTCCGTTATACTTGGCGAGTTTCCTGTATTATATCGTATACGTATGCACTTCAGTACATAATATATAACTATTAATACTTAGCCCGATACATACTTATGAGGTGACGGTATATATGTATACTTTTTATACATTAGCGATACGGACGTTAGACAACGTCTTATACTTGTTATGTATATCCGTTATATCCTCTTTATATATATATCCTCCGAGCATTAGGGAATGCTCGATACAAATTATTCGTCGGTAATCATGACGTTCGTGACATGCTTTAGCCTAATAGGTTTTGGTGCTCTCATCGTTAGTCCCCAGGTAGGTAACGGGCTCATCTATGATATATTCGTTTACCAGCCTAGACAGGACGTCCCGACTACCGGCACCTCCACCCTTCCAGTTACTCGCAATGTCCATCACAAAAACCCGTATTTTATATTTGTTGCACATATATAGGAATATATGTGTATGAATTGTATATATCATTTCTTCATGTATATGATAAGTATTATTAGTATTTTCGTCTTCGTAACATATAGTTATCTTTTACTTTTATAACTCTTATACACATCCTTTGTTTTTATAACATTATACATGGGTATTTTCATTTGCGTATATAGGAATATACGTGTATCTTGGATTTTTTTACCCGTACCATTGTCGATATATTTATTTCCATGTTTTGGTGCAAGGGTTGCACTTTATGTTTAAGGTTCACTTTCATTTATACTTTCATTTTTTTATTACTAGTGTTCCTATTTTTATTATTATTATTATTATTATTATTATTATTATTATTATTATTACTATTATTATTTTTACTTTTATGACAAACTCGATACGGTTTTTAATACGTTAGTTATACCCTTTTTAAAGTTTAACATAACCAAAATTCCATCTTTACATTTATATCATCTTGTTTATTTAAAAGTGGGTTTTACTACTCAAGATCATTTTTACCTTAACTAGGTGTTCTATTAACCTTAACCTTCCTTAAACACCCTTTAAATCCTTTATATCTTTTACTTAACATGATTTATCCTTAATTATATGTCATTTCAACACACTTCAAGTTTATGTTTATGTCTAATCACCTCATTATGTATACGTATCTTAGGCTTAGTCCATGTTTTTCTACTAAACATTTTATGGCATTAGTACCTTGGGAATGTCGGTTTTTGAGCGATTTAAGACGAGATCCAAGTTCCTTGACGTTAACCACGATGTTAAGAGTCTACATTATGTTCAAATAACATGAAATAGGTGGATTAGGGTCAAGTAAAATGATGAGACCGTGGCTGGACAGAATCTGTGTTTTTCCAGCCACCATAAACTGTTACAACTCGAGTGTTCGGCTTACCTAATGCTGAAATGAAGCCGGAAATGGATGTTCAAAAGGTGGTTCGTGATCCTTGCGAGTTTCCTTGGATTCCTAAACAAAAATCACCCAAAAATACCAAGTGGTTTGTGAGATATGAACAAAAGAAGAGAGGGGGGTACTGCTGGAAAATGCAGTTTCCAGTAGTGACCTTTGAAGGTTCAAAGCTTCTTACCGAGTCTTCCGGGCAGAGATCCGTTCAAGGCTTTCTACCACGGTTTAAGGATTTCTTCTAGCTTTCCAACGATATATAGGGTTCAAGATGTTCAGAGCAGCATTATAGAGAAAACGGGTTGCAAAGAGGCGGCTGTTTGGTGGCCTGCTGCTGTTCTTCGGCCGAGAGAGGAACAAGGGAGATTTGGATTGTGTTCTTGAATGTTTGTGGTGAATTTCAGCTGAAGATCTGATGGTGTATATTAATAATAGTGTAGGGGACATCATCCCTTAAGTTTAGGGATTGAAATCTTGCTGACTCCTCAAGATCTTGTCAAGTGAAATGGTCAAAGGTATGGTCTTTGTAATATTATAATGTGGGCAGATTTTGTGAAGGCTTTTAGGGACTTTGGTTGATCTTGCAAGTAACCAAGGTTATGATGATGTTGGTGATGATGATGATACATGATCATGATACATATGGGTGCATGGATAATGGTTTATAAGATTTAATGTGGTGTTTGTTCCTTGTACATTAAAACTGAATGGGAAGAGGTTGGGGTTCGGTTTTGGGCTGCAAAAGGGAAGGTATTATGGTCATTTAATAAATATATTGGTTGTCCAAATGTAGTGCTAAGTTCAATCTTGGTTCGGGTCTTAAGTGGATAGTCGTTAGGACGAGTTGATCATCGAGTAAACAAGTTATGGAATTTATATTGGACTTGGGTATTATGAGCTTCTCTTAATTTATTTGGTCACCTATAAAGTATTATAGATGGTATGGAACCCGGTATTTATTTCGGTTCCCGGTATGATGTATATTTAAATTTAGCCCGGAGTTATACTCGGTTAAATAGTGCTCCATATTGTAATCCTTCATGGATTGTTTAAATTATTAACTTCATATTATTTTGACTAGTATACCTTTAATTCCTTCATAGTTTCATATCTTGGTCGTCTCACTGTATAATGTATCATTGATTTGGCCGGTTCGGCGACTATATTCTATTATTTAAACATTTATGGCGTTTTGGTCCAAATTAGGGAATTAGGACATTACTGGGCATGGTCTTACCATTACCCCTTATATTGGATCATAGGTATATATTTAGCTTGATATGTTTGTCACCTCTGACTATTACTGGGCTGTCTTTATCATATAGCCGTTCTCATCGGCTCTTTATACGATCCTATAGGCATAACGACTGTTCTCGTTCACATTTCAAGTATACTATGGTTTATACCTCATATAAATTATATAAATAATACGTAATTTAAATCAAATATATACATTAGAGTGTGAAAAATTACCGGGTGTCACATTCTGCCCCTGTTGGAAGAATTTCGTCCCGAAAATTGTTGTTAGTTATCCGTTATAGTTGGGTCCGGGAAAAGGTGTGAGTACTTCTTTCGAATTTGATATTCTCTTTCCCAGGTAAACTCGGGTCCTCTTTTAGATTTCCACTGTACCTTCACTAACTTAATCCGACTTCTTCGTAGTTTTTGTTCTTTCCAGTCGGTAACGGCTATCGGTTCTTCAACAAAATGTAATTGTTCGTCAATATGTACTTCGTCTAGGGGTACGACTAAAGATTCGTCGGATAGACACTTTTTAAGGTTCGACACATGGAATGTGTCATGTACCCCGCTAAGTTCTTCAGGTAGCTTCAACTTAAAGGCCACGGGACCTATCCTTTCCAGGATCTCAAATGGTCCGGTATATCTTGGGCTGAGCTTGCCCCGCTTTCCAAACCTCGGAACTCCTTTCCATGGCGAGACCTTTAAAAGAACTTTATCTCCCACTTGGAATTCCAAAGGCTTGCGTCTCACATTTGCATAACTTTTCTGTCGATCGCGGGCCGTTTTCAGTCGTTCTTTTATTTGAAATATCTTGTCAGTAGTTTCTTGAATTAGTTCGGGACCCATCATTTGTCTATCGCCTATTTCCGCCCAGCACAAGGGCGACCTACACTTACGACCATACAAAGCTTCGAACGGTGCAGCCTTTATGCTCGTGTGGTAGTTATTATTATATGAAAATTCCACCAAAGGAAGGTGAACATCCCAGCTACCACCAAAATCAATTGGACACGCTCTTAGCATATCTTCCAATGTTTGTATAGTTCGCTCGCTTTGGCCGTCAGTCTGGGGATGGTAGGCGGTACTCATATCTAATCGCGTGCCCAAAGCTTTTTGTAAGGACTTCCAAAAATGAGACGTAAATCGACTGTCGCGGTCGGAAATAATCGAGACTGGGACTCCATGTCTTGACACGATCTCTTTTATATATAGTCTAGCTAACCGCTCCATCTTATCCGTTTCTTTGATAGCTAAGAAATGCGCGGATTTGGTTAGCCGGTCGACTATCACCCATATGGTGTCATAACCACCTGGAGTCCTAGGTAACTTCGTAATGAAATCCATCGAGATTTGTTCCCATTTCCACATGGGAATCTCGGGCTGTTGTAATAATCCGGATGGTTTCTGATATTCCGCCTTGAATTTTGCGCAAGTTAAACATTTTCCCACATAATTTGCTATATCACCCTTAAGATTAGGCCACCAATAGTATCCCTTTACATCTTTATACATTTTATCTGCACCGGGGTGCACGGAATACTTCGTCTTGTGGGCTTCATCAAGTATTCTTTCACGTAATCCTCCCTTGAGAGGAACCCATATTCGGTTGACAAAGTACAGGGTACCGTCTTCTTTGGATTCTAAGTTTTCAACCATACCACGGAGACCCTCGTCTTTGATATTATCAGGTTTCAAAGCTTCTCGTTGGGCTTCGTGGATAAGGGTGGTGAGGTTCGTACTTATAGTTAGCCCTAAGACTTTAACACGTGATGTCTTCACCCTTTCTTTCCTGCTTAAAGCGTCTGCTACAACGTTCGCCTTTCCAGGGTGGTACTTGATTACACAATCATAATCATTCAATAATTCAACCCACCGTCGTTGCCTCATGTTTAATTCTTTTTGATCAAATATATGTTGTAGGCTTTTATGATCGGTGTAGATTGTGCAATGGGTGCCGTATAAGTAATGACGCCATATCTTAAGTGCAAACACCACTGCGCCCAATTCCAAATCGTGAGTGGTGTAATTTTTCTCGTGCACTTTGAGTTGTCGTGACGCATACGCGATGGCTTGATTTCTTTGCATAAGGACACAACCAAGTCCTTGATGCGAAGCATCGCAATAAACTACGAAGTCATCCATCCCTTCTGGTAAGGCTAGAATAGGTGCACTGCAAAGTTTCTGTTTTAGCAACTGGAACGCCTTTTCTTGTTTATCTCCCCAATTAAACGACTTATCTTTCTGTGTGAGCGCAGTAAGGGGTTGTGCTATCTTCGAGAAATTTTCAATAAACCGTCGATAGTAGCCTGCCAGACCTAAAAATTGTCGTATTTCCGTCGGCGTCTTCGGCACTTCCCAGTTTTTAATGGCCTCTACTTTTGAAGGGTCAACATGAATTCCCTTCTCGTTGACGACATGGCCTAAAAAGTGTACTTCTCTTAGCCAAAAATCACACTTTGAAAACTTTGCATACAACTTCTCCTTTCTCAACAATTCTAAAATCAATCGAAGGTGTTGCTCGTGCTCTTCTTCGGTTCGGGAATAAATTAATATGTCATCTATAAACACTATCACGAACATGTCAAGGTAAGGTTTGCACACTCGATTCATTAAGTCCATGAACACGGCAGGTGCGTTCGTTAGCCCAAAAGGCATGACTAGAAATTCATAATGACCATACCTCGTTCGGAACGCAGTCTTTGGTACATCGTCCTCGTGTATCTTCAGCTGATGGTACCCGGATCGTAGATCTATCTTGGAATAGAAACTAGATCCCTGTAATTGGTCAAACAAATCATCAATCCTCGGTAAAAGGTACCGATTTTTGATGGTCAGTTTGTTAAGTTCCCTGTAATCAATACACATACGGAACGAACCGTCTTTCTTCTTGACAAATAGTACCGGGGCTCCCCAAGGTGAGTAGCTCGGGCGTATGAAACCCTTGTCTAGTAGCTCCTGTAATTGATTCGATAGTTCTCGCATTTCCGAGGGAGCTAATCGATAAGGTGCTCGCGCTACTGGTGCAGCTCCTGGTACTAGATCGATTCGAAACTCCACTTGTCTTTGAGGTGGTAACCCTGGTAGATCTTCTGGAAAGACATCGGGGAAATCTCTTACTATAGGTATACTTTCTATCTTCCTTTCTTCATCCTTCTTGTCCACCACGTGGGCTAAGAAAGCTTGACACTTCTTTCGCAAGCACTTTCGTGCTTTCATACACGAAATTAACTTCATCACAGTGCCAGGTCTTTCTCCTTGAATAGTCAGCGTTTCACCACTTGCCAAGGGTATGCGGATTTGCTTGTCATAACAATTAACTTCAGCATGGTTCTTTGCTAACCAATCCATGCCTAAAACGACATCAAAACTTCCTAAATCTATCGGCAACAGATCTACGTTAAATTCATGTTCTCCCATCACTAGTACGCAACTTTCCACTATATCGTCTGATCGTAACTGTTTGCCATTAGCTAATTCTATAGTATAGGGCGTTGCTAATTTACTAGGTGCTAAACCAAGTAGGTCTTTAAATTCAGTGGATATAAAACTTAAATCCGCACCAGTATCAAATAGCACAGACGCATAGTGGTTGTTAAGTAGGAACATACCAGTGACGACATTTGGGTCTTCCTTAGCTTCACCCGCCCCGATAACAAAATCCCTAGCTTGAGCTGTATTCTTCATCTGCGGACAGTTCTTGATAAAATGACCCGTATTTCCGCACCCATAACAAGCTCGTGGTGTCGTTTTCCCCGGTTCTTGCTTCACAACTACTGCACCATTCTTAATTCTACACTTAGCTTCCACATGCCCTCTCTTGTGACAATGCTTACACACAATACTTGAGCAGTCACCAACATGATAATACTTGCATTTGTCACACCACGGGTTTGACCCGCTATACGTCTTTCGTGGTTGATCCGTGGTCTGGGCGGCATATACTTTCACAGTTTCTTGTTTCTTGACAGGGGGTTCTTTGGAACTTGACCCTTGATTACAAGAGGCCCAGCTCCTCTTGTGATTGTTATGGCGGCTGTTGCCGCGTTGGGAGAATGGTTGGCTTGCTTCCTTCTGAGTTGGCTTTCCTAGGGTGCCAGCTCGTACTGCATCTTCTGTCAGACTCAGACCTAGTTCAACAGCCTCGGCCATGGTCGCAGGCCTAGTGGCCGTGATTGGTCCCCTGATAACTGTTGCTAATCCCCAGATGTACCTTTCAACTCTCTTTTCTTCAGTGGTGGCCATATGAGGAACTATTCGGCATAGCTCGTGAAATCGCGTGTTATATGCTGTGATGTCGGCTCCCTTCATGGTGAGCGTCCAGAACTCATTTTCCAACTTCTGCATCTCAATCCTTGGGCAATATTTCTTTTCCATCATCTCCTTTAACTCTTTCCCGGTCTTACCATAGGCCACGTCTCGGCCTAGGGTTTGTACTTGTAAATTCCACCACGATAGGGCTTCATCTTGAAACATACATGTCACGTACAACACTTTCTGTTTTTCTGTGCATCCACTGATTGCTATCACAGATTCTGTCTTCTCGATCCAACGGATAACTCCTATGGCTCCTTCCGTTCCCTTAAAGGACCACGGTTTGCATGTCATGAAAGTTTTGTAGGAACATCCTCGTTCCTCACCGCCAGTCTCTGGAGCTACATTTTCAGTGTTTGCGGAATTCCTTCGTTCTTGACTTGAGTCGCCCCTACTGGCTTCGTAGGCGGCTATCGCTTGCGCTATGACTTCTTGTAATTGCGCAGGTGTATTAGGTAAACTGTTGTTCCTTCTCCTTGGCATTTTCCTTCAAGTTGAGAATAAGAATGATCGATTAGTATTGGCATCACGCTTGTATGTAAGTAGTTGTAGGGTTCGATACTTATTACATTCACACCCATATATTTGCTTATAGTCATACTTATTAATCATATACTCGCATACATAGATTTTATTATTACATCTCATTATACCACATCGTATACTCATACTCATATATCATAAACATAACTTCATATATCATAAACATAACTTCATTACATCAAAAGATTTGATTACATAAGTTTATGTTTAAGTCTACTACAAACTCCTACAACATACAAGCGTTTTGCCAAAAGATCGGGTCGTAGTCCGTAATATATTACTTCCCATACATATGATTACTACCCGCTAATACTGGTCTATAGTCGCTTCATGGCATCGGTGGTGGCGGTGGTGGAAACACGTCTCCCAAAAAGGCTTGAATTGTCTTAACCTCATTCTTCAATTTCATCACCCTTCGTTCGGCGGCAGCTGCCCGACTCGTTCCCACATCAGCTAAGTGCAATGCATCTCTTACCATATGCTCCAACTTTAGCACTCTCATCCTTGCGTCCGAGATCAAGTCATAGTGATTTTCAAGGCGGAGACTGGTCTCACAGGCCTTGCCTTTCACGCTCTCCATAAACACCTCGACCCTCTGCTCCCAATCCATGAGCCATTCCTCAAGGGCCTTTCTCTCAGCCTTGGCGGCTGCTGTGGTCGGTGGTACGGGGACCTCTGTATCATCGGAGGTAGCGCGCCCTTGGGGGCGTGAGGACTCACCTACCTCATGTATAGTCCGGGGCACCTCATCGTCGGAGTCCGTGGCATACCTTTTCAGCCCGGCGGCTCGTATCTCCTCGGAGGGCACTGCAGCCAGCTCCTCCATCTCCTCAAGGTCGTCGTCGTCATAAGTTACCTTGTCGTCCTCATCGAGCCTGATTACCTCGGTAGGCTCGTCATTGGAGATCTCTATAGGATCATCAAGAATTGGAACAACGTCGCTCATATGGACACTGCTGCTATCAGTGTTAGAGTCAGAGCCGGAGTCGGAGTCAGTGATGGCTAGGCCATGATATGGATCATTGTTCGGGAAGGCCATCGCTGAAAGGATTAAGGTTTAATTAGTGATAACATCGCTTTTTTTTTTTTTTTTTTTTCTATCCCTTATTTTGGTCATTCCTATACTAGACCATTAGTTGCGATAAAGGTGTCGTGAAGACACGTGCACTCTCGTGTAATGCAAGTTTTGAAAACATGTCATGCATGAAAAACGTTTTCATGAGGGAATCTAAGGGGTTATAGCCTAGACTCAGGGTTGAATCCTAGTTCGCTATAACCATGGCTCTGATACCAGTCTGTCACACCCGGTCCATAGGCGGAAACAACCGGTGTGCGACTCATGAAAGGTTTTTCGAGAGCTCGGTTAAGCAACAACTATATGATAAAATACATGAGGATTTCATTCATAATATAAGTTTTATAAAAATATCCATAAAAAAAAGTTTACATATAACATATTGAGATTTCACAGTTATGTCCTGCCGAAGGGAGATATAACCGTGAAAACTCCAAAATATAAAATCCTCATACATGAAATTTTCATAGTTAAACATAAAACCGTAGTGAGACACCGTGACCTCTCCACGTAGCTAAATACCTGAAAGACACGTAAAATAATTTAATCAGTATAAACTGAGTGAGTTCACAAGTTTTGTGACTCGATAAAATGCTTTATAATATAATTCTCATAACGTCATGAATGCAGTATCCATGACTTGCAGTGTAACGTGAATACATGAGTTCGTTACCATTCCTTGACTATATATATATACACCATAAAGCCCCACATAACATCCCACGAGTCCACGAGGGAATAAATAAATCGGAAAACTAAGCACCCGTCTTATAAAGTGGCGCGACCACTTACGAGTGGGTTGGTCAGACCAGTAGTACTACCCGTAGAGTTCCTCGGCTATAGTTGCCTATAGTTTATGGTTACAATATATACCGGGGACTTTATGTACCATGAGCGCGCCAAATATCTCATGTACACGCACATTGTAAATCAAGATATACACCATGATAAAACATATTTAAACACATGTCCCTCGCCCCAAAAACAGTTTAAAACATAGTGAAAATAGGGGCTGTGAGACTCACCTTAAATGAGGAATAATGTTCCGTTATACTTGGCGAGTTTCCTGTATTATATCGTATACGTATGCACTTCAGTACATAATATATAACTATTAATACTTAGCCCGATACATACTTATGAGGTGACGGTATATATGTATACTTTTTATACATTAGCGATACGGACGTTAGACAACGTCTTATACTTGTTATGTATATCCGTTATATCCTCTTTATATATATATATCCTCCGAGCATTAGGGAATGCTCGATACAAATTATTCGTCGGTAATCATGACGTTCGTGACATGCTTTAGCCTAATAGGTTTTGGTGCTCTCATCGTTAGTCCCCAGGTAGGTAACGGGCCCATCTATGATATATTCGTTTACCAGCCTAGACAGGACGTCCCGACTACCGGCACCTCCACCCTTCCAGTTACTCGCAATGTCCATCACAAAAACCCGTATTTTATATTTGTTGCACATATATAGGAATATATGTGTATGAATTGTATATATCATTTCTTCATGTATATGATAAGTATGATTAGTATTTTCGTCTTCGTAACATATAGTTATCTTTTACTTTTATAACTCTTATACACATCCTTTGTTTTTATAACATTATACATGGGTATTTTCATTTGCGTATATAGGAATATACGTGTATCTTGGAATTTTTTTACCCGTACCATTGTCGTTATATTTATTTCCATGTTTTGGTGCAAGGGTTGCACTTTATGTTTAAGGTTCACTTTCATTTATACTTTCATTTTTTTATTACTAGTGTTCCTATTTTTATTATTATTATTATTATTATTATTATTATTATTATTAATATTATTACTATTATTATTTTTACTTTTATGACAAACTCGATACGGTTTTTAATACGTTAGTTATACCCTTTTTAAAGTTTAACATAACCAAAATTCCATCTTTACATTTATATCATCTTGTTTATTTAAAAGTGGGTTTTACTACTCAAGATCATTTTTACCTTAACTAGGTGTTCTATTAACCTTAACCTTCCTTAAACACCCTTTAAATCCTTTATATCTTTTACTTAACATGATTTATCCTTAATTATATATCATTTCAACACACTTCAAGTTTATGTTTATGTCTAATCACCTCATTATGTATACGTATCTTAGGCTTAGTCCATGTTTTTCTACTAAACATTTTATGGCATTAGTACCTTGGGAATGTCGGTTTTTGAGCTATTTAAGACGAGATCCAAGTTCCTTGACGTTAACCACGATGTTAAGAGTCTACATTATGTTCAAATAACATGAAATAGGTGGATTAGGGTCAAGTAAAATGATGAGACCGTGGCTGGACAGAATCTGTGTTTTTCCAGCCACCATAAACTGTTACAACTCGAGTTTTCGGCTTACCTAATGCTGAAATGAAGCCGGAAATGGATGTTCAAAAGGTGGTTCGTGATCCTTGCGAGTTTCCTTGGAGTCCTAAACAAGAATCACCCAAAAATACCAAGTGGTTTGTGAGATATGAACAAAAGAAGAGAGGGGGGTACTGCTGGAAAATGCAGTTTCCAGTAGTGACCTTTGAAGGTTCAAAGCTTCTTACCGAGTCTTCCGGGCAGAGATCCGTTCAAGGCTTTCTACCACGGTTTAAGGATTTCTTCTAGCCTTCCAACGATATATAGGGTTCAAGATGTTCAGAGCAGCATTATAGAGAAAACGGGTTGCAAAGAGGCGGCTGTTTGGTGGCCTGCTGCTGTTCTTCGGCCGAGAGAGGAACAAGGGAGATTTGGATTGTGTTCTTGAATGTTTGTGGTGAATTTCAGCTGAAGATCTGATGGTGTATATTAATAATAGTGTAGGGGACATCATCCCTTAAGTTTAGGGATTGAAATCTTGCTAACTCCTCAAGATCTTGTCAAGTGAAATGGTCAAAGGTATGGTCTTTGTAATATTATAATGTGGGCAGATTTTGTGAAGGCTTTTAGGGACTTTGGTTGATCTTGCAAGTAACCAAGGTTATGATGATGTTGGTGATGATGATGATACATGATCATGATACATATGGGTGCATGGATAATGGTTTATAAGATTTAATGTGGTGTTTGTTCCTTGTACATTAAAACTGAATGGGAAGAGGTTGGGGTTCGGTTTTGGGCTGCAAAAGGGAAGGTATTATGGTCATTTAATAAATATATTGGTTGTCCAAATGTAGTGCTAAGTTCAATCTTGGTTCGGGTCTTAAGTGGATAGTCGTTAGGACGAGTTGATCATCGAGTAAACAAGTTATGGAATTTATATTGGACTTGGGTATTATGAGCTTCTCTTAATTTATTTGGTCACCTATAAAGTATTATAGATGGTATGGAACCCGGTATTTATTTCGGTTCCCGGTATGATGTATATTTAAATTTAGCCCGGAGTTATACTCGGTTAAATAGTGCTCCATATTGTAATCCTTCATGGATTGTTTAAATTATTAACTTCATATTATTTTGACTAGTATACCTTTAATTCCTTCATAGTTTCATATCTTGGTCGTCTCACTGTATAATGTATCATTGATTTGGCCGGTTCGGCGACTATATTCTATTATTTAAACGTTTATGGCGTTTTGGTCCAAATTAGGGAATTAGGACATTACTGGGCATGGTCTTACCATTACCCCTTATATTGGATCATAGGTATATATTTAGCTTGATATGTTTGTCACCTCTGACTATTACTGGGCTGTCTTTATCATATAGCCGTTCTCATCGGCTCTTTATACGATCCTATAGGCATAACGACTGTTCTCGTTCACATTTCAAGTATACTATGGTTTATACCTCATATAAATTATATAAATAATACGTAATTTAAATCAAATATATACATTAGAGTGTGAAAAATTACCGGGTGTCACATCGAGGTACGGCTTACAAACTCGGTTCATGAGGTCCATGAAAACCGCGGGTGCATTAGGCAGCCCAAAAGGCATAACTAAGAATTCATAATGACCATAACGAGTTCAAAATGCTGTTTTGGACACATCTTCCCCCTGGATTTTAACTTGATGGTAACCGGATCGGAGGTCGATTTTTGAGAAATAGTTTACCCCTTGAAGTTGATCAAACAAGTCATCTATTCGGGGGAGAGGGTATCGGTTTTTGATGGTTACTTTGTTTAATTCCCGGTAATCAATACACATTCTAAAACTTCCATCTTTCTTCTTCACGAATAGTACTGGTGCTCCCCAAGGAGAATAGCTAGGACGTATGAAACCCTTATCTAACAACTCATGTAACTGGTTGGATAATTCTTGCATTTCAGAGGGTGCCAATCGACAAGGTGCCTTAGCAATAGGGGCTGATCCTGGGATTAGGTCAATACGGAATTCAACCTGTCGGTTCGGAGGTAATCCAGGTAAATCGTCGGGAAAGACATCAGGGTATTCACGTACAACGGGGATATCCTTTATTTGTTTTTCATCAGGGTTCATTATAGTCACGTTTGCCAAAAATGCCATACATCCTTGGCGTAAGCATTTCAACACTTTGAGATGAGGCACAAGAGGTAATATCGAACCGGACTTCTCTCTTCGTACCACAATCATTTCACCATCCGAAAGGGAAATTTTAACTGTCTTGTCATTACACTCAATCTCCGCTTTATACTTGGTTAACCAATCCATGCCGACTATAACATTGAAACTTCCTAACTCTACGGGGAGTAGGTCAATAAGGAATGGGTGGTCATTTAGAATAATGGAACAGCTTTGTATTATTTGGTTGACAGTTATAGAGTTACCGTTAGCGAGTTCTATAGTATAGGGATTTTTTAGTTCCTTAACTGGCATATTTCCCAAGGATACAAAGCTAGTGGAAACAAAGCTTCTATAGGCACCTGTGTCAAATAATACATAAGCATATTGATCAGAGACTATAAATGTACCTGTCACCACATTCGGGTCTTGTCGTGCTTCACCTGACACAATAACAAATGCACGTCCTCTAGTCACATTTGAAGTTAATACTTGGTTCGGTCTAGCAACCATTCTTTGATTCAGCTTAGGGTAATTTCTTCTAATATGATCTGTACTGCCGCATTCATAAAAGGCACGGTAGGTTGTTGCGGATGAAGTCTGTTGGATAGGTTGTTGGTGGATTGGTTGAGGTCTAGGTAGTTGTGGATGATGAGGTTGAGTTGCTTGAGTTGGTCGGTTCACAATTTCTGCACCTGCTCTACAATTAGGGGCATAATGCGCAGTTCGGCCACATTTTTGGCATACCGCAATCTGCATTATCCCACATGATGGTAATTACATTTATCACACTTTGGCAAGGGTCCCTTATACCTGTCTTGCTTCGTATCTGAACCAGTTATGGCATAATTTCTTATTGTCGGACGTGCCTGTTTGCTTGATTGTCCTCCTTGTGATCTCGTCCCGTAGTCGGTTCGTTTCATACCCACTGATTCTCCGGTCTTTCTCAATACACCACTTCTTACTAAATCAAAAGTCACAATACCAGCCTGAGTCACGGCATTCTCAAACGATGTGTGACCCACGGAGTTCACCAAACTCCTCACTTCTGGGGCTAAACCCCAAACATAACGTTCAATTCGTTTGTCTTCAGGAGTTACTAACCAAGTTACTAAGCGAGATAGTTCATTGAAGCGGTTCGTGTATCCCAAGTGATCCGCTCCTTTCATCTCTAAATCTAGAGTTCATGTTCCAACCTTTGTATTTCATTCTTTGGGAAAAAATATTCTAGCATTAATGTTTTGAGTTCAGCCAATGACATGCGATTAACTGCATCTTGACCTTTTATCTGAACTGTAGTGTTCCACCACATCAAAGCGTGATCCGTAAAAGTAGAGGCAACATACTTAACAATACTCTCGGGTGGACAATTGCTAATATTGAGAACAGATTCATTCTTCTCGATCTATTTAATCAGCCCGTTTGGCCATTCGATGCCTTTGAATTCGATCGGTTTACAGGCCATAAAGTTTTTGATTGAGTATTCTCTACGAGGGGGATTAGGATTGTTATTGTTTGGGTTCGGTGGAGGATTATTGTTGTTGACGTTATTTCTATTAGGTGGGGGATTATTTGCATTGGGAGGGGCGTTTGTATTAGGTGGGGGAATATTATTTGTGACTGTTTCAGTGTTGGTTGGGGGAACATTGTTATTCGGCTGTAGATTTGTTTGTATATTGGCATTTACACTAGCAGTTACTTGTGTTACAATAAGTGGAATTGCTGCCTGCATTTGCCGAGCAATCATCTCGGCTATTTCTGCGTCAGTCATAGGGGTTGCTTTTTTTGGGGCCATTATATAATGATAATCAAATATATGCCAATTAATGCTAATTCCAGCTTAAAATACATTGTAACAATAATCACAATAAAGATTATACACATAATTCAAACAACACACTTTATTTCATAAACTGTTCTGTACAATACTAACAAAAGGTACATTGTCTTAGCCTGATAAAGGCCAGTGCTTGCACGTATACATCAAAATCTATCACAAGATGATTACTAGACTTAATCCTGTAAGGGTCAGTGCTTGTAATAATATCCAAAATCATGCCCCATGTTAGCATAACATACTACTATATACATACATGGAGTGTCAAAAGACCATGTACACAGATCTGTAACATCCTGCATCTATCCGTACAAAGGATGGACTAGCCACAAACACAGAAGTAACAACACCGCAATCATCCAGTAACAGTTCCATAGTCGGACTGTCACCCAATCCAAGTACCAGTGGTGGTAAGCATCTAACTGCTGCAAGTTCAGTACTATCTGCTGCAATGTCAATAAGCACTGGGTTACGTCTCTCCTCCCCTGGTTAATGTTGGCTATAGCTATCGAGTGGTCTATCACACGATCAGTCAGGACAGCCATCCAAGAGTTATTTCCTATGTTGGGTGGTCGAGGTTAGAGGTAGATATACTCAATGAACGGGAAGGTGGAGTACCTGTCCTAGGACGTGAAGGCTCTCCCCGATAGTGGGTAGATCTAAATGGAACTGTGGTAGGGTCAATCGGGGTTACCCTAATACGAGCAGTCTGTCGGACTCTTACAGTGGCTGAAGTCGTCGGAGACAGGTGAATAGGTGGAGTAGCTGATCTGGCTACTCTAGCAGGTGAATGGTACTGACTAGTAACTTTGTCTTGGCCTCTGCGTTGTGACCTGGGTGGGTAACTATCACATCTGTAACCGGATAAGTCAGGCTCATTACTAGGTAGCTCTCTACAAATTACTTCCTCCTCAACCTCTTCTTCATCCTCCTATGGATCTTCTTCCGGCTCCTCTCTGGGTCATCTTTTGGATCCTCCTCTGGGTCCTCCTCTGGATCCTCCTGCTCAATAAATATTACCGCTTCTTCTTCCGGTACGTAGTCGTTATTCCTTGCCATACCTCTACACAATGGTTAGTTATAAGAAAAATATTTATTGCTAGTGTTAACTATTGTAAGGAAAGTTAATTAATTAAGCCAAATTTAATATTAATTATATTAAAATATAATATTAGTTTTATTAAAATTTTAATATTAATTATAACTAGAATTAATATTGAATATAAATGAATATAATATTCATAATAAGGTTTACCATTGTCGACAGTATCGTACGTACACGTATTTGTACACCTTTTTTCAGATAAGCACGTATGTGTTTTACATATGTATATACGTACTCAGTATTACTTTTTATACACATATGTTGCCATTTTTACCTATCTGTACGTTCCGCGACTTCTCCCCGAATTCTCTCGTACAAGCAAATCTGTTATTATGTTTCGGACCACAATAACTTACTTGCCCTACAAGTTCATCCCGACATCCATCAGTATATAATATTTAATTATTATTTAAATATTTTCCCAGAGTTAATCGAGCCTACGGTTATATTTTAGGTACCCTCAGGCATAACCTAATCCTTTATAACCAATGGCTCTGCTACTAACTTCTGTCACACCCTGACTGGCACAATACGGAAGCGTAAAACGGGAATGTAACAGACACCTCTGGTATCAACAACATTGTTTATAAAGAAACATTACAAACTAATTTACATTATATTACATTGATTTATCTTTGTTCACAACTAGGCATTACAACAAAATATGTTCGTTACGCTATTCTATTCATACTAATAACCCTGCGTCTATTCACATAGCATCAAGCACGATCCACGATAGGTAGCACATCATCACATTATTCCAACTTTGGTACCATTCCTAAAAAGTAGTTTAAAACGAGTCAACTACTGGAGTTGTTAAGTTTCACGAGTTTCAAGAAAACAGTTATGAATATTCACAAGTTAATACTTGTAATCGTGATATAAGTATGTATGTAGGTATGTAAATGATGTAATTATACTAAGCTACAATGAAGCTTTGACTGTTTGTGCTGCGTGCATCCATTTCCCACGCCCAATCAGCCACTATGGCTCTCCTTCCACCCACAACATGCCTCGGTAGCTATGTCTAACACCACATAGCCTGTTATATAAGTATGGTCATGTGCAAACGGCACTATGTGACACGGCAACTAGGCCGATTCTGTTTGGGTTTGTCAAACCAATAGTATTATCACAAGTCACTGGCTCGAAGTTAATCACTGTGATCGTGGGGATTTTCGTGTGTTAGCACATAGATAATTCACATCATTACAAGTTTCAAATATGTATACGTAATCAAACACGCTTTTCACCCCAAAAGTTCGTAAAACTGTTTAAGAGTGGGATCATGAAACTCACAGTTTATTCAGTATTCAGTAGCACGTCGATTCGAGGTCTCTTTGACTTGTAATCACGGGTTCCAATAATTAACATTATAATAACATTAATATTTTAATAAAATATTATAACCTCAATATTAAACTGGGTTGTATATCTAATCTAGGTATAGCTGGAACGCCCCGAAAGTGTCAATAGGCTTAGGTTTTGATGTTGTTCAATGTCTATTATTTAAAACCGAACTTAGCTCAGTTTCCCGTTTTCCCAGCTGGGCCAACTTTTTTGTTTATGCGTTCAGAAAACAGTTATGGGGAAGTAAGCTTGGTTAAATGTGTTAGTCGATAAAATGATTAAATTATAAAGAAAGATCACATATTGGGGTTATGGATTCGCTACGGAGTTAGTTTCCGTTTATTCAGTTTGATTTGAAGAAAAATGCGCACAATTTATCCAAATTGTCCGGGTTTCTCATAAAAAAGTTCGTTTTTACATAATTAATCCAAAAATATGATTTTTGATTACTCTTGGGGTATGTTTGGCAAGTAGCTTTTAGGAGTTTTTAGGGGCTTCAAGCTTCAAGCTTTTGAGAAAAAGCTCATATCTAACAAAAAGCTTTTTTTGGTTCAATGGGCTTGAAGCTTTTATATTAGGAGAAAAAGCTCTTTTTCTAAACACTACTACTACTAGTGTTTGAGAAAAAACTAGAAGCTTTTACAATTGAATTTACAATTTTGGTACATGAACTTTCATCAACTTTTGTTAATTTATATAACAGTTACATATTTTACCCTTATTCAAAACTAACTACCCCCACGACTCTTTAAAAGTCCATAACTTTTTCATACGTTAATATTTTTTTAAACACATTACATCATAAAAAAGAGCATTTTATTCTCTTTAATTTGAGTATGATACTGATACACTTCTTTACCGGTTATGATTGCCAACAAGTTGAGTCAGATGAGCTCGGGTCATATGTAAGACCAAATTAGGGTCGGAGCGAGTCAATAAAAAATGGTTAATTTACTTCGGTTCATGTCGGTACGGTTTTGAGTCGAATGGGGCCAGGTCAAAACATGTTTCAGATTAAAACGGTGTTGGGTCGGAAAGGGTTTCAGATCAAAAGAGGTTAGTTTAAAAAATTATCTATTTGAAATTACTGTATATTTTAGCTTTATTTCTTGATTTTCGCCACTGATTACACGCTTACTGCCTTTGCACGAAGTACACGTCTGCATTCGGGTTATGCGTGCACTAATATCAAGTGAATCACATACCGACAAAAATTATGCGGTTGATGTCAGGTTGCGCGCGCACTCCGCCGCACCACGCTGGCACCCAATTAGTTTTATTAAAAGCTCCAGCTACTCTGCCAAATACCTAAACATATATCTAAAAAGCTCCAACTACTATGCCAAACACCTAAATATATCTAAAAACCTACAGCTACCAGCTTCCAGCTAGTTATGCCAAACATACCCTTGGTGTTCTGATATTCCCGCAGGTTCGTTAATTGCGAACTTGCCGGTTTTTATCAGAATTGAGTTTGTTTAACTTTTAAATTAGTATAATTAATTAACCGTTAATCATTAAATTATGAAAATTTAGCCACTTATCAAATAAAATATGTAGATTTTTTATAAAAATATTTCTGGAATTATTTACTGGTTTATTACTTTATAAAAATTCATTTAACCTGCTATATTTAGCTTGAAAATCGTCCGTTTATCCCAAACGATTTCCAAAAATTCCACAAAAATTCCTGGATGCTCAAATTAAATCTCAAAACCATCTGTTTCAATTCCAGAATGTAACAACCTTGTTCAATTTTCTTTTCGGGCCAAATTCGACTATAAAAACTCATATGAATGCATATGCACAAAACACACTTAGACTTTTCCAATTTCTCCCAAATTTCAGATGTGATTTAAATACACCAAATCTGAGTTCCCCAAAAATTTTCATAATTTTTTAAGCATTTTAACTATTTTTTCCAATTAAACGTCCCAATTCGGTAATAAATTCGCCAAATATTCTCGGATGGTCGAAAAATTACCAAATTTAAACAGGGATTCAATAATATGGTCCTTGATGTCCTTGAAAACTTTCAAGACCTAAAAAAATGCACATCATAACCTTAACTTAAACAGCCCGTAAACGAGTAATACTGTATAACCTTACCGGTTTTGGTTCGTTTTCGGCTTACCAATCAAGTTATTAAGCTCTTGTGCTTCTATGAAAGCTAGATATAGGTCCTATGTCACAAACCAAGCAATTTTCATCAATACAACAGACCTTTAACTTAAGGTTTCGGCTAGGGTAAAAAAACAAAGTTTTGAACCGTAAAAACGCCGTTTACACCCTCTAATCCGTGTTTATGGCCCTAAAAACTATCAAACCATGATCCTTACCATGTGTATTATCAAAACAAGTTTATGGATCATTTTTAGGATTTTACATGGTTAGGAATGATTTTTGGCAATTAAGACATGTTATATGTTATTAAAAATAATTAAATTAAGTTAAAAATGATCAAAATACCTAGGGTTTTGAAGGGATTAGATGAAGATCAGTTTTCAGCTGCTTTGGAGAAGATGTTGTGTGAAAATGATGTTTAAACAAATCTTACACAATAAGTTATACAATTTTTGGGGTGGCTCCCCCCTTTAGCGACCGGAAATAAACAATGGGCCCATTTTGGACCAAAAATCTGGATTTGCAAGCCCAAGTGTGAAAATCCAAGTCCAGATTTATTTCAGGTTCAGTTTTTGGCGCGAAAAATATATCGGGTGCGTCATACAGTGCGAAAAAGAGTGGTTTTTGGCTCTTTTTGTATAAATTTATAAAAACATAGTATACGTTTGTAAAAATCGAAAATATTTTCACGGATCGCTTAAACCATTTCAAATAAGTGTTTGGTAAGTCTTTTTTGGCTTAACGGATGATACAATGCTTGGTTTCTAACTATCTTTCACTTTTAAATCTATAGCGGGTTGTTAAATGTGCATGTTTTCGTTTTACTTGTTTGCTATCAAACTAAGGCCATATTACTAATATGTTAGCTTATATTAATCACATATCACTTATAGATGGCCCCCCGGGATATCTGGGTCATAACCAGACTCGTTCGGTTAATCATTTGATTGTTACATAATACTCGTTTATTTGCTTAATCATGAAAGACGTACTGAGGTGTACCTGGTTTTGGCTCAAATGTCACAGGTTCGGGTTCGGATTTGGACCACTCGTGGATCTAGACGTGTTTCTTGGTGTTTGATGATGTTATACACGAGATTTGTCTTTCCTTTGGCTTGGATTTGGATTTGGGTGTTAGAGAGAGTATGTGTGCTTCCATGAGTGTGTGTGTTGGGAGGAAAAGAATGGGAGGAGAAAATGGGATTTTGGATGTTTGAGGAGGTTTATATAGGGGTTCCATGGGCCGTAGGGCCCATAACCTTCTCCTAACCATTCCCAAGCCCAAACCCAACATAATCCAAACACTATCACACAATTAAATTAACGACACACACGAAATAATAAATTTTCTTTTATCTATTAATCTCAAAATACGGATGTTACACGGGTTGTGCCCCCTCCTCTCTTTAGAGAAAAATGAAAGGATATATGAAATGTTTATTCAACTACCTTAACATGTGTTGCCTTAGTTAGATGCCCCTCCACTGCAACTTCACCAAGCCATATACTCTTGATACACTCATCTTTATCCCTTTCAGCTCTGTTGATGCATTATTTATCAGTCTTGTACTTTGTAATCGTTTAATTTGGTTTAGATTGTAATAAGGGATATATGTAATTATGTAAAGGCTCGTTCGCTTAGCGTTTTAAGAGAATGAGATCTACTCGCTAGTTTGATAAGCCATACGCTGGTATGTCAGCATACGAGGTGGGTTTTGAAGCGTATGAAGGCTCATTCACTAGGCATATTAGAGAATGAGCTCATACTCTATACATATGTACATTATCTAAATGAATGTAAGTTAAGGAGTTGATTTTTACACCTTGAGGCTGGTTACTCTGTCAAACGGGGAGTCTTCGAGCAAAGAATTTATTGTTTAAACGACATCGACTAGCCCGCTTCCTATGGAGACTCAAGAGGTCACTGCGATAATGCTTGCATATGACGCTGGTGTTATACAAGGCCAACTCAATACAGATGAGATAAAGGAGGGAGAGTTTGTAGCTCATTTATTGATGTTGGGTTTTATATTTTAGACCGAAGTATTGAATCATTACTCTTTTAGTAAATATTAATTGCAAGTCGACATCAAGACATAATGAGTAGTTGAAGACAGTTTTGGGTGAATTAAATGGGTTTTATTATAATTCATTGGTTCTTCACCAAGGGCGGATGGCTTGAAGACCAAGGCATGTGGACTAGTATAAATAGATGCTTAGGTCATTTGTTTCATTTCATGTGTGATATTTCTATGTTTTGAGAGTTTCCACCTGGGGATAATCTCTCCCCGGGTGGCGAGCGTTTATGATTATGTATGTATGTACGTACGTACGTACGTACGTACGTACGTACGTACGTACGTACGTACGTATGTATGTATGTATGTATGTATGTATGTATATGTATGTATGTTCTTCATGTAAGTCATCCGGTTAATGGAATCAAACAACTACATCTCTATTTGTGTTTCGGTTGCAATTGTTCATCCTATACTGATTGTTAATCGAATCGAACTGCATATCTGTCCATTATTATCTTTCAAAAATGAAACATGTTGTAGATCGATCCTAGATCCGAGATCATTTATAACCGTTTCGACATGCTTCCGCATTCAAACTCCTCTGAATGTTTTTAATGTGCTTTTCAATCATATTAACATAAGGGCTTTGACTTTCTTGCTTTTCAACATCAGGTTCTACTTTAACATCATCAAATTCTTCATCAGATAAATCATCCAATGCACTTACTTTGGGCTCATTATCCTGTGGCACCTTTTCTCTTTTCTTGAAAAAATTTTCTAACTAAGCTTTCCCTTTTAATATGTTCTTTGCCATGGATTTTTGTCTTTTGGATGAGAGATCAGTTCTAGGAGTAGTCTGATGTTTGATGTGTTTAGGTGCATCTGAGCTTGTTTCAATCAAGGGGGAGATTGTTGGATCATATGGAATTATCCAAATCTTCTCAACCTCCCCATGCTAAGTTATGAATTCGAGCATGACTATGCACTTTGAGCATGAAAAACACTTCCTCGAGCAAGATATCCTACCCGAGCAGGATAGAACTTCAAGAAATCTTGTAAGTGTTGAGTTCGAGCAAACTTGTGAAGAAACTTTGTTTAAACTAAGTTCCCGAGCAACTTGGTGGGTCGAGCAAGGATATTAAATAAAGAAGAATCTCAAAGCATCTTAGTAGGGAGTTTATGAAAGTATTCTAAGTGATACTCCTAGCAAGGTTCAATCTCTAACAAACCTACAGCACCCAAGTATACTTGGTTTTGTTTAAATAAACCTAAGTGAAGACTGAAGATATTCGAGCAAGAACTTTCTTTCTCGTAGTAGCATATTCGAGCAAAGTTTGGTGTACTTATGAAGATGAAGCCTGTTTGAGAGGAATTTTGAACGTTTCAAATGTTCTAGGTGTTGGTCTGCTCGAAGTAAAGTCCCAACCACACTCGAAGATCATAAAGTCTAAGGAGCCATGCTCCAAGAACTCTACTCGAAGACCTTTTACACTTGTATTTTATTATGTTTTAGTTCATCATTAGTGTTTCTAGAAGGAATGTCGGGTGTAATATGAATGGAATGATATGGCACCCGACACCTCTGGCCTGACCTAGCAAAATTTTCATCTGAGCACATTGTATTCAGAGCCAACATCCTGCCTAACCCTAAGTTTTCCGTGTACCTTAATGAATATTCAATTAATGCAAATGAAAACATTTTGAGTTGAATGATCTTTTGTTCTTTCCTGTTTTAGCATGTTACTATTTGTGGTTGATTCCGCCGGCTACACTTAGTGGTCTTCTTTATTATAGTTTCGTGTGTTTTATTCTTATCGATATTGTTTATGTGAACGAAACTACGGTCCTGACAAGAACTCTCCACGTCTGTCCATTATTATCTTTCAAGAGTGAATACATGTTGTAGATTGATCCTAGATCCAAGCTCTTTTATCACCATTTCGACATGCTTCCACACGGGGGCTCGGATATCACAAAAGAGTATATAGCATTATTGTTTACGCTAAATGAAAAATAGGTTGAAGAGATGGTTAGAGAACAAGACGTGGAGGTTGAAGATTGTTTTTTTTTATGATAATGAGATTCCGGATACTAATGATAATACTTTTTATGATGAAGTGGAGACTGAAGATATTATTGCTGAGGAATACCCGGTTCTTTACAATAATCAAACAACAAACAAAGAAATACCGATATTCTCAACTAAGGTATTCAAAGAAACCAAGAAAATATTACTGGAGAAAAAAAAGGTCGAGAAAGCATATGAACTGGTCAAAGAATAAAATCAAAGAAGTTTAACAAATGGTTGGAGCTAGTCAAGCAAACACAAAAGAAATATTATGAGCTAGCTAAAGTCAAGTTGATCAAGAACCAAAAATCCCACTACATTAACATCAAGAATGCTCAAGGTGATACTATTTCATGGATGTATGACCCAGATCTTCATGTGTATATTGTAAAATGGGAGAAAGGGATGCAGTACTATAGAAAAACCTTACACATACTAACGTTGCCTCGTTGGGATGTTAGGATGTTTGCTTACCGATCGTTTATTAACAGAGGGAACATAGAGTTGGCATATTGGTTCTATAGTTACAACACCATATTTCTTCACAACGAACGAGCAAAAGAGAGAGATGTTCATATAGTAATCATTTGAAGATTATTTTTCATGTTAAAGCTCCTCGTGTGTTAAAGAAGATCCCCTTGAAGATAACGGAATAAGACTTTCATTGAGAATTTTAACTGTGGTATTATGATGAACATACTAGGGAAGCTGTCATTGTTTGGGTAAAGGCATACAAAAGAGATTAATTAGAGTGTTCGATCTGATGTGGCTAATCAATTTATATAAGAAAGATCAAATAGAAGTGATAAATTTCAACACAAAGCACAAGATAAAGGGGGAGTTTGTTCATGCATTATTTGCCTGTCTTGTACTTTGTATTCGTTTAATTTGGTCTAGATTGTATTAAGGGCATTTATGTATTACGTGAAAGCTCATTCGCTTAATGTATTAAGAGAATGAGACCTATTTGCTAGTTTGATAAGCCATACACTGGATTGTAGGCGTATGTGCTCATTTGTTTAGTTTGATAGCTCATACGTTGGTATGTCATCGCATTAGATGGGTTTTGAAGCGTATGAAGGCTCATTCACTAGGCTTATTAGCGAATGAGCTCATACTCTATGTATATGTAAATTATCTAAACGGATGTAAGTTAAGGAGTTGATTTTTACACCTTGAGCCTCTTTGCTCTTTCAAAATCTCTCCATACACACACACACTACACACAATTAACCTAGTTGATCTACATAATTGTGACATTCATGATAAAACCAGGTGTACCTTAGTAATTACGTATCAACTAAACGATTAACCGCTTATTGCGTAACCAACAAATGATTGACCAAACGAGTCTGGTTATGATCCGAATAGCCCGGGGGTAAGGGCATCTATAAGTGATACACATATATTAGAATCAAGCATATTGATATTATGGCCATCGTACATCGCAAACCAGTTAAACAAAAAGATACTCGTTTAACAATACGCAATGATCTTAAACATGAAAGCTAGTTCCAAAACAAGTATTATATCATCCGTTAAGCCGAAAAATACTTAAAAAACACTTATTTGGCATGTTTTAAGCGTTCCGTGAAAATATTTTGGATTTCTACAAAAAAAATGGTATGTTTTTTTAAATTTACAAAAATTTGGCCGAAAACACTCGATCCGTGCTGTTTGTCACACCCGATATATTTTTCATGCTAAAAACCGAACCTGAAATAAATTTGGACTCGGATTTCATGTACGGCACGCAAATAGAGGCAAAAATGGCTGAAAGAGGGCCCCCAAGGGAGAACCCCATTGTGGCGGCCGCAAGTGAGGACCCTACCCCCTTTAATATTTTTGTTTCTTAAGCCTTCCAAACCCATCCATTGACCAAAATATCTCAGTTTAAGCCCTTCTACAGCTTGTTCTTCATGCTTTTAACCAAAAAAAAATACGATACTCCATGATTTTAAGTTGTTATAAACAAGTTATTAACATTAAAAATGAGTGTGATTAAGAAAAATCCTATCTATCAATGAAAAACACTTCAAAATCATGAAAAAATAGAGTTTGACATTAAACAAGTGTATAAATCTGAATCAAATACTTTTTTGGCCAAAAACACGGATTAGGAAGTTTAAATCGTGTTTTTACGGTTCAAAAACTCGGTTTTAAAAACTAACCGAAACCTTTCGTTCCATGGCTGGATGATCGATGTTACATGCTTGGTTTTGTGATATATGACTTGTAGATATACTATCCAGAAGGCTAAGAACCCGGAAAGTCAAGAAAAGAACCAAAACAACGAAAACCGCAAAGGTATTACCAAAACCCTCATTTATGAGCTGTTTAGGATTAGATTATGATGTGTTTGTTGTTAGATTGTGAAAATCTTCAGGGATATCATGGACCATATGAATGAGTCCCTGTCCAAATTTGGTAATTTTTTGATAATCCGAGAATATGTGGCAAATTTGTTACCGTTTATTAGCATTTATTTGGGAAAATTACTTAAAATGGTTGAAAAATTATGACATTTTGTGAAGAACTCAAGTAATGCAACAAATTATCACATATAAATTTTGGGGTCAACTGGAGAACCCTAGCTACGATTTTTGGATTCGCGTTTATTCGAGTTTTAACAGTGGTTTTCTGCTCAAAAAGGTAATTTGGCAAAATTTTTAGGTTTTGGGAATTTTATAGGGTATTTTGAAAGTCATTTACATCACTCAGAAATATTATCAGATTTTTTGGATATCATTTGGTATAAACGGATGATTTTCCGGTTAAAAATAGAATATAAAATGAATTTTTAAAAATTAATAAATCAGTAAATATTTCCAAAAATATTTTTATAAGAATATACATATATTAACTAGTGAGTATACAAATTTTCGTAATTTAACGATAAACAGATAATTATTTTTGCTAATTTGAAAGTTAAACAAATTCAATTCTCATAAAAACCGACAGGTTTTTGATTAACGAACCTGTTGGAATATCAGAACATCAATAGTAATCAAATATCATATTTTTGAGTTAGTTGAATAAAACCAAACATTTTGTGAGAAATCCATACATTTAGAATGAATTGTGCGCGTTTTTCTCCAAGCCAGACTGAATAAACGGAAATGAGCCCTGTATCGACTCCAGGAATCTAAACTATGATTTTTCTTTATAAATTTAATTATTTATTGTTGAGTCATATATTTGCTAAGGAAGATTGGAATCTTCTCAACCTCCTCTGGAAATCGGCTATGGACTTCGAGCAAGCTTGGACTACCGAGCATGGTCTACTACCCCGAGCATGGTCTTCAGAACCTTTTGGGATTAAATTCTTCTAAGTGTTAAGGCTTCGAGCAAGCCACACTTCAACGAGTAAGAGTATTCTTCTATCGAGCATGGATTGCCAATCGAGCAAACAACTTGATCATTCAAGTTTCAACCAAGTGTTACGAGCACAGGATGTCCGAGCATATGGTGACGAGCATGGATGCAATAAGAAGATGTCATATGTTCAAAGCAAGGATTTCGAGCATGGTTCAGTCCTCCGAGCAAGATTTACTTCCGAGCATGCTAAATATTGCTTAATAAGTCTCAAGACAGGATTGAAGGCATCAAGAAGAATGAGCTTGCTGGAGGAGAATATCTTCACTGAAGATACTCTAAGTAAGTAAAGTATGCTCGAAGACACTCGTCGAGCATACCTTGCATATTGAGTCTGCTCGAGCAAGATACTTATCATGCTCGAAGACTCTTACACTTGTATTTGTATTTATCTTTCATTATGTAATAATTAGGGATTCTAGAAGAAATGTCAGGGTCTATAAATAGGATCCTCGATTTCTATTAAGGCATGGATAACGACGCTGGCAATACACGCATTACGAGAAAACATTCCAAAAGAATATTACTTGTTTTCCTCGTACCGTCGTCGCCGTCACGAAGCCCTAGACATTCCATTTACTGTTTCATTGAATGATACATTTAATACAGTGAATCTTTGTCTTTGTATTTGTTCTTACTAAATATTTCTTTATCGTTTTTGTTTGTCTTAGTATCACACCTTCGTTCCTATCAATTGAATATCCTGATTCCGCTGGGATATTTAACAGGCCTTTGGTTATTGAATCTGTGTGTTCTTGTCAACCTATTCTAGGATTGCACCAGATTTACGGTCCTGACAAGTGGTATCAGAGCAATGAAAGCTCACTGAAGGCCACGGGACTGAAGTTTTGTGATGAAGCTTGAAGCTTTGCTGTGTTTGACTGCTTCAAAGGTCAGATCTGCTGAAACGGAATACCAGGAAGTATCAACGAACAAGATTCCAAGACTTCTTGGACAAGAGAACTTCATAAAATGGAAGGTGCTGTTTGAAGCTGCTGTGAACTACAACGACCCTGAACTATGGACTTCTATCACAGAAGGACAATATGTTCCTTCCACTGCTTCAAACAACAGTGCCACTATAAAACTAAAAATGAAGAAAAGGGATGACAATGCACCGTCTATGCTGAAGCTAGGTCTATCTTGGGAAATACTGACAACTGTCAATCATCACAAAATTGCAAAGGAGATGTATGATGCAGTTATTGACATGTTCTAGGGCAACACGGAACTCAGAGACATGAAAAAGGATAGACTTAAGCAGCAACTTGACCGTTTCAAATTCAAGGAAGGTGAAAGATTGAAATATGTACTGCATAGATTCATGGTCATTGTAAACAAAATTAGAACTGACTTGCAAATCTCTTATTTTGACCTGAATAAGAAACTGTTATCTTCACTATCTGGAGAGTGGTAAACTGCAAGTAAATTCATCAGAGAGAAAGCCAACTTTCCGAACTTTAAGCTGGATGTTGTCATTGCTTTTCTGAAGGCTGCTGAACATGAAATGATTGAGAATCACATGATTAGAGAAGAGAAGCCTAGTTTTTCCAGTGACCAATGCTCTTGTAGCACCAATGGGAAATCTCTCTGTCAAGAATCAACAACAACCAATCATTGAAGAGCCTTCTGAATCAGGATCAGTGTGTGGTGGACAGTCATGGTTTAATGTCCAATTAATTGAAGATGATGTTGCCTCTACAGCAAGTGGACATTCTACAATTATGCAGACAACTCAGGCCAAGGAACTGATTATCAGGCCTTATTCTCAATGTTCACTGACTCTTATAATGTATTTGTTGCAAAGAACCTGATACACACCAGTGTTGTACAAGAAAACCTTGAGCAAATAGATGCCAATGACTTAGAAGATATGGATCTCAAATGGTAGATTGCCATGTTGGCTGTAAGAAGCAAGAGACTGTACAACAGGACAGGAAGATCAAGCTTCTCTGGACCTAATGAAAGAATAGGGTTCGACAAGTCAAAAACCATTTGCTACAACTGTCAGTAACCTGGACACTTCGCTATAGAATGTTACCAGCCAAAGCAAGTGGGAAATCAAGTCAATCAAAATCAGTTCTACCAAAATCAAAACCAAAATTTCCAGAATCAGAGAAATCAAATGGTCAATCAAAATCCTTACCAAAATCAGAACAGATCCCAGCAACAACATTTCCAGCCTCGAAGAAATAACCAACTACAGATTCAGAACATTCAAAACAGAGGAAATCCAAATGCTGTGAATCAAGTAAGAGATGAGGGAAATGTTGCTGTCACAAGGGTACCACAGGATAGGGACTTTAATTGGAGCAACCATGCTGCTGAGATGGAAAGGGCAAATGTTGCTTTCATGGCCAAGGTGCAGGACAAAGCAAAAGCTTCAAATTCACAGGAATAGTCCATGAATTGCAATGATATATGGTATATGGACAATGGTTGCTCCAGGCACATGACCTGTGACAGAACAGCTCTTGTAAACTATGAAAGAAAGTATGAAGGTCCAGTTGCCTTTGGGAGTGATGAAAATGGAGAAAAAATTGTAGGAAGAGGGACTCTCACCAATGGCAAGGTATCCTTTGAGAACGTGCTGCATGTTGAAGGACTACAATATAACCTACTTAAATTTCTCAAGTCTGTGACAAAGGATACAAAGTGGCTTTCAATGATGAACATTTTCTAATCCTTAAGCCTGAATTTGTGATTCCAACTGACATGATCATGATGATGGCTCCAAGAAATGGAAACCTCTATGAGCTGAGAATGAATACTGCTACATCAAGAGGTGGTTCATGCTTTGTTTCCAAAGCCACTGAGAATGAGACTAAACTGTGGCATAGGAAGATGTGTCATGTCAATCTGAAGAACATGAACAAATTGCTGAAAGGTGAACATGTTGTTGCATTCCTTACAAGAGAATTTACACTTGAAGAAAGATGTTCATCCTGTCTCAAGGGAAAACAACACAAATCCTCTCATAAGAGCAAACTGATTAACACTATTGATGAGGTAATGGAACTACTTCATATGGATCTGTTTGGTCCTGTAAGTGTTCCAAGCATTGGAAAGAAAAGATACTGTCTAGTCATCACTGATAACTACTCAATATTTACCTGGGTTACTTCATGGGTAGCAAGGATGAAACTCCAGAGCTGATCAAGTCTTCTGTGTTAAAGATGGAGAATCAACTTGAGAAGAAAGTAAAGGTCATTAGAAGTGATAATGGAACAGAATTCAAGAATAGATTAATGGAAGAATTCTGCACTTCTAAGGGAATATTTCAGCGGTACAGTGCTCCAAGAACTCCTGAGCAGAATGGTGTTACAGAAAGAAGAAACAGGATATTGATTGAAGCTGCAAGGACCATGATTGCTGATGCAAATCTGCCAGTTACCTTCTGGGTAGAAGCAATCAACACTGCTTGCTATGTGCAAAGCAGGGTTATTCTGAACAAGACTCAAAACAAGAGTCCATATGAGGTTATCTTCAAAAGAAAACCTTATATAAAGTTCTTAAAGCCTTTTGGATGTAGATGCTCACTTTTGAATACAAAGGATTATCTCAACAAATTCCAGTCAAAATCACTGGAATGCGTCTTTGTGGGGTACTCATCTCATTCAAAGGCATATAGAGTCTATGTCAAGGAGCATATGGTGGTCATTGAGTCTTCTGATATTATCTTCAACGAAAATCATTTCAATAATGTTGAAGGACCCAAGTGGTTATTTGACCTAGAAAAGATGATCAAGTCATTCAAAATATACAATGAAGACATGGATGACAGCATGTACAGAACAAGCTTTGAAGAGAAAGGAAAATAAAAGCAACTTGATCTGGACAAGCTGTGGTCATCAGTTGCTCCTGAACAAAATGGATTTACTTTTGAAAGAAGCATTCAAGGAGCATGTGAAATGGAAGTCACTGGTCATGAAGCAGCAATTGAAGTATCAAATGAAGGACCAAGTGATATGGAGAGTGAACCAGTACAGAGTCAACAACCAGTTCAACCTGAAGAGACAAATGGATTTGAAGACAGGTTCCAATCTTTGTTTGATTCTCTCCAAATTGAATCAAATGAGGCATCATCATCTGCAAACTATCAAACTCAATCAACTGATGAAAATCAAGAAAGATATGAAATTGAAGCTGATGACATAAACATGACAAATCTTGAAACATAAGTATTAGCACAACAAGTTGTGCAAATTGCTTCTGTTGAGAAAAATCATCCTATAGAAAACGTAATTGGGGATTTGCATGAAAGAGTGACAAGAAGTTCCTCTAAAAAAGCAAACATCTGTCTCTATGCCTGCTTCCTATCCCAAGTTGAACCAAAGAACATTAATCAAGCCTTGAAAGACAACAACTGGGTGGAAGATATGTAGGAAAAGTTAGCTCAGTTCAGAGACTTACATGTCTGGGACTTGGTTGACAAACCCAGAGTCAAATATGCAATTGGAACCAAATGGGTTTTCAGAAATAAGAAAGATGAAAGAGGCATTGTCATCAAAAACAAAGCAAGGCTGGTGGCTCTAGGGTGCCTACAAGAAGAAGGAGTGGAATTTGAAGAAGTATTTGCCTCTGTTGCAAGCCTAGAAGCCATCAGAATCTTTCTAGCTAGCATATGCAGCATCCATGAACATAAAAGTCTATCAATTGGATGTGAAATCTGCATTTCTGAATGGAAAGATTGATGAGGAGGTGTATGTGAGTCAACCTCCTGGATTTGAAGATCCAATCCATCCTAACAAGGTGTACAAGCTCAGCAAAGCATTGTATGGACTTCATCAAGCTCCTAGAGCTTGGTATGATGAGCTGTCAAACCACCTGTTAGACAACGGTTTCTGCAGAGGAGCCATTGACAAGACACTGTTCTACAAAAGATGGAAGAAGGACCTACTGCTATTACAAGTCTATGTTGATGACATCATATTTGGCTCTACTAATGAACAAATGTGCAAAGAGTTTGAGCAAATAATGAAGTCAAAATACAAGCTGAGTTTAATGGGAGAAATGAACTTCTTCCTTGGACTTCAAGTGCAGCAAAAAGGCAGAAGGGATCTTTATTAATCAATCAAAATATGTTCAAGAGATTCTTAACAAGTTCAAGTGCCAAGATTACAAGATAGTGTCCACACCAATGGACACACATGAGAAGATGGTACCTGATGAGAAGGGGGAGCTAGTGGACCAGCATGAATATAGGGCCAAGATAGGATCACTGATGTATCTGACAGCATCTAGGCCAGATATTATGTTTGTTGTGTGTGTCTATGTAAGATTCCAAGCTAACCTCAAGGTCTCACACATGCTAGCAGTAAAAAGAATTTTCAGATATCTCAAAAGGAAACCAGATTTTGGGATTTGGTATCCAAAGAACTCTTCTTTTGACTTGATGGCCTATACAGACAGTGACTACGATGATTGCAACACGAGTAGGAAGTCAACTTCAGGAGGCTGCCAGTTTCTAGAAAACAGGCTGGTGTCTTGGCAATGCAAGAAGCAGACTACAGTGTCCATCTCAACTGCTGAGGCTGGGTAAATTGCTGCATCTGCCTGCTGTGCACAGGTTCTATGGATTTAGAATAAACTGCTGGATTATAGTCTGAATTTCTTACTCACTCCAATTTTAATTGACAATACTGCTGCAATGTTTATTGTTAAGAATCCAGTCCAACATTCTAAGACTAAGCACTTTGAGATTAGACCTCACTTTATTAGGGACTATAGTGAAAAAGGCTTAATAGAAATGAAAAGGGTATATACATCTGACAATCTGGCGGATTTGTTCACCAAATCTTTAGATAAAACCAGGTTTTATTTTCTGTTAAAATGCCTAGGTATGATAAATGCTGATGAAATCTGATTGATGATGTGTGCTTGTGTGAGGTGCTTACTGATTATCTATGCTTCTCACTATGAATATTTGCATGATTTATTGCTATGCTTGACTTATTATTCTGATTGCATGAATCATGTTTGTGACTGTTTTTGTATGATAAATTGTCATGTATTTGATATTCTTATTTTCTGTACTTAGATCTATGCATACATGACACATTTGTGTGATCTAAGTATTTCTAGCATGAATTTGTGCTTGATATTGTGTTTGTTGCTCCTCAAGCATAAACAATGCTACTTGAAGACTTCTCTAAGTACTTCGAGCACAGATAACATGTCTCAGCTACTCGAGCATAGACGCATGCTTTGGAAAACTTTTCAAGTATCTCGAGTATGATTCTGTGTTTAATGGCGTGTTTGTTGCTCTTCGAGCACAAACAAACCATACATGAAACTTTCAAGTATTTCGAGCACAAAGGAAATGCTATGCTTTTCGAGCATGGACATGTGTACTGGGAAACTCTCAAGGAAATGCTTTGCTGTTCGAGCATTGCTCGAGCACAATAATAACAAGTCTTTCGAGCATAAACTCTGAAATGATAGATCTTAAGGTTGCTCGATAGACTTCCAAGTATGCTCAATAGATTTTTGAGCATGCTCGACTGGATTATGTGCTTATCTGAATGAAGTATGCTGCCTAAGTGATTGTGTGTGATATTTCTGAAGTGTTTGCTTGTCAAATGTTCTTAAATGACAACATCGTTTTAAGAATCCTGTTTAAAATGAACTGTCAAAAGAAATGACTTTGAAACTATAAAATATTTTTGACTAAGCAATACTGTTTTTGGTGATCTCATAAGAGATATGATAAGATTATTCAGTTACAAGCTTTGTAGAAGCTTAAAAGTTTTTGGATAGAGATTGTATCAAACCTTATGGGAATGATAGAAAATTATTTAAGATGACTAACCCATGGATTATAAGTCTAAAAGGCTTGAAGGGCAGTCATTGGCATAGTATGGTAGCATTCCATAATGGGTAAGCCTATGTGATATACACCTAAAACTGCTAAGTCTGATTGGTGAATCATTAGACGATAAGGTATGTTCTATAGCATATCTCCCCGGATGATGGGCGGAAAGGTAATTATCCAGTCATACATAAGCCTCTTGAAGTATTGGTCATTAGGAACTTATGTATATTTGTTAATAAAATTCACAATGTGAATAAATAGACATGTCAAGCTCAAAATTACAAAAGGAGCTGAATGCAATTAACACAAAAAAAATTAAAAAAAAAAAACTGTTCTGAAAGTTTCACAAATTTTAAGTTTAGTTTAGAATTTAGAATGTACTTACCATACTTCATTAGGTTTAAGTCAACTAGGGGTGACTTGGGGAAAGCTAAATAAGCCTTGAGAAGAGATTAGAGGCAACCTGAAAATATAGTGATAACCATTCCTAACTTATGCCTAAAATGAACATTAATATGTATCACAGAAAGCAATGAAAATTATGCTAAGTATACCTGCTGTCAACCTGGTTTTTAAGTCACAATAACACTGACCATGAAGTGATGTGAAATTTCCTTAAACAGTGTGATCCCATGTTGAGATCTTTCTATGAAAATGTTTTAAAGAAATATACAACTGAAATTTGATCACTTATTTCACCATAAACTAAATGCTTAAGTCAGCTTAATGTTCAAATGATCATTTTTATGCAGTATTGCAAAGTGAGCAAAGCTTGTATGTGAAAGTGTCTAGACTGACAGACACATGATTTGTTGGTTTTCAAAATCAAAACTGAAAAGCTTTTAAGTGTTTCGAGCAACGAAACTTGCTTGTTTATGTGAATACATTTCTTCGAGTATGATAAATGAACTATTACATTCATCTATGTATTTCGAGCATGCATGTTACTTTCGAACTGACTTATTGATCTGAAAATTGTTAAGAGATTTGAGCATGCATCTTACTTTCGAACACTTGCTATGTTATGTGTTTTAAGCATGATTGTGCGTTGACTGCTTAGACCTAAGTATTCGAGCACAAGGGCCCGGACGATAAGAGATGTTAGGTGTTTCGAGCAAAGTTGTGTGCTAGATACCAAGATTTGTGAGTTCGAGCATAGGACCTTGATGGATAAATTTGTTAAGTCGTTCGAGCAAATCTGTAAGTTATACTCTTAGGCTTGAGTATTCGAGTACAAACACAGGAAGGATAGAATCTGCTAAGGCTTTCGAGCATGAATGTACTTCGAGCACAATGACTTGAAGTAGTCTAGGTCATTCGAGCATAGGCTACAACACCGTTAAGAGAAGTTGCATCACAAGCATATGTTTTGTCATGATAGATTAAGTAATGTCGAGCATAATGAATAATCGACTAAGGTTAAGCAATAAGTGTGTCTCGAGCATACATGACTGAGTGAATTTTGCTAAGTACCCCGAGCACACTACCTGTCACGCGCACACTCTTAGACTCATTGAATCTGAATACTGTCGAGTATGACTCAATACTCAAGCATATGATAGAAATTTGGCTTAAGGCATCGAGCACAAGTGTATTCGAGTAAACTATCTCAGGTGTACCGGGTCTCGAGCATCATAACCATACAAGTATGTCAAGCATAAATTGTACTGTCTATGAGTACAGTGGGAGACAGCTGTTCTTTTGGCTGTATGCTTGAGCAAGGGAGGTACATTAAATTTGAATTAAATGACAACTGTCTGCAATAGACGACAAAAACAGTACTGTACTAACCAAACGTTAGCTATAAAAGGGGGACTATAAACTTTTTCACACATTTCATTTCCCTCTATAAACCTAATTGCAAAAACCTCTTGCTCCTGCATCCCCTGCTTACTCGAATTCTCAATTACTGCTCGATTATACTTTGAACATAGCCATTAGCTATGTTTCGACTTCGGTAAGATATCGATACTCGATTATCGTATCACCGATTTCAGAATTAGGGTTGCTAATTGATTATCTTACTAATCGTTTACTTGTTTGTGCAGGTACGCATATTCCTACGGAACAGGTTACTGAAGACACCATTCCTCTTTAACTAATCTCGACTATCATTTATGCATTTATATGTACTGACTATTCTTATTATGTTGCAGAACTGATGGCCTTAAAATTCGAAAAGAGGCATAATATGTTGGGTTTTAACAAGATTATCAAAGTGATAAAACCTTACTTTTACCAAAAACGCATCGGATAAATGTTTTAAATCTTGTTAGTTTATAGTGTATAAAACCAATTTTATACATGCAAAACCCAAACCCGGATCCATATACGAAATACATACTATCAAACACATGCATGTCACTATAAGTTCATGCATGTTAAACTACATTTCAAGTAAACCAAAAACCGGGTGAAGAAAGAGTGATTGAAAGGCAAGAACTTGAATATGGAAGCTCCTCAAGCTAGCATACCCCAAGCCTCTGACAATACACCTTTGTTTAGCTAGGATTCACTTGAAAAACCAACTCCTCCTTGATGTTCTTCCTTGTGGCCGAAAATGGGAGAGAAAAGGAAGAGAGGAATGTTTTGTTACTTGCAAAAAATTGTAAGAATGAATGAAAGAGAGTTAGGGAGTTAATGGAAGCACCACCCATGGCACCCACTCACATCCAATGCATGTCTCCACTAAAGAAAACATAATAATATAAAATAAAATGTGTAAGAGAGTAAAGGGGGGGGGCACCCTCTCACCCATTTCAAATTTTATATATATTTTTGTCTTTAAATAAGTTTTATATCATAAAACTCACATTGTGTTATTTCCCAAAATAAATATAACACAATATAGGTAACATGCTTGGTAACCATTATTCACATATTGTTATTTAACCATCTTAAGTAACACTATGGAATGCTCTCTCTCAAAGTATAAATCATCCATATGATTTATTTACTTCACAAGTACAATGTATTTAGAAACCCCTTTCCAAATAACTCAAGTGTTAATATTTGTTTGTTATGATCATATCATATATAAACAAATATTATTGGTGTTTGTCTAGCTTGTTATTGGGTATGACCCGACTTGGATCATAACGTACTAGCCACATCAATAATGATATGTGTCTTGGGCAGACCGAGTCCAACATAATATGTGTGCCCAGTTGGAGGTAGACAACGACAACAGGAAGTTGGAGCTCATGATCAACTTCTTACAGAATTCAAACTTGAGGGTGGCCCTGACAGAGAATCCAACGATATATAGAAATCATATCACATATTGAAGTCACTGAGGCTTCAATCTGAACAGCACTGCAGTTAAACGACAACCATGAGGTGCAGCCATCATACTCAGTCCCAACACTCATAAGAATCTTTCAAGAAACTATGGGCTATCAAGGAAGTGTTCATGAGGGGCGTTTCAGAATGGAAGCTTTACATTGCTCTATAGATTCCTCATACATCATGTCATCCAGACTTTATCCCCAAGGAGAGGGACTTGGACCTTATTGAGTAAGGAGCTTGCTACTCTGACTGCGTCCATTCTGTATCAGCAGCCATTCAATGTCTCAAGACTTATTTTTAATGGCTTAGTATCAAATGCTGAGAGGGCTGTAAATCAACGGAATCTGATGTACCCAAGATTTTTGCAGATGCTCATCAATCGATCGTTACAAAACCAACAGCTGCCAGGAGAAGTGTTGAGATTGCAGGATCCAAACATATGTCAGTGGATGAAAGATGCAAGAAGCAAGTTCAAGGAGAATAATGATTGGGATGTCCTTCCATGGTTATTGGTTCCTGCTTTCGGTGCCATTGATGTACTTCACACCTCGGGAAATAGTGAGGATGAAGTTGATGAAGATGTTGAAGGACATGATGATGGAAATGATGATGATGACCAATGCAATGATGGTGGTGATGCTGCAAATGAGCCAATAATTGAACCAATTGCACATGAGGGAGAACATGTTGAGAATCTGGATCAAAATGTTGAAGTGAATGAGTTAGTTATTGATCCTATTGGAAATGAGATGGTCACATTCACGAGTGGCGGATCTGATGTGAACATGGAGGATCGAGAAGGGGATAAAGGACCAGAAATTGAAATTACTAACCAGGTTGATGAAGCTGTGGAGGGTCCTAGCAACATTGCACCTGAGCATGTGGATGAAGATGACTTTATTGCCAATGTAGTATCCAATGTCACTGAAACCATTCAGAAAATCATTCCACCAGATTCCCCAAACCCTACAGTAAACAATGAAGATACTGAATCCATTGACTCTGAGCCTATTAATAATGATATTCATTCTTTCTCCTACCACAACTGATCCCATCAATTCAGAACCTAAACAAATCTATGAAACACAGGTTCCTACACAACCCACATCTTATGTTCAAGAAACACATATCACAACATCTCCAACCTCACCTCTCAAAGAAACTATACCTGCTGAGACCATTTAAACCTCCCAGCCCATCCCCAATGAGCCTGAAGCCTATAAACTACCTTCACCAGAAACATCATCACCAGAACCTTTTTCAAAACCTGATTTTAAACCCACTCAAGAAACCCCACCATCCAGCCCCAATATTTATGACATTATTTCAGAAAACGCCGCACTAGAATTTGAGAACATTATGCTAAAGGAGAAAAATGCATTTCTGGAGATAAGAAAGAAAGCCCTTGAAACAGCCTTGCAACAAGCATTATTGAAGATTCAAACCCTAGAGCACTCTTAGGTTGAGAAGACCTCAGATGCACCAAAACAGGGGGAGAATATTGAGGATGCAGGAGGGTTGAAAGTGATTGAAGATCTTTATGCCAGTTCTGATGAGGAAAATGCTGAAGCTGGAACCTCAAATGCTCTAAAAATGATAAATCAAGAGTATGAGGGAGATGCTGAAGATGAGGGGGAGTCTGATGATAAAGAAGAGACCTATGAACAAATTGAGTTAAGAAAGTTGAAGGGAAAAGGGGTAGCTTAGACAGAAGAGGATCTGCATCCTAAAGCCACTCCAAGAGTAAGGTCTGGAGATGAGATACTACATAAAGAGGATATAGTTGATCCAGATATTGCAGAGGTTCAATCAGTTCAAAACGTAATAGAAATGATAAGTCAAGAAAAAGAAAGGGTGTTGGTTGAAGAAGAAGATGATGAGATTGAACAAGAAGTGCTTGAAGCACTAATGGAGATGAGGAGAAAGGAGGAAGAAGAAGAGGAAGAAGAAGAAGAAGAAGAAGAAGAAGAAGAAGAAAAAGAAGAGAAAATGAGAAAGGAGGCTGATGAAGCTATTAGGACTGCATTGGAGTCTTTAAAAGAAACACAAAATGATGAACAGACTCCAACTGCACAGACTGATGATAAATCTGAGCCCTTACAATCAGAACATGAGCTTGAAGAACCTGAAACTGAATTACCAAAGGACAAGAGCTAGGTTTGGGTCCAGTAAACCCAATAGCCTCTGAGGAAGAAACAATTGAAATATCAGCTAGTTCAATGGTGAAGTTAGTGATAATGAAAACTCTTAAAGACATTCTAAATAAACCAGAAGGACATCATCCTGAAATTGTATCAGCTGCCAAAAAGGCTCAAAAGGACTTTATCAAGCTCAGCAGTGATATGCAAAAAAGAACCAAGAGTAGAAGAGGTAGTTGAAACAACTGAACCTATCATACATGAAGTTACTGAAGAGAATGAAGATACTCATGTCAAGGAACCAATAGTTAAAGAGATTTTTGATGAAGAGCCAGTAACACAAACCACTCAGCCAATAATTACAGAAACTAATGATGAAGAACAAGGGATGTGTAGGAAGAACCTATCATAACTCAACCAACAGAATCAGAAGCTGAAGTGAGAGACTCCCTAAAAAAAAGAAACTACTGAACTTGTGACACCCAAGCCCAAAAGACAAAAATCCGTAAAGGTGAAAGTGTACAAAAGAAGGGAAGCTAAACCAGTAGATGTTGAAAGGGCTCAAACTATCCATGTTGAAGAACAAATGATTGGACCACTTCACAATCTTGATGAACCAATTGAACTGGATGATGAAGAAAAAAGAACATTGAAGGAGGATGAAAAAGAAAATGAAGATAAAGCCTACTTGCTAAACCTTGAATATGACAAGAAGTACATTAAAAGAATGTCAAAGGAAAGCACCAGACAAGAGGCTGAAGGATGGAGAAGCCGAGAAACTCAAAGAGAATTCATGCTGAAAGCTGGTCATAGACCAACATTCTTGAACCTGCAGTCATTAGGAACTTTTGATCAGATGTATAAAAATGCTTTGGTTGATGATGTGGCAAATTGCGTTGATAAAATGAGCAAGAAGAAGGAAAAAGAAAAGGCTGAGGCAGAGAAACTCAAAAAGAAGAAAGAAGAAGAGGCCAGAGCTGAAACTGAATATGAAGTATTGAGGGCCAAGCACAAGGATATTAAATTTCTTCAAGTGCATGGCTATAAATATGACTCACTGATCTGTCTATCCTTTGAAGACCTTGAAAAAAAAGTACAAATGGTAAAAGACTCCTACAAGGACAAAAAGTCTTCTGAAGATTACATGAGAGAAAAGGAATTAAATATGAGAATGGAGAAAGAAAAGGAAGAGACTCAAAAGAAAGAAGAAGAAGTGAGAAAGTGGTTTGAAGACCCTCAAAGAGTGCAAACATTAAAAGAGATCGTGATGAACAAAGGAATAACTGAAGATCAATTCAATAGCATGCCTCATGAACAATTAATGGACATATATAATATAGAGCAGTGGATGTACTTGGAAACACAGAGAAAATTACAGGAAGACAGAAGAAGATTGGAAGAGTTAGTAAGGGCTGAAATGATGAGTGCCCTACATAAAAGGGGTGCTAATATGGGAAGATTGTTGGTGCAGAGTGATGAAACAATCAAAGAGTGGTATGAAGAGTTAGAGAAAGAACAAACAGAGAAGAATCCAGTGAGCACAAGCAGAAAAACTCAAGCAAGCAGCTCACGTGGAAAGAGGAAGACATTGAGGGAGTGCTTAGCTATGAGATGTGAAATGTTGGAGCCCAATTCTACTGTACAACAAAATGGAAGGATCTCTCATCTCACTTATAATAGACATAATGATTCAATATCCTTGAGGAATGCGTCAGAAGGTACGATTGCAGTGATCATGTATGATGAAGACCTTAGATTCATACATCCACAAGATCTTCAAGACATAGTAGATGCTGAGTTTCTTATTGACTCCCAAGATGCAGTGGAACTGGACATGATTCAAACAGAAGGCTGCCCTTGTCAAACTTAAGAAAGAAAAATATGATACAACGAGTAAAAGGAGAAGATAGCATATTGAAGCTTGATGATGATCATTTTTCTGTTAATCTTTGTATTTTGTTTTTATTTGTAATTTGTAATGTAAAAAATTTGATATGTAATGCCCAAGTGGCAGAATTCCGTTATGTAATGAAATGATATTTTAGCCTAAATTGATTAAATTTAGAAGGCTGATACATGTGTAACTATATGCAGGTGTGTTTTGGTGCATCTGAGCTTGTTTCAATCTAGGGGGAGATTGTTGAGTCGGATATTTGCTAAAGAAGATTGGAATCTTCTCAACCTCCTCTGGAAATCGGCTATGGACTTCAAGCAAGTTTGGACTACCAAGCATGCTCTACTACCTCGAGCATGGTCTTCAGAACCTTTCGGGGTTAAATTCTTCTAAGTGTTAAGGCTTCAAGCAAGCCACACTTCAACGAGCAAGAGTATTCTTCTATCGAGCATGGATTGCCAATCGAGCAAACAACTTGATCATTCAAGTTTCAACCAAGTGTTACGAGCACAGGATGTCCGAGCACATGGTGAAGATCATGGATGCAATAAGAAGATGTCATATGTTCCAAGCAAGGACTTCGAGCATGGTTCAGTACCCTGAGCAAGATTTACTTCCGAACATGCTAAAGATTGCTCAATAAGTCTCAAGACAGGATTGAAGGCATCAAGAAGAATGAGCTTGCTCGATAGACTAGTTCGAGCAAGGCATGGATTGGTCAAGAGGAATGAAGCCTGCTGGAGGAGAATATCTTTACTGAAGATATTCTAAGTAAAGTATGCTCGAAGAAACTTGTCGAGCATACCTTGCATAGTGAGTCTACTCGAGCAAGATACTTATCATGCTCGAAGACTCTTACACTTGTATTTGTATTTGTCTTTCATTATGTAATGATTAGGGATTCTAGAAGGAATGTCAGGGTCTATAAATTGGATCCTAGGTTTCTATTTAGGGCACGGATAACGACGCTGGCAATACACGCATTACGAGAAAACATTCCAAAAGAATATTCCTTGTTTTCCTCATACCGCCGCCGCCGTCACGAAACCCTAGACATTCCATTTACTGTTTCATTGAATGATACATTTAATACAGTGAATCTTTGTCTTTATATTTGTTCTTACTGAATATTTCTTTATCGTTTCGTTTGTCTTAGTATCACACCTTCATTCCCATCAGTTGAATATCATGATTCTGCCGGGATATTTGACAGGCCTATACCGCCGCCGCCGTCACGAAACCCTAGACATTCCATTTATTGTTTCATTGAATGATACATTTAATACAGTGAATCTTTGTCTTTATATTTGTTCTTACTGAATATTTCTTTATCGTTTCGTTTGTCTTAGTATCACACCTTCGTTCCCATCAGTTTAATATCATGATTCTGCCGGGATATTTGACAGGCCTTTGGGTATTGAATCTGTGTGTTCTTGTCAACCTATTCTAGGTTTGAACCAGATTTACGATCCTGACATTTATCAACCGACACGTTACCCGAGTTTATGTAATCATACCTATTTTCTAAACACGTAAACGATCAACTTGGCCCAGCACGTGAAACGGTGAAACTGAGCCAAGTTCAATTTTAAACATTAGATGTCGAACAACGTCACAATCTAAGATTATTGGCATGTTCTAGCGTGACAACTATACCCAGACTAGATATACAGTCCGGTTTAGTATGGAGACTATAATAATAATAATAATAATAATAATAATAATAATAATAATAATAATAATAATAATAATAATAATAATAATAATAATATAATACTGATTATAGGAACTGAGGGATCACAAGTGAAACGAACAGCGAACTGATACCGTGCTGAGTACATGCTATACAGTGAGTTTCATGACCCCTCTTTCTAAACTGTTTTACAAACTTTTGAGGTGAAAAGCATTTTGTTTATACGTATATATCTGGAAACATGTGATGATGTGAATATCTAAGTGCTAACACACAAAAGTCCCCACAATCACAGTGATTAACTTCAAGCCGATGGCTTGTGAATAGTACTATTGGTTTGACAAACCCAAACGGAATTGGCATGGATGTCGTGACAAACATAATGCCGTTTGCACATGACCATAATCATACAAAGACGCTATGTGGTGTTAGACATAACTACTCGGGGCATGTTATAGGCGAAAGAAGGCCACGGTGGTTGATTGTGCGTGGGAAATGGAACAGTCAAGGCTTCACTGTAGCTTAGCATAATTACATCACATAAATACATTAAATACATACGTACATAAAAGTACATACATACATACATGCGGATATACAAACTATGATTGTTGTACGCATAACTGATTTGTTGAAACTCGTGAAACTCACCAACTATTTGTAGTTGACCTGTTTTAACATGCTTTTCAGGTGTACCAAAATTGGAATTTGATTGATGATGTGCTACCTATTTTGGACTGTGGTTGATGCTAAGTAAATAGATGCAAGGGTATTAGTAAGAAGTAAACAGTAAGCAGACTGATTTTGATTGCATCACCTAGTTTGTAAACGTTGTTAGAACAATGTAATATATTATAAATTAGTTTGTAATATTTCTTTATAAACAATGTGGTTGATACCAGAGGTGTATGTTATATTCCCATTTTACGCTTCTGCATTTGCTAGTCGGGGTGTGACAATACGAGCTTACCTAATAACTAGACTAGATCTGATGGCTTCTTAATATCTCTCTTCGATCTTCACGTGAGTCACCTTTTCATCTCCCCCTTTAAGTGGATACTCCTTTCGTTTTCCCATTTTCCGATGATAACTCACGCCTCTTATGTCTACCCGACACAAGGGATTATAATATTAGGGTTTGTTTTATTTAGAAGTCATACTCTCTATTGATTGAGGAGGCCAATTCCTCGTCGTGTTTGACCGACGTAGTCGTTGTTGACCGAATCTGAGGAGCCCAAATCAATGCATAAAATTGCTTCATTAAGCTTCAGAGGTCAGATTACTCGGCAGAGTTGGTCGAGTTTTGCAACCCTGATGATTATAACTCTATCATATGGTTTTATTGTAAAAGCTGATGAGTGTTTAAGTTGACCACACTAAAACATATTACTAATCGTGCATGGTTATTCGATGAAATGGAAAAATGTTAGACTAGCCCATATAATGTGGGGTCAACTATATAATTAATTAGCCATTATACATAATTAGACCCATAACTAATGTGAACTAACTTTTAGGCATACTCACATTATTTATTAGGGTTTCCTCTTAAGTGTTCTAAGCTACCATTGCACCAAGGGTAAAAACACATTTAAAAAAGTTGCTTTAAGAATTCACCCATAATCAAAGAGAAATCATAATATAATAAACACATCATTTTGAACTCATATTTTTTTATATATACACAATATTTCAAAATATGTAAAACGATATAGTGTTTATATCAAGACAAAGGCAAATGGGTAATAAGCTACGTCGTAAGCCCTTTTTGTATTGCAACCCAAACTTGTAAAAACTACATTGATAAATTTTGAAGTCACAACACTACTAGCATGACCCCCTGAAGTCGGCTAAGTAACTCCATATCTTTAGATACGAAAAACCAAAAGTGTCAAATATAAGGAATACATATTTATTTTATTTCTACTTTCTCCAAACCACCGTTGTGTACTTCAAGGTAACTTTTTATGTGTTCCAAGCTACACTTCGCTCCGCGACCTTAGCTTGAACGGCTATTAGACACAATTAGATTATGTAATACTAGATTTTATCCCCCGTATTACGGGGTTGTTTTACATTATTTGTTTTTAATATTTATATATGTATATTTGGATTTTAATTTTATTTATTATAAGAAAGTTAATAATTAATATACTTGAGGTTTGATGATAAAATGGTTTCACAAATAAATGAAATGCTATAATTCGGCTTAAAAGCTATCTGGGTTTGGTGATACCCATTACCCGTTTATTTTCTTTATTATAAAATTGTTTTTTAATTATAAATAATATCTTTTTTTAAATAAAATAGGATATTAATTTTTAGCATATCCCTATTTTATAGGATTTTCATATCAAATATTTGATAAGGTTAATTTTTAATATAATGAGATGTTATAACCCGTTTAAGAGCTATATGGGTTTGGTGAGACCTTTACCTGTGAATTCGGGTCAAATGCCTGAGAAGTCTTCATTTAAAAATAAAGCAATCTGATAACTTGAGAGAATGGTTGTTTTACATTTTTCGTTTTTTAATATTTATTTTTTGAATTTTAATTTTATTTATTGTAAGAAAGTTAATAATATACTTAGGATTTGATGATGAAAGAGTTTCATAAATAAACGACATGTTATAACCCGTTTAAAAGCTATCTGGATTTGGTAACCCATGACCCACTTATGTTTTTTACTATAAAATTGTTTATTAATTATAGATAATATATGTTTCTTTTTAAATTGGATATTAAATTTTAGTATATCCCTATTTTATAGGATTTTTATATTAAATAATTTGTAAGATTAATTTTTAATTTAATGAGATGTTATAACCCGTTTAAGAGCTATCTGGTTTTGGTAAGACTCATACCCATTAATTTGGGTTAAATCAATAAGAGACCTTCATTTAAAAATCAAGTAATCTGATGGTTTACATAAATGGGGGGAGTGACCACATCGCGACACATAGGATTTTAGGATTTTCGTTTATATATATTATAAATAGATATAGATTATGTAAATGGAGAGTATTCACCCATAATTATTTTATATCTATTTAATTTATGCTTTTATTCCTAATCTTTCGGTGAATTATTAGTTACTAAATCAACTATCGATAAGTGTTATCAAGTTCTTAAAGGCACGTATGTTCCTCACCAAACTAGATATTTTTTACAACCATTAGAGATGGACGGTCTGGAGCAACCCTTTTGAATAATTAAACTAAAGATATCCAATAACATGGTTAGCTAAAAAAGTTATACTTGGTTTTATTTGCCATCATTGGGTTTCTCATCATATTTAAAGGAAATTATTATATAATAAATATATAATTTTATTTTTTCAATTTTTAATAGAGATACATAACTTTTATAAAGGCAAAAAGTTAAATTTACAAGCATAGTCCGAACTACCCTTTGTTAACTTAATAATACATGCCATCGGTTAACAAATGTTAGATTTAAGGTTCATTTTAGTTATGAGACGGAGTTATTTATCCCCTACTCTCTTAGTGATGAGGAGTCATTTATCCGTTAAATTGAAATTTCATTTTACAACAAAAGTGAAAGTTTGGAATGTTATTAATTAAAAATTATTTATTTTTATATTATTAAAATTTAGTTCGTAATTTATAAGATAAAGTAAAATATTTTAATTATTTTATTATAAGATAGAACATGATAGTTTAATGAAAGCGACAAGATGTAAACAATCAAAGATATGGATCAAAATTGATTGCCAAAAAGTATTCTTTACATTGGTTGCTTGAAATGACTTCTTTTCCCAATTGAATACAACTAAAAGTGAACAACATGATTCAACAACAGAATATAAAATTTTGTAAGAAACAAAATAATTGTACAAGCCTACAACCATTGACTTCAATCCAATGATCATTCACCAATATTGTTTCTTGTAAAAATCTTTTGTCCCGGTGCAAGAATAGCCAGCGGATCATACCTCAACTTCATCTCTACAAACCGAGGCCATCGATCCCCAAAGTGTTGCTTCCACCCTTCTTTGGTGTTGTAATGAGGCAAGTACAACTTGAAATTGAGCCCGTTTCTAACACAAACTTGAACAATTTCATGGTTTTGTGCCACTAGATCCCTTACGCATGGAGTCTTTTGATACGGGTTGGTGAACCGAAGCAAGGCCACAATATAAAAGATATCCCCATCGGGTAATACTACCGACGTACGCTCATCCCACCTAACCGAATATATAAATATTAAAGTTTATCTAAACGATATCGATTTTCATCTTCAAAATATGGTGGTCCAATTTACACTACACAATGGAAGGACCACAATGAGATGTACTCAATGATGAGGCAAGATAAGAGTCCACATCAACATATTAAGAAAAAATAATAAAAAAGAAATGGGTGTGTAAGACAAGGACATTTTGGTTAGAAAGAAAATGAAACAGAACCATATGGTGTCATTTTAAGGGATGGGTCCATCCGGTTTGCGTTGTCGTTTCTGATTCGCCAGAGACTGCTCGGATAGCTACATCACTTATGAAACTCGTTTTCCATCAAAAGATAGTTACTCTACGTCAAATTACCCTTTTTACTACCTTTATTTTTTACAATAAAAGGTTTTTATTTATCTTTTATCTTTTTTACTCATGTCCACGGCCGCAAATCTGAAACCATCCAGCCAAAATAACTGAAGATGGTTTGGCGTCATTGCTAGCATACATCCTTACCGTGGGTCCAACTCCACCAAATTATAACCTCCTTTACATGTAATTAGCTATCATTTTGGGTCCCACTTTTACTTTTACCCTCAAATATTTAACTACACCAAAATATTTAAGTTTTGTGTTTCAATAAAAGGTTGTATTCGTTTGACTTGTTTAACATGTTTACTAAGACAGTCAACCAATTCAAATCTACCACAAAAGATTAACACATTTACAACTTGATACATCTGTTTTTAAAATATAATAATAATTATCTTAAAGAAAGACTATATATATGATAAAGTAATATAACAATAATATTAATAGGCAACTACCGGGTCAACGGTTTTGTTGATGTGTAAGTGTAGACTTTAGATTGATGTATTAAAATAAATGATACTTTTAATTTGGTAGATGCTGAAGTTTTGGTAAAAATAATGAGGCGTGAAGAAGTACATAGACATATGACCTCATTTTCTTGAAGATCTTAACCACCCTATCTAAGCAGTTCAGCAAAATAGTCAACATTATACCATATATTATATTGACACCTACCATTGCCCCTAACTATATTTATACTAGTGGACGGGTCCACGAGCGTCGCTATCCGCCACGTAGGAAGATGGTAGAACCCGGCCACCACGTGACCATCATGGCTACATGCATGGCTTTTTTGTTAACTTTGATGGAACTATCCCTTCCACATAACGTTAAGGTCGGGTCCAAGAATTAGACACACTGCCTAAAACGACCCCCCTAGTTGATTCCACCAAAATTTATTAGCACCTTTTAATATAAGATATAATACGACAAGAGCTCACGCAAATGACAGATCATATGATATAATCGACGTGATAATAAAGGGATTCACTCACCTGCTTCGCAGTATAGGGTAGACTAGCATAGGGCCTCCAATCCCATCCTTCAAGATTTTCTTGAACACAAAATGATTAAAATCGGATATTGAGGATTTGGATACAAATAGGTTGAGCCAAGGATGTGGGGCGTCCCATATGCCATTGGCTTTTGCTTGCTTTTCTGCTTCCTTTACACGTAGTAGGAAATCAATGTAGCTCAGGTCCACCTTGAACAATGTATCTTTCATAAATCTCAGCCGTTCAAGCAACCTCTTTGCCCTCTATTTTTGGAAATAAAGGAAATCAAATAAGGGAAAACGATAATGTTTTCAAAACCGAATGATGTCATAATAAATTTACATGTAAAATAATACTCCAACTTAATTAAACACAGAAGAAAATAAAGGGTAGAAAGGAAAAAAATAAAGAAATATATATACCACTAGAACATAATTAAAAGCAGAAAATGAGGGGTATTTATATATATTTGTAACAAAACAAACAACCACGCCTCTAATAATCTAATAATATATATTAGTCGCATACTTAACACAAACAAACACCTCTCAAAAAGTTTATAAGAGACTGTAAAATGTCTATAACGCAACGAAAAGGTCGCTATGTTGATTGTTAATGGGCAAAAGGTAATTTGAAAGTAGGGGACAATAAAATAAAAATGAAAAAATGATGGGGTTATATATAGTGGGGGACCAAAAACGTCACCAAAATCTCAATGACTGGCAAAACGACAGCGCACTGGAAATCCTTACGGTGAACATTAATGTTAAGGACAAAGACAATATGCTCTCACCACATCACTATGGGTGTCAATCTCGTAAATATGGCCAAACTCTGAGGTTGTTTTTGCCCCTTTGTGTCAGAGAATCCAATGGAAGATACAGTAGTTGCCTTATTGTCAGTCTCAAACAAAGTTTTCTGGCTTCACAAAAACAACTGTGCTTTGCTGTGGCCAAAATGGTAATTTGTGTCATCGCTAGAGGGAGATGTAACCGGTCCTCCTCGTCTATCCTCGTGCCACGTGTGCAAGTAAAGCTTACAGAATATTTTTTTGACTTTTTTCACCTTGGGTCCTTAACCTCATCCTTTTATGCCTGACCCTACCACGTCAAACATCCTAAAATTGACCAACCCCCCTAGGTCAATATGGTCAACCCTATTCATACGTATTCTTAACTCATAAATCCTAGTTTCACTAAATATCTTATGAAAAGAGTTCATATATATTTAAACTAATTATTGTTTTCATTTGATTACAAAATCTTTTCACCAAAAATGCTACAAAATTCAATTTAACATCTAACCTATATAGAAGTTTTAGAAGTGCATTAGTCGTTATGTAACTTTCTCGTTGAAAAAAAACACATAACTCAAATACTTTTGCTTGGAGTGTCAACGCTAATGCGAAAACTGTGACAACATGCACCGTAGATGTAATAATTTGGAAAATTGGCATTTTTAACATCATTTTTTTTTACTTTCCAAAAACATATATACAGGACCTTTAAGCGATTAAAAGGTTTTACGTTAGCCTCTACGCCACCAACCTCAAAAGTATTTTTATTTGATTTTATATTTTAGACGAAAATAAAATGTACTATTTATTTTGAAGTTTTAACAATCAGAAAAATAATATATAATACCCTATGAAAAGGTCAAAATCAAAGTACCCTAGGACCTTAGTATAACAATTTCTGCAAGATACCTCTTCAAATCTAGAAAGTTATATTAATTAAATTACATGATATCAGTGAGATAAATATATAAAGCAAATCGTACTTCCATATTTCAAGGGATGTGAACAAGATCTTTTACCAACACCATAAATTCCAAAACATAAAAAGAAAAAATAATCCATTAATGCGTAAAGGTAAAACAAAGGGACCAAAAGAATATAATATCATCATACGGGTATATTTTAAAAACCCAATTATTATCATTTTTAAACAATAATAATTTTTGAAAATAATGATCAAATTATTATGCCATATAAAAGTAACATCGGAATGGCGAAAAGTGAAGTTAGAAAGCAGGAGCACTATAAGGTGCGATGCATAGGATCAAGAAAAGTAAATTCAGCAGGAAAAAGACTCACAGTATCAACTGTGGACGAGCAGTTTTCCTTGCTGTAATGTAAAGCGACTTCTAAGCAATACATAACCGGGTTATCGGATCGGGTCATGACACTCGGGTCGGGTAACTGATCCGCGTCCAACACCACCGATGGCCATCCGTTTACCGGGTCATCACTGTTCACAAACACGAATCCCTCCACGTAATCGAACGACTCGCCTTCAGGCCGAGTTATTAGCCACTCCGCGTCGTGAGTGAACTCGTCAAACTCGGAGTACACCACCCTTATCCACCTCACCTATTTGCATAAAATTAAGCCAAAAAATATTTGATTTAATAAAATATTTCCGTTGGCCATAAAAATAAAATTAAAGTGTTTCTTCTTCAGCAAAAATGCATAAAATTAATTTCATAAAATAATTCTGTTCCCCAAAATAAACGGTATAGCATTAAGCAAAAGAAATTTAATTTAATAATAAAACAATTCTGTTGGCCATAAAAAACATAAAATAAAACTTGTATAACATTTAGCAAAAATAATTTAAATTACTAAATCAGTTGCCCAAAAAAAATTAAAAATAAAAGAATTTTGTATGAAATTCGTCAAAAATGTATAACATTCAGCAAAAATACTTTTTATTTAATAAAATAATTCTATTGGTCAAAACAAATAAAATAATAAAAATTGTATAAAACTCATTAAAAATAACTTAATTTAATTTAATAATTCTATTGGTAAAAAAATAAAAATTATGGAATTCATCAGAAATGTATAAAATTCAGCAAAAATAATTTTAACTTCACCAATAATTCTGTTGGCCAAAGAAATATAAAAAATTGTATAAACTTCGTCAAAAACATATAACATTCAGCAAAAATAATTTTAATTTCATAAAACAACTCTGTTGGCCATAAAAAAATAAAAAAATAAAAAATTTAAAACATTTAGCAAAAATAATTTCATTTAGTAATATTGGCCATAAAAAAACTCAAATAAACAAAAAATAATCGTATAACCTTCAGCAAAATAACTTAATTTAATTAAAAAAACGTATAAAAATCTACAAAAAAATGTGGGTGCAAACAATTAAGCACAACGTACAACAACCACTAACCATATCCGGAGCTGGTTGAACCACGACCCGAGCCCGCGTGATAATCCCAAACTGTCCAAGCCCACCAAGAACCGCGAAAAAAAGCTCCGAATTTTCCTCACCGGAACAAACAACGGTCTCACCGTTACCCGTAACAACCTCCAACTCCGTTACATTTGACGTCTGCGGCCCGTACCTGAACGTCTGCCCACTCACACCGCCGTTAGATAACGTCCCACCCACCGTTAACCCCAAGTAATCCGTCCACGACCTTGGCGCAAACCCGTAGCTCATGAGGCACCGTTTCAACACGTCTTCCCATAATGCCCCTCCGTTAAGGTCAACCGTAATGTTATTATTATTAGATAAAACGACGTCGTTTACGGTTAGGTTTAACGATTTCATGTCGATGAGGAGGCCGTGGTTATTGGTGGAGATGGACTGGCCGTTGATGGAGTGGCCGTTGCCTCTGGCGGTGACGGTTAGGGTTGGGGATTGAGAGGCGAAGTGGATGACGGTGGAGATGTCGTGGGTGGAGGAAGGGCGGATGACGGCGAAGGGTGAGGTGGAGTGTAATCCACCGAAGTCTTTGATGACGGTGGAGCGGTAGTCGATGGTGCCGTCGAGAGTGAGTGAGGGGAGTGAGGGGTGGTCGGTGTCGTGAACGAAGTGTTGCTGTTCTAAATAAGCTATCATGGTGGTGGTGTGTTTGTTTCTCTCTCTAGAAGATTGGGTTTGGGGTTGGGTGATGGTACAGAATCTAAAGTGATCTTTTTAGTTTCTCTCACTATATTACGGGTGGTGGAGGAGGATGAGTTGAGGGTTTAAATAGCGGCCGGCTTGGATGGTAAATTTAAACATCAATTATTTCTATATTTATTTATATTTATATGTAATAATTATTATATGTAATGAGTTGGTGGTGAAGTGGTAAATGAGAGACTTGATGTTTTATGTGATTTAGGTTTGGTTTTTGCCTCCATCATTTAGTTTAGACGGCACTGACGGTGATGATAGGAGACTAGGCGAGTAGGTAGCGTTCGTTAGTTGGATCCTTGAAGTTAACGATTTTTATCTCACTGTACTGTCATGCCTTCAGGAGAATGTTCACAGACGTTGACCTTATGTGAGGGTTTTCCTCAGATCAGAAGACAATTGTATCCTGATGTGGTAAATTTAGTCGATATCCAATTTGAAAGATTCATTGGTCGTTCATAATAATAATAACAATAATCTAACTATATTCTTAAGGTAAGATGGCTTTCCACATTGCATCATTTTAGGGTCTTCTCATAGGATATTACGTAGATGCCATGCGGATGTCTTCCTATTTTATCAAGTCAATCAATTATATAATATCTGAAAACCCATAAAATATCTTACTAATATATTAAAGCAAGATGATTTTCTTCGCATGTCCTTATTCTAGGCTATCCACATAGGATTTCATATAATCACATTTTCATATCAATAATTTTCACATATTCACAATTATTTTTAATCCACTAAAATAAAATCAACATTCCAATTTAATTCAATTAATTCTACAATTAAATCTATTTATTTAAATCAATGCATTTAACTCTATGATTAAGTCTATTTATTCCAATTAATAATCACCTTGTCAAATGTATGTCTTTCTTTATAAGTTTCTGTTTCATTTAAATCTATTTATTCAAATTAATGCAATTAACTTCATGATTAAGTCTATTTATTCCAATTAATAACCACATTGCCAATGATTTAATTTACTCTTGAGGAAAGAAGAAGAACCGGTGAATGGTGATCAAACCGAATGCTTTTTAAGTTTTATTTATTTATTTATTAATAAATGACATGAAAAATTCTATAAAATATAGATATTTCTGAAAATTATTTATAAAAACACTCTAAAATAAAAAAGAAAAACGTTCTTTAGAACAATTAGGAACATTTAAAAAAAATACATAAAGCTGTTTATAAAGAGATTTTCAGAAACTTAATGTGATACAGTTTAAAGCTGGTATGCATTTATAAACTTAGTTTTCAATTAATATTACAAAATCTTTTCCTAATATGTGTTTTTTATTTTTTTTTCAGATCTAATGGTTCATTTATGTTATATTATTTCTTATTCGTTGCATTGTTTATTTATAAAGTATTTTCTTTTTATGTTATAGACATAGTTTAACATTTTTTGTAACATCTGAAGGTAAAAAACTTATATCAAATATTTGTGTTGGCTGAATGCGTAGTTTATATTTTATATTGTTTGTTGAAATGTTTTCCACCCATGTGTAACATGGGTTATTATCCTAGTATAGAAATATTATAGATGAATAAATATATATACAATTTCATTAAATGTCCTATTGATATGTTATAAGTTAACTTTGAAAATGTTTAAATATAATTTTATCTTAACATTTCTTCTAATCACAAGAGTCACTATCTAATGTTGTATTTAAAGAGATTTTTAGAGATTTATAAATTGTAAGATTTTGTATGTCATTATTTATATCTTATTAATCCATAAGATATGTTATTATGTATATTATTAAATTTAATTTTTTTGTTGTATTTTTTAATCGCCGGTGTATCACACGGGCTTTATCCTAGTAATAAATATATGGGTAGTTATTAGTTATATTTTGAAGATTGTAAGCTAACGGAACCAAATAATAACATGTGTATGTTCGTCTATCAAGTTTTTATTGAACAAGCAAGCAGTTCATGAACAACAAACTTACTGCAATTTCTTGCTCTCATTCGTTCATTAAAAAATACTTTTTTTATTTGACTAAACGAAAAATATAATATTTATATGTGTGATGAGTCTAAACGAGCGTCCTATTTAGTGAACGTACCCCCTCATACAGTGGCAGATCTAGAAATAAATCTCAGAGGTAACGTTCAGAATTTTTTTTTTACCATATTTCATACAATGTAAATGAGACAAAAATAGAAGCACGATACATGAGGTGCAAATTTCTCCTATACAGTTCTTTAAATCTAGAAATTGAGCCATTACACCCTGTTCTTTTACTTTATCGCACGTTTCTCTTTCGCTGCACAAATTAAAGCATTGTTCAAATACTTATCACCCATTCGCTTACGCAAACCCGTACTGATAAGTTTCATTTTAGAAAAACTTATTTCAACGGTTGCGATTACAACCGGTAAAACCAACGCTAGCTTCAATATTTGATAAGCAAAAGAAAACGTGACGTGCTTTCCGGTTTACACCATTACACGAGCAAGGTCACACCATTACACGTGCTTTCCGTACTGATAAGTTTCATTTTAGAAAAACTTATTTCAACGGTTGCGATTACAACCGGTAAAACCAACGCTAGCTTCAATATTTGATAAGCAAAAGAAAACGTGACATGCTTTCCGGTTTACACCATTACACGAGTAAGGTCACACATTCACTCAAATTTGAGAAATGTATCATCTTCCTTTAATGTGTGATAAAGGTCATACGATCACCCAAAATACACCATATTTTTTCATAAATCATTCGGAAACATTTTCGGAAATGTCACTATCTTAGATATGCCAAACTTATAAAATGAATCTCAAGATTTAAACTAGACATATTTTTTAACAAATTAGTTAAGACCTCACTAAATCTATTTTCAAGTCTTGAATTTGCATATCCAAAACTGTTTTAAAATTTTCAACCTCAAAATAATGATTATATAAGTTTGTTTCTTTTTTATGTTTCTCATTCAAGCAAAAGGAAAAAAAAATAATGGTTTCTATTTGCTTTGGGCTATACAATTTGTTTGGGTTTTATTTGTTTGAATTTTTAAAATATGATATTCTGTTGAGCTTGTTTATACTTGAGTCTGCTTCTATTTAATGTTTCTCGTTCAAACAAAATTAAAAAAAAAAGTTGTTGTTTTCATTTGTTTTGGTCTTTATTTAATTTGAACTTTTAAATTGGTTGGCCTTTAAACAAATAGAGGTAACGTAAAAAAATTTCAGGGATAACGAAATACGAAAACCGACACAAAAGGAAAAAAATTACATCTGCTACCCCTTTTTATGAAGTGCATCCGCCACTACGCTCATATGAGAGGTTATTTTAATTTATTTTTAAAGAGGTTGGTTAAGTTTGTGAAAGTAGAGGACACGTTTAGAAGCACGGTCACCGTTTCCATGCATTATCTTTGTCAACGAAGTCGAAGTTAGTCATTGAACAATTGTTTGTAATCAACAAATAAAGAAATGTTTATAGACACATTTAGATAAAACTGGTTTTTATTAGTGTATAGAATATTCATGTAAGATGATTATAATTTATAGGTTCTTTTTTCATAATGCTCCTTTTGATGTATATTGTTTACATATTATAAATATATACAATTTGCAACTATAGTATGCATATATAGTTGTACGTTGTGAAATAAAATTTGTACCATTGATTTTCATTCACTTAATTCTCTTTGGTTCACAACTTTCTTCTTTTTTAATTACATTTATTATTTTCTTTATTTTTTTTCAATATTTACATTTTTATACTTTTTTTAAATGAAATTGACTAACCAATTTTTCAAACACATTATATGTTTTATGTTTTATTTTTGGTTCGGTACCCACCGCAGCAAGCGGGTTTGATTGCATGATTTTAGAACTTATATGACAAAAAAAAGTAACAAATACGTATCGATATTGTTTTGCTTATACTGCGGCTATGTTTTTGGGCTCTCTTATTTGTTTGTTGTAGTGAGTAATTGAAACAAAAAAACTTTATACCCGTCGCGACGCATGAGTTTGATATTGCTATACATTTAAATTTTAAAGGTGGATATGCAACTTTACTTGCAACTTATGCATAATGTATTGTTCTATCTACTTATTGGAGTAAGTGATTCAAGATAAATGATATAAAACATTTCATCCAACAACTTACATGCATGTAAAACAAAAAAAATTAAGCAATATCAATAAACAAAACAAGGATTCGAGTACGATTTTCAACTAAAAATAAACTGTGTAGTAGTAGAGGTGGTGTTGTGGTTGATGGCCATGAAGCGTATACGGTGATTTCCTTTTTTCTATAGAAAGTCTTCAATGTAATAAACGAATGTCAGTCGACCACCGATTTCGTAGTAATGTGTGGACTTCGTTAGCTTCTTCGGTTACACTTTCACACCCCCGCAACGCGGGTGTCAAAATTCTAGTTATTACTATATAACAAATACAAAGTTTGGTGCCGCAAGTGCCTTATTGGGCCACTTGGCGGCACCGAACTGACCCGCAAAATTTGTTTTTGTTTCTATAGTTCAGTCATAGTAACGAACGTAACGAAACCGACCGAAGGTCAATTTTTTGTGTTTTTTTTTGTTTTAATTCCAGGATCGACAACGGTCGGCTTTTACTAATTCTCGAGTTTTACCTACTGACGCCACCCTATTGGTCCTCCTCAACCTTTATGTTTTTTTGTTTTATATTTAGTTTTAATTCGGGTACAATAGCACACGTCACCGAAACTGACCAAATTCACGTAAAATTACTAGCTCAACGCTTGAGACCTACGACGTCACTTGAATTTTACCACCCTCCGAGTTTTATAACCTGCCCGACGCAACGTGTCGGACGTAAAACTAGTAATATCTAAAATGCAATTTATTAATTTAAATAGGTTTTGCAACATGAATAATTAATTAACTACAAGTGCTTCAACGCAAGCCGATTAGAAGACTCTTTGCCATCTGAATATTTTGTTTTTTTTTTAACGTTTTTAAAACCACAACCACTAAATTATTAAGGGTTTACTATTCACTAGTAATTTAGTAATTTCAGAGTTATACTATATGGCTTTAAACTTTAAAAATTATGAGAATAAAAGTTCAGTATTTAAAGTAATGGTGAAACCATTGAAAGAGGAATTTAAAAAATATTTTGAACAACTACGGCCTACTTTTACATGTGTAGCCGCTTTAAACCCCATTTATAAATAGTATCAGGTTGAAGCATTGATATCCGAAATATATGACAACTTGGATATGTATGAGATCGACCCAAAATTGTCGACTGAAGCGAAGTATGCCTAAACTGACAATTTGTATCAAATTTATGATCATTAATTAAAAGTAAAAGGGCCTCCAACACAAGTAAATATTATGCGGGATACGAACTCAAATAGCGGTATAAGGACCCGCTTTTGACTATATTGAATTTTATTTGTGATTCAACGATTGAACGACAAGGGGGTAGCACCCCCAAACAAGTGAACCCGGTCAGTATTGTGGAGCAAACTTTTTGTAGCCACAGTTCTGGCCGAATAATATCACGATTTTAATATTTTGGCTTAGTGGAAAGGAAAGGAAAGGAAGAAAATTTCTGATTCTATCCGCTATGGCCCGTAATTTACTAGCCGCCCGAGCTTCTACGGTAGCTTCAGAATGTGTTTTACTCTCAGGGGTAGGGTATTATCGTTACGAAAAAGAAAAATCACCCTGAAGTCGCTAGAGATGCGCATTTTCCTAAAGAATGATCGCTTATGCATGATGGATAGCTCAACGGTTGGATTTATAGCCATGACCAACGGTCAGATTTATAGTCATTAACAACTGTCGAATTTATAGTCGTTGCAAACGGTCGAATTTATTTTATAAAATAATTTTCTGCATTAAATTAAATTTAAGAAATATTAAATTAATAAACAACCATTTTACTTCACAGTGACAAACATTTTATTTTTCAACGACAACCATGTTTAAAATAAAAAAGTAAAATGACAAACACCGTTCGCCATCTACATTTTCCTCTATGATTAGTTTTGATTTCAGTTGGCTATGGACCCGGACGATTCTCCTTCCATTTTAGCCTTTTTGCCCGGACAAGACAAAATTGCATGCTTTTTGAGACTTGAGGTGGCCACGACTTTGAGAAACTTCTCACGATACTTGCAACGAGCCACCCCCTGTTATCCGGCATAAGACACAAGTTGTAGTGGGACCAAATCTCCAGTTTTCTTTTGGTTTTGAGTATAAAAACAACTCCTTCGTTGTTTGTTATTGTGAATGATACTTGAGAACTCTAGAAGTTTTGGCGGTTTTGCCTTTAAGAGAGCTTTTGAGAGTTAAAGAAGTGGCGTAATCAAAGTTAAACCTTGAATACCTGATTATAATATGTTTGGGGTTTAAATTGATCAAACCTCGGTTTTAAACAGTCATTTATGGCTATATTGCCGTTAGAAACCGATCCCAAGCATTTATTTCGATTTATTTATTTATTTAAAAAAACGGTGTAATGCGGTTTTCAAGTATGACCCATGCCCGACCCCGACCTTGATTGGTCCTAGTGGGTATCCATCCATACCCCTTGAACGCGGGCCCGACTCCTATCTGGTTTCTGGGTAACCTGGTTCCAGCTGTACCCGATGAAATAGTATTCGGTTCCTATCCGATTTCGATTTTTGGAGAAAAAAAAACGGTTTGCTCACTTCTATAAGTGTATGTATACACATATATCACATGTGTGTATTTTTAATTGTTAAGCCCAGCCCATACATAAATGGGTTGCCAGACCAGGCCAAACTACTCATAGTCATAAGAGCAAACTAGCGTTACCGGAGCCCCAATTCGTATTGTTTACGGGCTTCATGTTTACCAAATTAACCCAAATATACACTCATTACTCATTAGTTCCCCCAAAACAAAAGACTCTAATCTCAATTTCAGTTTACAAATGCTAATCATCGAGTTATACTTAACTCATCACCTTACATTAGTGAACTCCACGTATTAGCAAAAAAATGCGCTATCCGATTTCGTACTTTTTAAAAAATAATTAAAATTAGGAGGTTATTTCTCATTTTGATACATAAGTTGTATAACTGTCATGCTCAAACCACCAAAGTCAAGTGTTAAACGAGTTGTTTTCATGTTTGCTACTTATGTTAATCGTGTTGCCTCTAACCTGTTAAACACGCTAGGATACAAACTGCCAGCCCTATAAAATCATTACCTTCAGTTTCATGAAATAGGAGTCGATATCATTAGTTTTGTAGTCACATTGGTGTAGGCCAAGAATCATGGCGAACTTGAGTTGCAACACGATTCTAAGGTTCCGGTTCCAGCTCTAAACCGGTACCAAGTTGGGTCAACAAATGTCAAAACTTTGTTTTTGCTTAAACTAGCTCTGGTTTTTATGTAGAAAACATTTGTTCAGTTTCATATCGGTTATTGTTTGCCAGTTTGGTTCGGTTTTAACCAGTTTCATATAAATATGGATTTATATGAGAATGAAGAAAAATAAGAATTTAGGTCGATGAGGTCTGAAAAACTTTCTTTCAAAACTTCAATCGGATGAAGAGGAAACGTGACATTATAGATATCTTTATTTAATAGATTGTATAATCATTTATTTATTTGAAACGTTTCTTTTTGATTTACATGAAAATTATCAACATTTATTATGTTTATAATAAAGATATTTATCATCAACGGACAAAGCCCTAAGTGATTTGTCAGTAAAATATCCATTACAGGTAATGTCATTTAGGATCCACTGGTAATATCTGCATGTGAAAGGTCCATTGGTGATACTTCCCCCCATAAGTGATCTGTCGGTAGCGTGCCTATAAAATCTTTACCCACTTCCGGTTTCCACATGAAACCTCACAACAAAGTACCGAGAAGTCCTACTTTCATTAGCAGATCATTAACAGATTTTTTCATCAATGATCGAGGGTGAGACGAGACAATTGAAACTTGCTTTAAAAAAAAAAACTATTTGTTTTTTAAATGATACGAGTAAAAGACTACCTCAAAACATCTTAACACTCATATCCTGTGAACCCATTAAATGATAAAAATCAAAATGTTATAGATTGCATGACTATTTATATATATTTTTTAATTACAGCCAAGAAAATAAATGAAAGACTTGTTATCATAACATGTTAATGAATATTTTGTTACCATTTTCCCAAATTGTGACCAACTTAGCGGTTAAAAACAACGGACAATGTGAGGGATAGGATTATCCATGTGAGCAGAAAGTATCCCACAAGTCTTGTTGGCTCAGTATTTTCAGGCTCCTGTAACACAATAACAACCAATTAGGCACAAGTTACTTCCTACATTAATTAGGCACAAGTTACTTCCTACATTTGAGAGAAGGTATCACGAATGGGGTTGCAAGTTAAAAAACATTCGGATTAGGTCAGTTTGGGTCGACTGACCCACAAACACGTTATTTCGCGCCTTTAAAAACGTAACTATGATTCGTATTCTTCGATTTACACTGCATTCTCGGGTTTAAACTACAAGGAAAAGAAATGATAAAACTGGATAAGGGAAGAAAAGAAAAGAAATTATATGCTTAAAAGGTATTTTCAAGTTAAAAGAAAAGAAAAGAAAAGAAAGTGTTAATTATATTCTTGAGTTAGATAGAAAGAAAAAGATAAGAAAAAAAATTGTAACTTTACAATTATGTCCTCATTTTTGAGTTAAATAGAAAGGAAAAGATGGGTAAATTAGTAATAAATAAACTTTTCCTTCACAATCCAGCCATATTTGACAGGAAAGTTTTGAAGGAAAAAAGGCCTAACTTTTTTTTCCATTCTCTTTCTTTTCATTTAATAAAAAAACTCAAGAATGAAACAAGAAAAATTTTCTTATCTTTTCTTTTAGTATAAGAAAAGTAGCTCAAGTGATATTTAAAAAATATTCGACTAACGGTGCAATGGGTTAAAATGCGTTTGGGATAGGTGAGGTGGGTTCACCCACAAACGCGTTTTGTTTTCTACTTTAAGAGCATTCTTATTCTATCCCCAAAATTTTTGTGAGGGAAGTTTGTAAATTATAGGGTGGGGTTTTGAATGGTTGTGAGTATAAATTATAGGGTGGAGAGAGAAATGTAGTGATTTTTTTGTAAATTTGGGGAAAATGTTGTGATTTTTTCTAAATTATAGGGTGGAGAGAAAAAACTGTAATGATAAAAATATAAAAAAATATTATTTAAAAATAGTAGATAGAAATGTAGTGTTTTTTAGTGTAATTATAGAGATGAGTATGGAGGATGTGTTGAGAATGCTCTTAGAGCTTTCTCATCCGATCTCCCAAAATTTTGTGAGAAGAGTTTGAAAATTATAAGGTAAGGTTTTGAGTAATTGTGAATGTAAATTATAGGGTGAAGAGAGAAAAGCTAGTGATTTTTTGTAAATTTGAGGAAAATGTAGTGATTTTTTTTGTAAATAATAGGGTGGAGAGAGAAAACTGTAATAATTAAAGTACAAAAAAATATTATTTAATTAAACAAGAGAGATAAATGCAGTGTTTTTTAGTATAATTATAGAGATGTGGATAGGAGATCGGTTGAGAATGCTCTAAGAAAGGTAACTATGGCTAAAAACAAACTTTTATATCTTTTAAATGTTTGACTAAAGTGATTTAAAAAACTATATTTACTAAAAGGGGAAAGTGAATACGAAGCTGTTAGGCGTGTAACCTTACATGAAAAACCTATCAAAACTACGTAGTTTTGATTAAAAACATTATTTAATTAAACTACATTCCATATTTACAATAATTTCATGGCTTTACTAACCACTCGACCGCTATAGAAGGTGAAAAGAGTCAACTCCTTTGATTATAATTTTAGAGAAGGTTTTCAGAGATGAATTAATTTATAGCTATTATGATTTGGAAACAAAAGTTTTGCAGGTTTTCAAGATGAATTTTTTTTTATTTGTATGAATTTATTTAGGGTTTTCATTTATTTATTTCTCTTTAATAATTGAAGCTTTTGTGTGACAACATTAAGAATGATACAGAACTTAAACTTTGAAAGAAAAAAAACTTACATAATCCAAAGATTTACATCTCACTGATTTAATATGAAATTTTGCACGTTTTCAATGAGGTTTTTCTGTTTTTATTTGTTAAATTTTATTTTTCATTTATATAACTTAATTAATATTAAAATTCAAAAGAAAAAAATATAAATTAATCCAAGAGAACGAACTAGATCCAAAGCTTGAGAACTAAATGATTCAATTAAGATTGCAGGCAATTGTTTTCCAAATTCAAAATTAATAAATAAAGATTTATAAAAGGGGAAGGTATTTTAGTTAAATGATGGGGGGTGTGGTCAAAATTATGTAGTTTTGATAGGTTTTTCGTGTAAGGTTGTACGCATAACAGCACTGTATTCACTTTCCCCTTACTAAAAATGCATTTTAGGTGTATTTCAACCTATTTAACATGATAAACCGAGTTTGACCCTTTTAGCCTGAGGAACCAAGTTTGACCCTTTTAGCCTGAGGAACCAAGTTTGACTTTAATCGATATATTTCATTTGACCTGTTTAGCCAGATGAGTGTTTGACCCGTCTTATCCCCTCTTATCTTGAATTGATGAACCCAGTTTGATCCATTTAGCCTGATGAACCCAACTTGACGCATTTAGCCTTTGACCCGTTTAGCCAGATGAACCCAATTTGACCTAATACATTTAATTTGACCCATTTGAGATTAAACAACACCAACATCGACTCAATTACCCCGTGTGAGATTAAACAACACCGTTATTAACCCATTCTTAACTAAATATGTAGAAACAAACAATGAGTTCATAGACTACCTGCGGTGGAGGCGTCTCAGGTGAATTTGCGGTTTCTGTTTGAGTAATATCAACCTCGAAAGGCCAAGCGTATCGATCCGGGTTGTCATTCCTAGCCAAGCTCCAGTCATACAGCCTTCTTTCTTCCACAGATGATAAGATTGAATATGACTCCTAAAACACATAAATGGAACACATTTTATAAGTGTGCATAAACTATACTTATTATTATTATTATTATTATTATTATTATTATTATTATTATTATTATCATCATCATACTAACTTTCAATTGATCAAGCTGCTTGGTTAACTCCTCTTGTTCCAGCCCTTGGTTCATTACCTCTTCAATCTTTAAATTATATGCAGGCTTAACCTAGATTATGATCCAGAAGTCAAATTTAAATTAACATTGAAATTGAATGAGGGAAGATGCTAATTAACTAACTAACCTGTTCATATGAACATCCCTTTTTTAGACCTAGAATGCCATAGTGATCTACATCTGTAATGGCTGCACACTAAATATAATCATCATTAATCATCTGCAACTCATTGGATGTCTCGAAACGGATTAAATTTCACTTTTCGTGAACTGTTCGGCAGGAAGTTCGTTCGTTTAAGAAACAAATGAGCATGAACAAGGAATTTCTTTCGATTAACTAAATGAACGAACACGAACAAAGGTCATGTTTGTTTAATTTTTGTGAACATTCGATAATGTGTCCGCTTAAGTTTGTTAATGTTTGTTCATTTGTTTTAATACTTTTTAATAACTAGTCTAATCATATCATATAGATTTAAGCAAATATAAGAAAAAAATATATATGAGTATTATCTGATTAATTTATATGTGAAGTTAATATATGAAAATGAATGTTAAAAAAATAACACCAACGGAAACTTGATTGTTGGCACTGACCATTCTTGGTTAGGAAATCAAATATGAACCGTTCACGAACAAGTTAAGGAACGAACATAAAACAAAAAATTTCGTTTGAGTTAGCTAGCCGCTTGTTTGTTTTTCCGATAAAAGCTTAATGGACGAATATTAACAAGGCCTTGTTTGGTTCAATTCATGTTTGCAGCCTTACAAACAAATTAAACAAAGCAAAAGAAATACCAATGCCACGAAGAGCTTTTTCGACGTTAAGAGCGGAGATCAAAGACTGAGGTCCCTGCGGTACTTCAATCGAGCTTTCCTCCGTCTGCTCAACCACCGGAGATGATGATGATGATGCATCCTCGGTGGAACTCCGAATATTAAATCTAACAACTTGTTTTGTAGCAAAGGTTATTGAATTGTTGGAGAAAGCCGTTACGACAGGAAGATGATGGCGGCGGAGACAGGTAGTAGCAAAGGTGGTGGTGGTTGCTGGAGTAGCCATGGTGGTTGTGAGTTGGTTGAAGATTTCCGTTGTGGTGGTTGATGAGGTTCTGGTTTTGGCGGGTGTCATGTAAATCCAAAAGCAATAGATAACGCAACAAAACATGACCACTAGTTGTTTTACTGGTATACGTTGTATGGTTAATTTAATAACATAATAGATGTTGTCAAAAGTTGTCGTTGTAGTATAGTGGTAAGTATTCCCGCCTGTCACGTGGGTGACCCTGGTTCGATCCCCGGCAAAGGCGAGTTTTTTTCTGTTTTTACACGCCACCTTCAACGGCGGTTTGAAGCTTTTCGCTTTTTTTTTTCACGCCTATTTATGTTGTGTTTATAATTAAATTTAAATTAAACATGCATTTATATAACACAATTTTAACACAATTTTAAGACAATCGAAGTATATGTTCCGTGTTCCTACTTTAATTTTATAGAAATGTTAATTAGCTTTTAGCCACTTTATTTAGAATGTTTATAGAAAATAACCAAAATATATACTTGTTGGTACAAAAAAAAAAAAAAAAAAAAGAAAAACGTGTTGAATGGTCTTATCATCATAGCTTGTTGGTGCTTTTGGAATGCACGGAACATTCGGTTTTTCCAAAAAAAAAATAAAAAATTATTAGACGGCCTTCATGGTGGTGAAGAACATTAAACCGCTAAGGTAACTTTGGATATAAAATAGGTCTTCATTTAAGTACTTGACGTGAACGGATGGATGTAATTTTGTTTTTCAATTGTGTTTTGTTGGTCGTACGGTCCTCTAGCGTCTTGCTAGTGGCGAGGTGTTTCAAACTCAATTCAAACATGGGTGTTTGGGATTCTTTATTTTTACCTCATTATGACTTATCAATCTTGTGATTTATGGAACTTTTTCACTCATATATTAAGCAATCCCAAACACTTTTTTAACTTTTCATGAGTTAGGAGACAAAAATAAAGAGTACCAAAGACCCTCTAAATTCGTATGAATATGATTGATTAAAAATCCAAATTCTTATTGTTATTGATTAAAAATCCATGATCAATGCTTAAGCTCAACACATTTGAACTCCGACAATAATATCCACCCGTAACACCTAAAACCAAAGCAATCGAATCAACGCATTTGAAATCCAACAATAAAATCATATATTCTACTTTTATACTTTATAAAGTGTACAACATAGTTACTTAGTCCTGAAAATTCTATTCATATTTTCACATAATGTCAATTTGCAAAGTCGGTGTGGAATATGATTAGCTCATGGTGCAAGATTTCTCTGATTTACGTCTTTTCGGTTCAGGACTTACGTTACACACATCGGCTCCGCTTAGGAAAAAAAAGAAGAAGAAGAAGAAGAAGATGAAAAAGGTGTTGAATGGTATTATCATGATAGCTTGTTGATGCTTTTGGAATGCATAGAACGAGTCCGCTTTTCCGAAAGAAATTAGATGGCCACCGAGGTGGAGAAGAACATTAAATCGCTAGATTATCTTAGAATATAAAACAAGTCTTTCGTTTAAGTTATTGACGCGAACAGATAGATGGGTGTAATTTTGTTTTCCAATTGTGTTTTGTTGATAGTACGGTCTTTTAACGTCTTGCTAGTGGTGTTCGTTTTAATAAAGTTGCCTGTTGGAAAAATAAATAAATTCATATGATTGATTAAAAATCCAAATTCTTCTTATTATTAAAACCTTAAGACTATGCACTATGGGCGTGGTGGATGGGATGATGAGGGCCCGGAACACCACCATGGGGCGCCGTTGATGGAGGCGCGGAAGGGGCTCTCTCTCCTCTCTCACATACACACATATATATCTATATATATACATATATATTGGGGTGCCCAATGGGCATTAACCATAGCGGGACGGGCTTCGATGCCCCGTTTTTTACGAGACAATGACGTGTCATTGACGTGGCACCGTGGAGGGGCTTTCGAAGACCCTCACCGTATCATACAGCCTAACAAATAAATAACTAAAAATTCAAAACTTATATCAGAGTATCAGTTTGTTCTGCCGCCAAACGATTTCACCATCGTACGAACACGTCTCCCATTTTCCCATTCAAATTCAGTAAACCAAACCCACATTAATCATTACCCGCAAACCCCAATTATCCAATTTCATTTAGTCTTTCCTTAATTCAGTAGTTTTCTTCTCACCCACCAAGTGTTCGACGAAATTCCCCTGAGAGTATTATAACTTTAATACATAATGTTACTAAGGATACTTAGATATTGCAGCTTAAACCTTGTGTGTACTGCTAGAATACAAAGATACCGGACAACCCGGGTGCTAGAATACCAAGATTTCACTATGGCATTTCATCAAGCAGTAGGTATGCAACCCAAAATCAGTCTTTTTGCACCCCACCCGTGTCATTCTTTTTCAATCCTGGTTCAAGCTAGAGACCCCGGTAAGCTAAGTGAGCAATTACAAACCGCACTCGACGAATACCGGCTTACCGATGCATGGCAATTAAACGAACAGCACATGAACATGGACGGTTTTCCGAGAAAGTCGATTGTCAACAAAGTTATTGCAACTTTTGCGCAAAGTCTAGAGCGTGAATGGCTCGATCGGGCGTATGATCTAGTGGAAAAAGCCATTAATAATAATAAACAAAACTTACTAGAAAAGGAGACTTTGATATATCTTTCATTATGTCTTGCGAAACACGGTTCGGTTGTGAATGCAGCGACTGTTTTGAGAAAACTGGTGGAAACCGAGCAGTTTCCACCGGTGAATTCTTGGGCTGCAATATTAGGTTACATGTCACAAAGTTCTCCTGGTGCTTACCTGGCTGCTGAGCTGGCGCTCGAGATTGGTTTTATGTTTCAAGACGGGAGAGTGGACCCGCGCAAGAAAAGTAATCAACTTTTGATTGCTATGAAGCCTAACACAACCGCTGTCAACATTGCTTTGGCGGGTTGTCTTCTTTTTGATATTAATAGGAAAGCAGAGGAGATTTTGGATATGATACCGCGAATCGGTGTGAAAACTGATGTTACGTTGTTGATCCTGATGGGTCATTTGCATGAACGGAATGGAAGACGCGAAGAGCTTAGAAAACTTAAGAGATATGTTGATGAAGCACATGATTTGAGTGATAGTCAGTTTAGTGAGTTTTATAATTGTTTGCTTTCTTGTCATTTGAAATTTGGTGATTTGGATTCTGCATCGTGTATGGTGATTGAAATGATTCGAAAGGTGAAAAAAGCTCAAAATTCTCTTGGGTTGTCCACTTTTATGTATGATGTTAAAAAAACAGACAAAGTAGAGTCTCAAAAGAGTTTGACCGATGAAAAGTCAACGGATGTGTTGAATTATGAAGACTTTTGTCTTGACCGGAAGTTTGTAAAACTTGAAGCAGAGGCTAAAGAGCTACTTAATATGTTAATAACAAAGTTTCAAACACGATTAGAACTTGTCACAACCGAACGTGGCATTCTCAAACCGACAGATACGATATTTGTGAAACTAGTGAAAGGTTACTTGGAATCTAATAAAACAAAGGAGCTCGTTGAGTTTCTAGTCAAGGTGGAAAAAGAAGATTCGCCCGTTTCACCCGATAGCTCGCCTTTGGTTCAAGTAATCAATACATGCATTTCTCTTAAGTGGTTGGATCAGGCACACGATCTTCTTGACGAGATGCGCATGTGTGGTGTCAAAACAGGATCTTCCGTGTATTCATCTCTTCTAAAGGCGTATTGTAAAGAAAACAGGACAGCAGAAGTCAAATCACTCGTTAAAGATGCACGTAGAGCCGGGGTCCAGCTAGACGCAAGCTCCTACGAGGCAATGATCCAGTCCCGTGTGGTCGATAAAGATACTCAAGGGGCTTTAAATCTGTTTAAAGAAATGAAAGAAGCTAAACTAGAGAAATCGGGTCAACAAGAGTTTGAGAATCTGGTCAACGGGTGTGTCGGAAGTGGTGAGGCTAAGTTAATGGCGAAACTTTTGCAGGAAATCAAAGACGGTCAACCCGTTGACTGTGGCGTTCATGATTGGAACAACGTGATCCACTTTTTCTGTAGGAAACGGTTAATGCAAGATGCGGAAAAGGCTCTTAAAAAGATGAGAAGTTTAGGGCATGCCCCGAATGCTCAAACGTTTCATTCGTTAGTGACGGGTTATGCTGCAGTTGGCGGGAAGTATACCGAGGTTACTGAACTTTGGGGTGAGATGAAGGTTCTTGCTTTTTATCATGGAATGAAGTTTGATCAAGAGTTGTTGGATTCCGTGCTTTATACGTTTGTCAGGGGCGGTTTTTTTATTCGGGCTAATGAAGTTGTGGAGATGATGGAAAAGGGAAAAATGTTTGTGGATAAGTATAAATACCGAACGCTTTTTCTGAAGTATCATAAGACATTTTGTAAAGGGAAGGCTCCCAAGGTTCAGACAGAGTCACAGTTAAACAGGAGGGAAGCTGCATTGACCTTTAAGAAATGGGTCGGGTTGTTTTGAGGAGTATTTGCGCTTATTTTTTGACCATGGATCATCTGGACCTTGCACAATCCAATTAAAGATTTGGATATGATAGCCTGGTATGTGTTTGTAGACCTCATGTAGTCATAAATATGATTTTCTATTATTTATTTTACAGTATAAAGTGGATTTTGTAGGGAAATGTGTGTGTGTGGGGGGGGGGGGGGGGGGGGGGGAGATGGGGCTGGGTGACTCTTTTAGATTATTCTGATCTTAATTGTCAAAACCATTTCTATCATTCATAACAAAGCATGGTTCTGTTTTCTAGTTTATCTATTTCATCATATTGTTTATCTGTTTTTAAGAGATGTTGATTGGTATTAGGGGTGTATACAAGCTGTGCTCAAGCTTGGCTCATGAGTAGCATTTATTATTTAGTTATTATCATAGTTATCAAAGGCGTTAGGCGCAAAAAAAAAAAAAAAAATGCGAGGGCCTAACAAAAAAAAGCACACTTAAATAAAATATATTTGAAATTTATTATGTATTTATTATTTAGTTATTATCATAGTTATCAAAGGCATTAGGTGAAAAAAGAAAGTGAGGGCCTAACAAAAAAAAAGCGCACTTAAATAAAAAAATATTTGAAATTTATTATGTATTAGAAAAATAATACTATTCTTCACATAAAATAACAAAAACTGTTATATAACATTTAGTACCAAGAGTTCTAAAAGAGTCAAGAATCGCATGTAATTCCAGAACTTGAATAACAAAATATTCAAAAGTAAAGTACCAAAATTTTAATACTAAAATGTTCAAAACATGAATACCAAAAGTTCAAAAAGTAATAAATAGTAAAGGTTTAAATGATCATTGTTCTTGATCCGTCATCAATACCAATAGAGGCGTCGTCAACTTCAAGAAGCGAGGGCCTAGGAACTAGAAGCGCATATCATAATTGTATATTAGTTAAAAAGTATATGAATGTTAGGCTTGATAAGTGAAGCTTGGGCTTCTACTCAATTGTTAAATGAGATCCAATATAGAATCAAGCTTGTTTAAGGGCTTTTAGTGAGCCGGTCTTGAGTGGCTCACGAGCAGTCTTTCTCGATTACACTCTACACCCTGAATTGCCAATGGTATGTTACCTGGTAATCCAATATGTAAAGGTTAGGCAGGCTGGGTAACAGGTCAAAACCGCTAGTTATTGATGCAGGTTAGGTTTCTTAATGATTATTTATTGAATCTTACATTATATCATCTTTGACATTACAGCATAACTATTTTTTTGTTAAAGAAACCGAGTCAAACACAAGTACAAAATTTTTGAAACCGCATATTGAATTCCTCTAGGACAGATTAATGGGAAAGCCTATGGAGTCTGTTATAGATCAATTTCAGACCACTAGTAATCGTGGCAAAAGACGGTCTGTATTCCGGGTCTTCATCCCACGAGAGTTGAATCAGTTCAATAAGATCTTCAATATTGTCTTCATGCTTTGGGAGTGCCGGCCTTATCTTCCCTTCACCAACTTCTAATGCAATCTGCTCATCATTAAACACAAATGCACACCAACTGTTATGAGTCCTATGTGAATACCAAACTGGTGTGTAGTTAGGAGGGTCGTTCAAAAAGTTCACAGCTAGCTCGAAATTGGCTTGTTTGTAAATGAGCAGAGCCTGAGCCGGCTTGGTTTGTAAACGAATCGAACCCAAGCCAAGGTGAGCCGGACTTGTTGGCTTGCTCCAAACGGCTTATTTGTAAATGAGCGAGTCCGAGCCAAGTTAAGATGGGCTCACTGGCTCACTTATTAGGTTCGTTAGCTCGTTTAATTACAACCCAAATTTTAATGTATATATACAAATTTTTGTAAATATATAACTCGAAAGTATAAGTTTGGAACTTTATTTTTGATGTGAGTTTTAGTTGCAATGTGCTTATAGACGCCAAGAGTTGTGCTAAAGAATACAGTGATTGGTAATTAACCCAAAATTTTAATATACATAAATTATAAATCATATAGTTTGTATATTCTGCATTATGTTAAAAGTATTATATATTGTTTTTATGTATGTCAGTATTTGTAAAAAAAACCTTCAAAACTTTATAACTGAATGAGGTAGCTCGAGCTTTTGACGAGCCGAGCTCGAGCCCAACATTTTGCTCGGTTCAGTCTGTAAACCAATCACGCCCGAGCTCACCATGGCTCGACTCTACTCGTTTTCAACCCTATTTGTAGTGTGTTTTAGTTAGTTAACCTTGGAGGGACCATAATCAGTCTCGATGTAGGGGTATTCGCCCGTTAGAAGCTCATTAAGTATGACCGCGAAACTATAAACGTCACATTTTTCATCATACGGCTCGCTCCGGATCACTTCCGGAGCCATGTATACATATGTCCCTGTTTCGCCTGTAAACGCCTTTTCTTCATTAGTTAAAAACCGAGCATGCCCAAAATCCGCAACTCTCACATGACACGCATCATCTAAAAATATGTTACTCGGTTTCAAATCCCGATGAATAATCATCGGTTTGTGTTCATGTAAATACTGCATCCCTTGTGCGATCTCTAACGCCTTGGCTAACCGCTCGTCAAACGGGGGGAGTGGGTTGACCCGTTCTTTCCGCCTCTTACCCGGGCCATGCAGCCAGTCTTTTAAAGTCATGTTTAGGAACTCGGTAACGAGCCAACCGTGGTTAGGTGGGTCAAGGCAAGCACCCATTAGTTGGAGCACGTAGGTGTGACGTTGTCTTGATAATGTTTCGACCTCTTGGGCGAAGAAGCTGACTCCATAATCGTTTAAGTTAAAGAAATCAGGGAATATGCATTTCACCGCAACGTCTAGACCGCGCCATGTTGCTTGGTATATGTCTGCTGTACTTCCTTGAGCTATTTTCTTGTGGAGTTCAATCTGTATATGATAGGTGATAATAATATTAGAAAAGTTAGCTAAAAAGGAAGAGGGTCAAGAAGTTGAACATGCTACACCAGGGGTGGCGGGTCGAACCCGACAAGAACCAGAATATCGCGTTAGACACGCGAGCCCAAACACAACACGCGCATTACAAGTTGACATGTGCACAACCCGTTTAACCTGCTTTTACATATTAATTCACTAAAACATCAACTTATAACCAAAAACATATGTGTGTATAAAACAATTACGTTTAAACTATTAAACTTTGATGCTGGTTTATCTATTTCTAGCTTTCCAATTTATCATAGGTTACCTAATTAGATTAAGTCATGACATAAAACATGTTTAAGAAAAAACAAAGAATTAATTACACGGATGGTTCCTGTAGTTTGGTCATATTGCAAATTTAGTCTTCAAGTTTTAAAAATTACAACTTTAGACCAATTGTTTTTAAATGGCCCATGTATTATTTTTTTTGGGCATTTACATATATCCCCTTCTTAAGTTCCCTTATTACATATTTACCTAACCCTAAAAAATCAATTACATATTTCACCTCCTTAAACCACATATATTACATATTTGTCCATTTCATTAAAATTAGCATATTAAATGATTATTTTACCCAAACTTTTAACAAAAGATTTTTTTTTCATTTCCTCATTCACTTATAGCCTGTAAATTTGGTTCAATTATCAAAATTGAAGAACTAGTATAAAGAATGAAGAATCAAACAATCCGGTCCCAAATCAATTTAACAGTAAGAAATTGGTAATAGTTAGATTAATTAAGCTGAAAAATGTTAAGATTAACATAACTGATTGCTTTTAACATGAAATACAAAAACATTGAAATGCTTCTGGGATTCCAGTGTGTTCAAAATATAACGCAAAGCAAAAGTGCCCAATATCAAAATTTCATTTAGCCTAATCCATCAAAGTTTATTAATATCACACACTACAGTGGATGTAAACAAAACCAGTAGCAAAGAGTAAACAAGATAAGAACATAACCAAACACATAAACTGTTTTCGTGAATCACAAAGTCGTCCTTAATGGCACCATTCTCATCCATAATCCATTCTGCGATACTGCATCGCACAGTGGAAAAAAAGATCTAGAATTAGGTGTGGCTGGATGGATTTGGTGGTGGCATTGGTTAAAGAGAAAAACGGAGAGAGTTCTAGGTGGTGTCGGACTCGGAGGACAAAGAGCCAGAATCTGTTGACGGTGTTAGGGCATGGACTATTGTAAATTAAATTATAAAAAAGGGGTAAATGGGTAATTTAATACGAAAAGGGGAAATAAGTAATTGATTTTTTTCTTTGGGGATATATGTAATTAATAGTGTTTACTAAGGGGAAATATGTAAAAATCCCTTTTTTTAATTAACGTTAAAGGTATTTTGGTCATTTCACATGCACTTACGGAAAAGGTTAAGCTCCATTCATTTTTAGAGATCAATGGTGACTATCTATGTTATTAATTCTAAAAAATTATAAATATAAGTGGGTTAAACGGGTCAGCCCAGAAACCCGTCACATCAATTAGACCCCCATTTAGTGCTAAGTGTGTTTGTGGGTTCGACCTTAAATATAACCGAACCCGTTTAGACTAAACTCATTCGCAATTTTCATATTAGGTTTGTGTCGTATTAAAATGCCCAGGCTAGATGGGTCTATATACGTACCTCGTGTGGATGAATGTACCATCCGTTACTCTTGGCTTGTTCAACGAGAGCCAAAAGATCCGTATTTTGTGGAACAACCGTTGGCGTTTGAGGATCCATGGATGCTTGAATGATGACTGACGAGGGACTCGGAGATGATACCGAAACGGATGATGATTGTTGAGGGTTGTCCTTTTTGTTAAGAATAAGGTTCAAGAATCCATTGTCTTGTGCTATTTGCAAACAATATTTAAGATAATCCTGTGTTCTTTCCAGCCTTAATTTGTACATAGACTTTAGGTCTTTCTCTTTCTTCACTTCTCTATGCAACTCTTCCACCTTCAATATGATTTCATAACCCAATTACTAAACTATCATGTAAATGAGCGTTTTCAAGCTCACAGTCAGCTCGTTAAGCTCTATATTCAAAACTTGAGCTCGGCTCATTAGATTTTTTTAAAGCTGCTTGAGCTCGACTTTTATCATATTTATATATCTTTAGCGTTTTTATGCTCAAAGTCAGCTCGCTAAGTTATATATGCAAGACTTGAGCTCAGTTCGTGAGATTTTTTTAAATGTAATTATTTGTATTAGATGTATATATGTTATATGAAATACAATTTTATTATATACTAATATACATATAAACAACAGGCTTGATTAGACTCATGAGATTAATGGAGTTCGGTAATTGAAGCTCAGGCTTGTTTATTAAACGAGCTTGTGTTTAGGCTCGGCTTGATTCTAGCTTTTAGTGAACCAATCTCGAGCGGCTCACGAGTGTCTCAGCGAGTTTAACTACCCTGATCTTATGCACACAACAAAGACCTAAGTTTTGTGATCATTGAAATCAAGAATTCAAATGAACTTGTATATGTAGTGTGTGAAAATAAGCAAACAAATGCCAAACATTATTTTGTACATTGGTATACACATTAAAGATTGTATAATAAAGCATCAATTTTCAGTAGACAACTATGTTCCTTTAGGTGTAATACATACTGTTGTGTCTCATGTTATATCTAAGTTGAAACACAAATAATGTTTTCTTAACTAGAACCTAAAAGTAGTTAACACCTTAACATATGTTTACAAAATACCTGAAGCTCAAGTCGGGGACTTGAGTGACGAGGTGGTGAGGCCGCAATGTTGGGTTTAGTCATGCAATCACCAAACGCCCTACAAAACTTTTTTCGAGAGCTTCTGGTGGCGTTTTCTTGACGGGTGGAAGACATGTTGGTGGTAACCGGGGTGGTCTTAGGTTGTTGTACTCGACTCATGATGTCGGTTTTACTTGAAACTAACTGGTTAAGTTGGTCCGGTGGTTGTTTATATGGTCAAGTGAAGGTTTGGAAAAAAGTGGTGCTTTCATTAAAGCCAGCAATAGACGGAGATTGTTATGAAGGTGGTTTGTTTTTAGCTTTGATGTTTGTGCACAATGTCTATGTGACTAACTTAACTGTTGAGCCGGGTTGTGTTCATTGTTGCTTCAAGATTATCAATCAAAATAAAAATATATTAATAAAATATATATAATAAAATAAAATTAAATATTTGACTGGTAACGAGTAAAAACATATTTGTGCGTAGAGGTGAACAAACCGGGTATTCTCAGGAATTAGAACCGGGTATAGTCAACAAAAGTCAAAACCGGGTCAGGGTAATGCTTCCGGGTATAGTCGGGTATTTGACCGTGTTTTGACTGGTTCCATTGGGTTTTTTTCAGGTTTTGGGTAGGGTACGGCCGAGTTTTGACCGTGTAATGGTGGAACCGGTTCCACCGGGTCGGTTCCGGTTCCGGGTACAGTTTCATAGGGAAACCCAAAACCCGGTCCATACCCTCGGGTAGGGTAGGGTCGGGTCCGGTTCCGGGTAGGAACCGCCGGGTCGGGTCCGGAACCGGTTGTTTTGTGCACCTCTATTTGTGCGTGAGTACATTCATTTTTAGCTTTTTTTTTTTTTTTTTTCTGAAAAGACGGTATTATATTCACTCAATAACAGAAGAGAAGTTTACACGTTTAGTACATCAATTGATCTTGAGCCCATCATAGGAAACTTAAAATCTTTATATCTTCCATGATTTTGCTTGGGCTTGTATCGACTCCAATAAAATATCTTGTTATTTCTCGCGTTCCAAATGAACCATATTGTGACATGAAATATTGCTTGTATTAACTTCATTTGTGTTTGGTTCCGGCCCGAGTAGATTTGATAATCTATGACAATATGACATCATTGATGGAGAAAGCAAAGAAAGGTGGGAGCTCGCAAGACCCTGTCACGCCTTGCCATACTGCATCCGTCACCGAACAGTTGGCCAACAAATGTTCAACTGTTTCATCAGATTCTGAGCAAAATGGACATGTTACCGTACCTACTGCAATGTTTCGTCTTAGTAGTGCAATACGTGTAGCAATTCTCCTGAGTTGAGTTTTCCACCCACACATTTACCTTTTTCGGATCCATTCACAATGATTGAAATCGCGTGTCACATATTGATTTGCAAGCCAAAGTCGTGCAGACCTTACAATTACTAAAAAATAATTTGTATATAAAACTTTTCTAAACTCCAAATGTAATCGTGCAAGAGCAGACGTTTCATTTAGGCTGCACTGTTGAAGAAACGTGGATCGGCTCACTGGTAGACGATCAACTTTCCTCGGGTATGAGTATGCTATTTCACCGATGGTTCTCCGGAGTATGAATTCTTCCACCTACCAAACGAGCAGCACCGTGAACTTACCCCTCAGAAAGGGACAGAGGGGTCCTCTTTGGGGTAACCCTCCGGTGTGAGAATAAGAGATTGTAGGAGCAGATAATAATAATCTGAGAGTGAGTAAGGAATTGGAATGTATTTTCTTGCTTACCTCCCCTTGTGGAGGTGGTGTGGTATTTATAGTGTTAGGGTTTCCAATGATTGGGCTCAGATCCCATTAGGGCCTTTTTGGCCTTCTCCTATTGCTTTGCGCCACGTGTCCTTAGGACACCTGGTGCTTTTTCATTGATTATTCTCTGACCCAGGTATTTCACCTGACCCATGTGCAATCACGTGGTAGCACATGGGTTTTGCTGAGTTGTCCACCTTTCATTGGCAGCTGTCAACATCAGCATATTCTTATTCTTTAAAGGATACCTTCTGGAAGGTTGTCTGACGAGCACAATCAAGGTTGTCCTTATCTTGATTTGGATAAGGACGAGGTTGATTATGTGCACGTGTGATATGCGCCTATCCTGAGGATGCGCGAGGTCTTCTCTTTATTCTCACGCGCAGATGTTTCATGCGCAGATGTGATATGCGCAAGCATATGTAATATGCGCCACGCGAAGATGCGCCACGCGCAGATGTGATATGCGTGAGCATATATGGTGCGTGAGCATGTGATACGCGTGAGCATATGTGATGCGTGAGCATATGTGATATGCGTGAGCATATGTGATGCGTGAGCATATGTGATATGCGTGAGCATATGTGATATGCGCCATGCGCATAGGTTTTGGCTTTGTGCCTTCATGATATCTTGATTTCAAGCCTCTTGTCTATATCTTGTGGGTTGACCCGCCCCGCTCGATGTTAAGGCGGGTACATACCTCTTCAAGCCCCCCCAGTCTAATGTGTGTCTTGTCTCGCGCGAGCGAGGTAAGATAGATATTAGACTTAATAGTTCTCTTTTAATAGGGTTTGTCTTTTCCTTTTTTATTTCTTATCGTTGCGCGAAATTCTATCCTTTTGGTTGAAATGAATCGTCCATGTACGTGGTTGGTTGGTGCTGACATGCGTCAGAGATGGAGACATGTGTCAGACTTTTCGTGTGCTCGAGGTGCTACAGTTGCCTTTCATGTCCCCTCACACAGTGTCAGGAACACGTGTCGCGCTCGCGTTGGCCTGCACCTGCGAGTGGGGGCGGGTGAACTCTGATCAGTACCTGTTTCGTTCCCTTTTATGTCCCCTCACACAGTGTCAGGAACACGTGTCGTGCTAGCGTTGGCCTGCACCTGCGAGTGGGGGCGCGTGAACTCTGATCAGTACCTGTTTCTCTCTGTCCTGGGCCTATAAAAGCAAGCCTTTTGAGTTGTTATTCTTCATCTTCATTGTTATTTCAGAGCTTTTTCTTTCCTTCCATTTTTATTCCGATTAAGAGCCTGTCTTTTGCTTCCAGATTTCCGTTCTTGAAGTAACCTCTGTTTGATTCACAGTTGTATGTCTGATAACCCAGACGCCACAATCTCCCCCAGCAAACGCCTTGTAAAATCATTAGTCATGTCCACTTTGAAGAAGGCCGGCAAGGGAAAACGGGCTGCTGAGGCCTCGTCGGAGGAGGTGGGGAAGGGCAAGACAGTGAAGAGATGGGATGAGATTCCCTGCAAGTTAAGACAGTCTGATTTCGACAGTCTCATCGCCTCTCAGGGCTTTCTCCCTGAGTACGGCTGTATGCTCCCGGCGGCATATCCGCCCACCGGCTATATCTCCTTATACTGCCATTTTTTCACTCACTGCAACCTTCGTCTCCCAATGACAAGGTTTATGGGTGCGCTGCTTAAATTTCATGGGATTCACATATCCCAAGTCCATCCTTTTGGACTTGTGCGCATGACTCATTTTGAGTTCATGTGCAAAGCTCAGCGCGAGGAGCCACCCCTCGGCGCTTTCAATATTTTTATAAGCCAAAAATCCAAGATTCTTGGTTCTTGTTCATTCCTCGCAGTCAGAAGGTCAAGTGTTGCACTGTTTCCTTCAAAAGCCTTCATGACTGGTCTGAGAAATTTTTTTATATTAAGGCTGGTGTGGTTTCCATCCGCATGACCATGCGCGCGATCACCTCTGCGCCCGCGGATGAGAATGTTCTTAAAAACCCAACTGGCGCATGGGTTAATAAGTTGACTGCTGAACCATCCCCCGCCAAGAATATTTGCGAGGAGGCGCTGGTGGGGGTTGGTATGAGCAGGAGGTGGACCGACAGCGCGACTGAGCCTGTTATCCAAGTTGATGGCTTATGTGAGTTATTAGCTCATTGCATTATTTCTGCGCGAATATAATTCGTTTTGCTGATATCATTTGTCTTGTTTTATGCAGTAAGCAAGGAGTACGTCCATGCCGCCTATGATGAGCATATGGAGGGTGGCTCTGTCGCGCTGGGCGCTGGGGAAGTTGGTTTCCCCGATCGCTTCGATGATATGTTCATCCCTGTTGATTTGGGATTTTGCTTTGACAGCGATGCGCCTGGTAGGCCTTTGTACTTATGCTTATGCCTTTGGAATACCAAATTTGGTTAACATTTCTGTTGCACGTATTGTAGATGCGCTCGAGAACTATGAGCTGGAGCTCGCGGAAGAAGAGGTGGAGGAGGAAGCTGAGGTGCCACAACTCAAGCGTAAAGCTAAAGGGAAAACTGGCGCAAGGGCCAGTAAAAAACAGAAGAAAAATGATGCCCCTGTTGCTCAGGATCCTCCTACTCAAGCGAAGGGACTTAAGAAAACCAAGGGGTTTACCTCCAAGGTTTCCTTGTCTTCTTTGCCTCAAGGTGTGGGCAGTCCTCCTGTCCACACGAGGTATGGTGCCGCCACCTCCTCTCTTCGCGCGGCGGAAAAGGGAAGCGACGCTGCGCCTGCTGTTTCCTCTTCAACAAGTATACTTTATACTTTATGGTTTTATGAGCGTGATTCCGATAGAGTTATTAATGAATCTTTGCTCACTCAAATGTTTGTAGAGCCGGCGACCTTGGTGGATCAACTTCAGGCGCAACAAGGTACCGAGGCTGCGCCGAAGGTTGCTTTGAAGTCCCCTGTTTTATCCTCGAAAAGGGGGAAAATGGACTTCATGGCGATGTTTAACTCGCGAACGGCGGTGCGCCAAGGTATATATTGCGCTTTTATTTTCTGACTTTTTTCTTTTAGATCAAGTCATGAATCATTTCTCTTTGTTGGTTTTTTCATAGGAATTATAGCTGGCACACAAGCTGCTGGCGGCACTGATGGCGCCGGCGCCAGCGCCGTTGGTTATGCTCCTGCTCCTGCAAGCACTGAATCTCCCCTCATTGGGATTACTAAGGAGCAGGAGGCTGTTTTACGCGCTGATCTAGCGGCGTCGAGACCTCCCTCACCTCCTCCTGCGCGCAGCCCTCCTCGCGAGACTGGTTTTGATTTTTCCAAGTCGCAGGAGAAAAGACCTGTTACAGAGGATGATGAGGAGGTCAATTTTGAAGACTCCGATGGTGGCCGCGCAAGCCCTGTAGCGCCACGAGATTTCGTGGCGCAGCCTTCTCGTGGGGCTGGCGCTGACTTTTCTGCTTGCTCTCCGCAGGTATAAGTTCGTTTTGCTCCGCTGCGCGGACTTCCATATTAGTGTTTAGATGACTAGAACGTTGCTTTGTGTTTGCAGGAAGCCGATCACATATACCGCCCGAGATGGAATATTACTGAGGATAGCTCATTTCAGTCCATGGGTGTGTGTGAAGACTTCTGGGCTCACTCCGTGCCTCCAGCTGAAAGGAGGTTTCAGGAGGACCGCGCTCGCGTGGACTTGCTCAATGACCATATTTTTGCTGGGTCTGCGTTCTTTGCTGCCTCCCAAGAGCTTCGCTATGATTATGTAAAGGTGCGTGATGCTCTTGCGGAGGCCAAGCAAGAGGCTAAGGTGTCTGCTTGGAATCTTTCTGACGCTCGAGAGAGAGCTGAGAAACTCCAAGCAGAACTCAGTGAGAACCGAGCAAGTGCCAACGCTGCCTTCGTGAAGCGCGGGCATGAGCTGCAGGCTGCGCGGGAGAAGCTGCAGGCAGCAGAGGCGGATGCGGCCAAGTACGCGCGGCGAGTGCGCGATTTGGAGCTAGATGCAGAGGCGCGTGATCAAACTCTTGTGCAGGCTGTCACTGACAAATCTTTATTAGAGAGTGAGGTTGCGCGCCTGAAGAAAGAGCTTGAGGCCGCGCGGGCAGAGAAGGATGAAGCCCTGGCGATGGCAGTGTCTGGCCAAGAAGAGCTCGATGCTGCGCGAGCGGAAAGGAATGAGGCCTTGGCGGCAGCAGCGTCCGGCAGAGAAGAGCTAAAACAGACCAAGGAAACTGTTGAGTTGTTAAACTCTCAGATTTCTGCTCTTGAGAATTCTGTTTCTTCCCTCGCGCAGGATCGCCAATGGCTAGTCTCACAAGGTATGACTCGTTGCGCTTATGCGATGAAATACTCAGACGAGTTTCAGACTCTTGTGATGGATTGCAACGCTGCCTCGCGCTTGGTGGGTCGAGCTGAAGGGTTTAAGGATGGCTGTGAATATAGCATGCTGAAGAAGAACCCATCCGACTACCCTTATCAGCTCGACGTCGTCTGCGCTGACATGGCCGAGGTGGGGGAGAAGTATTTGAATACTCCCATTCCCATCCTTGAGCAGGTATTTTAACCTTAATGAGTTTGCCTTGACTTATTTTCCTAGTCTTTTTGTACTCATACTTTTCCTTATGATTTGCAGATAGCCTTGCTTGCTGATCAGCCCGATCTCGGCGCTCTAAAGAAATTACTTGACGAGTGTGAAGGGGCTGGTGGCGGCGATGATGGCGCGGGCAATGCTGCCTCTGCTAGCGGCTCTGGCGTGGCCAAAGGACCCGCTCCTGACACTATTGTGATAGAAGACGACTCCATTCAAGACGAACAGCTTGACTATGGCAAGTTTGGAGATGACGAGGAGCGGGCTGCGCCAGATGCTGATGGAGGTAATGATGAGGGCGATGAAGAGGCTGACGTTGATATAGAGACTTGAGAAGCCCTTCATGATTTTTTTTTATTTGTAGTTTGTATCTCATCATTTGTAAATTTGTAAATTTCTATGTTTTGGAATGAAATTTTGTTTTTCCCTTATTCGCATCTAGCGCATTCCCCATTCATCTCTTTATATTGCATGTTTGCTTGTTGAATATAAGATATGCTTGCACGTTGAAATTTGAACAAGGTTGTAAGGAAATTATTTTACTTAATCCTTGTCATATTTTAAGTGATTTTGCAATATCCTGACTATGCTGACACGTGCCTTGGCGTTTCATTATTCCTCTTTTGCGCGACGTTATCGCGCATTTATTATAGGGAATTATGAGTTTTTTTAGCCTTTACGTGTCAGTATGTGTTACTCTGATATCCATTACAATTCCATGCGCGATCTCGACCTGAGACCTTAACAACTATGTTTTGGCATGTGCTTTGCCTTAGTTGTGCTTGGGTATTTTTATGGTCTAGCTGCGCAGCATGTAGGATGGATGTTGTGAGTGATTTGAGCTAAGGCTCGTATTATTGGGCTAAGGCCCTGAGCTAAGGCTCATATTATTGGGCTAAGGCCCTAACGTTTTAGAGTTAAAACTCGTTAACGCGTTTGAGCTTGAAGCTCGCGCATGTATGTTTTACTTCGTTTTATTTTTAGTTTTGATGTCAATACAATGTTGTCATATTGCTCAAAATTAATAAAGGGAAGTGTGAAACATGTATGCAAAAGGTAATAGAACACACATTAAGAGAAAATAGCGCTTATCATTATTCATAATGGCTTAAAAGCCTTGATTACAAACTTGACAATTTTTACATGAAACATTTTCTAACCTGTGCTGCGTTCCATGCGCGCGGGATCTTCTTTCCATTCAAATCTTTTAAAGTGTATGCGTCTTTTCCCAATTCTTCCGAGACTTGATAAGGTCCCTCCCAGTTGGGGGACATTTTTCCCGGAGGTATTGCGCGGCTAGCTTCATTGTTCAGAAGGACAAAATCGTTCTTCTTGAAGTGGCATTCTTTCACGCGTTGATTGTAATATTTTTCTAGCTTTTTCTTGTATTTGGCTTCACTGATGATAGCCGCCTTTCTGCGCCTTTCAAGTAAGTTGAGATCCAACCTCCTTTCATGCTCGTTATCAATCTTACTCATCATGAGCACTCTATGGGAGGGGCATCCAATTTCTGCTGGAATCATAGCCTCCGTTCCATAGGTTAGGCTGAACGGGGATTCGCCATTGATGGTTTTGCTTAATGTCCTGTGCGCCCACAGGACATTAGGTAGCTCCTCGACCCATGAATGGGATTCTCCCTCCAACCTTTTCTTCAGCCCATTCAGCAAGCTTTGGTTCGCGCGCTCCACTTGGCCATTCCCCTGAGGGTGGTATACTGAAGTGAAGATTTGGTTGATGCGCAATTCCTTGAGCCAACTGGATATCTTCCTGTCGGTGAATTGTTTGCCATTGTCGCTCACAATTTCCATGGGCAGGCCAAAACGGCATATGATGTGGCTCCAAATAAATTGCTTCATCGCCTCGGCTGTGATTTTTGCTAGTGGCTTGGCTTCAACCCATTTGGTGAAATAGTCTACTGCCACTACCAAAAATTTTACTCGCCCTTGCGCTTGCGGCAGGGGACCACAATATCGATTGCCCATTTGTGGAAAGGCCATGCGGAGGTCACCAGAATCAAGTTGTTCTTTGGCCGCATGGTGTTTGGCGCATAGCTCTGACACGCTTTGCATTTTTGGATCTCTTTTAACGCGTCCAAGTACATGCCTGGCCAATAGTAACCTGCGCTCATTGCCTTGGCAACCACCATGCGCGGGCCAGCATGTATTCCACAGATTCCTTTGTGTATCTCTCTGATCACATAGCTTGCTTCCTCAGCATCTAGGCATTTCATGAGCGGTCCAAGATAAGAGCGTCGATATAACGTACCATCAAGCAGTTCGTAGTTCTGCGACTTGTGTCTTATCTTCCTCGCCTGTGCGCGATCGTCCGGTATCTTTCCCTCCTTCAAGAATTCCATTAATGGAGTTATCCATGATGAAGGTGTTGTATGAATTACAAGGACAGACTTCGCTCCCACCGACGGGTTGCTCATTACTTCCACCCTGACATCTTTGCCAAAGTGATCGAAGCTGGTTGATGCCATCTTACTCAGCGCGTCGGCGGACTTGTTTTCACTGCGCGGAATATGTATGATTCTGAAAAAGTCAAATTGCTCGATGAGTTTTCTCGCCTGCTCTAGATACAGAGGCATGGTGTTCTCCTTGGCATCATAAAGGCCATTGACCTGTGCTGCTACCAAGTATGAATCAACATGGGCCTCTAGCTTTTTAACTCCGAACTTGTGCGCGATGCGCAGACCAGCCAGCAGGGCTTCATACTCAGCTTCATTGTTGGTGCTCTTGAAATCCAACCTGATTGTGTAAGTATACTCATGACTTTCTGGATCCACCAGCTTGAGGCCTGCGCTGGACCCTTCATTGTTTGAAGCTCCATCAGTGAATAATCTCCAAACATTTTTTTCATTATTGGCTTGCGGAGGGTCTACCTCGCGCTGAGCCTCTTCAATTTTTCCTTCAGGGATTTCTGCGATGAAATCAGCTAAGACTTGTCCCTTTATTGCTGGACGGGGCTTATAGGCGATCGTGTGCTCTCCTAATTCCAACGCCCATTTTGTCAGCCTTCCTGAGAGCGCGGGACGCCGCAAGACTTGCTGGATGTTGTAACCAGTCAGAACTTCAATAGGATGACCATTGAAATATCTATGAAGCTTGCGCGACGCGTGTGTTAGTGACAAAACTAACTTTTCCATGATGGAGTAGCGCGTCTCAGGATCTGTCAGCACCCGACTCACATAATAGATTGGTGTTTGGATTCCCTTGCGATCCACCAACAACACTGCGCCGATGGCGCGCTCTCCTGCTGACAGGTACAATGTTAGAGTTTCGCCAGGAAGTGGAGCTGTGAGCGCAGGCAGATTTATCAGACATTCTTTTATCTCACTGAAAGCTTGCTCGGCCTCAGGCGTCCACTTGAATTGGCTTTTCTTTAGGCAATTTCTCAATGTGTTAACAAATGGGATAGATTTGCTTGCATGGTTCGCTAGGAACCTGTTAATTGATACCAATCTACCATTCAACTTTTGAACTTCCTTCATGGTGGATGGTGAGGGCATGTCAAGGATAGCCTCCACCTTCTCTGGGTTCACCTTGAAACCATCCTTGGTGACCATTACACCTAGAAATTTCCCTTCTTCTACGCCGAATGTGCATTTGCTCGGGTTGAGCTTCATGTTTACTTCCTTTAGGCGCCAAAGGGTTTCTTCGATGTCTTTGAGCATTTGTTTTTCCTCCCTGCTTTTAATCACCAAATCATCCACGTAGACTTCTAGGTTTCTTCCAATTTGCTCGTTGAAAACCGCATCCATGAGTCTTTGGTAGGTGGCTCCTGCATTCTTCAAACCAAAGGGCATTTTTGTGTAACAAAAAACACCCTTGTCAGTTCTGAAGGCAGTCTTGTCCTCGTCTTGTGGTGCCATTTAAATTTGGTGATAGCCCTTGTAGGCGTCCAGGAAACATTTGAGCTTAAATGGCGCCACAGAGTCCACTTTTGCGTCAATGTTTGGGAGGGGGTAACAATCTTTTGGACATGCTTTGTTGAGGTCCTTGAAATCAATGCACATCCTCCATGACCCGTTGCTCTTCTTTACCATCACAGGATTGGCTACCCATGTTTGGTATCGTATTGGGCGGATGATATTTGCGCGCAGTAGATCTTCTACTTGCTCATTCATGGCCTTTGCCTTCTCATCCCCCATGACTCTCTTCTTTTGAGCAATTGGCTCTACAGACTTGAAGGTGTTGAGAGAATGTTGCGCCAGGTCTCGCGGAACTCCAGTCATATCAGAATGTTGCCACGCGAAGACCGACATATACGTTGTGAGCAATCTTTTCATTCTCAACCTTGTGTCGTCTGATATCGTAGCTCCAATTGTGATTGTTTGCTCTGGGAATTTTGGGTTGAGAATCCATTCCTCTGGCGCGTTGTTTGCCATTGGAAGTTTCATTCTCCCTTCCCTCGGTATACTTGTCACTGCGCACAAATGATCTCGGTACACAAATGTTACACCTGTTGGTGTTGGGAACCCCAGCGCGCCGTGCGCTGGTGATGGTATGGCGTTGAATTGAGCAATCGTTCCTCTACCCAAGATCATATTGTGGCATGAAGTGGTGGGCAAGACCAAGAAGTTGACAATTTCGGCTCGCTTGTGTTTCTCATCCCCCATGGTTAGTTCAAATTGTATCTGACCTAGGGGGTGAATGATTTCATTTGAAACACCCGAGATTGGTGCATTCACAATTTCGAGCCTTGCTTGGTCTGCTGGATCCAACTTTCTGAAACATTGCTCATACATGATGTCTGATTCACTGCCAGTGTCCACCAGGACTTTTGACACTTCATAATGAGCAATGTGTGTAGTGATGACTAGAGGACTGCTGATAGACGGGCCTCCCCTGATTCTTGGGAAGATTACTTGTTGCTCGCGCCAATCTCCTTGGACTTGCGCGCTTCTCTTTCTCGATCTTTGCCTTTGGCTTCCTCCCTCGGCTACACAGATTCTTTTGAACTTTTTGCTGGCTGAGGCTCCATCTGGTTGTTCATTCTCTGGTCTTGGGTTTTTCACCAGGTGAGCCAACTTGCCTGATTTCACATCTCTTTCAATCGCATCCTTCAGATGGTGGCATGCATCGGTGTTGTGCCCTGTGGACTTGTGAAACTCACAATACTTGCCACTGTTTGATGGTCCCTTGTGGAGTAATGGCTTGGGGCTTTTAAACTGGACATTCTCTGTGCTTAACACTTGTGAAGGCGTTTTAGTGAGGGGAGTCCATATTCTTGGTAGAGGTCTGTTAGGCTTTCTGCCGCCTTCCCTCTTGTCACTTTCTCCGCGATTACGAATGCCTTTTTGGGGCTGGGGTGAGCTTGGTTGCACCTGCTTTTCTGCGGGAGAAAAACTGGTTTGTTGCAACCTGGACCATACGGAGTTCTGTTTGCCCCTCCTTTCATTGTTGCGCGGTGCTTCTGTTTGATGCCCTCTATCTCTTGCTCTATCTTGGGCAATTTGTTTTTCATTTCGCGTGAAGACTCGCGATGCTTCCATTAGCTTGGCCCAAGTGGTTGGCATGCCATCTCTGCTCACGAGAGCTCTGCGGAATTGATCACTGCGCGCACCTTGAATAAAGGCCACGCGCAAGAGTTGTTCAGTGATACCTCCAATTGCCAGAGATTCCTGATTGAAACGGGTTATGTAGTCTTCAATGGTTTCATCATTCCTGCGCACGCAGTGCATGATGTCATCGGGGTCGCGCGTGTGTCTGCGCTGCTGTACGAAGTGAGCCTGAAACTTCTCCAATAGCTCTTCGAACCCATCGATTTGTCCAGTCGGCAAGCTTTCGAACCAGACACGCGCTGCGCCCGTGAGGCAGCGAGCAAACATGTGACACCATGTTGGCATCGTCCAGCTTTCTAGGTTTCCAGTGTTGTTAAAACCTTGTAGGAAATCGTCTGGATCAGTTGTGCCGTCGTACTTGCCCAAACCACTTGGAATCTTGGTTTTGTGTTGAATGGGAGCCTTCGCGATGCGCTCAGTGAATTTTGAATGCTTCACCAAGATGGTTGGCCTGTATGGTGTGGTTACGTCCACTTGCCCTCTCGCTGGTGGGTTGTACGGTGTGTACAGATCCATATCGGCTTTGGCCCCAGGCGCTATGTTCATGTGCGCGCGGAGCTGTGAGCCTCCTGCATGAGTATCTCGCATCTTCCTCATGCTGTGCACTTCTTCATCACTAAAATCAGCGTGTTCAGTGTGAACAGAGTGACCATCTTCCGGCGCGCGCGCCCTTCTTGTTGTTCCTTGAATGGTTTGCTTATCAAACGCGAGCCTTTGTGTTAAATCGGCTAACTTTTTGTGTTTGACCAGCTCATTGTATTTGTCCATTAAACGTCGTTGTTCGTTTATGAGCCATTCTTTAGGGTCATTGGTTTCAACTTTTGGACCCATTGGTCCTTTTTGTTTCGCGCCAGTCAGATTTTGGAACGTGAGATCGTCTGGAGGAGTTTCAGTCTGGCTATGAGGAGTTGTGATGAAGGGATGGTTACTGGTGGTGCGCGCAGAATCACGCGGCACCCTCAGAAACTGCTGTCCCTCATTAACATCCTCAAGCTCAATATCCTCCAGAACTTGATCGCTGTTTCGAACACCGGAAACCATGGTGAAGTTTTTCAGAGAGAACTGATGAGATGGTGATTTTGTTGCCGTTGTAACAGGTGATGGCGCCAATGAAGAAACGGGGATCGGCTCACTGGTAGACGATCAACTTTCCTCGGGTATGAGTATGCTATTTCACCGATGGTTCTCCGGAGTATGAATTCTTCCACCAACAAAACGAGCAGCACCGTGAACTTACCCCTCAGAAAGGGACAGAGGGGTCCTCTTTGGGGTAACCCTCCGGTGTGAGAATAAGAGATTGTAGGAGCAGATAATAATAATCTGAGAGTGAGTAAGGAATTGGAATGTATTTTCTTGCTTACCTCCCCTTGTGGAGGTGGTGTGGTATTTATAGTGTTAGGGTTTCCAATGATTGGGCTCAGATCCCATTAGGGCCTTTTTGGCCTTCTCCTATTGCTTTGCGCCACGTGTCCTTAGGACACCTGGTGCTTTTTCATTGATTATTCTCTGACCCAGGTATTTCACCTGACCCATGTGCAATCACGTGGTAGCACATGGGTTTTGCTGAGTTGTCCACCTTTCATTGGCAGCTGTCAACATCAGCATATTCTTATTCCTTAAAGGATACCTTCTGGAAGGTTGTCTGACGAGCACAATCAAGGTTGTCCTTATCTTGATTTGGATAAGGACGAGGTTGATTATGTGCACGTGTGATATGCGCCTATCCTGAGGATGCGCGAGGTCTTCTCTTTATTCTCACGCGCAGATGTTTCATGAGCAGATGTGATATGCGCAAGCATATGTAATATGCGCCACGCGCAGATGTGATATGCGTGAGCATATGTGATATGCGTGAGCATATGTGATATGCGCCATGCGCATAGGTTTTGGCTTTGTGCCTTCATGATATCTTGATTTCAAGCCTCTTGTCTATATCTTGTGGGTTGACCCGCCCCGCTCGATGTTAAGGCGGGTACATACCTCTTCATTTAGGCTGCACTGTGAAGACTCAACATCGAAAGAAACAAGTGAAGAGGTAAGATGACGACGACTTAGCGATCAGTGGGTAGTTCTAAGGTTCGGGAGCACATTTCTTCCTTTTTTGTTTTCCCTTTTTTTAGCGACCAACAAAATCTACATAAATTATAAACCGAGGAGGCTACCGGCTAGGTAACCCCCAAAAAACACATCAAAAACATCATCAATAACCATAAATATACAAGAAAACACGGGAACAAAATCAAACACTCAACCAACACGCGTTTAGCCAACGCTACATTATATTGAAACTTCTCTAATCCTCCCAATCGACAAAAACACTTCTTGATGTATTCAAAATCTAAAGGAATCCAAGAGATCGATTTGATGTAATTCACAAGCTTAACGAGAGAGGTGGAGTTATTATTAAAAACCAAGTCATTACGCGCCTTCCATAAAAATAAGAATTATGACATGTACAAGACTTCATAGGTCTTTGAGAATGTGTGAAACTCCAGGAGATTTCTAATTCAAGTCCAACTCAAAATAGCATCCTCATTTAATCAAGTTCTTGCCAATTAGATAAAAAAAAGTTCGATCTCAATTCATAAAATCATACTTAAAAAAACATGCTCAATTAGTTATATATCATGTCTAGGTCACATTTTAAATCCGATTAACTATTTTAGACTCGTTCAAAATTCACAACCAACTTCCTTTCCTTATATTATCATCTAGAACACTTTCAATAGGAATTATTATTCATTTTAACCAAATCTAGTCCCACAACTAGCTCACTTAGCTTTGTATGAGGGATGTTATTGTTTCGAATCATGGTTGAAGCCATTTCCGCCCCATGCTCGAACATTAGATCCGTCATCAGTGGCGGATCCAGAAATTTTTTTCAGGCGGTGCACTACTTTTAGATGCTTAAATTTCATGGAATCAGATATAAACATTTCGGGTTGGTTCGATGGTTCGAGTCGGTTCATTACATAATAAAAATATGATAAAATAATAAAAAAGACACCATCATTCAAAATTAGAAAACACATAATATAAATACAATGGTCTTTATGAATTAAAAAAATACTTATAGTTGTTTCATACGAGTCTTCATCTTTTGAAATTGTTATATAATATAAATACGATTGTTCAGCTGGATGCCCGGACTACCGGAGAAAGGAGGTGTGGTGCATGCATAATCATGGTGAAGAGGGGAGAGAGACAGAGAACGACGTTTGTAATTGTATCTTGGTTTAAAAATTTTGGTTTAAGAAACCCTAAAAAGCTGCAGATAAAAAAAAATAGTGTAAGACGGATTTGAACTCTAAAAGGATGCATAGGAAAAAAAAATAGTGTAAAACGAATTTGAACCTGTGACCTTTAATTAACCAACGTAGAGGTTTATCCACCAGACTAGCAGCTTATGTTAAAAATAGGATGGTTCCTTTCTAATTTATAAGGTGACTTCCTCTATTATTGTCTAATATACCAATACACTATTATTTCGAAACTTAGGTGGTTCATGGGAACCACCCATTTACATGGTGAATCAGCCCATGTCCATCATGACATGATCCGGACCCGCCCTCATTACCCATTTTACCTGGCATGACCCATGTTCTTGGGTTGTGTTAGTCAGGTTAGAGGTGCAAAAATCGGTTTTTCAAATATCCGAGTTCGGGTATGGAACCGAGTTCGGGTATGACCGGGTATTAGAAAATCAGGTATTGGCAATACCTGGCCGGGTTCGGGTCTGGGTATTGTCTCTAAAAACCATATCCTATGCATCGGGTTCGGGTCAGGTTTAGAACCTGGTATTCTAAAACCGGGTATTTGAATACCCTATTTCCGGGTATTGAATACACGTTTTTTTCGGGTTCTCTCGGGCTTTTTCCTAGTTATATTTCAGGTATAGATTGGATTTTTTAAGATGTTGCACTTTTTAGGGATATTTTTTAGGTATTTTTCGGGTAATTTCGGATAATAAATCGTGTATTTGAAAAACCCGGTTACGGGTATTGGAGAAACCCGATTCCGGGTATGGAACCGGTTCCGGTTTTCAGGTAATTTTGGATAATAAATCTTGTATTTGAAAAACCCGGTTACGGGTATTGGAGAAACCCGGTTCCGGTTTTCGGGTATTACCGGGTATAAATCTGGTCCAGTTCCGGGTACAGGTTTTGGTAGTGAAATGCATACCATATCCATACCCTACGGATAGGGTCGGGTACGGGTTTGGGTATCAAAAACCCGGGTATTTAAAAAACCGGTTCCGGGTATTTTTTTCGGGCCCGGTTCCGGGTTCGGATTTTTGTGCACCTCTAAGTCAGGTTACTATTGTTGGACTGGACTTGGTTGCCTGGACGGATATCCAAATCGCAAGTTATCCTTTAAGTAGAGCACCATTTAAATAAACCACTTTATTCATTTTTATCATTGATTTACTCATTTTTCTTCAACACCACGTAACCACTACTAGATAGAATCCTTGTTTTTTAAGTATTTTTAGTCAAATTTCAATAACGATTAAAAAAAAGTCACGTGCGATTCTAAAAAAGAACACACTCCTAGTCCTTAATCCGAGTTATGAAAGATAGTGTAGCTTTCTAGATATCTATTACAAAATATGTACTTTTGTTGTTTCCGATTTTAAGCATCTTTCTTGTTTCACTCCCAAAATAAATGTGTTTAACATGATACACCCCTTTTTTAACCGAATAAAGGTATTATTTACACCTCAAATCAAATCACACACATTTCCATAACTATTTTGAATTCCCCACGAATACTCAGAAACCCTCTTATTTTCATTGTTTAATCATGTACTAATGCCTTTTAATCTCTCTTGAGTCATGCCCTTGATTTAACAGCAAATTACTACCTTGAGCCAATTTGACTTTCAACGTATTAAAATAAATGTGATAAAAGTAGATTTAGAAGGCTGAGTACTTCTTGAGTAATTGCTACAAGTTATGGCATCAAAGCGACTTTCTTTAATGCTTAATTAGTTACTAAGAATCGATCAAAGATGGTCAAACTCAGCTAGATGAAGATCTAATCGGTCAACTTGGATAAAACCTAATTCAGATTTCTATAGCGTTAAAGAACGAATATCATTTTTTAAATTAATGATTAGCAATTTTTATAATAATTTAGCATTTAAAAATGTATATTTCTCTTATTTATATGGCCTAATAATATCAACTAAAGGCTATTGGCCGACAATAATCTCAACTGAGTTTATCCCCGCTGGTGGTCCCAAATTGTAAAAAATCTACTCTCGATGGCCCTCAATTAAAAAAAAGAAAAACTTAACGACGTTAAGTTTTTTCCGAATTTCAAACTGATTTTAGGGTTTTGATCGGAAGGAAGATACGAGTCAATTTAAACTTTAGCTCGAAACGCTGTTTCAGACGGCTTGATTTTTGTTAATTGGAAGTTCAAACACCTGAATTGAAGCAATAATCAAGTCGTTTGAAGCAATGCTTTGAGCTAAGTTTTACATTAGTCGACTCATATCCTCTTTCCGATCAAGAGTCCTTTAAATTAGTTTGAAATTCGGAAAAAGGTAAAATCAATACAATGTTGAATGTCACGCATAAGTGGAAGTCGTGCGATGATTTCATCCGGGAAAACATCTTGAAATTCATCGAGAAGTAGGCTTACGGCTGCTGTTTGCGTCTCCCTTGTGTCAAGGGGAGCCAAAACAATATTGATACCATCTTTTTTAAAGTTGTATGTATTAGTGAACCCGTCATGCTTTGTTTTACGGTCATATTGCCACGGCCGTCCCAGTAATAAGTGACAAGCATCCATCGGAATTACCTCGCACCAAATTTCATCAGAATATTTGTTACCAATTGAAAATTTTATCAAACAACGTTGAGAAACTTTAACTACGTTACCTTTTTTAGCCATGTGAGTTGGTAAGGATCGGGATGTGGTTCGGGATTCAACCCGAGCTTCTCAACCATTGTCCTCGCAACCATATTTTCGCAACTCCCGCCATCGATAATGATGTTGTTGGGCTTAGTTCCAGAACCGGAGCCGCTGGCCGGTTTAGTGTAAGCGTACCCCCGATTGGGCGTCAACTTGGTCCGATTTTTCAACTGTTTTTCGACCCGTAAAGCGAGTTTGCACACGTCATGGAATGTCCAATACAGTTGAAGTTGGACTATATTTTCAATTTCCGAATTCAATGCTCCATGAAAACGTGCTATTATTTGTTCTTCTGGTTCATCTATTCCACACCGCATACAAAGGCGGTCAAACTCACTAATTAACTCTTGGATATTTAACAAATTTTGTTTGACATTGTGGTACTCCAAATAAGAATCCTGTTTATGTGTGGTGAGTAAAACTTTTGATTCAAGCAATTTTTTCATCTTGGCCCATGTTTCAACTTTAGATTTACCCGCATAAGCACGTTGTTTCCGAAGATGATCCCACCATAATGATGCGTATTTTTTAAGTTTAAGGGAACAAGTTATACCTTTAGATACTCAGGAATATCACGGATGTCAAAGACTCGTTCAACGGTGCGGATCCAATCGATAAAATCGTCGGGTTGTGTGTTGCCCTCAAAATCTGGGATTTCAATCCTGACCCCCAACGTTTTTAATTCGTCCCGCTGCGGAGATGCACGATGGTGATGATGTCGGGCAAAAGGGTTTTCGTCCCTCCTCCCACGGCGTCCCATCCGCTGGTAATTGTGGGCATTGTCGTCGGTGAGTGTATCCTCCGCCGACGTTCTCTGGTTCATGGATAACTCGTTCACGAGCCGTTGAAGACGCTCGTTTTCTGCAATGTCATCTGGATGTGGCTGGTTATACATCGCTGCCTGGCTCTGGTACCACTTGATGGCGTTCAACGAGAAAGAATAAAACATAATGGATATGGTCCTCCGTTAGAAAGATAACCTCAAAGAAAATACCTCTTTGAAAAGAAAGGCTTTCAAGCTTAATTCATAAAATTCTTTTAGTGTCTGCCGACAAAAGATGGAGAAACCTCCATTATATAAAACTAGAAAAAGTGCCCGCGCGTTGCTGCAGGTTCGCGCAAATTATATCTTCGTATAGGTTTTTAGTATTTGGTGTAGTGTGTAATGGGTTATCAGTGTGAGCGAGTTGCCGCGTGTGCATATGGTTTGTTGGATTTTTTTTCGGATGGGGGATGTGCACTAAAATATTAACGTATGCATATTCATTGGATGCATTGTGTTTTGTGAAGTAGTTTTTAATGAAGTAGGTTTGTATAGGTTTTGTGGATTTAATCAACAAAAATGATTGAATGTGTGTTAATTGGTAAATACTTAAACTTGAAAATTTTGGTTTTTAGTGTCTGTTGTGGTGTGTAATGTGTTATTATTGTAAGCGAGTTTTCATGTATGCATATGGTTTGTTGGATTTTTTTTGGATGGGGGATGCGCATTAAAATATTAACGTATGCATATACATTTACTGTTTTGTAAATATTGGTTAATAAAGTAGGTTTGTATGGGTTTTGTGAATTTTAATCAACATAAAGGATTAGATGTGTGTTAATTGGTAAGTACTTAGAGTTGAAATTTAATTAACAGAGGCTCAAATTAAAGTCACTAAGTTGTCGGTCAATGAATTGTAAAAAGGGTAAAGTGATATACGTGATTTGATTGTGCACATGCATATATATTGGATCGACGGTGTTATATGGTAACTGGAACTTAAGTTCTAAAAACAAAAATTATTTGGAGCATCACAAACTGGGAAGTAGGAATGTGATGGGAATTAAGAAAATGATACGACATTAATAGACTTAAATAATGGGAGAGACAAAGGTCTCAATGAAGACCGTCCCCTTGTCGCTGGTAAACCAATTAATTTAGTAGGCACGCCCAAATGGTTTGTTGACGACCACGATCTCATATAGTTTTATTGTGCCAGCCATAGGAAATAGTCCGTTTGTAACGTAATATGTAATGTGGGGGATCCACGAGTGCAAGGATATTGGTGGGATTGCAGGGGTTGTGAACATGGGGATCCACTTATCTCGGAGTAGGGAGCACAGGTTGTCTGATATGTTGCGGCTTCCCTGAGTTAGGAGCATCTGCAGGGAGTTGTCAATGTTTCCCAAATGTGTCCTAAAAGTTGATTTTGATGGAACATGAGGGAAAACTATCTCTTTAACCTGTTCCGTTATCGTGTTTGATAACAACGTTCGTAAACACAGACCAAGCCTTCGAAACGACGAAGGGCAACACATGTTGGCATAGAGTTTCGTTCCTTATGGAAGTCGTTCTTACATATTCCATTTTTGCGTTGAAGGGTATTTGCGTCCATGTTGTTGTTTGTGTCGAATAAATGCGTCCTGTAATGAAACCCGTGACACTTTTAATATGCAAAACTCTTTAGTCATTTAAAGGGCAATTGTAATCTCAAAGGGGAGAGTTGTTCACGAGCCGAGCCGAACCGAGCGAAGGCTTGCTCGTTGCTTGGCTTGTTTACAACCTAACCAAACCAAAGGACTGAAATTCAAACCGAATGAAAATCAAAACGAGCCAAAATCGAAGCGAGCATTTTTTGAGCGAACATCGAGCTATTTTCAAGCATTATTTATTTATTTTTCACTTTAAATTCTTTAATAAGAAACAAGTTTGAATATTGTAAATAATACATTTTGTAAATAAATTAGTATTTTTTAAACAAAAATGTAATAGGTTGTACTTTTTAATGAGAATAAATTTGAATTGAGATACAATGAAAATGCAAACAAACTTTTGTTATCCTAAAAACTTGAAGTAAACAAATAAAACTATAAAATTGACTGAATTAAAATAATTTTTAAGGGTTTAAAAAATTTTATACTTATATTTATGTGTGTTGTCTATATATTTATATATTTGTTCATATACAATTATATATATAATAAATTAAAAAAATATTCGATCTGAACCGAACCAAATAAACCTTTGCTCATGGCTTGGCTCATTTGCAAACCGAACTGAGCAGAGTGACTCGTTTACAATCGAGCGAAAAAACAAGGGAGCATTTTCTTAGCAATTTTCGAGTGAGCGGAGAGCGGTTTGGACGGCTCTACAAAGAGTCTGTGATGGTACTATAATGGCCATGGGATTTATTTGTTGGTAGGCGTGTTTGTATGTCATGGTTGTGAGGTTCCAGAGAACCAGCTCCTTGGTTTGTGGCAACGTATGACATAACATGCCATTCAAGTGTTCAAGCATATTGGTAGCCATGATGAGTGGTTGGATGGGGAAGCAAATTATCGATCGAGGGATATAATAAGTTGTTTTCGTAAATCGGATAAGAATACCGTATTCTTGGGTACAAATGCATTGATTTAATCTCATCAAACAAGGCCTTATTACGAATCCAAATGTTGTGTTGTGATACTTCAAATGCAAACAAAAGGTTTATCTATTCACTCATGTATTAATGCATTGATGTAGTCTCATCATTTCAAACCTAATTAAGAATCCAAATGCCGTGTCCTGTTAGGAATTTAGAAACCGTTTTTTTTAACACCAGGAATTTGGGAATGATTATGCTTCTAGGCAGGGCCATCTTAGGCCCCATAATTAGATTGGCCGATGTCTAGGTCACGGTCTCGGTGAGGGCAAAAATTTTCTTTTAAACATTATATATACACATGTAAATATATATACTTTTAACATTAGTAAGTGAACTTGACTGAAAATGGCTAATAAACCAATAAGGGCCCAAAATGTGAACAAATCTATTAGCGGGCCTTAGCATATATCACTTTTTTTTGTCGTCTCGTCTTGAGCACTAAAATTCTCGAATACGACGTTGCTTCCAAGTAAAATAAAAGTGATATGAGTTAGAGCGCATTTTCTCATGTGACTCGAACCTAGAGGAGTATTTCAGTTTGTCAAGCGTAGGTGTGTTAAGCAAACCAAGTTTTCTATCTGCATTGATCATTGACCATACGATGGATCATGTAATACGATATGCAAAACTTTAACATTTTACATTGTCAAGCTAGAATGTTCTTGAACAATCTTTGCAAAGATTTTGAGGAAAGTCATGCATACCATTATTGTAGGAATAAGTGAAGAAAAATCTTGAATTCAAGCATGATGCTCATCCGATTTCATTTTGTCGAAGCATGAAATGAATCTGACCTGATCCATGACGATGTTTCCACGGATTTCGAGATGAAACGAACCACGACTTGATCTTCTTCTTCGATTGCTTGAGACCTGCAATGGCTTTTCGGGGGTGTGGAGGTGACTGCTAAGAAATCCTGAGGATCTCTTGTTTACAGACACAAAAATAGGGTGGTGGCTCTTATTGAGCATGACCCCCTAACCAGGAGGTGGAGACCTCCTTATATAGAGAGCCTCATGGCCACCATCATGGTACCCTAATGGGCCTAGCCCAGTTAGGGTTACCTCCACAAAACCCCCTCAGCCCAATAACATTGTATTAGTCCATATAATAAAATAAGCCAAACATAATAAATTTAGGGTCGTAAAACCGGGTTTAGTACCATACCCCTACAAGCCCCCCAAGTCCAGTGTTGCTCCTAGGCGTGCAAGCGTTTTAGGTGGAGCGCTGGACTTTATAAGGTGTGTTAGGACATGAGGCGGTTTTTTTTCCCTTTTCTTCGGCCTTGTCTTTATTGTCTTTGAGTTTTGGGAGGTTTTCTCCATGATGGTGACATGTTGTGATCTTTATGATAATGATGGTGCACTGGCATGAATAAGATATAGCATGCATCATAACAATAGTGGCGCGAGGCCTGATAAAAGATAGAGCGCACATCTCGATAATGATGCTTAATAGTTTGCGCGCGAGGTAGCTTGCGAGCTATAAGAATAATGAAGCTTGCGCGCGAGGCGACTTACGAGCTATAAAATTAATGAAGCTTGCGCGCGAGGCGACTTACGAGCTATAAAATAATGAAGCTTGCGCGCGAGGCGACTTACGAGCTATAAAATAATGAAGCTTGCGCACAATGTCGACTTACGATAGTGGCGCGAGGCCTGATAAAAGATAGAGCGCGCATCTCGATAATGATGCTCAATAGTTTGCGCGCGAGGCGACTTACGAGCTATAAAATAATGAAGCTTGCGCACGTTGCGGCTTATGAGCTATAATATGACGATAATGACTGGCCCACAAGGGCCTCTTCTACGCAGGATGACTATCCCAGCTTGTTTTCAAAATAATAATGGAGGCGCAGTCGGCCAGATAATAATAATGTCATATGTGCTTGTGCGACTCGTAGCCGAACCTGCAAAAACATATCAAATTAGCGCGTGGCCGTTTGGGATATTGTTAGGCACCCGCCCTAAGATTCGGATGTCTTCCATCGCGATAATGTAGTGGTGGTATACCACGATAGTCCCCTAGTTCATTGCTGCTAAATAAAGTTGTCCTTATCCTGATTTGGGATTAGACTATTCTCATTTGTTGTGTCGCTTACGCATAGGTTTTGGCTTTGTGTCATGCGCAGATGCGCTTGCGCATAGGCTTTGGCTTTGTGTCATGCGCCACGCGCAGATGTTGCATGCGCGTGCGCGTAGACTGTGTGTCATGCGCCACGCGCAAATGTTGCATGCGCGTGCGCGTAGACTTTGTGTCATGCGCAGATGTTTCATGCGCTTGCGCATAGGCTTTGGCTTTGTGTCATGCGCCACGCGCAGATGTTGCATGCGCATGCGCGTAGACTTTGTGTCATGCGCAGATGTTTCATGCGCTTGCGCATAGGCTTTGGCTTTGTGTCATGCGCCACGCGCAGATGTTGCATGCGCGTGCGCGTAGACCGTGTGTCATGCGCCACGCGCAGATGTTGCATGCGCGTGCGCACAGGCTGTGTCATGCGCCATGCGCAGGTGTTGCGTGCGCTGATGTGATAAGCGTGAGCATGTGATGCGTAAACATATGTAATATGCGTGAGCATATGTGATGCGTGAGCATAAGTGGTGCATGAGCATGTGATATGCGACTGCGCTCAAGAATCATGGCGGTGCGCATGTAGAATGGCGGAATGGTTGACCCGCGGTGGCGCGCATGTGACGTGGCTTGTGTTAATTGGTTTAATTATGACGGCGTGTTGAGCGGAGCGGAGCCGCGTTCGGTCTTGTATTCGGCGCGAAGCCGTATGGGTTTATGAGGATTCCCAACCTTTAAGTTTGGCGCATGGCCTTATGGGTTTGAGGATTCCCAACCTTTAAGTTTGGCGCGTGGCCTTATGGGTTTATGAGGATTCCCAACCTTCAAGTTTGGCGCATGGCCTTATGGGTTTATGAGGATTCCCAACCTTTAAGTTTGGTGCGTGGCCTTATGGGTTTATGAGGATTCCCAACCTTTAAGTTTGGCGCTTGGCCTTATGGGTTTATGAGGATTCCCAACCTTTAAGTTTGGCGCTTAGCCTTATGGGTTTATGAGGATTCCCAACCTTTAAGTTTGGCGCTTGGCCTTATGGGTTTATGAGGATTCCCAACCTTTAAGTTTGGCGCGTGGCCTTATGGGTTTATGAGGATTCCCAACCTTTAAGTTTGGCGCTTGGCCTTATGGGTTTATGAGGATTCCTAACCTTTAAGTTTGGCGCTTGGCCTTATGGGTTTATGAAGATTCCCAACCTTTAAGTTTGGCGCGTGGCCTTATGGGTTTATGAGGTTTCCCAACCTTTAAGTTTGGCGCTTGGCCTTATGGGTTTATGAGGATTCCCAACCTTTAAGTTTGGCGCGTGGCCTTATGGGTTTATGAGGATTCCCAACCTTTAAGTTTGGCGCTTGGCCTTATGGGTTTATGAGGATTCCCAACCTTTAAGTTTGGCGCTTAGCCTTATGGGTTTATGAGGATTCCCAACCTTTAAGTTTGGCGCGTGGCCTTATGTGCGCATGCACGGCGACGGAGTGGTGACTCGCGGGCGCGCGTGCATGGCGGAGAGTTGCGCTCACGCATGTCGGCGGAATGGTGACTCGCCAGCGAGCATGCGTGGTGGCAGTCTTCTGCGCAAAACCCACATGGTGGAGGTCTTTTGCGCGAAACCCACATGGTGGTTCCCGCGGTGGCACATGCCTGGCTGCGGAGTGAGAATCCGCGAGCGCGCGTGCATGGCGAGTCTGGTAATTTTTGGATCTACAATTTGAGAGATCTGTAATTTTAAACCTAAAATCCAGGTCTGTAATCTAGATCTAGATCTGTAAATCAGATCTAGATAGATCTTAAGCTCGTAGCGGAGAGAATTTAAAACCATCACAGATCCGGAGGCTTGATCATCCGAATCAGGTAGTTTCTTTTTTGCACAGATCTGGAAGCCTCTTTTAGATCTATGGATCTTTTTGAGCTTTAATAGAACAAGCCTTGAAGCCTTTTTCTGTAAACTTCCAGATCTGGGTTTTTCCTGGGAGAGATCTGACAGCCGAGACGAAAATCGAAGGGTAGTTCGTTGCCGTCCCACGGATGGCGCCAATGTCGAAGCATGAAATGAATCTGACCTGATCCATGACGAAGTTTCCACGGATTTCGAGATGAAACGAACCACGACTTGATCTTCTTCTTCGATTGCTTGAGACCTGCAATGGCTTTTCGGGGGTGTGGAGGTGACTGCTAAGAAATCCTGAGGATCTCTTGTTTACAGACACAAAAATAGGGTGGTGGCTCTTATTGAGCATGACCCCCTAACCAGGAGGTGGAGACCTCCTTATATAGAGAGCCTCATGGCCACCATCATGGTACCCTAATGGGCCTAGCCCAGTTAGTAGGGTTACCTCCATAAAACCCCCTCAGCCCAATAACATTGTATTAGTCCATATAATAAAATAAGCAAACATAATAAATTTAGGGTCGTAAAACCGGGTTTAGTACCATACCCCTACACATTTATTAAACAATATTTTAATCAAATTTAATAATTTAAAAATTTACAAAAAAAAACAGACAAAAAGTATTGCTGACCCAAACCGACTAATTTTTGCCAATATTACTTGCATGTTGCGCTGGGACTTTTTTTGTGTACATATAGTAAATGTCTAAAGTATTCTTGTCAGCCATATTTGTTATTTAAACAAAAGGTGCAGAGACATAAATGAACACGGGATTTCAAGCTTAACTATCAGGTCCAATTTTATGTGTCTGGTTTTGAGTGTAAACCGTTCACTACAGTTTGCAACTTTTTGACCAACCGACTGAAATTTTAGATTGAAAACCGGCCACGAAACCAAACTGGTAGCCGGTTTTGATGGTTTCATGGTCTTGAACCGAACCATGAACACCCGTAGTCTGCGGTGGTGATTCCACAGGCCCACTACCACACCAACTTATCTTAAAGTAGATTAAAGAAACACTAAACTTTATTTTTCGAATTGATAACAAGGAGATATAATTCGTAATTATTCACGAACCAGCGTACACAATAATTATTACTCAAATGTTTTTCCTACCACCCAATCCTATCAACTCTGCCTCAACAATTAAAGCAATATTTGATTTCAATTTATGCACATTAGGAGTGAAGACAGCATGCTTTATATAATTGTGATATAGAAAAAAAATCAACATATTACTATTTGTCGGTTACATGTCATTTATTAAGCAAAAAGATGTGAATTATAATTCATTAATTCTGATATTGAATAAAATTGTTACTATTTGTTGGTTACACATCATTTATTTAGTTAAAAAATATGAATTTCTTATAAAATTTTGACACTCTAAAGTCAAATGGTGACTATTTTCAACTATAACTTGTTTGACACATTGCCTAATCTGATGCAGAGTCTCACTACAACGTTAAGAAACCAAGAGAAACCAACCAAGATTAAGTTTATAAATTGATAAAAAAAAACCCCAAAAACAGAGTCTTACACAAAACCTACGAATTCTTATTATGGAGAAAAAAAACAAAGAAAAGTCTCCAAATAGGGATACAAAAATCAACCCAAAAAGAAAAGTAAAAGCAATAAATCATGAGCAAATTTTAAGAAATAAATCAAGAACAAATCTTGGCTGGGCTGGTTATTGGCTGGACTTTAGCCAGCTGGGTCTCCGCCATCATTCCCCCCGTCTTCGAAAGGACTCGTCCGCGAGTCAAAGTGGTCTTCTTCAGGCAAGTATGGGGATAAATCAGCAACATTGAAGGTGGCTGAGACATTATAGTGTCCAGGCAGATCAACTTTGTAGGCATTATCATTGATACGTTCCAAGATTTGAAAGGCCCATCAGCACGGGGTTGAAGTTTACCATACCGTCCCCCAGGAAAACGCGCTTTACTCAAATGAATCCACACAAGATCACCTTGCTGAAAAACCACCCGCTTCTTGTGGATATTTGCACGTCTTTGGTAAACGATATTGTTGTTTACAATTTGTTCCCGCACCTGTTCATGCATTCTTTTAATCTGTGCTGCTCTTTCTTCTCCGTCAGCATTGAAGTGTTCGGTAACGGGCAAGGGAGTAAGATCCAAAGGTGTGAAAGGATTTCGTCCATAGACAATTAGGAATGGACTCATTCCTGTTGAGCGATGAGTACGGTTGTATGCGAATTCGGCCTGGGGAAGTATCCCGTCCCACTGTCGAGGGTTCTTTCCAACGAGGCTACGAAGGAGATTTCCCAATGTACGGTTGGTGACTTCGGTTTGTCCATCACTTTGGGGGTGATGTGCACTACTAAAGTTAAGCCTCGAACCAAGTTTCTTCCACAAAGTGCGCCAAAAGTGGTCAACAAATTTAACATCCCGATCTGAAGTTAACGACTTTGGCACTCCACATAACCTTATGATTTCAGCAAAGTAAAGGCGGGCAATTTGGCTCGCATCATATGTTTTGGCACAAGGGACAAAGTGAGCCATCTTTGAAAACCGGTTAACGACAACCATGATGGAGTCTTTTTGGCGCTGAGTTCGTGGAGTCCCACGACAAAATCAAGACTAACATCTTCCCGTGGACCGGCGGGCACGAGTAAAGGGGTGTACAAGCCTGCGTTTGAGTGATGCATTTTTGCTATGTGACAGACGCGACATCTATTAACAATTCGGGCAACATGTGTTGTCATCTTAGGCCAAAAAAAACGTTCTTGGACCAATTTAAGTGTCTTGTCTCTATCGAAATGCCCAGCTAAGGCTCCCTGGTGGCACTCTAAAATAATAGCATCCCGTAAAGAACAACGCGGAACACACAATCGCCCTCCACAAAAAAGATAATCACTATAGATAGCATAACCCTTCATTGGTGTTGTATGGCATTCATCCCATAGGACCGAGAAATCAGGATCATTAGCATATAAACCCTTAAAAAATTCAAATCCTTCGACATGGATTTGCAATGGAGTGAGAAGGGTGTGTTGGCGACTCAAAGCATCAGCAACCTTATTGTGGACACCGGCCTTATGTTTGATGACAAATGAGAACTTTTGCAAATTTTCCACCCACTTAGCATGACGTGGGTTCAATTTATGTTGCCCATTGATGAACCGTAGTGCTTGATGATCGGAGTACAACACAAATTCTGCCGGTAACAGATAATGGCGCCAATGCTCGAGGCTTCGGATAATCGCGTAGAACTCTTTATCATAAGTGTTGTATTTTTGTTTAGCTTCATTCAACTTTTCACTAAAAAAAGCAATAGGTCGGTTCTCTTGGCTAAAGACCCCACCAATTCCAAGTCCTGATGCATCACACTCAACTTGGAAGGCTGTTTGAAAATTAGGTAGGGCCAAAACGGGGGCCTGTGTGATTCTTTTTTTAAGTTCTTTAAATGCATGTGTTGCCTGGGGGGCCCACATAAATGTGTTTCCATTCAAACACTCAGTTATCGGTGCTATAATGGAGCTAAAATTACGAATGAAACGCCTATAAAAAGATGCCAAACCATGGAAGCTTCGAACTTCGTGAATTGATGTGGGGATGGGCCACTTTGTGATTGCTTCAACTTTTGAACTATCCATGCGAATACCAATGAGGGGCTTAAATAGATGATTCATCAACCGCAAAAACGTACTTGGGGCATTCGAGAGACCAAACGGCATCACCATCCACTCATAGAGCCCATCCCGTGTTTTGAAAGCGGTTTTCCACTCGTCGCTGGGTCGTAATCTGATCTGATGATACCCACTGCGTAGATCAATTTTTGAGAAAACTGGTGAGCCATGTAATTGATCCAATAAATCTTCAAATCGGGGTATGGGAAACCGGTACTTAATAGTTATTTTATTCACCGCCCGACTGTCAATGCACATGCGATAAGCTCCCCCGGGCTTTGGGACTAATAATGCGGGTACAGCACAAGGACTCATACTTTCACGGATCAGTCCCTTTTCAAGAAGCTCGGTAACCTGGCGGTGTAGTTCTTCAAATTTTTTCGGGTTCATACGATAAGCTGGCTTGTTAGGAACCGACCCGGGAACGAAATTGATACAATGTTGCACTTCCCGTATGAGTGGCAGCCCGGCAGGAATGTCTTCAGGACATACATCCTTGAACTCGTTCAAGATTGGGGCGACTTCTGTTGGTGTCGTACCGGTGGTCGGATTTTCTTCCAAAATAACAAGTGAATACACTAATGGTGGAGACGCGTATCGAGTAAAATCAATGAAGGCTGCCTTCGTAAGTATACACGCCTCTGTTTCGGATCCCCGAGTATCCAAAGGAACAAGAGTAATGTTGATACCGTCTTTCGTGAACGCGTACGTATTTTTGAACCCATCATGTTTCGTTCGCCTATCGTACTGCCATGGTCGTCCCAAAAGGATGTGGCAAGCGTCCATTGGGATAACTTCACACCACACTTCATTCGAATACCGACTACCAATCAAAAATTTAACAAGACATCGTTGTGTGACTTTAACCGTGTTCCCTTTTTTTAACCAAGTCAATTGATACGGATCCGGGTGGGGCTCCGTTTGTAGCCCCAATTTTTCAACCATCTGTACTGCCACCATGTTTTCACAACTCCCCCCATCAATAATTATGGTACAAACCTTCCCTTTTGTCGTTCCCTTTGTACGAAAAATATTGTTTCTTAGCCACCTTGTATCATCAACAATCTGGCCGGGTTGGAACTTAATACACGTCGGGTGGCCATAGTGACCAAAGACTCCCCTTTTTCGGGGTACACTATTTCTTCCAAGGTCTTCTCTTCTTCGGCCTCCGTATCATATTCCAGGGGCGTTTCATCTGTGAGTGAAACTAGAATTTTGTTCGGACATTCTCTGGCATAATGACCCAACCCCAAGCATTTGTAGCATTGAATTACCCTAGAGGATGATGGGGCTGCTGAGTTTCGGACAAACGGGGAGCTGTTGGCTCCTGTATTGTTGTTGGTGTTATTTGGTGTTCGAATTCCTGATGGGGCTATAGCTTGACTTCGGGATTGATCGACTTTTACCGGTGTGAATCGATTGCTATTCCGATTTTTATTTTTGAGTTGCTTTTCAACCTTCAAGGCTAACCTGCAAACATCATTAAAACTCCAATAGGGTTGTAATTGTACCACGTCTGAAATCTCGGGTCGTAAAACCCCTAAAAAATGAGCAATAAGCTGTTCATCTGGTTCTTCCGATCCGCACCGCATTCTGAGTCTATCAAACTCAGCGATTAATTCTTCCACGGTGGAGGTTTGTTGTGTTAAACTGTGATATTCCAAGAACGCGTCTTGTCGGTAATTGATGGGTAAGAACTTTTCCCGTAACAACTTTTTCATCTTTTTCCACGTAGCCACTTCAGATTTTCTTTCCTGGAGCCTTTTTTGTTTCACATGATCCCACCACAATGATGCATATTTTCGTAATTTAATAGCAACCAATTTTACCTTGTATTGATCAGGGATATCTCTTAGATCAAAGATCCTTTCCACGGCGCTGAGCCAGTCAATAAAATCGTCTGGTTGCGCCCGACCATCGAACTCCGGGATCTCAACTTTAATTCCCAGATTTCTTAAGGAATCTCCGGCCGATGATTATGTTGTCTTGGGTATCGTCCGAATGGATTTTCATCCTCCCCTTCTGGCGCTTCTTGGCGCCTATATTGCTGCCTGTTGAAAGCCACATTGTCTTCTACATGGCCGAACCAGTCGACCGTCTCAGTCTCCTCGTCCGTTGTGTTATGCTGCAACCGCAGGTCCCGGACCAGCTGCTCCAGCCTCGCAATCTCTGCGATATCTCTCGGATCCCTTCCTTCATCTCCATCTCGTCGATGTTGGTTAGGTTGTCTTTGATCCGCCATTGGCTCTGGTACCAACTGATGCAGAGTCTCACTACAACGTTAAGAAACCAAGAGAAACCAACCAAGATCAAGTTTATAAATTGATAAAAAAAAACCCCAAAAACTGAGTCTTTCACAAAACCTACGAATTCTTTTTATGGAGAAAAAAAACAAAGGAAAGTCTCCAAATAAGGAAACAAAAATCAACCCAAAAAGAAAAGTAAAAGCAATAAATCATGAGCAAATTTAAAGAAATAAATCAAGAACAAATCTGGCTGGGCTGGTTATTGGCTGGACTTTAGCCTGCTGGGTCTCCGCCATCATAATCTTTCAAGAGTTGATCAAATAATGGGAGCTATACACAAAAATGTAGCTTACGTCAATCACAAAAAATAATTAAAAGAATCAATACTGCGCATAAGTAAAATTTAATGGGCTGTTTTTAGTCAGCGCAACATCTTACGACGGATGAAAAATATGACCACTATAAATTTGAGGTCAAGTAGTTAACCAAAAGTCGGGTTGCTGCTCTTCACGATAGAGCGCAAGTGTTATTTAATGATCAATGTGTTTGTGTATGCATGCTATTTTTCATGAATAAGAGGATATGGACCAGTAATTGAAAAAAATGTAAAACTAAGGAACATGACTTACACACTATTTTGCAATTTGCATTCTCTTGCAAGTTGTGACTGACAAAATTTGATGCTATTGTTTCCTTTATATATTATCAATAATCCAAACACAACATGCAATACAGCAATGCGTTTACTTACAAGGTGCAACCCAAGTCGATAGTCTACATAATAAAACATTCGCTAACGGTTAAAAACATGTCGGATAAAACTACAAATACAATTTGTTCACTTCGCATATTATGTATATACTATTTCGTCGCCACACATACTACAAAAGAGAAAGTATTGTTTTCCACCTTAAATAAATAAATAAAATCTTTCCTCTTGGAGGTTAAACTCCTTTTAAAGCAAATCAATCAGCTTGTCCAAGAACTGCTAGCTTTTCCTGCAAGTGTAGCGCACCTGTATTAAAACATACAACCTTTTAAACTGAGATACAAAATGCCAATATTTATATCTCAGGGGATTTTTTAGTCATTTATTTAAGATATATTTATTTTAGTCATGTTGTAGTGAAACGAAATGCTTCCTCTACCGACACTATCATCGGTTGCAAATTTAGGTTGTCACACCCCGACCATGACGGAAACGTCGGGGCGCAACCGATTGTTCATCGCACACGACACTATTAAGTGACAATATTTAATAAAATCATTTAAATTCATAAAAACACAAAGAGTCACATAACTTGTTCATTTAATAACCGAATTCAAATCATAGTAAATAATATATTGTTCGTTTTGCTAATATCCTAATAGTCTCGATAACGTTTTTTCTTCAAGTCCTCGAGTTAACCTAAAGTCAAACCTGTAACATTGCATAAATAGATTTTTGTCAACACAAAGGTTGGTGAGCAATTTCACAGTTTTTGAAAAATAGATATATAATATGAAATTCCACAACTTGTATACAAAACAATAAATAATAGCAACAATTTAGATAAATGAAATCGTTAATAAGAATATATTAACGACACCTTTCTATAAGGGGATGCCAAATATACTCGGATTTTGTATGAAATCGTTAATAAGAATACATTAACGACACCTTTCTATAAGGGGATGCCAGATATACTCGGATTTATGAATCAACCATCCAAAAGCGGTAAACACATTAGCACTTAAGCATATAAGCATATAATCACCAAATCGAGCATTTATTTAAGTAAAGTATACAATAAAATTTGTGGTTTAAGACTCAAGTATAAATCATTTGAATTTGAATAAGTTTGCAATGCACCCCCAAAATATAAAAGAGTGAAAACGGGGGATGAGAGTACTCACGTTCAAGTAATAAACTTGAAAGATTTGATGATTTGGAGATTAACCGGAACGATGAGTTTAACGAACGAAGCCTAAAAGAGAAGAAGTCTTGTATTAGAAAAGTTGTCTTGCAAGTCTTTAAACGAAAATAAATAATAAAAAATGTAAACAATTTAAAGGTTAAGGTTTAAAATGTAAATATTTAAGAAATTATAATAATAGTCCTTTAAAAATGTAAGTTTACTCGAAATCGGGTTAAAGTACCTAGCCCTTAATTTTACTCAACCTATGTTAAGTAATAATGTGGGTAAAAATGCAAGAAAGCAAGTCCCTTTATAATATAGATACTAAAACAGGTTTTAACGAGTGTTTGGGTGATCGGTTCGGGTCTTGGTGACTTGACCAAACCCAAAGTCAACTTTCCCAAAATAATAAATGTATGAGATAACTCAATAAATCTTAAAGAGACTTAACCAAGTGTGTAGTTCTATTGTTTTAGAACTAACAACGTCCGTTAAGCGAGTGTTTGGTTTAATCGGTCCAAACTTTGTTATAAGATCAAGTTGGATTCAACATTCCGAGTACTTTGTGAAAATAATTAAAATCAGTTTATAAAGTATTTTTAAAGAAATATATAAGCTTTAATGGATTAAAACACACTTGTGTGTCTTAAGCGAGTAAACTTGGTTTAGTTCGGTTTGGTTCGGTTTTTATCTTGGAATAAGGCCAAGAATGGTTACCACATATCTAAATATTAAAGAACTTGTAAAATAATTTATAAATAATGATACCAAAGTTTTACATACAAAAAATCAACAACAAAGTCTTTAAATGAAAGTTCGATTTCCGGTTCGGATCTTGTTTCGGGATAAGACCGAGGTTAGATTCTACAAACCCATAACCATGGAACTAATTAAAATGATTTTAGAAACTCAAATCTTACATAAAACATGTTTATACAACTATTTAAACAAACTAGTAAACAAGAGTTCGGCTTCCGGTTTGGAGCTATTTACGGAATAACCGAGGCTAGTCTCTACAAACCCATAACCATAGAACTCAAAATGTAAAATAGAACTAAGATGATGGTTAGATGCGGAAAATATATATAATCAAGAACTACTACGAGTCCTCCATGTAGCTTTGTCTTATGGGCCGGACACTTAACCGACCGAGACCGGAGAAATGCCCACCGAAGGTACCAAGGGTGCTATTATATATATGTTGTATAACAATCTTCAAGTATAAATAAGTGTTAACAAGTTTATTATAATGTAAGACTATGGTCAGTTTGACTTTGGAAAGTCAAACTGCCAAAAAAATATGAAGAACACCTTTGAATGCTTCAATTGGAAAAGAAATAGATGAATGAGTAGGGATTAATGAAGGGGATAGGGGTGTATATATAGGGTGAGTTGAAAGGTTCAAGCATGGGGTTAAATATCAAGGTTTGCATGCAAAAGGGGGGGGGGGGGTCAAGACTGTAACACCCCGACCAAAGGCGGATTATACATCGGGGCGCCACATATTGTTTCATTACTCGTGACACTATTGGGTGTCAATATTTAATAAATACATTCATTCGCGCACGCGCAAAGTAAACACAAGATAACATAAATCAATATATTATAAGGCAAAATATTAGAACAACAAATAGCTTGTCTTGATACATTTTAATCTAGGTCCAAAATAAAGAAAACTTCCTATGTGTCCACAAGCTCCAAAACAGCTACTGCAAACCTGAACATGTGTTAAAATAAACGTCAAACACTTGCGTGTTGGTGAGAAATCAAGTTTAATAGATAATAATAGATAACAATAAATCTGCGCGCAACACGTGTATGTCTGGTGTTTAACAAGGGTGCAATCAGATTGTGATCAAGCCTAAATAGATCATAGCTCATAGTTCATAGTTCAATCCGTGCTCCCAAATGAGCACAAAAACGAGAAAACATCTGTGCAAGTGTAAACAAAGAAAACCGTAAACGATAGGTCTCCCGTGTTCATCTAATGGATCCATGAAAACTTCGGAATAGGCCGAACAAAGCGGTTAATGATACACACATACAAATAAACAGCCAAGTAAACGTCCTCAACACATGGGATACTGCGCGACTAAAGTTCATAAACAAGTTTAAGACTCTAAGTTTGTATGAACACATGAACATCCCAAAACATTAAAAATAAAAAGGGATTAGGTACGAGATTACTCACATGATAAACGATGCGGTGTAAGATAAAGCAAGAACCAACTTTAAACAAGCACAAGTTAACCTATAAATAAGATTATTGTTTTAATGATTTGTTTTAAGTCTTGATATAAGTTAGCATAATTAATAAGTAAGTTATTATATATATTATATATTACCGGAAAAGCAGGGCAGAACAGGGAGGAAGACGGAGGCAAAGAGAGACGGCAGAGGATCAACGGCAGAGAGCAAGGAAGAACAGGAGAGATTAAGTGTTTTGTGTGTGTAGTGTTAGGAAAAAATAATACTATTATTTATAGAGGAACCCTAGGGAACACAATCCCTAGAAAAAGGGGAAAAGATCTCAAAAAGCAAAAGATTCCAAAAGCAAAAGATATCAAAAGATATGGCAGCAGGGAAAAAGAGAAAAAGCTGACAGGGAACAGTAAAAAGCATGGGCGGGTCAGATAAAGGTACTGGTCAAGGCATGGAAAAAGCAGATTTCCAAAGATAATGTCAGTCACTTTTTCTGCCAACCAATGGGGTTGGTGCGCATGCTGCGCCAAAAGTGGCTTTTCAGACATAAAGCAGATTATGTCAACAGCACTAAGATAAGACAACACAAAAGCAAACGGCTAGATTAAACAGAAGAAAACTCAAAGGGTTTAGCGCGAGAAGGCTCGAGCGCGAAGGCAGACACAGAAGGTCAAGAGAGCGCGAGCGCGAAGGCAGACAGAACTAACCTTAACGCGTCGCGGAAAGAACTACATTTCTAAGCGCGCCGCGGGAAGAATCACATTTCTTAGCGCGCCGCGGGAGGAACTAAAATTCCTAGCGCGCCGCGGGAAGAACTATAATTCTTCGCGCGTCGAGGGATGAACTACGATTCTTAGCGCGCTGCGAGAAGAACTACAAATCCTTAGCGCGTCGCGAGAAGAACTACCGTTCTCAGCGCGCTGCGAGAAGAATTACAATTCTTAGCGCGCTGCGAGAAGAGTTCGTCTCGCGTATCGCTGGAACAGATGGTCTTCACGCAGGCTTCCTTGTAAGGAGTTTGGCGCGTGGAGCTGCGCAGACAACCTTAGGCGGGAAGGAACAAGGACAAGCAAAGAGTTAGAAGAAAAAGAGGGAAACAAGGCGTAAGGGCGGGACGGCGACAAGAGGGAAAAGAAGGCGGAAAGAGAGAAGGAAGAGGGATGGGACGGCGGAAGAAAGAGAGAGAAAGAGGCGGGAAGGAAAATATATTATTATTATTAAAAATAAAGTATAAGTATAAATAAATATTAAATCATAAAAGAAAGAGATCGGATAAGGGAAACGGGTACCTGGGTCGGGTCGGATCGGGGCAGATGTCACAGTCTCCCCTACTTTAAGAAATTTCGTCCCGAAATTTATCTCGAAGTAGGTTGCGCAGAGAACAGGTGCGGGTACTTGATCTTCATTTGATCTTCCCTTTCCCATGTAAACTCGGCTCCGCGCTTGGACTCCCAGCGAACTTTCACGATAGGGATACGACTGCGCTTGGTTTGCTTAACCTCGCGATCCATGATCTCAACAGGCTTCTCAACGAAATGCATAGTTTCATCAACTTGAACTTCATCAAGTGGAATGTGAAGGTTCTCGTCCGCTAAACACTTCTTGAGATTGGATACATGGAACGTTGGATGCACATTACTGAGCGCGGGCGGCAGGTCTAGTCTGTAGGCAACTTTTCCTACACGCGCGAGAATCTTAAATGGTCCAACATAACGAGGAGCAAGCTTACCTTTCTTCCCAAAGCGGACAACACCTTTCCAGGGCGACACTTTGAGGAGAACAAGATCACCAACTTGAAATTCGAGAGGCTTTCGCCTGCGATCTGCGTAACTCTTCTGTCGGCTTCTGGCAGTCAGCAGATGATCACGGATCTTGGCGATTTTATCGGTTGTCTCTTGAACAAGTTCGGGTCCTGTGATTTGAGTTTCACCCACTTCGCTCCAACAGATCGGGGAGCGGCACTTACGACCGTAAAGTGCTTCAAATGGGGCCATACCAATACTGGAATGATAGCTGTTATTATAAGAGAACTCAATCAAAGGCAGGTGTGAATCCCAATTACCTCCAAAATCAAGAACACAAGATCGGAGCATATCCTCAAGAGTTTGAATAGTTCGCTCAGACTGACCGTCAGTCTGAGGATGATATGCCGTACTCATGTCCAAGCGAGTTTCTAGCGCAGATTGGAGAGATTTCCAAAAGCGAGATATAAAACGGCCATCGCGATCGGATATGATGCTCAAAGGAGTACCATGGCGGCAGACAATTTCCTTGACATAAAGCTGCGCGAGTTGCTCAACACGGTAGTTTTCACGAATGGGCAGAAAGTGAGCAGACTTAGTCAAACGATCCACTATTACCCAAATGCTATCATGTTTGCTTGCTGTCAAAGGTAACTTGGTAATAAAGTCCATCGCTACACATTCCCATTTCCACGTAGGAATTTCTGGTTGTTCGAGCAAACCAGATGGGCGTTGGTGTTCAGCTTTTACTTTAGAACAAGTCAGGCATTTAGCTACGAACACAGCAATATCCTTCTTCATACCGGGCCACCAATAAGTAATGCGCAAATCCTTGTACATCTTATCAGCGCCAGGATGAACGGAATATCGAGATTTGTGCGCCTCACTCAGGATATCAGCGCGAAGATTCTCATCAAAGGGAATCCAGATGCGATTGAGATAACCGAGAATTCCACTCAGATTAGGGACAAAGTGCGCTTCCGCGCCACACGCTAACTCGGCGCGAAGGTTACCATTACTGATGGATGCGCGCTGCGCGTCACGAATACGCGATTCAAGGTTGCTTTGGATCGGCGCGAAGTGAAGCTGCATGCGCGGGAAGATACAGTTAAGTTGGCAGGGTTTTCGGCTGAGCGCATCGGCTACCACATTAGCCTTACCAGGATGATACCGGATCTCACAATCGTAATCGCTGATGAGTTCGTTCCATCGGCGTTGCCTCATGTTAAGTTCCTTCTGATCAAAGATATGCTGAAGGCTTTTATGGTCAGTGTAGAGGATACACTTAGTACCATAAAGGTAGTGTCTCCAGATCTTCAAGGCAAAAACAACTGCACCAAGTTCGAGGTCGTGAGTTGTATAATTCTTTTCGTGAACCTTAAGTTGCCTTGATGCGTAAGCGATAACCTTGCCTCGTTGCATAAGAACACAACCGAGACCTTGGTTGGAGGCATCGCAGTACACGACAAAATCATCATTACCCTTAGGTAGCGCAAGAACAGGAGCTTCACACAACAAACGCTTGAGCGTTAGAAAGGCTTCTTCTTGCTTCGAGCCCCAAATATACGGTTTACCTTTGTGCGTTAGAGCTGTTAAAGGCAAAGCGATCTTCGAGAAGTTCGAAATTAAGCGCCGGTAATAACCAGATAAGCCCAGAAAGGAACGGATCTCGGAAGGAGTGGATGGCGTAATCCAGTTCTTGATTGCTTCAATCTTGGATGGGTCGACATGAATACCCATCTTGTTTACAACATGACCAAGAAACTGTACTTCCTCAGACCAGAATTCACACTTGGAAAGCTTAGCATAGAGTTGCTCAGCTCTAAGCTTTTGCAACACTAACCGAAGATGTTGCTCATGCTCGGCCTTGGTCTTAGAATACACCAGAACATCATCGATAAACACAATCACGAATTTATCCAAGAAAGGCCTACACACCCGATTCATTAGATCCATGAAAACGGCGGGTGCGTTGGTTAAACCGAAGGACATGACCATGAATTCAAAATGGCCATAGCGAGTACGGAAAGCAGTCTTCGGAATATCTTCATCGCGGATGCGCAACTGGTGATAGCCAGAGCGGAGATCAATCTTGGAAAAACAAGAGGCACCTTGGAGTTGGTCAAAGAGGTCGTCAATACGCGGTAAGGGATACCGGTTCTTAATGGTGAGTTTGTTCAACTCGCGGTAATCAATACACATGCGAAACGAACCGTCTTTCTTTTTAACGAACAACACCGGAGCACCCCAGGGCGAAGAGCTAGGGCGAATGAATCCTTTAGCAGTCAACTCTTGAAGTTGGCTTGCCAATTCTTGCATCTCAGCGGGCGCAAGACGGTAAGGAGATTTGGCTACGGGGGAAGCACCAGGGACAAGATCAATACGGAACTCGACTTCACGAGCGGGAGGGATACCAGGAAGATCATCAGGAAAAACTTCAGGGAAATCACGCACAACAGGGATATCGCGAAGCTTTTTCTTTCCTTCATCGGGTTTAACCACATGGGCTAATAATGCAATACACCTTTTCCTCATGAGCCTTCGAGCTTCGGCGCAAGACATAAGTTTAAGACCGCGGGAGGGTTTTTCGCCGTATATGTGAAGATCACCATTTTCTCGAGGAATGCGAATCATCTTCTTGGCGCAAATAACTTCGGCGCGATTATGCGAGAGCCAGTCCATACCAATGATAACATCAAAGCTTCCAAGAGGCATGGGGATGAGGTCGATCAAAAAATCGTTTTCGTTAAGGTTAAGCGTGCAATCTTTAATCACAGAGTTAATTAAAACAGTTTCGCCATTAGCCAATTCAACTGAAAAATTTTCTTTTAAGTCGTTGCGCGGTCGCGCAAGCTTCTGCTCAAACGCGCGAGAAATAAAACTTCGATCGGCGCCAGTATCAAAAAGTACAGAAGCATAAAATCCGTTAAGCAAAAATGTACCATTAACTACGTCATTATTTGCTTGCGCTTGGTGCGCGGTTATGTTAAAAGCTCGTCCGCGTGTCACTTGGTTCGAAATCTGGTTCACCGGATTCGCTTGTGTGATTTGCACTTGTAGTCTCGGGCACGCGTTCCGGAAATGACTGGGATCACCGCAGTTATAGCACGACCTGGGTCGTGGGTTTTGGTAGGTTGGTTGTGGGTTCTGCGGGTAGACTGGTGGTGTTGGCGCAATTGGGTTGGCGGGAGGGACTCTACAGTATTCGGCAGAGTGACCAATGCGGCCACATCGGTTACATTGTCGACACGGGGTTTGGGTTGGGTGGTGAAGTCTACAGGTTGGGCAAAAGGGTTGATTTCCTGTGTAAGGTTTCTTAGGTGGCGGGGCAGGGAGTGCGGGATTGGTTAAGGCATAGTTATGGACTACAGGAGGTGTTGGGTAGGCTGTCAGTGGGTTAGGCGTGTAAACTGGAGGTTGGTAGATGGGTTGCTGGACAATGGGCGTGTTGGTAAGCGCATAGGCCTTGCGCCTGCGCTTGAGGTTGTTACGGTTTGAGGGTTCAGGTTTGGTTTCTGTTGGTTCAAGGGCAGTCTTGGTGAGTTTGGTCTTTTCTGTTCCCCGCAGGAACAGGGTTCCTGCTCTGACATGGTTGTCGCTGAGCACAGCGGCCAACTCGATGGCGTCAGAGAGGGTTACTGGGTTTCTGGCCCATACAGAATCTTGAATTTCCATGGGGAGACCCCCAAGGAATTTCTCGATGGCTCGGCGGGAAGGGGTAACAAGGTGAGGGACAAGCAGGCTTAGTTCATGGAAACGCGTCGCGTACTCGCGCGCTTCACCGCTGTATTGCTTCAAGTTCCAGAATTCTTCCTCCAAGCGCTTAACTTCGTTGGGAGGGCAGAATTCTCGCGTCAGAATTTCCTTGAATTCCTCCCATGTCATGTTAGAAGCAGCTTCTGCGCCACGCGCATGAGCTACTCCATTCCACCATGTAAGCGCTCTAGATTCCAGGACACTGGAAGCATATAGGGTTCGTCTGTCTGAGGGGCATTGGGTGTGGAGGAAAGTGTTTTCTATTTTCTCAAGCCACTGGAGCATCACGGTGGCTCCTTCAAGACCTGTGAACTTTGGAGGGTTACCCGCGTTAAAGGACTTAATGTTGTAACCAGAGGTGTTAGCATTGTTTTGGTTTAAGGCTTGGGCTATTGCGGCGGCCATTTCCTGGGAACGTTGCTGTCTACGCCTGCGCGAGGCTTCTCTCCTCTGATGACGGCGGGATAGCGGAGGCATTCTATAAAAGTTTTAATTTTAGTTAATATCTTGGTTTTATCACAAAGTATAACCTTATAAAGCTTGGTTTCGCGGAGTCAGTTACTGTCAAAAGTTAAAGTAAAATAAATGACCCTAAATGCAGACTTAATAAAGGTAACAAATTCGAATCAAGAATCGACAATTCATGTATCACCATGACTTTCCGAATTCCCAATTTAAAATATACGAGTAAACGAGTATTGGAGATTGACGATTCATGTATCACCATGACTTTTCAATCCTCAATATAAAATATACAAGAAAATGAGTATTGGAGGTTGACAATTCATGTATCACCATGACTTTTCAAGTCTCCAACCTCAGAACATAATCGTATATGGAAATTGAAAATCAACTATTCATGTATCACCATGACTTTTCGGATTTTCAAATCCAACAAACGAGTATGTAAGTAAAATCAATAAAAATCGAAATTCAGCAAAAATCGAAATATCGCGAAATAAAACATAAAACCATACGCTGCGTCTGCGCAAGCATATTTATAAATAACGAGTAATTAACAATAAGCGCGCAAACATGAGATTTCTCTCATGCGCGAGAAGGGACTCTTAGGTATTCTAGGCCGTTACGTCTAACCACCTATCCTAAAGTCAACGAGCTCTGATACCAATCTGTAACACCCCGACCAAAGGCGGATTATACATCGGGGCGCCACATATTGTTTCATTACTCGTGACACTATTGGGTGTCAATATTTAATAAATACATTCATTCGCGCACGCGCAAAGTAAACACAAGATAACATAAATCAATATATTATAAGGCAAAATATTAGAACAACAAATAGCTTGTCTTGATACATTTTAATCTAGGTCCAAAATAAAGAAAACTTCCTATGTGTCCACAAGCTCCAAAACAGCTACTGCAAACCTGAACATGTGTTAAAATAAACGTCAAACACTTGCGTGTTGGTGAGAAATCAAGTTTAATAGATAATAATAGATAACAATAAATCTGCGCGCAACACGTGTATGTCTGGTGTTTAACAAGGGTGCAATCAGATTGTGATCAAGCCTAAATAGATCATAGCTCATAGTTCATAGTTCAATCCGTGCTCCCAAATGAGCACAAAAACGAGAAAACATCTGTGCAAGTGTAAACAAAGAAAACCGTAAACGATAGGTCTCCCGTGTTCATCTAATGGATCCATGAAAACTTCGGAATAAGCCGAACAAAGCGGTTAATGATACACACATACAAATAAACAGCCAAGTAAACGTCCTCAACACATAGGATACTGCGCGACTAAAGTTCATAAACAAGTTTAAGACTCTAAGTTTGTATGAACACATGAACATCCCAAAACATTAAAAATAAAAAGAGATTAGGTACGAGATTACTCACATGATAAACGATGCGGTGTAAGATAAAGCAAGAACCAACTTTAAACAAGCACAAGTTAACCTATAAATAAGATTATTGTTTTAATGATTTGTTTTAAGTCTTGATATAAGTTAGCATAATTAATAAGTAAGTTATTATATATATTATATATTACCGGAAAAGCAGGGCAGAACAGGGAGGAAGACGGAGGCAAAGAGAGACGGCAGAGGATCAACGGCAGAGAGCAAGGAAGAACAGGAGAGATTAAGTGTTTTGTGTGTGTAGTGTTAGGAAAAAATAATACTATTATTTATAGAGGAACCCTAGGGAACACAATCCCTAGAAAAAGGGGAAAAGATCTCAAAAAGCAAAAGATTCCAAAAGCAAAAGATATCAAAAGATATGGCAGCAGGGAAAAAGAGAAAAAGCTGACAGGGAACAGTAAAAAGCATGGGCGGGTCAGATAAAGGTACTGGTCAAGGCATGGAAAAAGCAGATTTCCAAAGATAATGTCGGTCACTTTTTCTGCCAACCAATGGGGTTGGTGCGCATGCTGCGCCAAAAGTGGCTTTTCAGACATAAAGCAGATTAGGTCAACAGCACTAAGATAAGACAACACAAAAGCAAACGGCTAGATTAAACAGAAGAAAACTCAAAGGGTTTAGCGCGAGAAGGCTCGAGCGCGAAGGCAGACACAGAAGGTCAAGAGAGCGCGAGCGCGAAGGCAGACAGAACTAACCTTAACGCGTCGCGGAAAGAACTACATTTCTAAGCGAGCCGCGGGAAGAATCACATTTCTTAGCGCGCCGCGGGAGGAACTAAAATTCCTAGCGCGCCGCGGGAAGAACTATAATTCTTCGCGCGTCGAGGGATGAACTACGATTCTTAGCGCGCTGCGAGAAGAACTACAAATCCTTAGCGCGTCGCGGGAAGAACTACCGTTCTCAGCGCGCTGCGAGAAGAATTACAATTCTTAGCGCGCTGCGAGAAGAGTTCGTCTCGCGTATCGCTGGAACAGATGGTCTTCACGCAGGCTTCCTTGTAAGGAGTCTGGCGCGTGGAGCTGCGCAGACAACCTTAGGCGGGAAGGAACAAGGACAAGCAAAGAGTTAGAAGAAAAAGAGGGAAACAAGGCGTAAGGGCGGGACGGCGACAAGAGGGAAAAGAAGGCGGAAAGAGAGAAGGAAGAGGGACGGGACGGCGGAAGAAAGAGAGAGAAAGAGGCGGGAAGGAAAATATATTATTATTATTAAAAATAAAGTATAAGTATAAATAAATATTAAATCATAAAAGAAAGAGATCGGATAAGGGAAACGGGTACCTGGGTCGGGTCGGATCGGGGCAGATGTCACAAAGACAAGTCACAAAACAACAAAGAAAAAGATGGGGCTGCTGGTCTGCTGCTGGTCTGCACGTCGGTTCGCGTCCGGAAGTTCGTTTTTGATGTATCTTGAGCGTTTTAAGTCCGTTTTCGAATCCGTAAAAAGGGTTTTCAAATTAGACAAGCGGGAATGTTTTGGTAACATAAAATCCAATATTTTATATATTTGAAATGTTCGGGATATAAATCGGGTCGATTTACAACATAAAAACAAATACAAAATAAATACAATTTGACCCGAAATCGAGGGATGTCATATAGGTGATCTTATTTCAACAAAAAAATAAACAAAGGAAAACAAATTATACGCATAAATTCATGGCTAACAAGTTGACTATAAAAGTCAACGCTTCTATGTGCAGGAGGTAGCTAAAACTATTAAGGAAAACAATCGTTCCCATTTAGCAACACGTGCCAATTAATCACACAACTAAATTTAAACTCAAAAGCTATAGTTGACCAAAGAAGTCAATAACCTCAAGTTCTGTTTTTATCTGTGTCATCGGTTACAAATTTAAGTCATCTTATTTCAACAAAAAAAATAAAAAATAAAATCATGTATCTTATTTCAACAAAAAAATTTTAAAAAAATATAATCATATTTTTATGCCAATAAAATTTCACGGGCAGCAAGTTGACTATAAAAGTCATCATCTTTACATGCATGAGGTAATCAAAAATCAGGCACAAGTCAAGACAATAGGTGTCAATTAATTAGAGAACCAGATTTAAACCCAAAATTGTACTTGACCAACGAAGTCAACGGCTCCACCTAGTAGACCAAAAACAGAATGATCAAGTCCTCTAAATTCGTTTGGTCAAACATATATAAAATGGATAATATTTATTATCCAAGGACTTCATAAATACTGATCCTAAACTCACATGATCCTAACTTAAAAAATGAGATATAGCTTTTATCAGCCTTAATCTAATAACACATCAACTAAATTACATGCACACTCGTTTGGCCGAAAAGATCCGGTCTTGCATTATATTTTTCCAAAATAAGCAAATAACCTTAAAATGACCAACCACATTGCCTATAAGGTGTTATAACATGTATGAATCAAGTTTTTGATTAAAAAAATGCTTCGATATAAATATTTAGCAATTTAACTATATGAAAACAAATTTAGCATTGGTCATATGTTTCATCCCTCATGCACCGCCATATATTTTGAGGTTTTTTTCATTGCATTTATTCAAATTTCTAAAAATTTCATTTCACTTAATGGGTATATAAAGTATTGTTCTTCCCATAAATTTCTTGTCAAGCCATCAACTTCGTGCTTATAACAATAATGCAAAAGGTGTTTAGATAAAAAAATTTTAAGTGCTACATGAAATAATCATTTTACTCCACAATTACAACCATTCAACTGAAATACAGGTCATTGAAATTAAAAAGACCAATGAAAGTAACTATATCACACTTACTATGATTATTAATTGTCATTGGTGGTTTTGGAACTGATAATTGTGGTTTGGTTGGATAATGGTTGAAAGATTTCAATGAGTTTGACATTGTTTTTTGATTCATAATTTGTTCTTGCACGGCGATTGATGGTGGCAAGGTTGAATGAACATGGTCATTTCAGTTGACCGAGAGAAGTCCGGCCACAATTATGGGTGACCTAAGAATAAAGATAAGTTTAAAGGTAGCCTTTCATTTGAATTAAATATAACTCAAAGTTAGCACAAGAAGATTACATTAGATTAAATTACAAAAATAAACTCAATTAACCCAGATTCAATCATCATGCTACCATAGGATGCATATAGTTGAAATTGCTATCAAATTTAGGAAATGCAATATAACATAAATCTAAATTAAAAAAAAAAAAAAAAAAAAAAAACCCAACCACTTCCCTGCCATCAGCCAAATTATGACATTCCTGTAAGCTTTTAATCATTTCCTGCTTTTCAAATCTTCAACAAATTCAACACAAATAATAAGCAAATTCATAGTTATTTTGGCTAATCTAAACCATTACAAAAATAAAATAGTTGATTTCAGTCAAAATAAGATAGTTAAGACTCAAAATTCCCTTGATTTCAGTTTACAGAAGTATATTGCGTAAGCCGCATGTTCATACTCGATTTAGGACCTAATTGAAAACTTACAATCACAAACACACAAATGAAGAATCATAGCCTCGTAAAACATAACTAAAATCGAACACAAAACAAAGACGTAGCAAACTTGGAGATTGTAGATGATGATGATGATGAACATGTTTTGTCGATTGTTAGAATACGACTGGTGCCCTAAACGAGTGCCACTGAAGGAAATATATAGCCATAGGAATGGCGGTTGAAAAGGCCATTCAATTATGAAATTGATCAACAATTTGATGAGGAGGAGAACAATTAATCTAATGTTTTTAAGAGAAACCTTTTGCATCCCAAGGGGTAACTTCATAAATATAATTAGCGGGACAATCAATTAAATTAAATGTTGTAGAATGTAGATCAGCAGAGACATATATAAATTATTATGCAACCAAGCATCACCGATTGATAGTCCTTAATAATAATAATAATAATAATAATAATAATAATAATAATAATAATAATTATAATTAATAATAATAATGTAGATAGATGATCATACTTTAATAAGATTTTAAACTCATTTAATTGATGGCACCATATAAATCATAAAAGGATTGAAGAGTAATTACATTAAACGTGAGGCTTTATAAACTTGTACAATATGCTTGAAGAACGAGATAAACTAATGACAAATTACTTTTTCTGCCCAATTATGAAATTACGTTTATGTCCTCGTCTTCTAATTGTGAATTTACAGTTTCGTCCATCACTCCTCCTTAATAATATAAAAATATAGATTCAAGGAAACCATGACAAAAAGGAAATGCTAAAATTTAGGAAACCATAAAAAGGAAATACTAAAAGGCAATCAAGTCTTTAAAAGTAATTGAATTGCTTCCATCCTCGTCTTCATATCTTTAAAAGTAATTGATATTACTTCCATCCTCATCTTCATATGTCAACTATTCCCGGTTCATTGTTGACTCGTCTCTTGGATCATCTAGGTTTGGCCCGTCATCAAAACTTATGATATCTAACATATATATAATATCCAAAAATTAATTTTCATTATATTTATCATGTCTGAGTACTCTACTATTGCTTCGAGTACACCCACCCCCACCCCAATCAACTGCCTAAAAACTTGTAAAAACTTTTACAATCTTGATTTGAATGATCAAAACTTGACTAATCTATTTATATAAAGATGTAGCTACTCTAAAATAGTAATATTATTCTTCACTTGCTAAGAGTATCTTAATTAATTTACTCATTTTCCTTTATAGGCCATAATAAACTATCTTGTTCAACTTTATCATTCATTAATAGTTTTCTTCTTCGTCTCTAGCATTACCACTCGTTCATCCTTTGTGACTATCCTTAATTAGTTATATATTATTTTTTTCAACTTTACACGAAGAAAACATATCAAACATGTTGAAGAATAAACAGGCATATCATAGTTGCGCATACGAGTGCTATCAATGAAAATAAAGGGCTTTGGTTAGGTATCAGTTAATCGTGTGTATGTTGGATACATTATCTATGATCTAATCATCATTGACTTTGTTGGTACATGATGTCAGTAGTTCAGTGTCTAGTGTCTGTAATCGAGTTAGTTGGATTTGTGTTTTGGATGTAAGCGAAGTTCTCACAAGTTCGCTGATATAGGCGAACTTGTGGAACAAGCAAAGTTAGGAACAACTTCGCCTAAACATGCTAGGCGAAGTTGTCGTCTGATATAAGGACGAGGTTACGGCTAGGTTTTGTATTCATTCATAGTATCGAGTTGTAACGAGTTTACGAGTTTGTGTAATCGGTGATCAGTGAATCACGTGTTTCCAGTTGCAATACAACGTGTCTTTGTTTATTGTAACGTGTGTTTGATCGTGTTACGTGTATCGTTTTCTACGTTCGTATCGTCTTACGTAGGGATTCCGCACCTACGTAGAACGAGATATTCCGTGTAGATCCGGCTGGGAACCTACAATTGGTATCAGAGCTTTTGCTCGTGATTGTGTGGTTCGGGATTATCACGCGGGTGTAGAAATCGTTCCGTTCGACTATTCGCGGGACGAGTTTACCGAGTTTTTGTGTCCTACTCACCTCCCACCATCAAAAACAACCCATAACACCTTCGCATACCTCGCAAAATCCAGAAATCAAACCTGCAAAATCATCGTGTTCATCAGGCGAAGTTGCCGCTACTGTTTGTAGGGTTTAGGCAAAGATATAAGGTTAAGCGAAGTTATTCACAACTTCGCCTTCCTCACAAGTTCGCTTATCTCAAGCGAAGTTACCCACAACTTCGCCTACCTCACAAGTTCGCTTAACTTAAGCAAAGTTATCCACAACTTCGCCAAATCAGGCGAATTTAGAAAAGAGAGCGAAGTTACGAATTCTAGCGAAGTTCAGACTTAAGCGAAGTTAACTTCAACTTCGCCTACAGTACTGTTAAGAATAAAATTTTTATTTTTCGGGTTTCTTTGTGTTTCGTGAAAGATGACTTCTATAAACATTACGGAACTGGAGAAGATGGAAGTGGAAGCGGGTTCAGCTACTAAGGCACCGAAGATGCTTAAGGGAACCGATTTCGTGGCGTGGAAGGATCGGTTTGAACAATATGTCAAATACCAAGATGCTAAGATATGGGTATGCATTCAAGATGGATACATTCCACCAACTGCTGAGTATGAGGGTCGTGATCAGATTAAGAAATACAACAAGATGGAAGAGGAAGAAAAGAAAATGTATGAGGCTGAAAACAAAGCTCATGCAGCGATAACAATGGCTCTTCCACAAGAGATTCTTCACACCTTCAGGAAGTATAAAACTGCTAGAGAACTTTGGGAAGCGCTTGAAAACCGATTTGAGGGTAATGTGGGGATTTGTGCATCAAAGATTAAACTACTTAAAACCCAATTCTCGGTGTTCAAGTACTTGAAGAATGAATCACTTGATGATATCATCACGAGATATTATCATCTGATGACCGAACTCAGCAATTATTCCATTGCTTACAAAGAATATGAGATCGTGGAAAAGCTTCTTGATGCTCTCCCACCGATATGGGAGATGTACACTGTCTTGATGAGTGAAGATAAAGAGTTTGCCGACTATGACTTGGAAACAGCAGTCAACAAACTACGAACGTTTGAACTTAACATGGTTCGAAAAGAGACACCAACTGATCAGGTTCAAGATCCGGGAATGTATGGTGCAAAAGTTAATACAAGTTCAAGTTCGAAGCCTAAATCATCTGCTTACTACTCAAAAGGAGACTCGGGCGCTAACTCAACACATGAAGGTCATGTATCTCTCAACATGAATGGTGATGTGTGTTTTGTAGCTGGTGGATCAAATACTTCTAAACCTCAAGCAACCAAGGGTAGTTTTTCCTCAAGTGTTCCTAACAACAACTACTCTAAGATGCCCATGAGTGTTAAATCTGCCGAACAGCAGTTTGCTCTCTATGCATCTTTCATTGCTTCGTATGAAAATTACATTAAAGGTAAGATTGTTGATCCTGCAACTTTGGACGAAGACTATGATCAGATCGATGCTGATGATCTGGAAGAGATGGATCTGCAGTGGCAGATGGCGATGATTGTGAGAAGAGTTAAGAGGTTTATGAAGAAGACAGGTAGAAAGTTTGTTGGTGAAAGACGAGGTTTTGACAAGTCAAAGGTGCGATGTTATAACTGTCAACAAAATGGACACTTTGCGAAGGAGTGCACAAATGAACGTGTAGAACGCAGTCAGAACAGGTCTACACAACAGAGTGGTGGAAGTAGTGAGAATAGGGCGATGATATCCAGACAGGACGGGGAGTACAACTGGAATCTGCATGTTGAGGAAGTATTCGAACAGGCCAATTTAGTGACCATCGAAACTGCAGGAAGTGAGAAAGTGACTGGCGAAAATGAAGCTTACATGGCAGAAGTGACAGACCAGCTCTCCGAGGTAAGTACTAAACTCCCTTGTACGAAATGTGAAAATCTGTCTGAACAATTGACAACTATAACTGATCAGTTTGTTAGTTTGGATGCTCAATTTAAAACATTAAAAGAAGATCATCATTTCACTAAAGCTAGAGAAAACAGTTATAAGGTAAAAATAAAAGCTAGTGAGAAAGATATTAGAAGTCTTAAAGCAAATCTAGCTGAAAAAATTCAAGTAATTGATCTTAGCTATGAAGTGTTAGAAGAGAAAACCAAACTAATAGCTGAAAGGGATAAACAGATAGCTGATCACCAGGTGAAAGTGGTGGAACTTAACAGAAAGCTTGAGCAATTTAGAAATTCCTCCGCTATACTTGATCACCTCGTTAGTGATCAAAGTTCCCCAGTTAAAAGAGGAGGAATTAGATATCATGAAGTTCCACCACCTTACAATCATAACTATACTTATGATCCTAGTAATCAGAAATCTTTGATGTTGATTTTGGTCAGACAGTTTCGGTTAAGGTTACAATTAAAGATCCAGAAGTTAGTAAAGGCGAAACATGAAGTCTGTTTCTAATGTTAAGATTTCTGCTCCTAGTCCTGTCTCATCAAATTCGGACAAGACATCCGAGTCTAGTGAGACAAAAGAAGAGGCAGTGTTACCAAAAAGTGGAGAGAAACATAAAACAACTGAAAAGAATTCTCCACTAAACCCGTATGTCCCACCATATGTGAGACAAACGGGCAGTAATGCAGCCTCAACATCTAAAACAACTATTGAAAAGAAAGTTGAACACAGGAGTTGTTTCAGATGCAATCAATTAGGACACCTAATTGGTGATTGCCCTCTGAAGCAGAGATTCAGAGGTATGAGGCCTTCAAAAACTGAGAACAGAACTAACAGTAAGTACAATAATGGTAAGAATGAAAACTCATCAAAGTTCAGAAATTGGACTAATCCAGGTTTTCAAAGAAATTGATCTCAGTTTTTCCCTGTTAACAACCAAATCATGAGTAATAATTCATTTAATTCACGAAGGTTTGGATGGCCTCATAGTCAATTTACAAGAAGGTATCCTTTTAGGACTTTCAGAAATCATACTGATACTAACTTTGGATAGCCAAAGTACGGGATGTATCGACCCAAGACCAATAGGTCTTGGGTCCCCAGATTTTAATCCTCTGCTTTAATCGTGCACGAACAATTGAACATGGCTGCAAACAATCTATGGGTTGTGGATAGTGGCTGTTCCCGGCACATGACGGGTAACAAGAATTTGTTACACGAATGGAAACCTGTTCAGGGAGGAAGAGTGAGTTTTGCTGGAGAGAGCGGTGGAAGGATTACTGGAATTGGGACGGTGACTAATGGAAAAATGACTTTAGAGAAAGTGAATTTCGTTGAAGAACTGAAGCATAATCTGCTGAGTGTATCGCAGATCTGTGACAAAGATTACACTGTGCTCTTTACCAAGAATGAAGTGATCATGCTGTATCCTGGTTTCAAGGTACCATAGGATTGGATAGTTATGAAGGCTCCAAGAGAAAAGAATACGTATATTATGGACATGAGGTCGATGGAGATGGCAACAGAAGAATCGTGTCTTCTGTCAAAAGCAACTGAATCGGAGTCCGAGTTATGGCATAGAAGAATGGGGCATATTCATCTTCGGAAAATGAACTACATTGTCAAGAATGGGCTGGTGCTGGGTGTTCCCTTGAAGAATTTCAACTTTGAAGACCAATGCTTATCGTGCAAAAAGGGAAAGCAACACAAGAAATCCCATCACACCAAGAAGGTTAATTCAATAGTCAGTACCCTAGACCTACTTCACATGGATCTCTTCGGTCCCATGAATGTAAAAAGCCTAAGTGGAACATCATACTGCTTGGTGATCACTGATGATTTCTCTCAATACTCTTGGGTATATTTCCTGAAGTCAAAGGATGAAACGGTTCAGATGGTAATAAATTTGATTACCAAAGTTGAGAATATTATGGGGAAAAGAGTTAAATACATCAGGAGTGACAATGGGACTGAGTTCAAAAACTATCAGATGGAGATCTTCTGCTTACAGAAAGGGATAGAACACCAGTACAGCGCTCCGTATACTCCGCAACAAAATGGAGTGGCTGAGAGGAAGAACAGAACGTTAATTGAAGGAGCCAGAACCATGCTGGCTGATTCGAAACTTCCTGTGGTGTTCTGGGCTGAAGCTGTTGCTACAGCCTGTTATATCCTTAATAGAGTGTTAACTATTAAAAGATTGAATAAAACATGTTATGAACTTATGCATGGGAGAAAGCCCAACTTGAGTGGTCTCGAACCATTCGGGTCCCCGTATTCGATATTAAAGACAAATTCTAAATTTGGTGAAATAGCCGACGAAGGTATTTTAGTCGGATATGTTGTTGGGACTCCCAACAGACGAGTCTTTAATACATCGACCAGCAAGGTTGAGGTGGTGTGTAACACTGATATCACAAGTTACAAATCACCAAAACCAAGCACGGGACCCGCTGGGGTTTTCGACTATGATAGGCTTTTTAAATCTTTTAACATGCCTTACTTGGATTGTGCAGAAGTTGATGAGAGAATAGCTACGAAGATGCTTTACGATGAGGAAGACAATTTTGTGCAACGACTGCAGTACGATGAATGTCAGCCTTCCTCGTCAAATGCTGTCGATACCCCTGCTTCCTCTACAGAAGAGGAATTCTTCAATCCGTTTCACTCTCAACAACAACAATCACCCATTGATGAGCTACCTTCGAACTTGGAAGACAATCTGCAAGTCAGTTCGGTTCCGACTACGAGAGTTCACAAAAATCACCCTTTGGAGAACGTGATAGGTGATCTGTCTGACGGTGTACAAACAAGACAAAGCTTTAATGAGCACACCTGTGTTTATACAAGCATTAAAGATACAGGCATAATTAACGAATGCTTGTACACCTGCTTCATCAGCCAGATTGAACCAAAGAACTATCAAATGGCTCTCAAGGACAGCTCGTGGGTCGAAGCCATGCAAGAAGAGTTAGCCCTCAAGAAGATGGAGGTTTGGAATTTGGTTGCAAAACCGAAAAATGTGCATGCGATTGGCACAAAATGGGTTTTCAAATGCAAGAGAGATGAAAAAGGGATAATTATCAGAAACAAGGCGAGGCTGGTTGTAAAAGGTTTTAATCAGCAAGAGGGGATCGACTACAATGAGTGTTTACTCCTGTGGCGAGATTGGAAGCGATTAGATTGTTTTTGGCATTTGTTGCACACAAGGAGATGAAGGTGTTCCAGTTAGACGTGAAGAGTGCGTTTCTTAACGGTAAAGTCGATGAGGTAGTGTACGTTGAGCAACCTCCGGGTTTTACTGACCCAGACTTTCCTGATCACGTGTACAAGCTAAGTAAAGCGCTATATGGGCTACATCAAGCCCCTCGTGCCTGGTACTCAACTTTATCCGATTACTTGCTTGAGAATGAATTTGAAAGGGGAAGGATAGATAGTACACTGTTCGTTAAGAGAAATGGAAGAGACTTTTTTCTGGTTCAAGTCTACGTGGTCGACATCATCTTTGCTGCATCAAAAGTCGCCATGTGTCAGGAGTTTGAAGCCATCATGAAACAGAGGTTTGAAATGAGTGCTATGGGTGAACTAACTTTCTATTTAGGATTGCATGTTGATCAGAAGAAAGATGGGATGTTCATTCATCAGACTAAGTATGTCTAAGACGTTCTCAAACGCTTCAAGATGGAGGACAGCACTCCATTTGATACTCTAGTTTGCGTTAACCATAAACTGGGTGCTGATTCAGACAGCGATGCAGACGTGGACCCCACCCAATATAGTGCAATCATAGGTTCTTTAATGTACTTAACTGCTTCTAGACCTGATATTATGTTTGCAGTTTGTCTTTGTGCTCGCTTTCAGGCAAACCCAAAGGAATCTCACCTGAAGGGTGCAAAGAGGATATTGCGGTATCTTAAAGGCAAACCTAAGCTAGGGTTGTGGTACACGAGAGGTGGAGACAACAACCGACAGTTTTTCCCGGGGCATAACATGTACATCACATTGGACCCGGATGCGAGCGGTGTTGATGATTTCCGCGAGATCATCACGTTTCTACTACGCTCGCGTATATTCCACGCGATTACCACAACACTGCCGATATCTTTGCCAAACATTGAAGATTTCTGGCAGACAGTGGAATATGACTGTCGAGTCGAGCCCCCGGTTATGCGTGCAACGGTTAACAATCAGATAGTTCAGTTCTCGTCTGAACAGATCAGGGTGGCTTTACAGTTTGGGGATGAAACAAGAGACGATCCTACTGACTTTGTGGCTCCATTCCGAGATGGTGCGTTTCTGAGGATGGGATATTCTGGTCCCTTGGGAGATACTCAGAGACGCAAGGGGTTCTTGCTAGACCAGTGGCGCTTTCTCATGCACGTAATGATCGTGTGTATGTCAGGGAGAAAGGCTGGTACAGATGGCATGGGTGCGACCATGCAGTCGGCGATGACTGCTCTGACTTACAATAAGCGTTACAGCTTTAGTCAGATGGTATTCTATGAGATAGATCGTCAGAGAAGAGCGGTGGCGCGTGAGAGATTTCTTATGTATCCAAGATTCATTCAGATGATCTTGAATCACGTTGCTCCATCGTTACCTCAGCACCGCCCGATCAGATATGTAGAAAGTGTCAGCAAAAGGATCTTCGCCCAGTGCAGATCATCGAGTGTGAGGAGTAAGCCTGAGCTCCGTCCTCGACATACTCCACTATTTGGGTACTTGATCAACCCAGAGTATGTTCCAGATCATGGGGACGAGTTTCGAGATCCTCATCCACAACAGGCTGGAGCACCTCAACCACCTGAGGTACAACAAGCTATACCTGCTGCTCCTGTTGTGTCAACGGAGGAAAATGTAGACCTTGATGCAGCGTTTGGTGGTCAAGGCTTTTTTGATATGGAACGTGTTGATCCAGAGGAAAATGTGCAAGTCTCAGTTGCACAGGTTTCTAGTGTGAATGTTACTAGGGCAGCTACGACGGTGGCTGATTCTGATTCGTCAGATGATGATGTGGCTGAAGCGAGACGAATTTTGGTAACACAAGAACGGATTCATGGGAAAAGAAAGAGAGTCGATGATGACAGTGAGTCCGATTTTGAGGAAGAAGTACATCAGTTGGTCCGTAGATCAAGAAGGGAACGGACAGGTGCAGGTTCGGGAGCTGGTGAGAGCTCAAGGGTGGTACGTTTCACTCCACCCGCACTGTCCGGTATGACCATGGTTCCTACACCATTGCAAGTTACAAGGCCAAGCGCCACGGACGTTCCCGTGGTGGCTACCTCATCCTCATTCGGCCTCCCACCCACTACATTCCATCTATCGACTCCGGAGATTGTATCTTTGCCACCTCCAACTCTTACTCCAACGGAGGTTGTGGCAAGATTTATTGAGTCGACAGTTGTAGCTACTGCAGGGTTGTCAGTTACGATACCACCTGCGGTTACGTTTACGCCTACTTCTGAGGTCCCGGTTACAATGGAAATCCCTCCTCAGTACACTCAAGATATATCACATCTGAGGTTTGATTTCGATGCAACCTTATCCGACTCAGAACGAATAGCAGCGCTTGAACGGGTCGTGGCAGAACAATCAAGGGTAAATCTTATCCAGACCCATGCTATTCAGCGCCTCGTTGCAGAGAATCAGATACAATCGTCCTGCTGATCGAACATGGCAAAATCATTGATGCTTTGAAGGTGTTCTTGGCATCTCAGGGGGAGACGAGCTGTAAGGGTGATGAGCTGAGGACGAAGAAGCGTAATGATCGAGACGATGATCCCAATGCATCGAAAGGTGCAGGTGGAGAGTTGCCAAGAACTGAACAAGCTCTTGGGACTTCCACATCTCAGGGGGAGTCAACAAGTGCAGCGGGCGGTACAGGTGATGATGTGGTGGTCGTGGATGCTGAGGTGGATGATGATTTTATAGGTGATGATGAGGTATTACCAGTTGAAGAGATAGAGAAGATTGGTGCAGAGATTGTTATTGATAATGATATTGAAGAGGGAGAGATTATAAAAGAGAATATTGAGCATGAGATTCCGGATGTTGATAAGGCAGATATGAGTAAAGATATGGGAAGTGATGAGACGGAATGGGAAGAGCAGCCAAGATGGAAAGAAGGCTATGCTCAGTGGTTCGTAAAAATGAAGAAACCGGCGGTCCCTACTATGTTCAAGAAGAGTTACAACATTAGAGGTTATGCTGAATCGAGAAAGGGGATTATTTGCTGGATATATGATGAGCAGTTGAGGCTCTTTGTGATTAAAAGATATGATGGTGTTCAGTACTTCAAAAGGCTGTTGAGATCGTTGAATACATTGCCAGAATGTGAAGTGAAGGACTTAGCCAGATTGGGGTTGATAAACAGGAGTGATGATAACATGGCTAAAGTCATTGGAAAGATTGTTTGGAAGGAAAGTATAAAAGAGAAGAAGTTCGAGCTGTTGAAACCACAAAAGGGAAAACTTATTGAAGGCAAAGATCGAGGATTGAGAGCAGATGGCAAGCCTTGGATGATTATGAAGTATAAGCCGATCCGGTGTTTAAAAGAAGTGCCGATGAAACAAATGCCCAAGGATGTGTTCAAAGATCTGAAGTGGTGGTATGTTGATTGTGAAACAGCTGAGGCAGTAATGGAGGACGAAGATGAACAAGAGCTGCTGAGAGTGTATGATCCAATGCATCTAGTGAACTTGTCTCAAGCTGATCTGCAGGTGCTGAATGAGAAGAAAATATTTTATATTCCTGCTTGGAAAGAAGAAGTGAAGAAATATCAAAGAGTTGTTTCGGTTTGTGTACGAGAAGGAGTTCATTCGTGAAGATGAAAGATACAAGATTGTTGAAGATTACAAGACACGTGCTTGAAGTTAGAGATATGAAGCTACTGCCAATGGGGGGTCTGTTGGTACATGATGTCAGTAGTTCAGTGTCTAGTGTCTGTAATCGAGTTAGTTGGATTTGTGTTTTGGATGTAAGCGAAGTTCTCACAAGTTCGCTGATATAGGCGAACTTGTGGAACAAGCGAAGTTAGGAACAACTTCGCCTAAACATGCTAGGCGAAGTTGTCGTCTGATATAAGGACGAGGTTACGGCTAGGTTTTGTATTCATTCATAGTATCGAGTTGTAACGAGTTTACGAGTTTGTGTAATCGGTGATCAGTGAATCACGTGTTTCCAGTTGCAATACAACGTGTCTTTGTTTATTGTACGTGTGTTTGATCGTGTTACGTGTATCGTCTTCTACGCTCGTATCGTCTTACGTAGGGATTCTGCACCTACGTAGAACGAGATATTCCGTGTAGATCCGGCTGGGAACCTACAGACTTTTCTCTAGTTTTATACATAATCTTACACTTCTTTGTATATTGAACATACCAACCTGTATCTTTTATGTAATAAGTCAAATTTGACTTCTTAATTCTTTATCTATTTTCATACTTCTAGATTAGAAGGTAATCACTTAATTAGTAGCTTTTTTAGATATTTTTATTGGGGCATTTTAGAACTTAAATTAATATTCGTTTGTATTCAGATAAATAATGAATTAATCCACCCATTTAGTCAAAAAAGAAAATAGTATCATATAATTTTTTTATTTTTGTGAAAATAAAAAACGGAATAGAGTTTTAGGACTTGTATTGCATTAAATGTTTTAATGGTTGGTTTTGGGCCTATGAAAGTTAAAGAGCTTATATCCAGGCTCATAGATAAGAACAAACTAGTGTTGGGCTGATCCAACTTTTTCTTCTTATGTATCTTTTTTGAAGCAGAATTCCTTTTCTTTCACACTAAATTACCAAACTTTTTAGTTAAAAAGTTAATTGATTACCAAAGCTAAAATTAACACATATGAGGTTATATTCAAGTCTGATTTTTTTTTTGGTTCAAAACTTCATCAAGGTTACTTATGAAATTCTCAAAGATTTTAACGTTAATCATTGTTTTATTAAATTATTAAAATTTTAAAATCCAAATTCCATTAACGTCCGTATTTTGAGTTAAAATAATTAAATCATGATATCAGTCGTTTAGTTAACCAAACCGTGTTACAATTTGACACAAACTATTTGGAACACAATTTTTTACTTACAAATTAATTTAACTTTTTTACTTTTATGTTTTTATATATATGATATTTGCTTTATTGATGATTGAAGATTGAAGATACTAGACATGATCATCTTGCTTCTACTTTATTGTAGTGTGAATATAGAAAAGTTAAAGCTGCAAACAATCTCATGGAAACAACACCTCGGGATCACCAAATCTACCCCCTTCTTTAGTCTTTCTTGGCCTTCCATTGTGTATTCTTCCTTGAACTACTAAAATGTTTGTTGTTTCTTTGAAAATTTTAATAATTTATAATTTTCATTCCAAATTTCTAATATTTAAATTTCAAGATTCGCTTACTTTTATTTTCATAAATTTTCTTTTTCTAAAATCCAAAGCAATACACTAGAAGAGACAAATGAGGCCGGTAATTGTTATTGAAATATATAAACCATTAATGTATTGTTTATGGAATTATTAAGCATATTAATTGTTGCATTAATTACCAATGGCTGCTTGTGGTTACACTTGATATTGCACAAGTAGTGAACCATTTCTCTATCTCTGTATATTCTTGTGTAATGTCACAACTAATTAATGTCTTATGATAGGGTTGGCATATCGTGTATACCCGTACATGATAAGACACGAACATGAAATGGGTATACCTGTACACGACACGAAAACTTTTCGTGTACCTGTATCCTAAACACAAACACGAACCTGTTAATACCTGTAATACACGATAAGAGCTGTTTAGTAACACATATTTGACAACCTGTTTAGGGAAATAAAAGTCGTCAAAAGTTCATAAAAGTCTAAAAATAAAACATAAATCCATGATCCCTAACAATTTTAAGACAAAAAACCATAGAAGCAAACAATAACAAGCAAACAAAAGTCGTTGAAAGTTCATAAAAGTCTTAAAATAAAGCATCCAAATTCTAATCAAACAACATCAAGTTCCAAACTTCCAAGCTCCAATTGGTCTTTCTTCTCAAATCTTCAATTCCAAGCAAGCAAACAATCAAACCTACACACAAAATAAGTATAGTCAATTAGTCATATTAATCATATGGACAATTGGGCATATTCATATAGTTTTATCAAGCAACATTACTAAGTAGAAGGAAGCACAGGCGGGCGGCGGCGACTCTGACAACGGAGAGGAGAAACTGAGAAAGTCCGGTGAGGAAGTGGTGCCGGCTGAGAAGTGGTGGCAGAGGAATCACCGGAGAAGGGCGGCGGGCGAAGAGAGGTTTGGCCGGAGAAGTGGTGGCGGCGACGGAGAAGTGAGTTAGGGTTTGGAAACGTGAAAGTGGAAACGGGAGTTAGGGTTTGGGGATAAATGGATAATAATAGTTTATATATATATATATATATATATATATATATATATATATATATATATATATATATAATTATAAAAATCTAACCAGGTACTTACAGGTAAACAGGTATTTTACCTATTTTGACACGAAAATTAACAGGTAGATTCGTGTCTACCTGTTTAGTACACGAAACCTGTTAAGGCCTTACCGTTACCTGTTAAAGTCATATAGGTGCGTGTCGTGTATTCGTGTCTAAATTGCCAGCCCTATGTTATGGGTGTATTTTCACCAATTGAACTGTACATTGTTAGAAAGCATGATGCTATATGAAGATTCACACAATTGGGAAAATTTTCTAAATTATTTATTTGGGATGGATTCTTTAGCCTCAAGGTGGTCATCTCCTAAGTTTCTAGTCTAGGATTCTTGGTTCCCTAAGAATTACAAGTATTGGATCCAAGTAGGTATTTATGTGTATTTTGTGTGCTAGATTTTTTTTTTTTGAATGGCCAAACTTTATTAAAAAAAACTAGTGACTCTAGAAAGGAACAATATTTCAACAACATAACAAAGGCAGATTTTTAATCCACTTGGACTAACTAATCATAATTTTACTACCGCTGTTACTTGTCCACAATATGGATAATTGATGATAGAATCAACAATTTGGCCTTTTCTTCTTAAATGTCATTTCGAAGTCTACAAATCAGCCACCAAGATGTAAGAATAATACCTTTTCATAACGTTTTATTCTTGCCCGAACCAGAATACGAGTCAATCGAATTTAGAACTCCAAATCGGATGAATATCAAGCCACTTAGAAATAACAAGCCATACATTCAAAGTGATTTCGCAGGAAGCAAACTAATGATCGATTGATTCCTTCAGAGTTGACACATAAAGGGCAAAGAACTACCACAAATCATTGTGTGCGCTACCTTAGTAGCTTTGCATATATGCTTAAGTACAATACTAAATGGGAACGGGGTTGGGGGTGGGGGGCTTGTTAATTGAAGATTTGGTTAAAGTTGTGTTTGAAAATTTGCCTTTGAGCTAAACAGAACGATGCATATGACACTTCCAGGACCACAACCTCATAGTGGAATAGTCGTAGGTCCTACTGTGACTTAGGTGCCTGTTTTCACATTTGCTATGGTGACCATATAATAAAAAATGTTGACCTTGATAAATGATATAAAAAAGAATTAAAATGTTAAATCGTAAAATTGGTTAACCTTAAGAGGATTATACCAATATTTGCCTCTTTCTTTATTGATAGAAGGCTGTTTTTACTTCGATTATTATTTTTATTTTCACGTATCAACTAATTTATGTAGTGTATTTAGTTGGATATTAAACAAAATATAAAGAAAGAAGAATAAAAAGATATTTATACGCACCTTTTACACCTGAAAATTGAATGACGCCATATATTTCTAGATGATGGCACCTTAAAAGGAACTGACTACCATAAATTAGCACATTCCTTTCCTTTGGTCTAATGGCTATTTACACACATTTATATAAATCTAAGGCCATGGTTCAAACTTACACAACTACATGCTTCCTGTATTTTTTTTATTGGATTTGGTTTAGAGAGTTTATTAATACTTTATATATTTTTAACTAGATTCCATTTATATAGTTATTGTATATTTTCAATAGTTTTCTTGGTTTTCTACTATTATTTACTAAAATTTGATAGTTGTGATCAACTCAAACTCCACAAGTCATTTATTTGCCTATCTTAATTTATTACATTATATATACACGTATAAATCATACTTGTTAAAATATTTCAACCGGCCGACCCGACCTAAAATTGAGCTTACTAAATAAAGAGGAGATAACTATAGATATATTGAGCTTTGAGTTTAAAGTGACGATCATTAACCGATAGATATATTCATGAAAAATAAGTGACATTGATGGCGCGCAAACAATCTTCGGTTAGATGTTTATTATTTAACTTGTTTACAAGGCATGTGTATTTTTTTCCCTCTAAAGTCTAAACACATAAAATTGTAAGGATAGAAGGTTTTAGATAAAAATCTATGTTTAATGTTATTTTATGTCCCACAAGAATTTTATAACTATTATTCTTTAATTTGTTTTCATAAGTATGGCATTTATCTAACAAGCTTAACTCTTTAGAACCTAAACTAAAGAACATATATATGTTATATTCTATTTTGTATTTTTAATAACATAGTTTTATTATTAATTTTGCTAATCATATGATCATGGGGAAGTAGAGATTCTTCGGTGTGGGACACCCCTATTATTTCATGAAATCAATACAATCTTTGCATGCTTCTCATATTTTAATAATGTCTTTGAATCAATGTTAATCATTAACTGTAATGCTAAACAATTTTAGCAATTTCATAATTATTTTAACTTTACAACTATGAAATAAGCAAGTAAGCATAACTAACTGACGTAATATTAATTTATAAGTTGATAATTAACAACGAGAATGTACTCTAGTGATATCAAAGCGTGTGTATATAAATATATATCGTAGTGATGTTCCAACCCATAAGATTGAGTGTTCGAGTTTCATGATAAACAATAACTTAGATTTAAGAGTAGGATTAGAAGGATGTTTGTTTGTTTGTTGTTATAAAACCAATAGTTGATAATGCTTTTTTTTTTCTTATAATCGCGTCAAATTTTTTTTGTGTTTAAATACATTTTTATGGTGGCTGGTTATCTATAATTTAAATAAACTTATACACAGAGAGGCAGGTTTAAGACACGATTAATTTTTAGTAGAGTATTACGGATTTATAGGACCGTATAATGCATCTGATCCAAGTGTATTATATTGGAAGTAGTAAGATAAACGGTTACATATATGTTGCGTAATGTTTAAAGTGACATACGCAAGTTATACTTTTATATTTTTTGTTTCCAATATTTTTATATATTTTTTAGATTTTAATTTTATTTATTATAAGAAAGTTAATAATATACTTAGGGTTTGATGATGAAAGAGCTTCACAAATAAATGAGATGTTATATAATGTTTAAAAGCTATCTGAGTTTAGTACTCATGGCTAGGGGTGTGCAGGTCACGGTTCCAACCGGTGAAACCCGTGTACCCGGTTTACAAAACCCATATAATGGAACCGTTATTTGAAACCATGTACGGGTCCGGTTCTGAAATTCAGCTTGAAACGGGTAACGGGTCGGTTCCGGGTTGTACCCGGCGGACCAAGTCGGAACTGTGAAACCCGTCTCCGGCATCTCTATGCTTTTCTCAAACACCTGTTTTTCAAAAATTTCAACATGCATTGGTGAGGCTTATGCATCTTTTATATATTATGGTTCTAAATCGCTAATATTTTAAATTTTCATGGTTTAAACTTCATTTCTTTATTGTTTATAATTTTTAATCTTTCTTTAATTTCAACTTACTGGTTAAAATACTTTTATCATCTGCTCCATGAAAGTTCCTCTTTTTTTACTGGTTAAGTTAGTCTATCTGTATCTAGAAACCCTAAATGTATAGCTGAATAATACAGCTAAATGGCTAAGCGACGACAGATGTGGTCCAATCCGTGAAAACCGCCAACCCGTCCCGTAGAACCCATTTCAAAACCCGGACCGACCCATTTGTAGATGGTCCGGTTCCGGGTTTCAAAATTCTATGTAAACGGTTCCGGTTCTGGTCTGGGTTCCATGTAAACGGTCCGGGTCGTACCTGTTGCACAACCCTACTCATGGCCACTTATTTTTTTTACTATAAAATTGTTTCTTAATTATAAATAATATCTTTTTTTAAAATCGGATATTAATTTACAATATCCCTATTTTATAGGATTTTCACATCAAATAGTTGATAAGATATTTTTAATTTAGTGAGATGTTGTAACCCATTTAAGAACTATCTGGGTTTGGTAAGACCCATACCCGTGAATTTGGGTCAAATACATGAGAATCATTCATTTACAAATAAAGCCATCTGATGGCTTGAGAGAATTTAGGGAACAACCAGAGAGCTTTTAAAGGTTTCGTTTACATATATACTAGTTTTTATCCCCTCGTAACAGGGTTGTTTAAAATTTTCGTTTCTAATATTGTGAATGTATTTTTTTGAATCTTAGTTTATTTATTGTAAGAAGTTAATAATATACTTGAACTTATTTTGATTAATTTATGTTTGGTTATATTCATTTTTTAATGAAACATTGAATGAAATATCCACTTAATTTTTATATTTATTTGTTTATTTTTATTTGTTATAATTTGGATATTATTTTTTAAAAATTTTCATTTAAGTTAAATTTAAAAGAAAAAAGAATCGCTAATATAACTAATCCATATTAAGAAATTAAATTAGGGTTTGATTACGGGATTGGTTTTATATTACGTTTTAATATTTATATATTTTTTTGAATTTTAATTTTATAGGTTAGGTACAAATAAGAAGTTTGATTTTTTTAAGAAGGATAGGAAGGAGGGTATTTTAGTCTAATACTTTAATATCAAAACCCACTTACTTTAATCTCAAATCCCACTTATATTAATTTCAAAAACCCACTTACATAAAACCCAATTACATCTTCACTTATCTCTTACATCTTCACTTTAATCTCAAATCCCACTTAAATTAATTTCAAAAACCCACTTACATAAAACCCAATTACATCTTCACTTATCTCTTACAGCCACCACCACTCCACTGCCAACCGCCACCACAACCGTCACCCACCGCCACCACCTCGCTGGAAAAGTCCGAAAAAACACAATGAAAAAAATACAATGGAAAAATACATTATGAAAAAAAAAACACAATGATAAAAACACAATAAAAAACACAATTGTATGACACAATGTAAATAACACAATGGAAAAAACACAATGAAAAATACTATTGTATAACACAATTTTGTAAAACACAATTCGGTAAAACACAATTTGTAAAAAACCCACTAATTTTTTTTTTAATTTTTATATCACAATATGGTACTCATATAAAAGATAAAAAGACACTCGTTATTATGGTGAATTTGTTTTTCAATAAAAACGTCGTAAAAAAGTTATGGACGTTTTAAAATGATGGGGGAATTTGGCATGTGCCTTGCATGTGGAAAGAGAAAGTCAACAAATGTGTTATTCCTTTTATTCCATCCCCTTTTTTTCACGCTTGATTTCCCCCTAAACTAATCTCAACCCTCCATATTCAAAATCAATAGACAAGATTACTTCTTATCATTTCTACAAAAAGTATACTTCCTATTATAACATAACCCTTAATTTTATATTTTGAGGAAATTAATAATATAATTGGGGTTTGATAATGAAATGGTTTCACAAATAAATGAGATGTTATAACCCGTTTAACAGCTATCTGAGTTTGATGAGACCCATGACCCGCATATTTTTTTTACTATAAAATTGTTTCATAATTATAAATAATATCTTTTTAAAAAAATCGGATATTAATTTTTAGTATATCCCTATTTTATAGAATTTTCATATCAAATATTTGGTGATATTAATTTTTAATATAATGAGATGTTATAACCCGTTTAATGGCTATCTGGGTTTAGTGAGACCCATACCTGTGAATTCGAGTCAAATGCATGAGAAACCACCATTTACAAATAAAGCAATCTGGTGGCTTGAGAGAAAATAGGAAGCTTTAGTTTATATATACTTAAGATAAGATAAGATAAGATTTATTTAAGATTAAGATAATATATATATATATATATATATATTTAAATACTTATGAAAAATGATTTACTAGCAATAATTTGGAAACAGTGTATGAGTGAAATAAACCAAAGAAAAACATGCACAATCATGGAATGTCGAGTATGAGTATATAATATTCGATCGAAAGTATATTTCTCAAAAATGTCAACGGGATATTATTGTATATCTTTCGTCTCACGCAATTAAATATTCCAGTAAGATATTCTCGATTTTACATTATGTGTATTAATTTATAACATTTGTTTCCTACATCAACAGTTTCTAATCCAAGTTCGAATCATCTTACATTAGCGTTCCAGTGGAATACAACTGTAAGAATTGACCACAGAAGCTAGCTAATAATAGCATGCATTTCTTGTTATCTATAATATATATAAACGAAACCCCTAAAATCCTATGTGTCGTGATGTGGTGGCTCCCTTCTTTTATGGAAGCCACCAGATTACTTGATTTTTAAATGGAGGTCTCTCATTGATTTAACGCAACTTCATAGGTATGGGTCTTACCAAAACCAGATAGCTCTTAAACGAGTTATAGCATCTCATTAAATTAAAAATTAATCTTACCAATTATTTGATCTGAGAAATCCTATAAAATATGGATATACTAAAATTTAATATCCAATTTAAAAAAAAAAGATATTATTTATAATTAATAAATAATTTTATAGTAAAAAACATAAGCTGGTCATGGGTCACCAAATCCGGATAGCTTTTAAACGTGTTATAACATATCATTTATTTATTAAACCATTTCATCATCAACCCCTAAGTATATTATTAACTTTCTTAAAATAAAGAAAATTAAAATCCAAAAAATAAATATTAAAAAACGAAAAATGTAAAACAACCATTCTCTCAAGCCATCAGATTGCTTTATTTGTAAATAAAGGTTTCTTACGCATTTGACCCGAATTCGCGGGTAAAGGTCTCACAAAACCCAGATGTTTGATATGAAAATCCTATAAAATAGGGATACACTAAAAATTAATATCCTATTTTATTTAAAAAAAGATATTATTTATAATTAAAAAACAATTTTATAATAAAGAAAATAAAAGGATAATGACTATCACCAATCCCAGATAGCTTTTAAACCGGATTATAACATATAATTTATTTGTGAAACCATTTTATCATTAAACCTCAAGTATATTAATTATTAACTTTCTTACAATAAATAAAATTAAAATCCATATATATATATATATATATATATATATATATATATATTAAAAACGAATAATGTAAAACAACCCCCGTAATACGGGGGATAAAATCTAGTTATATATAAGTTTATAAAAAGTTCAGGTTTTTAGAATGAATATTTTAAAAAGTTCTTATATAACCATATATATTGTATGTATAAATATAAATGAAAACTTTGACATAATTTTTAGAGCATAGGACGTACTGGGTGTGTGAATGTAAATAGTGTCACGTAGGAGTTACATGTGTAAGAGATGTATCTCCCAAGGGTAGAGGATGTCGTTCTATCCCCCCCCCCCCACCCAATCGGCACCATATCATTTCCGTTTTCCCCTAAAACGATGAGTCGTCCTTAACTTCTCAACGCTTTTTTTTATATAAAATGTTATTACTAAATTTTTAAATAATAAAATAATTTTAAAGAAATAATTTCATTATCTAGAAGACCAAATATAAATAAAATAAAAAATTACATAAAGTTGGTTTTAATTAAAGATATATAATGTTTATTTTCTTAAATCTAAAAATGCGTACTTAATTTTAGTTATATTATAATACTAGGTTTTATCCCCCGTATTATGGAGGTTGTTTTACATTTTTTGTTTTTTAATATTTATTTTTTGTATTTTAAATTTCTTTATTTTAAGAAAGTTAAATGTTTGGGATTCCTTATTTGCACCTCCTTTTGACTTATATAAGCTATTTTTGATAAGTTACTCCCTCCAAGCTTATCAAAACCTCCTTATTCCTTCTTTAAACACTTAAAAAAGTCGTATTACTGATGTGCTTGAATTAGTTTAATAATTATTAACTAAATTAATTAAAAATAAACACTAAGTAATATTCTAGACTCTCTAAAACTACTAACCGGCAAGTGAACCGATTGACTCTAGTAAAGTTAAGTAAGTCTGGATATCAAACCTACGAGACTATCTAAATTATGTTTATTAGCTAATTAGACTCAACTACAAAATACGACTTATTAATTTATATTTGGTTGGGGGGTTTTATTTAAAATACTAATTTAAGACTATAATTAAAAATTAATTAAGAAAGCATGTAATTTAAACGAAAACAAGAGTTTATTATTTAAATAATATGATAATAAGAAAACTACCTAGGCTAGACTTCCCTAAATTTTAGTAATGAATTGACTCTGGAAATATTTAGTTATGGTCTGGGATCGTAAAATAGACACTTAAAGAAAACCCGAACAGGACCCCTGACCCGTCTCAAGAGACACCTATAGATTTCTAACAAGTTTTAACGCACACCAGTATTAAAAATCAAGTTCCCTTACGGTTACCTAATTATTTAAAATTAGTTCCTTTATACGAAATCCTACCTTACAGTGCGGAAATCAAAGGCAATTTATTATACTTAATTGATTTGATAAACAATAATAAATAATCAACCCTAGACGAACTCCTTACGAAGAACTAAATCTAGCAAGATTAAATAGTAAAGACTTATCAATAACCTAGCACTTTACAGATTTTAGGTTAGCAGCACACTTAGGTTTATTTGACAATATTATTCCTATGACCTTATCATGCCATCAATCATAAAATAATCAAAAACACGAAGTAATTGACCTAATAGCAATCCTATCATATGACAAACAATAATCAAGGAAAACTATGGAATAAAACTCATCAAACAATCCTAAACATTCATACGCATAAATTAATTATAAATAAATCTTTTACTAAATCATAAAAACCATAACGATAAATAATCCCGAAGTTAAATCAAAACATCAAAGTAACAAACAAGTAAGAATTCATGACGGTAAAATAACGAAAAACGAAAGAAACAAAAGATAAAACCCATGTTCTTCGTCTTCAACTTATATGGGCAACACCGGATGATTCTTCGACTCCAAAGCTGCCAAAAGCTGATCTCGGAAGCCCTGGAACTCACCAAATTCGGCTGGAACTTCACAGTATGCTTAAGGGTGAGTTTAGGGGTCTTTAAATAGGCAACAGGAGGCTAAAAATATGAAAGTCGATTTAACATTCTGGAAACTTCTGACATATGGGCCGCCGCGACGCGCGGCTGGCTTACCCTCCCAGGTCGCGCGGCGCTCCGGCAATCAAAGGTGGGGCCGGCATGCCTAGCCGGTTCGGTTCCCTTCCTGGTCTGGTCCGGTTTGTTTCCTGATGGTTCGGTTCTCCGGTTCGGCTTGTTTTTTCTCCTTTTTCATCCTCTTTTCACCACAATTAAAACCCAAAACCTAAAACATAAAAATATATTAGTAGTATACAAATCTTACGAAAAACCGAATAGAACTAATAAAATAATAAATAAAATGTATACGGGATTAATGTATATTAATCGTTATATCAAATATCCCCACACTTATTCTTTTTTCATCCCTGAAAAAGTCTCATTGCAATGGGATCAGAATCGGGTAAATACAGTATTACAAACATATAGGTTATCTTAAAATTTTTAGAACAACGTAAAAACTGCGATCATCGATATTGTTGTCCACTTAAACCATGCCTTTGTCTTTACCGGGACAAGTAAGATCCAACTATTATTATTATTATTATTATTATTATTTTGTATATAATCTATTAGAACCCACAGTCAAGACCCGTTTTATTTTAGATTTTACCGGATCAAACCACCCTAACTTGACTTAAACCTCATAAATAGCAGATTAAAACATTGTTGCACATTTTTCATGAACAGCTTAGACGATCAAGGATATTGTTTATCCACCTAAATTTAAACATCAAAGTCTACCCAACACCTATTAGATACGAGTAAGGTTCAATTATTCAACTAACTAGCTAGTGTTCCCCACTACATGACATACCCCCGTTATCAAGCAGTACCTCGGACCCATTACCACCCGTGATTTTATAAGTTTCCATCTGTCGGTTTACATACGTCGTGTCTCTAGTTGATTCTGTTCTTAATGGTATGGGACGCAAGTAAGAGGACCACATATGACTAACAGCGGGATGATCACTAGATCATCAAGATTTTACTTCACTGTAATTGATGTAAGTGAGTGTAATAATTGCAGTAAACTATAGGTTTATGCTTAAAAGCTTTTATTTATTTAAAAATCCGAAGATACCTAGATGAACAACCATAAAACGACCCGTGGTCTCTGAACCCGAGGCATCCCATCAATACAGGATTTAAGGCTATAAAACCATACGCCTATGAAGTGTTAACCACTAAAACTAGAAGTGCAAGTTTTAAGTTTATATCACCGGCTACACGACATACTTTAACGTTTAAACGTACCAAAGCATCGTATGATAGCGTATTCAGATTTCTATAAAATTCATTATTTTCTACAATCGAACTAAAAAAGAGGCTTGAGTATGGCAGACCTTTCATCTCGTATTTTATACAGACTCAACACGTTTCACACTAAAAATCATATTTTATCGTTTATAAACCAACTATCAAACTGCCATTTCATTCTCAAGGCTGAGCCTACCGACACATCCCAAGTTAAGTGTGTGTTCTTTAATTATATCTTATTATTAGTAGTTTGAAAAACCGATTCCCGATAAGTATCCTCATCTCCCATTTAAACGCAAAAAGAAACAAAACCAAAGGACATTTTTCAAAACTTTTTTTTTTATAATTAGAAACTTAAACGAAAAAAACTAAAACGAAAAGAAAAATTTATGTATTCCCATCCCCACACTTAAAATTTGCATTTTCCTCAATGCAGGGACAGAAACACGACTCAAAAATTAAAAAAAAAAAACCTAAAAATACAAAAATAAACAAGAATAAAACAAAGCTAAAAATTAAAACTAAAAATATAAAAACAACGTAAAAAAAGGAAAAAAGACTTAGCTGGTAGTATGGAAGACTGTCAAAATGCCAGTCTCGTCGCCATGAATTCTCTCCTCACCGCTTTGCTCGCCATGATTATTTATCTCATTCTCTCATTTCTGAAAGGACACAGCCTCTCCACTCGACGTACCTATGCGAATACAAAATAGAATATCTAGAAAATAAAGTCTACTTAGGTTTCTTGGAAAAAATCATACCAACCCATCCTTCTAGCCATACAAGTTCAGATTAATAATTATACAGACCAACGAAAAGAAAAACATCATAAAAGAAAAATAAAACATAAAAAGATACAACTCCCCATGCTCTCTAGGACGTCCCCACACTTAGTCTTCATCCTTGTCCTCACTCTGCTCGAATGTTTGATACGGTTCAGCTTCCTCAAATTCACGCGATCTCGGCCCATAAAATGGCGCACCATACCCATATCCATGACCATAACCATAGCATCCCGAACCTCCCGGAAAACTCGACCCACTTGGCCCACTTGGTCCTGACACAGGCGGCTGTCTCAAATAATCAGGCAGACCAATATGCAATCCAGTCATCAAGTGCCTCATATTCTCATCTTGTCTCTGTTGACTGTCCATCATCAGCTGTCTAATCCCATCACACTACTCATTCACGTAACCCCGTATGTGTTCGAATCCCGACTCCATCCTATCATATAAAGAATCTAAAGTAAGTACCTCGGGATGGGGCTCTCGAACTGGAAACTGTCTTCCCGGTCTCTCTTGTCTATGTAACGGCCTCTGATGTCGGGTAGGCAACTCAGCACGCATTATCACGGAGACCTTAGAATCAGGGGGTGTAAGCTCTGTAGGACCCAAACGAGCCCCTTCGCATGCTAATGGATCAAAGGGCTTTAAAATCCCAGACAACCTCAACTCTTTCACACCAATATACTCAACCATCGGCCCTTGTTTCAAATATTCCGGTTTATATTTCTCAAAAACACCCAGATTCTTTGCCAACAATGTAACATAGGGGCCCATATTTAGCTTTGATCTCTTTTGTGTACCTCCCCTTCTATTTCGATGAAACAATAAAGCCAAAACACTCGCCACATTAACAGGCCTTTGTTCAACCATAACCAATAAACAGAACAAATCCAACCAATTCACCTTATTCTCACCTGACCCTCGCCCAACCAAGGTAGTACTTAAAATTTTATGAATATACCTCTAAACCGGGTCACGAATGTCCGATGCTACCATACTCCCTAAAAATGGAGAAACCTCAATCTTCTCCCAAAAAGTAGCCAAATCTGTGCCGGTCAAACTAAAGGGTTTCTTATTTCTAAACGCCCCTCGCAAACTCATGTGAAACTCGACCGTATTAACTTCATATTCTGTGTGAAAACCACTCGCAACCCCGAACTCAGCCATCATCATCTCGTATTTCTTTCTTTCCAACGTAAACGAAACTACGTCGGGTTGATCAAAATTACCTTCTTTAAACCGAAACGTACACAAAAACTCAAACGTTAACTCTTTATACTGTTGTTCCTTTAAGCATAACATCGCTTTAAACTTCAGGCCCAACAACTCCTCAATCCTACCTCTTTGTCCCGATCTCATCCAAAGTATCCCAATTAATCGTTTTGAAAATCAGCATATCCGACCCCATAAGATCATGCAACTTCTCATATTCTTTCAAATCTTCCGCAAATCAGAGTAACGTACAATCTCTCATATCCCTACTTTTTCGCCTCAACGGTACCACCCTTTCTTTGTAATTAATCACTCGCTTTGTTGTTATTCCAACCACATCCTCCATTTCCGGCTCATCATCTTGCGGACTCGGTGCCGGACCGCATCTTCGCTTAGTTGCTCCTTGTGACGATCCTTCTCCTGACATCCTGAAAAAACACAAATAAACAAGCAAACAAAGGGAGAAAATTAGTATCCAGGTACAAAATTTAAACGACCAAATTCGTCTGAATGTAGATTGAGTAAGAACGAGCGGCCATTTTTTAGCGAATAAAGTTCAACGGATAACCAAATTCAAAAAAAAATTAACTAATTAACCAACAAAACAACAATGACTCAATGTACACTACCCCCACCCGCCATATTAATTGTCCCAATTAAGCAAAAGTGCTATAAAAAACAAACATTGAGTTGTAAACTAACGAAAAATCACGATTAAGACTTGTATATAAAAATAATATTTCAACATTCAAACAAAATTTTCACTTTGCAATACCCAAACCGGCCCAACCGCAACAAACTAGTAACTTTGGAAAATCAAACCGAACCACCCGCAACCAATAATGCAACATATAACTTCAACCCGACACAAACCGACAAACCAAATATATATTCTAACTGAGTTCAAGCCGGTCATTAAAACCCACAAACTTACTTCAACAAACTAACAATTCATCAGAACCCCGACAAACTAGTTTATAAAAACTACTAAAAAACTAACAAAACAAGGCTAAAAATACAAAAACAAGTACAAATGGTGACAAGAAATCATACCTTAGATCTCGAAATGCAAGAATTAAGAGGTAAAATTTTTTTGAAGTAAAGTGGTGAATGTGGCTTGATTGGTGAAGGATATAGGGAAGTTAATGGTGGGTTATGGTTGTTTGATGTTATATTAACGATTTTAAGGTTTGATTTGGTGAAAAATGGTGAAAAAATGGTGGATTTGGTGGTGGAATGGTAGGGTTTTCGTGGGTATGGTATGAGGTGTGAAGGAGGGTTTGAAATTTGGGGAAGATGGTGATTATAATAATATATAAAATAATAAAATAAAAAAAATAATTTAATTCTGGTTATTCCTCACCGCGCCGCGCGACTGGGGGGTCAGTGCCCGCCGCGCGGCGCTCCGGCCCACATACATATTATTAATTTTTTTTATTTTTTATTTGGATTAGGGGTTTTAACTATTACGTGTAGGACTTACCTGGCGCTTCCCCTTACCTGACGATTCCTCTTCTGATGTCGGTAATGATCCCTCGAGACGACTCAAATAAAACGAAAGCTACCAGACAAGGTTAGTGACGCAAAGACAAAAATAAAGAAAAACAAATATAATTAAAAGTATACAAACTCTACACTTGAGTTTTCACTCAAGAACCATGTGTGACAAATAAGTGAGACGGATCGAGAGGAGTTTCCTCCGTCTCGAATGATTCCTCCGGTCCTCCAAGATAGTGCTTTAAGCGATGATCGTTCACCTTCCACGACGTTCCATTATCTGGATTTTCCAGCTCTACCACTTCATACGGAAAAACTTCCTTCACCAAGTACGGTCCCGTCCACTTCGATCTCAACTTTCCTGCAAATAACTTCAAATGAGAGTTAAATAGCAATACCTTATCTCCTTTCTTGAACTCTTTACCGCCTTTCAAAAGTCTATCGTGTAGAGCTTTTGTCTTTTCTTTGATATTCAATGACCGAGAATATGCTGCATCCCGAAGCTCCTCCAACTCATGAATCTGAAAGTACCTTTTCCTCGCGGCCGTGGTAAGATCAACATTCACAGTCTTCAAAGCCCAATACGCACGATGCTCCAACTCAACCGGAAGATGACAAGACTTACCATAAACAAGCATAAACGGTGTAGTACCCAACGGAGTCTTGTATGTGGTTCGAAATGCCTACAATGCATCATCTAACTTCTCCGACCAATCCTTCCGATTTACCCCAACCGTCTTCTCCAAAATCCTCTTCACCCCTCGATTAGCATTCTCGACTTGACCATTCGTTTGAGGGTGATAGGCAGTAGAGGTACGATGAGTAACCCCTTAATGAGCTAACGCCTTCTCCATGACGGTATTACAAAAATGGCTTCCCCGATCGCTAATAATAGCTCTCAGAGTACCAAAGCGAGTAAACAACTTCTTGAGAAACCTCACAACAACTCGTGCATCGTTCGTGGCCAATGCTTGAGCTTCCACCCACTTCGACACATAATCAATCGCTACTAAAATATACTTATTACCGTTTGACGGGGGAAACTGTCCCATGAAGTCGATGCCCCAAACATCAAAGATTTCAAAAATTTGTATGGGGATTTGAGGCATCTCATTCTTGGATGAAATATTACCTGTTCTTTGGAACGCATCATAAAGCTTCACAAACTCCTCAGCATCTTTAACAACCGTCAGCCAATAGAAACCACTATCAAACACCTTCTGCGTAGTAGCATGCGCACCATGATGACCTCCAGTCAACCCTTCATGAACAAGCTTGAGAATATCCCAACCTTCTTACTTCGTCACACTTCTCCTCAGAATCCGAGCACCACCAATCTTGAACAAGAACGGGTCATCCCACACATACCGATTAACATCCCGGAAGAACTTCATCTTTTGTTGCATAGTCATACCCTCCAAAACAAAACCATTAGCCAAATAATTAGGAAAATCAGTGAACCATGGCATACCTTGCTTCCCGGCCGCAACAAAATCGATCAACTCCTGAGGGAACGTGTCACCGATCTCTTCCTCACGCAACTCTTTTCTCGTCGGGTCCTCTAAGCGGGATAGATGATCGGCCGCTAAGTTTTCCGCAACCCTCTTACCTTTAATCTCGATGTCAAACTCGAAAAGGCTTCACGTCTTTATTTTGAAAGAGGAAATGCAAAGCTGCATGATCGGTGAAAACGGTGGTCTTTGAAAGCACGAGATACAAGCGGAACTTGTCAAATGCGAAAATAACGGCTAAAAGCTCCTTCTTGGTAGTGGTGTAGTTCTCTTGAGTATCGTTCAACGTCTTGCTAGCTTAATAGATGGGGTGAAAATTTTTATCTTGCCTTTGCCCCAAAACCGCTCCAACCGTATAATCACTAGCATCACACATGAGCTCAAACGGCAAGTTCCAATCGGGAGAACAAAGAATGGGAGCACCGGCGAGCTTCTCTTTCAAAAACGTGAATGCCTTCACATACTCATCATCAAAAGCAAAAGGCACATCTTTCTCGAGGATTCGGGCCATCGGGCGAGTAATTTTGGAAAAATCTTTGATAAATCACCGATAAAACCCCGATGGCCTAAAAACTCCTAATCGCCTTCACATTCGTCGGTGGAGGAAGTCTACTTATAGTATCAATCTTCGCCCGATCCACCTCAATACCATCTCTCGAGATCTTATGACCCAACACAATCCCTTCCCTCACTATAAAATGGCATTTCTCCCAATTTAACATCAACTTCGTTTCAATACACCTCTTCAACATCTTCTCAAGATTAGCCAAACAATGATCGAAAGAATTACGTAAACCGAAAAATCGTCCATAAACACTTTCATGGACGTCTCAATCATATCCTGAAAGATGGCCACCATACAGCGTTGAAAGGTAGCCGGAGCGTTACATAGTCCAAACGGCATGCGTCGGTATGCAAACGTGTCATAGGGACATGTAAAATTCGTCTTCTCTTGGTCTTCCGGTGCATTGGGGATTTGAAAATATCCCGAAAAACCATCAAGAAAACAATAAAACTTCTGACTTGCCAAACGCTCCAACATCTGATCAGTAAACGGCAATGGGAAGTGGTCATTCCGGGTGACATCATTCAATCGCCTATAATCAATACACATACGCCAATCGGTAACTGTACGCGAAGGGATAAGCTCATTCCTCTCATTCATCACAACAGTCATACCTCCTTTTTTCGGAACAACTTGGGATGGGCTCACCCATGGAGATTCGGAAATCGGGTAAATCATCCCGACATCCATCAACTTCAATACCTCCTTCTTCACAACTTCTTGCATATTCGGATTAAGACGCCTTTGTGGTTGCACCACCGGTTTGTACTCATCCTCCATAAAATTCCGGTGCGTGAAATAAGCGGGGCTAATACCTTGAATATCGGAAAGTCTCCTTGCAATCGCACTCTTATGCAACTTCAAAACGTCTATCAACTTCGACTTCTCTTCTTCCGTTAACTTGGATGACACAATGATGAGCAAGTTCGAGCCCTCATCAAGATACGCATACTCCAAGTGTGACGGGAGTACCTTTAACTCTATTGGAGCGGGTTTCTCCACAGTCATTCTCACAACTAATTTCATTCACCTCTATCATCTCGGGCAAACCCGAAATTTCAACCAACTCATTACAAACTGAATCGTTCTCACATGACTCATCCTCACCCAAATCATCACAATCAACCAAACCATTACTTGCCACGAGGTCCGCACCACAAATATAATCGAAGTAGATATCAATATCTACAATAAACGAGTTAATAAAATAAACCGAGTGGCATGGACCACTGAAATCATCTTGATCACTCGGATGCTTCATCGACCTCGTGACATCATAAGTAACATTCTCATCACCAACCCGAAGCGTGATTTTTCCATCATACACATCGATAAGCGCCTTCGTGGTTCATAAGAACGGACTACCAAGAATAATGGGGACCTTCTCGTCGGACTCCATGTCACGCATCACAAAACAACCGGGAACACAAACTTATCCACCTTCACTAACAAATTCTCGATAATACCTCATGGATACTTAACCGAACGATCGGCCAACGATAAAGACATGTGAGTTGGTGTAAGCTCGCTTAACTCCAACTTCTCATACAAAGAATACGGCATCAAATTTATACTCGCACCAAAATCCGCCAATGCATGGCTCATCGAATCACTACCGAACAAACACGGAATCGTAAACACTCCCGGATCTGACAACTTCTCAGGCACGCGGTTCAACACTACCGCCGAACAATCTTCCATAAGGGGAATCGATGGCATCTCCCCCAACATGTCTTTCCTTTTCAACAGGTCTTTCAGAAACTTCGCGTACATCGGCATGTGTCAGAGTGCTTCAATGAACGGGAGATTAATCTTTAACTATCGGAACATATCAAGAAAATGCCCATACTCTCGCATGTATTTCTAGTGTTTTGCGCAAGCGGGATATAGGATACCAGAGCAATTAATCACAGGTGATGGCCGGACTTCAACTGGCTTCTTCACTGCTGGCGGTGCAACTGGTGCGGTGTTCTGCACTTTTCTCGGTACTTCCATCTCGGTTTCTTCATCCATCACCTCCTCATCTTCCACTTAAACCTCATTCCTTCGCACCTCGGGACCCAAAACCCTGCCGTTACGAGTAGTAATCGCATTTATTTCAACGGCCGGATTCTGTTGAGTAGAACCTGAAAACTGTCCCGGGGGTCTCTCATTCAATTGTCTGGCAATATCACCAATGGTCCGTTGCATGTCGAGCGTAGCTGATTGTTGATTCTTCAATAACAGATCATGATCGACAAGAGTCTTTTGAGTGACTTGATCTCTATTAAGGATTTGCTGCATCATTTCTTCCAATATTCCCATACCACCACTCGAATCTTTCCCATTACCCGAACTTTGCTCATTAGAACTTCCACTGTTATACTGGCCTTGATTTCGGTTATAGGGAGCTTGGAAACCAGGTGGCCCACCGTCCGGGCGCCAATTTGAGTTGCCTTGCCCTTGGTTCTGATTCTGATTCTGATTCTTGTAGTTGTTCTAGTTCTTATTGTTGTTGTTGTAAGCATTAAAGACGCTGTTCTGACCAGCCACAAAATCAACTTCTTGATTGTTCATTAATGGATACTCCAAGGTACCATGACCACCCCTACACATCTCACACTTATCCACCTTAGTCTTTAACTCTTTTATCTCTCGGGTGAGATTCTCCAAAGCAGCAGCCATACCAGTATCCAGGTTAACTTGGTGTACACCTCGAGCAGATGAGGATGTACTGGTGACGGGATTTGAATTCCCGCCTCGTGGCTTCTTTGCGTACTCAAATTGCGTGAAACTTTCAAACATCTCGTTACACTCGGTCACATTCTTCTTGTCCATCAGATTGCCCCCAGCAGCTGTGTCAAACCTCGATTGAGTCAATAAGTAAGCCCATTGTAAAACTTCTCAAGAATGGCCCACGGTGTGAGCGCACATTGTGAACAAAGGGAAAGCAGATTCTGAAAACGCTCCCAAGCTTGGTAATATGCCTCATCCGGCTCCATGTGGAAGGAGTGGATCTGATCACGGAGGCGAGAGGCCTTAGCAGGTGGAAAGGATTTCTTGATAAAAGCATTGCGAAGCGCCTCCTATGTGGTGAATGCTCCAGCAGGTTGCAAATCGAGCCAAGTAGCGGCACGACCCGAAAGTGTAAACGGGAACAAGTGAAGGAATATCGCATCCTCATTAGCACATTGCAAATTGAACGTTTTGAACACACGAGTTAGACGGTTGATGTGTGCCGGTGAATCTTCTTCTTCATGGCTATGGAATTGGTGGTATTGGGTGATGTTGGTCATGACGTAGGATGGGATTGGCCATGATTTAGGGTTATTAATGTCGGGAGCGAAAATGGGTGAGTGGGCTTCATGGAATCCTTCGAAAGCTTGCTAGTACACAGTGCGGTTATTTTCAGTCATTGGGATGGGTCTGGGACTCGGTGGTGGTGAATTGGCGGGTGATGATTTTGGTAAAGTATCTATGGTGATCAGTTGTTTTTCTGACGAACTTGCCTCGGACTTCAACGTAGTAGGTCCAAAACAATTCAGCAGCGGTCCTTGCGAACGAAGATGTGGCATATACCTACAAAACGCACAAGACCGAGTAAGTAGTTTCTAATAAAACGAAAATAATAAAAACAAACTAATAATTAAAAACAAACTAGACTTAATTAGACTTCTACGACTCAAACAAAAACGTAAACAAGTAGCACATATGTAGCAAGTAGGTCCAATCAAAGCTAATAACGCAATTGCTAAGAGTCCCCAGCAACGACGCCAAAAACTTGATGTGCTAAAAGTAGTTTAATAATTATTAACTAAATTAATTAAAAATAAACACTAAGTAATATTCTAGACTCTCTAAAACTCGACTAAACTACTAATCGGCAAGTGAACCGATCGACTCTAGTAAAGCTAAGTAAGTCCGGATATCGAACCCACGAGACTCTCTAAATTACGTTTATTAGCAAATTAGACTCGACTACAAAACACGACTTATTAATTTGTATTTGTTTGGGGGGGGGGGGTATTTAAAATACTAATATAAGACTATAATTTAAAACTAATTAAGAAAGCAAGTAATTTAAACGAAAACAAGAGTTTGTTATTTAAATAAGATGATAATAAGAAAACTACCTAGGCTAGACTCCCCTAAATTTTAGTAATGAATTGACTCGGGAAATATTTAGTTATGGACTGGGATCGTAAAATAGACACTTAAAAGAAAACCCAAACAGGACCCCTGACCCTTCTCAAGAGTCACTTATAGATTTCTAACAAGTTTTAACGCACACCAGTATTAAAAATCAAGTTCCCTTACGGTTACCTAATTATTTATAATTTAGTTCCTTTATACGAAATCCTACCTTACAGCGTGGAAATCAAAGGCAATTTATTATACTTAATTGATTTGATAAACAATAATAAATAATCAACCCTAGACGGACTCCTTACGAAGAATTAAATCTAGCAAGATTAAATAGTAAAGACTTATCAATAACCTAGCACTTTACAGATTTTAGGTTAGCAGCACACTTAGGTTTATTTGATAATATTATTCCTATGACTTTATCATGACATCAATGTAACGTCCGTTAATTTCCGTTAAAAGGTTTAGCCTTGTAGCGTCGTGTATATCTTTTGGGTTTGACCCGACACTCTCCGGGGAGCTCCTGGTCACCCTCGTAAACCTATCATACTTAACCTCTCGCACAAGTTCAACCATCAGTGAAGTAGAGGAACTAGAATGTATTTTTGTTATTATATTATATTTAAAAAAAATTAAACCCTACCCTACCCTAACCTCCGATCGGCGCAAGCAGCATCCCCCCTTCTCGTTTTGCATGCAACCAGCCACCACCCAGCCTTCAAACGTTCAATTCCAGGTTGGTATTAGATGTCTACAACTCTTTTTCACCTTAATTCATCCTTATGGCTCATTTATTCGTCGTTAAACTGCTTGTTTTAGGCTTACCGAGTGGCTGTTCAATTGGACAGTTTCGGGGCTGTTTCGGCTAAGGTTTTTGCACCACAATCTTCCTAGGTATGTCCCATATAACATACTTTAAAATCATGTCCATTGGTGTTCGTTTGATTGGTCAACTAGTTGTAGATTGAAAACTAGTTTTCGGTTGTCTAGAATAGTGATTTGTTGCGGTTAACGCGAGGGATGAAGTAAGTGATGACCAATTCAGTTTGGATAGCTTCAGTTTAATGTATGGGCTGTTGAAAAATGATTTTTATAAGTATTGGGGCTGAATTGGTTGTCGGTTACTCAAACGGGTCGGTACAACGCACATTCGCGTTTGTTGAATGGTTAGCACGTTGTGCTTGTGAGTTACCGACCCATTTGACTTGTGTAGCGTCGTGTGGACTTGTTGGCTGTGAATTTATCATATTGGGTCCACACGGGGATGAGTTGGATGTTAATTGAATAAACAACTCTTAAACGCGCGTGCTAGTATCACATAATGCTTCTGGGGGTAATTTGGGAATTCTTTATTCCCGGGAGTATCTAAGGGTCGTGTCAGTAAATGTAAGGCTCCAGGGGCTGTTATGATGGAGTTTGATGAGGTCGAGGCTCTAGGTAACTCAAACCATGTTAGAAAGTCTCGTAGGATAAACGAGTCCTTTCGGTGTCGTTAGTGATGATTGTTCGTAATCCGACAGGCTTTTGAGTTGTGGGAGTACTTAAGGGTCCTCTAGCCCGTTGTAATTGTGTGCCTCGTGTTAGGTGAGTTCATGATGCCCCTTTTTACATTTTTACGTTTTGGGCTAGCATACACACCATATTACAATTTTATCCGACTATACTCGTTTAAACTAATTGGATGGTTTTATATGGCCTTACTTGTGTTTGTGGGTTCATGAAAATATAGGTGAATTATATTCCATGCCTTAGAATATTTGAGGCTCGTTTATGGTTATATATTTTATAAGGTTATAGACATTACTTATGGTCTAGACTCAAGGATATAGGCTTACTCGTATTGTAGTATGTCATGAGATAATATTTATGAATGTGTATGCAGGTGTTACATTATGACCACAGGCTTACTTTCATGATGATATATTTGGGATGATATATAAATATAAATATATATACATATATATATATGTACATATATATATATATATATATATATATGTACATATATATATATATATATATATATATATATATGCGTGTTTATACATTCGTTATTTTATGGCCAATAATTGGCGATGTTAATTAGTCGTTATCGACTAAGGATGTTTGCGTATGCCTACTTTGTGTTTGCATGCGGATGGATGGCGATCTTGGCCGGGCCAAACTATACTACTCAGGTTCTTAAATCCTCTTGCGGGCCCTGAAAAGCCCGTATGGGGAGGCTCGTGTGGCATGATCACAATCGGATGAGATGATACGTGTTTGGGTTGTATGTGTGCTCGACCCTGATGTTATTACTTGGATATTACGTGTTTGGGTTGTACGTGTGCTCGACCCTGATTATAATACTTGGATGATATATCTATAGGGATGTAATTATATGGATGTTTATATATATACAAGTATGACTACTTATTGTTGATGATGGCCTAACTATTGTATCCCGTTTTAATTTAAAACTCTTGGAATGATTTATTTAAATGTCAATTATTAAAAGTTGAACTCACTCAGCTCATGCTGACTTTGTGTGTATGTTAGTGTGAGTTTCAGGTTGGGAGAAGAATGTTTACCGCTTGGACATGTACGAAGCTACTTGGACGGTGGAAGGCATACTTAGTCGGAAGTTTTAATAATGAACATTTTTCTTTCAAAGTTTTATTAGATACCTTGAAAAATTTGATTTTGGGCACAATTCCCGGGTTTGGGACTTGTTTTAAATATTTTGATTTTCCGTTGATTTATATTCTAAACTGGATTTTAAAATGAAATGAATCGTTTGAGTTTAAGTATTTTGTAAGTTTCTTGTATGAATACCAATTGTAAGATTCCCGGGATTCGGGGTCTTACAATCAATCATAAAATAATAAAAAAACACGAAGTAATTGACCTAATAGCAATCCTATCATATGACAAACAATAATCAAGGAAAACTATGGAATAAAACTCATCAAACAATCCTAAACATTCATACGCATAAATTAATTATAAATTAATCTTTTACTAAATCATAAAAACCATAACGATAAATATTCCCAAAGTCAAATCAAAACATCAAATTAAGTTCATCATAAGCCTAGATAGTTCATGCAATTTAGCCTAACATCTTAGGTTTAAATAAAACAAACAAGTAAGAATTCATGACGGTAAAATAACGAAAAACGAAAGAAACAAAAGATAAAACCCGTGTTCTTCATCCTCAACTTATATGGACCACACCGGATGATTCTTCGACTCCAAAGCTGCCAAAAGCTGATCTCGGAAGCCCCGGAACTCACCAAATTCAGCTGGAACTTCACGGTATGCTTAAGGGTGAGTTTAGGGGTCTTTAAATATGCAACAGGAGGCTAAAAATTCGAAATTCGGTTTAACATTCTGGAAACTTCTAACATATGGGCCGCCGCGCCGCGCGGCGGGCTTGCCCTCCCCGGTCGGGCCGTGCTCCAGCAATCAAAGGGTGGGCCGGCCGGCCTAACCGGTCCGGTTCTCTTCCTGGTCTAGTCCGGTTCGTTTCCTGATGTTTCGGTTCTCCGGTTCGAAATGTTTTTGCTCTTTTTTCGTCCTCTTTTCACCACAAATAAAACCCGAAACCTAAAATATAAAAATATATTAGTAGTATACAAATCTTACGAAAAACCGAACAAAATTAATAAAATAATAAATAAAATGTACACGGGATTAATGTATATTAAACGTTATATCAATTACCTAACACCTTTTTAACTTTTAAAAGTTAATAAGTTACAAGAAGAAAAAAATAAGGAATCCCAAAAACCCATTAGGGTTTGATGATAAAAGGGTTTCACAAATAAATAATATGTTATAACCTAAACTATCTGGAATTAGTGACCCATGACCCGCTTTTTTTTTACTATAAAATTGTTTCTTAATTATAAATAATATATATTTTTTAAATCAGATGTTAATTTTTAGTACATCCCTATTTTATAGGATTTTCACATCAAATATTTGGTTAGATTAAGTTTTAATTTAATGAGATGTTATAACCCGTTTAAGAGCTATCTAGGTTTGGTGAGACCCATACCCTTGAATTCGGGTCAAATGCATGAGAAGCCTCCATTGCTTGAGAGAATTTAGGGAGTAACCAGAGAGTTTTTAAAGGCTTTCGTTTATATATATTACTAGGTTTTATCCCCAATATTACGGGGGTTGTTTTACATTTTTCGTTCTTTAATATTTATTTTTTCGATTTTAAATTTCTTTATTTTAAGAAAGTTAATAATATACTTAGACCATGTTTGGGATTCCTTATTTGCACCTCCTTTTGACTTTTATAAGTTGTTTTTGATAAGTTACTCTCTCCAAACTTATCAAAACCTTCTTTTTCCTTATTTAAAAACTTAAAAAGTCGTATTACCCAACACCTTTTTAAATTATAAAAGTTAATAAGTTACAAGAAGGAAAAATAAGGAATTCCAAACACCCCATTAGGGTTTGATGATGAAAGGGTTTGACAAGTAAATGAGATGTTATAACCCGTTTAAAAGCTATCTAGATTTGATGGCCCATGACCCGTTTATTTTTTAACTATAAAATTGTATCTTAATTATAAATAATGTATTTTTTTAAAAAAATCGGATATTAATTTTTAGTATATCCCTATTTTATAAGATTTTCACATCAAATATTTGGTAAGATTAATTTTTTAATTTAATGAGATGTTATAACCCATTTAAGAGATATCTGGGTTTGGTGAGACCCATACCTATGAATTCGGGTCAAATGCATGAGAAGCCTTTATTTCCAAATAAAACAATCTGATGGCTTGAGAGAATTTAGGGAATAACCAGAGAGTCTTTAAAAGCTTTCCTTTATATATATGTATTATAGATAGATTGATACTTTGTTTAACATAAAGATAAATAAACATAATGGTTTAATACATAAAATTTTATATGCATAGAGTTGTACGCTATGCTTTACAAATTGTACCATCAATATATTCTCCGTCAGTTTACACCAACCATGCCACACACAAATCGACGATCATGCATGACTTCGCTAGCATAACAAACTTAAAACTCTTAGCAAATTTTGTTTATATCGTAAGACTGATACTTATAGCTTAAAAATATAAGCTAAAGAGGGATGTATGGATAGAGGTAGGGTAGTAAAACTGTAAAACAACCGGCAAGCCCAAGGAAGATACTCGCGGATCACACTAATAACACCCGCGGGCCATTAATAATACTCGCAGGAAAAATCCGCGGACCACAAAAGGCCCCTGCATGAGAAAGAAACAATAAAGAGTTCTTACTTGAGCGAGGGAAAACAGTTGTAACAATATAATTCTTGAAGATTGCTTAAAGATACCCTGACAAGGATGTTTCCCCTTTATGAAGAATACAAGGGAGCACAACCAATTAGAGAATGGCAGCTGGACACCTGATAACAACCATGCACATGGCCAAACTGCCACATCCTATCAAGGCATGACACGTGTCCATTCAGGTAGAAAAAAAATCTTCTAGATAGTGACAACTTCACCAATCACCTGGCTATAAATACCTTCATCATCATTACAAGGTATTCATACACTCTTCACATATTACGTCAATCACTTTGTACTTTCTCTCATTATAGAAGAGTATTTATTCTCAGGCCGGAGGGTGGTTACGGGAAGACCCCCCCCCCCCCTCTTGTCCTTCCTGTAACGAGGCTCACGGTGATCTATTTTGCAGGAATTTAGTTGATGATCAGATTCAGTCTGTCCTTAGATTCGTTTCGCAATTCGTACTTGGTGGAAGTACAGATTCGATTCCCACTGGATTATATTCGTGTTTCTTCGTTATGTTTTGTATTAATCTGGATTCATGGATTTAAGATTTGAACATATTACTTTATTTTCATTTACAATAATTCAAATACTCTATATAATTGTACTCCGGTTAGGAAATTCTCATTTCACATGCTCAAGAAATTGAATATATACAATGTTATGTATTATTGAGCCAAATGTCTCCATAAATAGTGCATAAATCAATTATTATAAAATTGTTCGTTGTCATAAATCAATAAACCATCAAACAACTCACCGTACACGTAACTCGACTTTATTAAATTTAATTAAAAATTAACACGATTTGTAGGATTTTGAAGTTGTTTTAACATGGATTGATCATTCATGACACAATTTAAATTACTATTTTATGTATTTCTTAATTAATCCTAAAGTAGACAATATTGGAACTTTGGTGATATGATCGGGTAAAAGAATTATTTAACAATTGTTGCTACACCACGTAGTGGTAGTGGTAGTGGTAGTGGTAGTGGTAGTGGTAGGGGATGGTATTGACGATTTTAAAGATTAAAAGGACGGTTTAAGAGATCTGTATAGACAAACAAATCGTTATTTCGTCACAGAAAGAGGTCTTTTGCAATCAACCTCTTGCGTGAGAACAAGTTAGTTGTTCTTAGAGAACTATAATTGGAGTAAGAAGAGAGTAGTGAGAGGGACGGGTTTAGAATGTGATACCCGAGATACCAAAGGCATCCTTATATAGTGGGACCTCTTGACCAAGTCAGCTCCCTGTCAGGACCGGCCATGGCCTATGACAGAGTGGTCGACGGCCATAGGCCCGAATTTTTTTTTAAAAAAGATTATATGTATTTTTATGAAAAACTATATGTATACTTAATGTTTAAACTCAGTTCCATAACAAATAATTTGGTTTGGTGGTAAAGAGGTATGACTTCCAACCAAAAGGTTGTGGGTTCTAGCCTTGTTTGAAACATTTTAATCCTGTTTTTATACATTAGTTTTTTAAACAACTTAAATCATAACCAAGGAAGCCAATTTAAAAATTAAATTGTTTAAACCCAACAAAATACTCTCTTTACTTGAAGCTCAAAATAGTTTTCGCATTCGGCCCATTTTTTTTTCAATTCTCGGAGCCGGCACTGCTCCCTGTAGATACCTCAGATGCTCAAAGGGGTATAGTGTTTCTCTTATTCCTCGACTGCAGGTAAGAATTTACCCTTTTAGGCGTGTAAGGCTTCTATCTACTAGACAATAGACTTTCTTTGTTGACGTATCATCAAGCAGATGCTTTAAGCCTTTGACCATTTAAACTTAGGAGCTATTAGAGTTGTAGGCTGATGGGTTTAAATATTTTGTTTTTCTTTGATGAGCCCGGCTACATTGTCAACAACCGAAAACCAAAACATAATGATATTCATAAGCAAAAAGTTTTAGGTCTGGCACAATACGCAATTCTAACATGATAAAATGAAAACTAGAAAAAGAGTGAACAATAGGTTTAGATAACTACGTACACATTTTATCTACCATAGTTAAAATAGTTACCTTATCATGTTTATACAATTCTAGTAATTTCGTTAAAAGAGCTTTTTATATTAAGTTATAAATATTATTAAATAGTGATAAAGGTTGAATATATTCGAAGTTGTGATGCAAGGCGATCGAAGAACAGCATTAAAGAAAGCAAAAGCATTTACTTTCCCAAACCCCAAAGGCCAAGAACAAGAAGAGAAGAAGGAAGATCTGCCTTTCACTTTACAACCCATTTCAAGAATCTTCATTTTTACCCCCTTATCTTTTCTACTTTTACTCTTTACCCCCTTTACTTTTTTCCCTTTATTTACCATCTCTCTCAAACCACTTGGGATCACCCAATCTCCTTTTATCACAAGTTTTCACTTTTAATCATCATTCCATTTTACTCTTCTTTTATTTGAAATATTTTGAATAACAAAATTACAAATTTATTAAGTTAAACTAGTATTTCGAATTTCCACCAATTCTTATTCATTAATCTTTATTTTTTACAAGAGATTCGGTTTCAATTAAATATCCCTTATGAAGTTTATCTTTTAAGAAAAGAAAAAAAAATAGACACCCTTAACTTATGTTTGATAGATTAGACAATTGGCTAGTGTTATGAAAATGACCAGCTAGATCAGGAATCGTCAGTGTTATAATTTTCTTGCTAAACCAACGCATCGTAACCACATAAACCAACCGTCGTTATCAGTTTGTTACTAGCCAGTGCATGATTATGCATCGTATCCGTTTAAATCTGTCACTTTTAATAGACAAATTTGTTAAAGATAATGGACCAATAGACCATACCAAACTATTAGAATGGATTAAAACACTTAAATCATAAATGCCTACAAAAATTACAATGATTATCATATAATTAATAAAATTTGTTTCATTATATATACGATACTAAAAGTACCATTAAAACCAAGAAAAAAAAAACAACTCGTAAATTTGGTATACCATTATCATAACTTTATAAAAATAAAACTAGCAAACTAAACCACTAGCAATAGCTCGATTGGTGCCCATATGTGTAGTTCCATACACAGGAAGCTCCTCAGAATATTGTTCATTCTTGAACATTGCCAAGTGATCGAGCTCAAATAAGTCCGAGCTCGAGTCACTTGCTATATCATCTTCATCATCATCGTCTAAATCAATCTTTTTATCATCATACTTCATAAAAAACTCATTCAAATTCGGCTTTTTCGTTCTTGCCCATGGGAATGTCGTATGGGGAAGCTTATCTAAATCTTGTGCATTGCGTAAATTTTTCGGACCATGGGGATGAGAATCTTCACGATCAAGAAATGTGACGGTTTTTCGTACGCCATTGTTGAGATGATCACTTGGTCTTGAAATATTTTTGTTTAAGCATGATCTTGAAAACGAAGAAGCAGATGAACACGTAGGCACATTGGTGGATTTCGACTTTCTTTGGCTTCGGGTTTGGGCTTTAATATCACAACCCAATTCTTTTGACTTCTTGGAATGCCCATTTGTAAAAATGGTATTAATAAAGGTTGTTAGCCGACCTCCAGGTGAGATCGGCTGCTTCATTTTTTTCAAACTTGCGTACAATTTTAAGGCTCTAGTCTTCGACCGGACTAGACCACGATTGTCAGTTTTATCCGTTTGATCATCGTCAAACGGATAAAACTCGTTCTGTTTTTTACCAGCAGAACACGACGGAACACTTGTTTTAACCTTATTTAAAGGTCCAAAACAAGACTGTTTTGGCTTGACCGCTTCGGCTTCCGAATACCACCCGAAGCTCGAATCCGAAGAGCTCGAACCCGAGCTAAAGAACAAAGGGTCATTATCAAGTAACATTTTGTGATCAAACTCTGGTGGGGCCCGACGACACGCGGCCGCTTTCTCATTGGCTTTCATTTCCATCCATTTATCAACCAAACACGCTTGTCGAAAACCCGCAATTTCTTCATCCTCCACTGCGCTTTTACTCTTGGACCCGCGATCGCTTTTCTTTGCGGGTTTTTGCTTTCGGACATTAAATTCACCGAATTTCTCATCGCCTCCATCGATTGAGCGGTAGATTTCGTCAAGAAGAGATGAAGAAAAAGATGGGTTTTGTGTAATTTTCTTTTCTTTATTATCCCAGTTATAAATTTCTGCCATAAGTTGTGAATATGGAGAGAGAAACAAAGGCTTAAAGAAGAATGTAGGATGAGTATGAGTATGAACAGGAAGAAGAATGGAAGTCTTTATAAAGGGAAGCTAGGGAAGTTGGGCGCGTGCATAAGTTGTGCAATTTATTAAGAGGTTATTGTGAAAAGAAAAATATTATCTTTGAATTTTAAATATTTTTTTTTGTTTGGAAACCAACATTTTTAATAACATGTTCATTAGTAATACAATATTTATTTAAAGATGTTTAATAAAATGTAGTAAACTCAAGTCTACTCATGGGACACGCAAATAGTACCAAGTATTTTTGCTATCATTTGATATATGCTTTTTGAGTTTTCGAGATCAGTACTTTCTGTCTGGTACCGTTACCAAGCTAATTCCTAAACTCTCTCTAGTGAAAATTTGTATCTATCTGGGAATACTGTCATTTAAATACAGTATATTCTTTTTAAGTAATTCGGTGAATAATTTACCTTTTTCACCAACTGATTTTGCACATTTTTTCCACTTGGGAGCTGGGACGACTCAGTGTGGCCTAAATCCTACTAGTTATGATATAAATCAATGTGCAATCATCATCTATACGATATACAGTTGTATGATATTTTAAAGAATTGTCTAGCTTTACATGGACGCATACTATCAGCTTGACTATCCTATACAAACATATACCGTACAACACAATCAATATAAGGTTTTATACGGAGGCACATGGTTACATACATGTCCTATACGCCAACAAATGAAACATATATATACCATCGTAAAACATCAAATCAATAAGAATTGATTATTAACTTTGCTCACGTATATATATATTTTTATCTTAATAAAATTCGGTGGTGTGTTCAAAATCAAAAAAGGGTTATAAATCATATTTTATTAGGGATAAGCTGCTTTTAATATATTTTGAATATAATAGTTGATAGATATTGTTAATTAAGATCTTGTTGATCTTGGAATGGGGCCAGAAGGTGGGGTTTTTATAAGACAAAGAAGAATCTTGCTTGGGGAAAGTGCATATTAGTGGGTGGGCAACCAAGGATCAGTCATTCAGTTGTACTCATTGGGTGTTTAACAACAAAATAATTAAAAAGACAATATTTGGTTTTTTCTAAGTTTTTCAAAACTTGACAATATTTGATTTTCAAAACTAAGTTTTTGACTTAGTTAACACAATGTTTAAAAAACAGCCATATTACTCGTTCCGGATTGAGTTAAAAATGGTACAACCGGTTGAGTCGGATTGTACCACGAGGTTCAACCGGTTGAATAATTTACCCTATAATTTTATATAAGTGTAACTTTCAACTCAAAAAATAGCCTAAAAGTACATGATTTAATAATAAATACAATTCAAAAGCTAATTCATAATAAGAAAAAAATACAAAAGCACTTGATTTTCAAACAAGGTTTTTTTAAAAAATAAAAAAGTGTGCAATAGGTTTATGATATCGTTTACTGGTTTACACGTTTTAGTTTTATCTGCTATGTAAAAAGTCAATTTTAATGAATATGGCCATAAAAAAAATATAAAAATCTATTGAGCTTAAAATTGGTATGCCGGTTTAAACCGGGTATTAAAAAAAACCAGCGGTTCGATACTCTAGCAAACCGCCTAAAAATACCGAGCTCTAAATACTGGCTACGTATTCAAAATTTGGTGTAACCGGTTCAACCAGCCGGTACGAACCGGTTTTTAGAACACTGGTTAGCACTAATGGAAACGATCGATAGCATTCGTAACGTTTATAATGATTTATCAAACTAATATTAAAAAAAAAAACACGAGTTAAGAGACGCGTATCCTTGTGTTATTATGAGGCGACATCTCTTACGAACGCTTAATAGACAGGGTAGTGAGTAGAAGCCTAACAGCTTATAATACACATGTTTACAATGTTAAGCCGAAACACATTAAAACACTTGTCAAAACCTTTCAGATTTGACTTACTATATATACTGGGTTTTGAATATGCAAGTGCTTATAATGTGCATCAACCATTACAATAGTGTGTCCAAATTTATATGTTTGTTGCATTATTGTAATGTGTTTTGGGCATCAGTTTAATTCAATAGTTTAATAGGTTTTGATGTGCCGTTACATATAAGTGTTTTAGGCATAAGTTTGATTCACTGATCTAATAGATTTTGAAGAGGTAGGTCCCAGCAGAGACCAGTTGGTCCCGCAAGACTCACCTTGAACAGGGTTGTCTGCGCAAAGGCCATCTGCTCCCGCAGGACCCACCATGCTCATAGAATCTTACGCGCAGTACGCAAGCTGTACACGCAGGGAAAGCCTCCCAATGGTGAAGTACCCCGCCTGTTCCCGCAGTTGCGGATACAAGCCATCAGGGAAGGCTACCCGCAGACAGCAGGGCTACACGTACAAGACTAGCTACTTCAGCAGTCACATGAAGGCATGAGCAAGGCGGGAACAATCCCGCCCAAATGAGCCAGTCTGATTCTGAAAGATCTTTTGTACCATACCTACCAAGGTATGGATAGGACAGACGATCTGACCAGAACAGCCCATGAGCCAATCACAGGGTGACAGCTCACCGACAACAGTGCGAGGAGGAGCACCCTCTAGTACTGTTTGTCACTATTAGCCGCTGCCTACTCACCAACCCTCACTGTGGAGCAGGCGCAGCCTACAGTTGGTGGAATAGTATTACTGTTGGCCGTAACCTATTCACCAACCAGCATGGCCTGCGTACAATCCACAGTCAGTGGGACGTGCATGGTCTACAGTTGGTGGAATAGTGCAGCCGACTTTATTACTGTTGGCTGTAACCTACCCACCAACCAGTATGGCCTGTGCGTAATCCACTGTTGGTTGAACAGGAATACTATTCAGCCGGCTGTACCTTCTAGAAAACCTACCTTCGGCTATAAATACTCCAATATCTTGGAATGGTAAGATCATCTACTATCTCGTATAACTTACTTGATAACTGCTCTTATAGTATTCATATACTTTTATATTCAAAGAGCAATATAGACTGATTCTCACGCCGGAGGGTGGTCACAAGGAGGAACCCCCCCTTCTCAGTGACGAGCTTACGGTGTCTGTTTTGCAGGTTCCCTGAAGTACAACTTACTCTGCTGGACCTAACCTTCGTGGGAAACATTACTTGGCCCCCAGATTACCTATAATCTGCCCGGGGTTACTTAGTGTTTCTTCATTGGCGCCATCCGTGCATAAAGCTAGAACTACATCTTTCTCCAGTTTTTCAAAACTTCCAAGATGACTAGAGAAATTCCGGTAACCACAACCCCAGCCACTGGGGTTAACACCGGCAACACAATGTTTACAAACACTACCCCAGCCACCCAAGCTGGGGCAAGTGAAATACATTTTACGAACACTACCCCAGTCACTCATGTAGGGGCAAGTGGAGTAAATATTCCACTGGGATTCACTGATGCCCAGCTGGAAAAACGACCTCGAGCCCCTCGCCAAACACTTGATCAAGTGAAGGCATGGGCCGAGGCACGTCAAAGAGAATTTCAGGCTGAGTTGGACGAACGCTTGCGTTCAGTCCAACAAGCTGAGGAATTCGGTAGTACTCGCCAGCACCTCAACATGAGTAGTGAGTACGAGTACTCAGACGGCGAGGGGGAAGACTCCGACACCGACGCGAACCCTCGCCATAGGGCGAAAGGGAAGCGTAAGGAAACGGATCCCCAGCCAAAAAGGAACTTTGGGGAAGCATTCCAACCAGTCACGGAAAAAAGCTCTCGCGACTTCTCCAAGGCCTTTAGACCTACTGCTACAAACGCAGGAAGGTCAAAATTTGCAAGGGACATTGCAGAAGCAATCGCCCCGAGGAGTGCCAAACAAATGTCCAACGTTGGCACATACGATGGTCTATCCGACCCAGATGACCATCTGAACAGGTTCATTGCGGGGGCAACCGTCAGTAACTGGACGGAACCCACGTGGTGCTACATGTTCCAGATGACTCTGGTAGGAGCAGCCAGAGCATGGTTCGACCGTTTACCGGTCCACCACATTTATGACTGGGCAGACTTCCAGAACAAGTTCAGTCAACAGTTTAGTCAACAGAGGAAGCACACTGAGGAGCAGTGGACGATCCTCAACTGTGTCAGAGAAGAGGATGAATCCTTACTGGACTTCATCACCCGCTTCAACTCCAAGAAGGTGAGTCTGGGCAACATCAGTGAAGACCTCGTTCGCGCCGCTTTCATTCAGGGCGCTGAATACCCAGAACTCATCCGCACTCTGACGGGTAAAGACGGTATGCCATCCACGTGGGATGCCATAATGACGGCAGCCAAGCGCTTTGCCGAAACAGAGAAACAGCTGGGAAGAGATCTCCCCCACAATACAAACCTCTACACGCAGAGGACAAGGGAGAATAATGTAAGAACCGCCCGGCTAAACAAAAAGAGGCGGCAAGGTATTTGGCAGTCAAGGATAAACTTTGACGCCCCCTCAAGCTCTCGCCCTCTGGTTGGCGGAAGGGACAAAACGCACCCTTTGAACCGAAAAAACCGCTGGACGCCACTCACCAAGAGCGTCACGGAGATATTTGCCACGGAAAAACTGCCATGGCCAAAAGCTCCAGGGATCCGACAGAAACCCAATGCGGATCAAAGCAAGTCTTGTGACTTCCATGGGACAAAGGGCCATAGCACTGAGGAGTGCACATCCTTGAGGGACATCGTCGAGACATTCGTCAAGGATGGGAGGCTCGCACACCTCGTGGCATCTATCAAGAAGGGAGGAAGGAACGACAACAGGTACAGGGGTAACGGACGGAAGCCCGTCGACATTAGCATCAACATGGTCCATGGTAAGGTCAGAGGAAGAAAGAGACCAATGACCGAACCATGCGCATGGAAGGAAGCAGAAGTGCGCTTCCCGCGAGTGCCGGGAGGCCCAAACAAAGAAGGCCCCATTGTCATTAAAAGCCAGCTGGGGCACTACATCACCTCCCGCACCCTCGTTGACAATGGCGCATCGTCGACAGTGATGTACAGGCAGTTCTTCGACAAGCTCGATGATGAAGACAAGGAACGCCTGGAGACGGTCTATGCTTCAATGGAAGGGTTTGACGGCAGCATGAACACTCCCTTGGGCATCCTATCTTTCCCCGTCACTCTCACCGATGGGAATTATTCACGCACGGAGGATGTGGATTTTGTTGTGATGAAAAAACCACATCATACGTATGACATCCTATTCGGGAGAGACGGGATGGCAAGATTCAACGCTGTGGTATCCTCAGTCCACGGCATGATGGGATGGCCAACAACTGAAGGCGTAGCGATGATCACGGGCATTCCCCAGGTATGCATCGCATCTGTCTCCTCTAAACCCAAACCGAAGATGGCCAAACAAACCATCACTGAGCCTGAACAGTGGGCATTCAACGGGAAATATCCCGATCAGGCCGTTACCATTGGCCCGACAATTGTTGATCCAACACGCACCTTACTCAAGCGCTTACTGCAGCGAAACGCAGACATCTTCGCGTGGACACCAGCCGACATGACTGGTGTACCCCGGGGAAAGGCAGAGCATAAGCTCAAATGCGATCCGGCCGTAACGCCGATCGTACAAAAGCGCAGAGTAATGGGGCCCGAGCAAACCAACGCGTGCAGAACCCAAGTCAAGGAACTCCTTGATGCGGGCATCGTGCGCGTTAGCAAATATCAAACATGGGTTGCAAATCCCGTAATGGTACCGAAGAATAACAAACAATGGCGCATGTGCATAGATTTCAAAGATTTGAATAAAGCATGCCCCAAAGATTGTTATCCGTTGCCAGAAATTGATCTCAAGGTGGATTCGGTGGCACCATTTCGCCTTAAATGCTTCTTGGATGCGTATAAGGGGTACCATCAAATCCACATGGCTGTGGATGACCAGGACAAAACCGCCTTTCGGACGCCCGATGGCACATTTTGTTATAAAATGATGCCGTTCGGACTTAAGAACGCGGGGTCCACGTACCAACGACTAATGGACAAAGAGTTTCACGCCCAAATTGGGAGAAACTTGGAAGTCTATATGGATGATTTGGTCATCAAAAGCCCCGAGCCAGAGACGATGTTGAAAGACATTGAGGAAACTTTCAACACGCTCAGAAAGATAAACATGAAGCTCAACCCGAGCAAGTGTTCATTTGGGGTGGAAGAAGGGAAGTTCTTAGGGGTCATTATTACTAAAGATGGCTTCAGAGCGAACCCTGAAAAGGTCGAAGCCATTGTCAAAATGGAATCACCTACCACCATAAAACAGGCTCAAACACTTAATGGACGACTAGTCGCGCTTAACCGCTTTTTGGCAAACCATGCGGATAGGTCGTTCCCTTTTGTGTCAACACTAAGAAATTGTTTAAAGAAAACGCACTTCCGCTGGACACCAGAAGCGGAAGCAGCTTTCCAGGAGATTCGATCACGCCTGATCGAACTCCCAACACTCACAGCACCACAAGCGGGAGAGGAGTTAATCCTATACCTCTCCGCAACAGATAGAGCAACCGGGGCAGTCCTGCTTGTAGAACGAAAAGGCATCCAGATGCCAATCTATTATGTTAGCCGCGTGCTGGCAGACGCGGAAACCCGGTACTCTACCCTGGAAAAACTGGTCTTGGCACTTATACACGCTTCACGCAGGTTGAGACGATATTTCCAGGGTCACCCAATCACTATTCTCACCAACTTCAAACTCTCAAATGTTCTAGGCAAACCCGAGTTATCGGGACGCCTAGCCAAATGGGCAATTGAATTGGGAGAATATGCGATTCAATACAAGCCGAGACCAGCCATTAAAGGCCAGGTCCTGGCTGATTTTATTGCCGAAGTCCCCGCTGCGCGGGAGAAAGAGTGCCAGGAGGAGGTTCAACCCTCCCCAGCACACGAAATCGATGAGGTCTGGCGACTCTATACTGATGGAGCAGCTAGTAACGAGGGTTCAGGCGCAGGGTTAAAATTAACAAACCCAGCAGGCCAGGAATATACTTATGCTATTCGGCTGGATTTCCCAAGTACGAATAACGAAGCTGAATATGAAGCATTCCTGGCCGGATTGAGGATTGCGCGTAAAATGGGTGTAAAAAATTTGGAAGCCCACGTTGATTCCATGCTAGTGGCAAACCAAATAAACGGGACGTACACGGCTGTGAACCACACAATGGCCCTGTACCTTGCCCAAGCCAAAGCCATCATGCGCGATTTTAATGATTGTAAAGTGATACACGTCAAGCGCAGCGAAAACAAATCTGCGGATGCGTTAAACAAGCTTGCATCACTGGCCTTCACCCACTTGGGAAAGGACATCCGCGTGGAACTCCTCGAAACACCATCAGTCCCGCACAAGGAAATTTGTGTCATCCAAACCGGTACAGAAACATGGATGACCCCAATAATAAAATACCTTGAAGCAGGAACGTTACCAGAGTCGAAGTCACAGGCAAGAAAACTACGCTGTAAAGCACTAAATTATCAGCTGGTCAATGACACCCTTTACAGACGTAACTTTCTTGGCCCGTTGTTAAGATGCGTGGACAACCAAGATGCAGACTACCTCCTGAGGGAGGTTCACGAAGGCATCTGTGGAGTACACGCAGGCCCCCGCGCTGTGGTAGCCAAGCTAAACAACGCGGGATACTTCTGGCCGGGGATGCATATGGACGCGTTGGCATACATCAGAAAATGCAGATCTTGCCAGCTTTACGCACCCAACACGCATCGCCCGAAAAATGATCTTGTTCCTGTCACTTCCTCGTGGCCATTTCAGAAGTGGGCCATCGACGTGACAGGCCCATTTCCAACAGCAGCTGGGAATGTTCAGTTCCTAGTGGTAGCCATTGACTACTTCACCAAATGGATAGAAGCGAAACCTTTAGCCCAAACAACCGCAAAGCATATCAAAAAATTTATTTGGGAATTTATTATTTGTCGTTTTGGACTTCCACAGAATTTGGTAAGCGACAATGGCACCAACTTTGCTGACAAGAAGCTGCAGCAGTGGCTGAAAGAACTTCAAATCACCCACACCTTTACCTCAGTGGCACACCCGCAAGGTAACGGTGAGGTGGAAAGAGCAAATAAGAGCATCGTCGAAGGCATAAAGAAAAGACTCTTGGAACATAGATCCGGTTGGGTGGACGAACTTCCACACGTCCTTTGGGCAAACAGAACGCTGAAGAAGACCAGTACGGGAGAAACCCCGTTCAGTCTCACTTATGGCACTGAAGCCATGATCCCAGTCGAAATCGGTTTACCCTCACCGAGGGTCTTAATCCAACCAGAAGACAATGATGCGGAAAGACGGTTAGACCTTATGCTAGCCGAAGAGCGCAGAGACTTAGCCGCCGTGCGTGAAGAAAACTACAAACGACAAATGCAAAAATACTACAACACGCGGGTAAAACTCTGCAACTTCAAGGAAGGAGACTACATACTGCGTAACAACGAGGCTTCGAACCAACAACGCCCAGGAAAGTTGGCCCCGATTTGGGAAGGGCCATACATTATCAAAGAGGTTCTGGGAAAGGGCGCGTACCGGCTCGAAAGGCTCGATGGCACTCCCATCCCTAGAACATGGAATGGAGCTCAATTACGCAAATGTTATATGTAGATCAATTCCAACTTGTAAAGAAAAGGCCTAGAGCCACTTCTAATGGAAATGATTCTCCTTTCATGATGTATTGATAGCTTGTAACCTATGAACTTCCCTTACAGGAAGAAGTAGTTGCGTGTGGAAGGCGGCAATACCCGCATAAACACAACGCCAAAATGTTAAAGTTCTAAGGAAAACCTACACGCAGGTCAGATGTAGGTAAAGTTTAGCCATCCTTGTAAGTGCAAGTGACGGTCTTACCCGCACAATCACATTCAAGGAAGCCAAACTTAACTTACCATCTACCACGTTAAAAGGTTAACTTATGAACACATAAAAAAGGATAAGAAAAACCTACACGCAGGTCAGATATAGGTCTAAAGTTAAAGCCATCCTTCTAAGTGCAAGTGACGGTTACACCCGCACAATCACGAAAGAGGGAGCAAAAACTTTAGTCCATTATCAACCACGTTCAAAGGTTTAACTTAATGCCTTAGAAATTTTGAAAAACCTACACGCAGGTCAGATAGAGGGTAAAGGTTAGCCATCCTACCAAGTGCAAGTGACGGTTTTACCCGCACAATCACGAAGGAGGAGGCGAAACTTTAACCCATCATCAACCACGTTCAAAGATTCTTATTCTAAACACTTGGGAAATTGCTAATTTAAACTAAGTATGCAAGTCATAAGTTTATAAAGCAAAGAACCCAAGGAAGGAAATAACAATCTTATACGCAAAGAGATTAATATTTCACAATCATTTACAAGAATGGCTGGGTAACTACCCGCCTAAAAGAAATCTATACAAAGCTAAGTCTATCCTACCAGCGGGAAGGGATCTTCAGGATCAGGCTTCAGGGCCACCTCCGCTTGGGCCAGCACCATCAGAGCGCGGCTGCCCAAGGAAAGCCTTAAGGATGTTTAGCCCATCATCAGCAGCAGCAGCTTCATTCACCTTCTCCACCACTGGATGCGGGAAGGCAGCGTACTGGTTCACAGCTTGGTCATAAGCAGCTTCAGTGTTAACATTGAATAAAGGGAAGTTGGAGGGCGGAAAGCCTCTCTCAGCAAACCCTAGACCAAGCAGGAAGCCAGTCTTCTGCCCATCCTCATGAGAAGCGTTGAGGGCCGCGCTCATCGCATCGTCATAAGAGGTCTCTGAAAGGACCTGACGCACAACCTACAAAAGAATAAAGTTAGAACATTTTCTAATTACGAGCAGAAAGCGTAAAGAAAAAGAGGATACCTGAGGCAACGCTTCTCGAAGCAACCATTGGAGGGTAGCTTGACTTTCTTTACAAGCACGTTCGGCTCCGCTTTTATCAAGGTTGGCAAGTTGAACTTCCTTGGCGGCAGCTTCTTCGACGCTTTTGAGTTTCCTTTCAGTACGGTCAAGCACCCCCCTCTGGTCAAGGATCTCCTGCAGCTTCTTGGCATCTTCCATTGCCAAGGCGTCATGAGCATGCTGAAGAGCCTTTAATTTGCATTTAAGCTGCTCATTCTCTTCGCGAAGTGGCTCAGCAACAGCTTCAGCCTTGGCAGCCCTCTCAGTTGAGTTTCGCGCAGTCTCCTTGGCCAGCCGAAGCTGTTCATTCACAGCTTGGGCAGCCTTGGAGCGGGCCTCGAGTCGCGCCTGGACTTCAACCTCAAGGGCCTTGAATGCCTTCTCCTTCTCGGCTGCGGCAGCGGCCAACTGCCGGTTCTCCTCCCGAAGAGCCCGCGCTTCAGATATATCTTTGGCGCGAGCTGCTTTTAACTTGTCGTTTTCACGACAAAGCAGCTCGACGCGGGGCTGCGTTCGGGCCTGGAGAACCCGAAGCTCATTGGTTAGCCTACCCTCTTGGTAGCTAGCCATGGCTTCCCCCAACGCACCATGAGGAGCAGCGTGGCGAGCCCAGTCCACGCACTCCACAGGGGTGCGAAGGGTTGTTCCTCGGCGTATGTTCCATCTTGGAACATACACTTCATTGGAATCCGACACTGCAAAAGAAACAAAGGCAGTTAGGAAAAGATGATAAAAATATGTAAAGGAAAAGGAACCCTACGTACCTGTAGGGTCAATAACAGGCCGATAGCCGCCAAACCCATCACCTGAACCTAAAGGAAATCCATCCAACAGGTCAGGCAGACGGGAAGGTGGCATAGATCGGCGGGAAGCCTGGCGCATACCTGAAGGTCCGGCCGTCGGTGCCGGTGGCGCAGGTATAGTGGCAGCCGCTGTGGTAGCCATGGTTGGCGCCACCTCCTCAGCAACAGTAACCGCCGGCTCCGTGAAAGATGCTGTAAAAATTGCACTCACGGCCGGCGGAGACACCTTCTCAGCTGGAACAGCCTCAGGAAGGCTGGAACCAGCGGAAGCAGGCGTAGACGCCTGGGTCGATGCCTCGGGAAGGCTGACCGAGCCTACCGTCATTGGCGGGGGAATACTTGCTCCAACTCCACCCTGGAATGCGTCAACATCCACACCTACATAAGCAAAAGTGTTAGAAAAATTTATTTTAAACAACAAATCTAGACAAGAATTATGGGGGTACTTACGGGGTTTCTTGAGCTTGAACGCACGGACGAGCGGGGGCGAACCCGATGGAGCCGGCCTCTTGACACCGGTAACCGTCGTTGCCGCTGCCTCCTCGGAGGTGACACCTGCAGCCTCCGGAGCGGTGGTCTCTTCACCACCGGGCTTCCCCGCCACCTCTGCATTATCTGACTCCGAGTCAGATAGGACTACCGGGTCGGCCGTAGAGGCCACCTTCTCCTTGCCCTTGGCGACGGCAGCCTTTCTCTTCCGCACCAGTGGAGGACCTTCTGCGGATTCCTCAGAAGAAGAAATGTCATGAACTCCAGCAGCAGGCACAGCTTTGAGAGGTTCAGGGTAGAAGATAGGCTTACCTGGCCGTCGGTGGCTCAGGATCTCTTGGCCTGGCGGGTAAACCTCCACGAACCGACCCGCAGTCTGCTCGAGGATGGGCAACTCGTTCTCGTCCAGAGCACGAGTACCCATCCGCGCAGGACCATCTTCCTCCCGCGGATTCAGGAGCGACTGAAGATCGTTACCCTCTGAAATCAACAAGAAAGTTAGAAAAAATCGTAGTCAGCAAAAAAGAAACAAGACATACCATAAGGGGTAGAGTTCGAACCATATTCAAGGACGATCGGAACCTTATCCGCATTCGCCGCCTTCCACACCCGGCTCATCCCCAGCATCACCATCGCCGACTCCGGAAAACGGAAAACCGGGGACTGGACCCGGGATATCTTCGAAAACCATTCCGCCTCCTCGTAGTTAAGGGCGGGAAGGTTCGGAAGCGCCTGGCCATTCTTAAACTTCATGGCGATGGGGACGGCGCGAGCGGATATGAAGAAGAACTCTCTTCTCCATGAGCGAAGACTCCGCTCGGTGGTACAAATCTTTAAACCCTTTATACGGGTTGTAAGAGTGTACCACCCCTGGATGCACCTCCAAGTGTAGAAGGTCATCAGACGGTCAACAAAGGGCTCAAGGCCCAGTATCCGGCACACCCACTCAAAGTGCCGGACCTTGGCAATGGCCATGGGGTGCACCTCTGTCAGGTGCACACCGTGCCTCTCCAGGACACGGTACACAAACTTTGTCAACGGAAACCTAAGGTTTCCGTAGACAAAGAATGCAGCATAAACCCCGATCTTGCCACTAGGGGCATCGTACACAGTATGGTGGGGTTCAGGAAACTCAGACTCGAGAGACTCGAGCATGAACTTCCTGACGATATACTGGTACAGATCGACAGGAAGAGAACACTGGCACTCGCCAGCAGTCTTCTGATCATCAGTATCATGAGAAGACATGGTGGAAAGAAGAAAGTGATTTCGGGAAAATGCTTGCCTGAAAAGGGGAGTATTTGCCGGAAATCACTAAGAAGAAGAAGAAAGGTGAAAGTGTGAATTACAGATAACTCTCTCCCCCTTTATATAGTAATCGCAATTAATGCGGTGAATTTAATGCGGAGGAGAGAGAAATCAAAGGTGCAATGAAACTATGACACGTGGCAAAAAGCAGGCTGGCAACAGCTGTTGAAAGGACGTGTGCCAGTAATTTCGCGGCCACGCGCCTGAAAAATCACGCCCACGCGCCTGAAAAAACGACTGGAATGACCATGTTCTGTCACGTCACCATAACTTCCTGCACGTCCTGACACAGTCAGAAGAAACTGTCGCACGACGTTTCAGAGGTTTGGACTGTTCTTATCTTTTCACCAACTCTTCGAATTTCAAAATTCAAAATTCGAAAATATTAAAAAGTAAGCGGGAAAATCCCCCCTTACCTTGGCAAACAAGTAACCGTAAGACGGATGCGGGTACAGTGTTAAGGCGAAACCCTTCACATACCTAGCACCCGCAGGGAATTGAAGCCAAATATTCCTCGGCAACCAAGTAACTATAAGACGGGTGCGGGTACAGTGTAAAGGCAAAATCCTTCACATACCTAGCACCCGCAGGGAATTAACGCCAGGAATACCTTGGAAGTAAAGTAACCGTAAGACGAGCGCAGGTACAGTGTTAAGGCAAAACCCTTCACATACCTAGCGCTCCGCTGGGAATTGAAACCAAGAAGGATCTTCTGGGCAATGCTTGCGGAAACGGAAATAACATCCCCGCATGGCGGGAGCGTCGAGAACTACGTTGTTTGAAGCTCCAAGATGGAATTGGTGGTCTTAACATAATTGATCACTATGTTCGAAACTACCAAAACCTCATGGAAAATACATACAACTGGGACTCAATGCTCCTGACTTGCGAGGAGGTTACAGACCTACCCGCATCATACCCAAAGACCAAGCAGGAAACTCGGGCATTTCTGCAAGTGACAAGGACTTCCCATGGAAAACCTTACAAAACCCTTTTCAAAACCCTTTGCTTAAGTCCAAAAGTTCACCTCACTTTATTAAACACGCATGAGAAGAACATTGGACTGGGGGGACTTGAAGAGGTAGGTCCCAGCAGAGACCAGTTGGTCCCGCAAGACTCACCTTGAACAGGGTTGTCTGCGCAAAGGCCATCTGCTCCCGCAGGACCCACCATGCTCATAGAATCTTACGCGCAGTACGCAAGCTGTACACGCAGGGAAAGCCTCCCAATGGTGAAGTACCCCGCCTGTTCCCGCAGTTGCGGATACAAGCCATCAGGGAAGGCTACCCGCAGACAGCAGGGCTACACGTACAAGACTAGCTACTTCAGCAGTCACATGAAGGCATGAGCAAGGCGGGAACAATCCCGCCCAAATGAGCCAGTCTGATTCTGAAAGATCTTTTGTACCATACCTACCAAGGTATGGATAGGACAGACGATCTGACCAGAACAGCCCATGAGCCAATCACAGGGTGACAGCTCACCGACAACAGTGCGAGGAGGAGCACCCTCTAGTACTGTTTGTCACTATTAGCCGCTGCCTACTCACCAACCCTCACTGTGGAGCAGGCGCAGCCTACAGTTGGTGGAATAGTATTACTGTTGGCCGTAACCTATTCACCAACCAGCATGGCCTGCGTACAATCCACAGTCAGTGGGACGTGCATGGTCTACAGTTGGTGGAATAGTGCAGCCGACTTTATTACTGTTGGCTGTAACCTACCCACCAACCAGTATGGCCTGTGCGTAATCCACTGTTGGTTGAACAGGAATACTATTCAGCCGGCTGTACCTTCTAGAAAACCTACCTTCGGCTATAAATACTCCAATATCTTGGAATGGTAAGATCATCTACTATCTCGTATAACTTACTTGATAACTGCTCTTATAGTATTCATATACTTTTATATTCAAAGAGCAATATAGACTGATTCTCACGCCGGAGGGTGGTCACAAGGAGGAACCCCCCCTTCTCAGTGACGAGCTTACGGTGTCTGTTTTGCAGGTTCCCTGAAGTACAACTTACTCTGCTGGACCTAACCTTCGTGGGAAACATTACTTGGCCCCCAGATTACCTATAATCTGCCCGGGGTTACTTAGTGTTTCTTCAGATTTTTTGGTGAAGTTAATGTCTAATCACGTTTTAGTGGTTTCATAATTGTGTGCCAAAATCATGATAGCAATTCGCTGCGTTTTGCGAAGGTGGATATATTGTCGTAATCAAGGCCGGCATGTGGGCCAACGAAACCAGGCAAAGGCTTTAGGCCCACACATAATTAAAGCATCCAACTCCTCAAAAAAAAACCCATTATTTATAGATACATTATAATAAGCAAAGTAATCTCAAAGTTATGTATTGACTTGGTAGCAAGTTTGGTTGTTGCTAGGTTCCATGTCACGAGTTAAACCTGTAGCAAATGATATTTTAATATTATTTTTTTCATAATGGTCATGAAAAGACAACAACATCTCATTTTGATTTAGGCCTCCAAACTCGTTTAACCAGCCCTATTTGTAATGAGTTTGATATGCAGTTATGTGCACAATGGCACATTAAGCCCACTACAACAATGCATCAAACTTTAAATGTTTGATCTACTATTGTAATAAGTTTTACCGTGCATGTATATATCAAGGCATCAAACACCTTACAACACTACATCCAATGTTTCAACTTCAAATTAGTTGTTGTGGGTCTTAAATCTTAATGCACATGCTAATGACAGTGCTTGAGAAAACCATTAGGCTGTAAGTTTTGGTGGGAGGCTTCGAAGCCCCTCCACCGTGTCACGTCAACGCAACATGGGTACCGAGGGCATTGAAGCCCTGGGGCATAATGCCCCTCTATGGTGAAGGGGCTTCGAAGCCCAATCTTTTTTTTTCATAAAACAAAAAAACCAATACAAATAAAAATAAAAAAACATGCAAATAAAAAACCAATACAAATAAAATAAAAGCCCTACAAATAAAAATAAAAAACATCCAAATAAAAAAAATGTAACTAATGTTCGTCGTCGTCGTCCTCGTCCTCGTTTGCATATTTGGCCAATATCTTGGCTTTTCTTTTTCCATCACCGCCCGCGACACAGGATCTAGATGCGATAGATCTTTTGAGATGTGCTTGAATTCCTTTTATTTCTTTCGCTCCAAGTGCATCGCTTTGTAATCCGCAAGCATCGCCTTTCTTTCTTCGTGCATTTTCATGAGGCCCTCCTGTTTTTGTTTTTAATGTTGGCAATCTCGGCTAGCCTTAGCTCCAAGTTTTCAAGATGCGAGCTCATGTCGGAACTCTTAGATGATGTGGTTCTGGATGAAGATCCTCCACCTCTAGCCGCCGCCTTGGCTTTATCTCTTCCTACCGACCGTGGCAACTCATCTGGTTCGTCAAAAATTAATTTCGGATCCAACTCATTTAGATTAAGTTGACAACGACCATCTGACATGGGCTGAGACGGCGATTGATTGGCCGAAGTAGACGTTGTCTTTGACCGTTTGGACGGTCGCGGTGGTGATGATGTCGGGACCGTATGCCACTTTGGCAAGCTTATGCATTGTCTCCAAATATCCAACATGCTAAAATCTGTTTTATAAAGGGCTTTGTATTGTTTTAAGCAAGCCTCCAACACATCGGCATCGCTCATGCCGCTTTTTCTGTTGTTCATAACGCGGGTGTGAACGGCTGTGAAGTCGGTTATTTTTGTGCGTAATGACTTCCATTTGTTGTAGACGGAATCATTCCCGCGATACTCTCCTCGACCCATTAAAGCAAAGAACTTGGTGCATATTTGTATCAAAAACTCCGGCAAATGTTTGTCGTCACCTTCGATACATATAAAAGCTTAGTATTAGTAAACAAAAAAAAATATAACATGGAAAACATATAAATATTTTTATAATATACCTTCAATCGAGTCTTCGGAAGAGTCGATCCACGCTAACGCTAACGCTATTTCCTCGTCCGCTTCCCACATTTGTCGTTCGACCTTTTCGGTTGTTCGAACGTCACTCAGGTTCTTTTTTTATGACTTCTTTTTGGACGCCGGACTTGCATTTCGGGTACTTGCGTTTCGGGTATTTGGGTTTGTGGATCTTGCGAGGATGTATACGGCATTGGCGATTGAAAGAACATATCGGGGGTAAACGGTGGCATGGGTGGACGAATCGTCGGTCGTTGTTGGTTTGCATAGAATGGGTTGCTAAGGTCGACGTTATTTGCGAGCAAACTAGGCCACCACATACAACTCGGATCCCACGGGTTTGGGTTCGTGTTCGTTTTTGGGTTCGGTGTTGAGCTTGAGCTCGTGTTCGGGTTTGGGTTTGGGTTCGAGTTAGGATTCATGATTGGGTGTGAAGATGAAAGTTGTTTGAGTAAAATTGAGAAAAATTTTTGAATTTATATAGAAACGTTAATTATTAATTTTTTGTAACGGATCTATTTTTAACCGTTGGGGTGCCCCCCTCTCCCCATCACCATCCTTCCGCACCCGCCTTCCCCTTAACCGCCCCCCCCCTTCCGTGCCCGCCTTGAAGGCGCCCCCCGGCGGTGTTCCCCCCTCTTCCACGCCCCATTCCTCCCCCTTCCACACCCATAGCGACCAGCCTTACGGTCCGTCAAACTTTGCTAAGTTTTAGCCAATGTTGTAAATTGTAATGGCTATTTATGCAGAAGTTTTGTGGGGATGCTTAAGTTTTATTGTAATTTCTTGTCAAACTTTGGAAGTTTACTGCACGTGTTCAATCCTATATTTATTGGTAATTACATATCGTTTTTAGCTTTTGCAACTTTTAATCAATACTACATATGAAATACGTTTTTGAACGATATAACATATCTTTTCCGGTATAAAAAAAATGCGTGATACAAGGAAAATTAAACAATGTTGTCATTAAAAATTAATTACAAGACACGTGGTAACTCATATTTTTCAAAATGTAAATTGAAAATAAATAATTCCAACTTTTATATATTGGCCAATAATAATTCAAACTTTAAAAATTATTAACACCGTTCCAAACTTTCAACTATTTTTGTCTCAATGGACCTCCGTTAAAAAAACACTTAATGCCGTTAAGTTTTTTCCTTTCTCACCGATGTTTTAGGGATTTTGATCAGAAGAACGATACGATTCGACTGATGTAACTTATCATGAAATGATGATCCAAGTGACGAAACAATGTTTCAATTCGGGTGTTTGAATTTCCAATTAACAAAAATCAAGTCATCTAAATCACCGTTTCGTGATATGTCTTACATCAGTCGAATCGTATCGGTCTTCTGATCAAAATCCCTAAAACATCAGTTTGAAACTCGAAAAAAAACTTAACGGTGTTAAGTGTTTTTTTTAACAGAGGTCCATTGAGACAAAAACAGTTTAAACTTAGGACCGATGGTAATAATTTTTAAAGTTAGGATTATTATTGGCCAATACACAAAAGTTGGTATTATTTATTTCCAATTTGCCTTTTCAAAATCGTAGCACTTTTTTTAGTCTTACTGAATATTTTGTTGTTTAAACCTTTACTGAATATTTTGTTGTTTAAACCTTTAAATAGGTGTGTTTTTTTTTACTTTTTTTTTTCAATGTACTCTTTGATTAAATGAACTCTTTATTTTGATTCCTAAAATAATCTCATAGACATGGCTTATTTTATTGGTTATTATTATTACTAGCTTTAGAGCCCGTGTAACACACGAGATGATCCAAATAATAAAGTTATAAATAAAGAAAATAAGTGCATACTGTACATGAAAAAATGATTACAAATATGCTTATATTTATACTATGTGTACATAAATTGATTTTATTTATATCAGAAAACGATTTTTTTCAAAAAATAAATGAACTGAATAAAAAATAATAATAAGGCAAGTGCAAAAAGCATACCTGAAAACGGTCTATATATTGGAAATATATATATATATATATATATATATATATATATATATATATATATATGTGAGGGATATTTTGAGAATATATATATATATATATATATATATATATATATATGTGAGGGATATTTTGAGAACCCTGTTAAGTTTTAAGTGCTTAAAAACTTCATTTTTTACCACACATTTAATTAATAGATTAGATTATGTGGTTGAAATTAAATGTGATTAAAAATTTAAAATAGAAGAGAGAATAAAGATGTACAGTGATTACACAAATTTAAACGTCCGTTAAACATATGTAATAAGTTGGCTCGATGCGTAAAAAAATCTGCAACTTTTTACGTATATATAGCCTACATATATTACATATGTGTAAAAAAATTAAAAAAAAAATTGTTATATTGAGTTTTTTCGGGTTCTTAAAACTTAAAGTGGTTGTCATTTGAAATCTCCTATATATATAGACACACACACACACACACACACACAGGGAGAGAATCAAGAGAGAACTCATTCTTAAAAAGAGAACTAATAAAGAAATATTTTTAATTTAATCAAAAAAAATATTTTTAAATTTCCGTTTTTGCCATTATTCTTATATTTTGTTACCATTCACTCGAAAAAAATAAAAAAAGTAAAAATAATAATAAAAAAACTCGTTGTAGTACATATATGCAATACATCGACTTTTTTTATTGCATATATGCACTAGTGTGTATTTTTATATGTGTAATAGTTTTGAATAGCATATATGCAATTTTTTGTATTGAATAGTGCAATAGTGTTATATTATATACAGAAATAAAAAAATCGATATAGTGCATATGTGCATGAGTGTTGTATATTACGTATACGCGATAGTGTAATATTCAATAGTGTGTATTGTATAATGTAATTGTGTTGTATTATTTTATGCAATAAAACACTATTTATATACGCAATACACATTAGTGCACATATGCACTATATCGATGGTTTTTTTCTTCTATGAACAATATCATCTTATTAGAAGGAGGAAAGAAAAAAAAATCACAAATTATTTTTAAAAAAAGTTAAAAATAATTTTTATTAGTTATCTAGTTCTCTTTAGATCCCACCCGTATATATATTTATATATATATATATATAGGGAAAGTATAGAATGAAAACGTAATTGAGTTGTGAAAACCCTATGTAACATCGTTTTTTTATTACACATGTAATATATGTTGTAACATTTAATACAAAACATCGAAAACTAAAAAAAAAAATTTGTTTTGCTATTTTTAACATTTGTTACTAATTTATATATATGTTTTCAGGTGAGAGAAAAAGTTATATTTGTATTTATATTTTTTATTCATTTTAATTGTGGACCATAAGATTTAAACTTTAATTAAAAACATGTGGTTGAGAATGAGTTTTTAGAGTTTCACAACTTAAGTGGATTTTTATTTTAACCTTACCATATATATATATATATATATATATATATATATATATATATATATAGGGGAAGGTTATTGTACAAATTAAATTAGCATACTAAACATACAAATAACATAGTGTAATTACAGTTCTCAAGTAGAGTAATTATGCTACAAAAAATAAAATAGTATACTAATAATTACACTACTCATAAACGTAATTACACTACTAACATAGATAATTACTCTACACTATTATACCAAATTATACTACTTATTTCAACTGGAGTAATTATTTTGTACGTAGAGTAATTGTAGTATATGCTTCTTCCTTCTCAAATTATACTAGTTTCAACTAGAGTAATTATTTTGTAACTAGAATAATTATAGTATCTGCTTCTTCATCCTCAAATTACACTACGTGTTTCAAATAGAGTAATTATATTGTAGGTAGAGTAATTATTGAATATGCTTCTTTATCTTCCTCAAATATCCACGACAATTTTCTTCACTTGGAAATATCAATTAGCTTCAATTGATGTACTTCTTCGATTTGCAGGTTTCAATTAAGCAATCAATATTCGCAAAAGATTCAATTTGATTCACAAAATTGTAACCTAGGAATGAAGAACGACAAAAAGAAACGATGATCGACGAGGTTTGGTGGCTGGAATCTAACAGATGTGGACGGTGACGAAATTGATAAGCACTTGACGGTTGGGAGTTTGAGGCGGAGGTGTGGTGGCTAGAGGATCAATTGAATTAGGCGGAGGTGGTTGTGTGTTGGGCAATTTAGAAGGTGCTGCCGTGGGGAATTGCGATGCAACGGAGCCTTGGTTGAAGGAAAGACGGCGGAGGTTGGCGGTGGAGTGATTGGAGTCCGGTGATTTTGTGGTGGATGAGGAAGAAGAAGATGGAGATGGGGTCTGGTGGTTGAATGAGGAAGAAGATGGAGATGTGGTGTGGTGGTTTTGTTCAGTTTGTATGTTTAGTACAAACTTTTTATTTGTATTTGATCCATCTCCTATTTATATACATATATATATATATACATACATACATATATATATATATATACATATATATACATACATATACATATATATATATATATGTATATATATATATGTATATGTATGTATATATATGTATATGTATGTATATATATATATATATACATATATATATATATATACATATATATATATATATATACATATATATATATATATATACATATATATATATATATATACATATATATATATATATATATAATTGAAAAAATTTTGGTTATGACCCAATTTCAAAAAGACTTTTCATACAATAATAATTTTGAGCTACATCATGGAAATGTTTTTATAATTTGAGGGGGCTTCTCGACTTTACCATAATGACAACACATAAAAATAACACGTTAACCTGTTCAATTTTGTGAATGTTTTGCTTCACTTGAGCATAATTTTGTATGACATGTTTCACAAACTACATTTTAATCACCATTAAAGGAACGTCAATACTGGCACAAATATTTCAAATTTGATAAAAGTTAGAAGTATTGATAGGTCTGGAGGTAGCATGTCGAAAGTGTTCGCTGTATTTTTTTAAATTTTAATAGTTGTGGGAAAAACAGTCAATTAGCCAAATCTTGATTTTTTCATTATTTTCAAAAATGTCATTAAAAATAAATTCGAAACCTAAATCACGTTTAAAATTCGAACTTTCATTTGTTTGACATTTTCAAGTCAAAACTTTTAACCCATAAACAAGTTTGATGATAAATCTACTTGCACTATCAAACTTTTAAAAATACTCATATTACCCATTTTTAACACGTAATAAATTTTGAGCCAAATGTTGTTAACTTGTACCACACAATTTATTTACCAACTTTTGACCTATAAGATTCACATTCAAGTTTCACAAATAACCTGAAACAGGTATTGATAAAAAAAAACCGAGAAACTGACTATGATAAACCTTATTATATATGAAAGTGAATAGTATATTATTATATTTAACATATATATAATTTAGTAAATTTATTAAAAAAATAAATTAATAGATTTAAAGCATATATTTATAATTTATAAAAATATTTATTTTTATAAAAATGTATAGTATATATAATAAAATAGAGTTTAAATGAAAGTGAATAATTTAATCATGTTATATATATAATATTAATAGAGTGTAAAAGGAAACTGAATAATTATTGACCCATGACATATTTATTAGTTAGGATAGAAAAATTTATGAGGTTTAACCACAAAATGACACGTGTCCACAGTTATTTTACTTTATTAGAATAGCTAGATTATTATTATTATTATTATTATTATTATTATTATTGAGAGGCAAACGAAAGCAATTTATCAGAAACCACCACAAATACATGAGACAAATAGGCCCGCATGGTGAGCCGGTGGACCCAACCAAAAGAACACCAACAGGGCAACAACCCTAAACACTACATTACAAAACGACACCAATCCGCCCACGAAATCGACAATTCCTGACCTATTTTTAGTCGAAAGAAACTTAGAGTAGTTACATTCCTCACCACGGCTCAAACTGTCACCGCCAAACCGTCTTGCACCCTATCATTTCTAGCCTTACATCGACACCATAATGCGACGAGACAAATCGCCTGAAACCTCCTTCGCTTTTCTCAAGGAGAACTTGGTATATTTATACAAATCAAGGGCATTCCGGGCACATAAAACGAACATCTGAGGACTTTACACCAAATGGAGATAGCCTGCCAAACGGAATGGGCAAGGCCCCACGAAACGAAAGTATGCTCAGTCATCTCGTCCAGCAAACCACACGCCAGACAAACCAATGACTCGACCTCCATGTTCCTTTTAGCCAACGATGCTAAAGCTAGGATTCTATCCAACTCCACGCCAAAATTTCAATCTTTCCAAGGACCCAGTTATTCCACTCAAAATTATAATCAAGCTGATTCAAAGTTATCTCTTTTATCTTGTCTTTAATGCTCGAGACCGAAAAGACACCGGACGAGTCCAAACCCCATTCAACCTTATCATCTTCTTCCCCGAACACCATGTTTTGGCATAGTGTTTGCAATTCCATTAATTCCTCTACCTCCTAAAACGAACTTGGAAGCCTCCTCCAATTCCATGTACTACAATTAATATGAGACTATAAAAGTTCTTTTCAAATAAGTGATTACTAGTTCTTTTTTTTAACAACGAATTTCATTAAAAAGCTAGCAAGGCGCTTGAAACTGAACACCGAAATAAACTTACAACTTGAAATTACACTAATCATTCCAAAGCAAATTTGTAAAAGGATGATTTTTAATCCAAAGAAAACACAAAGATTTTATGTCCGCCGTTTCGAGAAAACTAGTTGAATTGTTTTGAAAGAAGACTTCGCTGCGGATCTTCCATATACCCCAACACACCGTAAGAATGATCTCGTATAGCACCTTGAAAGCAAAAATCGGAGGAAAATTACACCGGGTGAAAATATGCTCACTAGTCTCCTCGTATTTTTCACTAAAGCAGCAAGTCCTTAGGCCAAAGTCTATATTACGAATTGAAAGGGCCACTTGAGTTAGAGCCTATCCATTTCCGCCTTCCAAGAATGTATGTTAACCTTAATCGGGACTGAATTATTCCATTTCGTAATACACGGGATAGGCGGGGTGGAGCACTTGAACATAACCGTAAAGGCTCCTGTTGAATCGTTTTGTCAAACACAAATGTTAGGAGCGTGAACAGGGGAGATCGATTGGAGCAGATTTAACGAGTTAAAAGTTCGTTTGACTCATTTTGATTCAAACTCGAACGCTTCCACCTCCATTTTCAAATCGTATACTGGTAACTTATATTTTGAGCACTTAAATGGTTGTAACATGACTTAATATTAATAATGACCGCCCTTAATTGATTCTCTGAATGCTTAGTTTGTTGAGTAGAAACACGTGTTTTATTATAGTGTTTTTCTTAATGGTTGGCCAAATATATATAATGTCTTGATGGAATCCAATGGAACTAGTAAACAATATATTTTCGCCAATGTTCAAAATATATCTACCTATCTACCTACACTAATAAACAAAAATAATGATGATGATGTGTCATAACCACATTCAATCTTAACTTTAAGTTCCCTCTCATTTTCTAATCTTCGCCCTCCTTAATCCATGTTATCCATGGGCCATGTGTTTAATTGGTATAACCAATTAGTTGTAACCCATATGAAAAAAAGGTATATAATGCAATTTAAATCACAATAACTCTTACTAATCCATTACATCTTATCTTATCTTACTATGCTAATAAAAAAAATATTGAAGCTTATGTGTCAAGCCTACATTCCTTCTAATTTCAAATCTTCCATCTCATTCATTTTAGCTATCAATTGATCATGGGTCAAACCATTTTGTCATTGGGTTATAACATAGTGTAGATTTTATTCATTATTGAGTAAAATGTCATTTTCATACCTGAGTTTTGATCAACTACGCAACGTTAGTACCTTCATAAGTATTTTGAAATCACAATTGAAATAACAAATCAAATTTATTTTTATCATTTGACAAATCCCGTGTAATACACGGATTCAAAAGCTAGTAAAGCTATACTGTACTATTTTATCTTATCCACAAAGGTTAAACTTAAATGTTAGATGATCGATAACAAAATGAATATTATTGATAAGATGTAACACTTCAAATTTGTTGCCTTCTATAAAGAAAAACTTACGAGTTGTGTCCATGTACTTAATGGGCGAACGCACGATGCGACCCTAATTCTCAAATTAAACATATTGAGCCCTTGTACTTCTCGGGTAGGCATAAACGACTCCCTCTATCCGTTGACCATGTACTGACCCGTCAAAAATGTGTTGAAATGACCATTTTGTCCCTAAGTCTTCTGTTGAATTTCAATAATACATGGACGCAAATCATATTTTTCTCTTAAAATACTTCTAAAATAATGTAGAGGCTGGAATGCGAACCGCAGACCTCCTGTTTATCAACAACAAAGCCTACCATGTGAAGTGGGCTGCTGTTTAGTACTATAAAATAATATGAAATATATATTAACACCTTCATCCCTTCATGTTCCCCAATTTCCAATTAGGGTTTCCTCAATCTCAGTTTAAATCCCAAAATTCTGTCATGCTCACGTTACAAACGCTAGAAACCAACCCCCATTTAAATCCCAACATTCATGTTCGTTTATTACAAATTGTTATATAATTGATGTAGATTCCACAGAAGAGGTATTATATGCAGATTGTAAATGCAGAAGATTTAACATCACTAACTTCAGTTGGAGCTTGAGATATCAAATAGATTCTGAAGCCATTAGAATTAATTTGTAATGATAATTTTAGGTTTGAATCTCGAGTGGTTGAAGGAAATTTGTGAAGATGGTGAATGCAGGTACTACGAGCCCTCTCAGCGTGGCTCGCCGGTTCCACAAAAACTACAGGGACTCAATACACAATTTTGGAATTAGGGTGGCCACGTGTGTCACCCAACCTAAGGCGGAAATGCCGGGGCGTGATCCGATTGCTCACAGCTCGAAGATACTATCATAATATAAATGACAATATCTAATTAATTATTTTGTTCAAATAATACACACAATAATCAAATACAACAAAACAATTCAAATAAATAAATACAATCATTTAAATTCAAGCTTGTCTTCAATATAACCCTAAGGTCTTTCTAAGTGTCCATCCTTCAACTCAGGCAACCTGCATATGTGTAGAAAATAGAGTTTTGTCAACAAACATGTTGAGTGACTTTATCACCAAGTTTTGACACAAAAAATAATGTTAATATAATAAAAAAGCAAAACGTAATAAATGCGGTAATGAAATCAAACCATAAGCAAATAGATTGTCGATTAAAACATTGCTAAGCGAATCGGGCGCCGGTAAATCAACCATGAGCAAATAAATAGAATAAGAACGTTGCCAAGCGAATCGGGCGGTGGTCAATAGAATGAGAACCCTCTCCAAGGGGATATGCTAAACGATTGCATACAAAGACAAATAAGCATATAAGTAGATTTGATTAATCACACACAATTACACGTTTGCTATTTGTTGATATGTATGTATAGATATGTATATATATATAGTATGATATACGCATATGTCCCCAAAACATTTTAGAAAACTGAGTAAAATAGGGGAATGATAAAACTCACGTTAGTTTAAAGGCAAGCGAGTATAATTAAGAATAAACGAGTAAACGGATAAGCGAGTCATCCAATACGCGTCAAACGAGATAACTGATCAGAACCTGAAACTTTCTGATATGAAACTATAAATAAAAACGAACTTAATGCCGCTGAAATCAATCCAAACGGATGAGTAGAACTCTAGTTATGTTGAATTAAACGTTTAAGCGAGCTGGTACTGACCAGAATCCGAACAGCGAGTCAGAAGTCGGGTTTTGGTCAGTAGCCTTAAAATTTCGTTACGAGAATAAAAGTCTTCTGGACCGAACGTTGAATCCGACCAGAAGTATGAAAAAACTTTAAGTCAAACAAGTTGATATTTTGTCATTTAACGAGTTTTAAACGATTTGACCAGTCAACATCCTTCAACCATCAAAATTGATTGAAGGTTATTGACTAGAGAATATATATGAATGATTTCTATGTTTACAACTTACCCAGAAAGTGAAAGAATCAACAGAAATGATGAGTCAAAGGTCCATACGTATGCAAAGTCAACCGGTTATGAACGTATCTTCAACCAATAAGCAAAAACCGAAGAGTTTGAGGAGGGTCAGAGGAGGGTGACAGCTGAGAGTAGTATTTTAGAGTTTAGGGATGATTTGTGGTAGAGAAATAATGATATGTTTATATAGGATACACTAAATCGATCTAAATATGGCAACTTACTCGTTTAAGAACCGAATGGGCCTTTAATGATTAAATCAATGTTATAAGCTGTAAATTTCGTTCTTGATCAAGGGGTTATGTATATGGACATGTATTTTAGTTTTATTAGTTTTCTTGGAGCTTAATTCACTCGATTTATGCCTAAAATAAGTGATTTTCATGCTAAAAACGAATTAGGAAACAAAATAATCAATTAATAACAAAATCGAACCAATTAATAATAAAAATTCGTTTTTAATATTTAAGGTAAGAAAATGGAAATGTTATAATATTATATAACTTATCTTAGGGCATATGTTTCGAGATTTGGGCCAAAAATAGTCCCTGTACTTTTACAAATGCGATTTTTAGCCGTTTTAACTGATTTGAAAGGTTTTTAAGAACTATTTGGCATAAATGAAAGTTATGAAATTATAAAATAAGTTAAACCAAGTTAAATATCAATAAATAGAAGTTTTAAATAGTTCAAAAGATCAGAATTACATTCTCAAATCGGTTTAAAAATAATACGAAAAATCCGAAATGTTACAGTCTCCCCTACTTTAGGGATTTTCGTCCCGAAATTAAGGAAAACTAAAACATAATCATTTTGAAAATAATTAAATTTTTAATGAAAATATCATAATATAGAACTTCCAATAACTGCAGCAACACTCCAAATGACAATCCGATAAGGGCACTTATATATAGGATGTACCAGCGGCGTATCCACCATGTCCTTATCATCTCATCATTCGTACCATTACCCAAGCTAACTTAGGTTCTAAATCATGACACATAATTGTACATATTATGATTTCCATGCGAGGACTCGGATAATTATGTATGCATCCATAATTACTCTTATCGTCGGATGGTCCGCATAATCAGTTCCATCATGTGGGTTATAAAACATTGAAAATAAAATTTTTAAGAGAAAACAATTGTTTTGATAATAATTGTTAAATATACTTTAAAAGTTAATTAATACATGTTCAAGTTGAATTGATAAAACCGTGTAATTTCTAAATTTCTTTTGCTTTTAAAAGTACAACTTTGAATATAAATTCCAGAGATTCTTATTTAGTGTTCGAAATTTGATTAATAAAACAATGTGAATTCTATTATATCTTTTGATTAGGAAAATACAAATTTTGGAGAGTGAAATGAAGATCTTGGAGCAGACGTTTGAAATGAATTATGACGATCGAGGATAAGTTAAGAATAGAATATGAAGCTAATCGGGATAAATAAAGGAATTTTATTCATGAGATGGTATGCGCAAAAGTTTAATTTATAACAATTCTTAAGATAGTTAATAACATGCGAAATCTTTAAAGTTCATATTCATTAGGACGAAATTCTTAAGACCGAGTGTATAAGTTCAGCTGAAGATTTTGGTGAGTCGAGTTTTGTTAGTTTAAGAACTTATGAGATTAAAGGGAAGTTAATGTAAAGTTTATATGTTTGCAAATTGTGAATTTGGGATGAGATTAATTCGATTAAGATATTCTAAAATATCATAAAAATTAGTAGTTAATAATTTAATTTATTAATGAAAATGCGAAAATATACGTATTTGAATAAATCGTTATTAGATTAAATTGAGAAACGGATATTTCCGAACCACCGAGATAGTCCTATTCCAACTAAACCTTTAGAATTAGATAAAATATAAAGTAGGTAATTAGATTAAATTGGGAATTCGTGGATTTTTCCTTTTTCATAAAATCGTTATAAATATTAGGAAGTAAGTAATTTGAATTATCAATAATGGAAATTTGAGTAAATAAAAAATTCTAAATTAAAGTGAAGCATATAATAAATTAAGATAAATGCGAGGCTAGAAATGCATGAACCACCATGACTATTCTAACAACTACGAATTTATCATTTAAAACATTCAAAATTTTAAAAAATCAAAGTAGGGAGTTGGAATATTTACGATGAAGGTTCAATCAAAAAGTCAGTTAATAATAAAAGTTAAATTAATTAATGGAAAATTTTTTAATTTAAAAATAGAAATTAAATTTAGGGAATACATAATTTAGTTTAATAATAATAAAATTTACAATAATTGAATTTTATTAATAAAGATTTATAAAATGGAAAATAAGTTGTGAAAACCATCATGATATTGAAGAAAACAAGAGATTATAAAATATTTATAGTTTAAAGTTGAGTATAATGATTTAAATGTACTTAGAATTTTATAGTTCGAGGATATGAATATAATTAAGAAAGTATAATTTAAATAATATTTTAACTGATATGAGTTAGTGTAAGATTTCTTGTTCAAGGTATATTAGTTTTGTCGAGACTGGCGGTCGTTTGGTTAACGGAATACAGCAGCACTCCTTGGTGATTCTAGTAGTCGAATGGCAATTACGGGAAACAGATGAACGACGTTAGGAAAGACATTTTATGAGGACCAACAATGTAAAATGTGTAAGATGAAAGGTGAGTTTTAGGAATGAGTTGATATGAAATTATGGGGATGCGTATGTGTATGTATATGAATTAATACTAGTGAAGACTCGAGGACGAGTCAAGAATTAAAATAATATATTTGAGTTTGAAGCATTTAAGTAAATAAAGTTTTATAGAATTTTCCAAAAATAAAATAACCAAGCATATCAAATGAGTTGACCTCCCATGAGCTTTCCATGGCAATTTGAATGGCCCAACTAAATAAACAACATAAAGTTTGTGAATTGGCATTTCATGAGCGTTCCATGGCAATTTGATGGCCCAATTCAAATAGCGAGTAATAAACAATTGAGTTGGTCAGCCCATGACCGTGTACATGGCATTTAACTGACCCAACTAATTAACAAATTATTGAATCAATGGAGTTGTTTGGACCATGAGCGTTACATGGCATTTACCGACTCAACTAAATATCGAATCAACGAATCAATCATAAGTAGTTGGTGTATCTCGGGAACCACCTCAGACGATAAGTTCCAACCTAAAAATCAAATCGAAAATGGTTTATGTAATGAATAGTTGAAATGCCCATGGATTTCCATGGATTTTTACTCAACTAAGCATTTAAAATAATTTAAAAACATAATTTGGAAGTATAACCGTTTAGCCGGTTATGTTTACCACGCAACCGTTTAGCCGATTACGGGTACCATTTGAAGTTATGGTTGTACGAGATTTGTCATACCCCCACGCTTCAAGGTGAAAGAGCAAAACACGGGAATTCTTAAGGAATTTCCCACAATAAATATAATCTACCAAAAATTAAGAGGATTTAAAAATATTTTGAAAGTTGAGGCATAACCTCGGAATTTGTGTGTGTGTGTGTAACAAAAAAACAAGATAAATACAATTTAAATAATTAATCTAAGCAAGCTGTAAACAATTTATTAAATAGCACATAAGGCAATTCAGATAAGCACGTATAGGGTTCCTAACATATGTCTAGGACAATTTCTAACGATCTATCTTATAACCTTCGGCTTTGATACCAATCTATCACACCCCAACCTAAGGTGGAAATGCCGGGGCGTGATCCGATTGCTCACAGCTCGAAGATAGTATCATAATATAAATGACAATATCTAATTAATTATTTTGTTCAAATAATACACACAATAATCAAATACAACAAAACAATTCAAATAAATAAATACAATCATTTAAATTCAAGCTTGTCTTCAATATAACTCTAAGGTCTTTCTAAGTGTCCATCCTTCAACTCAGGCAACCTGCATATGCGTAGAAAATAGAGTTTTGTCAACAAACATGTTGAGTGACTTTATCACCAAGTTTTGACACCAAAACTAATGTTAATATAATAAATATGCAAAACGTAATAAATGCGGTAATGAAATCAAACCATAAGCAAATAGATTGTCGATTAAACCATTGCCAAGCGAATCGGGCGCCGGTAAATAAACCATGAGCAAATAAATAGAATAAGAACGTTGCCAAGCGAATTGGGCGGTGGTCAATAGAATGAGAACCCTCTCCAAGGGGATATGCCAAACGATTGCATACAAAGACAAATAAGCACATAAGTAGATTTGATTAATCACACACAATTACACGTTTGCTATTTGTTGATATGTATGTATAGATATGTATATATATAGTATGATATACGCATATGTCCCCAAAACGTTTTAGAAAACTGAGTAAAATAGGGGAATGATAAAACTCACCTTAGTTTAAAGGCAAGCGAGTATAATTAAGAATAAACGAGTAAACAGATAAGCGAGTCATCCAAAACGCGTTCGTGATTTAAGAGACGGGACATTTACTTATGAACCAAGGATCTCTCCTGTCCACGGCCGATGTGGGATTTGCCTAGGGTGTTACAATGTGCGCCCGCCAATTAAATATAGGGACGCAAATCATAATTTTCTCGTTCAATAAATACAGTTTTTACGCTCTAGAAGAGACGGTGGTGTTTTTACATAGGGATAATGCATCATCTGTTGTTCAACTATGAAAAGAACATATCAAGATGCCAAAATCAAACTTTTGACACTAGAATTGTTTTAAACAACTTTTAATAAAATGACATTATTATTTGTTGGAAAAATTTTGGATAAAAACCATTTATTAGTATTTGTTAGTAAGGTTGAATTACTCTACAAAGGCCAACAAAAATGAGAAGTGTGAGAGACAATAGTTGATTGACATATGTCAAGTGGGGACCAAAAGTAAAAGGGTATAAAAGTAATAGTATATATTTTCTCTCTCCACATGTAAGTCACATGCCAATTCTCCCATCATTTTAAAGCGTCCATAACTTTTTCATGCAAATTATTTTTTTAAAAAAATTTCACCACAACAACAAGCGTTTTTTATCTTTAATATCAATATGACTTTGTTATATAAAAATTAAAAAAAATTTACCTTATTGTGTCTCTGTGTCTTTTCGTCATTGTGTCTTTCTATTTGTCATTACGTTTTTCTTCGTCATTGCGTCTTTTAAATCATCATTGTGTTTTTAAATGCTAATAATACGGTTGTGTAATAATAATACGTAAATATAATGATAAAATAACAACAAATTATCTAATACATAAAACACAATGATGAATACATATTACACAATTACATGAAACGTAAAACACAATGATGAATACATATAACACAATAACCTGAAACGTAAAACACAATGGTGAATACATGTAACACAATGACCTGAAATGTAAAACACAATGGAAACTACATATTACGCAATGACATGAACGTAATACACAATGACTAAAACACAATGATAAGTAGAAAAACAAATGATGAGCACAAAGACACAATGACAAACAAAAAGACACAATGACGTAATCTTTGTTTTAATTGTTATCTTTAATATGAGTATCAATTGATAACACAATGACCAAAATCAATAACACAATAAATAGAAAACCCAATAAAAAATCATAATGAACAACCAATAACACAATATAAAAACCCACTATTTTTTTTTATTTTTATATAACAATATGATACTCATATTAAAGATAAAAAAACGCTTATTATGATGGTGACTTAAAAAAAAAATAATGTTGCATGAAAAAGTTATGGACGTTTTAAAATGATGGAGGAACTGACATGTGTTTTGCATGTGGAAAGAGAAAGTCAACAAGAGTGTGTTATTACCTTTATGCCCTTCTCATCAATTTATTTTCTTAAATTAATCTCCACAATTCAAATCTAAGATCAATAGATTAGATTCCTTCTCACTCTTCTTATTTTTGTTGTCCTTTGTATTTTAACTTTATCCTTTGTTAGTAATAATTTAATAATTAACGTGTTAAAAGAGTTAAGATAAATGAGATTTTGATACTTTAAAATGTGTGGTTAAGAATTTGATTATTTGGGAATGAGAAAATAAGTTTGTCCCACATTGGTAGAATGATAAACTTGTGAGTGACTTATAAGGAGGAGAGCTAACAAGATTATATTCTTGTATGGCATGACATGTATAGTGGCATTAGCAAGGGTTTGGGACGCCTTATGCGCCCGGGTGTAGTATTGGGGACAGGAGCGATGTATGTAATTGTTGGGCTATATTTTGTGGTTTATGCTTGTACTTTGGGCTTAGTTTGGGGTGTATTATGTAAACCGAGATCCTTATGGATCTCGGTGGGCTTTGGGCTTTTGTTGGGCTAGTATGTTGGCTACCTTATATATAGATCTCTTTGTATAGGGTTTGGGGGTTGGTTCAATTTGTGGTTTTGGCCGTCTAGTATCATTGGTGTATTAGACGAGTATTGTAAGCATAGTGCTTAACCACCCGACGTTAATAATATCGTGTGTTTTGAAGCAGTCCTTTGTGTTCTGTGTCTTTTAGATGTTTGTTCTTGAATCATCTTGTGTTGGATTTCCGCACCAACATCAAGATCAGTTGATATCATATTGAAAGATCCTCCACGGGACTTACAATTGGTATCAGAGCCTTAGACCTATTCAGGCTCGTTATTGTGATATCAACGGATTCAAGATCTAATCGTTTGGTGGTTTTGTTGTTTTCCGGCGAGTTATCAATCGGAGAAGAAGAAGAGGGTTTATTCTTGGTTAGAGATTTGGTCAATTTGGAAACAAATTTGAGTCCCATAATTCACGAGATTCAGTTAGTTGCAAATCTTAATCAATAAATCCAGTTCTCGGGTAAATTTGGGTGTTCTCAGCTACACTTAATAGTTCTCGGCCTTTAAACAAGGGTTTTCGGCTTAAAATCAGTATTTCGGCCAAGGAATAGTGCTCTCGGTGGTTCTTGGTCAAGATTCATTGTTCTCGGTCAACACTTGTAGTACTTGGTCAATAACTTTGGTTCTCTATCAACGCATTCAGTTCTCGGTCAAAGCTTGTTTTCAGTCAAAGCAAACTGTGAACTTAGTTGGGCTTGATCAATCCGATTTGGGCTTTGTCTATTGGACTTTGGAGTGTTTCTAGACTTAAAAATTACCTTTGGACTTATTAAACTAAAATGGAACAATTAACTAACAGTAATGTGTCATCCAATGCTTCACTCCATCAAGAACTTGATTCCATAATGGGGACCACCACTCGTGTGCCTCATCTACTGTCTCATGAGGGGTTCAGCGAGTGGAAATTTTGATTCGAGAAGTATGTTAAGATGAAAGATGCAAAAATCTGGAGAAGCATAGTTAGGGGACCCCAAATCATCACGTATCAACGTGAGAACTCAACTAAAGTTGTTGTGAAGCCTATTGCTATGTACGATGATGATGATCTTGCTAAAATTGAAGAGGATGAAAAGGCTCTCTCAACCTTAACTATGGCACTCTCACCTGAGATTGCTCTAGGTTTTAGAGAACTTCAATCTGCTAAAGAGTTGTGGGAGGCGTTAATTGAGGTGTATGAAGGAAACGAAGACATGAAGAGAAGTCGCCAAGACCTGCTGCGACAGAAATTCAATATGTTTAATCATGTTTTGGGAGAGTCGTTGGAAACTCAACTTCAAAGATTCATAGCTCTTGTGACTGAGATGAGATCTGCAAGCATCTATCTGGCAACTTCTGAAATAAACAACAAGTTAGTAAACTCACTGCCCAAAAGTTGGGATATGAATGTTGCTGTTATCAAGAAGACAAAAGATCTCAACAGAATGTCTATTTCTGAGATGATGGCTACTATTAAGGCATGTGACATGGATGACAAGCAACGTGCAATAAACCATGCAAACTCCTACAGTGCAGCTGGGTACAACGTTGTATCCAACAATGCCCTCATCTCACAAGACAGCTTCTCAATGTTTAAGGCCACTTAGCAATTTCCACCTCAAGGAAACTTCCAAATGTTTAAGTCCACTTTGGGCCAATCTTCATCCATCCCACCTCAACCATCTCCAGCATTTTTCACTAATTCTGCTTAATCTCCGACTGATAATGGTAAACCTCTGTCATCTGGCGTTGCTCCTGGTCAGAACTCCAGTCAGATTCCCTCTATCCCGAAAGAAACTCAAGAGAACATAGCTCTAATGGCGGGGTTCATGAACTGCTACAATGCATTTCTAGCTGGTGATCTGGTTCAACCTGTAGTTGCTGCTGAGCTTGATCAAATCCATCCAGATGATGTTAAAGAAATGGATATCTCTTGGCAAATCGCCATGGCAGTGTTTCGGGCCAAGAAATTCACTAAGAGAACGGGAATGAACAATTGGAATATGCCAAACAATCAGAAGGTGGGTTTTATCAAGAACACTCTGAGATGCTACAACTGTCATGAGCCGAGTCACTTTGCTCGTGAATGTACCAACCCAGCGAAGGAAGGAAACACGGAGAGGGCGCTGGTTCTAGTGGGAAATGCTAGAGGAGAAGTTGGGGGTAGTTCGGGAAATGGTGAAAGAGGTTTGGTTTCTCAACAATTTTCTTGGGATGATCAGATGGCTGCTCTCAACATTGGCAATCAGACCGCCAGTTATGCTCACGTTGAGGATGCTGAGGAAGAAAATGCTGCTGAGGGGCAAATCAAGGAACTTCAATTCGCATTCATGGCCTTCACTCCTCCAAGCTCATCTGAGGTAAGCTTTCAACCATGTTCTCAGGATTGTGTTGATAAAATTAATTTATATAAACTCCACAATGATAAGTTGATTAGAGATATGGAAAGAGTGAAATTTGAAAATTTTAAACTTAAGAAAAATGAAAAGGCTTTCTTAGATAAAATAGAAGCAAATCAAAAGGATTTTTTCTAAGCTTAAATCTGAATTCAGTATAAAGTGTTGTCACCACCTAGATGCCAAACAGGAAATTTCTGACTTAACCGCTAAACTGGAAGCCTCCAAAATAGAGATGTTGAATTTAAATGCTAAATTTGAAAGAGCTGAACTTGATTTCAAAAAATTCGAGGGTTCCAGTAAAGTAGTTAGTTCAATGATTGACAATCATTTATGGTGGAAGGAAAACGAAGGTGAGGGCATAGGCTATAGTCGGGTACCCCCACCTTACAATGACAACTATGTTCGACTTCCTGTCACCAAAGAATAGGAAGAAAAGGTACAGGGCATGAAGTACGGTAAACAAGATAAGAATGACAAGTCTGATCCTGTGAATACAAATGTATCCACTTCAGGTGTGAACGACTCTAACGTGTTTGCTTCATGTGCAGAAAAAGTAATTGTTGAGGAATGGACTGATGAGGATGATGACTCTTGTGTTTCGTTTAATAAAGACATTAATTCTGATGTTTCTTTAAAACTTCCTATTTTGAATTCTGTTAGTTCAACTGTTTGTGTGGGCTCTGGATTTAAGAGCAAACACAATTGTGTGGTTAATTCTATTAAAACTGTGAAATCTGATGATGTGGTCTTTAATAAGAAAAATAAAAATAAAAAATTTGCTAAAAACTACCCACCACCCAAGTTCATTAAAGAGGGATGCTCAAATAAACAAAAGGGTGTCGAATCGAACAACATGTCTAAAGGTAAACATCAAGCTAAGCGACCTGAGTCACACAATAGGTCAAGACAAAAGGTTCACCATAATGATTTTTATGTAAAACGTCAAACTTGTTATAATTGTGGGATTCCTGGTCATATTGCTAGAAACTGTCCACATCGTCCATATGTTCCTTACTATGGATTTTATCAGAGGAATATGCCTCGTGATACCTATCGATGAAATTTCGGGCATCATAAGGCAAATCCCTCTGACGGTGATTGGAACAAGAACAAATCTGGTAGGTTTAGTCCTCATCAGATCAAGCCTAACATGTTTAGTAGAAGTGATAGAAACCATGATTCGACTTCAAAACTAACTCGATTTCTTAATCACGGCCTGTCGGGAGAACAAATTCGTCTGTTCCCTCTACACGCAAATTAGAGACTGAACCATCCATTCGTACAAACAATAGTAAATCTTACAATGGTAAACATAAATGGATGCCTAAGTCTCCGGTAAAGAAGATTTCTTCTTCCAGTTAGATAATCGAGAAGATGTGTCATGGCAGCCCGTAACTAGTGTAGATGAGTCAGGTGTACCTAGTGTTACTATGGACTGGGTGCCAAAGTCTAATTAATCCCGCACTTCGTGCAGGAGCAGCTATGGAGGAATATCATCAGACCTTGGTATGTTGATAGTGGCTGTTCCAGGCATATGAAAGGAGACATTTCCCAGCTACATGACATTCAAATTTTTAATGGTGGGTATGTGTCCTTTGCGGGTGGAGAAATAGGGAAGATCACGCAGAAGGGTACTGTAAGTAACGGTGTTCTAAAATTCAAAAATGTTAATTTTGTTCCAGAGCTGAAGCACAATTTGTTGAGCGTGTCACAAATCTGTGATAATGGGTTTTTCAACTCATTTTACTAAGAAAGAGTGCTTGATTTTGAAACCTGGTATCATTATACCAGAAGACTGGATTCTTGTTCGATCACAAAGAAAAGATAATGCTTACGTGATCGACATGAACAAAAATGTTCCTGATGAAATAACCTGTTTGTTTTCAAAAGTGTCTGAACACAACGCCATGCTTTGGCATTGTCGTCTTGGTCATGCTAATACGAAAAATCTGAATCGTCTTGCTAAGAATTATTTGGTACGTGGATTACCCGTTAAAGATTTTGTTACTATTGAAAAACGTGTGGCTTGTGCTTTGGGTAAACATCATCGAAAAACTCATAATCGAAAATTGATTAATACCATTTCATCAGTTTTTCAACTATTGCATATGGACATTTTTGGTCCGGTTCATGTTTTGAGTCTTTCTCGCAGCTTTTATTGTCTCGTTATTACTAATGACTACTCACGGTTTACCTAGGTGTTTTTCTTGTCAAATAAGAGTGAAACTGCAGAACTGATCAAGAGATTTGTGGTGCTTATGGAAAATCAGCTAAATCTGAAACTGAAAGGAAATCGTTGTGACAATGGCACGGAATTCAAGAATGCATCATTGAATTATTTTTGCTCAGAAAGGGGGGGGGGGGGTGCTCCGTCAATACAGTTCAGCTTGGACACCTCAGCAGAATGGTGTGGCTGAAAGGAGAAACATGACTCTTATCGAGGCGGCAAGAACCATGCTGTGTGATTCTAAACTGCCATTATTCTTCTGGGCAGAAGCCATCAACACAGCCTGTTATGTTCAGAATCGGGTGATGATTAACAAATCACAAATAAAAACTCCATATGAGATCGTATATGGTCATAAGCCTACTGTTGCACACTTCAGAGCTTTTGGTTGTCCATGTACTCTACTGAATCTCGAGTTTACTCCAAAGTTTCGGGCCAAAGCTGATGATTGTTATTTTGTTGGGTATGCTGGTCACACCGCCTACAGAGTCTACAATAAGTCAACTAAACAGATTCTAGAATCCTATGATGTTCGCTGGTTGGAAGAAAACGAGACGGACGCTCGTGTTGGTCCGGACTGGTTATTAGATTAAAATGAACTCTTCAAACCGTTCAATGTGTTTCCGGTCATCAACACAGAAACTTCAGGTGGTGCTACAGTTGATACTGAGAAAGAAGACCCACATGCAATATCTCACATCTCTTCTCATCTGGATGATGATGTCATAGAACCACTTGACGACAACCCACCCGCGTCCGTCAGTCAGCCGAAAGAAGTTATGGAAACTGTGTATTCTCCAAACTCTTCAGAAAATGCTTCAACAGCTGAGGGGGAGAGTCCTATTCGTCAAATCTTCGGGAGCACCTTGTTTCCCGATGTCATTCCAATGAATACGTTGCTAGTACTTCGTACTCACACAGTTCGGCGGCTTCTGGATGGAAGAATCCCCTCACTGAAGTTGATGAAAATTTATCAAACTTATCTCCTATTGGAGATGTTTCCAAATAGCCGATTCCGACAAGAACTCAACGAAATCATCCTATTGAGAATGTTATCGGCCCTCTTGAGACAGGTGTGTCCACCAGAAGTCAGACAGGACACATAAACAGTTGTTTGTTTTCTTGTTTCATCTCTCAGATTGAGTCAAAGTCGGTGGAAATGGCTCTTCTAGAACCAAGTTAGGTGGATGCCATGCACGAAGAGTTGAATCAGTTCGATAAATTAAAAGTGTGGAGGCTAGTTGAACTGCTAGAGGGAAAGAAAGCACTAGATATGAGATGGGTTTTTCAAAATAAGCAAGATGACACGGGAGTTATCGTTAGAAACAAGGCACGGTTAGGTGTTCGTGGTTTTCATCAGGTTGAAGGTTTAGACTACACCGAAGTATATGCTCCTGTAGCTAGACTTGAGGCCATTCGGATTTTTCTGGCTTATGCGTCTGTTATGGGTTTCACGGTATATCAGATGGATGTTAAGACCACGTTTCTGTATGGCGAAATTAAGGAAGAGATTTACGTGGATCAGCCACCGGGGTTTGTAGACTCTAAGAATCCTAATTATGTCTACAAATTGGATAAAGCATTGTACGGTCTTCACCAAGCTCCTCGGGCGTGGTATGCTACGTTGACGGCACATCTTCTGGGTCATGGCTATACAAGGGGGACCATTGATCAAACTCTGTTCCTTAAAACTGTTGGGAAAGATTTGATTCTGGTTTAGATTTATGTGGATGATATTATCTTCAGGTCTACCAGTGCTGAGCTGTGTTCAGAATTTGAAGAGGTTATGAAGAAAAGATTTGAGATGAGGTCGTTTAGAGAGATGACAACATTTCTAGGATTGCAGGTTCGTCAGAGCTCGACGGGAATTTTGCTGCATCAAGGAAAGTACGTTGAAAATATGCTTGCAAAATTTGAATTTCAAGATTCCAAGAGTGCCACCACTCCAATGGCAGAAAGGCCTCTTCTGTCGTCTGATCCTGAAGGGAGTCCCATAGATCAAACGTACTATCGATCGATGATCGGGTCTCTGATGTATCTCACCGCCAGTCATCCCGACATCATGTTTGAAGTCTGTCAATGTGTTTGTTTCCAGGCTAATCCTAAACTCTCTCATTTAATTGCTGTTAAACACATTTTTAGATATATGAAGGGACAACCGAAGTTAGGTCTTTGGTATCCCAAAAACTCAGAATTTGATCCTTATGCTTTTGATGATAGAAATTATGGCGGAGATGACATTGACAGGAAATCCACATCTACCGGCTGCCAGTTTTTAGGAGATTTTCTCATTTCATGGCAGTGCAAGAAACAACAAACGGTGTCTATTTCAACTGCCGAGGTGGAGTATGTTGCTGCGTCAGCTTGCTGTTCACAGGTTATTTGGATGCAACATCAATTTCTTGACTACGGTTTGGAATTTCCTAACACTCCCATTTTTTGTGATAATGATGCTGCTATTGCAATTATTAAAAATCCCGTTCAGCATTCTAAAACCAAGCACATTGACATCAAAGTCCATTTTATTAGTGACTGTTACGACCGGAAACTGATTCATCTTGAACAGGTCTACACTGATAATAATGTGGCGGACCTATTTACAACACCGGTCGTAATTGCTAGATTTAATGTGCTTGTGGGATTTCTTAAGATGCTGTGTTTTGATGACTGAGTATTTTTAAGGTTTAAATTGTGTATATAAATTTTTCTTCGTGTCATAACTTCTGTACAAATTTAGGAGGAGAAAAAGGAAAAATACAAAAAAAGTGTGTGTGTGTCTAATTAACTTAAAAAAAAAAAAATTTTTGTTCCTTTGCTTAAAATCATGCTGGCTACTCAAGCTCAACAGACATATTTCATATGTTTGGTCCCGTCATCAATTTTTGACACACGGGATAGCCATTAACCTTAGGACTGAAAGTGACCTGGGCGATTGTATATATATAAAAGTTTTTAATTATTTTTGGTTCAACTATCGCTTTGAGTTCTCTCACTGAAAGTTATGTCGGCCGCCTAAAGTTTGAGGGACACATTTTATTATGTGTTTGGTCCTATCGTCTACCTGTAGACACATAGGATAGCCATTCATCTGAAAACTGAAGGTAACTGGGTGATTGAGTTTAAATCGTTTTCGGGGTTATCATCTGGGAAGTAATAATATTATTCAGCTAAAAGCTTTTTAGAAGCTTAAAATATTTTCAAATGAAAATTGATCCAATCTTTGAGAAATGATAGATAAATTGATTTTGTGTGCCTAATGTGTGAAGTTATTAGGCTAAAAAGGCTTTTGATTAGTTATTGATATGTATGGTAGCTTTCCATGATAACTAAAAGTTTGAAGTGATATAAACTAAATCTGCTAAACTTATTATGGAGAGTCATTTTGAAGATGTTTGCATGTCCCTAGATACATCTCTCCGAATGATAGGCAGAAAAACAATTACCCTGTCATACACGAGCCCGTTAGTGTCTTGATCGCCAAAAATATTATATTTCATTTGAAGTAAAAAAAAAATTTATATAATATTTATATATATATATATGAAAATTATTTTCATTCAAATTGTTTTCGAAAAGCTTAAATGGGTCCCAGGGAACTACAGGGGTGGGGCATACAGATAAGTCCTAAACATCCTGAATGTAAGGCTTGTAAGTCCGGATGGCATGTAAGTCTAACGTTCAACCTTAAAGCTTAAAATCATGTTGTATAGAGAAAAGTATTTTGATCAAGTACTATGGGGTTGGAGTCAAATTGGGGTGATCTGGGGAAAGCCAAATACGCCTTGAGAATAGATAAGGGGCATCATAGGTCCATAAGTGATGTCCATGTAAGCTTTATGTATAATTGAATCTAATCATATCACTGGCGCAATGAAAATCATGAAAATTACCTGCTATCAACCTTCTCACTATGTCACAATAATGCTGAAAATGAATCATTGAGAAAGTATTTTAATCAATTTGATTCCATGTTCGGATCTTTTCATAAAAAGGTGTTGTTTGTTTTAAAATAGCTGAAATTTGATCCCAAAATATGTTAATTCTACTGAAGGCCAGATAGGTAAATCATTTTTGTTTTTGTTTAGTTTTTATTCTAATTATATTTTATTTTTAATTTTTAAATTTTTACCTCATGTTTACTCGTGTTGAAACAAATGTCTTAAGAAATCGTTTTCACATGAATCGGGATCTGTTTTTTTTGACGGTTGCAAAATGTCATGGGCCATTCAGTTGGGCAAAGTGTGACCATAATCCTTGTGTTCTCGGTCTTGTCAGCTCTGGTGCAAGTTGTTTGTGTTAATGGTGTTCTTGGCTCTTCTTTGTTTTCGGCCAGATCATTTTGGCCCAGAAAACTCAATTTTGTGAGTTCCCTACTTTAAGTACTTGGTTCTCGGCCATATGTTTTCGGTAGTTAAGTGTTCTCGGTCAAGTTTGATGTGTCCCGGTAGTTTAAAAGGCACTCATTACTACTTATTGATTATTCTTGAAACTCACAACTTCTATAATCTTCCAAAATCTTCTCTCATTATAACCATCATATCTTTCACCTACTTGCCGCCATACATCATTTCCTGTCTTCTTGTTCTTTCAAGTAGACATCTTTAAAAGGTAAGTAAATATATTATGGTTGAAGGGTTTTCGGTGGTTATTAGATTTGATCGATTAATTATTCGGAAGGTTTGTTTGTTCTCTGTTGAAGTTACTGATTATTAGTTTAGTCATTGATTGTAGTTACAGATTTGGTCATAAATGGTGATTGGTGGTATGATGAAGATGATGGGTAGTGCTATGAGGTTCTCGGCATGGACTGATCAGAATCTTTTGATCAATCAGAGAGATCTTCGTGTTGGAGAGGTTTTGAAGCATTCTCGGTCAAACCTTGACCGAGGACTTGTTGGTTCTACCAAAGATGAATCATGTTTGATTTTTCTGAGTCAATCAAGCCTAACACTTGCTGCTATTCATGATGACAAAAGTCATGTTCATCTACTTCATATGGGTAGTAGCATGACCTGCACTGGATTACTAGCCAGGTTCTAATAAAGGCCCTAAATAAGACACTCAACTTCCAAGTGCCTATTTAGGAGCCACAGTATATACGCCGAAATGTCTAAATGAAGGTATAGAAGCACGCTGATTTTCTACAGCTGAAGCAGTTGTGATCAAGCAATAAACCAAGGGGGAGAATGTTGGGCTATATTTTGTGGTTTATGCTTGTACTTTGGGCTTAGTTTGGGGTGTATTATGTAAACCGAGATCCTTATGGATCTCGGTGGGCTTTGGGCTTTTGTTGGGCTAGTATGTTGGCTACCTTATATATAGATCTCTTTGTATAGGGTTTGGGGGTTGGTTCAATTGGTGGTTTTGGCCGTCTAGTATCATTGGTGTATTAGACGAGTATTGTAAGCATAGTGCTTAAGCATCCGACGTTAATAATAACGTGTGTTTTGAAGCAGTCCTTTGTGTTCTGTGTCTTCTTGATATTTGTTCTTGAATAATCTTGTTTTGGATTTTCGCACCAACATCGAGATCAGTTGATATCATATTGAAAGATCCTCCACAGGACGTACAATAATGTGACGTTTTGATAGCGCATTTTGCACTTCACACCACTTAAGAAGATGATAGCGAAGTGTCGAGGACCAGTTAGAGTTTTGCAAATTATAAATTACGGTTGTGAGTGGTTATGAGTGGAGAAGAGAGAAAAAATAATGTTTTCTCTCTCTCTCTCTCTCTGTTTTTTTTCCTTTTTAGTAAATTTGGGAAAATTTGTAATACCCCGATTAATTTTTTAATATTTGTTAATAGTCGTTGTGAGTGGAGGAGAGATAAAGATAATAATAAATTCATAAACAGCTATTATTTAGAGCATGTTGGGATTGAGTTTGAAAAATGCTTATTGGCTTAGTGGCTTTTTCCAAAAGTCATTTTGAAAAGACAGGATTTGGGGCTTTTGAAAACTGCTTTTTAACCTTTTCAAAAGGCTAAAATAAAAAAGATTTTTGTGATTGCCAAACACATTTTAACGTATATGGCTTTTTGAAAATACCAATAAGCCAATCAGCATTTTTCAAACTCAATCCCAAACATGCTCTTAATTGAACATGTGAGAGAAATGTAGTAATCTTTAATGTAATTCTAGACATGACCATATTGGATTAGCTGGGAATGCTCTTACAAATACATGTGAAATACACCAACCATAAACACTCACCTACAATCTTGCTTTCAACAGTCCATTTTTAAACAAAACTGGAAAACACAGGTTTGCTGGCATGGAGAGGAAGAAAAGAGAAAAAACGTCCCCGCCAAAGCGGTGCCAGGCGCTTTGGAAGAAAAGGGGGGGGGGGAATGAGCCAGAAGGATCTAAATCTTATGATAACATCGATGAATTCGTTGATTTCGTATACGATTAGGATTAATTGCATTAACCGTGTGTAGTGTGTGTGTTAAGAGTGTATTTAGATAGAGTAACGAGGCTTAGAGTGGAAAAATAATAAGAACTGTTACATTAGAATTAGTTACAGGGGTATAAATAGGGATGAACTCATTCGTTAAGATAACCTTAACGAATGAGTCATTCGTTACATTAAAAGACTAACAAATGAAACAAGTCATTCGTTATACATTACATACCTAATAGCCTTCATTCGTTATGTTCCATTCGTTAATCAGGGTTAATGAATGGAGCTTACATTAGAACGAATGTGACACATTCGTTACAGGGTAACGAATGTGCCTTACAATTTAGGCGAATGGGCAGAATGCATTAATTACCAAAATGCCCCTTTACATTAAACCCCCTAAAAACTAAGACTATTACATTAACAGACAAATAAAGACCGAGACGTATAAAACATGTATCAACAAACTCCCCCTCGTCTCGAGCTCTTTATTCTTCAATGTTAGAACATCTTCGTCTTCCAGTCCACACAACTATGAATCTTGTATGCATAACATACACGAACATCCTTTTGAAACTGCATAGCAAGTTCGTAGTCGCTTATGTTAGCAAATCTGATTTGACTAGTAAATAAAGCATCATTGTCAGACTCAGATAAGTTAACAAGCCACATCGGATCAATCACACGTATAGTCTTCGTGTTTGAACCGGAACCAAATACGATAACCGCTTCACTCGTTTTATTATCATAATACCTGTAGTTGAACGACGTGAATAGACTCTGAGGGAATGTCTTCATCGGAGCCCTCTTCATTGTCTTTGGCGGCTTCACCTGTAGGATCATCTTCCTCCAGCCAGTGCATGGATCAATCTCATCTATATATTTATGAGTCGGCACATGCGGCTTGAAAAATTTGAAACCATAACGGGTTTCATCTAATAAATGAGCGTAGAACCACTCAGCCTACTGATCTCTTCCTCGATTCACGAACGGTCTGTTGGCTAGTGTTCTAACATCCCACCTTGGCATAGATAATATATCGTGTGGGCTCTTGAAATAATAAATACCGTGTTCCCACTTTACGATATATACTTTAAGCTCCGAATCAAACTGCCATGACACCAAATCACCTTTAACATCTTTGACAGGTTGTACTTCTTCATCTGGTATGCCGATGCACGAGCCTTTGCCAATCTGACTTCCTCTTGTTCGTGATAACGAAAGGTCTCGATCATCTTCTTCACATCATGCTCGAACATACCATCCAAAGCACGTTTGCGCTTATTTTCTTTCGCTGATAGATGACTTGTCTCTGCAGCTTTATTTGTAAGACCCCGAATCCCGGGAATCCTACAGTTGGTAATCACATCCACAATTTCACAAAAATTTAAAACCAAATGATTCGTTTTTATTTAAAACAAGTTCAGAGTAAATAACAGCAGAAAAAGTGTAATAATTTAAAGAAAATCACAAACACGGGTACAAGTGTCCAAAAATCAAATATAAATAAAATATCTGTTTTATTTGAAATCCTCGACCAGAATGCCTTCAACCTCCCGAGTAGCATCCCATGCGTCCGAGCGGTAGCATCCACTTCTTCACCTGAAAGTCAATATAACATTCACACAATGTCAGCTTGAGCTGAGTGAGTTCAAGTTTTCGTAAACGACATTCATTAAAAATTTAAATTCCATGAGTACGGAATGTAGGGGAAAATCATGAGTCCATAAAATCATAAATAGCTTTTCTTAACCAAATCATAAGTAAATAAAACATTAAACATCTTTTCACGCAGCACGGGCCTCCTCACCCCGGGTCTTCCCCGAGTAATATATTTGACCCAGCCGCGGTTTAACAAAGCCTTTAAAATCATGCAACACGAGCCTCCTCACCCCGGGTCATCCCCAAGTAATATATTTGACTCGGTCACAGTTTAATAAAACAAAATAACGCAACACGAGCCTCCTCACCTCGGGTCATCCCCAAGTAATATATTTGACTCGGTCACAGTTTAACATACCAAAACACGTGATACGGGCCTCCTCACCCCGGGTCTTCCCCAAGTAATATATTTGATCCGACCACGGTTTAATAGAACGGCGGGCCTCCTCACCCCGGGTCGTCCCCAAGTAATATATTTGACCCGCCGGGACATAAACATGTAACACGGGCCTCCTCACCCCGGGTCTTCCCCGAGTAATATATTTGACCCGGTCACAGTTTACCAACACATACACATTCACATACACACTTATAAACATCAATTCAAACATTAAACCAAACCATATCATTACATTCAATCCATAAATAATGGATAATCTAGGAATCAATATTAGGCCTAATAGTATCCTCGAGCCTAGACCATAAATAATATATATAAGCTTAAGGAATATAAGACCATAAACGAGTCTAAAATATCCTAAGGCACAAAATATAAATCACACATATTTTCATAAATCTAGATATACGAAAGAGGCTATGTAATACCATCCAAATAGTTGTAACATGTAAAATCGGGTAAAATTGTAATACGGTGTGTATGCTAGCCCAAAACGTAAAAAGATTAAAAAGGGGCATCATGAACTCACCTGAAACGAGCCACACAAACACCAAAGAGTTTGAGAACTTCAGCCAATCCACTGTTTACAAGCCTATTGGATTGCACACAAAGATTACTAACTTAACGTACCGGCTCGTTTATCCTACGAGACGTTCTAACATGATTTGATTGACCTAAAGCCTTGACATTACCAAATTCAATTACATCAGCCCCCGAGGCCATGTATTTACCAAAACCACCCTTAGTTAATCCCGGGGACAAAGGGTTCCCAATTTACCCCTGAAAGTTGGTGACTTTATCGAATACGCGCGTTAACGGGTTGTTTATGCACTTAGATACCGACTCAGCCCCGTGTGGACCAAATTTAGTAAAATCACAGCTACGCGAGTTGGATGGGTCAGTAATTCGCAAGCACGATGCACAAACTACCAATAAACGCGAATTTGCGCCGTACCGACCCGTTTGAGTAACCGACAACCAATTCAGCCCCAATAACATAAAAATATAGTTTTTCACAGCCAAAAAATCATACCGAGGCTACAACATCCGAATTGGTTGTTAATTCCCTCAAACAATGCGCTAGACGCAACAATTGACAAACTAAACAACCGAAACCTAGTTTTCACTTCATCAACAGTTGACCAATCTAACGAATGCCAAAACTCATGATACTAAAGTATATTACACTAGACATACCTAAGAAGAGGACGGAGCACGAACTTCAATTATAACAGCCCCGAAAGATGCGAGAAAGGGCAGCCACCGGTTAAGCCTAAAACGAACTTATCGATCAATAACGAATATAACATGCAGATTTTAGCATGCAAAGATGCATTTTATTATATAGGAAAACCATGGAATTAAATTATTAAATTTTTACCAGACTTTGATAAATATCTTAGGTTTTTAAAAATTTTTTTATTATATTTTTCTAGTAGACAAAAAAATCATAAAAATTCCTCCAATACAGAAAGGTACGTGCAGCTATTTCAGTGCGCAACAAAATGGTTTTATTTTTATAAAATTCACTACCAAACCAAATTAAATGATTCCAATTGGGTTTAATTCTTAACTCAAAATATTATGTTCCAGAAGTGGAACCAACTAATTTGGACTTTTTGAAAAAGAGTTATGATGTCGGGAAGACAGAACAGAATCCGTCATCCCGTATCAGCTTTGACACTCGATCTTATAAATTCATAAATACCATTCAAATCTTGTACAAAAATTACATAATATACCTTTCTGGAAACGAGACTCAAAGTAGAACATCATGGAAAGAAGAATCGATAAAAAAAAATGGATTATCATCGCGTTACAGACCCTACAATAAACGTGTACGAATCTGTCAGCAAACTGTTATCATCAAAACTCAACCTTAACGACCAATAAGCGCGTTAATATTATCAATTAAGGTGTAAAAGACATGGGGAATCATAAAACCGACCTTGGATTAGACTTGGGATAGCTGTAGATGGCCTGAGCTGCACAAAAATCTAGGTGGTGATGGCTGCAAGGTTGCGATCGGCTAGCTAAGGGAGGAAGAAACTAGTTAGGGTTTTGTTATAATAATGTTACGCTTAGGCCCTTTTAACTTGTAAAACGTGATGTCTTGCGCCAAAGGTTAGATAACACGGATTTCGGGCATAGTTAGGAGGTCCCTTAAGGACGCCAACTCGGTCTCGGTTAAAAATACAAAATCTACAAGGCTTGATTCTTCTTTAACGAAAATTACAAAATTTAACAGGCGTTACATTATTCTATCTTTTCCTTTCTTCTCGCAACCGACGTTTTCTGATTCAAAATGTTCTGTAGTGAAAAACGGAATACCTGAGTCGTTGTTGTTGTCAGTGCAAAACTCAGGATACTCCTCAGCAGTAACATCCTCAACTTCCACTTCATCAAATTCAGGTACATTTCTGCGTGGAATGCCTGTATTCGTACTTTCCTCAATCTCAACATTCACATCCACACTTTTACTCAATTCCTCAACCTCCTCTTCATTTAGATCCAGAAGTAAGGCTATCTACTCTTTAGTCAATGAATGATCTACAAACTCGCCTTCTTCGATCTCATCAGCATTCACCATACTATACACAATACCATTCATCCCAACAAATAGAATCATGTTAGCCGGTATAACATCAATCGGCTTGGCTCTTATGTAATCCTTGTTTGGTACTATCTGCAAATTACTTCCTTCAGACCCACCACCAGCACTCATATCAGTCTTATTACCTGCCGATGGTGCAGAAATATCGCCCGGTTGCTGATCCACCCCACCTGTTCCATCCTGATCATCTTTATCATTCTTTAACTTCTTCAACTCATCATCTTTACAAGTGAGTTGGAGAATTATCTCATCATGTTTATCCAATCTCTCCCCCTTAACAGCAACCAGGGCTTTTAATTCCCGGTTCTCCTTTTGTATAAACTGAATATGTCTGAACTTATTCTGCTGCTCTACCCGCATTTGTTCCTGAAATGAAAGATCTGATTGAATCTGGGTTTGTTACATATGGACTAGATTCAATAGATTAAACCATTGGGTATTGGGAGACAACTCATAAAAACGTGGATGAAGCTGTTGCATCGGACCCTGAGGACTATTGAAACTCATAAACGAATGCTCAGATCTTGGCAACGGTGTCGGAGTAACAGGTGTAGAAGCAGTATGTTGTGGAGATGTCATACGTGCCAACACTGTCTGCAATACATCACCAAAATAAGGATCTGGTCTTGCAGTAGTAACCAAAGTCATAAAGGGAGGCACTGGAGAAATAGGTATCTGAATAGGTGTCGGAGATCTAGTAAAAACAGGAGTAGGAGATCTCGGAATACTCTGAGTCAACGGAGAAGTAGGAATAGGAGCTGAAATAGATACCGGTGGAGTCGATCTCTCAAAAGGTTGACTAGGAATCTGAATACCAGAACCACGTCACACCCTTTGCTTTTTTGGTTTTTCTCCTTTCTCCACCATCGGTTCTTTGCCTTTACGTTTACGTTTCTGCGCATAAGTTAACTCAGCCTGTGGTCCTGGACCACCATCACCACCATCATTTCCACCATTTCCACCATCACCACCTTCACGCTCAGAATCAGAATCATCATGAGCCCATCGATCGTTAGGTTGTGCAACATAATCAACATTCATAAGATGACCAATCAAACGCTTAAACCTTGGTCGTTATTCCAGACTCTGACATCGGTAAGATCTTAAACGTCGTATCGTCTCGTCATTCATGTGCTCAAGTTTCATAACATCATCTTGATTTTTAATTAAATCAGGTTGTAGATCATTGATCATCATTTGCAGAAATCTCGGATACATAAGAAACTTGTGACAGCTCGTGAGATTTTCTTTCAAATGATAATAAACCAATTCAGAAAAGTTGAATGGTTTATTCAATACTAAGGCAACAAAAGAAGATTGTAACATTACTCGGCACTCATCGAAACCAACTTTGCGTCCACCGAGACAATGTATTAACACATGAAGTAAGTACTTGTATTGTTCGCACAAGTTTGCTTTCTTGTACATTGATCTAACCAAATCTCCATTATACTTTACCCTTCCAAATAACCCACGTATCAAACTACGATCAAATTCGCATCTATCATCTATAGTATCACGAAAACTCAAAGAATCACGAATAACCTCAACATCGATCACTATTCGTTTATCTTGAATTACAGCTTCAATTTGGTTCTCAGACTCATTCAACTTAGCTGTATCCCAAAAAGCTCGAATAATCTTCTGAGAAACAAATGTACGAGTAGAGATTGCCTTGTAAATTCTCGAACGTGTCAAGAAACTAATCATTCCTCCAAAGATTGGAGAGTCTTCAAAGTTCGGCTCTAGGTATGCACAGATGTTGTGGCTCTTGTTTCATGATAGTAAAACAGGAGCTTGTTCAGGTTCAGCTTGGGCCTCAGGTTGTTGCACTGGATTAACCTTTTGTTGTTGCTCGGGAGCCGAGTTTTGATTAATCTCGTCATCCATTACTATGTAATCAAGAATAAATATTTATAAAATATCCATAAATTTCACAGTGATTAACGAATAAGCATCTCATTCGTTATAAAAGATTATACGAATGAGACATTCGTTATACAATTAAAAATCACATTCGTTATATAACGGATCATTCTTATTCGTTAAGATATTCGTTATAATAACGAATCTTATCTTATCACATTAACGAATTAGATCTAATTCGTTTATTCGTTATGAATCCAATATCCCATTCGCTACCCTAGCGAATAAGACTAGCATTCATTTACTCATAACGAATCCATTTAATCATTCGTTATATGAATAACGAATCAGGTTTAAACTTAACCATTTGACCAATAAAAGTCAAAGTACCAATAATTTTGACTAATTACAGTCAATGAAGACGAACATCGACATTCAATCCATAGAAACCATATTAATATCACAATCAGATTCTATGAAACGACTCGAAAACTCGGTTAATACTCTTAAAGGTTGATTATCAATTAGAAATTTCATCAAAGTATATTTTTTAATTTGTTAACTGTTTGTTTTATGAATGATCAACAAAACAATCAATTAAACCCTAAGCACCCGATGAAACAGCATGAATCTGGTATCTCTGATCTCGTCATTACCTGTATAATGCAAATATGTCAGTCAATATAGCTAAAATGCAGGTTCGTGATTTTGGAAAAATTTTGACAGGGTTTCTTCTTAGTATGGCAATGAAATAGGAACAGGCGAATGAAGGGTCATTCGTCTGCCCTTGGGATTATAAATCCCAATAATTTCACGCTTTCCGAGGTCATTCGTTCAAATTTGAACTAACGAATGGCCTCATTTGTTAACTTAAACCTTTGATTCGTTCAAGATTGTTAAACGAAAAAGATTTCCATTCGTTAAACTTTAACGTATATTGCATTAACTTTTCTTATTCGTTAACTTTTTAACGAATGTAAGAATCATTCGTTAAAATCTTAATAAATTATACATTAAATTTATTACATTCGTTAAAAGTTTTAGCGAATGAATTCCATTCGTTATGCACAACGGAAGAGAATGTTGATATAACGAATAAGAGACTTATTCGTAATGTTTAAATAACGAATGACTTTACATTCGTTAACTCAATTAACGAATCACCAAATTCCTTAGTGAATGAGATAAAACTCTCATTAAGGATTTAAATAATATTAAAACCAATTAAGGTTTTAATCATAGAATTAAATACTCAATTAAATCAAATTAGGGTTTTAATTGTATTAAATAAAATTAAAACCAATGATGTTTTAATCAATACATTAGATTACCGATCAACGATCGATACTTGTTTAAATTAAACGGATTTTTACGTTAAGATCAATTGATACCAATTGAAAATTACGTTAAGCAAGATTAACTTAAATATTTTTGGGCAGATTTTTTCTTTTCTTTTTGTTTTGATTTTATTCGCTAGCTCGGTAAATTGAAAATAATACAGAAAAATCTAACATATTTTTGGATTTTGAATTTTAAAACCAAAATAACATGCAGAAAATGTAAAGCAGGAAAGTAAACTAACAACTAACAAAGCAGTACATATTTTTTGTGAGTTGAGCAGGAAATCATATTGACTAAAATTTCAGTCCATACCAGCTTTATTTTCAGCTTTTATTATGATAGGTGTTAAGTCGATTATTGGTATGGTTGTCCACTTAAATCTTCTAAAAAATTTTTTAGAATTTTCGGTAGTATTTATTAATTTGTTCAATTAGGCACAAATTTTGAAAGAATTAGTTCAAATCTTGATTCAAGCGTAATTTGATTTTCTCCAAATCACCCCAACTTGACTTAAACCTTAGAACCAATTTGATGTAAAATGATTATATTTAAGTAATCATAGTCCGTAATCCCCACTACAAGATATACCCCCATTATCAAGCAATACCCTAAGGTCCATTCCTATGGATGAGTATGCACGATTTCATCTGTCGGTTTACAGACATTGTGTCCGTTGTGGTCCGTTTCTTAATGGTAATAAGACGCGGGCAAGGGGACAATGTATGACTCAAAGCGTGGTTTGATCAAGTCTGTAATTCATTTTGTACATGAAGTACTTTTTGCGATCAAGTTTAGAGACTTAAGCAGTTACACTGCGGGTTCGCTTTTACAAGCATTTTTAATATTCATCGAAATGAATACCAGATGTAGAACCGCATATAGACCCAATGGAATCCGGAACCTTAAAGCATCCCATCAATACAGGATTTAAGGCCATAAGACCATACATCGTTGAAGCGTTAACCACCAACTAGACACTTTTGTTAAAATTGTTTTCAAATTGATTAGAAGGCTTGAGTATGACCAGATTATTACATTTCTGCCATCATTATCAAGGCCTTTTATAGAACTAATCTCCCTGAATATTTAGCAATTTATGTTTATATCACATACCAATCCATACTTGTTTGTTAAAAGACCTACCAATACATCAATATAATTAAGCACAGTCTTTTTATTACTTACTTTTTATTGAACTTAGGAGCAAATGATCAATGTACTATCATTTTCCCTTTTTGCTTCTAAACTCATTTTGAGGAGCATTTTTCATTGTTTTTGAATTTTTCAATATTAGAATGTTTTTGGAGTTTTTAATTTTCTCTGTACAAACTAAAAAACACAATATTTTTGGATTTTGTATTTTCTCCCCCTAAAAACAACAAAAATTTAACTAAAACAAGAAAGAAAATGATTTAACCAAGCTTTTGAATATCTTTTAAAGTTTTTAAACCATTTATACCCAGCAAATATTGAAAACGTGTTTTGTCAAACGCTTTGGTATAAAGGTCAGCGAATTTTATCAATCGAAATTAATTTCTTTTCAAAGCAATCACGTATAAAGTGATAACGGATTTCAATGTGTTTGGTTTTCGAATGGTGAACTGGATTTTTGGTGATAGATATAGCGGCCGAATTGTCAATAAAAATGGGAGTAGCAAGAAACTTTAAACCGTAATCCTGCAAATGTTGCTGGATCCAGAGAGCTTGTGAACAGCAACTCGAGGCCACCACATACTCCTTTTCGGCTGTTGTAGTTGAGACCGTTGTCTACTTCTTACACTGTCAGGAAACAAGCCGGTTTCCTAAGTATTGACAACCCGCTGTTGTAGACTTGAAATTGATCTTGCATCCTCCATAGTCCGAATCAGTAAAAGCAGTGAGATCAAACTTATCGTCCTTGGTGTACCACAACCCGAGGTCGAGATTTCCCCTCAGATAATGTAAGATGCGCTTTACTGCCGCTAGATGAGTCACTCGGGGACTCGATTGGTACTTGGCACACAAACAAACAACAAACATGATATCAGGTCTAGATGCAGTCAAATACATAAGAGATCCGATCATCGCTCGATATAGGGTTGGATCTATGGTATCCTCTAATTCATCCGGTGATAAATTGTGACCCACGGGAGGAGGTGTCAAAGGAATTTTGCCGTTTGATATCTTGAATCGGCTCAAGACATCGTTCACGTATTTGGTCTCATGGATAAAGATCCCGGAATCAGACTGGTGAACTTGAAATCCTAAGAAAAAGTTCATCTCTCCCATCAAACCATCTCGAATTTGGTTTGCATCGTCTTCTCGAAATCTTTGCACAGCCTGTCGTTTGTCGAACCGAAAATGATGTCGTCCACAAAAATTTGGATGAGGAGCAGATCATCACCCACGTTCTTGTAAAACAAAGTAAAATACACAGTTCCCCTTGTGAATCCACTTTCTATCAAAAGGTCAGCCAACGTGCTGTATCAGGCTCTCGGGGCCTGGTGTAAACCATAAAGATCCTTGTTTAATCGATAAACACGCTATGGAAAGTCTGGATCCTCAAAACCGGGAGGCTGCTTCACATACACTTCTTCATGAATAGCTCCATTTAAGAACCCCGATTTCACATCCATTTGATAAACCTTCAAATTTTTGTAGGCTGCATAGGTAAGAAAAATACGGTAGGCTCCGGTCGTGCCACAGGAGCATATACTTCAGTGTAATCAATGCCTTATTGTTGATTGTAATCAAGAACAACCAATCGTGCCTTATTTCTCACGATTACCCTGCGGTCATCCTTTTTGCACTTAAAAACCCATTTTTTTGGAATAGCCTTTTTCACACGGTCGGGTTTATCAATTAAGTCTCATACACCTAGTCGAATAAACTGTTGCAGCTCCTCCTGCATCGCTTCAGCCCAAGACGGTTCCTTAAGTGCCATCGTGACACTTGTTGTTTCAATCTGTAATAGGAAGCATGTGTATTGTGCAATACTAAGGATACCCGAAGAGTTCAAATCCGCATAAGCACATACTACCGAATCCTCAGTAGGAGATAAATTAGAATTAGCTATATCATCATATACTTTAGCTAACTGGTATATTGTACGAACCCCATCGTTCACATCACCAATTATCTGTTCCTGCGGATGATTAGAATGAATCCTTAAGGAAGGATTAGCAGGTACAGATACGTTATCACCCAGATTGGTGATATTTTTCTCTGCCGTGTCTAAAGAGACAGTTGGTGAGTCATCAACAATTAGAATAGGCTCGTTTATTTCTGTAGCTTCACTAATGGAACTGACGATGAATCAACAAAATCAGCTTCATCGGAAGACTCAGAAACCTCATTTGCCTTTTCTGATACATTAGGAGAGTCCTCTACATCAATCGAAGAAGACCTTGGAATAGGAAGACATTGTTCTTCCAGATATGATCTAATAAAATCTTTAGGAACTTCTTCAACCACAGACGTAAATGAATTAAATAACCCGTCGTAGTCGAACATCCAATCGGGACATGTACTAGTTTGAGGAGTAGTATAACTTTGGCAAGAAATAACCCTCAAAAGAGATATTGAAGATTCGTTTCTTAGGAGAATTGTATCCCAAGAAATAACCCTCAAAAGCTTTTTCATCAAACTTCCCAGCATCTCTCTTCAATACAGTACACAGACACCCGAACGGTTCCAAATACTTTAAGTTCGGCTTACGATTGTTCAGAAGCTCGTAACTAGTCTTCTTTGTTGGGTCGGATTTTTGATAAGGAAGATTGGAATCTTCTCAACCTCCTCAGAAAATGGCTAAGTATGGACTTCGAGCAAGCTTAGGAGATCGAGCATGGTTTTACTACTTCGAGCAAGGTCTTCAGAACCTTAAATGGTTGATTGTTCTAAGTGTTAAGGCTTCGAGCAAGCTACACTTTAACGAGCAAGAGTATTCTTCTATCAAGCATGGTTTGCCAATCGAGAAAACAGCTTGATCATATAAGTTTTAACCAAGTGTTACGAGCAAAGGATGATCGAGCACATGGGGACAAGCATGGATGCAATAAAAAGATGTCAAGTGATCAAAGCAAGGACTTCGAGCACAGTTCAGTTCCCGAGCAAGATTTACATCCGAGCATGCTAAAGATTGCTGAATAAGTAAAGCTGAAGACATCAAGAAGAATGAGCTTGTTCAATGGATTAGTTCGAGCAAAGTATGGACTAGTCAAGAAGAATGAAGTCTGTTGGAAGGGAATATCTTCACTGAAGATATTCTAAGTAAAGTATGCTCGAGGTCAGTCAACGAGCATACCTAGCATAGTGAGTTTGCTCGAGCAAGATTGTTATCTTGCTCGAGGACTCAACACTTGTAATATTTTGTGTTTCATGATGTAATGATTAGGAACTTCTAGAATGAATGTCAGGGTTTATAAATAGGGTCCTAGATTTCCATTTAGGGAACGGTTTTTCACACGGCACTCTGTACGGAAAGCATTCTAAAGGAATATTCTATTGTTTCCTCGTATAGCAGCCGGCACCTGCGCCGTCACACGAAACCCTAGACATTCATTACACTGTTCCATTAATGAGTTATTAAATACAAGTAAATCTTTATCTTGAAATCGTTCTTACTGATTATTCATTTACCTTTCGTGTTTGTTGTTTATTCTTTCACTCCTTCGTTCCCACTTGTTGGATATCCTGATTCCGCCGGGATACTCAACAGGCCTTTGGGTAAACAGAGTAAGTGTGTTCTTGTCAACCTTTCGAGGTTTCACCCGACTCACGGTCCTGACAAGTGGTATCAGAGCTTGAGTAAGCTCGCTAAAGGCCACAGGACAGAAGGTTGTAAAGAAGCTTGAAGCTTTACTCTGTCTTCACTATTGCAAACGTCAGATCTACTGATATGGAAGACCAAGAAGATTCCACAAACAAGATTCCAAGGTTACTCGGACAAGAAAACTTCATAAAATGGAAGGTGCTGTTTGAAGCAGTGGTGAACTACAATGACCCAGAGCTATGGACTTCCATCACCGAAGGAAACTACGTTCCTTCAACAGCTCCAAACAATAATGCAACCGTTGAATTGAAGATGAAGAAGAGAGATGATAAAGCTCTGTCTATGCTGAAATTAGGGCTTTCTTGGGAAGTTCTGACAACTGTAATTCATCACAAGACTGCAAAGGGTATGTATGATGCAGTCATTGAAATGTTTGAAGGGAATACAGAATTGAGAGACATCAAGAAAGACAGATTGAAACAACAGCTTGACAGATTCAAGTTTAAGGTAGGAGAAAGACTGAAGTCAGTTCTGCAAAGGTTCATGATGGTTGTGAATGAAATTAGAACAATAGACCTTCAGATATCTAATTTTGATCTAAACAAGAAACTTCTATCATTTCTGTCTGGTGAGTGGTACACTGCCAGCAAGTTCATCAAAGAAAAGGCCAGTTTTTCAAACTTTAAATTGGATGATGTGATTGCCTTTCTCAAGGCTGCAGAACATGAAATGATTGAGAACTATATGATTCGAGAGGACAAGCTTTCAAATGAACAATGCTCTTGTAGCACCCATGGGCAACCTCTCAATAAAGAATCAACAGCCTATTGTTGAGGAACCATTAGAAACAAACTCATCTTGTAGTAGTCAATCAAGATTCAATGTTCAGCTGATTGAAGATGACACACCATCTCCAGCAAATGGGCAGACTACTTTCATGCAACACAACCCAACTCAAGTAACAGACTACCAGGCCTTGTTCTCCATGTTCACTGAGTCATACCACGCCTTTGTGGCCAAGAATCTGATAAATACAAGCATTGTGCAAGAAGACCTAGAACAAATAGATGCTAATGATTTAGAAGATATGGACATTAATTGGCAAGCAGCTATGCTAGCAGTGAGGAGCAAGAGATTGTACAACAGGACAGGTAGAACAAGCTTCAATGGTCCAACTGAAAGAATTGGATTTGACAAATCGAAGGCCATCTGTTATAACTGTCAATAACCTGGACACTTTGCAAGAGAATGTAACATGCCAAGGCAAGCTGGAAATCAATTGAATCAAAATCAATTCTACCAGAACCAGAATCAAAATTTCCAGCAGCAAAGAAATCAGATTACCAACCAGAACCCCTACCAAAATCTAAACAAACCACAACAACAAACATTTCAACCTCTAAGAAACAATCAAATTGAGGCTCATACAAACCAGAAGAGAACAAATCAGAATAATGTGAACCAGTAGAGAGACCAAGGAAATGTTGCTGTTACCAGGGTGCCACAGGATGGGGAATTTGATTGGAGCAATCATGCTGCTGAAATAGAGAGGGCAAATGTTGCATTTATGGCAAAGGTGCATGACCAAGCTGAATCTTCAAATACTCAGGTACAATCTGATGTCTCAATTTCTGATCTTCTTATTACTATTTATCAACTTAATCAAGAGATTGAAAAATGGAAAACTGAGTGTGGGAGGAAGTAAGCCTTTTTGAATGTATATGAAACAAGTGAGGCAACCTATGAAAGTCAAATCAAAGGACTTTAGGATGACTGTATGATGGCATACCAGACCCAATCAAGAATGACCATTGAAATTGAAGGGTTGAAGAAGATGTATGCAGAAGAAAAGATGAAGAATGCTGAATTGCTAATTCAAATGGATTTCTTGAAGAACCTTGTTTCTACTGGCAATATTGTGGGATATGTTGATAAAATGACTGAAGAAGAGAAGTACAAAAAGGTTCCACCGCCTTTTTGTGACAGCTACCCACTGAAAGTAGACAAGGAGAGTAGAAGTGAATACCTTAATCAGTTCAAGAATGTTTTTGATGACAAAGAAGAGTTTGTAAAGAAATATGCTGATGTGTATGTAGACCAGAATGGAGAATTTGCAGTGAAGAAGGATGGGAAGCCAGAATTTGAGAAGAATGACAAATTGGTAGAAGAAAACAAGAAGTGGAGTGAGTACTCCAGTGAAGACAACAATTGCAGTTGTGGAAGCTCTAAGTCATCCAAGGGCAAAAAAAAGAAACGATCAAGCAAAAAGAACAGTGAAAAGATTCCTCTTCTTCCAAAGATGAAAAGGCATTATGAGAAATGAGGAGAGAGCATGTGGTATTTGACATCTGTGCTAGACCACAATCTGAGATCAAGAATAGAATAGAAGAAATTGTGAAATCCACTTATGATCAGTCACATCCACCAATTTACCCAGTTTTCTCTAATCATGAGTTGTTTGATATTGGGGATGTTAATTATGTGCCAACAAGAAGATATCCAAGAGAAGAAGGAAGCTCATTGAGAACTTCCTTCAAGCTGCAAAAAATTGTTTTTGTCAAAGAAAAGTATCCACAAACAATTGACATCAGTGAGCCAATCAAGATGGATTTCTCCAACACCTTGTGTCCAAAGACCTCTTTAGGATTTGACTTTCCCAAACCAAGTGAAAAAATCAAAGACAAACAATTGCTTGAGGATATGGGAAGCTATGCCAAGGTCTGGTGCAAGAAGTGTGATGCATATGGTCATCACACTGATTCTTGCTGGATTATTGAGGACACCTTTGAAATTCCTGATGTGGTGAGTGGATTTGACATGAAGAGTTACAAAGAGATGTATCAGAATTACTTGAGTGGAAATAGAAAACCATCTGGTTGTGTGGAACAAAAGGAGATTCTTGAAAAGAGACTAAAGACCATTCTGAAAATCAAAGTAAATGAGAAAGAGCCATATAAAGCTGAGAAGAACAAAAGGTCAACTGATAAGGGAAAAGCAAAGATCAGACCTGGAGTTCTAAATGGTGATGAAAAGTTTTTGTTAAAACAGGGGTTTGAACCAAAAGGGTTCCAATGGAAGACAAAGAAGGAGGTGGTTGAGAAGAAGAATTATGTGATTGAGCAGACAGAAGAAGTAATCAGATCACAGGTTGTGAAGGATGGGTTAGATTCTGACACAGAAGAAGATTGTGAAATTATGTATAAAGACCCACCTCCAGTTCCAACTCCAACTCCTGATGAATCTTCCACTGACACTGAATTACAAACCGAGGCAGTTTGTAAATCAGATTCAAACTAATTCTGTTTTATGTGTATCTGCAGGAACAGTCCTTGAACAAAATTGACTCATGGTATATGGACAGTGGATGTTCCAGGCACATGACCTGTGATAAGGGTGTGTTAATAAATTATGAAAAGAAATATGAAGGGCTAGTTGCCTTTGGGAGTGATGAATATGGAGGAAAGATTTTTGGAAGAGGAACACTCACAAATGGCAAAGTATCCTTTGAGAATGTGCGGCATGTTGAAGGACTACAATACAACTTGCTCAGCATCTCTCAAGTCTGTGATAAAGGATATAAAGTGGCTTTCAATGATAAACACTGCCTGATCTTGAAGCCTGAATTTGTTATTCTAACTAACATGATTATGATGATGGCTCCAAGAAATGGCAACCTCTATGAACTAAGAATGAATACTGCAACTTCAAGAGGTGGTTCATACTTTGTGTCAAAAGCAACTGAAAATGAAACTAAGCTATGGCATAGGAAGATGTGTCATATGAATTTAAAGAACATGAACAAAATTGTAAAAGGTGAACATGTTGTTGGCCTTCCCACAAGAGAGTTCAAATTGGAAGAAAAATGCACATCCTGCTTGAAAGTGAAACAACACAAATCCTCACATAAAAGCAAAATGATAAATACTATTGATGAGGTCTTGGAATTGCTACATATGGATCTTTTTAGTCCTGTAAGTGTTCCAAGTATTGGGAAGAAAAGATATTGTTTGGTGAATACTGATGACTATTCAAGGTTTACTTGGGTATACTTTATAGGCAGCAAAGATGAAACTGCAGAGTTGATCAGAATGTATGTATTAAAAATGGAAAATTAAATTGAAAGGAAGGTGAAGGTCATTAGAAGTGACAATGGGACAGAGTTCAGGAATGGAATTATAGATTAATTCTGCACTTCTAAGGGTATCTTTCAACAATACAGTGCTCCCAGAACTCCTGAACAAAATGGTGTTGCAGAAAGAAGAAACAGAACATTAATTGAAGCTGCAAGACCATTATTGCTGATGCAAATCTGCCAGTCACCTTCTGGGCAGAAGCAATCAACAGTGCATGTTATGTGCAGAACAAGGTTCTTTTGAACAAGGCTCAAAATAAGACTCCATATGAGGTTATCTTTAAGATAAAGCCTTATGTAAAGTTCTTAAAGCCTTTTGGATGCAGATGCTCACTCCTGAATACAAAGGACTATATGAATAAGTTCCAGTCCAAATCACTGGAATGTTTCTTTGGGGGCTATTCATTTCATTCAAAGGCTTATAGAGTCTATGTGAAGGAGCACATGGTGGTTATTGAATCTTCTGATATAATTTTCAATGAAAACCATTTCAATAATGTTAAAGGACCCAAGTGGCTGCTTGACTTGGAAAAGATGATCAAATCATTCAAAATCTATAGTGAAGATATGGATGACAGCATGTACAGAACCAGCTTTGAAGATAAAGAAAAACAAAGACAAGTTGATCTGGACAAGCTATGGTCATCTGTTGCTCCTGAGTCTAATGGATTTAACTTTGAAAGGAACAATCTTCAAGCTGCTGAAGTTGATACAAATGGACAAGATGATGCAGTGGAAGTCTCCAATGAAGGGCTAAGTGAAGTAGAGAGTGAACCAATTCAAAGTCAGTAACCTGATCTGACTGAAAGGATAAACCAATTTGAAGAGAGGTTCCAGTCTTTGTTCGACTTTCTACAATTTGGGTCAAATGAAGCATCTTCATCAGAGATATATCTAGTTCAACCAAATGAAGAATCCCAAGTGAGAATTAAAGATGATTCTGCTGTGTTAAACATGACAAATCTTGAAACAAAAGTATCTGCACAACAAGTTGTACAAACCACTTCTGTTGAAAGAAATCACCCAGCAGAAAACATAATAGGAGGCTTGCATGAGAGAGTGACAAGAAGTTCTTCTGAGAAGGCAAACATCTGCCTGTATGCCTGCTTCTTATCCCAAGTTAAACCAAAGAACATTAATCAAGCTTTGAAAGACAACAGCTGGGTAGAAGCGCTGCAGGAGGAATTAGTCCAATTCAGAGACTTACATGTATGGGACTTGGTTGACAAGCCCAGAGGCAAGTATGCTATTGAAACAAAATGGGTCTTCAGAAACAAAAAGGATGAAAAAGGACTTGTTATTAAGAACAAAGTAAGACTGGTAGCTCTAGGATGCTTACAAGAGGAATGAGTGGACTTTGAAGAAGTTTTTGCTCCAGTTGCAAGACTAGAAACAATCAGAATCTTTCGGGCATATGCAGCATCCATGAATATAAAGGTCTATCAATTGGATGTAAAGTCTGTATTTTTGAATGGGAAAATTGATGAAGAAGTCTATGTCACTCAACCTCCTGGATTTGAAGATCCAATGCACCCCAACAAAGTTTACAAGCTTAGCAAGGCACTGTATGGATTACATCAAGCACCAAGAGCTTGGTATGATGAGCTGTCAAATCATTTGTTGAAAAATGGTTTCTGCAGAGGGGCAATTGACAAGACTCTTTTCTACAAAAGAAGGAACAAAGACCTGCTGCTGCTGCAAGTATATGTGGATGACATTATCTTTGGCTCTACAAATGAACAAATGTGCAAAGAGTTTGAACAAGTAATGAAATCCAAGTACAAGATGAGCTCAATGGGAGAAATGAATTTCTTCCTTGGACTTCAAGTGCAACAGAAAGCTGATGGCATCTTCATAAATCAATCCAAATATGTACAAGAGATTCTTAACAAATTCAAGTGCCAAGACTTCAAGACAGTGTCCACACCAATGGATACACATGAGAAAATGGTACCTGATGAAAAGGGGGAGCCAGTGGACCAGCATGTGTATAGGGCCAAGATAGGATCATTGATGTATCTTACAGCATCTAGGCCAGATATTATGTTTGCTATGTGTGTCTGTGCAAGATTTCAAGCTAACCCCAAGGTTTCACACATGCTAGTAGTCAAGAGGATATTCAGATACTTAAAGGGAAAACCAGATTTGGGGATTTGGTATCCAAAGAACCTCTTTTTTGATTTGATGGCCTACATAGACAGTGACTATGATGGTTGCAACATGAGTAGGAAATCAACCTCAGGAGGCTGCCAGTTTTTAGGCAACAGGTTGGTGTCATGGCAATGCAAGAAACAGACTACAGTGTCTATCTCAACTACTGAAGCTGAATACATTGCTACATCTGCTTGCTGTGCACAGGTTTTGTGGATTCAAAATCAACTGCTGGACTATGGTCTGAATTTCTTACTTACTCCTATCTTAATTGATGATACTGCTGCTATGTTTATTGTTAAGAATCCAGTCCAACATTCTAAGACTAAGCACATTGAAATTAGACATCATTTCATTAGGGATTGTCTGGAAAAAGGGCTTATAGAAATGAAAAGGGTAGACACATCTGATAATTTGGTTGATTTGTTCACCAAACCTTTAGATAAGACCAGGTTTCATTTTCTGTTAAAATGCCTAGGAATGATAAATGCTGATGAGGTTTAATTTAGGATGTGTGCTTAAGTGAGGTGCTTACTGATGATCTATGTTAGTCACTTTGAATGCTTGCATGATAAAATTGCTATGCTTGAATGATTACTCAAATTGCATGAATCATGTTTGTGACTGTTCTTGTATGGAATTTCTGTTAACTTTGATAATTACAGCTGTTAGTACTTTGATCTGTGCTTGCATGATGAATTTTTATGATTCTAAGTACTTCGAGCATGAATCTATGCTTGATGATGTGCTTTTTGCTCTTCGAGCACAAGCATAGGCTCCTGTAAAACTATTCTAAGTCATTCGAGCACAGATGTCATTGCTCAACAGCTCGAGCATAGAATGCTGTCTTGAAAACTTTTGCAAGTGTTTCGAGCATGCTTCTGTGGAAGATGGGTGTTTAATGCTCTTCGAGCACAAACAATCCATACTTGAAGTTTTTCTCAAGTAACTCGAGCATGAATGTTGTTACCAGTGGTGGAGCATGTACAAGTGTTCAGGATAACTTGCTTATTCCTTACTAATTACTGCTCGAGCACAAAACTAAGTTTCTCGAGCACAATCATTGAAATGATTCACTTCTAAGGTTGCTCGATAGACTTTCAAGCATGCTCGATGAAGTTCTGAGCATGCTCGACAGACTTAAGTGATAATTTGTTGTTTCTATGCTATTTGAAAGTTTGTGCTTTGATACTTTGAAAGTGTGTTCTTAGTTACAAATGCTTAAATGACAGCACCATATTTAAAATCGCTGTTCTTCAAGTGAACTCTCAAAGAGAAATGGTTTTTAAATGGTAAAAGTTTCATTTTCTAAGCAACACTGTTTTTGGTGACATTGAATATGAGAAATGATAATATTATCCAAGTTCCCAGCTTCAAGGAAGCAAGAAACTGTTTTAAGGGAAATTGAATCCAACCTACAATGGGAAATGACAGAAAACTGTTTAAGATAACTAACCCATGGATTATAAGTTCAAAAGGCTTTGAGTACAGTCATTGGCAAAGTATGGTAGCTTTCTATAGTCTGTAGTTGCAATATGTTATATACACTTAAATTTGCTAAGTATGATATGGTGAAACATTGGAAAATAAGGTATGTTCTCTAGCATATCTCTCCGAATGATAGGCAGAAAGCTGATTATCCAATCATACACGAGCCCGTTGGTGTTTCTAGTCTATAAAAATATCTATTAAGTGTTTGAGCAGAAATAAATTATTGATATATGGAAAACCTCTCAAAAGAAAAGAGAAAGAAAAAGATTGAAAAGTATAAAAAGATCACAAGTATAATATATATAAATAAGTTATCTGATTTCATGACTTAAGGGGCACTATGGGAACTATATGGGTGGGGCATACAAGTAAGTCCTAAACACCCTGAATGTGAGGCATGTAAGTCCGGATGGCATGTAAGTCTAACGTTCAACCTTACAGTCTGTTATCAAAGACATAATATAACTAAATAACTGCTCTAGTGTACAAAAATCAATTTTGACTAGGGCATCAGGGGGTCGGAGTCAATTCGGGGTGATTTGGAGAAAGCTAAATACGATTTGAGAAGGCAATCTGAAGTTATAATGATAACCATTCCTATCTTATGCTCTGATTGAATTCTAAATGTATCACAGGAAATAATGACCACTATGCTAAGTATACCTGTTGTCAACCTGACTTGAGTCATAATAACATTGACCATGAAGTGGTATGATCGTTGTCTTAAATAGTCTGATCCCATAATTGAAGATCTTTCCAATGACTTAAAATGAATTTTATTTTGAACTAGAGTTTGATCTCTTAAGTCACCTTAAACAAATTGCTCAATTTAACTTACTGTTCTGCAATGATTATTCCTTGTGAAAGATTGAAATTTTGAGCACCAGACATGATTAATCATGTCTTGGGTTAGTGGCTTAGCTATTGTGATTCTTAAACTGATGCATATTCAGTTAAGTGTTTCGAGCATAGAGTCTGTGCTTGTTTAAGTATCAATGCTTCGAGCATACTATGTGACGTGTGAATTGACATCTGTTTTGAGCATGACATGAAAATTTTGTTGTTAAGTGTTTCGAGCATGACTCTTACTCTCAAGCATACTGGAAATTTTGTTAAGTGTTGTGAGCATGAATCTTATCTTCGAGCACCTGCTAAGCTTTGAAAATTGATGTTACGTGTTTCGAGCATGATTGCATGGTAACTAGCTAAGATCTAAGTTTTCAAGCACAAAGACCTGAAAGGAGACATTTATGTGTTTCGAGCATCGTTGTGTGCTAGATACTTAGATATAAGCATTCGAGCTAAGGAACTTGATGAAGATCATTATGTTAAGTAGTTCGAGCAAACTCATGAACTAGACACTTAGGCTGTAAATTCGAGTACAAAAATAGGAAAGTTTTAATCTGCTAAGGCTTTTGAGCATAGTGTACTTAGAGCATATAGAGCTATAGATGTCCAGAGCAAAGTTTCTAACACTGGAATGAATCTCGAGCATAGAGTAGAGATGCTAAATTTCTAAGTACACTCGAGCATGATGCATAATCGAGTAAGGTAAGATTACTAGTGTGACTCCGGATTGAATATTGATAGAATTTTAACAAGTACATTCGAGCACACTACACCTCGAGTATGACTCATTGCTCTTCAGAAAATAAATTTAAGGTAATCGAGTACAAGTCTAGAGGAATATTGCTTTGTCTCACTGGTTTTACCATGTACTCGAGCAAGGACAGAGAATATTCCAAGTACATCGAGCAAGAGTTGTACGATGTATTTGTGTACAGGGGGAGCCAGCCTTTACTTTGGTTGTATGCTTGAGCAAGGGAGGTACATTAAATTTGAAATTAAATGACAACTGTCGTGCGCTAGATGACAAAAGAGGTATTGTACCACCCAAACGTTAGGTATAAAAGGGGGACTTAGAAAGTTTTTCACAGATTTCTCTCTCCATTAAACCTAAACGAAAAACCCTTTTGCTCGTGCTATCTCCCTCTTGCTCGCTGCTCTAATACTCGCTTAACTTCACTTCGATTACAGCCATTAGCTCTGTTTCGACTTCGGTAAGACATCGTTATTCGATAATCGTTGCACCGATTTTGAAATTAGGGTTTCAAAGTGAACTAATTGACTAACTGTTTACTTTTTCTGACAGATACGTATATTACTACGGAACAGGTTAATTGAAGACGTCATTAATCATCTATCTATCCTCATATACCAGTTTTGCAACTTTGTGTGCTGACATTCTCTTATTTTTGCAGAACTGATGGCGTTTAAATTCGAAAAACGGCACAATATGTGTGCTCAACTGGAGATAGATGATGAAAATCGCGAGTTGGAGCCAATGATAAATTTCTTAAACAACTCTAATCTGCGAGTGTCATTGACAGAAAACCCCACGATATACAGAAGTCATATTTAAGATTTTTGGGGTTCCGCATCATATGTCAAAGATGTCAATGGAGAAAGAATTGAGGCGTCGGTTCTAAACCACGACATTGAGATAACAGAAGCTTCAATCCGGGCTGCACTGCACTTGAATGATAATTTTAGGGTTCAGCCATCTTACTCAGTCCCACGGCTTCTGCGAGTCTTTCAAGAGACTATGGGCTACCAAGGAGGAGTTAAGGAGGGGCAATTTCAAAAGGGAAGTTTTCCCTTAGTCTACAGGTTCCTGATCCACCATGTCATACAATCCTTATCTCCTCGGAGAAGGACATGGACTTTATTGAGCAGAGAGCTTGGCACTCTCACTGTAGCGATACTGTATAGGCAACCTTTTAATGTTTGAAGACTTATCTTTCAAGGATTGGTTTCGAATGCATAGAAGGCAGAAAGACACAGATTCCTCATGTATCCAAGATTTCTACAGATTTTAATAGACAGGGTCTTGCCTGATCTTCAGAAAACTGGTGACATGTTGAGGCTTCGGGATCCAAACATTTGCAAAAGAATGAAGGATGCTCAGAGCAAGTTTGTTGAAAATGATGAATGGGATTTACTACCATAGTTGCTCGTACAAGCATTTGAAACTATTGATGTACCAAGGACTTCAGGGAATAGTGATGTTGAAGACAGTGATGGTGCAAATGATGATGGTAATGGTAATGATGGTGATGATGGTGCTGAGGGTGGAAATGACATGATGATTGGTAATGATGATGCTGCATAGGAGGCAATTGAGGTAGATGTGCCTTTAATTGAACAGGCTGCACATGAGGAAGTTATTGCAGAGGTAGATGTGCAGGAGGAGACCGATGAGCAGGATGAGGTTGTGGTCAACCAAGATGCAAAGTCGATGGATGAGAATGTTTTTGTCGCTCAAGTTGTATCAGATGTTGTAGACACAGTAAAAAAGATAACTCCACCAGACTCACCACCACCTACAGTCTATCATGATGGCACAGATTCCATTGAGGTGAATGATGGAAATGACAATGTTATCTCTTCACCAGCCACCACTGAACCTGTTTTCTCTGACAATGAGCCAACAGATAACATTCCTTCACCACCTCCATCAACCCATCCCATTCAAGATCAACCTGCTTCTGAACCTACTCTACCAAATCAACCAATCCCATCCTCTGAACCCGCTCCAGAGCAAATTCAAGAAACCCCACCATGAAGCCCTAATATTTATGACATTGTCTGTGAAAATGCAAGACTTGAGTTTGAGAATATAATGTTAAAAGAACAAAATGCCATTTTGGCTAAAAGGAACTTGTCATTGGAAGCTACACTGAACGAAGCCTTATTGAAGATTCGAACCCTAGAAGGACATCTTGAGGTTGAGAAGAACTCAGATGCACCAAAACAGGGGGAGAAACCTGATGTTGCAGCAGGATTAAAAGTCATTTGTGATTATATGAGAGTTCTGAAGAGGAAGTGGTAGAGGTTGAACCATCAAATGCCTTAAACATGATTAATCAAGCATATGATGATGGAGAATCGGAGGATGAGGGGGAGAATAAAGAAGAAGAAGAAACCGAAGAAGAACTCTTGAAAAGAAAGGCAAAGGGAAAGGGGGTTGCACTTACCGATGATGATCTACACCCCCTGCCCCAATATATAGTTCAATCTGATGACATATTGCACAGAGAAAATATAGTTGATCTAGACATAGCAGAAGTTGACTCTGTGAAGACTGCTATGAGATTGATAAATGAAGAGTTAAAATCTTTGGATCAAGAAGAGGAAGATGTAAGGATGATGAAAGAGGCAGATGATGCTTTTAAAGCTACAATTGAAGCTCTTAAAACAAACTTGAATGAAGTTGAACAAGATCCTACACAGACTGAAGAGCCAGTTATCACTGAGCCTGAAGAGCCAACAACCAATGAACCAGAACTATCAGTGACTGAATCTGAAAATCCTGAAAAGGAACAAGAACTTGGCTTGGGACAAGTTATCAATGAAGAAGATGAAACCATTGAAGTCTCAGCAAGTACTATGGTTAAATTGTTCATAATGAAGGATATTACACTCATTCTGAATAATCCAGAGAGACATCATCCAGAGATAGTGAATGCAGCAAGAAAGGCTCAACAAGACTTCATAAATTTAAGTAAATAAGGAGAACCAAGATTTGAAGAGCATGTTGAACCAAATGAGCCCATTATACAAGAAGTTATTGAAGAATCTGAAGAGACTCATATAGATGAACCTGTTATTGAAGAATCAGAGTCAGTGGATGAGGAAATCATTATTGAAGAACCAGAAACTGAAGTAGAGCAACCTGACACATCCACTCCAACTCAATCATCTTTGAAAAGAAAAGCTGCATCTGAAGTTAAGACACCAAAAACTAAAAGACAGAAATTAGTGAAGAAGATGGTGTACAAATTAAGGTTAGATAAGCTTGAGGAGAGTAGGAGGGCTCAATATGCAAATATTGAAGATCCAATAATTGAGGCTCTTCATGATCTTGAAGAAACAGTGGATTTTGAGGATGTAAAAGAATATGATAAAGGATCAAAGAATGTTGAAATTGAAAATGAAGACAAAGATTATCTGATCAGCTTGGGATATGATCCATTATATCTCCAAAGGCTATCAAAAGAAGATATAGCAAAAGAAGCTGAGGGGTGGAGAATAAGGAAAACGAAAAGAGAATTACTGATGAAGGCTGGTCACAAGCCTGCATTCCTTAATCTGCAACCATTTGATAAGATTGATAGAATGTATAAAAGGGCACTAGTAGATGATATATCGGATTATGTGAAGAAGGTGTCCAAGAAGAGGGAGAGGGAAGAAAAGGAGTTAAAGGAATCTGACAACAGTAAGAAAAGGACTGAAAAGAAAGCAAGGGATGAAACAGAATATGAATCATTGAAGGCAAAACACATTGAAATAAAATTTCTCCAACTGTACGGTTACAGCTACAACTTCTTAATAAATCTCTCTCATGAAGAACTGAAGAGAAAAATTCAATTTGTAAAAGCCTCTCATAAAGACAAGAAAAGTCAGGAAGAATATCAAAGAGAACAAGAGCTAAAATTGAGATTGGCGAGAGAAAGAGAGGAGGCTAAGAAGAAGGAAGAAGAAAGTGGTTTGAAGACCCTCAGAGGGTAGATATGTTAAAAATGATTGTGATGTAGAAAGGAGTGACAAAAGAACAGTTTCAGAACATGCCTCTTGAACAATTAATGGAAATATATAATAGAGAGCAAAAACTGTATATTGAAACACAGAGAAAATTGCAGGAAGATAAGAGGAGAGCTGAAGAAGAAGTACATGTTGAAATGATGAGTGCTCTCCACAAGAAGGCAGTAAAAATGTCAAGGTTGTTGGTGCAAACAGAAGAAACAATTAGAAGATGGTATGTAGAAGAAGGGCTCGATAAAACAAAGACAACTCAGATAGGGAGCTCGAGCAGAACCCCAAGGTCTGAGAGTGTGAGGCCTGTGCCGCCAAGGAACTTAAATTTTCCCACACATCTCTACTTCGATAAAAGATCAAAGACCTTAAGGGCTGTAACTGAAGATAAGGAAGAACATCTCATCAACTTTAGGGATGATTTGAGAAATTTCACAAAGGAACAACTGACCAGGATAACTGAACTGACCTTGTATGACAATCAAATTAGAAGTCAGCCATCTGGCCAACAAAGGAACCATCTTTCTAAATTCTTAAAAGAACAGGCAGAAAGGGGATTCCCATTCCTGAAGCAAAAGAAAAGAGAAATTAGAAGTCAGACAGAGAGGGAGAAGAGGAACAAGAGGATGAATGAAGTACACACATCTGAGCTCTCCCTCATTGACTTGAAGAAACAAAGAACACAAGCAAGCAGCTCACACCACAAAAGGAAGACCTTGAAAGAGTGCTTCGCTATGAGAAAGGTTATGCAGGAACCAAACTCAGAGGTACAACAATTTGGGAGAATCACATACATAACATACAATCAAAACGATGATTCCACTAACTTGAGAAATGAGTCTGGAATATCTATTGCGGTGATAAGACATGATGAAGATCTCAAATTCATGCATCCACAAGACTTACAAGATCTAATTGATGCAAGATTTCCAAGTGATGCCTCCGATTCCTCAAAGCTCGACATGCTCAAACAAAGGGCTGCCTATGTCAAGAGACTAAAGGAAAGATCTGATGCTAGGAGCAGAGGAAGAAGATAAAAGAATGGAGCAAATTGACGATTTTTTTTGTTTCTGTTTATCTTCGTAAATTTTTTATTTTATTTTGTGTTTGATGAATGAAAACTTTAATTTGTTATGCCCAAGAGGCAGAATTTCTAATTATGTAATGAAATGACGTGTTCTAGAATGATATATATTATATGTCTGATACATGTGTAACTCTATGCAGGTATGTTTTGGTGCATCTGAGCTTGTTCCAATCTAGGGGGAGATTGTTGGGTCGGATTTTTGATAAGGAAGATTGGAATCTTCTCAACCTCCTCAGAAAATGGCTAAGTATGGACTTTGAGAAAGCTTAGGCGATCGAGCATGGTTTTACTACTTCGAGAAAGGTCTTCAGAACCTTAAACGGTTGATTCTTCTAAGTTTTAAGGCTTCGAGCAAGCTACACTTCAACGAGCAAGAGTATTTTTCTATCGAGCATGGATTGTCAATCGAGCAAACAGCTTGATCATACAAGTTTTAACCAAGTGTTACGAGCATAGGATGATCGAGCACATGGGGACAAGCATGGATGCAATAAGAAGATGCCAAGTGATCAAAGCAAGGACTTCAAGCACAGTTCAGTTCCCGAGCAAGATTTACATCCTAGCATGCTAAAGATTGCTGAATAAGTAAAGCTGAAGACATCAAGAAGAATGAGCTTGCTCGATGGATTAGTTCGAGCAAAGTATGGACTAGTCAAGCAGAATGAAGTCTGCTGGAAAGGAATATCTTCACTGAAGATATTCTAAGTAAGGTATGCTCGAGGACAATCAACGAGCATACCTAGCATTGTGAGTTTGCTCGAGCAAGATTGTTATCTTGTTTGAGGACTCAACACTTGTATTATTTTGTGTTTCATGATGTAATGACTAGGAACTTTTAGAAGGAATGTTAGGGTCTACAAATAGGGTCCTAGGTTTCCATTTAGGGAACGGTTTTTCACAAAGGCACTCTGTACGGAAAGCATTCTAAAGGAATATTCTATTGGTTCCTCGTATAGCAGCCGCCTCCTGCGCCGTCACACGAAACCCTAGACATTCATTACACTGTTCCATTAATGAGTTATTAAATACAATAAATCTTTGTCTTGAAATCGTTAGTACTGATTATTCATTTACGTTTCGTGTTTGTTGTTTATTCTTTCACACCTTCGTTCCCACTTGTTGGATATCCTGATTCCGCCGGGATACTCAACAGGCATTTGGGTAAATAGAGTTGGTGTGTTCTTGTCAACCTTTCGAGGTTTCACCTGACTGACGGTCCTGACATTCTTGAACTTCTTTACAGTTAGTACGCGATTCAGTTTGTAGCACGCTGTATTCACAGCTTAGTTCCAGAATTGAACGGGTAGCTTAGAATCAGCAAGCATCGTTCTCGTAGCTTCAATCAACGTACGATTCTTTCTTTCAGAAACACCATTTTTTTGAGGAACATAAGGCGCACTGAATTCCCGATGAATTCCTTTCTGAATGCAGAAGAAATCCAATACATTATTCTTAAATTCAGTTCCATTGTCACTCCGTATTCGTCTCACTTTTAGTTTGTAAAGTGATTCGATCTTCGTGATAAGGTTCTGAATTAAGATAGGCGTCTGATCTTTCAATCCCATAAATAAAACCCATGAGTATCGTTAGAAATCATCAGTAACCACCAAGCAGTACAAATCACTAGCGATACTAGCACGATTCACTGGACCAAAGAGATCCATATGAAGCCGTTCTAGTGGTGTATCAATCGAGTTAATTGACTTGCTCGGATGTGACTTCTTATTTTGTTTCCCCTTCTTGCATGTAATGCAATAATCATTAATCTAGAAGTTCTTAAGAGAAACACCATCCACCAATTCATTTGAAATGAGAAAATTCATTTTGCGTATGTGAATGTGTCCCAAGCATCGATGCCAAAGGATAGAGTCCTTTTCTGTTGCTTTTGATACAAAACACGTAGCAGAGGGCGAAACACTTACATTACAACTCATGTCAAGTACATAAATATCATTCGATCGAGGTGATCTCATGACAACCATGTCTTCAGGAATCGTGTATCCCGGTTGAAGGATAACACATTCCATATTTGTGAAAATTGTGGTAAATTTCTTATCACATATATCTGCGAAATGCTCAGCAGATTATGATCCACCTTTTCACAATAATTAACCTTTTCAAACGTCACTTCCCGTTTGAAACTTCTCCCTCCTTAGTTATCATCCCACAGTTGTTACCAGCAAACACCACGTAACCCCTTTGAATATCTTTGACGTTATTCAGGAGATCCAGGTTGCCAGTGATATGCCGAGAACATCCACTATCCAATATCCACTTGTGATTTGACACGGATCTAGATGAACTCTGCACAAAAAGGTAAAGATATTAGTTCATAAAGGCAGCCCAAGCCTCAGTTTTGGGCTCTCCCTTTGATACTTTCGGAGAAAAAGATAAATTAACACTAGCATTCGGTACTTGAGAATAGGTGACCGGTTTCTTGTTTTTCTTCTTTAAGTAACCGTCACGTATGATTCCCGAATCAATGTTCTTACAAATTGGTTGAACACGGTCAACAAATTTGTTTGATACATTAAAAGTTTCAACCCGAACTACTTTCTTCGGATTAATATTTGAATACATTATCATACACTCATCAATGTGTTTTTCTTTCATATTCTGATTCAATTCAGTCTTTCAGTTTGAAGACACCTTGAGATCATCAACTTTTGCTTTACATTTCTTTGAAACATGACCCGGTTTACCACATTTAAAGCATAAACGAGTGTCTACTGATTTTATGTGGTGAAGCACTTGGTTTACTTTCATGCACAGGTTGAAGAACATATATCTTAGACTTTTCAAAAGTTCTTTTCTTAGGAACAGTGGATTTGAATCCCTTTTTATTTTGATAAAACTCTAGGTTGGTAGAAATAGAAGAATTCTCCATCCCAGATGATTTTACAAATTTTATGGGTTTAAACTTTTATCATTTGCATTTTCTTGAACATTCTCAAGTTTTGATTTGTTAAAACTCTATTCAAGCTCAGTAACTTTTGATGTGTCATTTCGAAAAACATTGTCAATCATTTCAGGATTTATTATATTCAAAGGAACTTCTTTATCTGAAAACACTTTTGACAACCGTTTTAACTTAAATATATTCCCACTTGAAGATTTAGGTTGAGGATTGATGAACCTCATCAACTCCTCATCAGACACAGAGGGTTTGTCTGATTTAGGTACAGTTGATGATACCTTAGGAGTTTTTAATGAATCACCTGAAGATTTTGAACCATACACTGCTTGTTCAAACTCTTCAGGTTCACATAAAATGTGATTGTCAACAGGTATGTTCTTGTTTTTGACAATCTCATTTGGTTCAGACAACTCCTCAATAGAACTGTCCACTTCACTTTTGGTAAACACTGATTTACTTGTAATGTGAATCAGTTCTTTAGTTTTTTTAATTTGTTCAACATTATCAGATTCAACTGTATTCTGGGCATTGTTTCACATCAGGAATGCTACAGTAATCTCCTTTAAAAGGAGGAGGAATCTCGATGTACCTTAAACCTGCTTTCCCATTTTTCTTGTGAGAATGGTTTACTTCAATGATCTCATTTAAAAGAAACGAGGAATCTCGAAATCTTCCAAGTTTATTTTTCAGTTGTAATGCCCTAGTTTTGATAATAAATAAATAAAATGTCGCGAGTCGTTTCAGGTATCGTATTATATGGGGTTGTTTAAATTTATTTAAATATTTGAAGAAAAGGGATAAGGTTAAGAGAGACTAATGGACTTAAAAATGATTATGGGCCTAAAAAGCCTTTGGGCCTAGCCTATTTAAACCCCTAAAACCCTAAATCATCCTTATCCTTATCATTTCACCATCATTATCCAATCCTTATCACACCCATACACACAAATCCATCTTTCCATTTCTATCCTAGATCTAGTGCAATCGCCAAAAAGGTAAACTTTATAATTATTGTCATTCATTTACTCGTTAAGATTTTTAATATGAAACCGAGCCAAACCGACTCAACAATAACGATAAACAAATGAACCTTTGAAAGTCAAACACAAACGAACAAATGTCAACGAGCACCGATTGAATTGGATGAGAAATTGGTCTTGATAATAGATCTATATATATGTATAAACATATATATATATATATATATATATATATATATATATATATATATATATATATATATATATATATCTATATACATATAGATACTAATACAAGTACAAACATACTTATATATATATATACAGATATATATACATATATATATACGTGTATCCCCTGCCGCCAAATTAAACGAACTCAGGAGGTCCGAGAATACAACCCGAGTCGAGGTTCGAGCTCCGTTAGGGCTAGACCCAACTACAAAGAACAGAACATAAGCCCGAGAACCTTTGCGCGACTGGATCTGCACGATTGAGTCGCATTCCAAGCGAAAACGTACGCGAAATGATTCCAAGCGAAAAACCCATTTCGCGCAAGACGATTCCAAGCGAAAAACCCATTTCGCGCGAGACAATTCCAAGCGAAAACGAGACGATTCCAAGCAAAAAACCCATTTCGCGCGAGACGATTTCAAGCGAAAAACCCATTTTGCGCGAGACGATTCCAAGCGAAAAACCCATTTCGCGCGAGATGATTCCAAGCGAAAAACCGTCATGCGAAGTGCTCCAAGCGAAGCCACTAACTCTGACTCCTTCCTTCTTCTTCCCGTTAGCAAGGTGGCCGGAATCATTGGAGGCCGGTGGCGGCGGCATATGTAAGGAGGGAGGAGGGGAACTAAGGATCTGATATAAGCTGGGGTTGAGAGAGGGAGGAAGGAGAAGGAGCAGCGGTGGCCGGCGCCGGTGAAGAAGGCGGTGGTGGTGTCGGGGTGTAAAGAAGAAGAAGAAGAAGGAAGAAGATGTATGTGGGGGGGGGGGGTTAAGGGTGGGTGGTATGGTAGGGTTATATAATGTTAATAATAATAATAATAATAATAATAATAATAATAATAATAATAATAATAATAATTTGTAATCTTGTAATAAGTAAAATAATAATAAAAATAAATAAAGATATATTATATTATGGAAGTAAAGCATGAACGAAACTCAAACCCGAGGCACGACTCGTCTAACACCCGTGACCCGCCCCAAATGAGTGAATCTGTGATGAAGATGAGCAAAACACACGAACCCGAACTTGACTAAAGAAACGTTAACTCGTAGGTGCGTTGAGAACGTAAACCATAAATAATGAAATGAATATAGAAATATATATATATATATACACACACACACAAATATATATATATATGCTCATGATAATAATAAATATCCTCATGAATGCAAATTAATGAAGTCGGTTCGCTAATAAAATAAAGTTAAGCATAATAAGCTAACACGACCAGTTTAAGGAAGTTATATGTTCGGTTTGGTTAACTTAAAAGTTAACCCCGTTATCTTAAGAAACGAATGGCAGGAGATTATAGAGTATTAATACGTGTACATTATTAAACAGTTAGCCGTGCACAATTCAGGAAGGGAATCACTATTAACGGTGAACGTAACAAGATCCAGGTGAGTTCTAGCCCCTTTCTCTGTGACGTTTTTCGGGGCTGTGTGCATACTCCTAAGTGATAAGTGTAAGATACGTGTATGATTGTGCATTGATTGCTATTAATATATAATGTTTAAATGATAGAATGTGTATATGTATGTATGTATATTAAATATACATGAGACATGTAAAGTATGCATGTGCGATAATGAAAGTATAAAATGAACGTATGGATATATATATATATATATATATATATATATATATATGTATATTGTATATATACATGAGGCAGGTAAAGTATGCACGTATGATAATGAAAGTATGAAATGAGCGTATGGATAGTTGACGGGACATGTATGGTCGTATGGTTAAACGATACAAAGGGATCAGACCCTAATAATATTTGAGATTGTGATAGATGGGACCAGGCCCAATAATATCTGAGATAGTATGGACCAGACCCTCATAATATCTGAGATTAGAGGGACCGGACCCTATTAATATCTGAGAGGAGGGATCAGACCCTAAGAATATCTGAGATAGAGGGACCAGACCCTGATAATATCCGAGATAGTAGAAGTAGAGTAGTTTACGGTATACCTTAGGAAAGTAGGAAAGGAAGTGTGTAAATACATATGTATGAACGTAAAGTATATATATGAATGAGTAATAGTAAGTAAAGTATGAAATACGTATCTTCGGACGCGTATAAGTATGGACGTGAATGTATTGTATGTTAATTGATTATCTAGAACTCACTCAGCGTAGCTGACTTTTAGTATGCACGCAGATGAGTAGAATGAGACAAGTGGCTTGAGGGAGACACGTGACAAATAAGGGAAGACTGGCATCGAAGAAAAGAAGAAACGCGTGTTATTTATATTTTATGTTTAAGACTTATGTTATTTCTGTTTAAGACAAGTACTTATATTATGCAAGAATGATTGACATTTATGTTTCGTGAAATGTTTTAATTAACTCTGATTTTACGAATTATGTGAATGAGTTAATCCAATAAGCGAGAAAGTAGGGAACCCGGGTCGGGGGCCTTACATCAGTTCTAAAACTTCATTTTCCAGATTAGAAATGCAGGTTCGGAGTCAGAGAATCACCTTGAAATGTTGCTCAACCACAATTATCTTACATTGAACCTCAGCTTTGAGATCATGATTGCTTCAGACAGATTTTGAATTAAAGCTGATTCAAGTTTAGTTTTGAGTTCAGCACATTTAGTACACTCAATCACACCAGCTGAAAGTTCAGATACATTAACTTGAGGTTTAGGACATACCTCCTCGATCTTAGCCATGCAAGCATAAGATTCAACTTGATCAGGAATTGATTTATCAGATTCGATTTGCACAGACGAACCCTGATCAGAATCAGTTTCAGAGTCAGAGGAGTTGCTTTCTTCAGATATATTATCACTGCTTGCATCTTCAATTTTCTCAACTGGTTCAAAGACAACAAGGTTGGCCTGATTTCCCAACAACCTTTGAGACCAATCAACCCCTTCATTAGTGGCAAGAGCTTGAGGGTTGGACACTTTAGATTTGTCACTTTCTGATGAATTCTTCTTACTTTGATCACTTCCAGATGCATTCTTTCCCAGGTTTCTCTCAGCATTGCGTGGCCCTGAATACTATTTTCTTGGTTTATCACATTCTTTGGCAAAGTGTCCAAAGTCCCCGCAATTATAACACTTGACCTTCAGTTTGTCAAACCCAACTCGCTAGTTAAGGGTAGGAAGGTCTTTTCCCGTTCTTTGCATAAACCTCTTGACCTTTCTACCAATCATTGCTATATTCCATTTGAGATCCATTAGCTCAAGGTCATCAAGATCAATCTGATCATAGTCTTCATCGGTCAACTCACTTGTTGCAATTTTGCTACCAACCAGTTGTTTATATGAACTCATGAATGCACACACAAAAGCAAATTGCTGTTCAGCTTCTTGAAGATTTACTTTTGGCAATGAACTTGAAGCATTGGCAGTAGACTCAGACTTTGCACCAGTTGCCATAAAGCATACATTAGGTGAGCTGTTTACATTAGAGGTCTCATCTTGAGATTGAGTGAAGAAAGCAGTAATTGGAACAAAACTTGAACTTGAAGAATTTTTTGCTGGAATTGCTCCACCATAAAGTGAAGGATTCTGGTTTTGATTATCCTTCAATGAGTTTTGGCACTTCAACTCAAATTCTCTTTCTTTTATCTTGTTAATAAATTGCACTGCAATGAGCTCTGTATTATGAAAGAAACCATTCTCTTTTAACACAAAGAGGAAAGTAGAATATGAATCGGAGTATCATTTTTGTCAGTTTCGGTTGGCTCAAGATTCACACTTGCCATTTCAACAACTAGATGACTAAAATGATTAATCATCTCTTCCACAGTTTCATTCTTCATCAAGATAAAATTTCTAAACTGAAACTTTACAAGAGTCTTCTTACTCTCAAGCGTATTACTCAAGCTTCTTCTATTCAGAGTATCAAATAGAGATGCACAAATCTTTATAGTGCTATAGTGGTGAAAGATTTGTTTGGGCAAAGCCATCGTGAGAGTTGAATACGCCTTTGTCTCACTTTCAAAATCTTTCAGTTCTTGTGCTTCATAATGCTTAAATTCCTTTGGAGTCCAACCAAGATTGTCACTACCTACAAGAGGTGCTGCATAAACAACATCGAGATACCATACACTACTTGGATGAACCGACCCCAAGTGAGCACGAAACCTCGGTTCCCACGGAGCAAAATCGGAAAGTTTCAGAAGTTTAGGACACTTGTTGTGACTACCAATCTCGTTGTCCATCGTAAGCATTTGTTGCATTAAAGCATTCTGGGATGCTAATGCATAGAACGAAGCATTCTGAGAAGCCATGCGATTTTGAAATACAGGGACCAAATTAGTCAAATTTTAAAACTTATGATTTACTGTTCAAACGAATCAGAACGGTAATGAATGAGTAACGAATGGAGTGATATTCGTTTACCAATTCAAGAGAATGTGAGAGAAAACGATTGAGTCTTGTAACGAATGTGAAGTTTAAGCGAATGTGAGGGATAACGAATGAGATATTGCGAATGAGTTTCACGAATGATGACTGTTTAATGAATGAGTTATAGAGAATGAAATGTAGCGAATGTGTTTAACGAATGTAATGTAACGAATGATCGGTTATAGCTTAACGAATCAGTATTTATAAGATAACGAATCAGAACTCATAATGAGTCATCATGTTCAAAAATTTTTAGATCTTAGTCCGCAATCGTCCGTAATCAATAAGACTTAAATGTTGGTGCATTCTGTGACCGTCGCTATGCAATTCTGACCAGCGGATCGTCACAGGCGAAGTTAGCACAACTTCGCCTAGGCGAAGTTATAACAACTTCGCCAACGGCGAAGTTGTAACAACTTCTGCCTTAGGCGAAGTTATCACAACTTCGCCCTAGGCGAAGTTATGAACAACTTCGCCTACTGAAGCCCAAGCCCGTGAAGATTGTCTATATATACATGTGTCGTGTTAGGTTATGAAGAGTGAATCCAGTAATTCAGAGAGTGTGTGTTACAGTTTGAGTGTCAAGAGAGAGCAAGAGAGTGAGAGTCGTGTGAGACGACCCGAGGTAGAGCTCACCTCGGGTCAGTCGTGTTTCTGTTTATGTTACGGTATGTAACGTGTTTTATTATTATATGAATCTGCAGATTTGATTATCCATTCTTGTATTTGTTTGTGTATTTGATCGTGTACGTGTTTGTGTTCTTCGTCTATACACCATATACGAGTCTAGGAGGATTCCGCACTCCTAGACCTCGTGCGGATCTCGTATCGATCAGCACCGGGACTAACAAGTGGTATCAGAGCCTTAGGCTCTTACGCTATGGTTCGAGATCTGCGTTTTTGGTGTTTCTGGCACGTTTCTGTGCGTTTTCGGCCGAACAGCCGCCGCAGGCGAAGTTATTGGGTTCAGGCGAAGTTGTCGCTTAAATTTTAGGGTTTAGGCGAAGTTATGGCCAGGCGAAGTTATGGCCAGGCGAAGTTATGAACAGGCGAAGTTATGGCCAGGCGAAGTTATGAACAGGCGAAGTTATGAACAGGCGAAGTTATGGCCAGGTGAAGTTAAAAAAAAAAAAAAAAAAAAAAAAAAAAAAAAAAAAAAAAAAATTATTGTTTGGAGTTTTCGTCTGTATGGCCGGGTGTACACGATTATTGTGAGACCAAAGATGTTGTTCCGTCAACGAGTGATCTTGTTATCTCTTGGTCTTACGTGTGAACAAATACGTGTCAACTCTGGATTTGGAGTTGAGGTTGTGAATGGGATATTGTTTGAAACTGGATATTGACACATATTCGGGTGTTTGTGGGCAATGAAATTGTTGTTGTTCGTGGTTGACCAACCGAAGAAAGTCAAATTGAACTGAAGGTTTTCGTCATTACTGGATTGCGGTCAGAGCATATTATTTATGTTATTTTCAAGGCGTTCGAGAATTGGATCCTGAAACGTGATGCTTATTTATACGAGTGAAGATTCTGGAACAAGTTGGATTTAACCGGGAATTAAAGTCTCTATGTTCTTGATTGTTATCCCTGGTGATTGAAGATGCTTCGGATTAATTAATGGTCATGTGTTAGATTCTGTCAAGGTGGTTTTGTGATGAAATTGATCACCTGATGTTGAGTAGTTGAAGATTAAACCTTATCGTATGCCGACGAGTTGGTGAAGTTGTGGAGGAAGCCCAACTTCATGTGTTGGTGAAGTCAGATGGACTCACGTGATTGGTTGAGATGATCTATTGGCACGAGGATGCATGCATTTCAAAGACCTCAATCGTTATAGTCGGAGAAGCTTACACTGAAGGGGAGATCTGATATGGAAGACGCTGGGTGATTGGTAGATTTGTGAAGCTACAGGACAGATTCAGACACGGCTGGTTGATGAACAAAACAGAAGATCATCAGTTAAGAGGGAGTCTGTTAGTGCATGTTTTGTAACAGATGATCTTTCGTGTTTGTTAGAATTGAGAGCAACGGTCAAAGGGGAGACTGTTGGTGCATTCTGTGACCGTCGCTATGCAATTCTGACCAGCGGATCGTCACAGGCGAAGTTAGCACAACTTCGCCTAGGCGAAGTTATAACAACTTCGCCAACGGCGAAGTTGTAACAACTTCTGCCTTAGGCGAAGTTATCACAACTTCGCCCTAGGCGAAGTTATGAACAACTTCGCCTACTGAAGCCCAAGCCCGTGAAGATTGTCTATATATACATGTGTCGTGTTAGGTTATGAAGAGTGAATCCAGTAATTCAGAGAGTGTGTGTTACAGTTTGAGTGTCAAGAGAGAGCAAGAGAGTGAGAGTCGTGTGAGACGACCCGAGGTAGAGCTCACCTCGGGTCAGTCGTGTTTCTGTTTATGTTACGGTATGTAACGTGTTTTATTATTATATGAATCTGCAGATTTGATTATCCATTCTTGTATTTGTTTGTGTATTTGATCGTGTACGTGTTTGTGTTCTTCGTCTATACACCATATACGAGTCTAGGAGGATTCCGCACTCCTAGACCTCGTGCGGATCTCGTATCGATCAGCACCGGGACTAACATTAAATCAATCAACTCGCAATCAAATTCCGAAGCTCCTCTTATCAGTCTGAAATCATAACCAACTACAATACAAATCGAATTACCACAACTTCGTATATTACTCAAATCATCTCAGTCCGAACTCAATCACGTCAATCCGAACTCAAATCATACTTAATTCGAACTAAAATCTCGATAATCTATCTTCAATTACCTGAATCTTAGTCCACAACCTTTAGAACAGTCTAATTACAATTAAACTGATAAGCTCTGTATCACCGGAGCTTAACTAATCACGAATTAGATCAATTTATAACGAAATTGATTCATTCCTTGATGAATCAATACAATTATATAGCTAATAACATCGAAGATCAAATCAGAAGGCTCTGATACCACTTGATTAAGCCAGAAGGATCTAGTTCTTATGATAACATCGATGAATTCGTTGATTTCGCATACGGTTAGGATTGATTACATTAACTGTGTGTAGTGTGTGTGTTGAGAATGTATTTGGACAGAGTAACGAAGCTTAGAGAGGAAAAATAATAAGAACTGTTACATTAGAATTAGTTACAGGGGTATAAATAGCGGATGAACTCATTCGTTAAGATAACCTTAATGAATAAGTCATTCGTTACATTAAAAGACTAACGAATGAAACAAGTCATTTGTTATACATTACATACCGAATAGCCTTCATTCGTTATGTTCCATTCGTTAATCAGGATTAACGAATGGAGCTTACATTAGAACGAATGTGACACATTCGTTACGGGGTAACGAATGTGCCTTACAGTTTAGGCGAATGAGCAGAATACTTTAATTAACAAAATGCCCCTTACATTAAACCCCTTATAAACTAAGACTATTACATTAACAGACAAATAAAGACCGAGACATACAAAACATGTATCAACAGGGGGGAGCCCCACTATGAATGCCAAAGCTTTGAAAATTTTTACTTAATAAAGTTAGTTTGCTCAACTAAAAGCAAATATTAATGGCTAACTGATATTTTTAGGTGTTTGTATCAAATACAATCGAATTTTAATGTGAGAAGCGTATAATTTAGAGTAATTGTTATTACTTTACAATTTTTCAACCACAGCAACTATGATTATGTATTTAATTTTTTGTAGTGTTATTACTCTAGCTCAAAACTATGTAGTAATTATAATTACTCTAGTTATTTGTATGCTACTATGTTTATTAGGTTAAGTTTATTTGTATCGCATCTCAATATGTTTTTAAGGTATATTGGTTTTTATTAAACCAATTATTGTATTTTGGTCACTACCGGTCCCAACTAATGAATTGGCTGCTAACGGTCCCAACTTTTAACCTATTTGTTTTTAACGGTTCGCGACTAACAGGATCCTAATGTCGTTAGTATCAGGTCGCCGGAAATACGTTTTTGGCCGGAAAACTCAAAATTTTTCCCTAAAACTCAACATTTTTGTCCCAAACTTCTTGATAACCTTTTATCAATCCTTTCGGAACCTTTATCTAGTAAAAACCCCAATTATTGAGGTCGCTGGAAACCATAGAACCATCATCGTAATCGGTTGATGGTGCTCAAGTTGTTGTAGTTTGTTGGCGGTGAGTCAATTGGTGATCGTTGCGGTGTTCAGGTAAATTTGTCTTTTTCTGCCTAAAACGTTTTTCCGACAACCTGAAACTAACGGCGTTAGGATTTTGTTAGTCGCGGACTATTAGGAACAAATACGTTAAAAGTTGGGACCGTGAGTAGCCAATTCATTAGTTGGGACCGGCAGTGACCAAAAAACAATAGTTGAGATTAATAAAAACCAATAGAACTTTTTTTTAAACGATGGATCTATTAATTAACTTTTTTTCTTAATATAATAGATTTTGATTTAGGGGTAAAGACCTATGCTCTACGAGACTGCTCACTATGAAGGGGCTTTAAAGCCCCTCCACGTTATCGCCACGTCATCGTCACATATGAAACGGACTTCGAAGCCCTTTTCCATAACAACCCGCTGTGGTTTAAAGTCTCTTTATCGCCCCCTATTATATATGTATATATGTATGTGTGTGTGAGAAAGTGAGTCCCCCCTCCCCCCTCTTGAGCGTCCCTACAATAGCGCCCCTCTGCGGTGTTCAGAACCAAAACCCCCCTTGAATGCCCATAACGAATGGTCTTACTATTAACCTTTTTTTTTATGAAAGGACAAATTTATTAAAAAGCCAAAAGAAACACCGCAAGAATCCGCTACCCAACAACCCCAAGCTAACCGTACAAAGGAAAAGAAACAAAACTATAAACTGGGTTTTATTTGTTTTTGGACGACGAATTATATAGAAACTCATTTTCTTTCAACTGGATTATATGTAGGAGACATCTTCACGATTACGTATTATTTTGCCTAAGATGTCGGCAAGCGTAGTGAAGTTGTAATGAAGGTTAATATATGACCATTTCTTAACTTTGTTTAGAAAAAGCTAATCAAGTAGTGTGCCCACTGTAAAGCTAACTGGATAGAGTGGTTGAAGAATCCTTTTTTATTCATGTAATTTTTCTTGTTTTTTACCCGACTAGTTTCTTGCTAGTCGACGCTTTATATAATATCCGCCGTTCAAAAAAAAGAAAAAAAAAAGTTGTGTGCCCACTGAAAAGGATGTTTTCATGTGGTTCTACAAACCTGCATTAATTAATTTTTGAAGCAATAACATCTTTATGTTTTGTAGGCCAAGTTTGCCCCCATTTTTCTTGCCAATATCACATGCTCTCCTCTATTTTTCAACCGTCAATAATATATGTGGTATGAATGGTCTTTTATGCATATTTTACTTGTACCTTATGCATAAAAGCCTATACCCATATGAGCTTTTGACTTGGATGATTATACTTTGTTTCCACAACATTATTTTACTAATTAATTCAAGTTTTTTGTACTTCAAGTTAAAAGAGGAGAACCATTATTTAATAAAAGACTAAATTGCACATTAAAGTTACAAAAAATGATGGTCAAAGACTTGTATTTTGGATCTCAAATGGCCACTTTGCTGGACATTGTATCCTTATTCTGATGGATTTGTTGTCATTTTCAACATACCAAATGCTTGACCAAGTCTTTAATGTCAATCCTAAAGATATATGGATAAGATGGATAAAGTCCAATTCCGAAAAGATATGAAAAATGATAGAAGGGTACAATATATGTAAATGTTTTTAATTCAAAGTGAGGTGATATGTATGTGTTAAAAAAGAAACAAAATTGAGGTACAACTATAATATAGATTATATGTATGCATATGCGTGGTATGATGCTATGGGTGTTAATGGTTCGGTTTAAAACCATGAAACTGTCTAAATCAGTCATTGATTTGGTTTCATGGTCTGTTTTCTTATGCAACTCGATCTGTCGGTTTCATAAATTTCAAAACGTAGCAAACGATTTGGTTAACGGTTTAACCTGAAAACCGACCGTATAAAATTAAACCGTGATATATATTTTACTTTTACGATACTGATTCAAATAGATAAAGGTAATTAATAAAGTATGTGGTGGCAAAATATCATTTTGAAAAAAAAAAAGAGAAAATTACTGTTTGCGTCCCTGGGGTTTTAGTGCGGAGGCACAATGAGTCCCCGAAAAAAATTTTGAACTGGTTGAGTTCCCGTGAATGAACTATTTAAGTCCCTGCCTTTACTTAACTATGTTAGTTTCAAGGGTAGATTTGATATTTTACTTTTGTATATATACATTGTCACTCTGAGTACTTGAATTTTCATAATTGGTCATGTTGAACCTCGTCCCCTTTTAACAAAAATAAATGAACAAGACCAATTTTTGTAACAAAAGTAAATAAACCGAACCACTTTTTCACCAAAATTAACGAACCCAACTATTTTCTAACAAAAAAAAAACGGACCAAACTAATTTTTTTTATCAAACTAAATGAATCGAATCATTTCTTTTAACAAGTAGTTCATCTCGTTTAACAAAACTAAACGAATCGAACTACTTTTTTTAACAAAAATAAACAAACAAAACTTATGTTTTTAACAAAAATAAAAGAATCAAACTACATTTCTAACAAAAATAAACGAACCGAACATACTTTTTAACAAAAACAAACAAAACTTATCTTTTAAAAAAAATAAACGAATCAAACTACTTTTTTTTACTAAACGAACTGAACCACTTTTTTTTACAAGCAGTTTAGTTCATTTCGTTTAACGAAATTAAACGAATCCAACTACAATTTAACCAAAACAAGAAACGAAAAAAACTTATTTTTTAACAAAAATACACAAATCGAACAACTTTTTAACAAAATAAACTAACTGAATTACATTTTTTAACCAAAATAAAATGTCGAAATACTTTTTTTTAATAATAAATAAACCAAACGAACTACTTTTTTTTTATTAAACTAAACGAACTGAACAATTTGCTTTTACAAAAACAAGCGTATCGAACTATTTCTTTTTAAAAACAAATAAGCGAACCAAACTTATTTTTAACAACAAAAAAAGAAAAGACGAACCAAACTAATTTTTTTTAACAAAAATAAATGAACCGAATTTTTTTTAAACAAAAATAAGATAACCGAATTATTTTTAACAAAAATATCATCGTATCTTGCGCTAAGGTGGAGTTCGATTATATTATTTATTTTAGAAGCAGTTACGTTCGCTTATCTTAGTAAAAAAGTAGTTTGGTTTGTTTCTTTTTGTTAAAAAGGTAGTTCGGTTCACTTATTTTTATTAAAAAATTAGCCTGGTTTGTTTATTTTTGTTAAATAGTAGATTGATTCGTTTACTTTTGTTAAGAAATAGTTTGGTTTGTATTTTTTTTGTTAAAAAAGTTTGGTTCGTTTATTTATGTTAAAAAATTAGTTCGGTTCATTTATTTTTGATAAAAAAATGTTTGATTTTTTTATTTTTGTTAAAAAAAGTTCGGTTTATTTATTTTTGGTTGATTATGGTTTGGTTGGTTGATTATGGCTAGATTGGTTATAGCTTTGGTGGCTAATTCGTTAATTTGGAGGATACTTTTAAAGAGGGACTAAAATTGAGCAATCACTTAACCACAAGAACTCATACGGATCATAAAAAATGGTAAACTAGTAATTCCACATTTTCAGTTAACGACAGAGACTTAAATTGTTCGTTTCTGAAACCACAGGGACTCAACTAGTTCAAAGAATTTTTCGGGGACTCATTGTGCCTCCATCCTAAAACCATAGGGACGCAAAAAGTTCATGAGCTAAAGTGGGTTATTTTGTTATTATAGTTTAATTTGGTAATTAACGAAAGGGATTATCTCATAAAATATTAATCAACTTTTAGTACTGTCTCAATTAGGTCACTCGTCAAATATTTGTTTCAATCAGGTCATTAAAGTTTATTTCATGTTTCAATCATAAGTATTATACCTGAATAGCAGGTTATTTAGGTTTCTTTTGAAAACATCTCCAACAGTTCGGCCCACCTCCATGGACCACCGCCACCTTTGGTTTTAAAAAGCAAGCGGCGAAGAAAAGCGACGGGGTTTAAAACAGAAGCGTAAACCGCCAGTCGCAAAAGCGAGAGCTTTTTGTACAGGAGTCGAAAATACTTATATAATTTTATATATGTATATATCATGGGTTTTTAGCATCCCAACCTATAATGTAGCTATATTTAGTTATTAAATATGACTTAATAGATAAACAACCAATACGTACAACCTAAAAGGTATATTGTACGACGTTTAGAAGCTTAAAAACCACTTGTGTGTAAAAGGCGAGCGCTTCAACTTCACCTTAGGTCGCTTTTTGCCTAAAAATCTCGCATCAGGCTCGCCTTTTAAACATTTCTCGCCTTGACTAGCCTAAAGCGAAGAGGCCCTCGCTTTAGGTCGCATCTCGCCTCGGCTCGCCTCAGGCGCGCTTTTTAAACTAAGTCGCCACCGCCACCACCTCCAACACCTCCGCATCTGCAACTCTGGCCACCACTCTACTCCATTTCTCTTCTTTCTATCTCTACACCACCACAATCATACCACTGACCCACTCGTTCGTCAACCCTGAACTCAAATCACCACCCCCCATTCGTTGTCGTTTGATTGTGTGCACACGTTTTCCGGCATCCGATAACCTAGATGAACTTGTTTTTCTGGCACATAGGCAACCCGTTACACTGACGGAGATCATAAACATAATGCGGTAAATAAAGCAGTTAGAAAAGCTACTCTTTGTGTTTATTCCGACAAGCTGCACCAATGAAAGTTCGCCGGTTTTGCTTTTTTCCAGATCTGACATGCAGCAATGATGCAATGGTGTTTCCGGCCGTGGTTGCAGGTGAGGTGATGTTGGTGGGGCAGCTGTGTTGTTTGTTTTACTAGAAAAAAGGATTCTACATGGTGATGGGTCTTTATGGAGGCGAGTGGCCGGCGGCAGTGATTGTTAGCGTGAAATTGATTTGTAAGTGTATTTGGGGTTGAGGAATGTGGGAGATTAGATGGTGGTGGTTACAGTCTTGGTGGTAGATGGTAGCTGGCGATGGTGGTGGTTGGCTGAGGTGGTGGTGGAATGGTGACCTGGGTAATCAACAACAAGAACTTGAAGCTGATTTTTTGTGTATATATATTATATCTTAAATATCTATAAAAGAAACTTTTAAATCTCTCTGTTGCTACCCATCTCCCCTTAAGCCACCATATTGCTTTGTTTGTAAATGAACACTTCTCATGCATTTGACCCGAATTCATGGGTATAGGCGTCATTAAACCGAGATAGCCATTAAACGGGTTATAACATCTCATTAAATAAAAAGATAATCACACCAAATATATGATATGAAAATCCTATAAAATAGGAATATACTAAAAATTAATATCCGATTTTTTTAAATGATGTTTTTTTATAATTAAGAAACAATTTTAGAGTAAAAAAATAAGCAGTTCATGGGTCTCACCATACCGATATAGCTTTTAAAACGGGTTATAACATCTCATTTATTTGTGAAACCCTCCTGTTTTGGTCAAAATTCACCGAAGTAATAATTGAACAACTTAGTAAATTGAGGTAGTGTTTTTCTCAATAATAAGCTAAGTAAATGCAGCAAAAGTAAAAGTGAACAACAGCGATGCAACGAGTAAAAACCTAGGATCCTGGTCAGGATCTTGGGAAAAAAACCTCGGGAGGGGAAACTATCCCGTGCCTCAATTTATTAATGTAAAACGTAGGTTACAAGTCGATAACTGCTTGTGAACTAATGCTAGACTACAAGTTTAGTGTAGTGGGTGAAAAAGACGGGTCTTATAACGTTCACAATAGCCTCCTTATATATAAAGAGAAAATAACAATATCCCGTCCTCCTATCCCAAGTACGCTAGAGATTAATTCCTTGAGTTTTTGCAATTCCTTCTATACCACTGGGCTAATACCGGAATCTTGCACAACCTCATGGTTAGTCACAGGCATAATAACATTATTGAAATTACCAGTATCAGGAATCCTAGCTGGGGATCCTGGAATAACATTGAATTCCCGAGTAGGAGATGCCTTGGTGGCCTGGATAGGATCACTCGTTCTGTTTGCTAATTGCATGGGAAGGAAATCATCATAACAATTTCCTTGGGATCCTAGCACATCAAAGTTCAGATTCCTAAGCAGCAAGGGAGTGAAGGATTCCTCACGGCTTCTTCCCTTGTGCCCGAATATCCCGGAGCTCGCTCATGTCTGAGTTATTGGTTTGCTTTTGAGCCTCCATGTATTCCTTCATCTGCATTGAAACATCAAAATATCATCGTTAGACATAAGGAAGGGCCTCGTGTTGGGAGACCCAGATGTTTGGAGTGGCACAGCCAGCTGAAGGCCTTATCATAGGAGGAAGCATGTTGCTTGATCCTCTAGCTCTTGAGATGTTAACGCCGACATTGGTAGTCTTCTTTTTTGGCAGCTGGTGGAGTAGGAAGTGGTTGAGCGCCTCCGGAAATCACGAATGGCGTGGAAGAAGATGTAGCTTATGATTGAGAGGCCATTTTTGAATATAGCTTTGCAACGTAACGGTTTTAGAATGAAAGTGAATATGGATTTGAGAATGAAAAACACCACTACCCCCACGGTGGGCGCCAAACTGTTTTTGGTCAAAAATCACCTAAGTAATAATTAAGAAACATAGTAAAGTGAGATAGTATGTTTCTTAATAATAAGCTAAGTAAATGCAATAAAAGTAAAGGTGAATATAGCGACGTAGCGAGGAAAAACCTAGGATCCCGATGAGGATCTTTGGAAAAAAACCTCGGAAGGGGAAAACTATCTCCTATCTCAATTTATTAATGTAAAACGAAGGTTATAGCTCGAGAATTGCTTGTGAACGAATGCTAGAGTACAAGTTTAGTGTAGCGGGTTAAAAAGACGTGTCCTATAACGTTCACAATAACCTCCTTATATAGAAAGAGAAAATAACAATAATCCCTATAAATCTGGGAACCCTACCCGCCATCGTTATATAAAGACTTAGTCTTCATCCCAGGTGCATTTTAGCTGCTTCTCCGAGCTTTAAGGTAGAAATAGTCAGCTAGCCGTTATAGGCCGTTATTCTTTCGAGTAACTTGCAAGTATATCATAAGTAAAACAAATATGGTCGGTTAGTTCAGGATCCTACAGATAGCTGGGAATCCGAGTTATCAAGATAATCTTCAGGATCACGCTAGGGATAAAATGACCCCTTAACACCTTTCATTATCAAACCCTAAATATATAAAATCCAAAAATATATATAAATATTATAAACGAATAACATAAAATAACCCCCATAATATGGGGGTTGAAAACTAGTACTAAATATAAAAATGGGATATAAATAATACTATAATTAATACTTGAAGGAAATTTACTCCTTCGAAAAATTGTATGTGATTTCTGAGATTTTTTTTACAATTTTTAGAAAAATATTTTCCAATTTCAAATTATTAAAATTCAAAAAAACTTGAATTAAAGGTGATATGGAATGGATGACCTGCTATTCAGGTTAAATATCTAGAATTGTCACATAAAAATAAACTTTAAATATTTTGATTGGAACAAAATATTTGATAATGGACCTAATTAGGACGTTTTAAAAGTTGATTGTTATTTTATGAAATTATCCCTTAACGAAATTAAGGTGTCCAATATGTCATTTAATCAAATATGATTAAATATGAATCTCAAGCAAAAGATTAAGCCTTTCATAATCTCACCATCTTAGAGAGAGAGAGAAAGCATAGAGAGAGAAAGTAAATAATCCAACTTCATCTTGGAGATTTTGGATCAGATCGAGCTAAGGAATTAGAAGTAGAATTTGCTTTTTGGACATTTGTGGCAAGAATAATGTATGCATCACTTTCAACAACTTTGTTTTTCGATCATCATTGAATTGAGTTTTGGGTTTAAAAAAGGTTGGTTTCCATTTAAAAACATGGTTTTTACATGTGCTTACGGATAAAAATCTTACATCTAGCATTTTAGGTGAGAAACATGAGGCTTGAACGTAAAAAGTTGGGATTTTCATATGAAAACGGGCTTGTTTGACATTCGTGTTCGGCAAGAGAAACTTTTTATTCTTCAAGACTCCTAGTTTCTCCATGATGGATGAAGAAACTCCTAGTTTTTTGATGTTGTTTGAAGAAAATCTTATTTTCTCCATGATAGTTGGAGAAACTTCAAGACCTAAGGAAAATAGGGAATTGCTACGTGATACTTGTAGTGACAGTAGTGATTTTTACAAGCTTTTGCATGCTACTAACTTTTACATAGATCGTCAGACGATTGTTTTCGTATAGACAACTTATGCTAAGGGATTAATGACTGCATGTGAATTTTAGATCCCCTTTTTATGTTTACATGTTTTGGGGTAATATGCATATCATTATAAGAAACAAAGAAAGTTTTATGAAAGATACTTTATGAGTCGAGGTGAAAGGTCTAATATACTATTAGACCCCTCCTACGAGCACGTATTGGGCCCTTTGTGTAACACCCTAACCATGGCGTAATATATCCGGACGATACTTGGATTGCTCATATGCTCATGACACTAATTAAAGAGACAATAACTATTTATTTAATTTATTAAATCATCCAACAATACACATACAAATTCAAAACATAACAAAACAGTTCAACATTTTTATTTTTTGTGAAATATCCTAGGGTCTACCATATGTATTCTAAACTTGACAAATCTTCACACAATGATACCTGTAAAATTTATAACATAAACTAAAAGGTTGGTGAGAATTATACAAGTTTTATATATAATAAATAAGGCAAAAATCATACAACTCGAATGCATCGTAGATGAATCACAAGTATAGATGAATATGAAATAATGTAAATGAGGATCCATTCTTCTTGGATAAACAACTTTATTAGGATAGCGTATGATCGACTAAATGAGGCTACTGAGGCAACTAAGGATATTGATGCCAATTAGCTATTAAACATATAGACTTATAATTATCCGAGACATAGTCGTTCAACAAGGGATAAGTCATATGAGTACATGATGAGCGTATTTGAAATTGTGGATATGATTAAAAACAATGATTTGTTTGAATAGGTTTATACATGCTACCCCAAAATATATTAATGTAGAACAAGGGGTGTGTAAACTCACCTTTGATAGCGTACGGTTAGGAATAATCAAACACTAGACTTTCAACAATCAAACAAACTTGACACGGCTAAATGGGAATACCCTAGATCTTGTGACTTGGTTTAGAATGAATTTTAAAAAGATATCGGGTGTGAAAATCAAAGGTTCGGTTCTTGATTCGAGGTTTTTAAGTTATAAACAAAAGAATTAAACTTGAGTGAGTGAAATAAGTTGAGACACGGTTTTTATTATAAAACTTTGGTTTAAGTAGTAATTTATTAATTTTAATGTTTTATGTTTGATTAAAATAAGCAAATCAATTGATTTGTAAAATAAAGTGGCTAAACGAGTGGGTGAGCTTTGTTAGACATGGACCCGGAACTAGGTAGAATTTGCTTCCAACAAACTTAGAATGTGAAAACGATGTCCATGATATTAAAATCAATATAACACATTAAAGATGAACTTAAACGAAAAAACCCCATATTAAAGAACACCTCAAAGCAATGGATTTGATTGAAGGGGGGGGGGGGGGGGGGGTCTATCAATAGAGGATATATATAACATAAAACAATTACTAATTACCCAAAAACCGAAGTTGAAGATGAAGAACAAAATTGGTTTGACTTTACTTGGTCAAAGAATGAAGAACACCAAAATTGAAGATCAAATTCATGTTCTTAGACTAAATTATGAGAGGGGGATAAAGAGGCAGAAGCTATTGAGGCTTGTTTATATAGGAATTGGAGAATAAACGAGTTAAATCGTGAAAGAATGTGTTAAAACCCAAACTTTGAGAGAAAATTTAGGAGATTTGGTTAATAAAGGTAATTCTTGAGAAATAAGTTAAACGGATTTCGTTATAATATGCTTTAAAAACTTCCTAGTGCCGTTTTGACGAATTATGATTGAGTCGGGAGGTGATTTGGTGAATCAGTTTGGCTTGAAACATAGTTTTGCAATCTGACACTGTGTCTCATATCGCGAAGGGTTGAGGTAGGGAGCTTGACGTAGTCGATTCAATTACAGCTCCAGCTGTTCTTGTTGTTCGTGGCATTTCACGAAATACAAAAGCTAGATCTGTCGCATAGTCCAACCCAAAAGGTTTGGAAGGAAACCCTAACATTGTCGCATATCATGACAGGTTATTCTTGAAATCTCTAGTTTTACATCCATCAATTTTCATTTTTGGTATTTTTATTTGTTTACCCGACACGGGTTTGTATTCAGATCCATGATCATTATAAAACGCGCATATATTAGTAATTGTTTGTGTTTGATTTAATTTATATTGTTATATGGTCTATACTCCATTATCTTGGAAATCGGTTATTTTATGTCATTATTACATTAAACGAAAGTCCAAGGGCCTAAAGCATAAAAAAATCAAATTCTAGATTTCAGCATGCGCCACGCTACGCGAAAACTGGGGAAAACCCCGTCGCAATACATGACAGAGAGTTTTTCTCCGGAAGATTTTGGTCCGTCTCGCCACATGACAGACAGGTCTTCACCCATCGTGATAGGCGACGGGCATGTCTGCCGTTGCAAGTTAACCGAATTTCTGGATTTTATCCCATTCCAATTCGAATTTGATGTGCGATATATATATATATATATATATATATATATATATATATATATATAATAAACATGATTCGCAACTTGGCTTTAAAAACCAAACAACCTAACCTAGTTCACACAATCGGCAAGTGTACCGGTCGCGCGTAGCAAAGAGAAAGGAAGTCCTGATATCGAATTCAATGACACCAGAGGTGGCTACGATACTAAACCCTAACTAAGCCTTGCCCTAAAAAAATATTTAACTTTTTATTATTATAATATTTAAATTAATTTAAACTAATTTAGCTAACTTACTTAACTTAACGAAACTAACGATAAAACTTAACGGCACTAACGGAGCTCTCGAATATGATGAAGAGGAACCACCTAGGTCGGGTATCCTAATGATGATTAATGAGCCTTGGATATTAACGAACATGTGTAATCGGGTTCTAAAAATAGATAAACTAAAGATACAAGGGCAACCAGATCTCCGGGTAGGTCTCATTAATAAACCCCTAAGCAACTCTAGAAAACACTTAACAAATACCTGCGAGAATTTAACCTATCCTAATGATACATCTCCGGGTAGATCTTAATGTCACAATTTCCTCTAAGACCTGTACTCATAGCAAATCTAGGGAAAAGGGATAATTCAATTTAAATCACTTAATAACTCGACTTACAATTCAACCTAGCCTAATAAAGGCGAACTGACTGATGTCTCGCAACGGCAACCTAAAACGGCTAAGCAAAAGTACAAGTCGACTCTAATTATCTGGGTAGGACTAAAAAGAGCTGGACTACCGGGTTAGACAAACTTGACCAAAAAAACCCTATGTCTAGCTAGACCAAAAAACAACCGAAAACACCTAGTAAACAGTAATACACGCAACCCTAAATTGACCTGAAACTAATTCATGTAAGACAAGAATACGCGGGGTTTAATACTAGACCAAAATATTATCATACAAAGTAGTATATCATGGAACTAAATAATAAAAAATCAGAACTTAATATTAAAAAAAACTCAACACATGTTCTTTAAATAAACCAAAAACTCATCAACCAATCATAATTCAACCATAACCAAGGCGGTTCTAATAAGTTTTGCCAATAACCATCATCAAATTACAAAGAGAATTCAAACAAATTAAGTTCAATATGTTCATGAATAAGTAATAGCAAAAACTTGTAAAAGTATCAATACTCGAATAATGAGACAAGCCAATACGCGAATCAAATATTCAAGCCCTTGCTCCACTTTGTGATCCAAACTTCACTTATTCAATGCCTTGCGTCGGAAATCCCTTTTTTTTTTCAACCCACGGTAGCCCCCCCCAAAATTAATAGCCTTCTAATTTCTTTTTTCATTTCCTCCTCTACCTAGAATGAGTGGAACTCTATCATCTTCGTTCATGTCAAGAATGACGAAGTTCACCGTGAAGATGATCTTACCGATACGAATGAGCATGTTCTCAACAATCCCACACGGATATTTCATGGATTGGTCCCCGAGATGAATGCTCATCCTAGTGGGCCTTGGCTCGCCCAAACCTAGTCTACTAAAAACAAAATACGGCATGAGATTAATGTTGGCCCCAAGGTCGGCCAATGCATGACTAACCGCATAATCGCCTATGACGCAAGGAATCATGAAACTCCGAGTATCGGTCATGTTTTTAGGCAACTTGCTCTGCAAAACGGCAGAGCATCCGGCACTAAGAGGAATGTAAGAGACTTCGGCTAACTTCTGCTTATTCGTGAGAATGTCCTTGAGGAAATTAGCGTATTTAGGCATTTGAGTTAGTACCTCAAGAAACGGAACATTTAGATGAAGTTTCTTAAGAAGTTCTAAGAATTTTGAGTTCTGCTCCTCATCTTTGTCCCTCTGAGTCTTCCAAGATATGGTTGTTTAGGCTTATAGACTCTAAGTGGTTTTGATTGTTTCTAGGCCTGTGCCGTACTTACTGGGCACCTCTGGCGCACCTTGGCCGGCGGAGATTCCATCTGAATCTCCTTGTCCACCTGCTCCTCTCCATCGACCACAGGCTGCTCGACGACTCCTCATGTAGTCACCTCCTGAATCACAGGCTCGTCACGTGCCCCTACAATACTTCTAGTCGTTACAGCTTTGGCGAATCCTCGTGGATATGAATCTGTGTTGCTTGGCAGTTTTCCTGGCGCTCTCTCCGACAACTGACTGGCGATCTTTCTAACATGTCTCTCAAGGTTAGCTAATGTCGCGGCTTGGCTTTTCAACATCGCATCACGCTCTGCGAATTTCGCCTCATTTGTCGCTCGGCTACATTCATCTCGCCTCAGAATCTCCGCCATCATCTCTTGCAATGAGGATTTCTTCTCACCACTATCACCCTGCTTGGCATTCCCCTAGCTTGACCCGCTAGATTCGAATAGATTTTTTCGATGCTGCTGTTGCTGATAGCCACCGGTTTGGCCTCCACAAAAATTATTCTGATTTCTCTAGCCTGTGTTTCTGCCGAAGGCGGGGTTTTGATATTGAAAGGCGTTGTTGACGAAGTCAACCGCCTATTGATTTTCAATAAGGGTTGCTGGACAATCTATAGTATCGTGGCCGCCTCTACACATCTCACACTTCACAACACTCTTCACCGTAAGAGCGTTAACCATTTTCTTTAGCGAGCCAACTTGAGCTTGGAGTGAGGTGTTTAAATCTACTTCATACAATCCTTTGGCTGTTGTGGTTGGGGCCCTGGTCTCTCGCCCTTCATAGCTCGCGGAAAGGTCCTCGAACAAATCAAAGCACTCGACAGGAAGTTTGTTCTTCAGCAAATTTCCATTGGCCGTTTGATTTTGCACCTCTCTAGTGTGCTGCGTCGCCCCGTTATAGAATTTCTCCACAAGCATCCATGTCTCCAGGCAATGATGAGGACAAATAAGAATCAGTTCCTTGAATCTGTCCCAAGCCTCACAAAAAGATCATCCGCCCTCATTCCAAAAGAACAGATTTCGTCACGGATACGAGCAGATTTGGACGGAGGAAAGAATTTGTTCATGAATTACCCAACCCTAATCCCCCCATACGATCCCTGTCTCTTCTCATTCTGTACGATCGCAATCCTGAACCCAAACCCTAGTTCATCTTTAATCAACAAGTAAGATTAACAAGTAAGATTAATGCTATAAGCATAACAAGTAAGATTAATGCTCAATTTTGTTTAATTTTATTTTTTGATGAGTTCTTGATAAACCCCAAATGTCCAAAGTTTATTTATATTGATGATTATGATATGAACTGATGAGTTAAAACCCTAAAAATGTCATAAACATGTTAGGGTTTGATTTTTGATGACAAAAGTTTGCTGACAGATTCGATCTTGTTTATTGGTTGGTTGTAACTTGATGTTAAACAATGATGTTTTTTATCGATTCTTGATTCCATGATGTACTACTTTGAGTCTAGGTTTCAGAACATTATGATTTTTAATTTTTGGACATATAAAAGATCGTTTTTATAAATTTTCAAAATTGGGTGTCAAATCTGATTTGGGAAGACATGTTCTGACCTAATTTCCCCACATCATAAATTGAAAATTAACAAAGCCAAATGGTTTGTTTCCACTTCTGAAACCTAATATTATGAGTTTATAAGGCAACCTAATTGGCCTTGCTTGATTTGGTTTGGTATTGTGGCTTAACCAAGTTAACACTTTTTGTTACGCAATTTGCTGAACTGTTTTTACCTATCTGAAATAATTGATTTATTAGGAATTTTTCATACTAAATAAAATTATAATAAAAATAAGTTGAGAAACCTAATCTATTTATGCTTATGTGGAAATCTGTTTGTACACGTCTAAATCTGTCTCGCGAACCGCATGATTAAAATTTGAGTTTCATGATAAAGGCTTGCTTGATTGATCATTGTATGATGTAGGGTGCATGTTAGAACTCCTTTTCACACATGACATTAATCTATTCACCAACTGGCTGTCGGGTCAAACTTGTTGCATTGGGAGTCATTACATGAACCATAGGACTAAGTGTTGTTGAACACTTGAGTTGTCTAGTTGCATCAACGCACTCTCATAACATAAACACTTGTACTAGGTAACGTTTAGTGAATTAAGTGCATTCCTTGATTTTGAGAAAAGTCTATAACACGCGTCACCAGGTTAGTTCATACATTTTCCAATTTGTGTTCTGGAAAGAAAACACAAAACTATTTTCATATACTTGTTTTCTGGAGAGAAAACACAGAACTCTTTTCATATACTTGTATTCTGGAGAGAAAGCTCAAAATATTTTCCTTGTTTTCTAGAATGAAAACATAACATACTTGCCTATACTTGTTTCGGGGAGAAAACATGGACGTACTTACCTACTAGTTTCCTGGTGGAAAACGTAGTAACCTGTTTTGGGTTTATGTAGATCCTTATATATCACAAGTATATACTAGTTGCCCTCATATCACTTAAGGTCCTTACATACCTTGAACCATCATGATGAGATCGCTAGGAAATTTATGTAGTACTACTGGTTTTGACAAACCCCACCTGCTAAAACTTAACTTGAGGTTGGACGGGTGTAATTTGTCCAACATACATGCGCCAGTTTTTTGTGATAGACCTAGTAAGAAGTCGTACACACAGTCAGCTTCAGTTTAAACATCTAGTAGCTTGTAAATGGATTAGCTACCTTGATATATTTGAAATGTGCTAAATGTACATACACTACTTATACTCACACTACTTATACTACATATACTACGTTTTGCTATAACTTATGAACTCACCAACCTTGTGTTGACCCTTGAGTGTTTATGCTTCCCCATGTTGCTAGATATTCTAAGGCACGGGTTGCACCACACTGTCTGGAGTCACACTTATTGCATGAATTTTTATTTCAATTTATTTTACATTTGATGGGTTGTGCATGTTTGAGCATGTGGTTTATTCTTTTAAACCGTTTACTTTTACGCTTCCGCAAAATTTAAAATTGTTTGGTTTTGTTTTTGCTTTCTCATGTTTGAATAAGACTTAAATAATGATTTGAATATTTTCAATTTGATGTTTGGTATAACAAATGAGCTAGATTCCGGTATGTCACATGACTTACGGTAAATATCTGTTAAAAGAAATTTGAGGTGTGACAACTTGTTTATTTTATTTTATTTTTTGTTCGAATTATGGACTTTTTGTTTTATTTGGATTTGTGTACTTCAATTTTATGGAATAAAATAAATTCGAAATTGAAATTTTATTTAAATAGTGTTTTATGGGCTACTGATCAATCTAAGCCGCGCCCTGACATATTCTGTCGTAGGTTCGGGTGTGACAGATATGTATAAGCGCTGAAGGCTATAAGATAGGCTGGCATACTTAAGGTCCCATCCATGCTTATGTTGTAACAATTCGGATTTTCTAAACCGTATTCGTTTACTCATAACCCGAACCGGGAATATTTTTGATCATTATAATTAATCAAAAGTCAAATAATTATGAATTTTTAAGTTCCTAATGTTCACTGTAGGCCCTTCAATTTTTTATACAATGCTTATTCCTTAATTATTGCATAAAAGTTCAACAAATGACCAAATACTAAACTTTAGAGACTAAACTTGTTAAAAACCAAACTCCAAACCCATTGTGGGCCGGGGCGCTGCGCGACCACCAAGGGTAGTGGCCGCCGCGCGGCGCTATGGCTATACTGTGCAGATCGTTTTGATTAAACACGTTTACTAGTTCGTTTTTGGCCCGATATCGATTATTTTAGTCATATAAGAGAGAATTAAGGACCAAGAAACAATCCTATAACTGAAACATATGTATAATCTCTTTTATTATCATCCAAGATCAAATATTCCGATTATATTCAGTGATTTATTCATAAAAGTATGATTTACTTGCTTAAACGGGCCAAAAAGCCTATAATTAGTTTGGTTTAGCTATTCCTATATAAATAAGTCATAACTATCTGCTGTAAACCTTAATCCAGCCCTAATACACCTCCTCCAGCCGTCACCTACCTCTTGTCATTCCCAAACACTTCGGTTTTTGCATATTCGTTAAAGATACAAGACTTGTTCGTTGACTTTGCTTGCTTTAGGACCTTTGACTTCCGTTTCTCATCAATCCTTTCACTTTACGGGTAAGTTGTAAACTGTTAAATAGTTCATACATATTCCCTAGTCAATAACCTTCAATCAATTTCGGTGGTTGAAGGGTGTTGACTGGTCAATTGCTTTAAAACCCGATTAAGGGTAAAACAGTCAACAAGTTTGACTTTGCGTTTTCTCATGCTTCTGATCGGATTCAACGTTCGGTCCAGAAGACTTTTATTCTCGTAAAAAATTTAAGGCTACTGCCCAAAACCCTACTTTCGACTCGCTGTTCGGATTTTGGTCAGTACCAGCTCGCTTTAACGTTTAATTTAACATAACTAGAGTTCTACTCAACCGTTTGGATTGATTCCAGAGGCGTTAAGTTCGTTTTTATTTATAGTTTCAAATCCAAAAGTTTCAGGTTCCGATCAGTTATCTCGTTAGACGCGTGTTGGACGACTCGCTTATCCGTTGACTCGTTTATTCTTAATTATACTCACTTGCCTTTAATCTAAGATGAGTTTTTTCATTCCCCTATTTTACTCGATTTTCATAAATGATTTGGGGACATATGCGTATATCATACTGTACATACATATCTATATATACATACATATAAAAAATAGCAAACGTGTAATTGTGTGTGATTAATCAAATCTACTTGTTTATGTGCGCATTCGAGCTCGTAAAGGTCCCGCATATCCCCATGTATTGGGTTCTCATTCTATTGACCACCGCCCGATTCACTTGACAATGGTCTTATTTTATTTATTTGCTCATGGTTGATTTACCGATGCCCGATTCGCTTGGAAATGGTTTAATCGACACTCTATTTGCTTATGGTTTGATTTCATTACCGCATTTATTACGTTTTGCTTATTTATTATATTAAAATTATTTTTGGTGTCAAAATTGGTGATAGACTCACTTAACATATTTGTTGACAAAACTCTATTTTCTACCCATATGCAGGTTGCCTGAAGTTGAAGTATGGACACTTAGAAAGACCTTAGGGTTATAGTGAAGACAAACTTGGATTAGACTTGTTATATTTATTTGTTTGAATTGTTTTTGTTGTATTTGATTGTTGTTTGTATTATTTGAATAAAATAATTAATTAGATATCATTTATAATTATGATAGTATCTTCGATCTGTGAGCAATCGGGTCACGCCCCGGCATTTCCGCCTAAGGTTGGGGTGTGACAGATTAGTATCAGAGACGAAGGTTATAAGATAGGTCGTTAGAAATGGTCCTAGACATATGTTAGGAACCCTATACGTGCTTATCTAAACTGCCTTGTGTGCTATTTAATAAATTGTTTACAGCTTGCTTAGATTAATTATTTATTTGTATTTATCTTGGTTATTTGTTGCAGGCACACACAAATTCTAAGGTTATGCCTCAACTTTCAAAATATTTTTAAATTCTCTTAATTTTAGTATATTACGTTTTATTGTGGGAAATTCCTTAAGAATTCCCTTATTTTGCTCTTTCACCTTGAAGTGTGGGAGTATGACAAATCTCGTACAACCATAACTTCAAGTGGTATCCGTAATCGGCTAAACAGTTACGTGGTAAACATAATCGGCTAAACGGTTATACTTCCAAATTATGTTTTTGAATTATTTTAAATGCTTAGTTGGGTGAAAAATCCATGGAAATCCATGGGCTCTCAAACTATTCATTTTTAAAATCATTTTCAATTTGATTTTTGGGTTGGAACGTATTGTCCGGGGTGGTTCCCGAGAAACACCAAATACTTATATTTGATTCGTTGATTCGATATTTAATTGAGTCGGTTAACTGCCATGTAACGCTCATGGTCTGAACAACTCCATTGATTCGATAATTCGTTAATTAGTTGGGTCAGTTAAATGCCATGTACACGCTCATGGACTGAACAACTCAATTGTTTGTTACACGTTATTTAAATTGGGCCGTCAAATTGCCATGGAACGCTCATGGAAGGCCAATTCAAAAACTTTATGTTGTTTATTTAGTTGGGCCATTCAAATTGCCATGGAAAGCTCATGGGAGGTCAACTCGTTTAATATGCTTGGTTATTTTATTTTTGAAAAATTTCATAAAACATTATTTACTTAAATGCTTCAAACTCATACATATTATTTTAATTCTTGACTCGTCCTCGAGTACTAATTCATATACATACATATACATATACATACGTATCCCCATAATTTCATATCAACTCATTCCTACAACTCATCTGTCATCTTAGACATTTCTACTGTTGGTCCTCATAGAATTTCGTTCCTAAGAATCATCATCGTAATCAACGTCGTTCCCCTGTTTTCCGTAATTGCCATTCGACTACTAGAATCACTAAGGAGTGCTGCTCTATGCTATTAACCGACCAACCGTCAACTTCGACAAAACTAATATACCTCGAACAAGAAATCTTACACAAACTCATATCCGTCAGAATATTATTTAAATTATATTTGTTAATTATATTCATATCCTCAAAACTATAAAATTTCTAAGTACATTTAAATCCTTATCCTCAACTTTAAACTATAAATATTTTATCATCTCTTGTTTTTCTCAATATCATGATGGTTTTCACAATTTATTTTCCACTCTATAAATCTTTAAAGTTCAATTATTATAAATTTTATTATTATTAATCTAAATTATGTATTCTCTAAATTTAATTTCTATTTTTGAATTAAAAATTTTCCATCAATTAATTTAACGTTTATTATTAAATTGACTTTTTGATTGAACATTCATCGTAAATATTTCAACTCCCTACTTTTTGATTTTTTTTTAAAATTTTGAACGTTTTAAATAATAAATTCGTAGTGTTAGAATAGTAATGGTGGTTCATGCATTTCTAGCCTCATATTTATCTTATTTTATGCTTCACTTTAATTTAAAATTTGTTATTTACTTAAATTTCCATTATCTATAATTCAATTTACATATTCCCAAATATTTATAACGATTTTGTGAAAAAGGAAAACAATCCACAAACTCACAATTTAATCTAATTTAAATATCTTCAATTACATACTTTAAATTTTATTTAATTTTAAAGATTTAATTGGAATATGACTATCTCGGTGATTCGGGAATATCCGCTTCCCAGTTTAATCAATTAACAATTTAATTCAATACGTATAATTTTCGCATTTTCATTAATATTTAAATTATTAACTATTATAATATTTTAGAATATCCTAACCGAATTAATCTAAATCTCAAAATCATCAAGTTGAAAAGCTATGACCTTATATTAACTTCTCTTTAAACTTATAAGCACTTAAATTAACTAAACTCGACTCACCAAAATTTTCGTTAACTATGTTTAAATTATATTTTCGATCTTAGAAACTTCATTCCTAAAGAATACGATCTTTAAGGACTCTGCATGCCATGAACTATTTGTTATAAATTAAACCATTGCATAATTCATCCCCTTAATAAAATTCCTTTATCAAAGTTAAATTGTTAGGATCTTGTACCTCCATCTCATTTCCTTGTTCTCGATTATCTTAATAACATCTGTTTCACAAAATTTATTTACTTTCAATTTTCAAAATTTTACTTTTAAAAGCAAAAGGGGTTTTCGAAATCTCACGGTTTTATTAATTCAACTCGAACATTTATTAATTAGAAATTCTATTTAGAATTATCAAAACAATTGTTTTCTTTTAAAAATTTTATTTAAAACGTTTTATAACCCACATGATGGAATGGATTATGCGGACTATCCGACGATCAAAGTAATTATGGGTTAACACGTAATTACCAAAGTTCTCGCATGGAAATCATAATACATCAAATTGTGTGTCATGATTTAGAACCTAAGGTAGCTTGGGTAACGGTACGAACGATGACATGATAAGGACATGGTGGATACGCCGCTAGTACATCCTATATATAAGTGTCCTTATCGGATTCCCATTTGAAGCGTTGCTTCGGTTATTAGAAGTTCTAAGTTATTATATTTTTCTTAAAAGTTTAATTTGTTTTCAAAATGATGGTATTTTGGTTTTCCTTAATTTCGGGACGAAATTCCCTAAAGTAGGGGAAACTGTAACATTTCGAATTTTCTAAACCGTATTCGTTTACTCATAACCCGAACCGGGAATATTTTATATCATTATAGTTAATCTAAAATCAAATAATTATGAATTTTTAAGTTCCTAATGTTCACTATAGGCCCTTCATGTTTTATACAATGCTTATTCCTTAATTATTACATAAAAGTTCAACAAATGACCAAATACTAAACTTTAGGGACTAAAATTGTTAAAAACCAAACTCCAAACCCATTGTGGGCTGGGGCGCGACAACCAAGGGTGGTGGCCACCCCGCGGCGCTATGGCCATACTGTGCAGATCGTTTTGATTAAACGCGTTTACTAGTTTGTTTTTGGCCCGATATCGATTATTTTAGGCATATTAGAGAGAATTAAGGACCAAGAAACAATCCTATAACTGAAACATATGTATAATCTCATTTATTATCATCCAAGATCAAATCTTTCGATGATATTTAGTGATTTATTCATAAAAGTATGATTTACTTGCTTAAACAGACCAAAAAGCCTATAATTAGTTCGGTTTAGCTATTCCTATATAAACAAGTCATAACTATCTGCTATAAACCTTAATCTAACCCTAATACACCTCCTCCAACCGTCACCTACCTCTTGTCATTCCCAAACACTTCGGTTTTTTCATATTCAATAAAGATACATAGCTTGTTCGTTGACTTTGCTTGCTTTAGGACCTTTGACTTCCGTTTCTCATCAATCCTTTCACTTTACGGGTAAGTTGTAAACTGTAAAATCGTTCTTACATATTCCCTAGTCAATAAACTTCAATCAATTTCAGTGGTTGAAGGGTGTTGACTGGTCAATTGCTTTAAAACCCGATTAAGGGTAAAACAGTCAACAAGTTTGACTTTGCGTTTTCTCATGCTTCTGATCGGATTCAACGTTCGGTCCAGAAGACTTTTATTCTCGTAAAAAAATTTAAGGCTACTGCCCAAAACCCGACTTTCGACTCGCTGTTCGGATTTTGGTCAGTACCAGCTCGCTTAAACGTTTAATTTAACATAACTAGAGTTCTACTCATTCGTTTGGATTGATTCCAGAGGCGTTAAGTGTAAGGCCCCGTTACCGGTAACCCTACTTTCGTGTTGGATTTACTCATGAACACAGTTCTAAATATCAGAGTTAATTAAAAACTTTACGCGGAATATAAAACTTTCATAAAACATTACATATCAATTCATAATCATGTCTTCAAACATTCCTCATGTCTTTCAAAATCAAAACGTAACTTATAAAACATATCGGATCTTCAGATGCCAGGCTTTAGTCTTCTGCCATGTGTCCTCCACTCAAGCCAGCTGTCTCAACCTACTCACCTGCGTGCATACTAAAAGTCAGCTACGCTGAGTGAGTTCTAGTTAATCATACACTACCATGCAATACCTTGTTACATACATACGTACTTAACCTCATAACTTTCTTTCATACACACATAAGTACTCATACCTTCATTCTTACTTACATACTTTCTTTCTTACTTACATACTTTCTTTACATTCATAATCATACGTTTTAAAGAGCCTTTCGCCCTATAACCTCACAGATATTATAAGGGTCTGGTCCCTAACATCACAGATATTATAAGGGTCTGGTCCCTAACATCACAGATATTATAAGGGTCTGGTCCCTATCATCACAGATATTATGAGGGTCTGGTCCCTAACATCACAGATATTATTAGGGTCTGGTCCCTAACATCACAGATATTATTAGGGTCTGGTCCCATGTTTTCGAATATTAGTAGGGTTCGATTCCCTCTTCGTTACCATACAACCATACATCATACCTCGAGTATTATTAGGGCTCGGTACCCCTTTTGTAATCATATAACCATACAACCGTCATTTCCTTCTTTTATTAACTTTCTTACGTTCATACACATAAACATACATATCATACTTGCCATATTTATAACGTTACAACCTGACAGTACGTGCAATATCCGAAGATCGTTCACGAACCATCAAGCAATCATTCATACATATCACATATATCACCTATGGCATACACTTATCACTTTGGATAAATGTATTAACAACACATCAAGTATGCACACAGCCCCGAAAACATAACAAGGAATGGGGCTAGAAACTCACCTGGATCCTGTTACGCTCGCCGTTGATTGTAATTCCTTTCTTTAACTGGGCTCGGCTAACTGTATAATATTTACACATATCAATTACTGCTACTACTATTACTACTACTCATTTTCGATAACCGCCTTAACACATTTTCCATTAGGTTTTTAATTTATTTCATAAACGAACTTCACTTCAGGCGAATCTTGGAAACAACTTGGTTCTGGCTTGATTCGATCGAATAGGAACACGTTCGATCGAATACAACACGTTCGATCGAATAGGAACACGTTCGATCGAATACAACACGTTCGATCGAATAGGAACACGTTCGATCAAACAGGAACACGTTCGATCGAATAGGAACACGTTCGATCGAATGAGTTGGAGACCATTCGGTTGCTTCCCTATTCGGTCGACTGGACTTGTTCGATCTACGCATTCGATCGAATGGACTGATTCGATCGACTGGTTCGATCGAATGAGTCTGATTCGACTCCTTCAAGCTGGGCGACGGAGAAACCCACGGGTTTTCCAGATTTTCCAGATTTTTGACCCAAAATCGAAGTTTTTGACATGGAAATGCTCGGGATTGAAAGGGCTATCGATTCCTAGTACTTTTAAACACAAAAGCTTGCATTTTGACACCAAAACAAGGCGGTTTTTGACCCGAAAACTCAAGTTACGTTTTTGCTCGATTTGAGGCCGAAATGGTTATGAAAACGGATGATTTTCGAGAGGGACTTACCAAAAACGATTAGGAACAAGATTGTGGACTCGGATTTGTGATTTGAGAACTTTCTCTCTCTAGCTTCTCTCTCTAGAAATGAGAGTGTTTGGGTGGGTGTAAGTGAAGGAAGATGGTGAAAATGGTGGAAGTGTCAAGAACTTTCGTTTATATACTACGGGTTTGGTTAGGCTCGGGTTGGCTTCCTACGGGTCGAGACAGGCCGAGTTCATAAAATAACTAAGCCCAAGACCCGTTCCTTACTCGACATTAAATAACTAAAACGTGAATTTACTAAACATAACTTTCTTTTATTTATCAATATAAAAATTTTAGGATGTTACAAGTCTTCCTCCCTTAAAGAGGTTTCGTCCCCGAAACCTAACTATTACATAAACAAACTAGGGTAAAACTTGCGCATCTCATCCTCGACTTCCCAAGTAGCATCAGATCCCTTGCGGTGTTTCCATATCACTTTGACCAAGGGTATAATCTTGTGACGAAGCTGATTCTCCTTGCGATCAACGATCTTTATCGGTTGCTCGATGTAGTTCAATTGTTCATCAACCTCAATGTCCATTAATGGCACGTGAGACGTGTCATCAGCTAGACACTTCCTCAGATGAGAAACATGGAAGGTTGAATGAATTCCTTCTAACTCATCGGGTAAATCCAGTTTGTAAGCTACTTCACCCACACGTTTTACAATCTTGAACGGTCCAATGTACCTCGGACTCAACTTTCCTCTTTTCCTAAAACGGATAATCCCCTTCCAAGGCGAGACCTTAAGCATCACATAGTCGCCAACGTTAAACTCAATTGGTCGTCGCCGCTTATCCGCATAAGACTTTTGTCTGTCTTGAGCGGCTTTCATTCTTGCTTTGATCTGATCGAACTTTGAAGACGTTTCTTGAACCACTTCTATACTTCCCATTTCCTTCTGACCAATCTCACCCCAACACACCGGGGTTCTACATCGTCTACCGTACAGCATCTCAAACGGTGGCATACCAATACTCGAATGGTAACTGTTGTTATAGGAGAACTCTGCCAGATGCAGATGATCATCCCAACTTCCTCCAAAATCTAAAACGCAAGCACGTAGCATATCCTCAAGGGTTTGGATCGTCCTTTCAGACTGTCCATCGGTTTGAGGATGATACGCCGTACTGATGTTCAACCTCGTCCCCATAGCTTCATGAAATTTCTTCCAGAACCTCGAAGTAAACCGTGTATCCCTATCAGACACGATCGATAACGGTACTCCATGCTTGGTTACAATTTCCTTAATGAACAAGCTTGCTAACGTTTCTGACGAGATGGCCTCTCGTATGGGCAGAAAGTGAGCACTCTTGGTCAAACGGTCCACAATCACCCAGATGGTATCATGTTGCTTAGCTGTACGAGGTAGCTTAGTCACGAAATCCATGGCGATGTGTTCCCATTTCCACTCAGGTATCTCTAGCGGTTGCATCTTCCCATAAGGCTTTTGGTGCTCGGCCTTGACTTGTAAGCAAGTTAAGCACTTACTAACATAATCCACTACATCACTCTTCATTCCTGGCCACCAGTAATCTCTTTTCAAGTCTTGGTACATCTTTGTAGCTCCAGGATGGATTGAGTACCTTGACTTATGAGCTTCATCTAAGATTCGACTTCTAAGATCACCATGGCGTGGAATCCACATACGGTCAAATCTAGTTTTAACTCCATGAGTGTTTTCCATCAACTCATCTTGCTGGCCATAAATCCTTTCTTTCTTTTCTAACCCTTCGTCTACTAACACTTCTGACTGCACCTTGATGATTTCTTCAAAAAGACTCGGGTTCATGATCAACTTGTATGACTTCACTGTTGCAAGGACTTCCTCATTCTTCCGACTTAACGCATCAGCGACCACGTTAGCTTTACCGGGGTAATACTTAATCTCACAGTCGTAATCCTTTATCAATTCTAACCATCTTCTCTGCCTCATGTTCAGTTCTTTCTGCTCGAAGAAGTACTTTAAACTCTTATGATCTGTATAGATAGTACACTTAGTGCCGTACAGATAATGCCTCCATATCTTAAGAGCATGCACTACAGCTGCTAACTCCAAATCATGCGTCGGGTAAGTACTCTCATGGACCTTCAACTGTCTAGACGCGTAGGCTATCACCTTCCCTCGTTGCATCAACACGCAACCTAACCCTTGATGCGAGGCATCAGCACAAACAACAAAATCCTCATCACCATCGGGTAAAGTAAGGATTGGAGCTTGCGTGAGTCTCTTCTTCAATTCTTCAAAGGCTTCCTCCTGAAACTTTCCCCAATTGAATACTATCGTCTTACGGGTCATACCGGTCAGCGGTGCGGCTATCTTGGAGAAACCTTCGATGAATCTCCTATAGTAGCCAGCTAACCCTAGGAAGCTTCGTATATCAGTCGGATTCTGCGGAGTCTTCCAATTCGTTATCGCTTCAATCTTAGCTGGGTCCACGGTAATCCCCTCCGGATTAACCACATGACCTAAAAATTGCACTTCCCTTAACCAGAACGCGCACTTCGAAAACTTGGCGTACAACCTTTCTTTCTTCAGAACTTCCAATACCTCTCTCAGATGCTCGGCATGGTCAGACTCACTCTTTGAATAAATCAATATATCATCGATGAAGACGATAACCGACTTATCCAACATCGGTCGACACACCCTATTCATCATGTCCATAAATGCTGCAGGAGCATTTGTTAGACCGAATGACATTACAAGGAACTCGTAGTGTCCATACCGCGTTCGGAACGCTGTTTTAGGGATGTCTACCTCTTTCACCTTCAGCTGATGGTAGCCTGATCTGAGATCTATTCGTGAGAACCAACTCGAACCTTGCAGTTGGTCAAACAGATCGTCAATCCTAGGCAAGGGGTATCTATTCTTTACCGTAAGCTTATTCAACTCACGATAGTCTATGCACATTCTCATACTTCCATCCTTTTTCTTCACAAACAAAACCGGTGCGCCCCACGGAGAAACACTCGGTCTGATAAAACCCTTGTCGAGGAGTTCTTGCAGTTGGGACATCAATTCCTTCATCTCGGACGGTGCTAGACGGTAAGGCGCCTTCGCGACGGGCTGGGCTCCTGGTACTAGATCTATCTGAAATTCTATCTCTCGCTCAGGTGGCAACCCCGGAAGATCCTCAGGGAATACTTCTGGGTAGTCGCGCACAATAGGAACATTCTTCATTTCTTTCGTCTCGGCCGTAGCGTTGACAACATACGCCAGGTAGGCACCGCACCCTCGCCTTAACAAACCCTCGGCTTTTATCATCGAAATGACATTAAGCCCATAACTCTCCTTATCACCATAAACCGTCACCGCACTACCATCCAATGACTTTAACCTTATCATCTTACTTTTACATACTATCTGAGCCTCAAACTCAGACAACCAATCCATACCCAAGACTACATCGAACCCTCCTAAGGCCATAACATACAAAGTAACAGGGAACTCATGTCCCTCTAACTCTATCTTACAATTCTTCACCATTTTTGTTATTTTCACCGAAGTGTCACTTGCGGTTTCTACTACAAAAGTTTCAGACACTCGGCAGCCTTTCATTTTAGCTAGTTTACTAAACGTCGTAGCTACAAAACTTCTATTCGCACCAGAATCAAATAATACAGAAGCGGAAACATCGTTCACTAGAAACGTACCTGTGACGACATCCGGAATCTGCCTGGCTTGTTCCTGGGTCAGCATGTAGGCTCTAGTTCTGGGCCTAGCTTGATCGGCATCCTTCTTTCCACTACCTCCAGCTACACCTTCAGTGCACTCCCTTGACATATGGCCTGTCTTGCCACATTTGTAACATGTTGGCTTCGCACTGCACTCATTGGCATAATGCCCTACCTTCCCGCACTTATAACAGGCATTCGACCCCATTCTGCATTCTCCACCATGAGCCTTTCCACATTTGAGACAAACATTAGAATTTTTACCCCACTTGCATTCACCACCATGCCTCTTTCCGCAGGTCTTACACGATCTCTTCTCCCACACTTTCTGTTTCTTATCCCTGGAGTTCCATAACTGAGTACCGGGTCGTTTAGCAGGAGTGACCCCTTTCTTCTCTTTCTCTTCGTCCCTTTCCACCCTATCATCCGCGGCCACGTCAGCATAGACCATTTCCGCGAGTCCAACAGCCGAATCAAAAGTAGCAGGTTGAATCGCCCTGACTAACATGCGGACCTTTTGTGGCAACCCCCTCACATAACACTTGATTCTCTTGACCTCAGTGTCAACCATGTCAGGCACCAACCTAGATAGTCGGTTGAACTCCGTGGTATACTCACGATGCGTCATCATACCGGCTTTTAAATTCTGGAACTTCATCTCCGTTCTTTCAACCTCGGCATCTGCACAGAACTTCTTCATTACCAACTCTTTCAAATCTTCCCACTTCATCTCTTTGATCTCTTCACGGGTCTTCCTCTGCTCCACACTCTCCCACCAATACATAGCCTCATCTACGAATGACTGAGTAGCATAACCCACAGCTTGGTCGGGACGGCATTCGCTAATGCGGATAACCTTGTCCATAGCGGTTATCCACTGGAGAGTAGCGATTGCGTCTCCTAAACCAGTCAGCTTAGGCGGGTCACAACCTTTGAAGGACTTATAGCTGCACCCACCTTGTCCTCCTCTCCTATCATCGACTTTCACAGACTTATCCCCACTCGAGGCCCCTCTTTCACCTTCCCCATCCTTTCTACCATCACCACCCGCCCCTTCAGCAGTTCGTTCACGGCTTCCAGCAGATCCTTCGGGATTCAGGTTCTTCACAGCAGCAACTACAGCCTGAACAATGGCTGCTTGAACTGCAGGACTAAGTTGAACTTCTTCGTTGTTGTTCTGGTCTCCTCCAGCTGCGCTTCCCTCATCTTCGGTGTGGGAAGCTTCTTCCACCGAGGGTTGTCGGACAAGACGAGGCCTGCCACGACGCCCAGTGCGACCCCCAGTTTCAACAAATTCTCCAGCTCCAGCCATCAGTATTCTACAAGGGAAAACACAAACATCATCACTCAAGGAACTAGTTAGTACAAGGATAGTAAGGCTAACAGGTAATAACAGTGGCCAGTTGCGATTAGCTGATCACGTTACTTTCCGTGTCATATACACTTCCCTTTATGAGTCTATTTGTGCTGGTTCTACTTAAGCAGTTTGTCAATTTAAACAGTCAATTATTCCTATCCCTATCGTTCACATATCTTTCCTTTCTCATTAATATATATCATTTAATCATACACCTTACCTTCACTGATCTTGCTTGAGCGACACATGGCATTCTTGAACTGGCATCTTCTTTCCTTTCTTACTTAAATCCCATTCTCTGTTCGAGTCTAAGCATGTAGGATGCTTAAATCTCTCGAACTTTGCTCCGATACCAACTTGTAAGGCCCCGTTACCGGTAACCCTACTTTCGTGTTGGATTTACTCATGAACACAGTTCTAAATATCAGAGTTAATTAAAAACTTTACGCGGAATATAAAACTTTCATAAAACATTACATATCAATTCATAATCATGTCTTTAAACATTCCTCATGTCTTTCAAAATCAAAACGTAACTTATAAAACATATCGGATCTTCAGATGCCAGGCTTTAGTCTTCTGCCATGTGTCCTCCACTCAAGCCAGCTGTCTCAACCTACTCACCTGCGTGCATACTAAAAGTCAGCTACGCTGAGTGAGTTCTAGTTAATCATACACTACCATGCAATACCTTGTTACATACATACGTACTTAACCTCATAACTTTCTTTCATACACACATAAGTACTCATACCTTCATTCTTACTTACATACTTTCTTTCTTACTTACATACTTTCTTTACATTCATAATCATACGTTTTAAAGAGCCTTTCGCCCTATAACCTCACAGATATTATAAGGGTCTGGTCCCTAACATCACAGATATTATAAGGGTCTGGTCCCTAACATCACAGATATTATAAGGGTCTGGTCCCTATCATCACAGATATTATGAGGGTCTGGTCCCTAACATCACAGATATTATTAGGGTCTGGTCCCTAACATCACAGATATTATTAGGGTCTGGTCCCATGTTTTCGAATATTAGTAGGGTTCGATTCCCTCTTCGTTACCATACAACCATACATCATACCTCGAGTATTATTAGGGCTCGGTACCCCTTTTGTAACCATATAACCATACAACCGTCATTTCCTTCTTTTATTAACTTTCTTACGTTCATACACATAAACATACATATCATACTTGCCATATTTATAACGTTACAACCTGACAGTACGTGCAATATCCGAAGATCGTTCACGAACCATCAAGCAATCATTCATACATATCACATATATCACCTATGGCATACACTTATCACTTTGGATAAATGTATTAACAACACATCAAGTATGCACACAGCCCCGAAAACATAACAAGGAATGGGGCTAGAAACTCACCTGGATCCTGTTACGCTCGCCGTTGATTGTAATTCCTTTCTTTAACTGGGCTCGGCTAACTGTATAATATTTACACATATCAATTACTGCTACTACTATTACTACTACTCATTTTCGATAACCGCCTTAACACATTTTCCATTAGGTTTTTAATTTATTTCATAAACGAACTTCACTTCAGGCGAATCTTGGAAACAACTTGGTTCTGGCTTGATTCGATCGAATAGGAACACGTTCGATCGAATACAACACGTTCGATCGAATAGGAACACGTTCGATCGAATACAACACGTTCGATCGAATAGGAACACGTTCGATCAAACAGGAACACGTTCGATCGAATAGGAACACGTTCGATCGAATGAGTTGGAGACCATTCGGTTGCTTCCCTATTCGGTCGACTGGACTTGTTCGATCTACGCATTCGATCGAATGGACTGATTCGATCGACTGGTTCGATCGAATGAGTCTGATTCGACTCCTTCAAGCTGGGCGACGGAGAAACCCACGGGTTTTCCAGATTTTCCAGATTTTTGACCCAAAATCGAAGTTTTTGACATGGAAATGCTCGGGATTGAAAGGGCTATCGATTCCTAGTACTTTTAAACACAAAAGCTTGCATTTTGACACCAAAACAAGGCGGTTTTTGACCCGAAAACTCAAGTTACGTTTTTGCTCGATTTGAGGCCGAAATGGTTATGAAAACGGATGATTTTCGAGAGGGACTTACCAAAAACGATTAGGAACAAGATTGTGGACTCGGATTTGTGATTTGAGAACTTTCTCTCTCTAGCTTCTCTCTCTAGAAATGAGAGTGTTTGGGTGGGTGTAAGTGAAGGAAGATGGTGAAAATGGTGGAAGTGTCAAGAACTTTCGTTTATATACTACGGGTTTGGTTAGGCTCGGGTTGGCTTCCTACGGGTCGAGACAGGCCGAGTTCATAAAATAACTAAGCCCAAGACCCGTTCCTTACTCGACATTAAATAACTAAAACGTGAATTTACTAAACATAACTTTCTTTTATTTATCAATATAAAAATTTTAGGATGTTACATTAAGTTCGTTTTTATTTATAGTTTCATATGCCAAAGTTTCAGGTTCCGATCAGTTATCTCGTTAGACGCGTGTTGGACGACTCGCTTATCCGTTGACTCGTTTATTCTTAATTATACTCACTTGCCTTTAATCTAAGATGAGTTTTATCATTCCCCTATTTTACTTGATTTTCATAAATGATTTGGGGACATATGCGTATATCATACTGTACATACATATCTATATATACATATATATCAAAAATAGCAAACGTGTAATTGTGTGTGATTAATCAAATCTACTTGTTATGGGCTTACTTGTTTATGTGCGGATTCGTTCTCGGAGAGGTCCCGCATATCCCTATGTATTGGGTTCTCATTCTATTGATCATCGCTCGATTCGCTTGGCAACTGTCTTATTCTATTTATTTGCTCATGGTTGATTTACCGGCGGCCGATTCGCTTGCCAATGGTTTAATTGACACTCTATTTGCTTATGGTTTGCTTATTTATTATATTAACATTATTTTTGGTGTCAAAGTTGGTGATAGACTCACTCAACATATTTGTTGACAAAACTCCATTTTCTACGATTATGCAGGTTGCCTGAAGTTGAAGTAAGGACATTTAGAAAGACCTTAGGGTTATAATGAAGACAAACTTGGATATAAACTTGTTATATTTATTTATATGAATTGTTGTTGTTGTATTTGATTATTTTTTGTATTATTTGAATAAAATAATTAATTAGATAGTGTCATTTATAATTATGATAGTATCTTCGAGCTGTGAGCAATCGGATCACGCCCCGGCATTTCTGCCTTAGGTTGGGGTGTGACATATGTGCTTCCCTAATTGTTTAATTTATGTTCGTTGCTTATTTTATTTAATTATTTTTTATATTATTGTCGCACGCAGACACACTATTCTGAGGAAATGTCTCATCCTCAAATTTTATTTTCAAAACCCTAGATGTTATTTATTTTTGGGAAATTTCTTAAGAATTCCCACTGATGTGTTGTAAAACACACTTATTTTCCGCACCTTTTATCTACGTTATTATATTATATTTTATGTATTTTAACTTGTTTTATATAGGTTTTACATAGTTTTATTTTTTTGTAGGTTATGGGTTAAAAAATGAAGAAACCGGACTTTTCGAGGAGCTTACGGGCCTTTTACGCATACAATTTCAAGACAAAGCTCAAAGCCCGGCCCATATGCATATTGGAAAAGCCCAAGCCTCTTTTATAACATAAAACAAAAAATAAAAAACCCTAACACTCTCTATCTTGGGCCGATCGCAGCAGGCAGCAGGAGGAACCAAGAGAAAAAGTTTTGTGGAAGCAAGGTTGTGGAATTGTGGCGGCTAAGGAAGGAAGAAGGAATCAAGAACAAGCATCGGGTTCGTTCACCATCGTTTTTCATAGCCAAGTGCAGCCCCGGAACATCTCCATATCCTTTCTTTTTAAACGTTGTTCAACAACTTTCTTAGTCTTGCTTAATTGTTAACTAGTTTTGCAATTGCTTGAGAGATTGACTTGTTATTGATTATTGTTGATCATTAAATGATTGTTAAGATGATTGGTATGAATTATATGATGTGTTTATTGAGTATTCATGGCTTTCCAAAAATGATTAGATGCTAATCGTGTCGGTTCTACCTAGGGATGATGATAATTGCTAGTGTTTGATGAGTTTTATGGATTGTTTGATTAATAGACTTTAATTGTTATTGTAAAGTTTGTTTTAGACATGAAATAGGTTGTGTTTAAGGGCTGAAAATTTTGGGTAATTCATTTCTTAAACTCCTTGCGTTGGTTGATTAGTTTGGTATTAATTGATTGGTGCTTGTTTGATTCTAGACTTTGTGTTTAGGGTTTGTTTGTGGTAGGTACAACCGTAGGGTTTTGTTGCATGAATTTGTGGTTAAAGTACAGTGGTTAGACACCTTCTTTGAAACCGAGAGGTGATAAGAAGTTAGGGTTGTCTCATTTCCTTTGCATGCTAGAATAAGAATTGCGCGAGAGCGAGTTCGTTTCTTTTCAGGTTTAGGTGTTTTGAGCGACTAGTTGATCTATTTTGGTTTAAGTTGAATTGTTCCTTTATTTGGTTGCGTAGTATTCATTTCCATTAGGGTCGAGTGTTGGTGTGACCGAACGTTAACAATTGTTTCCGGTTCGGTCGTTTTAGCCGATTAAGAGTAATTAAGGTTTGTTGAGTGGGACCGAGAGGTGATCCGATGAGCCCGAGAGATCCTCAGTCATGTCATCTTTAGGGACCGGTGTTTAGATGTCATCCAATCCCTTTGATTGTTAGGCCTACAATTTGATTCAGACCTAGGTAGACGTTTTTCTCCATCCTAAGTTAGCATAGTTAGTTTGTCGTTAAGAATTCTATTTTAGGTAACTTTTGTCAGTCAATCTTGTTAGTCCAGTTAAGTTATAAGAAAATCAAAAATCAATTAAATATTATTCTTGGGTAGGTCTTGTCTAGGGTTAGTGATCATTAGCGTTCTTACGTGTCCTTGTGTTCGATACTCAGACTTCCTAGGTCTATACTACTTGCGATCGGTACACTTGCCCGTTGTGCGTGGTTTTAGGATTTTCATTTTATGTTTAAAGCTTAGTTGTGAGGGTTATCCGATGCACATCAAGTTTTTGGCGCCATTGCCGGGAAACCGGATTTAGGCGTTTTGAGAGCGACTCGAGTTAGGACTTACCTTGTGTGCTACTTGAAATTATTTTTGTTTTGTTTATTTGTTAGGATAGTTTGGTTTCTTTTATCGATTTGTATAGTTGTATGCGAAATACTCGATCTTGTGGACCATCGGATACTGAATCATTTCCTCAGCCTGAGAGAGAGTTTCGTGAGAGACGTCACACCGTTTCACCATCATCTACTTCATCATCCGTTGGTAGTTTATCCTCTTCTCCTACGTTTTCCGACTTTAACGATAGGGAAAGGATCATGGGCGACAATTCACCACCGAGGAGGACAGTTGCAAACCGGGCCCGACCGGCCAATGCTGGTGCGAGATCCGGCATCGTACCACCCGCCATTGCAGTCAACACGAACTGGCAGATTCCATCGAACATTCTGAATACCATTACTCATTCTGCTCAGTTTCACGGGTTACTTCACGAGAACCCGCATTCTCATCTCACTCGTATCGCGCGTATTTGCGACACTTTCCATCTTGCCAGCATATCCGAAGACACCGTGAAACTCCGCGTTTTTTCGTCTTCACTCGTTGATCATGCGAGTTTGTAGCTCGAGTCCCTCCCACAGGGCTCCATAGCTACTTGGGCTACCATGCAGACCCAATTTCTTGAGAAATACGATCCTCCGGCTAAGGCCGCTCGTTTGCGTAACCAGATTCATTCTTTTCAGATAGAGGAAACTAAGAGTTTCTACGAGGCATGGGAGCGTTTTAAAAATCGGTTAGCGTTGTGCCCGAACCACGGCTTGCAAGATTGGGCGGTTTTCGAGAATTTTTATAATGGAGTGACGTACGCGACGAAGAACGTGCTCGACACGGCGGCGGGGGGAAATCTGTTGACGACGAAGGACCCGGATGAGTGCATCACGTTGTTTAATGGGCTAGCTATGAGTGGATACCAGAGACCACCCGCCAGAGGAGGTAAGACCGTCGATTTCATATCACGACGCTTGCATTCGGTGGACACGAGCACCACACTTACGGCACAGGTCGAGGCGTTGGCGAAGATTGTGAAGGACTTGCAGACGAAGAGCAAGCTGTGCGAGATATGCAAAGGAGGGCATGATACCGTTTAGTGCACAGTCAGTTTGCAGGATGAGGTTGTAGACAATATAGGAAAACCAAACCGAAATCAAAATTCTTTCAATTTCTATAACTCGGGATGGAGAGGGAATCAGAACTCCAACTGGAGGAGCGACAATCAGTCCGGTTTTCAGCAGCATTAGAGTCTGTTTCATGATGCAGGTGAAGGAGCGAGTAGTGGGGAGAAGAAGCCCACTTTAGAGGAAATGATGGCACAGCAGACGCAGATGTTGTCACAGCTCATGACACGAGAGGATTCCCGACATAAAGAGACCCAGGAGAAGTTTCGTAAGCACGAGCAGTTCATGAGTAATCAGGGAGCGTCGATTCAAAGTATCGAGCTGCAGATGGGAGAGATAGCTAGTCGGTTGAACGAGAGGCCGCAGGGTACGCTACCGAGTAATACCGAGCATAACCCGAAGGGATTCGTGAATGCTGTGACGACGAGGAGCGGTGCAGGGACACGAGATGAGCCCGTGATTCAGCAGAGGTCCAGAGGAGGAGTTGTCGAGGAGCCTGCAGTAGTTGTAGAGGAGCAGGTGGATGAGGAGATTCAGATGGAGTCTTCGCCGGCCCAGGTGCATCAGAGGAGCAGCCCAGGGAGTTCAGCACAGGCCGAGAGACAGCAGTTACCGAATTAGCCATCGAGAGTCTACAAACCTAGAGTGCCATACCCTAGGAGACTCCGCAGAGATAGAGATGAGGAGCTGAATTCTAAATTTCTTGATCTTTTGAAGCAGCTTCACCTTAATATTCCATTCCCTGAGGCACTGACTTAGATGCCGAAACATGCAATGTTCCTTAAGGATATTCTCTCGAATAAGGAGAAGTTAGCTGAGGTCGCTTCCATCCCATTGAGTGCTAGTTGTTCTGCTATCTTACAGAGGAAGTTACCAGAGAAGATGTCCGATCCAGGGAGTTTCACGATTCCCTGCATCTTGAGTGATGATACGGTTATTCATGCGCTGGCTGATCTTGGTGCCAGTATTAATCTCATGTTGTATTCCGTGTACAACAAGCTGGGTTTAGGCTAACTGAGGCCTACCACAATGAGTATCCAGCTTGCTGATCGTTCTATGAAATACACTCGAGGGGTGGTCGAGAACATGCTTGTTCGTGTCGACAAGTTCATCTTCCCGGTGGACTTTGTCATTCTGGACATGAACGATAATGATAGTGTACCATTTATCTTAGGCCGACCATTCCTTGCCACTACACAGGTGTTGATCGACGTCTGTGAGGGTAAGTTGAATTTGTGAGTTGGGGATGAGAACGTCACATTTGATGTTCGATAGTCACTTAAACATCCTAAATCTGCTGATGACTCCTTGTACTTTATCGATACCATCATGGAGCATGTTGGGGAGTTTTTCAGTGAGATCTGTGGTGGATCTGCCTCTGACACTCAGATTCTCGATAAGGACAATCCAGAGATTGAGATGGTTGCCATGACCGATCAGTCAATGAAAGATGACACCGAGTCACAAACCCCTGAGTTTGAAGTGTCTGCTGGGATCGTACAAGACGATCCGATGTACTGACCTTCTGTCGAGAGCCCCCCTCCTTCCTTAGAGCTTAAGGATTTGCCCGCCCATTTGGAGTACGCATTTTTGGATGAGGAGAGGAAGCTGCCGGTTATTATTGCATCTGCTTTGACGGAGGGCGAGAGAGAGAGAGATTGTTAAGGATGCTTCAAGAGCACAAGGAGGCCATTTCAGGGAAGATTATCGACATTAAGGGTATCAACCCTTCGTTCTACATTCATAAAATCATCATGGAGGATAATTATAGATCTGTCGTTCAGCTGCAACAGCAGCTTAATCCGAAGATCCAGGAGGTCGTGAAGAAGGAGATTATCAAACTCCTTGATGCGGGGATCATCTTCCCTATTTCTGATAGTTCGTGGGTTTGTCCAGTCCAAGAGGTTCCTAAAAAGGGTGGCATAACTGTCGTCACCAATGAGAGGAACGAGCTCATTCCCACTAGGACTTTGACTGGTTGGAGAGTCTGCATTGATTACCGCAGACTGAATGATGCCACGAGGAAAGACCACGTGGCAGATGTTGGAGCATTTGGCAGGTCAGCAGTATTTTTGCTTCTTGGATGGTTTCTCCGGGTACTTTCAGATTCCGATTGCTCCCGATGACCAGGAGAAAACCATGTTTACCTGCCCATACAGAACGTTTGCCTATAGACGTATGCCGTTCAGACTGTGTAACGCTCCAGCCACATTTTAAAGGTGCATGGTGGCTATATTTCATGACATGATCGAGGACTCGATGGAGGTGTTGATGGACGATTATTCTGTGTTTGGGAGCTCTTTTGATCATTGTCTCTCCAACCTTGAGAGGATGTTGGCCCGATGCATTGACACCAACCTAGTCCTTAACTGGGAGAAGTGTCATTTCATGGTACTCGAGGGCATCGTTTTGGGGCATTTTATTTCGAGTGCGGGGATAGAGGTCGACCGAGCGAAGGTCGAAACCATTTCTAATCTTCCCCCCGACCCACTTCTGTGAGATCCATCCGGAGTTTCTTGGGTCACGCTGGGTTCTACCTTTGGTTCAGTAAAGATTTTTCTAAGATCGCGAGACCCATGACCAAACTTCTGGAGAAGGATGCTCCATTTTTGTTTTTTGAGTAGTGTATCGACGCGTTTGATCTTTTAAAAGACAAACTCATTAACACCCTGATCATGATTGCTCCCGACTGGTCGCTTCCCTTTGAGTTGATGTGTGATGTGAGCGACTTCGCAGTCGGAGCGGTTCTTGGACAGCGGAAGGATAAGCACTTCCATCCGATTTACTATGCTAGCCGGACCTTGAATGGTGCACAGGAGAGTTACACCACCACCGAGAAAGATCTTTTAGCTATGGTGTTTGCGTTCGATAAATTCAGGTCCTATCTAGTTCTGTCCAAGACGATTGTGTACATGGATCATTCTGCCATTCGTTATCTCTTTAGCAAACAAGATGCTAAGCCGCGTCTTATCCGATGGATCCGGTTGCTTCAAGAGTTTGATATTGAAATCCGTGATAAAAAGGGGGCCGAGAATGTGGTGGCCGATCATCTTTCAGGTCTTGAGGGAGCTGAGTTAGGAGAGCGGGGGTCAGGATTAATGACCAGTTTCCGACAGAGAGTCTCATGTTTGTTTCAGCTCAGGATGAGGGTTTTCCATGGTTTGCCGACTTCGCGAACTATCTTGCGGACGGGTACCACCCGAAGATGTCTTACCTGCAAAAGAAGAAATTCTTTGCTGATGTTAAGTTTTATCTATGGGACGACCCGTATCTCTTTCGTATAGGTGCTGGCCAGTTGATCAGGAGGTGTGTTGCCATTAAAGAGGGATGGCAGATTTTGAGCCATTGCCATGTTGGACCGACAGGAGGTCACCACGGTGCGAGTTTGAGTGCGAAGAAGGTCTTTGATTTTTAAGGATGTGCACGCGTTTGTTAGGAGTTGTGATCGTTGCCAGCGTGTAGGCAACATTTCGTCGCGAAATGAAATGCCCCAGAATACTATTCAGGTTTGTGAGGTTTTCGATGCGTGGGGCATTGATTTCATGGGACCGTTTCCATATTCGCGTGGGAACAAATACATACTCATGGCTGTGGATTATGTTTCAAAATGGGTTGAGGCCAAGGCCTTACCCACGAATGATGCCCGAGTTGTACTCCGTTTTCTCAAGAGCCTTTTTGCTCGTTTTGGTTTCCCGAAGGCGTTGATCAGTGATAGAGGTACTCACTTCTGCAATGTGCAGATGGAGAAGGCGTTGCGACGCTATGGGGTCACCCATCGGCTTGCAACCGCCTACCACCCATAGACTAGTGGGCAGTTAGAAGTGAGTAATCGCGGGATCAAACGTATTCTTGAGAAAATGGTTGGTTTGAATCATCGGGATTGGTCCGACAAGTTGGATGATGCGTTGTGGGCCTTCCGTACAGCCTACAAAACTCCGACCGGTTCCACCCCGTTTCAGATAATCTATGGGAAGGCCTTCCACCTGCCTGTCGAGTTGCAGCATTGTGGTTCGTGGGCCCTACAGAGGGTCAATTTTGATATGTCCACCGCGGAGAGCACTTGTTTCCACCAGTTGCACGAGTTAGAGGAGCTGATAGATCACGCCTACGCACAGTCGTTTAGGAATAACGAGCGGACGAAGGAACTGCACGATAGGAAATTGAAGGGTAACAAGCAGTTCAAGTGTGGGGATTTGGTCTTATTGTATAATACCCGGTTGAGATTATTCCCGGGAAAGTTGAAATCTCGATGGTCGGGACCGTTCACGGTCACTAAGGTCTTCCCGTATGGTACTATTGAGATAGAGGATAAAAGAGGGAAGTTTAAGGTGAACGGTCATAGACTTAAGCACTACATTGGCGAGCCGATGGTTGATCAGACTGTCGAGGTATTCTACCTTGACTCACTCTCTGAGGCGTAGAAGTGCTAGATGCATCACTCGGGAGACTGCCCGAGTTGTAGAGTTTTTGTATTTCTGATATTTGTTTATACTATCTGTTTTATATGTTTTTGTCTATTTCAGGATGTTCCAAAATGAAACCGCTCGTAATCAATCTCCATTCAAGTCGGTCAATTTAAGGGGTGTTCTATTATTCACATGAAAAAAAATATATATAAAAATCATAAAACCAAAAATACAAAAATATGTTTATTTCTTTATGTTTTTTGTTTTCTGTGTTGTACGCCGCTACATGCGAGCGATTTTGAGTTTTGCAGGTTGTATTATGCGCGTGGTAGCTATGATGGCGTTTTGGAACAGGTTCTCCCGAAGTTGTGGCTGCGAATGAAACCGTTCTTTGTTTATTCTTGTATATTATATTTTTATGTTTTGTTTTATTTTTATTTTTATTTTATTTTATTTCTTTTCCTAGTTCTCATCGAGGACGATTTCGTTCTAAGTGTGGGGATGGGATTCATTTTACTTAGTTGTAGAAAAATTTTGAAAAAAAAAAATAAAATAAAATAAAAAAATTTGAAAAATTTGAAAAAATAGTCCCATAAAATTTGTTATCTCTACGTTAAACGGGAAATGATATTATTACCGAGTAGTGTTTGTTTATTAACTTCTTGGTGTTTTCAAAAATATATATATAATAAATAAGAACAGTGCCCATTAGACCCGCACGTAATGTTTAGTAACCGAACAGTTTAGACTCAGTAATCGATGTGCTGGTAGGCTCAGCCTCCAAGAATGAAAGGGCGGTTTGGTTGTTGATCTAATTGAACCTTTTAAATGTCCTGACTTTAGTGGGAAACTTCTTAGAGTTTTGTTTGTTTAACTAAGCCCGTAACAGGACTTGAATGAAAAGCCGGGTTATACTCAATCCTCGAGTCAAAATGCCAAAAGGCAATGCAAAAAGCCAAAAGGCAGAAAAAAAATTCAAAACCACCATGATCAACTACTGTCGGTCGATCAAGGACCAAGCTAGAGTTTATAGGTTGTATATGAGTCGAAAATGTTTTGATCATATGGCAATAGGTTTAAGTCAAATTGGGGGTGATTCGGCCCGGTAAAACCATAATGGAACGTGGTGAAGTGGCGGCAGGGCTTTCAAGTGTGGTCCCGCTTAGTCATACAAACTAATGACATTGTCACGCCTTATTTGCCTCGGTAAGTATTAGGGGCATGGGTTTAAGTGGACAGCAATATTGGCAATCGATCTGATCTAACTTATTAGGTGAAAGTTGGATGAAATATTTAGGTAACGGGTCACTTGTTCTAATACTTTAAAAAGAAATAAAATAAAATAAAAATTAATAATAATAATAATAAATAAATAAATAAAACCAAGAGTGGTCGGTTAAACTCGGTTATGATCCTGTGTGGTATTCTTTTTCAGGGACAAAAAAGGTCTTAAGTGTGGGGATGTTTGATGTGTTGTAAAACACACTTATTTTCCGCACCTTTTATCTACGTTATTATATTATATTTATGTATTTTAACTTGTTTTATATAGGTTTTACATAGTTTTAATTATCTTCTAGGTTATGGGTTAAAGAATGAAGAAACCGGAATTTTCGAGGAGCTTATGGGCCTTTTACGCATACAATTTCAAGACAAAGCTCAAAGCCCGGCCCATATGCATATTGGAAAAGCCCAAGCCTCTTTTATATAACATAATACAAAAAAATAAAAAACCCTAACACCCCCTATCTAGGGCCGATCGCAGCAGGCAGCAGGAGGAACCAAGAGAAAAAGTTTTATGGAAGCAAGGTTGTGGACTTGTGGCGGCTAAGGAAGGAAGAAGGAGTCAAGAACAAGCCTCGGGATCATTCACCATTATTTTTCACAACCAAGTGCAGCCCCGGAACATCTCCATATCCTTTCTTTTTAAACATTGTTCAACAACTTTCTTAGTCTTGCTTAAATGTTAACTAGTTTTGCAATTGCTTGAGAGATTTACTTGTTATTGATTATTGTTAATCATTGAATGATTGTTAAGATGATTGGTATGAGTTATATGATGTTTTTATTGAGTATTCATGGCTATCCAAAAAATGATTAGAGGCTAATCTTATCGGTTCTACCCAGGGATGATGATAATTGCTAGTGTTTGATGAGTTTTAGGGATTGTTTGATTAATAGACTTTAATTATTATTATAAAGTTTGATTTAGACATGAAATAGGTTGTGTTTAAGGGCTGGAAATTTTGGGTAATTCATTGCTTAAACTCCTTGCGTTGGTTGATTAGTTTTGTATTAATTGATCGGTGCTTGTTTGATTCTAGACTTTGTGTTTAGGGTTTGTTTGCGGTAGGTACAACTGTAGGGTTTTGTTGCATGAATTTGTGGTTAAGGTACAGTGGTTAGACACCTTCTTAGAAACCAAGAGGTGATAAGCAGTTAGGGTTGTCTCATTGCCTTTGCATGCTAGAATAAGAATTGTGCGAGAGCGAGTTCGTTTCTTGTCAGGTTTAGGTTAATTGTTCCTCTATCCTTGGTTGTGTAGTATTCTTGGTTGTTCCTCTATCCTTGGTTGTGTAGTATTCATTGCCATTAGGGTCGAGTGTTGGTGAGACCGAGAGGTGAGTCCGCATTAGTACATGTTAACAATTGTTTTCCGGTTTGGTCGTCTTAGCCGATTAAGAGTAGCTAAGGTTTGTTGAGTGAGACCGAGAGGTGATCCAGTGAGCCCGAGCGATCCTTAGTTGTGTCATCTTTAGGGACCGGTGTTTAGATGTCATCCAATCCATTTGATTGTTAGGCCTACAATTTGATTCAGACCTAGGTAGACGTTTTTCTCCATCCTAAGTTAACACAATTAGTTTGTCATTAAGTTTTCTATTTTAGGTAACTTTTGTCAGCCAGTCCTGTTAGTCTAGTTAAGTTATAATAAAATCAAAAATAAATTAAATATTATTCTTGGTTAGGTCTTGTCTAGGGTTAGTGATCATTAGCGTTATTACGTGTCCTTGTGTTCGTTACTCGAACTTCCTAGGTCTATACTACTTGCGATCGGTACACTTGCCGGTTGTGTGTGGTTTTAGGATTTTCGTTGTTGTGAGGGTTATCCAACGCACATCACCCACGTCTTTGATTTTTACTCTCATATCCTTCAGTTTGATTTGTTTGATAGGTATGTAGTAACTGGAAGGGGGATACACTTGTGACCCGAACCCTTGACACTATGGCTTGTGAGCCTAAGGAAATGCAGTGCATTTAAATCAAAATTGGACGTGAGATTTGGTTGCTTTCCTGGAGTGTCCGGTGCTGAATGTGAAACCTATTAGCCAAAGCATACCACATCAAACGTTATACAAATATACGCCTCAAGGTTATTCGTGGCTAAAGTCGGTTTCCTCATGATTTTATTTGAATGAGTGGTTGGAGTATGAAAACCCATGGTGATTTATGGATACTCCAACTATTCACTTCAAAACCCATATTCTTTTTGTTAGAGCATGAAAATCAATGGTGATTCATGGATGATCCAACTCCTTGCCTAAAATTCTCAATTGTTTTATTCTTTTATCATTTTTGGTTGAGACATGAAAAGCCATGGCGATTCATGGATGTTTCAACTAATCAAATTTTATGATCTTATTTATTTTGTTGGAATAATTGTGGCGATTCACAAATTTCCAACACCTTAATTCTATTATTTTATTTTATTTTATTTGCGGATTGAAACATGAAATCCCACCCATGGTGATTCATGAATGTTTCAATTCTCAAATAAAAAGTATTTTTATTAATTTTAGCAATTTAATAATTTAAATTTCCAACCTCAACCTCAAGTATGATTTGATTAAATGTTTGATTTCAAAGATCCATTTAATGATTTAAGACTAATTCATGACCTCATATATTTCACAAATTACCCGGTTCACACAAATTTTTCACAATTTACCCTTGTAGAATGTCTACTCGTCATGTCAATCGTCGTCATCGTACCGCAACTCAAGCCGCAGTATGACATCCCGCATATCGCCAACAGAATAGCCACAGCTCTCTTAAATCTCATCACTCAAATTTAAACTGTTAATGCCACCACCACCACATCTGCAGCTTCTAACCCCGCTGCTTGCTCCTACAAGCAATTCCCTACTACTAGCCCACTTAGCATGTTGGGGAGGAAAGTGCTACCATCCACCTCCAGTGGTTTGAACGCTTGGAGAGAATCTTCCTCCATTCAGAATGTCTTGGGGACACGAAGACCACTTATTCTCAAGTGTCTTCAACTTAAGAGCTCATACTTAGTGGAATTGGGTGAAACATAACCAAGGGGCGGAAGTTGTCATGGCCTTGCAATGAAATGAACTCAATGAGCTCATGCTTAAAGAGTTTTGACCTAAACATGAAGTTAAGAAGTTACAAGCTGAATTTTGGAATCAGAAACAAGAAGGTGGGGATAATACCACTTATAACAACCGTTTCCATGAGCTTAGCTTATTGGTTTCCCATTTGGTCACTCCTTTTGATTGAGCCATTGATAAGTACATATCCGACCTACTAATTCAAATTCAAGACTCTATCTTGAGTCGTGATCCTCAAACTCTCCATGATATTGCAACTCTTACCGCTACTCATACTGGAAACCATGTTGAGAAAAACTTTAAGAAACCGTACAGAAAACCTCAGTTGGCCCAGTAAAGAACACAATCCCAAAACTTTATCCAAACCTAGTAGCATCTATCACCATAACAAGAAGCACAAGCCCAACCACCAAAACTATGCTCTCACCCAAGTCAATCCATCTCAGTCTCAAGCCCAACAAGCTTAGCTAAACAAAAAGCTTTATACCGACCAACACCCGTCATCCAAAATTTGTCAATGTCACACTCCGACTTAGGGCCTGGGCATGACACCCGTTAGTTGGTATCTGTTTTGTAAATATATCAGAGTAGCGGGTTTTTTTTAGCGGAAGTCTTTAATATAAAATATTCTTATATAAAATGTCGGGTTAGAATTGCCTATTTGATTTTAAATGATAAAATATGGGTGGAAGTCTTTTCGAATAAAATATTATTATATTGAAAACTCGGGATTTGAATACCCGTTTGATATTTCAAATACCTGTCTTTCGAAAAATATGATTCTTTATAATATTCTGAATAAAGCCATCAGATAAAGTCTAATGATTATATCTACAATCCTCTATCTGTCTTACTTGTCTATTCTAACCCCTACTGTTTGCCTGAAATGTGGGGGAAAAATACGTCAGCACACAGCCGGTGAATGACGTTGACTCTATTGTAAAATCTTTTCAATACCGTTGTAAAATCAACAATAATACCTCTATGACTACTCATTAGGCACCCAAATCAAATGGGATAAAATTACCCTAAGTACACGTACAATTAAAACATATACACAATATCATTTCTCTGAACAGTCCTGTAGACTTCCAAAGGCATGTTTAATGATATGCATGGAGTCAGGGAACTGTGAGTCACCATGTACGAATGGATCCTGACACATGTATACTTTTAACCAGAGAACCCCGTTTCTTATTATTGTAACACAAGGTTTTAAGGATTCATAGATCCTATGCAAACAATCTTACTTTAAAAGAGTTTGTAAAAGTTTAGGGCGTATTCACCTTTTGATTGTAATCAGTTTTTGATACTGATTTCTGTTTATGATCAGTTTCGGTTACTAACACCTGTCTGTAATAAGTTTCTACTACTGATTCCTGCTTCTGAATACTGATACTGTTTTCTAATTTTGATTTCTGATTGATTGATTGTTACCTCAGACCTATAGTACGAGAATAACTTATATATATATATATATATATATATATATATATATATAGATCAACGATCTAGCATCAGACCCGTAGTCTGTTTTGTATAGCTTTAACCTTGACAAATCATTTATTTATATAAACATTTGAACCTTTAGTCCCTTTATTTATTCATCAATTATGTGCTACATTTCTTCTTCAGGTAGAAATATTTATACTGAGTTTCTTCTTCGAGAAGAAACATTATTTTAACTATACTCTATGTGTGTTAATGCTTATGTGTCTTAATCATGAAGAACAATAATTTGTCTATAACCTTTGCTTATGAAAAGTTATATTATACTTAATTATGATCAAGGTTTGGGCCATACCATCGACTATGGTCTAAGCCATGATAATAATACTTACGCGGAATCCCTACCTCACACGGGTATTCGAAGTTAGTTGTCTAAGATTTATCGAGCAGCACTTCAACTCTCTATTGCGTTCTAGAGCTTAGACTGTCAGAACTTCAGAGCTTGACACATATTACGAGATCGGCACGCTTCCTGTAACACCCCGGGTAGAGCGGAAACGCCCGAGTGTGACGTACAGATTGTTCAAAACACATGTGACACTATTAAGTGACAATGTTGTCATTAATTCATTCATACTTCAAATACACAAGTTTGAACAAGAAATACAAGGAAATTAAATACAACAAGGCAGTTTGTCCAATGATTTAAATAACCTAAGTCTAGTATCTTCTCCGTGTGTCATCTTCTACTAATGGTACCTGTAGCATATGCATAAAATAACGTCAACTAACTAAATAGTTGGTGAGTTCCCACAATTTGATATAAATACATAAAAACCATACAATTTATGGACAAGTGATAAGAGAGCAAGTAAAGTCCTTTCCAGTCGGTATCAACCAACGTACTCGGATAATCGTGATAGTAATGTCCTTTCCAGTAGGTAACAACCAACGTACTCAGATAATGAGGCCCTTTTCCACTAGATACAAATCGACCTGAGTGCAAATGGGAGCGTATGATCATACTTATTGAGGCTACCACTTGCAAGTAAATTCGAGCAAGCAATCAAGTAACACACAAGTCCATATAGTGAATTGTAGTTTGTAAGCAAAATCGTAAGTACTTCAAGTTTTATAGAACACATATGCTACCCCCAAAAGCAATAAAAGCGTTAAAAAGGGGGTGTGAGAAACTCACCTCCAAATCGACAATGACTTGCAATAATAACCGAAAGCACAGTAACGAAACCAAATCAACTGAACATCTCAAACTATAAAATAAATAATACAAATTTTTAATGAATAACTAAGGGGATTAATAAAGTTATTTATCGTATAATTTGTTGGGAATATATAATATTTTATTTTAATTTTTACTTATTTTAAGGCATTTGGTTATTTTAATAATATTTTAAGTTTTAGCGGATTTTAACGGATTAATATTATTTTAATGTTATTAGATTTATAACATAACGGAAATACAAGAAACATGATATTCGTAAGACTCCATTTAACTTTTATGAGTTAAAAGTAATTTTAACGGTTTAGCGTGATCAACTAAATAATTAAAGTTTAACGGTTTACGATAACGAATGAATTAAAATTAGCAGGGTATGATTTCAAAAATTTGGTTTTTAAGCAAAAAAATGATGAAATATATTTTACAATTAATATATAAAATTTTTATTTTGTTTAAAAATAAATTTATTGATTTATTATGATTATTAAATAATTTATTTATTATTAAAATTAATAAAACTGTTTTCAAAAAAATTACAAAATACATGACCTGACCCGAGTATCGAACCCGGGTCTTTCTGTTGATAACCCAAATCATTAACCAGTTGCTCCAGACATTTAATCAGTTTAGAACTGCAACAAAAATATATGTATAATATGCTAAGTTCATCCTCTACAATACAAAACCCTAGGTAATCAAATTCCACGAATTCGTTCCATGTACGTTTGATTTAGGTTAAGGGTTTTGTTAAACTGACAAAGACGATCAAAAACCCTAATTTGATTACCTGGAAAAGGTGTTAATTGATTATAAGCGGAGCTTCGTCGGAACCGGAACTTGAACGGAAATTGTGATATAGTTAGAGAGAGTTTTAGGGAAATTCGTTGATATGAGCGAGTTTGGTGGATGATTAAAGGTCTATTTATAGTCTAAATCGAGCCGTTGGAGTTTAATTGTGTGTTAATCGGTTTTATAAATTTCCGGCCATTCAACGAATCAATTACGCGCTCAATCATTGTTATAGCGAGTTATTATGGTTTATTAGAGGTCACCGTTGGTGGACAAAATTGTTAAGATCTTTAATTAGCTTTAAAGGTGCATTTAATGGGTGTAATAATGTCACACCCCGTTAAGCGATTTGCGGAAGCGTAAAATGGAATTGTAACAGACACCTCTGATATCAACCGTATTGTTTATAAAGAACAATACAAACTACTTTATAATATTTTACATTGATCTTCATTTACAACTAGGTGATACAAACTAATTCCAGCCCGTTAAGCGGTTTTGCTTCCTATTAGCACACTTGCATCAATTCACCTAGCATTGATCGCAAGTCAAACGCGTAGCACATTGACTTTCCAATCCGAGTTCGGTATATCTGAAAAACATGTTAAAACGGGTCAACTACAAATAGTTAGTGAGTTTCACGAGTTCCAAGAAATCAGTTGTGCGTACAACAATCATAGTTTGTAAATACGAAAATATGTAGGTATGTACGTTCAAAATTATGTTTGTTGGTATGTTTATGATGTAATTATGCTAAGCTACACTGAAGCCTTGACTGTTTGTGCTGAACGCATCCATTACCCACGCTCAATCAACCACTATGGCTCCCCTTCTGCCCACAACATGCCCCGGTAGCTATGTCTAACACTACATAGCCTGTCTGTGTAAGTATGGTCAGGTGCAAACGGTACTACGTGACACGGCAACCAAGCCGATTCCATTTGGGTTTGTCAAACCAATAGTACTATTCACAAGCCACTGGCTCGAAGTTAATCAATGTGCTCGTGGGGACTTTCGTGTTTTAGCACTTAGATAATTCCCATCATCAAACAATTCAGAGTATATAGATATGTATCAACATGTTTTTCACCCCGAAAATTAGTAAAAACAGTTTAAAAGTGGGGTCATGAAACTCACGGTTTAATCAGTATTCAGTAGCGTGACAGTTCAGGGTTTGCTTGACTCGTAATCACTAGTCCCTATAATAAATATTATAATAATATTAATATTTTAATACTATTATAATCTCAATACTAAACTGGGTGTATATCTAATTTGGGTATAGCTGGTACGCCCAGAAAGTGTCAATAGGCTTAGATTGTGATGTTGTTCAATGTTTAATACTTAAATCCGAACTTGGCTCAGTTTCCCCGTTTTCCAAGCTGGGCCAAGTTGTTCGTTTATGCGTTCAGAAAACAGTTATGGGGATGTAAGCTTGGGTAAATGTGTTGGTCGATAAAATATTAAGTTATAAAGAAAGATCACATATTGGGGCTCTGGATTCGCTACGGGGATCGTTTCCATTTATTCAGTTGATTTGGAGAAAAGCGCGCACAATTTATCCAAATTGTCTAGATTTCTCATAAAAAGTTCGTTTTTACTTAACTAATCCAAAAATATAATTTTTGATCACTCTTGATATTTTGATATTCCAACAAGTTCGTTAATCACGAACTTGTCGGTTTTCGTCAGAATTGAATTTGTTTAATCTTCAAATTAGCATAATTAATTATCCGTTAATCATTAGAACATGAAAATTTAGAAACTTATCAATTAAAATATGTATGATTTTATAAAATATTTCTGGAATTTATTTTACTGAATTATAAATTTATAAAAAATCATTTATATGCTATATTTCCAAAAAATCCACCAAAATTCCTGAGTGACGAAAACATCTCCCAAAATAACCTGTAGCAATTACAGAACCTAAAACACTTGCCAAATATCATTTTCGAGCCAAAAACGACAATGAAAATTCAAATAAACGTGAATGCACAAAACATATTTAGACTATTCCAAATGACCCCAAATATCATATTTGATCATAATACACCAAATCTGATTTCCCCACAAAAGTTCATAATTTTTCAAGCATTTTAACTATTTTTCCCTAATAAACTTCCCAATTCAGTAATAAATTCGGCAAATATTCTCAGATGGTCGATAAATTACCAAATTTGGACGGGGACTCAATGATATAGTCCCTGATGTCCCTAAAAAATTTAATGGCCTAAAAATATGCACATCACAAAATGCCATAATTGAATATTTCGGCATTAACTTTGCGGTTTTTGCCCGTTTTGGCTCTTTTAATCCAATTCCCGGGTTCTCGTGCTTCTATAAAAGCTAAGTACGGATCCTATATCACAAAACAAGCATGCATCAATAACCAAACAGCCTCTAAACTTATGGTTTCGGTTAGGACTTTAAATCGAACTTTTGAACCGTAAAAACGTCGTTAAAACCTTCTAATCCGTGTTTATGCCAAAAAAGTTATCAATTCAGATTTCCAACCAAGATTACCATCAAAGTATATTTTTTGGATGATTTTAAAGAGTTTTACATGGTTAACTATGATTTTTACTAATCAAACCATCATATTTATGCTTAAACCATATTTAATCAAGTACAAAATGATCAAAATCAAGGCCTTTACCTTAGGGGTTTTTTTATGTGTGTGAAAGAACAGCAGGTCTTCATGTTTAAATTTCTGGAATTTTTGCTCCAAAATATCTAACTAACTTAGTTTTAAAGAAACCAAAATAATAATATTATAAAGGATATTTGATCCAAGTTGGCGGGCTGGGCTTTTTGGGCCCCCTTTGGGCCCAATTTTGGCCCATTAGTCTCGTTTTACTTGACCGAACGTGAAATCCCAAGTCCAAGTTTTTTTCGGGTTCGGTTTTTGGCCAAAAAAATATATCAGATTTCCATCAAAGTATATTTTTTGGATGATTTTAAAGAGTTTTACACGGTTAACTATGATTTTTTGGATGATTCAGATTTCCAACCAAGATTACCATCAAAGTATATTTTTTGGATGATTTTAAAGAGTTTTACATGGTTAACTATGATTTTTACTAATCAAACCATCATATTTATGCTTAAACCATATTTAATCAAGTACAAAATGATCAAAATCAAGGCCTTTACCTTAGGGGTTTTTTTATGTGTGTGAAAGAACAGCAGGTCTTCATGTTTAAATTTCTGGAATTTTTGCTCCAAAATATCTAACTAACTTAGTTTTAAAGAAACCAAAATAATAATATTATAAAGGATATTTGATCCAAGTTGGCGGGCTGGGCTTTTTGGGCCCCCTTTGGGCCCAATTTTGGCCCATTAGTCTCGTTTTACTTGACCGAACGTGAAATCCCAAGTCCAAGTTTTTTTCGGGTTCGGTTTTTGGCCAAAAAAATATATCAGGTACGTCAAACAGTGCGAAAACGAGTCTTTTTCAGCTAATTTCTTGTAAAATTAGAAAAAGATAGTATTCGTTTGTAAAAATCGGAAATATTTTCACCGATTGATTAAAACATCCGCAAAAAGTGTTTGGTAAATCTTTTCCGCCTTAACAGATGATACAATGCTTGTTTCGGAACTATCTTTCGCGTTTAAATCCATAGAGGGTACTTAAACGAGCATGATTTCGTTTAACTAGTTTGCTATCATAATAAGGCCTTAATATCAATATGTTAGTATATAATAGACATATATCACTTATAGATACCCCCCCCCTCCCCGAGATATCCAGGTCATAACCAGACCTGTTCAGTTAATCTTTCGTTCGTTATGTAATAAGCGTTTAATTGCTTAATCGGCAAATATGTACTGAGGAGCACCTGGTTTTGTCTCAAATGTCACATTCTCCCCCTGTTAACTCCAAATTGGTCTCGGTAAAGTATACAAACTTTATAATGCTTAAATCTTTTAACGGAATTTAACGGGCATTACAAGTCCACCCTCCTTACAATGGGATTCGTCCTCGAATCCCGTCGCAACAGGAACGGGCGCGGATAGAGACGAAACCTAATCATCTAATCATACATGAGGACGATAGAGGAAAAATTCTTACTGGTACCCGAGTCAAACATGATCGAAGCCTGCAGCTCGACAAGTAAAAAGAAAACCTAGAGTGACAGCATGCTACGCCTCAGCTAAACAATTATGCGCAAGAATTCAAGAGGACGAGGAATGAACGGGAAAATTGAAGGAATGAGATGAACTTTAACACACTCAACACGAGCATTAGCCATATCCTATCCCTACAAAGATAGAACCCTAACACAGTCAAGCACAAGTAGCGTTTAGAACATGGAAGGCAAGGGTAAACTGCTAATAACGTTGATCAAGTGTTATTAATCGTTTACTTTACCCGTCCGTCCTAAGCACCCCTGCCCATAACCATATTAGCATCCCATCTAGCACTTAAACAATTATTCACATAATGGAATTTTAAAACTCATAAGAATGACTAAAAAATTTAATTTACCTCTTGGCGTACGGCTACTCGCGGTTGGCATATCTAGTCTTTTCTCTTATAGTTCGAGTCCAAACATTCGGGAATGCTCGGATCCCTCGAACCATGGCTCTGATACCAACTTGTAAGACCCCGAATCCCGGGAATCCTGTAGTTGGTAATCACATCCACAATTTCAAAAAAATTTAAAATGAAACAATTCATTTTATTTAAAACAAGTTCAAAGTAAATAATAGCGAAAAAAGTTTAAGTATTAAAAATCCCAAACACAGGTACAAGTGTCCAAAATCAAATGTAAATAAAATATCTGTTTTATTTGAAATCCTCGACCAGAAATACCTTCAACCTTCCGAGTAGTCTCCAGCACGTCCAAGCGATAACCTCCAATCCTTAACTTGAAAGTCACTATAACATACACACAAAGTCAGCTAGACCTGAGTGAGTTCAAGTTTTCATAAACAATATTCATACTTTATTTCAAAGTTATAGCTCTAAAACAGTAGAGAGAATAATAATAAAATAAATAAATACATTTCACCAAATAATACATTCATCGTCGAACACGCGTACACAGGCCTCTCCACCACAAGTCAAGACTCGAGTAAATATTTGACCCGGACGCGGTAAGACCTAAGCACGTGACACGAGCCTCTCCACCACGAGTCAAACCCGAGTAATATATTTGACTCGGTCACGACTTACACATCCAAACACATGACACGGGCCTCTCCACCACGAGTATAACTCGAGTAATATATTTGACCCGATCATGATTTAACACACAACGGGCCTCTTCACCACGGGATTTTAAAACCCGAGTAATATATTTGACCCGCTAAAATGATGATCACGCCACATGGGCCTCTTCACCACGAGATTTGAAAACTCGAGTAATATATTTGACCCGGGCGTAATCACCATGCACACACACATCAATAAGCCTACTTACATCATTTTAGCCACAAGGAACTAAATATCATCACACAACCGTAGGCTATATGGTAGCACATGCTCATACCTATATATATATATATAGATGAATATATATAATCCCAAATATACCATATCACAAGTAAGCCATCGTTAGTCACGAATGACTAACTAACATCACTAATCATAGGCCATAAGATAACACGTGTGTATACATACCTAAATATCATCACAAGATATACCATAATACAAGTAAGCCTTTGCAAAATCATTTAAACAGTTTGTCAAGTATAATCAGTTAGGTGTGTATGCTAGCCCAAAACTTGAAAAGCGTGAAAAAGGGCATCATGAAGTCACCTGACACGAGGCACACGATCACAACGAGCTAGAGAATCCCTAAGTATTCCCATGACTCAAACGCCTGTTGGATTACACGCAAAGATTACTAACGGAACCGAACCGACTCGTTTATCCTATGAGGCGTTCTAGCATGATTTGATTTTCCCAAGGCCTCGGCCTTTATAAGTTCAATTAAAACAGCCCCCGGGGCCTTGTAATTACCAAAACCTCCCTTAGCTAATCCCGGTGACAGGATTCCCAAAATACCCCCGGAAGTTGCTAGTTGAACGAATATGAGCGTTTATGAGTTGTTTATGCTCTCAACAACCAACTCAGCCCCGTGCGAACCAAACTTAATAAAATCACAGCCAACAAGTCCACACGACGCTACACGAGTTGGATGGGTCGGTAATTCGCAAGCACAACGCACAAATTACCAATGAACGAGAATTTGCCTTGTACCGACCTGTTTGAGTAATCGACAACCAATTCAGCCCCATTACTTATAAAACAACTTTCTAACAGCCCGTACATCAAACTGAGTTCACCCAAACTGAATTTGTCGTTAATTACCTCAACCCTCGCGTTAAACGCAACAATCTACCACTATAGCCAACCGAAAACTATCTTTCAAACTACAACTAGTTGACCAATCAAACGAACACCAATGTGCATAATTTTAAAGTATGTAATACTAGACATACCTAGGAATCTGTCAGCAACTGTTTTAATCAAAACTCAAACCCTAACATGATTATGGCATCTCTATGGTTCAATAAAGATTATATTGGTGAAAAAGATTTGTATTGATATTATACTAACCTTGAATTAAAGTTTGGCACCTAGGAATGGATGGAAAAATGAAGAAACGCAGGTGTGGTGGCTGCCCCTTCAGGCCGATCGGAACAATGGAGGAGGAAGAGATGGAGTTAGGGTTTTGTTATAATTAAGTTACACTTAGGCCCCTTTAACTTGTAAAACGTGATGTCTTGCGCCAAAGGTTAGATAACACGGCTTTCGAGAATGGCTAGGAGGTCCCCTAAGAACGCCAACTCGGTCTCGGTAAAGTATACAAACTTTATAATGCTTAAATCTTTTATCAGAAATTAACGGGCGTTACAAAAATCAGAATATACATGGATTAGGATCAAGTGGATCCAAGAAGCCAAAGATATAAATAATGGCATATACAGAAAATTATCCTCATGGACAGGAGTATTTAATCTGGCAATTTAAGAACTATACTTGGTTACACGCAAGAAGAGATGCTTCATTAAGGAATGAATGCCAAAGAAAGGCAAAAAGGGAAATAGATAGACTGGGGATAACAAGGTTAAGAAATTTACCATTCATTGGAAGAAATAAGAATATCAGCGGTTATAAGTAATCTTGTGCAACATAAACAAAAGATATGTTCTATTTCTTTGAAATATTAAACTAATTTTTAAAGATTTATGTCAAGAAAAGATAGCGCATATTTTTGAAATAATTCTTTTAGAAAATCTGGAAGTAAGAGAATGTTAAACAATAAGATAAAGGAAAGGTCCATGTTGACAGATTTCAAAGAAAGATTAACTTCGAGTTAACACTAGAGGAAAACAGGACTAAACCCAGAAAGAGAATTAGGAAAATTCTCATGATCTGTTTATACACAAGATATGGACTAGCCACTCTAAGAGCATATGACAAAGGAATTATTGATACCTTTTAAGAACACTAGTCAACCTTCATTATACCTGGAACATGAATATAAGACATTTGAATATATTGTCTTATACCATTACCCTAACATCATTCTCAAAGTAGCAATACTTTGTATCATGCTTTATATGAAATAGAAAACCACAATAAAGAATTAGTTGAGGCCAGAGAAAAGAAAATGAAAAAATCAGAAAGAAATCCTCTCTCATACTACCGAATAGCTAAATGTTTCAGACCTTTCGTATTGTATCGTTGTTTCAGTATCTTGGTCATACTAAATCAATTCCATTTTATAGAATGTCGAATCCTAACAATCAAAAGAAAAATGAAGAAGTTTTAAGCAACAGAAACACAACAGAACCTGCACAGGAAATCCATGAGCAGTATTTCGACAAAATGAAGGAGATGATCCACAACACAATAACTCCTTACATAGACACAATGAAAGAAGAGATACATAAGATTCAACATCCAAGTAATAAAATTAGAAGCCATCCATATCGAACTCCTTCTCGTCATAGCAAAACCACCAAAGACCATTTAGTAGCCCAAGGTTGTAGTTTTGAGGAATTCGAAGCCTTTAAACCAAAAGAATATTATGGAGACCAAGGTGTCATACCAGCTTTATGATGGCTGGAAGAGATCGAGACCATTATCATTATTAGTCAATGTACTGAAATTCAAAAGATACAGTATGCATCTCTGAAATTTAAAGGTGAAGCCCTAGAATGGTGGAACAATTTAGTCATGTTAAAGGGCAGAAAAACCATATGTCAAATGAAATGGGGAGCATTCAAAGAACTGGTGTTACAACAGTTTTGCCCCATTAGTGAAATCGACCATATTCAGATCAAGTTCCTAGACCACAAAATGGAAGGCACAAATTTCAAGGACTATAATGCTAATTTCTATGACTATTGCCAATCAAATCCACGCCTAGATGACTCAGAATACAACAAGGATATACAGTACATATATGGGCTACCAGAGGAAATAAGAAATGTAGTAAAAACCCATATTCCACCAACAATCTACTTGGCCATGAGATTAGTGGAATACTTGATCAATAATATTTCAAAGAACATGGGAATTATAGAGGAAAATAGTGCAAAGAAGGAAGAAACAGCAGTAGTAAAACAAATAAAGACAATCAAAGAAAAACCAACTTGTGAAAATTGTGGTAAAGAACACTCTGGAAGGTGTCGAAAACAAGACAAAACCAATGCAACCGTCATATGTATGTACTGTAATAAAGATGGTCATTTTGAGGAAGACTGCAGATGGAAAACCGTTACATGTTTCAGTTGTAGAGAAAAAGGACATTTCAGCATTGAATGTTCGAAGAAGACAAGTTACGCAAGTAAAAGTGGTGTTAAGGAAAGAATGCTAGAGTAATTAGGTTACACACAAGAAGAATATGGCAATCAAGAATAAAGGAGGATAAGAGTATTCCAAAGGGAATGTTCAAGAATCCAACGCATTTGAAATAACTAATAGTTTAGTTAAACTCTTATAAGCTGCTTGTAAACTCGTTTTAAAACGAGAAGTTTTGTAACCATAACATGGACTTTTGAATCCCTGATATAAATAAAGAAAGATATTAGCATATAGATCATAACTTTACACAAAAATGTTTATACTCATCAAAAAGATAGATTCGAAATACGAAAGACTATATGATTAATATAGTCCATCATCTATTGAAAGATGAAATAAGAAGAAAGAATTAAACCGGATAAAAGGGAGTATGTTTCAAAGAAAATCGGTTATGTATTCTTTGAAAGTCCAAAAGAAACAACCGATGGATATAAATGGGAGAAGTTCGTCAAGATCATAAAGCAACGAACAACGCGAGACAAATAAAAGAATCTTGAAAGTTATCAAGATGAACAAGTTGAAAAGATTCGATGGACTGAATTCAAGAGGTATTCTGGATAACATCAGGAAATGTTTAGAATACCATAGGTAAGGTAAATAATTGAACACAACTGGCCACTGTGTTTAGCAATTTACGATTACTTATGATATTCCGAACCACTGAATGATAATATCAATTAAGATGCAAAAATCTTTGAGTATGGATAAGTTAGCACAGCTATACGATGAAAAAATTGTATCTTTGCATGGTGTACCATTATCCATCATTTCGGACAGAGATAGTCATTTCACTTCGAAATTTTGACAAGTTTTCTAAAAGCTACTGGAACGCGATTAAATTCGAGCACCGCGTACCACCCTCAGGCTAATGGTCATAGTGGACATACTATTCAAACATTGAAAGATATACTCCGTGCATGTGTAATTGATCTGGGGAAGTTAGGATATTCATTTACCATTAATGGAATTTTCATACAACAATAATTATCATATGAATATCCAACGGCACCATTCGAAGCATCATACGGCCGAAAAAGTGTAGAACACCCATATGTTGATCCGAAACTGAGGATAATAAATTATTAGGTCTCGAAATCATTCAAAGAACACCGATACAATAACGATTGAAAGTGGCAGGAGATAGATAGAAAGGTTATGTCGATATTCACTGCAAACCATTAGAATTTCAAAGTTAAGGACAAGTATTACTTAAAGTATCACCTTGGAAAGGTGTAGTACGATTTGGGAAGAAAGAAAAATTGAGTCCACGATTCGTTGGGCCATTCAAAATACTTGAAAGAATAGGACCTGTTGCATATCGATTAGAGTTACCCGAAGAAATGAAAGGTATTCATGACGTGTTTCATGCATCAAATCTACATCAATGTCTAGCCGATGAAACACTTGCAATGCCATTGAAAGACGTTGAAATTAATGAAAAACTTAAGTTTGTGGAACAACCTATTCAATTTGAAAATAGTATTATTAAGTTCCTCAAAACGGAAATGACTCAAGTTAGTAAAGGTGCGCTGGGATTCAAGATGTGGACCTGAATATACATGGGAACTTGAATCGGAAATGAAAAGAAAGTACCCATATTTATGAATCTTGAGGACCAGATTATTCAAAAGGCGGGGAGGATGTAACATCTCGGGAGTACCCTGTTCAATTTTGGGTCAAATATAACAATTCTTAAACTTAAATGGGCTAAAATAAATTTTTTTGGTTTTCAGACCCATCGCGCTATGCGATGGGTGAACATATTTGATCATCGCGCTACGCGATGTCATTCCCTAGAAGTTCTGAAAAAGGGGGCGCCGCGCTACGCGATGTTCCATGATCTAGAGGGCATCGCGCTACGCGATGACCCCATTTAGTAATCAGGGCCACGTGGCCAACCACGTGTCAACACGTGGCAACACCTCGTCAATTGCAGTGTCGTGCTACAGGATAGCTTAAGGAAAGGCCCATCGCGCTACGCGACGGTCCCCAAAACTTTGCCTATAAAAGGGGGCTACGGGTTTGAAGCTAATTCATCCCACATTCACCATCACTTTCACATATTTAACATTGGAGAACGTGCCCGAGTGTCGTGAAGTTCCGAGGTCCATTTTCTTGAAGTTCGTGCAAGTATTAGAGATATAATGAGCTGTAGAGCAGTTAAGCGAGTTAGGAGCGAAGTTCTGCCAACTAAGCAATCATTTTGCCTTAGCATAAGTATTCCAAATATTCACTAAGGTAGAATCTAAGTTTAAGTTATTGTTAATCATATTACTATAGCTTAGACTCAGTCAAGGCTATGGCCTTTAACCTTGAAAGTATTTTCAAAAGCATCCACAAACAAATTTCAATCATACATTATTTATATATATATAATGTTATACAAAACTATATTTTGACGGGCATGTAGTAACTGGAAGGGGGATATCATTAGTGTTCTCTTCTTGCCTATGGTAAGTAAGTCGCACACATCCCAATCAACCGCGGGACCCGTTTACTTACCTGGAGAAGTTTTCCAACGTGATAAACCCTATTAGGCCAAAACATGCTACACCTAACGTCGCACTAATACAATCATGATTTCAAAATGTATTCACAAACCTAATCAAAGTTAAAACCAGAATTAAGGTCTACAATCTAATCAAGAAACGCCATCAAGGTGATCATTCAAACCTATTTGCTTATAGGTTAACAATCAGTCGCAATCAAAAAAGGTTTTAACACAATCACATCATCGATTCAGGTGAATACGTTCAACCTTTTTATAAACGTGAATACATTAAACCTTTATAAACAGTCAAACATATTTATACTCTATAAGATAAACAGGTTGTTGTCTTATTGAGTCAGTCAAATATTTACATGAGATTATGTGATCTCTAAAACTTTATAATACAAGGTAGAGAATAAAAAAACTCACACCGAATACATATGTGTCTGGATCCAAATATAACCGTTAAGCCTAAACAGTCAAAGGCTACGTGGCCGTGGGCTAATGGTAATATATAGTTTCTCCGGAATGGGCTACGTGGCTCGGAGACTTGTGTGTGTAGGTCACTGTCACGATACCGGAAATAGAAATATTTCCACTGAGCAATGTCAAGAAAACTATATTTGTATTATAATTGCTATTTAAAATGCTTTTAGAGTCAACGATTCACCAGCATGTCGCTGACGTATTTTTCCTCACAATACAGGAAAGCAAGCATAGTACAGATAGCAAGGCATAAGAGTCATTTATGGAGTTAGATGCTCGCAGATGGTGATGGCTCAATTTTAAATAAATAAAATATTATAACAAGTATAAACAAGGTTTGTAAACCAAATACTTGGATATTTATTATTCAAAATAATTTTAAAAATAAATTAATATTTTATTATAATCTGCAGCTCTGATATATTTTCAAAATAGGTACCAACTATGGGTGTCACACCTAGGCCCTAAGTCTGTGTCTGACAACTATCGCCGCCTCGTCAATAAGGCACTTGTTTATTTCGGTATATATAGGAAATTACTAGTAGGACTAAAACTCGACACTAAACATGGTTTTAGTCAATTTCTATGAGTTAAATTTCATGATAAGTTCGTTCGGTTCCGTATACGTTGACGTCAACTTATCAGTTTCCTCAACTCGAATAACACTTTTCAAAGGTCAACAATTCATTATGTACATCGACATAGTTTTATCTGTGGTTTCCAGAATCAAATTGGATTTCGCATTTTGAGTGTTGTCAACTTTCAGCCTAATAAAGTATCAATTCATGTTTTGATCATATTGTACCGTTTACAGTGCCGCTTGTATAATATTATGATAACTATTAGTATTCGAGGATTGGACCAGTGGAAATGTTGGTTCTAAATTTCTCTAAGGATTGGTAATTCTTTCAGTGTTTGTATAGTTTGTCCAAATCGATCGTTTTTTGGGAAAAACAGGTCGTGGTTAAACCGATTCGGTTTCTTAAGTTGGTTAGAACATAAGAGGCGAAATGACTATCTCAGACCGAAGTAATCGAAATAGACATACCATGTCAAGGTATGATTTTGTTGACATAATTGTAGTCGTGCCTTTCAGTCATGTAGTTGTTATGGATCGGGAGAGAGTATACAAATTAAGTTAGTGGGTCAACTAGTACCCGGACTATACTGCGTTCTAGGGATGATTTACGAAAGGGTGTTACGAGGCTCATAGTAATCTATTTCCACTTCCACCGGGTGTCTCCAGTTGTTGTAACATTACCGAGGGTTCTTGATACTCTGTTTTAGTTGACTCTAGACTCGGTTTGTGTAAGGTATAGATGCTTATCGGTTTTTCTTTCGAAGTTTTGCTCGTCCTCGTGCAGGATTTTGTTTTCAAAATGTTAGGTTCTTGGGGTTTTCTTTTGGTCGATATGAATTTGCCCGATAAGGTTTGTCAAAACAATCGCTTCAAATACCCATACTTTCCAAGGTTTAACTTTATCCCTTCATCTTGAGGCATCAGTTTTCATAGTTACACGTGTTCCACAACTCTACTCGTTTTCCTTATCCCATATTTAGTTTTGTCAGATCAATTTCAGGTCATAAGCTTCTGTGATTCCTGTAATTTGTGTGTTTGATGGTATTTTAGTAGCATGCCCATGCATTAGATGAAAAATAATCATCCCATACCCCTGGTTAAGGATAGTAAAATTTTCCCGTGCGTTTTTGATTGTCGGGAAGCATATGCTATAACCTTGTTTCTATGCGTTAGTACGTATTCCAAAACTTTTCGGGATGTATCACGATTGATTACAAGATCATCAGTTCCTTCTGGGAGACTTCGCATAGGAGTTTGATAAATTTTCTGTCTCATCAATTGAGAAGCCATCTCTTGTTCTTCCCCCAGTCATAAACTCAGTTCTTTTCGGGTTAGGAGGGTTAAAGGTTGGGCTATACTAGATTGTCAATAAGGCGTCAGTAATACCCAACTAATTCCAAAATTTGACAAAATTCTCTTGGTGACTCTGGTGTTTACCAGTTTTGCTCGGCTGCATGTGAATTCCGTGTCAACTAATAACGTGTTCTAAGAATCATCCTACTTATAAATTCACACTTGGACATCTTAATATACCATTCCTCCTACCTCAACATCTCCATGATTGTTCTTGAATGTTGCTCATGTTCCTTCTAGGTTTTCAAGATATCAGGAGGTCATCAATAACGTTATAAAGAATTTGTCGAGGTACAATTTACTAACTCGGTTCGTGAGATTCATGAAAACCTACAGGTGCATTAGTCGGTCCGAAAGGCATAACTAAGGGTTCATAGTGGCCATCTGATCTCGACACTCCATTTTAGAAACATCTTTCTCTTGGATTTTAACTTGACGATAGTAGGTTCAGAGGTCTATCTTTGAGAAGTAATTTGCGTCTTGGAGCTGATTGAACAAATCGTCTAAATATGGGAGGGAATATTGGTCTTAATGGCAATTCGTGTAGTTCCCAGTAATCAACGCATATCCTAAGCTTTCATCCTTCTTCTTTACCAACAACACCGATGCTCCCCAATGATGATAGCTAGGTCCCATAAAGCCCTTATCTAATAATTCTTGTAGCTATATAATTAGTTTTTACATTTTGGAGAATGTCAGACAATAAGGTGCCTTGGTAATAGTAGTTGCCCCTAAGGTTAGGCCGGTTCGGAGTTCAATTTGTCGGATAGTGGAATTTCGGGTAATTCATCAGTAAGGATATGGGAGTATTCGGGTATTACGGGGATATTCTCTATATGTTTCATTAGGGTTTTTCATGGTTATGTTCTCTAGAAATGCCATACATCCTTGGCGTAAGAGTTTTAATATTTTAAGATGAGACACGAGAGGTGATATTGAACCAAACTCCTCTCCTTCTACCATAATCGCTTCATCATCTGGGTGAGGAATTTTAACTATTTAGTCATTACACACGATTTCATCCTTGTATATAACTAACCAGCCCATATTGACAATTGCATCGATGTTTCCCTACTATACCAGGAGCAGGTCAATAAAATGGTTGGTTGTTTAGGATAATAGGATAGTTTTGGATTATTTTCCTAACATTTCTAGGTTTACTGTTAGTGAAGTCTATAACATAAGGATCTATTAGTTCACTAACCAGTACAATTCTCGAGGATAAGAAGTTAGTGGGAATGAGAATTCTATCAGTACCTATATCAAACGAGGCTGAAGTATATTACTCAGTAATTACAGATGTATTATTTCACCACAATTAAGTCTTTTTGTGTTTTATCGGGTCGGATCACTAATCACGGCCTCTAGCCGTGTTAGACGTCGATGTTCGTTCTTAGTTTAACTTGGGACAGTTCCTTTTGAAGCGTTTTGTACTTCCAAACTCATAGTAAACATGAGGGTTTGTCATAGTTTGTGATTGAATTGGTTGCGATTGGGATAACTGTAAGTGGTGAGGTCAGAACTATCGGTTTACAATGTTCATAATGGTTTCACGACTACAGGCATAGTATCCACCCTTCCTCCTTTTATGACATGCCTTTATTTGACATACCCTTTGGCAAATGTTCATTGTATAAGTTTAATTCTGAACTAAAATAATTGTCATATTATTCTGAGTTGTAGGGTGCGCATGTTTAGATTGTTGTAGCTCGTGTACCCTTGTTTCATGGCTAGTTTGTTTTGTACTAGATGATTCTCCGGTACTCTCAACACACCATTCCTGATCGAATTCAAAGCTACCACCGACATACCCTTTGGCAAATGTTCATTGTATAAGTTTAATTCTGAACAAAAATTAATTGTCATATTATTCTGAGTTGTAGGGTGCGCATGTTTAGATTGTTGTAGCTCGTGTACCCTTGTTTCATGATTAGTTTGTTTTGTACTAGATGATTCTCCGGTACTCTCAACACACCTTTCCTGATCAAATTCAAAGCTACCACCCTGGCTAGCGTCACGATGTTCTCAAAAGTTAAGTGAATAACTGGATTAACTAAGATCTCTACTTCTGGAATACTAACCATAGAATTAGTCTAACCAAATTGTTAGAACGGTTTGTGCATTCAAGTTGACCCGTCGCTTTCATTTTGGATTTTTTGGGTTCGTGTTTTTAATTTTTAGATTTCATTCCTTGGGCGAGAAGATTTCAATATAGAGGTTTTAAGTTTTGCCCAAGTCATGTGGATAATTGCCTTTTTGCTCCCAAATTCGTACAATTGTTTTTTACCACATAAGGTCGTGGCCAAGTAGTGTAAAAGTATGTATTTAACAATATAGTTTAATGGGAAACTATTGGTATGGATAACAGACTTTATCATTTCGATTCATTTTTACTAACTCATTTGATTCTTTAGTATCATTAAAATTTACATGTTTGCACAACTTAAATCGTTTAAACGAGTATTCTCGTTGTGAAGGATCATGGTTGTTACGACTAGTATTCATGTTCGGTAAAAGATTTTTGTTTCCAATGGCATTTTGTGGGGAAAATTATCATTATCGGTAGTAGCATTAGTGCTCAATGGGTGAGTATTATTCATGACAATGTTCGTATTTATCATAAAAATAACATTTGTAACTGTATTAGTATTGGGCGGTGAAATAATATTCGCGGCCGTATTAGTGTTTGGCATTTAATTTGTATTCATTGTCGTATTAATGCCGGCAGCGAATCGCGCTGCGATTGTCAGAGTTACCAATTGCAGTTGCCGAACAATCATTTCGACACAACTGCTTCAAATCACGTGTTTGTTTTCTTCGGGGCCATTCTTAATTTTAAACAACTAAACTTCACATAACAATAGTTTTCCCTGTAACTCATTGCGCGGGGAATCACATTAGCTAACATTCAGGTAATTCAAATAGCAGATACGTATTATACACACCGAATCATATATCCATATACCTAGGATAGTACATAGATTTAGCCTGATAAGACCATTGTTTGCATGTATATATCGAATATCGTCATCCCGTGACAAGATATTTTAACCTGGTAAGGGTCAATGTTTGTACTAAGATATCCAAATCGTCTCCCACTTCAGCATAGCACACTACCAAATGCTTGCATGGAGTATCGAAACTATGCACAACATTGTCATACAATCCTTGTCTATTCGAGCACACATTATAATAATCATGAATAGTTCACGACTTGTACAACAATTATTTAGATGTAATCCCACCATTGGGTGCAGCTTTATTCTGCCTCTCCCATAAATAGACATTTGTTGATTATGAGTTTAAACAGTATGTTGTAGTCGGAGGCATTTCTATATTTCCCTTGACCTTTGGATGTTATTAAATATAACTACAGAATATTCTTTCATCAGATTATTTACCAAAAGTGGTGATTTATTAGTTGGGAGTAAGTTGGTTCTCTATAAGCCAAGACACATCATTGGTCTGCGGCGTAAGGTTTCCCTTCTGTGATAAATCGATCAGAGTGGCAACAATATAGGAGGGGTTGAAGATACTCGTATACATATGATTTGATGAGTTTGTTGATAAGGTGGTTTGGCAGGGATGGTTGTACTGATGATATGAAAAGCTTTTGAACTATAGCTAATAAGTAGTATATACAGGTGATTACGGTCTGTTAATTATCGAGGATTTCGTAAAGTACTTATTATATTTTGTAATTTCATAAATTGAACTCGTCAATAGGTATTTTCCTTGGAATAGTGTTTATCCTTGATGAGTGAAGTGGAAAGATGACTAGAAAACAGCTCAATCTGCTGTTAGAAACTTGTATGTGAGATAAAGATTAGGCCCGAATCGAGAAGTGTCGTGTTCCCATGATATGGACGTACATATGTTATATCTTCCACAGTTCCTTTCTGGGCCTTGAATTTACGCTCGTTCTGTGATTCAATCATACAACAAGGTTTAGTTTGGACTTGCTAGAACGTCCATGCATTCCCATTTACAGGCAACATCAGTTCTTCATCCGATACAAGACTACTGTTTTCAAAATCTTTTGTTTTCACAATTTGTCATAAAATTAATATTTTTCAATAGTAGGAATCATAGTAGAGAATATTATTACTCAAAGCCAAATAAGATATTTTATTTGTTATGGTCAGGTACAATATTAATTATGATAAAATATAATATTATTTTTAATAAAATACAATTTTAAATTAATATTGACTATAATCGAATATAATATTCGTTACACGGAGACTTAGTATTATCGACAGTATAGTACGTACACGTATTCGTACACCTTGTTCCAGATAAGCACGTATGTATGTGTTATATATATATATACACACATACTCAGAATTACCTTTTATACACATATGTTGTCATTTTTACCTAACCGTACGTTCTGCGACTTCTCCCTAAATTCCCTCGTACAAGCAAGTCTGCTATTATGTTCCGGACCATAATAACTTACATGCCCTACAAGTTCATCCCGTCATCCATCAGTATATAATATTATATTTTTATTTATTTTCCCAGAGCTAATTTAGCCTACGGTTATATTTTAGGTACCCTAAAGGATAACCTAATCCTTTATAACCAATGGTTCTGATACCATCTTCAATCACACCCCGTTAAGCGATTCGCGGAAGCGTAAAACGGAAATATAACAGACACCTCTGATATCAACCGCGTTGTTTATAAAGAACAATACAAACTACTTTACAGTATTTTACATTGATCTTGATTTACAACTAGGTGATACAAACTAATTCCAGCCCGTTAAGCGGCTTTACTTCCTATTAGCACACCTGCATCAATTCACCCAGCATTGATCGCAAATCAAAAACGTAGCACATTGACTTTCTAGTCCAAGACCGGTATACCTGAAAAACATGTTAAAACGGGTCAACTACAAATAGTTGGTGAGTTTCACGAGTTACAAGAAATCAGTTATGCGTACAACAATCATAGTTTGTAAATACGCAAATACGTATGTATGTACGTTCAAAAGTATGTTTGTTGGTATGTTTATGATGTAATTATGCTAAGCTACATTGAAGCCTTGACGGTCTGTGCTGGATGCATCCATTTCTCACGCCCAATCAACCACTGTGGCTCTCCTTCCGCCCACAACATTCCCCAGTTGATATGTCTAACACCGCATAGCTTGTCTTTATAAGTATGGTCATGTGCAAATGGTGCTATGTGACACGGCAACCAGGCCGATTCCGTTTATGTTTGTCAAACCAATAGTACTATTCACAAGCCACCAGCTCGAAGTTAATCACTGTGTTGTTAGGGACTTTCGTGTGTTAGCACTTAGATAATTCCCATCATCAAACAATTCAGAGTATATAGATATGTATCAACATGTTTTTCACCCCGAAAGTTCGTAAATACAGTTTAAAAGTAGGGTCATGAAACTCATAGTTTAATCAGTATTCAGTAGCGTGACAGTTCAGGGCTTGCTTGACTCGTAATCACTGGTCCCTATAATAAATATTATAATAATATTAATATTTTAATATTATTATAATCTCAATACTAAACTGGGTGTATATCTAATCTGGGTATAGCTGGTACGCCCAGAAAGTGTCAAAAGACTTAGATTGTGATGTTGTTAAATGTCTAATACTTAAAACCGAACTTGGCTCAGTTTCCCCGTTTTCCCAGCTGGGCCAAGTTGTTCGTTTATGCGTTCAGAAAACAGTTATGGGGATGCAAGCTTGGGTAAATGTGTTGGTTAATAAAATGCTTAAGTTATAAAAAAAGATCACATATTGGGGCTCTAGATTCGCTACGGGACTCGTTTCCGTTTATTCAGTTGATTTGGAGAAAAATGCGCACAATTTAATTGTCCGGATTTCTCATAAAAGTTTGTTTTTACATAACTAATCCAAAAACAAAATTTCTGACCACTCTTGATATTTTGATATTTCAAAAAGTTCGTTAATCACGAACTTGTGGGTTTTCGTTAAAATTGAATTTGTTTAATCTTCAAATTTGCACAATTAATTATCCGTTAATCACTAGAACATGAAAATTTAGACACATATCAATTAAAATATTTATATTTTATAAAAGTATTTTTGGAATTATTTACTGAATTATAAATTTATAAAAAATCATTTTATATGCTATATTTAGCCCAAGAAGCATCCGTTTATACCAAATGGTTTCCGAAAAATCCGCCAAAATTCCTGAGTGACTGAAAAATTTCCAAAATAACCTGTAGCAATTCCAAAAGCTAAAACTCTTTCCAAATATCATTTTCGAGCCAAAAACGACAATTAAAATTCAAATAAGCGCGAATGCACAAAACATATCTAGACTTTTCCGAAGGACCTCAAAATTTAATATGTGATCATAATATACCAAATCTGAATTCCCTACAAAATTTCATAATTTATCAAGCATTTTAACTATTTTTCCCAGATAAACGTCCCAATTCGGTAATAAATTCGCCAAATATTCTCGGATGGTCGAAAAATTACCAAATTTGGACAGGGACTCAATGATATGGTCCCTAATTTCTCTGAAAAATTTCATGGACTAAAAATATGCACATCACAACCTTAACCTAAACAGCCCGTAATCGAACATTTCTGAATTACCATTGCGGTTTTTGTCCGTTTTCGCTCTCTTAATCCAATTTCCGGTTTGTCGTGCTTCTATAAAAGCTAGGTACGGGTCCTATATCACAAACCAAGCATGCATCATCAACCAAACAACCTCAAAACTTATGGTTTCGGTTATGGATTTAAACCGAACTTTTGAATCGTAAAAACATCGTTTAAACATTATAATCCGTGTTTATGGCCAATAAAGTTATCAATTCAGATTTCCAACCAGGCTTACCATAAAAGTATATTTTTTAGATGATTTTAAAGAGTTTTACATGGTTAAATATGATTTTTACTAATCAAACCATCATCTTTATGCTTAAACCATATTTAATCAAGTATAAAATGATCAAAATCAAGGCCTTTACCTTAGGGTTTTTTTATGTGTGTGAAAGAACAGCAGGTCTTCATGTTTAAAGTTCTGGAATTTTGCTCCAAGATATCTAACTAACTTATTTTTAAAGAAACCAAAATAATAATATTATAAAGGATGTTTGGTCCAAGTTGGCGGGCTTGGCTTTTTTGGCCCCTTTGGGCCCAATTTTGGTCTGTTAGTCTCGTTTTACATGCCCGAACGTGAAATCCCGAGTCCATGTTTATTTCGGGTTCGGTTTTTGGCGAGAAAAATATATCAGGTACGTCAAATAGTGCGAAAACGAGTCTTTTTCAGCTAATTTCTTGTAAAATTAGAAAAGATAGTATTTGTTTGTAAAAATCGGAAATAGTTTCACGGATCAATTAAAACATCCCCAACAAGTGTTTGGTAAATATTTTTCGGCTTAAAGGATGATACAATGCTTGTTTCGGAACTATCTTTCGCGTTTAAATCCATAGCGGATAGTTAAACGAGCATGATTTCGTTTAACTAGTTTGCTATCATAATAAGGCCTTAATATCAATATGCTGGCTTATAATAGACATATATCACTTATAGATAGCCCCCTCAGGATATCCGGGTCATAACTAGAACCGTTCGGTTAATCGTTCGTTCGTTACGTAATAAGCATTTAATTCCTTAATCGGTAAATATGTACTGAGGTGTACCTGGTTTGTCTCAAATGTCACAAATAAGGTCGCCGAAAAGTCACCATGGCTGCCGGAATCAGGTTACCGAAAAAACGGGTAGGGAAGAGAGAGGTTGTGGCGGCTGATTAGGGAATTATCAATATTATATTATTATTTTAAAACCAATGTTAGACATCAAGTCCCTTATTTATCAAGTTTCTTTTAAACTGAATTATTATTATATCACAACTATACCCCTTGTAGTTTCAAGATGTATTAAGATTAGAAAGTAAAATATAATTACCAATTGGATCCCGAACTTTGAAATGTCTTATAAACGTAATAATAAATTATAAGACTTGAATATTTATTATATTATATACCCGTAGTTAGCAAATTGTTTTACTTAAAATAGAAACTTTAAATCCTGGAGTTTCGATAATTGCACCAAAGCATACAGAAGACGAACAAACGATAACCGTGAATCATCGAGGATATTATATTACTAACAAACGATAAACAAGAATACATTGAAACTATAAACCGGATCGTTTTAACGAATAAACATTGATGAACGTTAAACGAAACTTGAACATATAATATATGTATGTGTGTGTATGTGTGTGTGTGTGTATAAACAAAAACCGAAAATTCAAAATGGGTAGGGTTTTCAAGTTTGAAAAGTAACGAATGTTACAGGATTCATAACTTTTAGAAATTTCGTCTCGAAATTAAAATAAAAATACAATTTTAAAAGAAACAACTAATAACAAGAGTTGTTATAACTTTTTAACAATTTTATATATACTTAATTAAATAAAAACAATAACGCCGATGTTTAAACGGCCCAAACGACGCCACAAATGGGATTATGAAAATGACACTTATATATAGTATGTACCAGCAGCGTATCCACCATGCTCTTATCATACTGCATTTGTCCCGTTTTTCAAAACCATTCCAGGTTTCAAGTTATTCGCACACAACATGCCTATTATGTCTTCCATGCGAGAACTTGGATAATTACGTGTCGACCCATAATTACCTTTATCGTCGGATGGTTCACATAATTCGTCCCATTGTGTGGGTTTTAAAACGTATATAATATTAAAACTTGGGAATCGAGAACAATGAACAATAGATCAAAATTAACAAAATGTATAAACAAACCCTTGAGATCAAGGATAAGCGAAAATATTAGGTCCAAATAAATGAAATCATTGAAGTTTAACGAAATAAACGATGTAAACGAGGTTCTTAAAATAATCAGAATAATGAATGAAGACATTAATGTCAGGAACACCATTATAATTAAACGAAATATTGGAATCTAGAATAACAGAGTAAATAAATGTGGCATTGAGCCGACTGAATATAAACGTGTAAGTCGATAAAGCTTTGGGTCCGAGAATAAGATAGATAAACAAAACTTTAATAACATAATCTATTAAGTTCTCGGAGTCAATAATGACTCGTCAAACAAATGAAAACTTTCAATAAATAAGCAATGTGAATGAATGCTATATTAAGATTAAGAATCACAAAATATAATCAAAGTGAAACATTCGTCTCAAATTGATATATCCTTGAAATTAAGAATAAATAATTGAAACTTCAAGATCAACATAAAACATTGATTAAATGTATGAAATATTGAAATCAAGAATAACAAAATAGCTCGAATAAAACATTGAGAGGAAACAGAACAAAACAATTAAAACGATGCAAGTAAAAATAATAAGCTCAACATGTACATGGTCCCAATTTCCACTAAACGATTATGGTTATAGGAAATCGGTTATAGACCGCGAAATTGAAATAACAAAGTAAACTGATTCACAATGTAACTATGAATGAAAATAGTTCACTAATTAACGAATAACCAAACTCAATATAGCTTCGTAAACAACCTTCGAAAGAACATAATACATAACATTATTTCGATAATGTCCAAACATATATATATATATATATATATATATATATATATATATATATATATATATATATATATATAATATGTTTATACATGACGAAGGAAGAAAAGAAAACAAAAATGTAGCTTACAATGCTTGTCTTCTCGAAGATGGGTTGCGGGATGAAAACTATTACGGGGGCGGTGGTATGACTTATTAACTCGAAACTCGTTGGCGTTGAAAAAGAAAGGGAAAGAGAAATGATTGTTGAGATTCTTTTAAGTCTGTGAAAATCAATCGTAAAAATGTGAGGTTTTTTTTAACTCAAGGAAAAATAATAATTTGCAAAGAAACATTTAGTAAGTAATAAAGCTTGAGAAACTTTATAAAACCTTTTAGTGTAGAAGATTTTCTGTCGGGTTGTGTCTTATGAAAACATTATGGAGGATTGTCAAATGTTATAACTTCGTTATAATATTATATTGACGGGACTCACGAACTTGGTGAGAGTGAAAAAGTTGTTTTTTGAGTGAAATGCGATAAAAATAATTTATAACTAATTTTATTTAACGTAAGAATAATTTTATTTTAAAGATCTTTTTGGAATAACAATAATATTAAGAAGAATATTAATAGTAATATTAACAATACTGATAATACTGATAATAATAATAATATTGTTAATAATAATAATACTAGTAGTAGTAATAATAATAATAATAATAATAATAATAATAATAATAATAATAATAATAATAATAATAATAATAATAATAATTTTAATAGTAGTGTTAATAAATATAATGATAATAATATTGGTAATAATCCATTTTAAATGAAATTTCTTTTAGAGAAAAATAACTTGGTTATACATCATGTGTTATTTTGAGTGAGTCTTCGACCTCACGTCAAATTTTGGCGCCATTGCCGGAGAGTAGTGCGCAACGTGTGTTATTTTTGTAGTTTTTGTTTAATTGTTTATTGTAGGTTATTTATTTAAAACACCACCGACAAACACAACCCTTAAATCCAAACTTGTCATTGCTCCACCCAACCTCCCAAACCCAAACATAAACATAAAATAAGATACAAAAATGTACAAGGGAACACCTGATTCGCTGCCGACACATCTCAATAGTAACGTGGTTGCGGTGGTCCAAAGATGGACGTCATCACGTCCGTGAATTCTCCAAAACCATACACCCCTTGATCCTCACCACTAGCTTGACCTTCTCCTTGAGCTTGACCTGAACCTTGAGTTTGTCGCAGATCCAACCATTCTGAATGATGCAATGGTGGTATGGGATAATTCACCGTACCGTCGTATGGTGGCAATATGGTGTAGTCAACAATCGGTGGTTCAGCCACCACAGGTTGCCCCGAATGCCATGCGTCATGCAGTCGTCTTTGACAATCATCCTCATACCTATGGTTGATTTCGCGTTGTTCAGCATAAGTGTGGGTCCGGTTCCACACTTCTTGGTGATCATACATTTGCTTTTGAGCTCGTTCCATGCTTGCGCCCATGAATGTTTGGTGATCAAATAATGTTTGGGCTGTCTCGGGCCAATGATAGAAGTGTGTTGGCCTGGTGTTGATAATTACATCACGCATGCTTCCATGGTGAGCCCAATTTGGGTCAAATGTTTGACCCGAATAGTCAAACGTTCAGGGACCCGTATGGTGAGAAGGAATTTGTCCCCGTCCTTGTGCGCTCGAACTGCCCCATGCCCTTTCGGTTTCCATCGCAACCCGCTCACTAGGCTCATCATCATAATCATCTTTCCCACTTTCTTCCTCTTCCTCGTCACTTTCTATTTCATCCTCTTCCCCCGGTTCCAAAGGTTTAGCATCAACTTTCAAATCTCTCAACCTTTGACCCCCACTTTTTAACATATGGTACCTGTCACTTGCTCAATATTCCCAACCGGCCCCTAGCTTTGTCATATAAAATGGCTTGTGGATCCTTCAAAACCAAACATCATTATCCCAAATAACACCAAACCGCATCAACAGCGCGGTAATCAACCAACAATGGGGGATAATCTTTTTTCTCACATTATTCCGACAAAACCAATTGTTGTTAAGTACTAAATATCATAATCACACAAATGGTCCCCCATGCATCAAAGCATATAAGATCGGGACCTCGAGATAACGAACTTCTTGCATATCCCCTCTTCTTGGCATAACGTTATGTAGACACATAATGAGCAACATCTTTGGCTTAATCTTCAAGTTCTTCCTTAACAACTTCCCACTATGTTTACCAGGAAAAAACAATGCTTCCAACATGGTGTCCCAAGTTGGATGCTTGTCTGGTTGGAAATACAAGTCATTCATATCTGGATACACATAACTGTTTTGAGGCTTACTATCAAATCATGCAATTTGCCTCAATGTTTCAAACGACATAGTGACCTCAATGTTGTTGACAGTTCCGATGAGCTTTATCCCCAAGGGTTTATTGAACGAAGGACATCTCAAAGTTGCTATCCATTCTTCAATTTCATCGATGAAAACATACTTCTCATTATAATCGTAACACTTGAGAGTTGCTTCCCAACCCAATGCCTTGAATAGATCAAAAACATCAAACGGACCAAACTCATGTTACGGGACCACTTTCTCACAAAAAAATCCATTCGACTTCTTTGTCAACTTGTTCATCTTCTCGTGAAATAACTCTGGTTGCCATCTCATATCATGATCTGTTAATGGCCCATGAGTCCAATCAGGTTTAACGTAATAGACCTGCTCTTCTCGTTCTTCTACCCTCCGCCTTTTTGCTTGTTCAGCAGCGATGTTGCTAGATGGGCCCGCAATCCCCTTTCCTTTATCCTTACCAGAACGTCCCATCTAAATACAATGACCAACATTAACTAAGTTAGCATTCATCGCCTTATACATTCCCACACTTGCTTGTTTCTATGGTTGTGAATATATGACAATCATAAACCATTAACTTTTCACAAAATTTTGACAGCATTTCGTTTATACATATAGCATCTTCCACTCTCAAACTTTTGTCAAACTTTAATTTTCTAAACCATATTCATAACCATAACACAATTTAACACTAACATCAAACTTTTTCACATTCAACAAGCAAGTGTAAGCAATGTTCAATCACGAAATCTTAACCTACAAAATTGTAGCAATTAAGTGAAGAAAAACATACCTTTAAGCCGAATTAAACACTCTAGTCACACTAATCACTAATTGCAAAACCCACTTGTTCAAAATTTTCAGACCAAAAACGTCCAAAATCGAAGCCCAAAAAGTTAAGATTGATGAAAACCGAGCAAAGAATGTGATTCCTTGCGAAAATCTAGTCAAGTTAGACCCGAAAAACGTTGATTTTGGTTAAGGTTTGAAGAAGATAGAAATTTAGGGGTTAGGGTTTGGCAGAGATGAATGTTAGGATAATGATGGAAGAATGAATGAATGAACAAAGAAGATAAGAGTTGTATGGTTGGAGATTCATTTAGATTTTCGGATTTTATTATAAATTTATTTCTTTTTTATTTTTTTTTATAACAGCACTGAATACTGGCCCTTTAGAGTCCATCGTAGCTTACGGTAGCTATCGTAAGCTACGGTAGCTTCCTTGGCTTAACAAGTCCACCATAGACACAACAATTCAGCCGTAAAAATATTAAGTCCACCGTAGCTTACGGTGGACACCGTAGGCTACGGTGGCACCTGATGGGCAATTTTTTTTTATAAATAAAAACTACTTATAAAACAAAAACTAAAAATTACCTACCCCCTATGAAAAACCTGAGTTATCCTCAGCATGGTAAAGAAATTAATAAAAATTTCCCACACTTTATTTGGACACACTCCTAAACAAGAAAGCTAATTTTTAAAACCAAATTTTAACAAAATCTAGACTACACTATACAACAAACCTGGACCGTTTAATTGGTTGTTTCCTCGGGCGACCTCAACAAGTAGGGCACCTTGTCCACTTCACACATGTTAATATCCTTACCCTCCATGTATGGTTTAAGTCAGTGTCCATTCACAGTTTGTCTTGCTTGATTGTGCAAGTCTTCAATTTCCACATCACCAAACTTACCCACTCTTCTTATAACATACGGGCCCATTCATTTGCTTTTCAACTCTCCAGGAAAAAGCTTAAGCCGTGAATTATATAGGCAAACTTTTTGCCCTTCTTAAAAAACCCACTTTCTCAATTTGGCATCATGACCTTTTTTCAACTTATCTTTGAATGCCGATGCACATTCATAAGATTTGTCCCTTATCTCTTCCAATTCTGCCAACTTCAACTTTCTTAACTCACCGGCTTCATTATAATCCATGTTCACACTCTTAATAGCCCACAATGCCCAGTGAGCCAACTCCATAGGCAAATGACATCCTTTCCCATAAACCAACAGATAAGGAGTCGTTCCTATAGGCGTTTTGTAAGCAGTTTGATACACCCATAGTGCATCATCCAACTTTACCGACCAATCCTTCCTATCAATCCGCACCGTCTTTATCAATATTTCTTTAATTTGTCGGTTGGACACTTCAACTTGTCCACTTGTTTGCGGGTGATACGGAGTAGCAATTCGATGATTCACATTATACCTCTTCAACAATTTCCCGAAATTGAAGTTAAAGTGTGATCCACCATCACTTATAATCACTCTCAGGATTCCAAATCTTGCAAAAATATTGGATTGAACAAACTTACATACCACGGTGTGATCATTGGTCCTTGTCGCTATGGCCTCAACCCACTTTGACACATAGTCCACCGCCATATAGTATATATAGGTACCCACAAGAATTTGGAAACGAGCCCATAAAGTCAATGCCTCATACATCAAAAATGTCAACCACCAATATGGGTTGCAAAGGCATCTCATCTTTTTTTGAAATTCCACCCATCTTTTGACAATTAACACAATGGCGAGCATATTCACTTGCATCTTTAAAGATTGTGGGCCAATAAAACCCACATGTAAGAACTCGATAATTCGTCTTTTGCCCACTAAAATGACCGCCACACGCCGATGAATGAGCATGTGCCAAAATCTCTTGAACTTCCGATTCGGAAATGCAACGCCTAATGATTTGATCGGCACCAATTTTGAACAAATCGGGCTCATCCCAAATATATTGCTTGACTTGGGATAGAAATTGTTGCCTCCTTTTCTTGGTCCAATGTTTCAGCATCTCACCCGTGGCCCGATAATTAACAAAATGAGCATACCACGGTGTAGTGGAAACGGCTAACAACTGTTCATCCGGAAATCTTTCATTGATTTCATGTGAATCATCAACACCATCCAAAGGAATCCTCGATAAGTGGTCCGCCACCACATTTTCACACCCTTTTTTTCTCGGATCTCCAAATCGAACTCTTGTAACAATAAGACCCAACGAATCAGCCGGGGTTTAGCATCTTTCTTCTCCATGAGGTAACGAACCGCACTATGATCCGAATAGACCACGACCTTACTTCCCCATATGTATGACCGAAACTTATCCAAGGCGTACACCACCGCAAGTAATTCTTTTTCGGTAGTGGTGTAGTTCAATTGTGCCTCGGATAAAGTTTTGCTTGCATAGTAAATCACCACCGGCTTTTTATCAATTCTATGACCCAAAACTGTTCCAATCATGGTGTCACTAACATCACACATAGTCTCAAACGGCTTAGTCCAACCCGGCGGTTGCAAAATCGGTGCTTGCATTAATTTTTCCTTTAAAACATCAAACGCTTGCAAACACTCATTAGTAAAATCAAATACAACATCTTTTAGCAACAAATTGCATAAAGGTTTAGTAATCACACTAAAACCTTTAATAAACCACCGGTAAAACCCAACATGCCCAAAATACGACCTTACCCCTTTTACATTTTTCGGTGGTTGTAATGAAGAAATAACTTTTTTGCTTTATCCACCTCCATTCCCCAACTTGAAACTACGTGACCAAACTCTATACCCTCTTGTACCATCAAATGACTTTTATCCCAACTTAAAACCAAATTAGTCTCGACACAACCTTTTAAAACTTTTTCCAATTCGTCAAGACATCTTTCAAAAGTTGACCCAAAAATTGAAAACTCATCCATAAATACCTCAAGCGAATTCCCTACCATGTCCGAGAAAATACTCATCATACATCGTTGAAACGTGGCCGGGGCATTACAGAATCCAAATGGCATCCGCCTAAAGGCAAAAGTACCATATGGACATGTGAACGTGATTTTGTGTTGATCATCCGGGTGAATTGCAATTTGATTGTATCCCGAGCAATGTTGTAAAAGTCGTTAGGCGGTCCTAGGCGGTCGATTGGGGAGTTGCGAGTACTCGGGAGTAGTCGGGAATTACTCGGAAAATACCTAAGGAGTACTCGGCCGAGGCGGGGAGTACTCAATCTAGGCAGGGAGTAATCGGGGAGTACTCGACCGCCTACTCGGGAGTTTTACAACATTGATCCCGAGTACCCATCCAAAAAACAATAAAATTTTTGAGCCGACAATTTTTCAATAATTTGGTCAATTAAAGGTAATGGAAAATGATCTTTTGAAGTAGCCGCATTTAACTTCCTATAATCGATGCACACTCGCCACCCGGTGACCGGTCGGGTGGCGATTTGTTCACCACTCTCATCTTTAATTACCTGAATGCCGGCTTTCTTTGGGACTACCTGTGTTGGACTTACCCATGCACTATCTGAAATGGGATAGATAATTCCCGCATCCAACTACTTGATGACTTCCTTTTTCACCACCTCTCTCAAGTTGGGATTCAACCTCCTTTGAGTTTCCCGAGTAGCTTTGCATCATCCGTGGTGAGGATTTTGTGCCTGACTATAAATGGACTAATACCCTTCAAATCGGCTATAGTCCACCCAATCGCCGCCTTGTGAGTTTTCAACACTTCCAACAACCCTTCTTCTTGAGCCTCATTAAAGTTAGAGGCAATGATAACCGGCAACGTCTCACCTTCTCCCAAAAACGCATACTTTATAAGACTTGGCAATTCTTTCAATTCTACCTTGGGAGGACAAATCAATGAAGGTTTAGAATCGGAATTGATTTCTGTTGGTAGACTCTCGACCTGATGATTCCACAGTGGTCTTCCTTCTTGCAATGGCAAAGCATCTTGCTTCCTTTCCTCTAAACCCAATGCACAAATGTGAACCTGTTTAGAATCATCACAAACACAAACATCCAACATACCTTCCTCATACTCGTGTGGCACACACCCATCTATAATATCTCCCATGTAAGACCCCGAATCCCGGGAATCCTACAGTTGGTAATCCTGTCCAAATTTCACAAAAATTTAAAACCGAAGCAATTTGTTTTATTCAAACCAATTCAAAGTAATAAACATCGGAAATTAACCAGTATCAAAAACCCTAGAAAACGGGGACATATTCCCAATGTTAAAATAAAATAAAATGTTTCGTTTTATTAGAAGTCCTCGACTAGAAATGCCTTCAACTCCGAGTAGCATCCAGCACGTCCAAGTGGTAACATCCACTTCTTAACCTGAAAATCAATCCAACATAAACACAAAGTCAGCTAGAGCTGAATGAGTTCAAGTTTTCGTAAACAATAATTCATACTCTTATTTCAAAGTTATAGCTCTAAACAAAAGAGAGGATAATAATAAAATAAATAAATTTAGTTCACCAAATAATACATACGTCGTCAAACACACGTACACGGGCCTCTCCACCACGAGTCAAGACTCGAGTAATATATTTGACCCGGACGCGGTAATACCTAAGCACGTGACACGAGCCTCTCCACCACGAGTCAAACCCGAGTAATATATTTGAGTCGGTCACAGCTTACACATCCAAACACATGATACGGGCCTCTCCACCACGAGTACAACCCTAGCAATATATTTGACCCGATCATGGTTTAACATACAACAGGCCTCTTCACCACGGGATTTTAAAACCCGAGTAATATATTTGACCCACGAAAACGATGATCACGCCACACGGGCCTCTCCACCACGGGATTTGAAAACCCGAGTAATATATTTGACCCGGCCGTAATCACCATGCACACACACATCAATAAGCCTACTCACATCATTGTTGGTCACAAGAAACTAAATATCATCACACAACCGTAGGCAATAAGGTAACACATACTCATACATATATATATAATCCCAAAATATACCATATCGTAAGTAAGCCATCCTTAGTCACGAATGGCTAACTAACATCCCTAATCACAGGCCATCGGATAACACATGCACATACGTACATACATACATACATACATACATACATACATACATACATACATATATATATACATATATATATATATCATCCCAAAACATACCGTATTATAAGTAAGCCTATGGGCCATAAGGTAATACATAATAATCAGTCCAATACATGAACTAAGTAAATAGGTGTACTCGTATTCAATTACTACCAAGCCTATTGACATCATCGAGTCTAGACCATAATATGGTATATAACCTTAAGGAATTTAGGACCAAACGAGTCTAAAATATCCTAAGGCACAGAATGTAACTCACACTGGATTTTAACAATTGCACAAACACTATCAAAACAATACAATGACCTTCAAATTATTCTAACGAGTAAAATCGGGTAAAACTGTAATTGAGTGTGTATGCTAGCCCAAAACGTAAAAAGAGTTAAAAGAGGGCATCACGAACTCACCTGACACAAGGCATGAATTCACCATGAGCTAGAGGACCCCTAAGTATCCCCACAACTCAAACGCCTGTCGGTTTACATACAATCATTACTAACGACACCGAAAGGACTCGTTTACCCTACGGGATGTTCTAACGTAGTACAAGTTACCTAAAGCCTCAACCTCATTAAACTCAATCATACCAGCCCCCGGGGCCCTACATTTACCGATATGACACATAGATACTTCTGGGAATAAAGAATTCCCAAATTACCCCTGGAAGCACTAGATGATACTAACACGCGCGTTTAAGAGTTGTTTAGGAAATCAACATCCAACTCAGCCCCGTGTGGACCCAATATGATAAATTCACAGCCAACAAGTCCATACGACGCTACATGAGTCAAATGCGTCGGTAACTCGCAAGTACAACGCACCAACTATTCAATAAACGCGAATGCATGTTGTACCGACCCGTTTGAGTAACCAACAACCAATTCAGCCCAAATACTTATAAAAATGATTTTTCAACAGCCCGTACATCAAACCAAGTTCCCCGAGTTAAATTTGTGGTTAATCACTTCAACCCTCACGTTAAACGCATCAAACTACAATTCTAGTCAACCGAACAATAAAAATCGAACTACAACTAGTTGACCAATCTAACAACCACCAATGAATATGATTTTTAAGTATGATATACTAGACATACCTAGGAAGATTGTGGTGCAAAAACCTCAGCAGAAACTGCCCCAAAACTGCCCAATTGGACAGCCAACCGGTAACCTAAAACAAGCGGTTTAACAATGAATAAACGAGCCATAAGGATGAATTAAGGTGAAAAAGAGTTGTAGACATCAAATACCGACCTGGAATTGAACGTTTGGAGGCCGGGTGATGGCTGGTTGCACGAAAATCGAGAAGGGGGGAGGGGGTAGTGGCGCTGATCGGAGGTGGGTGTTGGGGTTAGGGTTAGATTTTTTTTTTATAAAATATATTAACAATATAATACATTCTGACCCCTCCACTTTACTAAGTGTTGAACATGAAAGAATAGTTAAGTAGGATAAGCTTACAAGGGTGGCAGGAAGCTCTCGGGAGGATGTCGGGTTAAGCCCGAAAGGTGCACACAACACTACAAGGTTAAACCTTTTATCAGAATTTAACGGATGTTACAAGTCTACCCCCCTAAAGATGGGATTCGTCCCCGAATCCCGACACACCGAAACGAGCATGGATTAAGACAATTCAAATCATCACATCATACACAGAACGGGTATAAATAGCACCCCTACTAATGATATCGCACTACCTCCTAGCCAAACAATTACACACGAAAGCTTTCGAGAGGGAGATAAATAGACAGCGAAATTATAACAAATAAAACGATTACAAGAGGTTACCTGAAATGGTGTCCGCATCCTCATTTGCCTCCTTCGTCAAGATACTAAAGGCAATCGCCTTACCCCTCGGTCTTTCTTCCATTTTCCCCTCGAGGAAGTCCCCTGTTCGGATTCCCCCATGCTATTGGTATGGCAATTTGACGCTAAATGTCCAGACCCCCTACATCTGAAACAAGTCAAAGTCGGGCACTCGTAGCTAGCGTGTCCAGTCTTCCCACAACGAAAACAGGGCATAGCCCCGGGCCTGCATTCCCCTTTATGCGATTTCCCGCACTTCCGACATCCATCGCTATACCCCTTACTCTTACGATCCGACATCTCCGTCCTCACTTTCTTCCCAGCCGACACAGAATCATTGCCCCCATAATGTTTGCCAATCTTTTCCAGATTCAGTTGCGCTCACCATCTCTCTCTGTTCATACAATGTACCAGCTAGGGTAACCACCGAATGGAAAGAGCTCATGCCGGTGGTCACCACACCCCTACGAACATCTGCCGGAAGACCCTTCACGTACTTTTTGATTCTTTTACCTTCAGGTGTAACTAGATCGGGACATAAACAAGCCATTTGGTTGAATTTTGTAGTGTACTCTCGATGTGACATATCACCCGCTTCTAAAACTAAGAACTCCTGCTCCATCTTATCTAATTCATGCGGAGGGTAAAAATAGTCATTAACCAACTGTTTCAACTCTTCGCAAGCCATCCTCCTAATAGAACGATTACCCATAGCCTGAGCTAGATTATCCCACAAACACAGCGCCTCGGAACGAAACGAGGCAGTAGCATAAGTCACCATGTCCTTCTCTTTGCACTTACTAACCCTCAATACGGCTTCCATCTCTCTAACCCACTAATGAGCTGCCAACGCATCTTTAGTACCATCGAAAGCGGGAGGGTCGCACTTCTTGAAATCCCCATACGAACAACCTCTAGAAGACACACTAAACGCACGAACTTCTTCCTCCTCCTCACTTGACACTATCACCTCGTCTTCAACCTGAGTCTCTTGACCCTTTCCCTACTTATCCACATTCTTACCATCCATTGACTCTCTTGCAACCCTAACCATCTCAGCAACAATCTCGGGAATAACGCTGTGAAGAACCTGATAAACCTCATCTGCGATGGCCGCGCGTATAGCGGGGCCTAAGGCGGGGTTATCCCCCTCTCCCTGAATCGGGGTCCCTTTTTGCTGCAGAGTCGGGCTTTCTCTCTCAGTCTCGGCATGTGGCCAACGACCACGACCACTAGGACGACCACTCATCACTGTACGAGTATTGGCCATATCCTATTCCTACAAAGACAAAACCCTGACACGGTCAGACCCAAGTAGTATTTAGAACATGGTAGGTAACAGTAAACTACTAATAACGTTGATCAAGTGTTATTAATTGTTTACTTTACCCGCCCATCCTAAGCACCCCCTGCCCCTAACCATATTAGTATTCCATCTAACACTTAAGCAGTTATTCACAAAATGAAATCTAAAACTTGTAAGAATGACTAAATAATTAAAATTTACCTCTAGGCGTGCAACTACTCGCGATTGGCATTTCTAGTCCCTTCACTTACAATTCGAGTCCAAGCATTCGAGAATGCTGGGATCCAGCGAACCATGGCTCTAATACCAACTTGTAAGACCCCGAACCCCGGGAATCCTACAGTTGGTAATCCTGTCCAAATTTCACAAAAATTTAAAACCGAAGCAATTTGTTTTATTCAAACCAATTCAAAGTAATAAACATCGGAAATTAACCAGTATCAAAAACCCTAGAAAACGGGGACATATTCCCAATTTTAAAATAAAATAAAATGTTTCGTTTTATTAGAAGTCCTCGACTAGAAATGCCTTCAACTCCGAGTAGCATCCAGCACGTCCAAGCGGTAACATCCACTTCTTAACCTGAAAATCAATCTAACATAAACACAAAGTCAGCTAGAGCTGAGTGAGTTCAAGTTTTCGTAAACAATAATTCATAGTTTTATTTCAAAGTTATCGCTCTAAACAGAAGAGAGGATAATAACAAAATAAATAAATTTAGTTCACCAAATAATACATACGTCGTCGAACACACGTACATGGGCCTCTCCACCATGAGTCAAGACTCGAGTAATATATTTGACCCGGACGCGGTAAGACCTAAGCACGTGACACGAGCCTCTCCACCACGAGTCAAACCCGAGTAATATATTTGACTCGGTCACAGCTTACACATCCAAACACGTGATACGGGCCTCTCCACCACGAGTACAACCCGAGTAATATATTTGACCCGATCACGGATTAACATACAATAGGCCTCTTCACCACGGGATTTTAAAACCCGAGTAATATATTTGACCCGCGAAAACGATGAACACGCCACACGGGCCTCTCCACCACGGGATTTGAAAACCCGAGTAATATATTTGACCCGGCCGTAATCACCATGCAAACATACATCAATAAGCCTACTCATATCATTCTTAGTCACAAGGAACTAAATGTCATTACACAACCTTAGGCAATTATTTAACACATACTCATACATATATATATATATATATAATCCCAAAATATACCATATCATAAATAAGCCATCCTTAGTCACGAATGGCTAACTAACATCCCTAATCATAGGCCATCGGATAACACATGCACATACATACATACATATATATATATACCTATATATATATATATATATATGTGTGTGTGTGTGTGTGTATATATCATCCCAAAACATACCGTATTACAAGTAAGCATATGGGCCATAAGGTAATATATAATAATCAGTCCAATACATGAACTAAGTAAATATGTCTACTCATATTCAATTACTACCAAGCCTATTAACATCATCGAGTCTAGACCATAATCAGGTATATACCGTTAAGGATTTATGACCAAACGAGTCTAAAATATCCTAAGACACAGAATGTAACTCACACTGGATTTTCATAATTGCACAATTGTTGGGACCAGGACCTTTGATCCTCGAAATTCAAATATCGTTGGCAACTGTTAGCAGGACTAAGGATCCTCAGTGGTTCAAGGATCCTCAACAGTCAATTTATGTGATATTCTAATATATTATTTGCAGATAAAACACGTGTTTACTAGAAATTCCTATTCTTGCGGACGAAGTATTTTACCTGGTCTTCCCCTCTCGTCCAAGCTCTTGAACGGTCAAGTTGAAGAAGTAAACAAACGTGGCCGGAATTATAGGAGTTAGTTAGTTAGTTTACGTTATGATCTTTGTATTTATATACTAAACCTTGGCTGATCAATCATAACACACAACACTCAAGCACACTTAGAACTCTTAGCATAAACACCCTGTAATCACGATCAGCTATTATTCCACCATTTGTAATCTTTTTAAGCTCAATATAATTGGTAGTGATAGTTTTCACTACCCGAGGTTTTTGTGCCAGCGGGATACTAGTTACCAAGGGCTTTTCCTCGTATAAATCTTCGTGTTTCATTACCTATAATCGTTACTTTGATTATATTGTTCATACAAGCACCAATCCTCATATACGAATTTGGTTACGTGATCCTTAGATTGATTTTTGACCAAAACAATTTGGCGCCCACCATGGGGCTATTGGTGCTTTAATCCCAAAAATCCTTACCTTTATTCAATCCTTTGTTATCACTTACTCAATGGCCTCTCAAGGAAAAGCTATTCCTACAACCGCTGCTTCAAGTGTCCTGGCTCAAGTAACTTTACCACCGCTACCTGGCACTACGAAGCTACAAAGGCCAGTAGCGGTTACTCAGAAGAAGGAGACTGCTGTTTTCTCTGGATCAAAATCCACTACTGTTCCCCAAACGGTAACCGCTAACAATGACATCTCTGTTTTGTATTCACAGATGAGGAGCTATATGGAGCAGCAGAACAAGACTAATTAGAGGATCCTCTACGAGATCGAGGAAATCAGGAGGACAAAGAAGGCCGCTGAAAATACAAGCTCCATTATGCCGACGATGCTTGATTTCAGCACTCCGGATTTCTTGGACCAAAGGTGCCCAACATCCACGTATCCTCAGCAAGGATCCTCGGACCTCTCCCAAAGAAAATTCTCTGATCAATATTCGCAAGGATCCTCCATCCTTCAACAAGGATCTTTGGGTCAACCCTTGAGATCCTCCAATCACCTTTCTCAAGGATCCTCAGCCTTCCAATCCGAACCCTCTGGATTTTATCAAGGATTCTCCACCCATCAACTCCAAGGATCCTCAACCTTTCAACCAGGATCCTTGGACTTCCAAACAAGATCTATTATCCATCAGCATCCGAAGTCCTACTATCCTTATGGAAAGGAACCTCTGAAGGAACCCCAATTCAGGCCATTGGAGATCCATGAAGGCGATTTCATACCCATACAAACTACTGCTCCTACTGGACCAACTACTGATTTCGAAACAATATATCCCGGACGCAGCTATGGATTTAGATCTTTTGATCACGTAAAAGGTAACCTTTATGATAATCCGTCTTTTGGCGCTAACCATGCTAGTATGCAGGATACTGGGATCAACCAAACCATAGCCCGTGAGCTACAGAAGCTCAAGGATATGATTTCGAGTGTGCCTGGAGTCATAAAACCTATTCCCAAAGTACCTGCAAGAAGCCATAACATGTCCAGGTTTGCTCCACCAATTTGCGATGCCGAGATACCAAAACGCTTCACTGCTCCTAGTATGAAACCATATGATGGATCCACGGATCCTGAGGAACACATGGCCCTATATCGAGAAAGGATGGAAATAAATCCAATCCCGGACAGATTGAAAGAAGCTTGCCTGTATAAAGGCTTTGGCTCAACCCTCACTGGATCCGCCCTTAAATAGCTGCTAAGTCTTCCTCCTTACTCTATTACTTTCTTTTCTCATTTAATCAACCTACATAATAGTCAATTTTCATGCAGTAGATCTTTCAAAAAATTAACTAGTGATTTTTATAGAGTTGTCCAACCTCGTGAGGAACCTCTTAGGCAGTTCCTTACAAGGTTTGGAAGAGAGGCTTTGGAAATCCCAAATTTGGATGTCCCAACAGCTGTTGAGGCATTCAAAATGGGGTTACAGAAGGACTCTCCATTTTATCAGGATCTTGTGATGACCCCTTGCAGGAATTTAGATGAAGTGCAAAATAGAGCTTTGAGATTCATCGGGTTGAAGGAGGATCAAAGAATACAAGATCGACTAAGCACTCCGGTGAAAAAGGAGTCTCAAGACAAGAAGCAAGGACCCGACTTCAGAAACAGCAACTCTAAGCCATACAATAAACCAAATGGCCAGAAGATCAAATATTGTAGAAAAGGAGGAGGACGATGAAGATTGTCTAACCATATCTGATTACTGCTTCTCCGTAGATATGGGAGGAGTGATGCTCGCTGTTAGGAACTTGGGCAACAAAGCAAGATGGCCGAGAAAAAATGAGAAGGCACCGCTCCCCAAAGATAAATCGAAATGGTGTGCCTTTCACAAAGACTTCGGCCATACGACAGAAGATTGCATAGCCTTGAGAAAGGAGATAAGCTACCTCCTCAGCAAAGGTCACCTTAAGGAACTCTTCGGAAGAAAAAAGCCAAGGAATCAGAATCCTGAACCAGTTCCGGAAAAGGCTGCTCCACCTCCCCCAGACGCTCAAGTTATCAACACGATCTCTGGAGGATCCGATATATGCGAAACTTCCTACTCGACTGCAAAGAAGTACGCCAAAGAGTGCAAACAGAGAATGGTGAAAGGCCAATCAAGACTTCTACAACAGTCGAGCAAAGAATCATCTCCTTTGATGAGGATGATCGAGTCAATGTCCAGGATCCTCATCATGATGGTTTAGTCATTACTTTGTTTATTTCTAACCATTATGTGCGCATGATACTTATTGATTGAGGAAGTTCAGTTAACATCATCCAACTAGAAGTCCTTCGAAGGATGAATATCCCTGAGGCAGAAATTGTCCAATGATCCTCAGTCCTTGTAGGATTCAGTGGGGAAACAAAGAATACATTGGGGGGACATCAAACTACCCACATATATAGAGGGAGTAAATTCTATTCAAAAATTTTATGTTATCGATTCCTTATCTTGTTGCAATGTTATTCTTGGCAGGCCATGGATACACGAAATGAAGGTGGTTCCCTCCACTTACCATCAATGTGTGAAGCTACCTACCCCATGGGGAATAGTGAAGATCGAAAGTGATCAGCAAGACGCTAAGGATTGCTACACTTCCTCAATGAAGTCTACAAAAAAGTTGAGGGAGGCATAGCAATCACAGAAAACAAGGAGAAATGTCATGGAAACTGGGGAACAAGACTCCAAAGAAGTGGTCTTGTATCCTGAGGATCTTGACGGCAAGGTCCTGATAGGCATTGAAATGCAAGAATCTATTTAGAAAGATCTAGTATCCTTCCTAAAACGAAGAAAGTCAACCTTTGCGTGGAAGCACGAGGACATGACATGTATTTCTAAAGATGTTATAACCCATAAACTTGGCATTGATCCCTCTTTTAGGCCCATTCATCAAAAAAGAAGGAAATTTGCACCAGAGAGAAATGTTCATTCAAGAAGAGGTACAGAAACTACTAAAGGCAGGTATGATTAGAGAAGTAAAATATCCAAAATGGTTAGCCAATGTGGTTTTAGTCCAAAAGAAAAATGGAAAGTGGAGGGAATGTGTCGATTTTACTGACTTAAACAAGGCATGTCCCAAGGATCCTTTCCCTCTTCCCCACATTGACTCCATGGTGGATGCTACCGCAAGGCATGAAATGTTACCTTTATTGATGCTTCCTCGGGATTTCTACAAATCCAGATGGAACCATCTGATCAAAAAGATACAGCATTTATAACCCCTACGGGTATATATTGTTATATTGCTATGCCGTTTGGTCTTAGAAATGCAGGTGCTACATATCAAAGACTAGTCAATATGATGTTCAAGGAACAGTTGGGAGAGACCATGGAAGTCTACATCAACAACATGGTGGTAAAATCAAAGAAGGCAGAGGATCACCTTAAAGATCTGGAAGTGGCATTTGACATCCTCGATAAATAAAACATGAAGCTAAACCCGGCTAAATGTGTATTTGGTGTCAAAGCCGGAAAATTCTTAGGATATTTAGTAACCAAAAAGGGGATAGAGGCGAGTCCAGAGAAAATCAAAGCCATCTTAAACCTCAGGTCCCCAAAAATGTCAAAGAGGTACAAAGATTAACGGGAAGGGTGGCAGTGCTTAACAGGTTCATATCAAAATCCTCGGAAAGATGTAAAGATTTTTATGACACCCTGAGGAAAAACAAGAAATTTGAATGGACAGAGAAACATGAAGCCGCTCTCACCGCTCTGAAGGATTATTTATCCTCAGCACCAGCTTTGATGAAACCATTAGATGGAGAACCATTGATCCTCTATCTGGCCGTTTCCCTCACCGCCTTGAGTGCAGTCTTGGTAAAAGATTACGAAGGTAGTCAACATCCCATTTATTATGTAAGTAAAAGTCTCCTCGATGTTGAGTCCAGGTACTCTCATCTAGAAAAACTTATTCTTGCTTTGATTATGGCCTCAACTAAGTTAAGAGATTACTTTGAAACACATAGTATTATTGTCAAAACCAATTATCCCATAAAAAATATCCATAGAAAACTAGAAATGTCGGGTAGAATGGCCAAGTGGGCAATAAAATTAAGTGCATATGATATTGGATATGAACCTAGAAATGCAATTAAGTCGCAGGCACTAGCAGACTTTGTGGCCAATTTCAGTAGTGACATAGAAGAACAAGCCAATCTTGAAGTTCGACAGCTTGAAGAGGCCGAGGATCCTTGGATACTCTTCACTAATGGAGCCTCAAATGTCAAAGGAACATGATTGGGAATACTACTAAAATCGGCACAGGGGGACATACTACCCCATTCAATAGCTTGTGAATTTTAATCCACTAACAACGAGGCAGAATATGAGGCACTTATCGCAGGTATACAACTAGCCAAAGGTATGAAAATCAAGTATCTTCAAATTTTTGTAGATTCATTGTTAATTGCTAATCATTTTAATGGCTCATACGCAGTCAAATGTGATAAACTAATTAAATATTTAGATATAGTAAAGGATCTTGGAGGATCCTTCGATTATTGTACAATTACGCAGGTACCAAGAGAGGAAAATGCTGGGGCCGACGCCTAGCAAACCTGGCTTCGGTTTTGAAGCTCCCAGAGAACATAAAAATTCCTATCATCCACGTCCTATCCCCTGCAATTGAGGAATACCGAGCAATGGAGATAGACGGTAGCCTACACACAGATCCTAAGGATCATTTTCTTGATCATTCATCCTGGAATCTTCCGATATTGAAGTATATTCAAGATGGAGAAATCCCGAAAGAAGAGAATTCCAAAGCCTTTAGGGCCTATAAGAAATCCCTTGCAGGTCCATATTTAAGATGCATCAAAGGATCCGAGATCCAAGAAGTACTGAAGGATTTCCATGAAGGAGATTGTGGAAACCATACAGAGGGGAGCATTATTCTCAAGGATTCTAAGAACTGGGTACTTCTGGCCTACAATGAAGAAGGATGCTATGGAATATTCTAGGAAGTGCGATGCTTGTCAGAGGCATGGCAATATTCTACATCAACCGGCAGAACCCTTATATCCTATTGTCTCTTCGTGGCCATTCATGAAATGGGGAATGGACATAGTGGGTAAACTCCCTACAACTCCTGGAGGAAAAGTCTTCATGTTAGCAATGACAGACTACTTCTCTAAATGGATCGAAGCCGTGGCTTTCCCTCAAGTTAGGGAAAATGAAGTTATATCCTTTATAAAACGTAACATTATAACTAGATTTGGAATTCCTTCTGAAATTATATGTAATAATGGTTCCCAATTTATTGGGAAAATAACTACTAACTTTTGTGACAGTTGGGGAATCAGAATGATCACTTCAACGCTAGACCATCCACAAGCAAACGGCCAAGCAGAATCAAGCAACTAAGTCATCATCAACAACCTAAAAGAAAAAGCTTGGAGCAAAGAAAGGAAAATGGGCTGAAGAACTACCCTATGTGCTCTGGGCAGATAGGACAACTCCGAAGAATGCCATTGGACAGACGCCATTCTGATTAGTCTTTGGAGCTTAGGCAGTGATCCCCACTGAAATGGTGTACCCAACAGCTGGAACAAGCATCCGTGATTCTCAAAGAAATGACGAAAATCTTGTCCAAGATCTAGATACTGTGGAAGAACTTAGAGATCAGGAAGATTCAGGATAGCAGCCTACCAACAAAAGATGGCTGGTGCTTACAACAAGAATATCAAAATTAGAAGATTTGAGGTTGGAGACTTAGTCCTTCGAAAGGCGTTCCAAAACACAACTAATCCATTCGACGGGAAGTTGGCACCCAAATGGGATGGTCCCTATCTAATTGAAGCCGAAGCAGGAAAGGGGGCATATCGTTTGGTGAATATGGAAGGTGACATGCTCCCAAGGGCTTGGAATGCAATTCATCTAAAGAAGTATTTTTATTGATCAGGATCCTGGATCCTAATCAATTGCTTCAATCCGATACTTGGTAAAATTTTACTTTATATTGATTTTCACATTGTATTCTTGTCGTGTCAAATGTGTCAAGTTGCAGAAATGCCGAGCAATAGGGCCCTCAAGTGGAAAAAACGGGTTGGCCAACTCTCTCCTAAGTTTAATCGGCCTTGTCGCCAGGTTTCTAAGGTCTTCACCTTATCTCCCGAATTAAGGTTTCTACACCCTCGCCTGCATCGCATGATTAACCAGGTATAATTGGAGGCTGTGGGACCAGTGCACTATAAGTGGCTGACAATTTCATGGCTGAAAATTATATCTTGGATCCTACGAATTAAATGGTAGACGTACCATATACACAACTTAAGGTCAACGCCGGGTTAGGCTCGTCACCGCGTACAATTGGGCCAACGCCAAGGATCGGCTCGTCGCTCGTATTTATTGGGCTTGTCCCCACGTTTTGGGCTTGTCCCCATGATTTATTGGGCTCGTCCCCACGATTTATTAGGCTCGTCCCCATGATTTATTGGGCTTGTCCCCATGATTTACTGGGCTTGTCCCCACGTTTTATTGGGCTTGTCCCCACGATTTGCTGGGCTTGTCCCCAAGATAGTTGGAATTTAATCCAGCTTTTCTAACTATTATATCCTCTTTTGATGATTTGTTTTGACAGGAAAATATCTTAAAGAAAAACGTTCTAAGGATTGAAAATCCTTTATCCTAGTGACACGAGTTATAAGGCAGGAATCAAAAGAGTTATATTATCATAGACGACATAAAAAGGTGATCCGGGCTTCACCAGCAAAATGTGGACCATCCACCCAGATCAGGTTACATGAAACTTAACATATGTCCATACGAAAACAAAAGAAAAGAAAGGCGATTAAGGTTTCATCCCCAAAACAGAGGATCCCTCCACCTTAGCCACCTTTCAGAATTGTCTTAAGGATCATTGATCCTAAGGATTACAAATACTATTGTCCACATAAAACCATCAACAAAAACCATTTAAACTTCGTAAAAATTAGGCTCCGGCCTTGTCTTCATATCCTTCATCGCCCATTGTCATCAGCTACTCCTTAGCCACATCACCATCACCTTCACCAACCTCCTTGACCTCCAATGCATCATCCTTAACCCCGCTCGTCCCAGCATCCTCGATCCTTTTCTCAGTTCCTGCATCCTCTCTCTCTTCACCAAAGCAAGCCAATGCCTTCTCCCACATAGCCATATTCCAAATGGACCTATCGAAGTTAAGATCCTCAGCCTCCGCAGCCATCTTGATCCTAGCCGTTAACACCACCTTGCTAGCCCACACCTTGGCCTGCTCGGTAACCTCAACCACTTACTCCTGAGCTCGGGTGTCAGCCAGAGCCAGCTTATCCTCCAGGGTGTCCTTCTCGGTCTAAAGTTCCATGATCAGCTTATCCTTTAAGGATATCCCAGCACGATACTTGGCCAGTTCCCTCTCAGTGTTGGCCACGTTTTCATCATACAGAACCTTGAAATTGGCCACATCCTATAGAAAGAAAGCGAATCAATAACATAGCCAAACCATCTATACGTGAGGAGAAAGGATCCTTACCTTCGAGAGCTGATCGAACACATCCTGGGCACTGTGGATCTCCACGTCAGGATCTCGTTTTCTTTTCATGCTAGCCTTGGAATGGGTAGTCATGGTCTTCGGTGGTGCGAGGCTAGAACTTTTGGAAGATGGTGCCTGTCAACATCTTCCAACTGGAATTGACCCAACAAGTTCTTGTACAGTTTGGATGATGATTTCTGTGCACCTGTGTGAAAAAATATAAGTTCTTTATGACCTATTGCCTTTTTTATTTTTACTCTATTTATAATTAAAGAACAAACTCTAACTTACTAGACATGGTTTCTGAAGAACTTGCAGTTTCCTTGTCCGAATCTCTTATCTCTTCAATAACAGTCTTGAAAGTCCTATCAAAAGGATCCAGAGACAGGAACACCTTCGCCCTTTTAACACCGTCTGGATCAGCAGCAAGTTCTGAGAAGTTGGATACTGCACAAGAAACAACAAGTCTACGGTTAGTTAATCAATAAAACAAGTACCACTTATCCTCTGGATCCACTATCCTACCCTTCAGGATCCAGCGAGACGGTAATGAATTCCCTTTTGGAATACTGTCTCTTAAAACGAAAAAGAACTGGTTCTTCCAACTTTAGTCGTTGTGAGTGGTCTTGTTGATCGGTAGAGGCTGAAAGGGTTTACTTTTGAAGAGAAATCTGCTAGAACCATGAGTTACGATGCTATACAAGTAAGAAAGGGCTGGAAGATTGAAATCAAGATCTTGCTCTATAATCAGTCTCTCAAGGGTATGCAAAGTCCTCCACATCATCGGAATGGCTTGGATATAGCTGAGACCGGTGAAGGAAAAGAAGGTAGTTGTAAGGTCAGGAAATGGATACGAAAAGCCGAGAAGGAATGGGAGTGCTGGAAAACAAACCCAATCAGAAGAAACACAATCGCTCCTTAATCGGGAGTCATACGCTCTAAACACTGTTCCTTCAGGGAAACATTTGTAGATTCTCTGGATTTCTTCGTTGGTGAATTTGCAGATCTCGGAAACTGGATCTTTAAGAAGATGTTGCGTCTGGAGTTCAGGAACAAAATCTTTAGGGCTCGAACTAAAGGAAGCTTTTCGATTTCTTCTATGCATTGTGATAGAAGGATGAGAAAGATAAAGGAGATAATAGAAAAAGAAAGAAGGATACCTGATGGTTATGCCGGAATTACGCTTATAATCCGATGAAGAAGGAAGATATAAGGGTTTGAGTCTATTAAGTAGGCGTAATTATTTGGTGGCAGGCGACGGTCACATCCACTCTTAATCGACGGTTACGGTGCACTCTTATCAGGATAAACATGACAGTTGTTCCCCATTCACACCTATCATGTTTGGAGGCAATTGTTGGGACTAGGATCTTAGATCCTCGAAATTCAAGTATCGTTGGCAACTGTTAGCAGGACTAAGGATCCTCAGTGGTTCAAGGATTCTCAACAGTCAATTTATGTGATATTCTAATATATTATTTGCAGATAAAACACGTGCTTACTGGAAATTCCTATTCTTGCGGACGAAGTATTTTACCTGGTGTTCCCCTCTCGTCCAAGCTCTTGAACGGTCAAGTTGAAGAAGTAAACAAACGTGGCCGGAATTATAGGAGTTAGTTAGTTAGTTTACGTTATGATCTTTGTATTTATATACTGAACCTTGGATGATCAATCATAACACACAACACTCAAGTAGCATAAACACCCTGGAATCACGATCAGCTATTATTCCACCATTTTTAATCTTTTTAAGCTCAATATAATTGGTAGTGATAGTTTTCACTACCCGAGGTTTCTGTACCGGCGGGATACTAGTTACCAAAGGCTTTTCCTCGTATAAATCTTCGTGTTTCATTACCTATAATCGTTACTTTGATTATTTTTTTCATACAAGCACCAATCCTCACATACGAATTTGGTTACGTGATCCTTAGATTGATTTTTGACCAAAACAACAAACATTATCAAAACAATACAATGACCTTCAAATTATTTTAACGAGTAAAATCGGGTAAAACTGTAATTGAGTGTGTATGCCAGCCCAAAACGTAAAAAGAGTTAAAACAGGGCATCATGAACTCACCTGACACAAGGCACGAATTCACCATGACCTACAGGACCCCTAAGTATCCCCACAACTCAAACGCCTGTCGGTTTACATACAATCATTACTAACGACACCGAAAGGACTCGTTTACCCTATGGGATGTTCTAACGTAGTACAAGTTACCTAAAGCCTCAACCTCATTAAACTCAATCATAACAGATCCCGGGCCCTACATTTACCGACATGACCCATAGATACTTCTGGGAATAAAGAATTCCCAAATTACCCCCAGAAGCACAAGATGATACTAACACGCGCGTTTATGAGTTGTTTAGGCAATTAACATCCAACTCTGCCCTGTGTGGACCCAATATGATAAATTCACAGCCAACAAGTCCACACGACGCTACACTAGTCAAATGGGTCGGTAACTCGCAAGTACAACGCACCAACTATTCAATAAACGCGAATGCACATTGTACCAACCCGTTTGAGTAACCGACAACCAATTCAGCCCCAATACTTATAAAAATGATTTTTCAACAGCCCGTACATCAAACCAATTTCTCCCGAGCTGAATTGGTCGTTAATCACTTCAACCCTCGCGTTAAACGCATCAAACTACAATTCTAGTCAACCGAACACTAAAAATCGAACTACAACTAGTTGACCAATCTAACGAACACCAATGAACATGATTTTTAGGTATGATATACTAGACATACCTAGGAATATTGTGGTGCAAAAACCTCAGCCGAAACTGCCCCGAAACTGCCCAATTGGACAGCCACCCGGTAACCTAAAACAAGCGGTTTAACGACGAATAAACGAGCCATAAGGATGAATTAAGGTGAAAAAGAGTTGTAGACATCAAATACTAACCTGTAATTGAACGTTTGGAGGCGGGGTGATGGTTGGTTGCACGAAAATCGAGAGGGGGGAGGGGGTAGTGGCGCCGATCGGAGGTGGGTGTTGGGGTTAGGGTTAGATTTTGTTTTTTATAAAATATATTAACAATATAATACATTCTGACCCCTCCACTTTACTAAGGATTGCACATGAAAGAAAAGTTAAGTAGGATAAGCTTACGAGGGTGGCAGGGAGCTCTCGGGAGGATGCCGGGTTAAGCCCGAAAGGTGCACACAACACTACAAGGTTAAACCTTTTATCGGAAATTAACGGATGTTACATCCCATAAAACATTCTTCAGTAGCCAATGAATTAGTAACATTAGTAAACACAGTTTTCTATTTCCAAAGGTCATGTCAACTGTACCAAACCGACAATCAATAATAGCATGAGCAGTGTTTAAAAACGGCCGACCCAATATAACATTTTGTTGTTGTGTTGGGTCAACCGACGAGTAATCCAAAACCAAAAAGTCAACAGGATCCTATACTTTTACAATAACATCCCGCACAATCCCCCGAGGAAGTTTATGAGAAAAATCAGCCAATACAACTATGGTCTCAACTCGTTTAAGTGGACCAAAATCGTATTGGTCATACAAACCCCCGGTAAGATACTCACACCCGCTCCAAGATCCAATAACGCCCGTGACATTTGAAAGTCACCCACTTGAATGTAAATCAAGGGCGCTACCGGGTCTTGAAGCTAAGGTGGGAGGTCACCCTAAAGAATTACACTCACTCGTTCAGTTAAATCAACCCGTTTAGGAACTTTTTATTGTCTTTTCTGAGTACACAATTCTTGTAAAAGATTTGCATACGCGGGTACTTATTTTATTGCCTCAAGTAAAGGAAGATTGACTTTAACCTGTTTGAATACCTCCCACGTCTCCTCCTTTTGAGGACCCCTTTTTAAAAACACATTTTTCTTACCGGGATCGATCAAAGCAGAAGGAAATGGAATTGGAACCTTTTTCACTTCCTTATTTTTATCGTTTAAAATCTCATTTTGACCTGAATCTTTGTTTGAAAATGTGGATGGTTTAGGGGGTTGGATGGGTGAAGATTGTTCATCTTCACTTTCTACCCCCGTCACATCCTCTACCGCACCTTCAACTAATTCCGGTGTGGTATTGATTTTAAACTCCTTACCACTTCTTAAAACACTTACATGATTAATCGGCACAATGCGAGAGGTAGTATGAGTAGGGTTCACCTTGGTGTCACTCGGGAGTTGACCTTTATTCTTCTTCAAGTTGGATACTTCGGTTGCAAGTTGGCCCATTTGAGTTGTTAATGATTGGATGGCCCTGTCACAAATTTCATTTTTTGAAAACGAGCTTCATCCAATTGATTCCTCTTCTGCATCTGATGTGTTGTAAAACACACGTATTTTTGGCACGTTTTATCTACGTATTATATTATATTTTATATGTTTTAACTCGTTTTAGATAGGTTTTACATCCATTTATTAATCTTGTACGTTTTGGGTATAAGAAAGGTAAAAACCGGGACTTTTCGAGCATTCTACGAGCATTTTACGCATACGTTTTCAAGTAAACAACTCAAGGCCCGACCCGTATGCATCATGGAGGCCCAAGACCATATTATATTATATTATATAAAAAATAAAAACCCTAGAGCTTACCAGAAGTTCCGATCGCAGCAGAGCAGGAAGAAAGAAAAGAGAAAAAGTTTTTTGGAGCTAGGGTTTGATCGTGTAGCAGCTAGGGAAGGAAGAAGACACAAGAACCAAGCCTCGGGAAGGTTTTTCATCAGTTGTAGCAGCCAAGAACAGCCCAGAATTCATTCATATCCTTACATCTTTTTCATTGTTCATATACTTTGATTTACTTGTTCAATTGATTAGTAGTTTTGCAATTACTTGGGATATTGACTTGTTATTGATTAGTATTGGTTATTGAATGTTTTGATTGATGTTTAAGATGAGTTTAATGATGCTTTTATTTAATGTTCATGGCTGTCCAAAGATGATTATTGGCTAAACTTGTTAGTTCTACCTAGGAATGATGATTCTTGTCAGTGTTTGATGAGCTTTTTGGATTGTTTGATTGATTGACTTGAATTGTTATTGTAAAGTTTGATTTAGACATGAAATAGGTTGTGTTTAAGGGCTGGAAATTTTGGTGATTCATTGCATAAACCCCGTGTGTCGGTTGATTAGTTTTGTATTGATTGATCGGTGCATTGTTTGATTCTAGACTTTGGGTTTAGGGTTTGTTTGCGGTAGGTACAACCGTAGGGTTTTGTTACAGGATTAATTGGATTAAGTACAGCGGTTAAACACCTTTCTTGAGACCGAGAGGTGATAGGAAGTTAGGGTTGTCTCATTGCCTTTGCATGCTAGAATAAGGATTGCGCGAGGGCGAGTTCGTTTCTTGTCAGGTTTAGGTGTTTGAGCGACTAGTTGATCTATTTTGGTTTAAGTTGAATTGTTCCTCTATCCTTGGTTGTGTAGTATTCATTGCCATTAGGGTCGAGTGTTGGTGAGACCGAGAGGCGATCCTTCATTAGAACACGTTAGCAATTGTTTCCCGGTTTGGTCGTTTTAGGCGATTTTGAGTAGTTTAGGCTTGTTGATTGAGACCGAGAGGTAATCCAGTGAGCCCGAGCGATCCTTAGTCGTGTCATCTTTAGGTACCGGTGTCTATATATCATTCAATCCATTAGCTTGTTAGACCTACAATTTGATTCAGACCTAGGTAGACGTTTTCTCCATCCTAAGTTAACATAGTTAGTTTTCCGTTAAGTTTTCTATTTTTGGTAAGTTTTGTTAGTTACTCCAGTTAGTTCAGTTAAGTTAAAAGAAATCAAAAATCAATATAATATTATTTTAAGGTAGGTCTTGTCTAGGGTTAGTGATCTTTAGCGTTCTAACGTGTCCACGTATTCGATACTCGGACTTCCTAAGTCTATAATACTTGCGATCGGTACACTTGCCGGTTGTGTGTGGTTTTAGGATTTTCGTTTTAATATTAAAGCTTAGTTGTGAGGGTCATTATTATAGGGTTATTAGACACACATCATGTTTTTGGCGCCGTTGTCGGGGAGACGGTTTTAGGCGTTTTGAGAGCAATCCGAGTTAGGACTTATCTTTTGTGCTACTTGTAATTATTTTTTGTTTTATTTTGCTTATTTGTTAGAATAGTTTAGATAATCTTATTTCTAATTATACTATTTATGTGACAGACTCGATCTCGTGGACCACCCGACACTGAAGCATTTCCCGAGCCAGAGAGAGAGTTTCGTGAAAGACATCGTCCCGTTTCACCCTCGTCCACTTCTTCATCCGTTGACCCCGACGATATGGATAGGATCATGGGCGACATTCCACCACCGAGGAGGACAGTTGCGGACCGGGCCCGACCGGCCAATGCTAGCGCGAGATCCAGCATCGCACCACCCGCCATTGGAGTTGCGACGAACTGGCAGATCCCGTCGAACATTTTGAATACCATTGCTCATTCTGCTCAGTTTCACGGGTTGCTTCATGAGAACCCGCACTCTCATCTCACCCGCATCGTGCGAATCTGCGACACTTTCCATCTTGCGGGCGTTTCCGAAGACGCCGTTAAGCTCCGCGTCTTTCCGTTTTCACTCGCTGATCGAGCGAGTCTATGGCTCGAGTCCCTCCCACAGGGCTCTATAGCTACTTGGGCTACCATGCAGACCCAATTTCTTGAAAAATACGATCCTCCGGCTAAGGCCGCCCGTTTGCGTAACCAGATACATTCTTTTCAGATGGAGGACACCGAGAGTTTTTACGAGACCTGGGAGTGGTTCAAGAATCTGTTAGCTTTTGTGCCCCAACCACGGCTTGCAAGATTGGGCGGTCGTCGAAAAGTTCTACAATGGAGTGACGTACGCGACGCAGAGTATGCTCGACACGGCGGCGGGAGCAAATCTGTTGACAACAAAGGACCCCGATGAGTGTATCGCTTTATTCAATGGGTTAGCTATGAGTGGGTACCAGAGACCACCCACCAGAGAAGGTAAGACCGTTGATTCCATCTCATGAGGCATGCATTCGGTGGACACGACCACCGCACAGACGGCACATGTCGAGGCGTTGGCGAAGATGGTAAAGGACATGCAGACGAAGAGTAAATTGTGTGAGATCTGCAGAGGTGGGCATGATACCGTTCAATGCCCAGTCAGTTCCCAAGAGGAGGCCGTAGACTTCGTAGGAAATCCAAACCGAAATCCAAATTCTTTCAATTCTTATAATTCGGGATGGAGGGGAAATCAGAACTCCAACTGGAGGAGCGGCAACCAGTCCGGTTTTTAGCAGCGTCAGAGCCTATTTCAGGATGCCGGTGAGGGAGCGAGTAGTGGGGAGAAGAAGCCCACTTTGGAGGAGATGATGATACAACAAACACAGATGTTGTCGCAGCTTATGACGCGTGAGGATTCCCGACACAAGGAGATGCAGGAGAAGTTTCGAGAGCACGAGCAGTTCATGAGGAATCAGGCAGCGTCAATTCAGAATCTCGAGCGGCAGATGGGGGAGATTGCCAGTAGATTAAATGAGAGGCCGCAGGGTACGCTACCGAGTAATACCGAGCAGAACCCGAGAGGATTCGTGAAGGCTGTGACGACGAGGAGCAGTGCAGGGGCACAAGATGAGCCCGTGATTCAGCAGAGGTCTAGAGGAGGAGTTGTCGAGGTGCCTGCAGTCGATGGAGAGGAGTAGGTGGATGAGGAAATTCAGATGTCCCCGCCGGCCCAGGTGCATCAGAGGAGCATCCCAGGGAGTTCAGCACAGGCCGAGAGACAGGAATCACCGAGCTAGCCACCGATAGTTTACAAACCCCGATTGCCATACCCCGGGAGAGTCCGTAGAGATAAAGATGAGGAGCAGAACTCCAAATTCCTTGATCTTTTGAAGCAGCTTTACCTCAATATCCCATTCCTTGAGGCACTCACTCAGATGCCTAAACACGCGAAGTTCCTTAAGGATATTCTCTCGAACAAGGAGAAGTTAGCTGAGGCCGCTTCCACCTCTTTGAGTGCTAATTGTTCTGCTATCTTACAGAGGAAGCTACCAGAGAAGAGAGTCGATCCAGGGAGTTTCACAATTCCCTGCACCTTGAGTGATGATACAATGGTTCATGCGCTGGCTGATCTTGGTGCCAGTATCAATCTCATGCCGTATTCTGTGTATCGCAAGCAGGGTTTAGGCGAACCGAGGCCTACCAGGATGAGTATCCAGCTTGCTGATCGTTCCGTGAAGTATCCACGTGGGATTGTTGAGAACATGCTCATTCGCATTGGTAAGTTCATTTTCCCGGTGGACTTCGTTATTCTTGACATGAATGGGGATGATAATGTTCCACTCATTTTGGGCAGACCTTTTCTGGCCACCGCACATGCGTTGATCGATGTTCGCGATGGCAAACTAATCCTTCGAGTCGGGGATGAGAACGTCACGTTTGAAGTTCGACAGTCATCTAAGCATCCTAAATCGACTGATGACTCCCTATGCTTCATTGATATGATCATGACTCATGTGGGGGAGTTTTCCAGTGACCTCTGTGGAGGCCCCGCCTCAGACACACATATCCTAGATAGGGAGACCCCGGAGGTTGAGATGGTCGCCTTGACTGAACACCCCCCTGATGCTGACATTGAGTCGTCTTCCTTTGATTCTGAGTTATCTACCGGAGATCATCGTGTTCATCAGTTGTTTGAGTTGGAGGAGTTACGGGACCGTACTTATGCGCAGTCAGATGGTTATAAGCAGCAGGTGAAGGAACTGCAGGATCGTAAGTTAGAGGGTATTGAGCAGTTTAAGTGTGGGGATATGGTCTTATGGTATAATTCCCGGTTGAGGTTTTTCCCGGGAAAGTTGAGATCCCGTTGGTCAGGTCCTTTTATGATTACTGAGGTTTTCCCGGATGGCACTGTTGGGATAAAGGATAAAGGCGGGACGTTTATGGTGAACGGTGATGGGCTGATGCACTACATTGGCGAGCCGATGACTGATCAGATGCTCGAGGTATTCTACCTTGACCCAATCTCCGAGATGTAGACGTGTGGATACATCCCTCGCGAGACTGCCCGAGTTGTAGAGTTTGTATTTTTGTTATATGTTTGTGCTATCTGTTTTATTTGTTTTGTCTACTTCAGGATGTTCCAAGATGAAACCGCTCGTACTCAATCTCCATTCGAGTCGGTCGATTTAAGGGGTGTTCCATTATTGAAAAAAAAAACCAAAAACACAAAAATATGTTTATTTGTTTATGTTTTTGTTTTCCGTTGTATACGCTGCTACATGCGAGCGAGTTTGAGCTTCTGCAGGTTATATTATGCGCATAGTAGCTATAGTGGCGTTTTGGAACAGGTTCTCCAGAGGTTGCGGCCGCGAATGAAATGCTATACGGTCGTTTGGATACTACTCAGCTGTTGAGGATTCTACACACAAACCAGGGGAGTAACCCGTTCTTTGTTTTTACTCTTGTATACTTTATTTTTATTTTCTGGTTTATTTTTATTTTATTTTATTTCTTTTCCTTATACTCATCGAGGACGATTTCGTTCTAAGTGTGGGGATGGGGTTTATTTTACTTAGTTGTAGGAAAATTTTTGAAAAAAAATATATATATATATATATATTTAAAAAAAATAGTCCCTTGAAATTTGTTTTCTCTACGTTAAACAGGAGATGATATTATTACCGAGTAGTGTTTGTTTCATAACTTCTTGGTGTTTTCATAATATATATATATATATATATATATATGTGTGTGTGTGTGATAAATAAGAATAGCGCCCATTAAACCCGCACGTAATGTATGGTAACCGAACGGTTTAGACTCAGTAATCGTGTGTCGGTAGGCTCAGCCTTTGAGAATGAAATGGCGGTTTGGTTATCGACCTAATTGAACCTTTTAAATGGCCTGACTTTAGTGGGAAACATCTTATGGGTTTTGTTTGTTTAACTAAGCTCGTGACAGGACTGGAATGAAAAGCCTGGTCATACTCAAGCCTCGAGTCGCATGATCGTCTGTATATTATAATCTTTTGTATATGTGTCTACTCCTGTGAAGCTCCGTACTTTGTTGCGCGGTGGCGCAGACCTGAACGTTGATGCTAGCAGAAGACAGTTTTGCTCGGCCCTCTGGTGCGCGGTGGCGCAGACCTGAGCCTTGATGCATTTCTGTAGTTTCGTCCAACATGGTATATAATTGAAAAAAAAAACAATGCAAAAAGCCAAAGGCAGAAAAAAATTATTTTAAATCAAAACCACCATGAAGGAAACTACTATCGGTCGATCTTGACCAAGCTAGAGTTTATAGGTTGTATATGAGTCGAAATGTTTTAATCATGTGGCAATAGGTTTAAGTCAAGTTAGGGTGGCTCGGCCCGGTAAAACCATAATGGAATTAGTAAAGTGGCAGCAAGGCTTTTAGGTGTGGGTTCCACTTAATCATACAAATTAATAGAATTGTCACGCCTTATTTGCCTCGGTAAGTATTAGGGGCATGTGTTTAAAGTGGACAGCAATACTGGCAATCAACCTGATCTGGCTTATTAGGTGAAAGTTGGAAGGGGTAACGGGTCACTTGTTATAATACTTTAAAAAGAAGAAAAAAATATTAATAATAATAGTAAATAAATAAAACCAAGAGTTGTCGGTTGAACTCGGGTATGATCCTGTGTAGTATTCTTTTTCAGGGACGAAAAAGTCTTAAGTGTGGGGATATTTGATGTGTTTTAAAACACACGTATTTTCGGCACTTTTTATCTAGGTATTATATTATATTTTATATGTTTTAACTCGTTTTAGATAGGTTTTACATACATTTATTAATCTTGTAGGTTTTGGGTAAAAGAAAGGTAAAAACCGGGACTTTTCGAGCATTCTACGAGCATTTTACGCATACGTTTTCATGTAAACAACTCAAGGCCCGACCCGTATGCATCATGGAGGCCCAAGACCATATTATATTATATTATATAAAAAAAATAAAAACCCTAGAGCTGACCAGAAGTTCCGATCGCAGCAGAGCAGGAAGGAAGAAAAGAGAAAAAGTTTTTTGGAGCTAGGGTTTGATCGTGTAGCGGCTAGGGAAGGAAGAAGACACAAGAACCAAGCCTCGGGAAGGTTTTTCATTAGTTGTAGCAGCCAAGAACAGCCCGGAATTCATTCATATCCTTACATCTTTTTCATTGTTCATATACTTTGATTTACTTGTTCAATTGATTAGTAGTTTTGAAATTACTTGGGATATTGACTTGTTATTGATTAGTATTGGTTATTGAATGTTTGAATTGATGTTTAAGATGAGTTTAATGATGCTTTTATTTAATGTTCATGGCTGTCCAAAGATGATTATTGGCTAAACTTGTTAGTTCTACCTAGGAATGATGATTCTTGTCAGTGTTTGATGAGCTTTTTGGATTGTTTGATTGATAGACTTGAATTTTTATTGTAAAGTTTGATTTAGACATGAAATAGGTTGTGTTTAAGGGCTGGAAATTTTGGTGATTCATTGCATAAACCCCGTGTGTCGGTTGATTAGTTTTGTATTGATTGATCGGTGCATTGTTTGATTCTAGACTTTGTGTTTAGGGTTTGTTTGCGGTAGGTACACCCGTAGGGTTTTGTTGCATGATTAATTGGATTAAGTACAGCGGTTAAACACCTTTCTTGAGACCGAGAGGTGATAGGAAGTTAGGGTTGTCTCATTGCCTTTGCATGCTAAAATAAGGGTTGCGCGAGAGCGAGTTTGTTTCTTGTCAGGTTTAGGTGTTTGAGCGACTAGTTGATCTATTTTGGTTTAAGTTGAATTGTTCCTCTATCCTTGGTTGTGTAGTACTCATTTCCATTAGGGTCGAGTGTTTGTGAGACCGAGAGGTGATCCTTCATTAGAACACGTTAGCAATTGTTTCCCGGTTTGGTGGTTTTAGGCGATTTTGAGTAGTTTAGGCTTGTTGAGTGAGACCGAGAGGTAATCCAGTGAGCCCGAGCGATCCTTAGTCGTGTCATCTTTAGGGACCGGTGTCTATATATCATTCAATCCATTAGCTTGTTAGACCTACAATTTGATTCAGACCTAGGTAGACGTTTTCTCCATCCTAAGTTAACACAGTTAGTTTTCCGTTAAGTTTTCTATTTTTAGTAAGTTTTGTTAGTTACTCCAGTTAGTTCATTTAAGTTAAAAGAAATCAAAAATCAATATAATATTATTTTAAGGTAGGTCTTGTCTAGGGGTTAGTGATCTTTAGCGTTCTAACGTGTCCACATGTTCGATACTCGGACTTCCTAAGTCTATACTACTTGCGATCAGTACACTTGCCGGTTGTGTGTGGTTTTAGGATTTTTGTTTTAATATTAAAGCTTAGTTGTGAGGGTCATTATTATAGGGTTATTAGACACACATCAGCATCTCTTGCTGCATCATCTTTAACATGTCCATCACTTCATTCCCACTTGACGAACACTTGAAGACCCTCGTTGAATACCACCCGGTTTCTGAAATTGCCCTTGATTCCCTTGATTTCCTAGGTTATTCCCACTTTGAGCATTTCCTTGGTTAAAGTATTGTTGGCGAGGAACAAAGTGGGTTTGATAAGTCCCTTGGAAATTAGGATTTAGTTGTGTTGATTAATTACCATATCGAAATTTTGGATGGTTTCTCAACTCGGGATGGTAAGTATTTGAGTTCATGTTAAAATTTCGATTACCACCTCCTTGTCCTTGAATTGCATTCACTTCTTTAACTTGCCCTTCTACACCGGTACACACATCACTTGCATGTCCCAACCCATTATAATTCGTGCACACATCATACACTTGATTGGAAGCTTGAGGTGTCTCATTATTAACCGCATGTACTTGTGTTCTTCCAATTGCCGGCCTTGCTCTTCTTGCAGTTTGAGCTTTTCTTTTTGGTGTGACCGACATTTGCTCCAAGATTGCCCTATCATCTTATTCATAATTGGTACCAAATGTGCCATTGGTGATTGACATTAGATCCCTCTCATCTTCTGCATTCAACCCCTCATGAAAAGAATTTAGCAACTCCCAAAGAGCTATACCATGATGAGGACAATTCTTGATCATCATATTGAATCACTCAAATGCTTTATGAAACATTTCACCCGATTATTGTTGGAAGCTTCTCAAACTTCGTCTTGCATCATTAGTCTTTTGGGCTGTATAAAACTCTTCTAAGAACCTTTGTTGCATCTCAGCCCAATTGTAAATTGATGTGGAAAACAACGTGTAAAACCATTTCTTTGCCTTATCTTCTAACGAGAATTGGAAAAAAACTAACTTAACTTCATCTGATGAAAACCTTTACCCTCGATCGTGTTGCAAATCGAATCATATGCCTCCAAATAAAAATAAGTTTCTTCCGTTGCTAGACCCTTATACTTTGGTAAACTTTGGAGAGCATTGGTTCTAACCTCAAGCGTTCATACATTTTAATTTTGAGGAATAACCACCGGAGATGGGTTATTGGTGATGACCGGTTTAAAGTGAGCTTCAATTCCCCTAACCATCTCTCTTGCTTGCCTTCTTGGTACCCCCAATGGCACTCTCGTTTGGCCCATTTTCCGGTACACGGGCCTTTTTTGTTCATATTGTTGAAATTATGGTTGAGGATTTGGTTGTTGAGGTTGTTGAAATTGCGGTTGTTGTGGAACTTGTTGCAATGGTTGTGGTTGTTGTATTTAATTGACATGTGGTCCACCCCATTGTTGCATTTGTTGTTGCAGTTGTTGTTAGGGTACATACCCAAACTACCTTTGAATCCTCAATTGGTTCCCATCAACTCCACTTGAATATCGCTCTTCATACTCTTCATACCCTTCATTGCTATCACCAAAACGTGGCCCACCGAACAATTGCGGGCCCGATCTCGGACCCGGTAAAATATGGGTTATGGGTAGGTCTTGAGGTAATGTGTATGGTTGTTGGTTGAAAAGTGGATGTTGTTGAGAGTGAAAAGGTGATTGTTGTGGTGAATTTGATGCTTGTCCTTGAATAGGCATGAAATTGGTCAAGGGTGGAAGGTTAACTGGTGGTTGAAAACTAAAAACAGTTGAAGTAGGCACACTTGTAGCAGTTGTAGTAGTAATGGGTTCAGTTGATGGTGGGTTTTCTGGATTGATAGGTGGCGGCATTGGCGGTTAAGTTTGTTCTGAAGCCATGATTGTGGTGTCAGTTTTTCGTCTTTGTGTGCTTAGCGACCCAATAAGCTTGTTCTCCCTATGAAGAATCCGACTCTAACGAAAAGTTCTCTCTATTTCAGGATCAAAAAATAACGGTGATGAAGACCGAGAGCGTCGTGTATGCATATACATGTTAATACCTGCACACTAGCACATCCCGCGTAAAACTGAAAATAAAAAATTAAACAAAAACTACAAAAATAACAAACGTTGCGCACTACTCCCCAGCAACGGCGCCAAAATTTGACGTGAGGTCGAAGACTCACTAAAAAATAAACCAAATATAACTAAATAGATAGCGGTAAATGGGTATTGAACACAGGGAGTTTGTGGAATATGCGTTAACAAAGTAGTTTAGCAATTAAACTATTATAAAAAGTAAATGACAAAAGTAATTTTCAAGTTGGTTTTTGATTTAATTTTAAGAACTAAATTAACTAACGCGAAAGTTGTAAACAATTGCTTAAGCAAGTATTCCTCTTGGAGTTCGGGTTATTACGCAACACTCATGTTAAAGTTCAATGGATAAACCATAATATCTCGATTTTGTGTAAATGTAATTGTATGTGATTAATCAAGAACTTAGTACTCGGATTCCTAGAACGCGAGGTTGTTACTTGGTAATCAATCAATATTTTTAACCCTAATTCCTTCCACTAAATCTCAATTGTCAACGACACCAAGAACGTATAGATTGAAACTAGGTTTAAACGATATCGACATGTTACAAACAATCACATAAACATCATGATTATACTAACATAAACAATTTGACAATCAATCCAAATTCAAGAAAAATAACATAAAGTGTTTTGTAAATAACCTTAATCCAAGAGAAACACTAAAGGTAACCACACATGGTTAGCATCATCAATCCAATGTTTAATCCAAAGCAATCAAAGATTAAGGTGTTAATCTTCAATTAGAAATACTCAAAATCTTGTTCTTAAGCACTAGAATCACCCCAAACAAGAGTCTCTAACGGAATAGAATGAAAGGCATGTAAAAAGGCAAATATAACATCTTTTTCGAGATGTAACCGTCACCAGCACACACGGCCCACCGTAAGCTACGGTGGCCACCGTAGCTTATGGTGGCTTCAAAATCATTACGGTAGAAAAGCTCTGTTTACGACAGCTTGGTTACGCCAGACACCTACCGTAGCTTACGGTGGCTACCGTAAGCTATGGTAGCCTCAGCTCCACGTTCCTTGTGCTTCTTTGACTTGTTGAACGCTATCTCCACTTCTCGAATTACTTGCTCCTCTCCATCTAAACATCCTTTAATACCCTTTTCTTCTCATTTGTAACTGAATTCACATGACATAGTGTAGTAATCCAAATCCTTGAAATTAAACATACACGCACACGTTTTAACTAGAATTATTAGACTTAAGGGTGGCTCTGCAATCCACCCATCATAAGGTCATGTTTGAAAGCATAAAGTTGTGAATCGTATGGCGTTTAGTGTGGTATGCTTTGACTTAATAGGTTTCATGCTCTTTCCGAACTCTCCAGGTAAGCAACCGGGTCCATGTTTGATTGGATTTGTACGCATTGCTTATCCTTAGGTTTCTATAACCTTGGTGTCAAGAGTTCGGATAACAGGCACGCCCCCCTTACAGTTTACTACATACTCGCCATGTAGAACCGTCTTTATGAAAACGAAATATCAGAAAACCGAAATAAAATCAATTGAAAATAATTGAAAATCTGCGTTTTAAGCATAAGCCTTGGACTTGTGTACATGAGGCGTAAATGAACCAAAAGTAATAGGCAATAACATGTGCAAAGAACAATCAAGTAAGGTTCATATAATTTCTAACCATGCAACCTAAACAAATAAACAAATACGCTATAACTAACTAGGGCACTATGTCTAATGTCCTATCTTATAGTTACGGCTTTGATACCAATCTGTAACACCCCGGCTAAAGCGGAAACGCCCGAGTGTGACGTACAAATTGTTCAAAACACATGTGACACTATTAAGTGACAATATTATCATTAATTCATTAATACTTCAAATACACAAGTTTGAACAAGAAATACATGGAAAATAAATACAACAAAGCAGCTTGTCCATTGATTTAAATAACCTAAGTCTAGTATCTTCTTCGTGTTTCATCTTCTACTAACGGTACCTATAGCATATGTATAAAATAATGTCAACTAACTAAATAGTTGGTGAGTTCCCATAGTTTGATATAAATACATAAAAACCATGCAATTTATGGACAAGTGATAAACGAGCAAGTAAAGTCCTTTACAGTCGGTATCAACCAACGTACTCGGATAATCGCGCAAGAAAGGTCCTTTCCAGTTGGTAATAACCAACGTACTCAGATAGTGATGCCCTTTCCCACTAGATACAAATGCACCTAAGTGCAAAGGGGAGTGTATGATCATACTTATTGAGGCTACGACGTGCAAGTAAATTCGAGCAAGTAATCAAGTAACACACAAGTCCGTAAAGTGAATTGTAGTTTGTAAGAAAAATCATAAATACTTCAATTTTTTTAGGATACATATGCTATCCCCAAAAGTAATAAAAGAGTTAAAAAGGGGGTGTGAGAAACTCACCTCAAAATCGACGATGACTTGAAATAATAACCGAAAGCACAATAACGAAACCGAATCAATTGAACATCTCGAACTATAAAATAAATACTACAAATATTTAACGACTAACTAACGGGATAAATAAAGTTATTTATTTTATAATTTGTTGGGAACATAAAATATTTTATTTTACTTTTTACTAAGTTTAAGACATTTGGTTATTATTTTAATATTTTATGTTTTAGCGGATTTTAAAGGATTAATATTATTTTAATATTATTAGATTTACAACATAACGGAAATACAAGAAACATGATATTCGTAAGACGCCGTTTAACTTTTACGAGTTAAAACTAATTTTAACAGTTTATCGTGATCACCTAAATAATTAAAGTTACTTAATTTATAAAAATTTTATTTGGTTTAAAAATAATTTTATTGATTTATTATGATTTTTAAATAATTTATTTATTATTAAAAATTACTAAAATTGTTTTCAAAAAAATTACAAAATACATGGCCTAATCCGGGTCTTTCTGTTGATAACCCAGAGCATTAACCAGTTGCTCCAGACATTTAATCAGTTAAGAAATGCAACAAAAGTATAAGTATAGTATGCTAAGTTCAGCCATCACCACTTTGGTGGGATGGTAAAGGCTTTGGCCTTTTGGTGAGAGGTCCAGGGTTCGATTCCTGGCATTGGCGGTATAATGTAAATAGTAGGAGGAAAGCTTAAATGTTCAAAAAAAAAAAAAAAAAAAAGTATGCTAAGTTCATCTTCTACAATACAAAACACTAGGTATTCAAATTCCACGAATTCATTCCATGTAAGTTTGATTTAGGTTAAGGGTTTTGTTAAACTGACAAAGACGATCAAAAACCCTAATTTGATTACCTAGATAAGGTGTTAATTGATGATAAGCGGAGCTTCGCCGGAACCGGAACTTGAACGGAAATTATGAAATAGTTAGAGAGAGTTTAAGGGAAATTCGTTGATATGAGCGATTTTGGTTGATGATTTAAGGTCTAGTTATAGTCTAAATCGAGCTGTTGGAGTTTAATTGTGTGTTAATGGGTTTTATAAATTTCCGGTCGTTCAACGAATCAATTCCGTGTTTAATCATTGTTATAACGAGTTATTATGGTTTATTAGAGGTCGCCGTTGATGGAGAAAATTGTTACGATCTTTAATTAGCTTTAAAGGTGCTTTTAATAGGTGTAATAAGGTCGCCGGAAAGTCACCATGGCTGCCGGAATCGGGTTACCAGAAAAATGGGTAGGGAAGAGAGACGTAGTGGCGGCTGATTAGGGAATTATCAATATTATATTATTATTTTAAAACCAATGTTACACATCAAGTCCCTCATTTATCAAGTTTCTTTTAAACTGAATTATTATTATATCTACAACTATACCCCTTGTAGTTTCAAGATGTATTAAGATTAGAAATTAAAATATAAGTTACCAATTGGATCCCGAACTATGAATTGTCTTATAAACGTAATAATAAATTATAAGACTTGGATATTTATTATATTACATACCCGTAGTTAGCAAATTGTTTAACTTAAAATAAAAACTTTAAATCCTAGCGTTTCGATAATTGCACCAAAACAAATAGAAGATGAACAAACGATAACCGCGAATCATCGAGGATATTATATTATTAATAAACAATAACAAAAATACATTGAAACTATAAACCGGATCAGTTTAACGAATAAACATTGACGAACGTTAAACGAAACTTGAAAATATTATATATATATATATATATATATATAAACAAAAACCGAAAAATCGAAATGGGTCAGGTTTTCGGGTTTGAAAGGTAACGAATGTTACACTTCCCGAGAAAAAACATGTAAAAGTGGTCTGTGTCGGTGTGAGATGAGAAATGCTGTGACCCTCCTAATTATAGTTGATTTCATGCTACTTCGCGTAGAGCGAAGCACAAACAGTCCAGTCGTTCTCTTAGCGCGAACCGCCATTATAGTTGCTGAGTCATTAGGCAGGTAGCCACGTATCGCCACGTGTCCACACGTGTTACGCATGTAGAATAGTTACTTCTCTTAGCGCGAAGAAATCTTAAATTGGTACTTCGCGTAGCGCGAACCAACCTCAATGTCGGTTTATGTATTTTGTGGTGACCCTAATCATCTCCGCAATGCATATCCCCGACTTACTTTTCCTCCTCAAGCCTAGGTTGTACCTACCCCATACTAAACTTCCTAAGCCTACCAAGTCCAAACCTGCCAACCCCAAGTTTCCCTGCTCATTGCACCTCTAGCTCAATCGGTTCAGACCATCCTAGCCCCTGTGTATCAAGCTTTTCAATCTCCTCATCCGGAATCTAATCAAGTCGCTCAAGAATCCCAAGGTGATCGGGGGTGAGCATTCATGATAAATGAAAATCAATATCAAAGTTCGAGTGACGTGGTGAACGATACGTTTCTTGTTAATAATCATTTTGCAAATCAAGCCCAACTTTACTTGCACAAGAAGTATGTGGCTTTCCTAGCCCATGCAGTCGAAAAGAAATCTGAGGAGAAGAAACTTTTCGATATCTCGATTGTTCATGATTTTCCAGATGTTTTCTCTGATGATGTTTCTGGTCTTCCTCTTGCTCTTCAAGTTGAATTTCGTATCGACCACGTGCCTGGAGCAACTCCCATAGCCAGATCACCCTACCGTCTTGCACCCTCAGATTTGCACGAACTCTTAATACAACTTCAGGAACTGTCAGACAAGGGCTTTATTTGGCCTAGTTCTTCCTCGTGGGGCGCTCCTATTTTGTTTGTAAAGAAGAAGGACGGTATCTTCCGTATGTGCATCGATTAGAGGGAACTCAACAAACTCACCGTCAAGAACCGCTATCCTTTACCGCGTATCGACGATCTCTTCGATCAACTTCAAGGAGCCGGTTGTTTTCTCAAAAATCAAACTCCATTCGGGTTATCATCAACTTCGTGTCAACGAAGATGATATTCTCAAGAGTGCATTTCGTACTGATTTGTTGTAAAACACATCCGATAAGGACATTAAAAATTTTAAGTTATGTCGTTTAGGCTAACCAATGCACCCGCGGTTTTCATGGATCTTATGAGCCCTATTTGCAAACCCTATTTGGATAAATTCATAATTGTTTTCAGCGATGATATCCTAATTTATTAGAAAACCAAATCCGGCCACGATAAGCATCTGCATGCTATTCTCGATCTCTTATGTAAAGAAAAACTTTATGATAAGTTTTTGAAATGTGAATTTAGGTTAAAGGAAGTTCATTTCTAGGTCATATCGTGAGCAAAAAAGGTATCTATGTCAATCCCCCAAATATCAAAGCCATAAAAAATTGGAAGATTCCGAATTCTCCCACGGAAGTTCGTTCGTTCCGTAGTTTAGCTGGATACTACTATTGTTTCATTCGTAACTTTTCAAAAATTTCATTACTCCTCTCCTTTTTAATTCACAAGGGTAAACCTTATGAATGAGGGTCTAAGCAAGAAGAAGCTTTTCAAACCTTAAAGAGCATGCTTTGCACTGCCCCAGTTTTAACTCTTCCCGAAGGCAATGATGGCACGTCGTCTTTTGTGACGCTTCTTATCAAGGTCTCGATTGTGTTCACATGCAACAACGTACGGTTATCTCCTGTGATTCAAGACAACTCAAGGTTCATAAGAAAAATTATACGAAAAACAATTTATAGCTTGGTGCGGTCCGCACTGAAGATTTGGAGACATTACCTTTTTCGAAACCTAGTTTATGGCATTTACCGAACACAAAAGTCTTCAGCACATCTTTGATAAAAAAGAACTCAGCATGCGTCAAAGACAATGGACCAAGTTTCTTAGTGACTATGATTGCGGGATTCGCTGTCATCCCAATAAAGCGAATGTCATGGCCGATTCCCTTAGTCGAAAGGGATATGTAAACTTCATTCTGCTTAATAGCATTATTGATCAATCCGATCTTCTATGTCGAATCTTCAAAGCTCAACGCATCTCCATCACCGAAGGTAATATGTATGACGAGATGCCGTGTGGTGTCGTTCTGCAACTCGAAACCAAACGGAATGGCTTGATCTATTTCTTAAACCGTCTATGGGTTCCCGATCTTGATGATTTTTGCACTTTCATCTTAGATGATTTTCGCACCTACCGCTTATTGAGTTCTCTAACAACAATAGTTTCCACTCTAGCATGGAATGGCCCCATTCAAAGCTCTCTATGGCCACAAATGTCGTTCCCTGGTCCATTGGAACGAAATTGATACTCAAATTACTAGTCCTGAGATGGCTAAGAAACCACTGATTGAATTGCATAGATTCGTCAAAATCTTTTTGCTGCTAGGATTCGCAAAAAGAATTATGCTGATAGATAATGAAAGCCTCTTGAATTAAATGTTGGTTATTTAGTCCTTCTCAAGATCTCTCCTGGGAAAGGTGTAGTTCATTTTGGAAAGAAAGGGAAACTAGCTTCGCGTATCGTTGATCCGTTCAAGATTGTTAAAAGGATTTGAAACATGTCTTATAAACTCGACCTTCTAGAAGAGCTTTCTAATGTTCATACGACCTTTCATGTCACGAACCTTAAGAAATTCTTAGTCAAAGGGAATCTTCATATCCCTCTAGACGAAGTTCATATCGATGAGTCCATGTACATTAGTGAAAATCTAGTTGAAATCAAGGATTGAAAGGATAAGGAAACGAAATGTAGCCGAATACCTTTGGTTAAACTTCATAGGGAATCTAAACGTGGTGTTGAATTTAGTTGGAAACGTGAAGATCAAATAAAGACCAGGTATCCTCATCTCTTTGTTGCAAATTCTTTCTAATTTCGGGATGAAATTTCCAAAAGTAAGGAATATTGTGACATCCGTAAATTTTCATTTTTGGTATTTGTATTTATTTACTCGACCCAGGTTTGTATTTAGATCCTAGATCATTAATAAAACATGCATTTATTAGTAAATATTGGTTTATGATTTAATTCATATTGTTCTATGGTCTATACTCGTTTCACAATCTTAGAAATCGGTTATTTTATATCATAATTACATTAAACCTAAGTCCAAGGGCCAGAAGCATCAAAAAAAATCAAATTATGGATTTCAACCATGTGTACCGCTACGCAACAGTTGGGGGAATACCGTCGCATTACGCAACGTAGTGTTTTTATTCGGAAGACTTGGGTCCGTTGTGCTACACGACGTGCATGTCTGCAGCTGCAAGTTAATCGAATTTCGGGATTTTATCCCAAATCTATTCCAGTCAGATTTGTTTCTAAATTATTTTTAAAGATATGATTATTGTTGTCATTCCTATCACAAAACCTTAACTTATTCCCTAAGTTATTGCTTAAATTTGTTAATTATTGGTTAAATCATTATTTTGTCAAAGAAACCCTAGATTACCAATTGAATGATTCATGTTCCTTAATTTCCGTTTTACCTATATAAACAGCGTCTACCTCATGCTCAATGCTTACCCCAACTCATTTTCACTTAAAACTACATTTTGGTGTTTTGATTCTCTTATTCTTCCTACTTTGACTTTTAAAGTCTACTGCTTTGGGTGTTCTTCACTTTCTAGCTAGTTAATTTACGGTTAAGTTTTGAATTTGTTTATGTTATTTATCAGTATTGAAACGAAAACAGTATTTATCAGTATTTACGGTTAAGCTTTGGGTGTTCTTCACTTTCTATCAGTATTTATCAAATACAATAGATCGAGAGATTTTCAAGTTCAACTGAATCAACAACCGTTTTGGATTTATGTTAAGAACAAACTTTAAGGCTTTTCAATTTAACTATGAGTTGACCCGAATTAGGTTTGGGTCTTTTAATATTTTATCTTTATTATTATGCTTTGGTCATGTTAAATCCGAATCTGATCTCATATCAACATTTGGACCGAACACGAAGGCAACATTAATTAATTTTTGTTCCTTTCATCATGTTATTAATGTTAGGTGTTGTATTCCAATCTCTTAGGGTATTTTGGTTGAGTTTGGTTGCCAGCTTGCTTGTTCTATAATTCAAGCTATCTTATTATTTATCTTTCCACTTGTCAAGTTTCAGAATGAGTAATTACACCCCATTTTTTATTTTTTATTTTAGGGGAAATATGCGTACCATAACCACAATATAAATTTTAAACGAGTCCTCAACCACAATTATATCTATTGCGTTTACATGTATGGCTCAATTAATTGCTATATGTTATATGTCAAGGTGTTTATTGATTATTGTTTTATGGCATTATCTTCATCCTCATTAGTATGATCATATGTCGTCCGAGTAACCAAACCAGTGTTTGGTAAAAAGATTTAATTGGTTTTATTAATTATTGTTAATTCTGCATCCGCATTAGAATTCTCTTTTATTTATTATTATATATATATCAAAACTTGTGTTTGCTCACTCAACAACTTTTATTGACAAATATATCTATTTTTACGTATATTGCAGGTAGCTTTGTTGGATGATTGGAAGTTTAAAGCTAGCATAATTGCTTTAAGAATCAACATTAAAGATTTTTTTATTTTATTATGTTTTGCTTGTATTATGGATGTTTTTTTTTTTATTTGGGTTTGTGTAATTCAATTTTATGGAAAGAAATAAATTAGATATTGACATTTTATTTAAATAGTGTCTTGTGAGCTAATAAAAATCTAAGTCACACCCCCGGCATATTTCGCCAAGGTTGGGGTGTGTCATTCGCGTAGCGCGAAGGATTGATTTTTGTAGAAAGTTTAGATTTTGACAATTTTAACCCTGAACTTTGACTAAATGTACCTAAAGTATAAAATATGTGAAATAAAATTTGTGACTAAATTGTGACACATAAATTTATACCATAAACGAGCGTAAATAATAAAATTGAAAATTCAAATTTTTAACGAGTCGGGTTTCAGGTTTGAAAAATAACGACAGTCACAATTTGTATGGATACGTGTTAAGCCCCTTATATGGGCAAGAATGTGACAAAATGTGACTAGCATGAACTATGAAACCTGTTGGCCACTTGAAAACTTAGTTGGCCACGTAGTAGAGGGCCTTTGTAGTATTGTCAACAATTACAGTTATGTAGTCGGATGACGACGGACATTCTAAAGGTAGTTTTTTTATGGAGAGCCTATAGAATGATAAGGGTGTTACCACTTACCACCTCTATTAGTTTAGGATAGTATTAGACAACTAAAATTTAGACTCATTAATAAAGGTTTTACGGTGTAAGGTGAGCCTGCATATTTACATGAAAGTTAAATATTTTGTTCCTTGGGTAAGTAGTTATATTTATATAGAAGGTAAATCTTATTAGTGAGACTAACTTTTGTATGCATATTAGGTTGACAGGTTAGCTAATGCCGGAATAAGGAGTAGCTAGCATTTGGGTGTGATATCTAGGTAGAAGCCTGACATCCAATTTAGTTGAACTTTTTATGGTTTTAGTTTGTTTAAATACTTGTCATTGTTTAAATTTGGGCAGTTGGCTATGTTTTGAATGGTTTTAGGTTGAAGCCTGACGTCCACTTTTTTTTTACAAAATCAGTCCCAGTCCGACTTGATCGGTTACCTGTCCTGTCTTCGACCCATTGACATCCCTAGACTGATAAATAAAACTAGATTATTCTTTATAACACATTAAATTACATATGTATTAAAAATCAATTTACAAAGCTGCATTCCTTTTAACTTTTGCTAGAGACGTTAGGGTTTCTTCGCAAATCAAGTTTGAGCCTATGTAACACGTGGGGTCTTCTACCTATTAGAACTTAAATACAATCAAGACACATCATATGCCATGTTTAGAATGTGTCCACCATACCCGTACGTGACCACTCGTGCACTCCATTATTTGTATCATGCCTTTAATTTAGCTGGTAATTCGGGTGCATATCGAAAGCAAACTCTGAGGAACCTATGAGATAACAGAGTGGTCCTGAAAACCATAGCACAGACAATAATTAATAAATTATACTCCACACCATCACCAAAGTTCTAATGATGAAAGAGTTTAATAGATTTGAAATAGCCCTCTTATGACATTACCTCCTTAAATGTAGATACATTTTAATAGTTCAATAATCTAATACATGGAAAATAAACAACAATCCATATAAACTGATTTTAAATAAGGGATAAGTGGATAACCACAAAATTAACCATGTTGACCAAGATAATTAACAAAATAGTTGTTGACCCGCTAAAATTATCAATAAATTAGAGAACGACACCAAAGAGAATTAGATAAACTGACATTGTAGAGGAAGTGAATATTTAGGCTGAAGACTGCAAAGTATCAAGTTCGAATTCGATCCCAAACGGGTTTACCGCAGTGGGCCTTCGGGTGACAGATTTTCCTCATAACTGAAGATGGTGAGCTTGGGCTACCTAACGCTATTTGCGATCGTGGACATATGGAATCACCTTTTACCATTAACATATCTAAGGTAGCCGAGCTTTATTTATTGGTCGTTCAAAAAAATTAGAGCACAAAATGTGCAAATTTTGGCACGTCAGATTTCAATCTAACATATCAAATTAATTACGCGACTATTTTTTTTTTTTTTTTTGAACGGCAATTACATAATTGATTCCTTGTAAAGTTGTAAATATATAACTCATATATAGAAACTCTAATGTGTTTATTTTTTTCTAGGGTCTTCAATATTTAGTCAAAATACAAAGCTGAACCTGAATTTTAAACTCAAATTTGATTTTTATTTAAATTCAGTTTGAAACCAAAAGAGAACCTTAATTGCAAATGCTTACATGGTTTAGTGAATTTTGTTTCAAACTCAAATACAGAAACCATGATGCCAAAGTTAAGTTAAGTTGGCAACTCACGTGTGCAGTAAACATGACAACGCCGATCCCACGTGGCAGAGACGACAACATCCTGGATGTGTTTTCGATCACGCGCACGCCATGCACTGCTGTCGTTACAGTATATGTTAAGGACCAGACCAGACCAGAACTATTGAAGGTGACACAACACCAAATTGTCTGCTTTTCACGTCATACTTGCGTCACCTGCACCCTACCTCCTGCCATCCTGCTTACATTTCTGTTTAATTTAAAATAAATCACAGTACGTTTATTATCAACTAAACTAAAGTAAACTAAACACGATGGCTGCTTTATTGGTAGCCCGGGTTGTTAACATATATATATATATATATATATATATATATATATATATATATATATATATATATATATATATTCAAATAACTCATTTACTCAACATAACTCTAAATTTTATTTAATTTTATTTAATTTATTTTTTTGATAAACTGGCCATGTTCTGGTTAATTAGGATTTTTGTCATTTTGTGTGTCGAAATCTTTGACACAAATAATAATATGGGTCAAGTTTAAGTTGCGCATTTCAACATATCAACCGGCCAACCTGCAACATGTTAACCTGTCAATCCGACACGATTGACACCCTAATAATACCCATTCATCATAGTATTAAATTACATAACTACACCTTTAATGGTCATTAGACTAATATTCGATCTTTAACAAGCCCTCAATTGCAAAATCGTACGTCACAAATGAGATAAAATCTTTTAATGATACCTCACATAGTTTATATGCTTTAACGCTTAGCTTGGCATGTTATGTCATGTTGAAAGATTATAAATGGTATAGCCATATAGTGTAGGTTGGTCACGTAGTTATTTGGAATTTATTGAAATAAGTCTACTAGTCAATTCGTTATTAATGCCTCTAGGTCCATGTTGCTTAGTGCTTCTATTTGGGACCTACAACGAAATCAAAATGTTATTTCTCTCAACTCTTGACATAAATTGTTAGAAGGTAACGTTTAACTACATACAATTCATACTCTCGATATTAAAGTGTTAGTTATTTTTTTTTAATATGGTTTTATGTTTACTTGCATATTTTTGTGAGTGCCGGACCTGCTTATAAACATCGTGTGGACATTTCTTGAAGTAGTGGGCTGAAGTTTTGGGCTTAACAGAGTGGATAAGGAGCAGGCTCATATATGGCCCATTATTTTGTAAATGCAGTGATATAACATCCAGATATGAATCTGGAGGAAAGTCTAGTAGTCACAATTTTCTCTCAAGTTCTTTCATCTCTTGAACTTGTTTTCTGTATGGTTTAGTATTGTAATCAAACCTATTGTATTTGGTTAATCATTCAAGTATTATGAAGATTCCTTCTTATATTCGTGACATGGCATCAGAGCTTCGGCTATGATCCATCACTGCTCTTCCGCATCTGTTCTCTGATTTATAGCGTTAGGGTTTCAAGATTGAAATCCGTTCAAGACGTGTTGAATCGATTGAAGCTTCCTCGGTGTTAAAAGGTGACTCTGCAACCCTGAGGGAATGTTACAGGTCGCTGACTCTTCTGATATTATTTAAGAGTGGCTTCGTAACCCTAAGTGAAGGTTACAAACCATCAGTGGAGTTCCTCTCTGTGAGATTGTTCTTGCTCTTTACTTCTTATTCTTGTTTTTTTTTATTTTTTTTTTTTGCATTAGGCATATTTTGCTGGGTTAGGGGGGGCAGTATTGTTGATTGATTATAGATTTACTTGTCGCTTTAGGCATCCTAGGGTTTCTGTGCATTATTTGTGACTGTTTAGTTTAATAATTGTGTGATTACTTCTTAATTGCCATAAAATGGGTGATGAAGGTGAGTCTAGTGGTTCTAAGACTCTTATTAGTAAGTTGGATGTGAGTGATCCATTGTACCTACATCCTAGTGACTCAAGTTCATTGTCTATTATCAATGTAAAACTAAACGGTACTGAAAACTATAAAATTTGGGCTTATGCGTTGAAATTGGCCTTATAAGCAAAAAGTAAAATTGGTTTTATTAATGGAAAATGCTTAAAATCAACAGACGATGAGGTACTTGCTAGTCAGTGGGATAGGTGCAATTCTGTTGTGCTTACCTGGATATTAAATTCTGTTTGTGATGAATTATACGTCGGTCAAGTTTATTCTGAGTCTGCCTTTGATGTGTGGGAAGAACCAAGGGACACTTATGATAAGGTTGATGGTTTGGTTATTTTTGGTCTTTATCAGAAAATAGGTTTATTAAGTCAAAATGGATCATCAGTCTCAGAGTATTATCATAAGTTGACCACTATGTGGAAGCAGTTTGATGCTATGCTTCAACTACCTTCATGTTCTTGTCAAGCATCGAAGAGCTTTAATGATTTTAATACTTTGATTAAGCTAATGCAATTTCTTATAGGATTGGACGATGTATATCAACCAGTTAGAACTAATCTTTTAACTAGAGAGCCATTGCCCACCGTGAAGACTGCTTTCTCTATCATCTCTAGAGAGGAGTCTCACAGGAGTGCTAATGGTTCTTCAAAAACTCAAACTCAAAAAAATGTTGGTTTTGTTGCAAAAGCTAATCAGAAAGGAATTTATAGAGGACCTAACCCAAATTTAAAATGCTCCCATTGTAATAAAATTGGTCATACATTGGAGAGGTGCTTTGAAATTGTTGGTTATCCTCAAAATTCTAAACCAAGGTTTGGAAAATTTAATAATCAAGGTGAAAAATCTCTTCAAAGTAATTCAAATAGTTCTAACTCTGGTAAAGCTAGTACATCATCCAACTCCACCAATGTTTCTCTTACTCCTAATCAAATTTCAAGGCTATTAGGTTTACTTGGAGATAAGAATGATGACAACTATCAAACTCCAAATGTTGGAGGTAAATTTTTCGGTAATTTTTCTCAAAATCTGTGTAGCAAAAAAATATTTTGTTTTTCAAGCGGGATTTCTTCTCAGTTTTGAGTCAAATTGGGTTGTTGATTCTGGAGCCAACCAACACATGGTTATGAGTGATAAAAATGTGTTTAATAAAATTTATGTAACTGATTTTGACATTAAAATTAAACATCCAAATGGATCCAATGCATTGGTTACAAAGATTGGTAATATAATACTAAACAACAATGTGATTTTGAACGATATGTTTGTTGTTCCAGAATATAGTGTCAACTTGTTGTCTGTATAAAAACTTGCATGTGATAACACATTATCTGTTACATTTAATGAACATACTTGTTATATTCAGGACTCACTCACAAGAGAATCCTGGTGACTAGTAATCAAATTGATGGTTTGTACTTATGTGGTGATGCTACTAAACCTGTTAAGGTGTGTTATAATAGGGTTGATCAAGTAAATTGGTGGCATACTAGGCTAGGGCATCCTGCTTTCCAAGTTCTAGATGTTTTGAAAAATGATTTAAAACTTAAAGTGCAAAATAGTTCTAATCTTTGTGAAGTTTGTCACTTGGCAAAACAACATAGGGAGCCTTTTTCCTTAAGTGAACATAAAACATCTGAACTTGGAGAGTTAATACATTTAGATGTATGGGGTCCTTATAGGGTTAACAGTAAGGAAGGATATAAGTCTTTTTTTACTGTTGTTGATTTTACTAGGGCTGTTTGGGTGTATTTGCTAAAAACTAATAATGAAGTCTATCTTAATCTTGTAAGTTTCTTTAATATGATAAAAACTCAGTTTGGAAAAACCATTAAAGCTTTTAGGAGTGATAATGGAACTGAATTTGTTAACACTCAAATGCAAATGTTTGTCAATAATAATGGTATAAGTCATCAAACTTCTTGCATACATACACCTCAACGGAATGGCATAGTTGAAAGAAAGCATAGGCATTTGTTGAATATTGCTAGGTTTTTGTTGTTTGAGAGTGGTGTTCCTTTGAATTTTTGGTCTGAATGTGTTCTAACTGCTACTTATTTAATTAACAGGACTCCCTCTTCAGTTTTAGATGGTAAATCTCCATATGAGTGTTTGTTTGGCTTTAAACCCTCTCTTAACCACTTGAGAAATTTCGGTTGTTTGTGTTTTAGTACCATTTTAAATAATACAAATAAGTTTGCTAAAAGAGCTGATAAGTGTGTTTTTTTGGGATATTCTTTTCAAAAAATGGGGTACAAATTGTGGAATATTGAAACTAAACAAGTTTTCTTTTCTCGTGATGTCAAGTTTTATGAAACTGTTTATCCATTTAAAGATAGTTATAGTATGAAAATAATTGATAAAACTGTTGATTCTTTTTTAAATGCTTTAAATTTTTTTGATCTTTTTTGTGATAATACCGAAGTTATCTCAAGTAGGACAAATCCCGATGATGAGGAGAGGGAGCCTAGAGATACTAACCCTAGTGAACAACCTCCTAGTACTAACAATCATATTGAAGACGGGGTTAAGGATCAACAGTTTGTTGAGAATGAGCAGCCTAACAATCTTGATTCTAGTCCTAGTGAGGGAGTTTCTAGTGGTGGTACAAATGATGAGAGTAACTCTCCTGAGGGTAATGTCGGTCCTATTGGTCAAAAAAACATGAGGAGATCATCTAGGGAGTCTAGATTGCCGAAAAATTTGCATGATTATTGTTAGGGCACGGATTTTCAGTATCCTCAGCAAAGGTTATGTTCGGAGCAGATTCATGATGCGGTATCCTTCAAGGAGACAGGAATCCTAATTACGTTATATAACTAACATGATCTTTGCTACTTTCCATGTTTACCAGGTCAAAGACGGTTGATTGATCACCCGAGAACTCGCACTTGCTGTTATTAGGACGTGACCAATAAGGAAACGTGCTGATGAGGAGGATTAATGGCTAATTGATTTAGTCTAGGAGTTTCCTTAAATATAGGATTTTTAGTTAGACTTTATTTGTTATAAATAGAGCTCAAAACTAATGATCAAACACAATCTCTAGACACACGAGACTTACTAGTACTCGCATTCTCTGTAATCACGATCAAATTTAAGCTCCACCATTGTAATCACCTATGTTATTAATAAACCGGTGGTGATAGTTTTCACCGCCCGGGGTTTTTTGCTTGTTATCCAAAGGATAACGGGTTTTTTCGTCGCAACAAATCCTTGTGTTCAAGCACTTTTACTTTCATTTTATACAAGCACCTAGTCCCGATTACTAATTTAGTTACATTACCATTGTCAATTTTTGACCAAAACAATTTGGCGCCCACCGTGGGGCTATCGGTGCTTCAATCCATTAATTCCGTTTATTCCATTCACCTTCATTCTCTTTACAATGGCCTCACAACCAAAAACCAGTTCAGTCTCTGCTCCGGTGGTTACTACAGCTACAAGTGTCAACCCAGGACTTCCACCACTGCCGAAGAAAAATACTCAGCCCAGAGGAGAAATTCCACCATTCATAGGGTCCTCCACACGGATAGACCTGGTTATTTCTAACAATGATATTTTTGCTTTGATGAAACAAGTCAAAACGCACATGGAGTAGCAAGAGAAGATCAAGGCTATTCAAGGAGATTGAAGGAATCAAGAAGAAACCAGGGCATGAGGCTACCCCAATCATGCCCAGGGTCCTTGATTTTGATTCTCCAGGATCTTCTATCCTTCAGAATCCCGGATCCTTTGGGACACAATTAGCAAGGATTCCACCACAGCGGCAATCAGGATACTGGGAAGCTTTTCCTTCGGTATCCTCAGAGTTACCCGGACCAACGAGGCCAGGGTCCGTCAGCATGCAGCCTCGCTCAACCATGCCAGCCGGCATATTTTCATCAGAATCCCCTATGATATCCTCAGAAGTGCATGTTGGAGATGACATCCCTATGCAGGCACCACCTTATCCTGAGGATACTATCAATGGAGGAATTAACCATTCTGGCTCAGGATACCAAAGACGTTACCAGAATCTTGGTAACAGTTTACTTAATTCTAATTTATACACTAACCATGGATCTGTGCAGGATAAGGGGAAATCTTCTGATATAGCCAGGGAGTTACAAAAAATGAAGGACATGATCTCCAGTATCCCCGGGATAATCCGTCCCATAGCTGAAGTCCCAGCGGGCAGTCACAAACTTTCCAGGTTCACTTGGCCCATATGCGACGTGGAGATCCCCAGGAATTCCAGATGCCCAACATGAAACTTTATGATGACACTACGGATCCTGAGGAGCATGTGGCTAAATACAGGGAAAGGATGGAGGTCAACCCTATTCCCGCAGAAATCAAAGAAGCCTGTCTGTGTAAAGGGTTTGGTTCAACACTAACAGGGCCGGCCCTCAAATGGTTATTAAGTATTCCTTCCAATACTATCACTTCCTTTGCTCATTTAATTAACTTGTTTAATAATCAATTTTCTTGTAGTAGATCTTTTGAGAAAATGACAGGTGATTTATATAAAATTGTTCAGCATAATAATGAATCCCTAAGGGATTACATAATAAGATTTAGCAGGGAAGCTTTGGAAATCCCCAACCTCGACATGGCAGCTGCTGTTGAAGCCTTCAAGATGGGGCTTAGGAAGGATTCTCCTTTCTATGATGACCTCGTCATGACTCCATGCAGGAATCATGGAAACTTGGTTATCCCGAAATATAAGTCTACCAACAGGAAGTCCGACTCTCCACAAAAGTTTTCAGACCGAAGCCTTATTCCAAGCAGGATAATCCCAAGATTAATGTTGTGGAAGAAGACGAAGACTACGAAGAATATCCTAAAATATCCGAATATTGCTTTAACCTTGATATTGGTGGTGTAATTTGTGCCATGCAGGATTTAGGTGACAGGGCCAGATGGCCTAAGAAGAATGAGAAGCATGGATCAAACAAAGACAAGTCAAAATGGTGTGCATTCCATGAAGACTTTGGCCATCGCACTGATGATTGTATAGCACTTCGGAAGGAAATAGGATACCTTCTCAGCAAAGGACTCCTGAAGGAACTATTTGGAAAAAACAAGAACAAAATCCAGGATCCAGTCAAGATACCTGAAAGGGCACCTTCTCCACCACCCGGAGCTAAGGTGGTATCCTTCATCTCGGGAGGATCTGACATCTGTGGAACCTCGTATTCTGTGGCTAAGAAACGTTCCAAAGAAACAAAAATGGACAACGGAGAAAGACCTCTCCGTACTTCCACATTGACGACTCAAAGAATCATATCCTTCGATGAGGAAGATATATGTGACCTTGTGGATCCCAACCATGACGGTTTGGTAATTACTTTATGTATAGCTAACTGTTTTGTGCGCAGGATACTCGTCGATGGAGGAAGCTCTGTGAACATTATCCTGATGGAAGCCCTCAAGAAAATGGATATCCCAGAAACAGAGATTATCCCGAAATACTCAGTTCTTGTTGGATTCAGTGGCAAAACCAAGAACACCTTGGGAGAAATCAAACTTCCAACATATATTGAGGGAACTAACTCCCTACAAAAGTTTTGCGTTATTGACTCTTTATCTTGTTGTAATGTGATTTTAGGCAGGCCCTGGATCCACAGCATGAAGGCAGTACCCTCGACTTACCATCAGTGTGTGAAACTCCCAAGTCCCTGGGGAGTCATCAAAATTGAAAGTGATCAGCAAGATGCCAAGGAATGTTATGCTTCGTCAATGAAATGGACTACAAAGCCTACTCAAGCATAGCAATTACAACAACAACCAGGGAAGGTCCTGCAAGCAAGAGAGCAAAATGTAAAGGAAGTATCTTTGTATCCTCAAGATACTGAAGTTAAAGTATTGTTGGGAACAAGTATTCCTGAGGATATTGAGATGGAATTAATATCCTTTCTAAAGAAAAAAGCACCGGCTAGAGTAATGGCATCCTCAAGATTCACGGGTTTGCTACTCATGACTGAGTCCCGGATTTGCATAGGTAAACCCCCAATGTATTTGTCAAGCTCACGCTCAGCCGGGGTAACCAAATGAGGGACGAGAATGCTCAACTCGTGGAAACGGAGTGAGTAAGCGGCGTTATCACCACTATCTTACTTGTGGTTCCAAAATTCCTCCTCAAGCTTTTGAAGTTCGTGTTTGGGACAAAACTTCTTCATCATGAGTGCCTTGAGGTCGGACCCTGGAAGAACCATAGCCGCTTCCGACCCTTGGAGATGCATGACACTACCCCACCATGTTAGAGCGGTTTTTCTAAACATGCTTGAAGCAAAATTTGTCTTTTTCGCTTCAGGGCACTCGCTATATGTAAACACATTCTCCATAGACTCGAAACATTGCAACAAGGTAGTCGCACAGTTCGTACCCCAGAATTCGGTTGGGTTGGCACTAGTAAATTGCTTATATGGGTAGGATACGGGTTTGGGTTCAACGGGTGCAACAACGGGTGGAGGAGGTTGGGTAGCTTGGATTTGAGTTACAAGTTCGGGAATCACAGCGGCCATTTGCTTGATGATAAAAGCAGCCATACATCGGTTGGTGATCTTGCGCGGTCTTAGTGGAGGCATGCTAAAAGATTATAAAGAAATGGAATAAGTTTTAGGTAAAAAAAAGAAATGGATATGAGAGTGTATAAAATAAGAATAAGGTGAAGTTAAATTTTCTTTTTGATTGTGAATCCTAGAGTTAGTGAGCAGTAGATGTTAGTGTTAGATAAAATATAAATCTTTGTATATAAACAACAAACTGGAAACAATCGTAAATGATTTTGAGATTTTGAGGGGTTAAAGCTTAAAAATTTGAGATTTTGAGGTTTATAAAGTCGGAAAATCGTACATGAACCACCATGATTTGATATTCCAACTCAAAAAAAAATTTTTATAAAACACAACGTTGGAGTCTAAACATGTGCACGAATCACCGCAATTTTTTTCATGTTTTCGACTCAAATAACGATAATAACACCATAAATCGGGATACAACGTCATGTCAAAGCACTAGTCCACGAATCACCGTAGTTCTATTTTTTTGACACCGAAAAATTAGGATGGCGACCGGAACGCTCGCATTCGACTACTTAAAGTATTCACATGTATAACATGGTTTGTGGCCTAGAAAACGAGCACTATAATCCCACCATTCCAGGTAAGTAAATCACCTTCGATTCTTGGAATCTTTTTGTCAAATGGTCGTTTTATAATGTCTCGCTTCCTATGAGGGCTACGAACCCGATATAAATGCAACCTTTAAGGGATTATAAACAACGGGATCCAAGTTAATCTTGTAATCCATAAAACACATTGAAAATCTACTTTTTGTGTTTTAAGGTAAGGATACCTTGGAAATACTATGAAAGTGTGTGTATGTGAACATTTGGGATATTGGTGAATTGTAAACAACTTTATAAATAATATGCGATATGAACAATCAAAATAGAGTAAACACGTATGAGCACACGTATAGGACCCTAAGCATAACAATGCTAGGTCGTTACGTCTAACCACCTATCCTATTGTCATGGCTCTGATACCAATCTGTCACACCACGACCAAAGGCGACGGAACATGCCGAGGTGTAACGATTGTCCATAAGCACATGACACTAATTAAAGTGATAGTATTTAACAAACTCATTTTATTTCACAACATCGAAAATGTCACATAACAATTATCCATAAAATAACCATAAACAAGATATCACAAAATATGGCAAATTTGATATTGTTCATTTTTACTAATATCCTAAGGCCTTTGATGTCGTTTTCTTCACAGTCATAAATCAACCAAGATGCAAACCTGCAACATTTCATAAAATAAAGTTTGTCAACACAAAGGTCGGTGAGCAATTCATAAGTTTAATCATATTAGTATATAATAAAGATAGCCACAAAACTTGCATACGAAACGATAAATAAAAGTGGTAATTTGGATAAATAGATATCGCTAAACACATTAGCGACACCTAGCTATAAGGGGATGCCAAATAGTCTAGGATTTATAGTTATCGTTAATTGCATTACGTTAACGACACCTTGCTATAAGGGGATGCCAAATAGTCTAGGATTTTATAATTCCACCAACCAAAAGCGATAAACACATAGGCATATAAGCATAGAACACCAAATCGAGCAATTATTTAGGTAAAGTATACAACTACGTTTGTGGTTTAAGATTCAAATATAAAGCATTTTGTTGAATAAGTATGAAATGTCACCTCCAAAACAAAAGATGGAAAATGGGGTATGAAGTACTCACCTTCAAGTAGTACTTGAAAGATGATAATTTGGAGATTTGTCGGAACGACGAGTTTAACACACAATGCCTAAAAAGAAAAGAAGTCTTGAATTTAGAAAGGTTGTCTTGAAGGTCTTTAAACAAAATAAATGTTGAGAAATGTAAATAATTAAAGTTCAAGGTTTAAAATGTGACTATTTAAGAATTTATAATAATAACCCTTTAAAAATGTAAGTTTTCTCGAAACCGGGTTAAAGTATCTAACCTTAATATTTACTCAACCTATGTTAAGTAATAAGGTGGGTAAAATGCAAGAATGCAAATCCCTTTGGAATAAAGATACTAAAACGGGTTTTTTTTTATCGAGTGTTCGGGTTGTCGGTTCGGGTCTTGATAATTGGTCAAACCCAAAGTCAACTTTCCAAAATATCGAATGTTATGAGATAACTCAATAAAATTTAATAAGACTTAACCAAGTATGTAGTTCCATTGTTTTAGAACTAACAACGCACGTTAAGCGAGTGTTCGGGTTTTGTCAGTCCAAACTTTGTTATGAGATCAAGTTGGATCCAACATTTCCAAGTACTTAAGAAAATATTTAAAAATCAATTTGTAACTATTTTTAAAGAAATATACAAGTCTTGATAGCTAAAAAAAACACACTTGTGTGTCTTAAGCGAGCAAGAATCGGTTTGGTTCGGTTTCCATCTTACAACAAGTTCATAGATGGTTTCCACATGTCCAAACACTAAATAACTTGTATAATAATGTACAAATAAAAAAATACCAAAAGTTAACAATAAAGTCTTTAAACAAAAGTTCGGTTTTCGGTTCGGATCGTGTTTCGGGTTAAGACCGAGGTAAGATTCTACAAACCCATAGCCATAGAATTTGTAAAAATGATTTTAGAAACTTAGATCTAACACTAAGTATGTTTAAACAAACAAAACTAGTAACAAAGTTCGGTTTACGGTTTAGAGCTATTTACGGTTAAACCGAAGCATAGACTCTTAAAAACCCATAACCATGGAACTTGTAAACATGACCAACAAACTAAAATAAGCAAGATTAATATGTACGAACAAGTTATATAGATGTATATATATCAAGGACACGAAGTCCTCCATGAAGCCTTGCCTTATGGGGTCCGAAACCTCACCGACCGGAATCGGAGAAGTAACTACCAAAGGTAAACAAGGGGTGTATATTATATATATGTTGCACAACCATAAACAAGTATTAATAAGGCTACATAAACTAATTAAGATGAAAGACCAAAATCCTTCAAGAACACTTAAGAAGATAACCTTGAATCTTTGATGTTTGAGAGAGTTTTTTTTTTTTGGAGTTGTAGCAAGGGAAAAATGAAGAGGAAAGGTGGTGTATATATAGGGTAATATTGGTGGTCAAATATGGGTGTGAGACACAAGAGTTTTCATGCAAAATGGATCAAGACAAAAACACAAAACAACAAAATAAATAAATAAATAAATAAATAAATAATAAATAAATAAATAAATAAAAATAAAAATAGGATGTTTTCAAGACCCAACAAGTGTGAAACAATATTGTAACATAAATCCATCATTTTGATTATAACATAAGCTTCGGTTTATAAATCGGGTCGGTTTACATAATAAACAAATACAAAAACGAATACAAACAAGACCCGAAATTGACGAATGTCACAATTGGTATCCCTGAAGGAATACTTATCCTCAGCACCACTCCTGATGAAGCCAATTGATGGTGAGCCATTATCACTGTACCTAGCCGTTTCCGGGAGTGCAATCAGTGCTGTCTTGGTCAAGGATCATGAAGATCAACAACATCCGATATATTATGTAAGTAAAAGTCTACTAGATGCTGAATCCAGGTATTCTTATCTTGAAAAATTAATTTTAGCACTTATAATGGCTTCCACTAAACTTAGACATTATTTTGAAACTCATGCTATACATGTAAAGACTAACTATCCTATTAAGGCTGTTTTGAGAAAATCAGAGATGTCAGGTAGAATGGCAAAGTGGGCTATAAAACTTAGCGCATATGATATTTTGTATGAACCAAGGACAGCATCAAGTCTCAAGCACTTGCCGACTTTGTGGCTGATTTTAGCCAGGATATAATCGAAGAAGTTAAAAAAGAAGTTCAGCAATTAGAAGTCAAGGAAAGTTGGACCCTACGTACTGACGGTGCCTCCAACATAAGAGGAACAGGTCTAGGTATCCTGCTAAAATCTCCACAGGGGGACATTATACCTCTATATATATCTTGTGAATTTCAGGCTACTAATAATGAGGCTGAATATAAGGCCTTAATTGCTTGTTTGCAATTAGCTAAAGATATGAAGGTCAGGTATATTCAAGTTTATGTTGATTCTTTGTTATTAGCTAACCATTTCAATGGCTCTTATGCAGCGAATGCAGAGAACTTAGCGAAATATTTAGAAATAGTTAAGCAATTAGCTATGTATTTCGAGACATTTGACATAGTGCAGGTACCAAGAGAATAAAACACTGAAGCAGATGCCTTAGCAAACTTGGCATCAGCTCTCAAGATACCAGGAGATGTCAAGATACCTATTGTGCATATCATGACTTCAGCAACAAAGGAGAACCTTGAAGTCTTAGAAACTTCAAATTCTAAGGATAATCTAGCATCTTGGACCAATCCCATAATACGGTATCTTCAGAATAACGAGATCCCAGAAGGAGGAAATCCCAGTGCATTCCGAATAAAGGTAACCCAGTATATTATCCTAAATAATGTATTATATAGAAAATCACTTGCAGGTCCATACTTGAGAGGCTTGGAATATCAAGAAGCACAAGAAGTTCTTAAGGATATACATGAAGGTGATTGTGGAAACCACACTGGGGGCAGGGCCTTAGCATCCAAGATACTAAGGACAGGATACTTCTGGCCAACAATGAGAAGAGATGCAATGGATTTCTCCAAAAAGTGTGATACTTGCCAAAGACATAGCAACATATTACATCAACCAGCTGAACCATTATATCCTATCATCTCCTCATGGCCATTTATGAAATGGGGAATGGATATTGTGGGAAAGCTGCCCAAGGCTCCTGGTGGAAAAGTCTTTATGCTAGCCATGACGGATTACTTCTCCAAGTGGATCGAAGCAGAGGCATTTGTTCAAGTCAAAGAAAAGGATGTGATCTCATTCATCAAATGCAACATCTTAACAAGATTCGGTATCCCAGTAGAGATTGTTTGTGACAATGGATCACAATTCATCAGAAAAAGAACAACCAACTTCTGTGAAAGTTGGGGAATCAAGATGGTGACCTCAACTCCAGTACATCCTCAAGCTAATGGTCAAGCAGAATCCAGTAACAAGATCATTATCAACAATCTAAAGAAGAAATTGGGATCCAAGAAAGGAAAATGGGTAGAAGAACTACCGTTCGTTCTGTGGGCTGATAGAACCACCTCGAAAAATGCAACGGGACAAACACCTTTCTCCTTGGTGTTTAGGGCCGAAGCTATTATCCCTACAGAGATGGTGATCCCCACAGCAAGAACCAGCATCCAGGATACTAAGTCCAACAAACAAAATCTTACCGAAGACCTGGATACCATCGATGAACTCAGGGATCTCGCCAGAATCAGAATGGCAGCATACCAACAAAGAATAGCCAAGTCCTACAACAAGAATATCAGGATTCGAAGGTTCCAGACAGGAGATATGGTATTAAGAAAGGCATTCCAGAATACCACTAACCCAGCAGATGGAAAGCTAGCTCCAAAGTGGGAAGGCCCTTACTTAATCTATTCAGAAGCAGGTAAAGGGGCCTACAGGCTAATCACTATGGAAGGTGTTCCTATACCAAGAGCTTGGAATGCTATCCACCTCAAGGCGTATTTTTATTAGTATACTTAACTGATATGTTGGTATCCTTACGATAAGAGGTATGTTCCCTCATCTATTTTTACATTCCTTGAACTTTATTATCTCCAAATCAAGTTTACTGACTTAAGCATCGGAGGGGTGTTAGCCAGGCTAACACCCACCCCACATCAAGAGCTTAGTGTTTTGCAGTTATCCTAAGAATATGTAATCCCGACAACAGTCAGAGGCTGATCACCTCCTAAACGAATATGATATCCCTGATATCCCTCAAGGTTTAAAGGTCTTCACCTTTCCAACGAACGCCAGGAGCGCACGAATATGATATCCCGAATATCTTAAACGGTTTAAAGGTCTTCACCTTTCTAACAATGCCTAGAGCGCACGATGATTCGGGTATAGATCTAGACAGGCTGACCAGACCAGCTGACAATCCGTCTATTGTTGGCTATATACCGAATCCTTAAGATAAGTGGCAGACGTGTCACACAAACGGTTTATAACATTTTCATGTTATCTAAGGTTTATAACACTTTCGTGTTATCTAAAGTCTTGGCATATTCATGCCCATACGTTTGGGACCTTCCCCAGTTTTATCTCAAGCTTAGACATATTCATGTCTCTTAAGTAAAGGCCTAGTCGCCAGTAAAAAGGCTTTATCGCCAGTTAAAAGGCCTAGTCGCCAGTAAAAAGGCTTTATCGCCAGTTAATGGGCCTTGTCGCCAGAATTATCTAACTTTGTTCCGACAGATTACTGAGAATATTACTAAGTTGTTTTTAACTCAACAACATACCAAAAGCTTGATACTTAAAAAGGTCAATAATTGGGGACATCACGTGTAAGCCTATCAGATTTATAAATAATTTCTAAAAAGGTACTCTTCACACTTAGTTCTATTATACAATTCATATTTCAAGGTATGATCTTTTGGTTTGATTGTGATAATTCACTCAAGACATGAGAATATGTTATCCCTAAAATATCTTATACCAAAGATATCTCAAATACATGTTTTCTAAAATTATATAATCTTTGAGATATTTTATACATTATCCTCAAGATGTTTTATTAAAAAATAGATTTTCCTGAGAATATAACTGTTAAAATACAAGAAGTATATTCTCAAGATATTTTATCTTCAAGATATCTAATCTCAAAAAGATGAAAATATTCCATAAACATATTCTGGTCAAAATTTATTCTGATAAATGATCTAAAAATGGCATAGATGCAGAACACAATGATTGAACCAAAAGATTATGTCATTGCTAACGATAAGTACAGATAAACAAAAAAAACGATGCCTAGGCTTCGTCTTCAACAAATGGAAGATCCCTCCACCAGGCATCATCTTCAGGAAGACATAGGCTTCGTCTTGAAACTCAAGATCCCTCCACCTATGTCTCCCCATTGTCAGATATCCTAAAGATTACTTGTTCAAGACAGAAAAATGAAAATTGTTCAACAAACATCACAACCCGATATCAAACCATAGACAAACACATAAAAAATTAGGCTCAAGCCTTGTCTTTACCACTATCATCGCCTAATTGCACCTCCTCACCAACCGCCTTCACTGCACCCTTGATGGCCACCTCCACAGCCTCTTCTGCAACCTTCTCCGCTCCACTAGGACCAGCATCCTCCACCTTCTCCCCACCAAGCTCAGCCAGTATCTTCTCCCAACCAGCTACATCCCAGAAAGGAGTGTCCAGACCAGCATCCTTCGCCTCTTTAGCCATCTTAAGTCAGGACTGGAATACGGAAACAGCAGCAGACTTCTTCGCCCCCTCCATAGCATCATAAAATTTTATCATACATTCCGCCTCTTTATGAACCAACTCCTTCTTGACCAGTGACAACTCCAGCTTCAGGTCATCTACCTCTTTGGTCTTCTACTCAAGAAGACTGGTCTTTGTCACCCTCATCTTCATCAGTTCAGAGATACGAGTATGGGTTTCGTGAAGTTCAAGGCTCATGGCGGCAAACTAGGAGGAAAGATAGTCAAGGCCCTATAAGGATAAAGAATCCCCAGTATAAGTTATTCTCAGGATATGAGGAATCATGACAAATGAAGAAGATACCTGCTGAGTCTTATTCATGGCATCATGGAAATCAACATCGTGCACGGGAACGGATTCGCTGGTCTCCTGGCTCTTCCGTTTCTTGGAACCTTTCGCTCGGCTACTCTCTGGACGCAGGATAGAGCTGGATATGGGTTCTTTCTTGATAGCACTCCGAGTGGACACATGCTTTCAATATCTTCAAGGGAAAAGGCAGAAGCAGATTTGCCTACAGATGCCCAGGTTAGTATCCCTGATCCTGATCATATTTACACTAACATCTCAAGTTTTTCTTACCAGACATAACGGAACTGGATGACGGAGATGGTTCTGGAAGGCTTGACTGAAGAAAAAATGTTCTCTCTTCCTCGTCAAGAAGAAAGGAGGTGAGCTTATCCCCGGTCTCTCTTGTGGGGGGAGCGATCTCAAAAAACTTCAAAGCTGCAAAATATAAAAGAAAGCACATCAGTCACAAAAGATGTCGGTGTATATTCAAGATACAGTATCCTACTTTTGGAAACCCAGAGATAAGGAAGACCATTGTGCCGTGGAAGAGAATCTCTCCTAACAAAGAAAAATTGTCTCTTCCACTGATCATTATTCTGGGTATTTTTCAAGACCATTGGAGATTGACCAGATTTGATCTTAAGGAGATATCTTGAAGACCCATGGCTACGAAGGTCATATACAGAAGCAAGCTCCGAGAGAGTAAAGTCAAGAGCGTGGTCGGCGATTAGTCTCTCCAAAACAAGCAAAGTCCTCCAAACCATGGGCATGGTTTGGGCATAGCTGAGAGCAGTTCTAAGAAAGAACTCCGTGGTGAAGGCAGGAAATGGGTAAGAAAAACCGATTTTAAATGGCAAAAACGGAAAGCAAATCCAGGTTCTAGAAACAAAATCGGAAGATAAAGCGGCATCAAAAGGCCGGAAAGCAGTTCCAGTAGGGGAGCAACCCCGAGATCGAAGGTTCGCGATATCGGCATCACCAAAAGTGCATATCTCGTTCGTAGGACTTGCCAGGAGATTCTGACATACGAAATCCTCGATACCGGAAGGAGAAAGTTTCGGACTCATGGTTTCGTTAAGATAAGAAAAAGAAAGGAATTACCTGGAGAGAGGAGGAAGATGAGATGAATATTATTTATTCGGGTAATTATAAGGACAAACTAGGGTTTGGCAGATCATCATGACGGCTGACACATGTATCAAAGGTCCACCGAACAAAATTTGGAATTCAAAATTCAAAAATTTTACAGCTGTAATCCTTATCTATAGCTGTTAAAATTTGGGGACAATTGTTAGGGCACGGATTTTCAGTATCCTCAGCAAAGGTTATGTTCGGAGCAGATTCAGGATGCGGTATCCTTCAAGGAGACAGGTATCCTAATTACGTTATATAACTAACATGATCTTTGCTACTTTCCATGTTTACCAGGTCAAATACGGTTAATTGATCACCCGAGAACTCGCACTTGCTGTTATTAGGATGTGACTAATAAGGAAACATGCTGATGAGGAGGATTAACGGCTAATTGATTTAGTCTAGGAGTTTTCTTAAATATAGGATTTTTAGTTAGACTTTATTTGTTATAAATAGAGCTCAAAACTAATGATCAAACAAACACTCTAGACACACAAGACTTACTAGTACTCGCATTCTCTGTAATCACGATCAAGTTTGAGCTCCACCATTGTAATCACCTTTGTTATTAATAAACCGGTGGTGATAGTTTTCACCGCCCGGGGTTTTTTGCTTGTTATCCTAAGGATAACGGGTTTTTTCCTCGCAACAAATCCTTGTGTTCAAGCACTTTTACTTTCATTTTATACAAGCACCTAGTCCCGATTACTAATTTGGTTACGAAATTACTATTGTCAATTTTTGACCAAAACAGTTATGTTGTTGAAGGTAAGGTTAAATATGGGTTAGAAAAGGTGTTGAACTACTCTAAGCTGTCTAATAAAAATTTGTGCTTTACTTCTGTGTTAAATAAATCACTTGAACCTAGAACTTATAAAGAAGCATCATCAAATCAAAATTGGATAGATGCCATGAATGAGGAGATGACTGCTTTAAATAGAAATCAAACCTGGGAATTAGTTGATCTTCCTATTGGTAGAAAACCAATAGGATGTAAGTGGGTTTATAAGATTAAGTATAGGTCTACAGGTGAAATTAAAAGATATAAGGCTAGATTAGTAGCAAAAGGTTTTAATCAAAGAGAAGTAATAGATTTTGGTGAAACGTTTTCACCAGTAGTTAAAATGATTACTGTTAGGACAGTAATATCTCTTGCTGTGAAAAACAATTGGTCTTTGTATCAACTTGATATAAATAATGCTTTTTTGTATGGTGATTTTTATGAAGATGTTTACATAACTTTACCTGAGGGCTATTTTTCTAAGTCTGAAACTAAAGTGTGTAAACTTATCAAGTCCTTGTACGGTTTAAAACAAGCTCCAAGGATGTGGAATGATAAGTTGGTAAGTGTTTTACTTGGTATAGGGTTTGTTCAAAGTAAGTCTTGACTATTCCTTGTTTATTAAGTCCATTGATAATGTGTTGATTGTGTTACTTGTCTATGTTGATGACATTGTCATCACTGGAAATAATGTAGAAGAAATTGGAAAAATAAAAGGTCTTTTAAGAAACAAGTTTTTGATTAAGGATCTTGGTATTCTAAAATATTTTTTGGGCAAAATGCTTGAGTAGCAGAATGTAACGATTCCGGCAACTTCAGGTATACCCTAGCCGGAATATACTATTTACATGTCGTTTAATATTGATTATATGAGTTATAGTACGTTTATACGAGTATATATGATTCACAGTATGAATCATACTCAATTATATAGTGAATCATATTGGAATTTCGATCAACCAATGATCGGTTATTGAAACCCGAACGAATCGGGAATTACATTATAGACGAAGTATATAATGTTTAGTGATGTTTACGAAGTATTAATGCTTCGGGATAGGTGAATTATAGCACAGAAAAAGGATTTCGATTTAATGGTACGTCGGTACGCTAAACGAAACCTTTAACACCAAACCAAGCAAGAGACGATCAATCAAGCCGAAAAAGATGCGTAATTATTAATAATATGATGTTTTAATGTCATGGGTTAAGTTTTTAAAGTTTTTAAATCAGTTTTATATAAATTTTGTGTTAACCCGAAAAACAACCATTTTAAGCTCGTTTTAAGCCGAATTACGAGTTTAAACGAGAAACGAACTGAACCAGATTATCCACAACATTATCCAGATTGCGTAATCTAGATATGTGGACAATATTGGAGATGTGGGGCCCCCACACACACCCACAAAGGGCCGGCCACCCCCCATGGGTTAACATTATCTTTCATTTTCTTTTTTTTACACAAAAACACACACAAACTCTCTCAAAACTCTCTCCATCTCTCAAGCTTTTCATCACCCATCACAAACCCTTGATCCTCCATCCATTTCCATCATTTCTAATCAAGAACAAAGGTATAAACATGTTATAATACATGATCTTTGGTGTTAATTACTTAGTTTGAGTTGTTTTTGCAAGAACAAAAAGGTTCCAAATGAAATATGGGTGAAAACCCGAGATGGAACCGGTTCTTGTGTGATCAAAGGATGTATACAAGTTATACAAAGGATCTTGATCCAAGTAATTAGTTAAAAGTGTTTAGAACGAATTTTTACGGTTGAAATCGTTGTTTTGATGTTTTAACCGACTCTAGGAAAGAAATGGCTTGATTGTTGGTATAGTTTGCTTGGTGTGGTGTTGTTGTGCTTGAAAGTGTTGTATCTAGCGGCTAGCAAAGGCTAGAAACCGAGATCCTTGCGATCTAAAGCTAGAAAACACAAGATAGTTCGGTTTTCGGGTGTTTATGAAAAATGGACAGATTTCCGTGTGCTTAGAGTTGGGTCACGAAATTTCACAGAGATGATCTACACATGAAAATATGAGATCTGTGAATTTTTGGTAATTTTTGGATAAAAGATGAATATTTGGTGAATTTAATGCTCGGTTTTGGCCAAAAATAGTGAAAAATAGCAAAACATGATGAAAAATTCCGGAAAATTTAAGATAAGCTTTTTATAACATATAAAAGTCACCCACAAAATTTGAGCTCAGTTGGAAAAGTCTAAGTAGGCTTTTCGGTGATACGAGTTCTAGGGCTTTCTAGCTCGGTTTTGGGTGAAAATGGCTTGAAAAATAAGTTTTAAATTCTGGAAAAATTCCAGAAAGTTATGAGGATGATAAAGATCATCCCAGAAAAATTTGGGATTTTTCTAAAGTGTTTTGGTATTTTTGATATATTTAGTGTTTTAACAAGATTTAAAAATAGATAAATAAATGTAAATGTAGGAAAATAAATCTGGGAAAATTCCAGAAAGTTATGAGGATGATAAAGATCATCCCAGAAAAACTTGGGATTTTTCTAAAGTGTTTTGGTATTTTTGATATATTTAGTATTTTAATAAGATTTGAAAATAGATAAATATATGTAAATTTACGAAAATAAATCTGGGAAAATTCCAGAAAGTTATGAGGATGATAAAGATCATTCCAGAAAAACTTGGGATTTTCCTAAAGTATTTTGGTATTTTTTATATTTTTAGTGTTTTAATGAGATTTAAAAATAAGTAAATAAATGCAAATATAGGAAAATAAATCTGGAAAATTTTATAAAATGTTCTTTCTGTCAAAATAAGTTTTGAGCAAAATTTCAAGACCCGAGACTAAACGGGTAATTATTTGTGCTAAAATGAACATAAAAACAATTAGTTAAAGCTTAAAACGTGTAAACCGGCAAAGTTCGCATAAGCGAGCTGACTGGTACACGAAAAACTCTAAAAATAGACTATTTCATAAATCTAAGTAAATTAAGTAAAAATAAATCATCCGAAAATAATCCGGATGATTTGGGTAATTTTACCCGATTGTACCGTTTCCGGCACCGAAATACCGGAAACGGGCCCCACGGCCAAACGGGGTGTCAAACCGAGCTATAATTTCATCACCTTAACTAAATTGACTGTCAAGCTCTAAGCAATGTCAATCTGAGTCCTTAGAAGTGTCACGGGGTTAACATTGTCCCCGAATCGAGTACAGTACTGGGTTAACAATGTTCCCAGATGTACCGATTGATATGTATTTAAGTTATGGGAATTATATAGTAACGACTAGATATTATATTACAGATCCAGGCACGTAGCTGTTCCTTATATTACTCACCAACTCACGACAAGGTGAGTTTTCACGAGCCCCTTTTAATGAATTGTTTTAATTATATTTTCCCGGGGCGGAAAACATGTCTTATTTAAAGTATTTAAGTACATACCGATCGTATGGAAATACTTGTACATTTATATATATATGGGCTAGAATATATAAAATGTTTATAATGTATTGTTGTTCTGGGGTAACATAGTTCCCAGGGGTTATTATTATTCTGGGGTAACATAGTTCCCAGGGGTTATTATTGTTCTGGGGTAACATAGTTCCCAGGGGTATTTATTGTTCTGGGGTAACATAGTTCCCAGGGGTTATTATTATTCTGGGGTAACATAGTTCCCAGGGGTTATTATTGTTCTGGGGTAACATAGTTCCCAGAGGTTATTATTATTCTGGGGTAACATAGTTCCCAGAGGTTGTGATTGTTCTGGGGTAACATAGTTCCCAGGGGTATTTATTGTTCTGGGGTAACATAGTTCCCAGGGGTTATTATTGTTCTGGGGTAACATAGTTCCCAGGAAGTTAATGGAAATGTTCTGGGGTAACATAGCTCCCAGCATGATTATATTGTTAATAAATGATTATTAAAATGATTTGTCAGTGTTTATTTAAATTAGTGAAACTCACCAACTATTCGTAGTTGACCCGTTTTCTTTACATGTTTTCTAGGTATGCCCAAGTTGGATTGATTGATGTGTGCTTAACTATCTGTGCTACCTGTTGGAAGCTTGCTGCTCTTTGTTTTGTAATGAATTTATTAATGTCTTATCGGTAAAATATGTGTGTAACATCTAGACAGTAATGAAACTCGCAACAATGTAATATGTTATAAATTAATGTAGTGGTATTTTCTTTATAAGCAATGCTGTTGATATCAGATGTGTCTGTTGCATCCCGTGTACGTTTCCGCTGCGGTTACGGGGTGTTACAGAACTTGGTATCAGAGCCATTGGTTATAAAGAATTAGGATGTCTGAAAAAGATACCTAAAATATAACCAGTAGCTCAAGTATTATAGGATCTGAATATCAACTAATAATATATTGTGACGAGATCGGGATGAACTTGGATGGACAAGTGGGTTATTATGGTCCGGAACATAATAACAGACTTGTCTGCACGAGTGAATTCAGGGGAAGTCACGGGGGACTTAAATAGGTAAAACTGGCAACATATGTGTAAATGTATAATAATATTATTATGTGGCTAAATTGTATAAGTAGTGCATGATTTATTTAATTATGAATTACACTATGGAAAAGACTATATGTTTGTTAACTTGTGTGCAGGTAATAATGGAAAGAAACCCTAGTGTGTCGACGGAAGAGGACCCGGAAGAGGTCAGTTCCGGGGCCTCTGGAAGCCCAAGTGAAGTACCCAGCTCCGAGCCTTCAGAGGCTAGTCTTAGTGCCTCTAGGCAGACCACCCCAGCTAGGAGTGCTAGTATACCCTCCCCTGTTAGGGTTACCAGGTCTCCTACCCCGCCCGCACCACAGACTGGCCCGATTCCCCTTAGGCGCGGTCCTCGCCTCACGGCGCGGATCAGTGCCCCATATATTCCGCCCACTGTTACCCCACCCCGATCCACTTACCATGTGGGCGAGTCTTCCCGCCCTCAGCCCGAGCCTGCAACCCTACCTGTGTGGGGTCTCCCAAGGCAGGAACGGGACTTGACGGGGTGGCTACGTGTTCTCACCGAGCAGGTGAACGAGCACTCTGCTGCCCTGGTCGTGGGGGTTCAGCGGCGGGCGTACCTAGGGGACAACATACTGGACCACCAGTATGCTATCAACCAGTTAAAGAGGGAGTGCTCATACTCCCACTGGTTGATCGAGCGGATGGAAACCCGAATGCGGGTTATGGTGGCGGTGTTGGTGGCGCTGGTGGCGGTGATGGTGGGGTTGGTTTACCACCATGTGTAGATGTGTTGATAGTAGAATCTTGAACCGCTTTTTGATACTCCATGTGAGCAGTTAGTGGTGATGCTAACATGGAGTGAATCTTGTTTAGTATGATACAACCACTGGCCCATAGGGGGTCTCTTGTAGGGCACATCATTATCGATACTTTTGGGTATCATTCAAGCACTGACCCATTGCGGGTTATGTCGAGGATGATACCAACATAGGCCCTTTGTATTAAAACCTAGTTATGTAATGTTGACTGAAAGTATGTAAATTGGTGTTGTGTAATATGTATCAATGTTTACTAATGAATGAAATATGTATTGTGTTTTATATTTTGAGATGGTATTGATTATATGTATTTCTTTGATGATTGTGTAGAATGGCACCGAAACGATCAACGAAAGTATCGGAAGTAGATGTGAGCCGTTTGATTGCTCAACAGTTGGAGGCGGCGATACCGGATATAGTATCGCGCATCGCCGCCAGTATTAATAACTCGACCAATCCAACCCCTCCGAGCAATCAAACGCCCATAAATAATGATGGGGAACATAACGCTAATCCTCCAAGGAATGACAACACTATGCCGAGTACTGACGCACCGCCTACGGTGGTCGCTACCGACAGTAATGGCCCAATCCCTGCTGTAGAGACCAACCGCACTGGACCATCCAGGGGTTGTTCAATCAAGGATTTTATGTTATGCAAGCCTTTAGAATTTAACGGGTCGGAAGGACCGAATGGGTTAGTGAAATGGTTAGAGAAAATAGAATCAGTGGTAAATATCAGCAACTGTCCTGAGGATTGTGTCGTTAAGTACGCCACCTGTACGTTCACAGACCATGCCTTGACATGGTGGAACACCATAGTACAGACTCGAGGTCAGGCGGCGACAAACCGCATGACCTGGGCAGAGCTTAAGGATCTTGTTTTGAAACATTTCTGCCCAAAGAATGAATTGCAGAAACTGGAACATGAGTTGTGGAACCTAGAGATGCATGGGGCGGACCACTTGGGATATACCAACCGGTTTAATGAACTGTCACGATTAGTGCCGTGGTTGGTCACCCCAGAGTCAAAAAGGGTGGAACGTTATATTTGGGGACTTACTCCAGTAGTGAGGAGCATAGTTAACGCGGGAGGGCACCAGACGTATGAGGGTGCAGTGACACAGGCTGGTATTGTCACATATGATTTCTTAAGGAGCGGATCGATAAAGGCGACGGGAGAGTCGGCTGGGGGAAAGCGAGGTACGTATGACAATAGGATCCGAGAGAAGCAGCAAAACAAACGAGCTAGGCCCGCTGCCCAGAGCTATGCCATGACTAGTTCGGGCGGAAGGCAAGAACCGCAGAGGGGAACGTTTCCTAAATGCGGGAAATGTGGTTACCACCATAGTGGCGTGTGCAAGGAGGTGGTGTGCCACCGGTGTGGCAGGGTTGGACACTACGCACCAAATTGTAAGACAAATCTGAACAACCTGAACCGTCAACCACAACCTATTCGGGCGCAACCATTTAGAACTCAACCAGCCCGACAGCAGAACCCGCAAGGAAACCAGATGGTGACCACTAGCCGTGCTTGCTACGAATGCGGCAGCACGGATCACTTCAAAAGGAACTGCCCGAAACTGAATCAGGGAGGAAACGGGAGACAACTCGCGGGTCAGCCATCGACTTCCAATCCGGCGCGAGGCCGAGCATTTGTGATGGGAGCGAACGAGGCGCGCCAGGACCCCAGCGTAGTGACAGGTACCTTCCTCGTCTCTGATCATTACGCTTCTGTATTATTTGATACAGGCGCCGATAGAAGTTTTGTCTCCGTTAGGTTCCTTTCGATAGCAAACCTTCCTATTGGTGAAACCATAGAACCCTACACCGTAGAGGTCGCTAACGGTAAAACCATGATAGTTAATCGGATTGTTCGGAATTGCCCTTTTATTCTGAGCGAACAATCCTTCCGGATTGACTTGTTACCGGTAGAATTGGGTAGTTTTGACGTGATAGTGGGAATGGATTGGTTGGCTCGTAATAGGGTAGAAATAAACTGTGAAAAGAAAACCGTCAAGATCCGGGTGTCGGATGACGAGGAGGTATTAGTGCAGGGAGAAAAATCCGGCACCATGATACCATTTATATCCCACCTCAAGGTGTTGAAATATATACGTCAGGGATGTGTGGCGTATCTAGCGAGCCTGACGGCCGCTGATTCTGAGGAAAAACGGGTGGACGATATTCCCGTGGTGCGCGAATTTCCACAAGTCTTTCCAGAGGAACTTCCTGGATTACCGCCAACCCGACAAGTCGAATTCAGAATCGACTTATTACCTCAAGCCGGCCCTGTTGCTAAGGCCCCTTACAGACTTGCACCGTCCGAGATGCAAGAATTATCCAACCAGTTGCAGGAATTGTTGGATAAGGGATTTATACGTCCCAGCTATTCCCCGTGGGGTGCACCTGTGCTATTTGTGAAAAAGAAGGACGGAAGCCTTCGAATGTGCATTGACTACAGGGAATTGAACAAGTTAACCATCAAAAATAGGTATCCTCTTCCCCGAATCGATGATTTGTTCGACCAACTACAAGGTGCGAGCTATTTCTCAAAGATTGATCTTAGATCGGGATACCACCAAGTTAAAATTCAGGAGGAGGATATCCCAAAAACCGCGTTTCGGACTCGCTACGGCCACTATGAATTTCTAGTTATGCCTTTTGGGCTAACAAATGCGCCAGCGGTGTTCATGGATCTCATGAACCGAGTCTGTAAACCCTATCTCGACAAGTTCGTCATTGTATTTATTGACGATATTTTGATATACTCGAAGAGTAAAGAGGAGCACGAGCAACACTTAAAGTTAGTTTTAGAGCTCCTGGATCAGGAGAAGTTATATGCAAAATTCTCCAAGTGTAACTTCTGGTTACAAGAGGTGCAATTCCTCGGTCATGTTATAAACCACCAAGGAATACACGTTGATCCGAGTAAGGTTGAAGCTATTAAGAATTGGCAAGCGCCTAAATCTCCGAAAGAAATCCGCCAATTCTTAGGCTTAGCTGGATACTATCGTCGATTTATAGAGAACTTTTCCAGCATCGCCCAACCTTTAACCCTCCTGACTCAAAAGGATCGGAAATATGAATGGGGTGAAGAGCAGGAAACGGCGTTTCAAACGCTAAAACAAAGATTATGCCAAGCGCCAATCTTAAGTCTCCCCGACGGAGACGATGGATTTGTTGTATATTGTGACGCATCCCGTAAAGGGTTAGGATGCGTATTAATGCAAAATAAAAAGGTCATAGCCTATGCGTCTCGACAGTTGAAAGTTCATGAGAAAAACTACACTACTCATGACTTGGAACTGGGAGCAGTCATCTTTGCACTTAAAATCTGGAGACACTATCTCTACGGTACAAAGTGCACCATATTCACTGATCATAAAAGTTTGCAACACATATTCGATCAGAAAGAACTGAATATGAGGCAACGAAGATGGGTCGAGTTGCTGAGTGACTATGACTGTGACATACGATATCACCCCGGCAAGGCTAACGTCGTAGCCGATGCCTTGAGCAGAAAGGATCGAGTCAAGCCACTACGTGTGCGAGCGTTGGGGATGATAGTCCAGTCGAACCTTTCAGATTTGATTCGAGTCGCTCAACGCGAGGCGTTGAAAGAGGGCCAATTGGATAAAGAAGGACTTTACGGGAATGAGAAGAATTTCGAACAGCGTGTGGACGAAATTCTTTATTTCAAAAATCGGATTTGGATCCCGACCCTCCATGACCTTCGTGATTTGATCATGGATGAAGCACATAAATCGAAATATTCCATACATCCGGGATCAGATAAAATGTACAAAGATGTGAAAGAATTTTACTGGTGGCCAGGTATGAAAAAGGATATAGCCACATACGTCGGCAAGTGTACGACGTGTGCGAGAGTTAAGGCGGAACACCAGAAACCCTCGGGAATGCTACAACAGCCGGAAATTCCCGAATGGAAGTGGGAGCAGATCACAATGGATTTTGTGACACACCTCCCCAAGACACCCCGAGGTCATGATGCGATTTGGGTAATCGTGGATCGATTAACCAAATCGGCACATTTTATTCCAATTAGGAATACTTTTAACACTGAGAGACTTGCGCAAATTTATATAAATGAAATAGTGTCTCGTCATGGCATCCCCATCTCGATCATCTCCGATAGGGATAGCCATTTCACCTCCAAACTTTGGCAAGCTGTCCAAGAAGCATTGGGAACACGTATTGACCTAAGCACAGCTTACCACCCTCAGACCGATGGTCAGTCTGAGAGGACCATTCAAACTTTGGAGGATTTGCTTCGTGCCTGCGTACTGGACTTTAAGGGAAATTGGGATCAACATCTCCCACTCGTTGAATTTTCCTATAATAACAGTTACCATAGCAGTATAAAGGCAGCACCCTATGAAGCATTGTATGGGCGGAAGTGCCGATCACCACTTTGCTGGTCTGAAGTGGGTGACCCGCAGGTCATTAGATCGGATCTGGTCCAGGAGACGACCAGCAAGATTCTTGAAATTAAGAACAACCTAAAAGCCGCGCGGGACCGGCAGAAGAGTTATGCCGATACCCGTCGAAAACCGTTGTCATTTGAGAAGGGTGAAAAAGTATATTTGAAAGTATCACCCTGGAAAGGAGTGGTCAGGTTTGGAAAGGCGGGGAAGTTGGCCCCTAGATATATTGGACCATTCATTATTACTGCAAGGATCGGTCCGGTAGCTTACCGACTAGAACTGCCTGAGGAACTAAGTGCAGTTCATAACGTGTTTCATGTGTCGAATTTGAAAAGATGTCTGTCGGATGAGACATCGGTGTTACCCTTAGAGGGTGTGCAAATAAGTGATAGGCTCAACTTTGTAGAGGAGCCTATAGAAATAGTAGACGGGAAAATCAAGCAACTTAGACACAATAAGATCTCGTTGGTCAAAGTTAGATGGAATTCGCAACGAGGCCCAGAATTTACTTGGGAACGAAAGGACGAATTTCGGAAGAAATACCCCCACCTGTTTCCTCAAAAGGAAGTAGTTGTCGCGTAAAATTTCGAGGACGAAATTTTTATAACGGGGGGAGAATGTAACGATTCCGGCAACTTCAGGTATACCCTAGCCGGAATATACTATTTACATGTCGTTTAATATTGATTATATGAGTTATAGTACGTTTATACGAGTATATATGATTCACAGTATGAATCATACTCAATTATATAGTGAATCATATTGGAATTTCGATCAACCAATGATCGGTTATTGAAACCCGAACGAATCGGGAATTACATTATAGACGAAGTATATAATGTTTAGTGATGTTTACGAAGTATTAATGCTTCGGGATAGGTGAATTATAGCACAGAAAAAGGATTTCGATTTAATGGTACGTCGGTACGCTAAACGAAACCTTTAACACCAAACCAAGCAAGAGACGATCAATCAAGCCGAAAAAGATGCGTAATTATTAATAATATGATGTTTTAATGTCATGGGTTAAGTTTTTAAAGTTTTTAAATCAGTTTTATATAAATTTTGTGTTAACCCGAAAAACAACCATTTTAAGCTCGTTTTAAGCCGAATTACGAGTTTAAACGAGAAACGAACTGAACCAGATTATCCACAACATTATCCAGATTGCGTAATCTAGATATGTGGACAATATTGGAGATGTGGGGCCCCCACACACACCCACAAAGGGCCGGCCACCCCCCATGGGTTAACATTATCTTTCATTTTCTTTTTTTTACACAAAAACACACACAAACTCTCTCAAAACTCTCTCCATCTCTCAAGCTTTTCATCACCCATCACAAACCCTTGATCCTCCATCCATTTCCATCATTTCTAATCAAGAACAAAGGTATAAACATGTTATAATACATGATCTTTGGTGTTAATTACTTAGTTTGAGTTGTTTTTGCAAGAACAAAAAGGTTCCAAATGAAATATGGGTGAAAACCCGAGATGGAACCGGTTCTTGTGTGATCAAAGGATGTATACAAGTTATACAAAGGATCTTGATCCAAGTAATTAGTTAAAAGTGTTTAGAACGAATTTTTACGGTTGAAATCGTTGTTTTGATGTTTTAACCGACTCTAGGAAAGAAATGGCTTGATTGTTGGTATAGTTTGCTTGGTGTGGTGTTGTTGTGCTTGAAAGTGTTGTATCTAGCGGCTAGCAAAGGCTAGAAACCGAGATCCTTGCGATCTAAAGCTAGAAAACACAAGATAGTTCGGTTTTCGGGTGTTTATGAAAAATGGACAGATTTCCGTGTGCTTAGAGTTGGGTCACGAAATTTCACAGAGATGATCTACACATGAAAATATGAGATCTGTGAATTTTTGGTAATTTTTGGATAAAAGATGAATATTTGGTGAATTTAATGCTCGGTTTTGGCCAAAAATAGTGAAAAATAGCAAAACATGATGAAAAATTCCGGAAAATTTAAGATAAGCTTTTTATAACATATAAAAGTCACCCACAAAATTTGAGCTCAGTTGGAAAAGTCTAAGTAGGCTTTTCGGTGATACGAGTTCTAGGGCTTTCTAGCTCGGTTTTGGGTGAAAATGGCTTGAAAAATAAGTTTTAAATTCTGGAAAAATTCCAGAAAGTTATGAGGATGATAAAGATCATCCCAGAAAAATTTGGGATTTTTCTAAAGTGTTTTGGTATTTTTGATATATTTAGTGTTTTAACAAGATTTAAAAATAGATAAATAAATGTAAATGTAGGAAAATAAATCTGGGAAAATTCCAGAAAGTTATGAGGATGATAAAGATCATCCCAGAAAAACTTGGGATTTTTCTAAAGTGTTTTGGTATTTTTGATATATTTAGTATTTTAATAAGATTTGAAAATAGATAAATATATGTAAATTTACGAAAATAAATCTGGGAAAATTCCAGAAAGTTATGAGGATGATAAAGATCATTCCAGAAAAACTTGGGATTTTCCTAAAGTATTTTGGTATTTTTTATATTTTTAGTGTTTTAATGAGATTTAAAAATAAGTAAATAAATGCAAATATAGGAAAATAAATCTGGAAAATTTTATAAAATGTTCTTTCTGTCAAAATAAGTTTTGAGCAAAATTTCAAGACCCGAGACTAAACGGGTAATTATTTGTGCTAAAATGAACATAAAAACAATTAGTTAAAGCTTAAAACGTGTAAACCGGCAAAGTTCGCATAAGCGAGCTGACTGGTACACGAAAAACTCTAAAAATAGACTATTTCATAAATCTAAGTAAATTAAGTAAAAATAAATCATCCGAAAATAATCCGGATGATTTGGGTAATTTTACCCGATTGTACCGTTTCCGGCACCGAAATACCGGAAACGGGCCCCACGGCCAAACGGGGTGTCAAACCGAGCTATAATTTCATCACCTTAACTAAATTGACTGTCAAGCTCTAAGCAATGTCAATCTGAGTCCTTAGAAGTGTCACGGGGTTAACATTGTCCCCGAATCGAGTACAGTACTGGGTTAACAATGTTCCCAGATGTACCGATTGATATGTATTTAAGTTATGGGAATTATATAGTAACGACTAGATATTATATTACAGATCCAGGCACGTAGCTGTTCCTTATATTACTCACCAACTCACGACAAGGTGAGTTTTCACGAGCCCCTTTTAATGAATTGTTTTAATTATATTTTCCCGGGGCGGAAAACATGTCTTATTTAAAGTATTTAAGTACATACCGATCGTATGGAAATACTTGTACATTTATATATATATGGGCTGATGCATAGAATATATAAAATGTTTATAATGTATTGTTGTTCTGGGGTAACATAGTTCCCAGGGGTTATTATTATTCTGGGGTAACATAGTTCCCAGGGGTTATTATTGTTCTGGGGTAACATAGTTCCCAGGGGTATTTATTGTTCTGGGGTAACATAGTTCCCAGGGGTTATTATTATTCTGGGGTAACATAGTTCCCAGGGGTTATTATTGTTCTGGGGTAACATAGTTCCCAGAGGTTATTATTATTCTGGGGTAACATAGTTCCCAGAGGTTGTGATTGTTCTGGGGTAACATAGTTCCCAGGGGTATTTATTGTTCTGGGGTAACATAGTTCCCAGGGGTTATTATTGTTCTGGGGTAACATAGTTCCCAGGAAGTTAATGGAAATGTTCTGGGGTAACATAGCTCCCAGCATGATTATATTGTTAATAAATGATTATTAAAATGATTTGTCAGTGTTTATTTAAATTAGTGAAACTCACCAACTATTCGTAGTTGACCCGTTTTCTTTACATGTTTTCTAGGTATGCCCAAGTTGGATTGATTGATGTGTGCTTAACTATCTGTGCTACCTGTTGGAAGCTTGCTGCTCTTTGTTTTGTAATGAATTTATTAATGTCTTATCGGTAAAATATGTGTGTAACATCTAGACAGTAATGAAACTCGCAACAATGTAATATGTTATAAATTAATGTAGTGGTATTTTCTTTATAAGCAATGCTGTTGATATCAGATGTGTCTGTTGCATCCCGTGTACGTTTCCGCTGCGGTTACGGGGTGTTACACAGAAGGTCTGTTACAGGTTTCTGTATTTTAATAGGAAACTCACTTGTTTCCTGGAAAAACAAGAAACAATTAACTGTTTCGAGATCCTCTACTGAAGCAGAGTACAGATCAATGTGTGCTGCTGCCGAGGAAATTATTTGGCTAGTGAATTTATTGGCTGAGTTGAAAGTGTCGGTTACTTTGCCTGTGAAAATGTTTTGTGATAATTCAGCAGCGATGGAATCCAGTTTTTCATGATCGGACTAAACATTTTGAGGTGGATCTTTTCTATTTGCGTGAAAGGATCTCAGTTGGTGTTATTCAAGTTGTCAAAGCTAAACCTGCAAGTCAACTTGCTGATATATTTACATAGGGATTATTCCTGGTTCAACATGACTATTTATGTCAAAAGTTGGGCATGTTTGACATGTTTGAGTAATGAATTGTGGGGGGTGTTAAAAGGTAACGTTTAACTACATACAATTCATACTCTCGATATTAAAGTGTTAGTTATTTTTTTCTAATATGGTTTTATGTTTATTTGCATATTTTTGTGAGTGTCGGACCTGCTTATAAACATCGTATGGACATTTCTTGAAGTAGTGGGCTGAAGTTTTGGGCTTAACAGAGTGGATAAGGAGCAGGCTCATATATGGCCCATTATTTCGTAAATGCAGTGATATAACATCTAGATATGAATCTGGAGGAAAGTCTAGTAATCACAATTTTCTTTCAAGTTCTTTCATCTCTTGAACTTGTTTTCTGTATGGTTTAGTATTGTAATCAAACCTATTGTATTTGGTTAATCATTCAAATATTATGAAGATTTCTTCTTATATTCGTGACATAAATAAAAGTATAAAACAATATATATAACTGAATATCAACATTTGACAAGTATTATCATAAGCTAAAGTAAAAGTCTAAGAATGAAATTAGTTTCCTAAATAAACGTATAAATTTTTTAATTCAAATATGAACGCAATTTGACATTGAAGTTGCATGAAGTTTTTCATTGTTCATATAAGTTCTGTTTGAATTAACGAGAATGAAATGGATTATTATTATCTTGTTTGGTTATATTATGAGAATGAAATCAGTTATTACTTGGGATCATTGCCATTTAGTATTTCATATACCGAAAAGCTTTAACCCGCCGTCGTAATGCGCTGCTTTTATTTTGCTAGTGTAAGTACTTACAATACATACAAAAAAGTTTGAATTATTAGAATTCACTTACAGTGTATTGTTGGATTATATATGTATGTGTCAAATGTCAATAAGAAAACAATTACATATAGTAAAAGGTTAAATTACTATAATTCACTTGTCTTGTGTTGTTGAAATTATCCTTGAAGAGGGACCTTGCTACATCTTTAGCATGTACTCTTCAAGCTCTTTGCTTTCTAATGGTGCTTTATTAAAGCTAAGTTGTCAAAGATAGGCTAATATGTTTCCAATGTACGTTGTGACAAAGTAACTGAAAACTATATAAAATAGTACATGATTTGCCTAGGATTGAAACTAGGAATTTATTTGTTTGAAGCTTGATGAACTTGTTTAATGCTTAACGTTGCTATTTGTTGTATTTCTTTATTCCATAAATAAATGATTTTTCTATAAATTAATTTTGGACTATTAAGTTTTGTTTTCCAAATATGTTTAGTGGTGTGTTATCCAATGGTTGTGTGTCGTCAAAAGGAACAATGAACTTCAAGGATAAGGGAAATTTTCTTAAATTCTTTACTTTTTTCCCGCATTTAAATTTATATATGCATGTCATTTTTTTTTTTTTTTGTTGCACATTGTTTTTAATGTATATTGAGAGGGCAATATATACAGTTTAAGCGTGAGAATGAAAACTACATTTTGAGACTCGCTTAAAACTTTTTATATGATTGTTAACCTTTTTTCATGCTTTCTTGTGACTTTTGGATAAATGATAACACCTCCATTTGGTTATTGGTATTAGATAATTTTTTAGGTTGTATTTTTAGATCTTGAAGCACAATTTTGTTATTGGAATCACCTATATAAAAAGAACCACTAACTACTTTTTCTTAAATTTTTAAAGGCGTACTTTGATAGTTTTCAGGTCGAAAGGAGGATGATTAGACAAAGATTAATATTTTTACCCCTATTGCATCCATTTGTATGAGATTTATTCGAGTCTGATCACCTTTAAACTCTTATGAGATATTGGTTTGTGTTTTATATCATAAGAGATATGCCACACGATTATTTCATTCTAGCTAGAGCTTGTCTAGGGTATTCAATTCATTTTAGGATTATTGACTAATTAATTACATAAATATGACAAGTCAATAGAATTTAGCACTTGTTCAGCCCTTTTTATATCATTTCCTTACTCGAACACCTAGTAACCAAGCTTTGCGCTTCCGTTTGTTTAAAACCAATTTAACCACAAAACCTTTTTAGTCTTTTAATTTTCGTTTTTAGACCATATGTTAAAACCGGTTTTAGTAGTATCTAAATTATAATATAGTTATATTACTTGCTCAGACCCTACCATAGCTTTGTCATTCGTGGGATATACTGAGTACGATGATGATGAATGATTATATTACTATGGCCAACATAAAATTAGCTAGAAGAGATTTATCATTCTATTACACAACATAATAATTAGATGAGAAAATAAAAGAAAAAACTTATATAGTACACTTCAACATAAATTTAGCAAGGATCAAATTGATCCAAAATTGTGTTCGGCATAGGTATTTGTAGTTAATTTTAGCCTATCTAAACCGGAACTTTTAACGCATTAACCACTTTAGGCTGCTTTCTGTTGGGTTTGTAGAGGCTTGGGCTTTGTTTGGGTCCGGTTTATTTGAAGCCTAATGTTTGGATTTAATGAAGACAGAAGATATGGGAGGTTTTGGGTCAACCCTAAATCTCTTTATTAGCGCTCGTTTTTGTTTCTTGTTAAATAAGCTAGTAAATCTAACGTATCTCTGTATATACAGATTTTGTACTTGTAATTTCTCACGAGTGAGGCAGTAGCAATAATAAAATACACTGGTTGTAGCCCGTCGATTTAGGTCAGTCTAGACCGAACCATGCGAATATCGTGTGTTCATCTTCGTTTACCTTTTCTCTTGTAGTATTGTTTGTGTTTTGTGTGTGTTCCAGATCCAACACCTTCCAACTACACCAGCATGCTCGAAGCAGGTGCGTTACATCACTATCTATGTCCCCATCTTGTTGGAGAAACAATCCTATATACTTAAACTTGGTTGTCTATGGAACCACTTAACCCTCAATGTTGATCTAGATGTCCTCCTTGTAAGCAACACCATTGTAGTCATAGTGAACTCTACCTTGGATGACTAATTCATAGGCCTTTTCTTTTTAAAGCAACTCTAGTCTAACACTCAGGTTTTATATGTTCTATACAACAATATGTAAGTGAAAAACATTCACCATAGAGTGCCTTGTGGATCAACTTTGACAACTCGTATATGACAATTGTGAAAATAAATGGGCTTGGTGTGTACCATTGATGTAGGCCTACCTTCACATGGAAGAAGTCAGTATCTCTAACCGAAGAACGTACATTTGTTACCATCCTAGTATAAATATCCAAAATTATGTTTATTTGCTTTCTAGAAACCCCTTTAGCAATCTATGTAGCACACTTTTGATCAAGTCTATGATCGAAAAAAAAACATTCAGCATGACAATTATGATTCATAAAGGCGAACTTCTTCAGATGGAGAGTATGTTCTGAATTCTAATATATTCAACACAAAGAAAGAACTATCAAAATGGAATGTGAATGCTCCCTCTACTGTATATCTCAAACTAGTTTTTTAACCTGGCACGTTGCGTCGGACAATTGTTAAAACCCCAGCGTTGAAACCCAGACGCTGGTAAAACTCAAGCGTTACAACGATAAGTCGGCGCAAATTCGATCGGTGTCAATTATGGTCCAGTGGAAGAACAATCGAAGATGTAGATGGAGGTGTGTGCAATTACATTAGATAAGAAAATTGGGAGCAGACACGTATCAGAACATGTGGAAGTAAATCCATGCATACAATGACTTGTAAGCCATGTTATAAAACAATACCAAAAAAAAATATCCATTTTTGTGGGCAGCCAGATTCGAACTCTGGTTGCTAAAATTAGAACCAAATGACTTAAACCAATCAACACAAGTCACACTACCAAAGAGTTAGATCTTGTCTTCATTCCACATATATATCTTATGTAATTACCCTAAAGAAGATAAAGATCATTCGTTGTTGGGGTGTCATTTGCGCAACCAGTGTGGAGCATACTAAAATATTGGTACAAACACTACATGTAATAATCTTAACAGCGTTTATAGGAATTTTGGTAAACCAGAAGTGAAAGAACTTTTAAAATTTCTCGACCATATTTAGACAAAGTGGGAGAATATATATAGAAATTTCATTTTTATAAATAAAATGTTAGAGGGAAGCTAATTTCACTAAACTAGCATGATTAAATGTTTTAATGTGACGAATACCTGCATGTAATTGAACTCCTTTGGCATATCCTGTTACCAATTAATTTTGAGTTTCGTTTACTGGAAAATTTATTTAAATAAAATATTTAATAATTAATTAAAATACACTAACAATATACTTATTATACAAAGTTAATACAAAGCCATTGCATAGTACAACTTACAACAATTTAAAAATAGTGAATTAGTTGATTAATTAATGTTATTTGTTGTGTTTCTTTCTGACTACACAAGTTTTCTAAAAAAAGCGTAACATATAAACAAATATATATATATATATAATGGATCTTGCGAGAAGCATATTATAACGAGAAATGCGATAAATAAATTTGAACCATTGATTGTTTTTTATCAATGGTCTACAATGAAAATGACAAATTTGTAATTAAAACCATATATTTATGACATATATTTAATTAAAAAGGATAGATATGTTCATTGTGGTGTAGGTCTCATTAAACCAACTATAATGTGTTCAGCGGTTACTTTAAACGAGTAATCAATGCTCATTAGATAGTTAATATGATTTTATTTTTTTTTATTAAAATTATGTATATTATGGATTTAATCCTTTTTCATATAGTTATATACAATATATTTAGTTAAGTCTACATTCCATTTGTTTTGCCTACACTATATTATATAAGAAAACTGATTCCTACACAACATTACTTTTAGTGATAACTACATAATATTTGAAAGCGTGTCTACACTACATTAGTTTTGTCTACACCACATTAGATATGTCTAAACTACATTATTTATGACTACACAATATTTGAAAGTGTGTCTACAATACATTAGTTTTGCCTACACTATATTAGATATGTCTACACTATATTAATTATTATGACTACACAAAATTTAAATATGTTCCTACACTAAATTAGATATGCATGTCCTACATTAGTTATTACTACACAACATTTGAAAGTATCCCTATACAACATTGCGTAGCTACGTTACTAAGATAATCATACACTACATTAATTGATTAAAAGAAAAAAAAACATTGTGTAGGCTGTTAAAAAGTTATATATATGTTGGTTGTGTAGTGATTTTTCATTTAATTGTTTTTCAAGCATGCTGGTTGTGTAAGGATTTGCTGGTTGTGTAGGGACGTAAATTTAATAATCGTGTACGCTATATTTGTTATGACTACACAACATTTGAAAGTGTGCTTACACTATATTTGTTATGTCTACACAATATTTGAAAGTGTACATACACTATTTTAATTTCGCCTACATTACATTAGATATGTCTACACAGCATTAGTTATGACTACACACATTTGAAAGTGTACATGCAATACATTAGTTATAACTACACAGATACACAACATTCGAAAATATGCTTAAACTACATTACATAACACCTACACTAAATTAGTTGATTAAAATCGAGGAAAAAAAATTTTACATTGAGATTAAATAGAAAAATAATAATAATTAACCATGTTTTAGAATAAATGATTTTAGATCAAATGCATAATAATAACAAGGCTTTCTCTTTTTTTTTTTCCTTTCCTTTTTATCTTTTTTACAAAATTAAGTGTATGTGAATACAATATTCAAAAAAAAAAAAAACTTAAAAATTGTATGTGCTACTGATTATTACACCTAAAAATATAAGATATGAATTATGTAAAAATATAAATCAAGCAGTTGCCTTCCTATTATGTTGTTATTATTTTCATATAACTCAGTATTTTGTTTGATCAAATACACATGCACACCATAATAATAATAATAATAATAATAATAATAATAATTTGCTACTACCATTAGTTAGTAATTTATCATTAACTAAACTATTAATGCGTATGAGTTACAAAATAAAACACTTTATATTTTACCAATGTACCCTTGTATTTAAATAATCAGAAATTAAAAAAGAAATTATGTGATTGGTTAGAATCACTTCTCGAACTTCTCGCAATAAGAAACACTTCTAAAATGAACATAATCCTATATATATATATATATATATATATATATATATATATATATATATAACGTCAATAGAACAAATTTAAGTAAAATGTAAATATGAGTAAAATGTCATTTTCATTCTTATGGTTTGGCAAAAATGCGAATTTAGTCCAAAAAGTTTTTTTTTGCATATGAACCATTCACGTTTCCCAATTCTTGTCAATTACATCCAAATCACTAGCCCCGTTAAATTGAATCGTTAAGTCAGGGGTACACATGTCTTTTCACTTTCTTTATTATATGAGTCCAATGCCAAAATCGTCCCTGAGTTTTGGTCACATTTACGAATTTCGTCCAAAAATAGTTTTTTTCGCAATTAGACCCTCGATATTTCTCAACCGTTGCCAATTTCGTCCAAATTGTTAACTCGGTCCAAATTCAGCATTAACTTAAGAGTGTTACTGTCATTTTACATGTTTGTTTATATTATTGTTATTATTATTATTATTATTATGTGTTTTTTCGATAACATATATAGCATCTCACAATTTATATGTTTAAATACAATATAGTATTCGTTTGTTTATTCTTCTTTATTTTTAGTCATATAAAAGATTTAGCTAAATGTTGTTTTGTCTTCTTCCATTAACATCTAAATCAAACATACAAACGCACACCTAAAGGTAAAAGCTTTAAAAGATCAATGTTGTTAGAAGTATTAAAGTTCTTTCAAATTTTACGCTGTTTTTATAAACTGAACTACGTCGATATGGTTTGATGAGGAGTTGTACGATTTAACCCATATCAAGGCTCTTTGGGGAAAATTTTTAGTTTCAAGCATTGCTTTCATATTCATCTGAAATGTATAACATTCTACTTTTCATTAAAAATTGTAAAATTATTTTATTTCTTTCATCACCAATTTAAGAAGATGAAGTTAATTAATTACTCTATTTATATAGGTGTTAAACAATTGTTGCACATGCAAGGGTAAGCTTTATGGGTTACAAGGCACATGACAAACCCACCCTTACCTATATGGGTAGATTGTCAAATTGTAATTTATGGCAATCCTTTGCCATGAAGAATATATGACAATTGAAAAAAATAAATGAGTAATTTAATTATTATTATAAAAAACAAAAAAACAAAAAGTTCTAGTGTACTTGTGGGTAGGTGCCGCCGGTGAATTTGTGGTTTGTGGATACATCAGGATAGAAATGAGATGGTAGCACGTGATTGACCGATATATGGGTAATACCCATAAGTGCTCATTCCCCTCTAAACAAAAGAATTCTTTGGAAAATACAAAAATAAAAGAGGGGTAGGGTTAGGAAAGAGATGTTGGGGATCCCGAAGGGAATATATTGGAGGAAGGTGTCGTTGATGGGAAGCAAGTCCAAGGCCAAGGGGGAGCTGTCTACAGTAAAAAAGATGCATCTGATCGCAGCAGATCTGATCTCATCCGATCTCACCCCTTCTTTTTCTTTTGGAACACTTCACTTTGCTTTTTGACTCTGACATCTCTCTAACTCTCTTGTCTTCCTGTCCCTCCCTACTACCCAACACCATTGGTCCCCCATTCCTTTTTCTAGTTATCCTTTTTTTTAATATATAACTAATATAGTAGAAAGTTGCCCGTTCAATACCGTCGTCACAACACACATTGATAATCATGTAATATGCTAATTTTTTTTCAATAAAAAAAACAAAGTCATAGTATAAACATACTAAAGTTTAAGTACTTTCTAAAAATACTCATACAAAAACTTAGAATAGTTAAATACTTGTTTTAATAGGGTAATTTATGATTTATAAAAGTCATGAGGAAGTTGATGAAATTATAAATATATGTAAATATAGAAAGAAAAACGGGAAAGGGGGGGATGGTTTGGGGGTGTTAAGTAGAATACAGATAACCAAAAGCTAGATAAAAACTAGGGGATGAAATTCTAAATGCGAGTGTGTTATGCATTATAAGGGCATTCCCAGTAGGTCCCTCATCCCTATATCTATAATTACATTAAAAAACATTATATTTCTCTTTCTAGTTCAATTAAATAACATTTTTATATCATTATCATTACGGTTTTCTCTTTTCTCTACTCACAACTAATTCAACAAATATTAAAAATAAATGGGGGCAATCAATGTTCCCCCAAATTTATAAAAAAAACACTAAGATAGCGTTTGTTATGTAGGAATAGCAGGGGAAATGGAAAGATTCATTACGTGGGAATGAAAAAACTGATGTTTGGTTGCTCAATGGAATGAAATCATCCATTACACATGAAATCCCATTCCATCAAAACTATTTCTTTCCACCTTTTTTTATTCCATTCCTCCTTCACTCTACTTTCTTAACAACACCACCATCTAACAACAACCGCCACCACTACCATTGTTGTCACCACCACCGTCATCTTACCATCAATGCTACCACCGCAGCCGCCATCATTGTCGCCGTAACCACCGCAACCATTGTCACCACATCTGCCAGACCATAACCGCCACCACTGCTGTCGTTGCCAGATCACCACCACCTGACCGCCATCACCGCCGCCGCCGTCCTGCCATCGCCATCACTACTAATACTACCGCAGCTTGACCATCGCCACCCCACCACCACCACAATCACCGCCCTACCACCACCACAATCACCGCCCTACCGCCACCACCACCACCGCCACATCCACCACCATTTTCGTTGTCGGAGCTACCCCCACCGCCGCCGCCGTCTTACCATCGCCATCACTACTAATGGTGGCGGGAGGGCGTTGGTTGTGGTGTTGGGGGTGGGGGAGTGAAATAGAACATGAAACCGTAAGCTCCCAAGCAGTGGGAGAAGCCCGGGGCCTTGACCGCGTGCCTGTTGAAGAATGAGCCGGCGACTCATAGGCACAGAATCAGGACCCCCTTTCCTTTGACCAACGGGTCCTCAAACCAACTTGTCCTTCCTTTCTATTTCTCGGTAAGCGGTTTTGTTTTTCATTCATTGATTGATTTGATTCAAGGTACACATTTCATGTCATAACCTGCTAGAGTGAGGAACCGCCGAGCAGCTCTCCCTATGAGTACCATTGCCGCTGTCCATTTCATTCCCTTATCCATTACATTCCTTCTCCCATTTCATTCCCCCTTCATTCCATTGCCTGCAACCAAACATACTCTAACCTTTCTCTCTTCTCTACTCACAGCCACTTAAAACCCTATCCTATAATTTGCAATACTCGCTTACAAAAATTTGGGGATCCTGATATAAATGCTCTAATATATTATTGATATAAGCATAGCTACACATAAATATGCTTTTGTTAAGTTACTTTGTTAAATGTAACTTAGAGCACCTCTCATGTTATTGGAGGAGGTCCGCTCAAACAAACTCCTATGTGATGGATGGGTGGGCGTTGTGGCTCTTATCTATTAGCTTTGTTCGCCCCCATGTTTGGAAATACAAACATGCAGTGATGAGATTTGGTGGGGCCCTCATTTCACACACAATATTAATTTTAATATGTATACCGTTATAGTAAGATTTATGAAGATTTGGTATGGTAAAATAAATATGTATTTTTAAAGAAAATACAAAATTTAAGGTGACAGTTGAGTTGATATGACGGTTTGAACATGTCATGTGTTGTGATTTGTGAATGCTCTTAAGTTTATGGTTATACAAATCTTCTTCCAAACAAACTATTTGTATTTCCATAAATCAAAAATATTTCTAACTACAGTTTTACTCAGAGCATTACGTTGTGATAGGTCGGTAAAACTCAGACGGTGGTAAACCCAAGTGTTAAGACGGTAAGTCGATGTGAATTCGGTCGTTATTAGTTACGTGCGCCGCTGCACTAGATTTAAAACCAAAAATAAAACAAAAAAAAAAAAGTATAAAAATTAAGGTGCACCAATAAGGTGGCGTCTGTCGATATAACTCAAGTGTTGGTAAAACCCGGCCGATGCTGTTCCCGGCGTTGAGGCGGTGAATTTACACAAATTCTGTTGATTTCCATCACGTTCGTTGTGGTACCAGAACTAAGAAAAAAACAAACAAAACAAAATCAACAATCTGTAGGTTTTCGTTACGTTACTAGAAGTAAAACAAAATGCGATGAGTCTACCCGAATTCGGTCGGTTTCCGTCACGTTTGTTACGATATTTGAACTAAAACAAAACAAAGAAAAATAAAACGAAAACAAAATTGGCATTCGATCGGATTTCATTATGAACGTAAAATCTGGAGTTGATAAAATCTGAGCGTTGTCGATCTTGGGCGTTGCGTAAATGAGTCTAAGCGAATTCAGTCGGTTTCGGTTACGTTTGTTACGGTATCGAACCTAAAACAAAAAAGTTGGTAAAACCCGGTCATTGGTAAAACCCGAGCGTTGACGGTCACAGGATTTATGGAGACGAGTCGACACGAATAACCGTTTAAAATCAAAAAAAAAATTTAAAAATTAGCCAATTAGATGCCGCCAAATGAACCAATGAGGTCACTTACAGCACCAAAATTCTAATTTATTATACATAATATTCTTAACTATATATAAACGAAACCTTCCTATTTTCTCTCAAGCCATTAGATTGCTTTATGCGTAAACGGTGGTTTCTCATGCATTTGATCCGAATTCATGGGTTTGGGTTTCACCAAACCTAGATAGCAATTAAACAGATTATAACATCTCATTATATTAAAAATTAATCTCACCAAATATTTGATATGAAAATCCTATAAAATATGGATATACTAAATATTAATATCCGATTTTTTTTAAAAGATATTATTTATAATTATGAAATAATTTTATAATAAAAAATAAGCGGGTCATGGGTCTCACTAAACTCAGATAGCTTTTAAACGGGTTTTAGCATCTCATTTATTAGTGAAACTCTTTCATCATCAAACACTAAGTATATTATTAATTTTCTTGCAATAAATAAAATTAAAATACAAAAAAAAATACATAAATATTAGAAACGTAAAATGTAAAACAAACCCCGTAATCAAATCCTAATTTAATTTCTCAATATGGATTTAGTTACATTAGCAATTCTTTTTTTATTTAAGTTTAACTTAAATTAAAGTTTCACAAAATAATATCCAAATTATAACAAATGAACATAAACGTTTAAATATAAAAATTAAGTAGATAATTTATTCAAGGTTTCATTAAAAATGAACATAACCCAACATAAATTAATCAAAATAGGTTCAAGTATATTATTAACTTCTTACAATAAATAAACTAAAATTCAAAAAAATACATTCACAATATTAGAAACGAGAAATTTAAACAACCCCTGTAATACGAGGGATAAAAACTAGTGTAGAATAAATTTGATATTTTGTTTTAGTCAAATGGTGGTGATCCAATATTTATTGTATTGACATCGATTGATACGGGTTATATTAGATGGTTTCAGATATTATTGATTTAAATGTATGAAAGGATGGCCTTCCTTTTGATACTGACGAATGTAGACCAAAGTTTTAGGGGTAACGTTTAAAATTATTTTTTTTAGTGTATTTCATACAATTTAAACGAAATTTTTTACCTTATTTAATACAATATCTGAAATTTTTTCACTGTATTTTTTTCATACAATAGTTCTTTTTTTTTTCTTTTTTTTGTTTGAACTTTGTGTTGCACTGATATCGTCAAATTCTTGGGATTTTCGTTTAAAAATGTTACTAATAAGACTACCATTCCATCTTCCAAGTTTCCTAATTTTAGAAGGGATAAAATTAAAACATAAATCCATAATCAATTTCAATTTACGCATAAACTCAAATAACCAACAAACCAAAATCAATCACTTAATTGCTACCAAAGGGGTGGTGGTCCATTGAGAAATGCAACTCACTCAATTGCTACCAATGGGGTTTGGGAGAGGGAGGTTTTGGGTTCAAGTCTCAGAGACAATAAAAATTAAAAGAAGTTCGTTGTTTAATAAAAATCATTCAATTGGCTATAAACAATTCCATTGTAACAATTTATATAAACAAATAAACAATTAAAATTTTAAATAAAAGTAGAAGAATACCTAAATTGAACAAGTATAATTCAAACCGTGGAAAAGAGACTAAAGTAGCACCGACTGTCGGCCACTCGGCTGCAGCATGGAGGTCTAGTGATCGGAGGAGGGCAGCAGGAGCGGGGCAACGTGGGGTGGAAGCAACTTCTGAATGAAACTTTATTTAATTTGTTGAATGTTGATGTCCGGTCTAAACTAAACGTCCAAGCATCAGGGAACAACAAACAGTTATTTTATTTGGTTTTGACTTAAATTTTGTAGGGCTTTAATTGGTTTCGGCCTTTTAATTTGGTTGAGATTTAAACAAATAGGGGTAACGTTATATTTTTTCAGAGGTAATGAAATACGAAAACTGAAAACAACATATAAAAATTTGCACTACCGACGAAAGTTGAGGGGTAGCCTGGTTCTAAATCAGGTCCACTCCTGATTCCCGAAATTCTACATAACACCATACGTTAATATTTTTAGATCTGAAAGCTTTCTCGCAAGTTTCAATATTTTTTGGTTTATTAGTTGGTCCATAGCATGAAACAAGTGGCAGAGCAAGATGGGCAGGGGGGCAAAAGTCACAGGACCTATAAATCAGGAGGCAAGACTCGATATATATAATTTTTCAGAATAAACGGTGTGCAAATTAATATTTGTAAGCAGAAAATCAGCCCCCCCCCCCCCCTCCCCCCCAACAAAAAAAAGTTACGCCCTTGCATGGAACGAATATATTTTGTCAATAAATTTGATTATTTGTTGGTTGACATATAAGGAATTTACAAACTGTCACATATGCATGATAAAAGTTCAATGGTGCATTCGCCTAAATTTTATGAATATGTAAATCTTATTCCAAGCAAATTATTTGTGTTTTCCATAAAAGGTATATTCTTATGTATGAATAAATTTGATATTTTCATATTGTATTGGTGAAATGGATGTGGATATGATCAAATATTTATTTCGTCGATGGTGATTGATTTAGATTAGATGGTTTGGAACATTATAGGTAGCCTTAAACGATACAACAAGATGGTCTTACTCGTGGCAGTCGACATGATTTTACAAGTTAATGTTTTTGAAAGAAGGTTCAAAGCTTCAAATTTATTTTCGTTTGCGACTGTACTTGGTACATAGGGTTGAACATGCAATGTCATTGAATTTGCTTTATATTTACAGGTTATGTAAGAACCATTGGTATGTTAATTAAAAAAAAAGATTATTACTGAAATTATAATGCAGAATTCATAAATAAAGCACTAAAATATAATGCGATTATAACTACAATGAAATTGAGTTAAAAAACAAAAAGAGATGATTCGTGTTTAACATGGGTTTCTAAACACAAATTTGAGTTTGTTGAGAGAACTCATTTGTTTCTCATGGTATAATAGTCAGTTTACTAATAGTGATTAGATTTAAACAACACACTTAATACATAGTTAAGAAAATATTATACAAGACACACAATTATTATCGACTTCTTCGATGGATTAAGACTACTTCCATCATTATTTTCTAGTTGCTTCTTTTGAGCCGTGGTTTTGAGGCCCTGGCAAGAGGTTTTGTGCTTGAAGTGTTTCCATAATACTTTTTGGAGGAGTCCAGAAGTTGACTGAAACTTGAGGGGATTTTGCTTCTTCCAATTCTTTCTCATTTGGATATTTTGGGGTTTTATTCAAGTCTACTATCCAACAATCTCCGTCTTTTTTATTTGAGATTCCCTTAAACACTTGTGTCTCAAAATAATCGTTGATTGCTTTTTCCCAGTCTCGTACACATGGGTGACTTGCTGACCATAAAACTTTTCCATTTAGAACAGGAGCATGTAGCTTGTTGGGATCAACATGGTTGATTAATGCCATTTCTTTTCGGACTTGCAACCATTCTTCATAAAAATTTGCTTTGAAAAAGCAACTTGTTGGATTTATGTTTGACCAAGAATGGATGAATGTGGCTGGGACTCTGTAGGTCCTTTCTTGACCTGCATGTGGATTGGGTTTCTTGAAGTGGGCAATTAGATACTTTTTTAGTGAGGAACCAATAATCTATATCCATTTTTCAGTGAGGAGGAACCATTCCAACATTTTTAGAGTATACTTTTGATCTTCGGGTAACTCTCCTAACTCAAGGAAGTATGCAGCCAGCTTCGAGGTGTTGAAAGAGACGGCTATAGTGAATGCTTAGAACAAGCACCAGAAAAAACATAGCATTTCTTTCGTCAAGGTAGATGGATCACTTATATGGAAGACATGAAGAAAAGGGAAACCAAGGTGAAACTTGTCTCCTTTGAGAACTTTCCTTCCTTTTTCAGAATGATGGACATTAAATTTTGTAGTTGAGGCTGGAGGGTTTCGCCAGGTTGTGGGTATTCACAACCTCAATAACTTCCTTTGGAAGGAGTGCCGGTTTTGGATTTGAGGGTTGGCCGAGGGATTTGGAGCTTTTGAGATGATCCATTGTGAGGATTGTGGGTAGGACTTGGTGATGTCTAACCGTGCTGGACTCTTGGTATTTATAGACCTTTGGTCTTGACAGAAAATCTGCAAGGATATTATTCTTTCCTTTGATGTGTTTAACAGTGAAAGAATATTGTCAGAACCAATTTGCCCATCTCAGTAACTGTGCCTCTGGGAGAGCTTTTTTCTTGAACTGTAGCATTTTGGGAAATGATGACATGTTCATTTCAATGAAAAAGCTGTGACCGATAAGATGGAACTGGAATTTTTCGATTCATCTTTTGACCGCCAAGATTTCTTTGTAAGTGGAGTGATAGTGCTTTTCTGACACGCTAAACGTGTCACTTTTGTATCCACATATCGACCTGACACCTTTGTCGTCTTCTGCAATTAGGACAGCTGCCCAGTATTCATCACTAGCGTCTGTCTGAAGGACTCTTTTGTCAGTTGGCGTGGGAATCTTTAAAGGTGGCATCACATCTTCCAGCTTCTTTATCTCCGTTACACACTGTGTTTGCTTTTCAGTCCATAGTGGGGGATTCTTTTTTAACATGGGGAATAGGTGAACTGTTTGACTTGACAGCTTTGGTAAAGATTCTGCCATGTAATTCACTAGACCAAGAAACTGTTGAATTTCTTTTTGTGACGTCATTTTATCAGGAAAACATCTGAGTTCTTGGGCTATGTGAGGTTGGTGTTTGAACTTTCCATCGGCAATTTTCATTCCAAGGAAATCGATTTCCTTGACACCAATTTCCATTTTCTTTTCTGACAGCATTATCCCATATTGTTGGACAATTAAGTGGAATTTTTTGAGTAATTATATATGGGACTCTTCTTTGGAGAACAATTGTCACACCCCGACTAGCACAATGCGGAAGCGTAAAACGGGAATGTAACAGACACCTCTGGTATCAACATATTGTTTATAAAGAAACATTACAAACTAATTTACATTATATTACATTCTTCGTTCTATCATTGTTTTACAGTCTAGGTGGTACAAACAAAACTAGTTCGTTAACTAAACGTTCTTACTACTAACGCCTTTGCTTCTATTCACATAGCATCAACCACACACTTCAGGCAAGTGACAGATCACCCAATCATTCCGATTTAAGTACACCTGAAAAGCAGTTTAAAACGGGTCAACTACTAGAGTTGGTGAGTTTCACGAGTTTCAAGAAAACAGTAATGAGTATTCACAAGTCAGCACTTGTAATCATGAGATAAGTATGTATGTATGTATGTATGTATGTATATAATGATGTATGTGATATAATTATGCTAAGCTACAGTGAAGCCTGGACTTTCGTGCTGCGTGCCTCCATTTCCCACGCTCAACCAACCACTGTGGCCCCTTTCCGCCCACAACATGCCCCGGTAGCTATATCTAACACTACATAGCGGGTTCGTAAAAATAAAATATGGACATGTGCAAACGGGATAATGTCTCAGCAACCGTGCTGGCCCCGCCTGGGTTTGTCAAACCAATAGTACTATTCACAAGCCACCGGCTCGAAGTTAATCACTGTGATCGTGGGGACTTTCGTGTGTTAGCACTTAGATAATTCACATCATCACATGTTTCAGATAAGTATATAGATATAAGAAAACATGTTTTTCACCCCAAAAGTTCGTAAAACAGTTTAAAAGTGGGGTCATGAAACTCACGATTTAGTATATATTCAGTACTGTATCAGCTCGTGGTTCGTTCGGTCCGCTATCAGTAGTTCCTATAATCAATATTATAATAATATTAATATTTTAATATTATTATAATCTCAATACTAAACTGGGCTGTATAACTAATCTGGGTGTAGCTGGAACGCCCAGAAAGTGGCAATTGGCTTAGGTTGTGATGTTATTCAATGTCCAATACTAAAAACTGAACTTGGCTCAGCTTCCCGTTTTCCCAGCTGGGCCAAGTTGTTTGTTTACGCGTTCAGAAAACAGTTATGGGAAAATAAGCTTGGGTAAATGTATTGGTTAACAAAATGATTAAGTTATAAAAAAAAATCACATACTGGGGTCCCGGATTAGCCACGGGGCCCATTTTCGTTTATTCAGTTTGATTTGAGAAGAAACGCGCACAATCCACCCGGATTGTCCAGGTTTCTCATAGAAAAGTTCATTTTCACTTAATTAGTCCAAACATATGATTTTTGATCACTCTTGGTGTTTTGATTTTTCCGCAGGTTCACTAGTCGCCAACTTGCCGGTTGTTATAAAAACTGAATTTGTTTAATATTCAGATTAGCATAATTAATTAACCGTTAATCATTAAATTATGAAAATTTAACCACTTATCAATTAAAATATGTAGATTTGTATAAAAATATTTCTGGAATTTATTTACTGATTTATTAATTTACAAAAATTCATTTTATCAGCTATATTTCGCCTAAAAATCGAAACAATTTCTAAAAACTCCACAAAAATTCCACAAAAACAAAAATTCCACAAAAATTCTTGAATACCCAAATCATGTCCCAAAACAACCTGTATCAATTCCAGAATGTAAAAAGCTCGTGAAATATTCTTTTCGACCCAAATTCGGCTGTAAAAATTCACACAAACGCAAATAAACAAAACACTTTTAAACTTCTCCATATGATCCCAAAATTCATATGTGATCAAAATACATCAAATCTGAGTTCCCAGAAAAATTTCATAATTTTAAAAGGATTTTAGCTATTTTTCCCAAATAAACGTCCCAATTCGGTAATAAATTCGCCAAATATTCTCGGATGGTCGAAAAATTACCAAATTTTAACAGGGACTCATTGACATGGTACCTTATGTTCCTGCAAAATTTCAAGTCCTAAAAATATGAAAATAACAACCTTAACCTAAATAGCCCGTAAGCGAGTGTTTCGGCATTACCTTAGCAGGTTTGGCTCGTTTCCTACCTTTTAATCAAGTTTTCAGGTTCTTGTGCTTCTAAGAAAGCTAGATACAAGTCCTATATCACAAACCAAGAAATATTTCATCAACATAACAGCCCTTAACTTAGGGTTTCGGCTAGTGCACAAAAACGAACTTTTGAACCGTAAAAACGTCGTTTCAACCCTTTAATCCGTGTTTATGGCCAAAAAAACTATCAAAACAGGTTCCTTACCATGTGTATGATCAAAATATGTTTATGGACCATTTTTAGGATTTTTACACGGTTAGGAATGATTTTTAGTAACCAAGATATGTTTTTATGGTATTAAACAAGTTTAAACAAGCATAAAAGCTACTTAATTAAGCCCCTTACCTTAGGGTTTGAAGGTTTTTGGCTGGAGCAGCAATTATGTCCAGAGTTTTCAAGAAAATGAGGCTGAAAATATCTTGGATCTAGTTTAAATGTGAAAGAATAAAAAGGGGGGGGGGCTGCTGTTTGCGATCGGAGGTCCATGGGCCCATTTTGGCCCAAGTTTCTGATTTCTCAAGCCCAAATACGAAAAGCCCGGTCCAAATTTAGTTCGGGTTCGGTTTTTGGCGCGAAAAACTTATCGGGTGCGTTAAACAACGCGAAAACGAGTGTTTTTCGGCTAGTTTTGTGTAAAATTATAAAAACATACTATATGTTTGTAAAAATCAAAAAATATTTTCACGGATCGCTTAAAACATTTCAAGTAAGTGCTTGGTAAGTCTTTTTCGGCTTAACGGATGATACAATGCTTGGTTTGTAACTGTCTTTTGCGTTTAAATCTATAGCGGGTAGTTAAACGAGCATATTTTCGTTTAACTTGTTTGCTATCAAACTAAGGCCATATTTCTAATGTTTTAGCTTGTATTAAACGTATATCACTTATAGATGGCCCCCCAGAGATATTTGGGTCATAACCCGACCCGTTCGGTTAATCGTTCGTTTGTTACGCAAAAGGCGTTTATTTGCTTAATCGGTAAATACGTACTGAGGTGTACCTTGTTTTGGCTCAATTGTCACAACAATAATATATCATCAATGTAGACTAGGGCATTGGTTAAGATAGGCTCAAATATTGTTACCATTGCTTTCTAAAAAGTGGACGGTGCAATCTTTAACCCGAAAGGCATCACATTCCACTGATATTGATGATCTGGAATGCAAAATGCCGTCTTCGGGCTATCCTCTGGCTTGATTCCCATCTGCCAGAAACCAGCCTTGAGATCAAATTTTAACAAAACCTTTGCGTCTATCAACGACTGGAACATGGATTTTTTTGAGGGAGTGGAAACCTATCATCTGCTAAGAAATGATTTAAAGGCTGATAATTGATGACTAGCCTTAGTTTTCCACGAACTTGTTCACTTCATTTGTTAACATAGAATGCTTCACAAGCCCACCGGGATTTTGTAGGTTTAATCAAACCTTGTTTGGCCAATTCTGAGCATTCTTCTGTTGCAAGCTTGTAATGGTCTGGGTTCCCCAGATGGATTGCCTTTGTTGGGTTGATGTCTTCATTTTGTTTGAATGGTAAGGACACAAAAAATGAAGGATTAAGCCATAAAAGTGAGCTGTGTTTGGTTAGAAACTCAGTGTGGTTCAACGCATGAGAGGTTTTGATAATTTGGCTCTTGAGTGCTTCTATGGGGGTGAGGTGAAAGTGTACTCATATGAAGATGATGGATTGTGGTATATGGATTGACAAATTTTTTCCATTTGAGTCCGTTTTATCCGAAAAAGCTCAGTTCTGGTAGTTGGAATATAATATCCCAACCAAGGAGAAGATCTTTTCCATGAAGGCTCGAACCTAAAAATTTGTGTCTGATGACACATGTTGGAAAGAGTTGGATGTATACTGGCTTGCTGATCTTGTCAATGGAAAACGTTTGGCCACTAGCTGTTAGAAAAATTGTTTGTGAAGGCACCAATAACTAGGGGGTAGAATGCTTGGATTTAGTACTGATCTGTGTGAGCCCGAATCTATCAATGCAATCACTAGGATAGGTTTTGCATAGTGATCTAGCAACAAATTGAACTTTACTAGAGGATCTAGGATTGGAGGATCCGGGGAAGAATCTCTAGTTCTTGCCATAAACATCGGTCGAACATTACTGCTTTGGCTGTCTGTATCCGAATAGTCTGTTTCTGTTTTGTCATCTGAATCAGAATAGCAGATTGAACATATTGCTCTATCTCCTGGTTCATCATCGAGTGAGTATAGTAACTCCAAAATCCGAGATATCGACTCTTTCTACCTGGTTAATTGTTTGGAGTAAGGCCTGGGTTTTCTTTTTATCTTTGTAGTCCCTTGCAAAATGGCCTTTTTGATTGCAAATGTAGCACCTGTCTATGCTTTTTCCTCTAAAGGATTTCTTTCTTAGGAACTTCCATTTCTTATTCGAAAACTTTCTTCTTGAAGAATAATGCTTGTTATGCTTTTTCGGGAAGTGAGATTTTTTCGAACAGCTGCAGGATGACTCATCTTTGCATTTGATTTTAAGATGACTATCTTTGCAGGCTGAGCCAAGACGACTTTGCTCGTCTTTTCGTAATCACTTAGGAATCTTTTCTGATTACAAAGCTTGGCTAGAGCGTTTGTAATGAGCTGATATAGCTCTCCTAGTGATGTTTATGCGCACGTCACGTTCCTGCTTTCCAGAGTTCTAAATGCTTCATTACAGAGGGATCCTGGAAAGGACTGCATAAAGATCTGCTTGAGATTGGCGTTGTCTACGCCATTAAGACAGTAAAACCGTTCAAACATACGGTTATAATGCTTTTCGAGATCTTTTGGGTGGAACGAACATCACTTCATTTTTAAGAATTCATCACGCGTGTGAACTTTATGATCAAGGGGATTCCCATTGAATTCATTATGTATCTCGTGTATGAGTTCTTCTAGTGATCGGAGCTGTTGAAGTTGTATTTTTCTGTATTCACCAAGACTTAAATACCAATCTCTAAGTCTTCCTTGACACCTGGCCAAGAATCTTTTGATGACGACATCAATTTCGTAGTATTGTAGTTCAGCTGCACACCATGTATGCATTTCTACAACTCTTTCGCGCCATTGTGACGGGGGGATGTCATCAAAGGTGAACTTTATGTTGGAGTCCGATCTTGGGATGTTTGGTTTGTTCAGGGTTTCTGTCTGTGAAGCTGCATCTTCGACATCTAAATCGATATCGTTTTTGACTATGGTTTCTTGTTCATTCATGAACAAGTGCTCAAATGATTCACTTGGGTTTGGTATTTCCTCATCCTCTAACTTGTCAGATTCATCATCTGAGTTAACAGTCATGTTGGAGGCAATGCATGGCAGGACTCTTGGAGAGTCTTTTGTGGCTAGCTTTTTTAGCAGGGTTCTAATGGGGTCTTCTTTTGGGATCGGTATATCTGCTGGAGAAACTGATGAAGCCATCATCATGCTATCATCATGTGTGTTTTTTTTGAATGTTTCTTTGGCTTTAGATGATGAGGGGTTGCTGGAAGAGACACCAGTGGTTCTGGGTGGTGATCTTCTTTGTGACCTGCTCCTTTGGTTTGACCATAGGCTTAGTGATGGTGAGGATTGTGAGAATGGGTCCCTGGCTAAAGGTTGTGGGTAAAGCTAGGTCTTGCAAACGGTGAGATTGGTAATCTCCATGGATCATCGACCATTGTTGAGACCTTTTGCTGCTTGTATTGTCTTTCAAGGTCTGCTGGCTGAGCCTTGAGAAACTTCATCTTTGACTCATTTGTGAGAGAGTCGGTGATGTCTGCATCGCAAGGGTGTTCCTAACCATTTCCATCAGCTCCTGGTAGAGGTTTAAAATCTGTTATAACTTCATAGATAATGTTTTCTAGGCCTTGAAGTCTGCTGATTAGGACTTCTTGGGTTCTGCTGAAGCTATCTTGCTGAGCTAGGATGTTTGTGAGAACTTTATTCTGGGCGACAGCATTTTCACTTTGCCAGTTTAAAGTTGCTTCTGCTATAGTGGTAGGGTTTGAGGGACCACTTGGTGTCATGATGGAAGAGTTTTGAATTTTCCATGAGTGCTTGGCTTTTTGCTCAGGTTTCTCAAATTGGGTTAACGGTGGGAATTCTGCTTGGTAATCTGGTGATGAGGTGGACGAGTTGATTACAAAACATCTTTCCAGATTGTTGGGAGGCATGCTTGGTGGAGGTGATGGTTTGCAGGGTTCTGGTTTTGAATTGGGCTTCTGCGTTAAGCTACCGTTAAGGACATAGTAGTCAAACTTGCCGGATGGTTCACCTAGTAGATCAACGTTGGGGTCTCCATCTTCATACCTTTTCTTTAGAGAGCGTTGTTAGCTCTTCTTTTTGGTTTGTCGAGAGAGTATGGCGAGAGAAATATAAGAATTCAGAGGACGATATCTATATATTAAATATAATAATGTTAAACAGTTACTTAAACATTAGAGAATTATTATTTTATACACAATCCTAATAAGAAATCCGATGAAACTTAAAACTAAGAGAGTTTTGAGAACATTTTCAAAACCAGTTTAGGATCGGAACAAAAACTGATTTCAAATCCAGAACCAGTTTGAATGTGAACCTTTACTCTCATTATCCATTCTAATTAAAAACTTAGTTTCAAGTTCTTAAAAAAGAGAGCTCGGGGATTCGGATATTAGGCTGGATTTTTCGTGGGCCTTATGAATAGGCCTCCTTTCGGTTTAATAGGCCAACCTTATTTTGCAAGTTCACGTTAAAACCGATATTAGCCCAATAGCCTAAAGGTGTTGATTTTTTTTTCTTTTTAATTTTAAAATTCACTTAGATTGCTTTATGTTATATTACTTTCTCTTTATTTTCACTTCGGAGATTTCTAAATTCATTTTCTACCAAGATACACAATGTAATGACAGTTCAGTTCACTGGCTAGAACGGTCTAAAAACCAGATAATTTTATACGCGTGACTAACTGATTTTATTTAGATTCATTAATAAAACAAGTTGTTCAATTTCTTTTTTTAATTGGGTATGATTGATTGATTGATCTACTTGAGCCTAATTTGGCTGGTTTTTCTTATAATTAGCTAGCTTAATAAAGTCTGGTCAAATAAAACATTCTGATCTTGTAATTGTAAGGGCATTGTTTGATTCCGGCTAATAATTTACTAGCTGGTTCTCTTTTATAAAATTCGTTTTAAGGTGTAGTGTGATGTATAATATAATAAAAGCAGTGTCCTTGATGATTTCCTGATTAACCGATTAGACTGGCTAGTCCGGTCCAAGTTTAAATCATTAAAATACAATCTATAGTGTCTTACATCTTAAACATTATAATTCAAACTTCTTTTAAGACATTTGTCCATTAGTAACTACATAAAATGTAACTTTACATATATTATCATTGCGTGTTGTGAAATTTTGAGATTTCGTTTGACATATTTCAATACTTAAATTTTCATTTATTCGTTGCACTGAAACCGAAGGTTATTGATGTGGCACTGGTTTTTAATATATGGATTTAAAGAACATTTTGTAAGTGTATTTTAAGCACACACCAAACATATCTACTTGATATACTTCTCATCTTTACAAGTTAAGTATTCTCCACAACACCTAATTGATTTGTTCCTTTCTTGTGATAAAATGTTAGTATCTTATTCTAAAGTTTTGTTTACACACATTAAACAAAATTTCTTTTCCTTTTTATCTTTGCATCTATTTTACAAGGTATTACTTTTTTATTTAAATTTATTTCTTTCCTTTCATCATTACATATTAAAAAATCACGTGAGGATAGTTACTAGGTCTCTTAAAATCATCTTAAGAAAGCAACCTAAATATGAACATTTTATAATGGAAAGTGAATACGGTACTGTTAGTCGTTTAAACTTAAACGTAAAATCTATCAAAACTATGTAATTTTGATAAAAAAATCAATAAATCTTATTTCTTCTGAAAATTAAAAAGGATAGAAAAAGAATATTTGACTCCAATTTTGTGTTTGTTCTTCATCTTCCTACACATTCTTTATACTTTCTATTGACGAACCAAACTTGAGATTAAATTACAACCACAACAAAACTTGCATTTTTTGTACCGATATTTAAGATTTATATCGTTAAAGTTTCATTGTTGAAAAAGGTGTATCTCAAACCAAACTTGATATGGGAAACCAGATCAAAATGTATCGGAAGCAGCCTTTAAATAATCAAATAAATTTAATTCGAAACTGAAATCCATCGGCTGATCAGCGCCGTATGGATCCCCAATTTCAAATATGGAATCACATCGGTGCCATCTCGGTACCAAATTATGGACAACAAATTGTAAATCAACCATTCAACTTGTATATAATCTCAAGTATTTATGAATTTCAATTCTGTAAATTAATTGAAGCACGGTTGAAGAATGAAACAAAATTGGAATAGGAGAATATATTCTTTCTAATCTTTGGAAGGAAATAACATTTAGATATATTTTCTATTACCAAAACTACATAGTTTTGTGGGTTTTGTGTCTAAGCTTAAACGACTAACAACACCGCATTCACTTTCCCCTTTATTTAAAGTATTAACAAAATCTTAGGATTTACACTACATTTTCATAAACAATATCTTACAATCTTACATGTTGAAGATTAACTAATCTTTTATATATATATATATATATATATATATATATATAGGATTGGGTTCATTTCAGAAGTGTTTTTAGTATGAGAAGTGCGAGAAGAGATTCTGGCCAATCAGAAGTTTTCTTTTTAATTTTGGATTATTTAATTTTAGAAATATATTAGTAAAATGTTTAGGAGTTTCTTTTAGTAATTAATACTAATTAATGTTAAGTTACAAATGATTATACATTTATTTTTATTTTTTAATTTGATTTAATCTTTAAACAATTCATAAAACAAAACCATCATACTCATACTATAAAATATATAAATATATTAACCATCATAAAAACAAATACCTACACAAATCATAATATTAACCTACACATACAAAAACTAAGTTCATGTTATCACCTACACAGATCACAATATTTATATACGTGCACATAACTAGTTCATGTTAACATAAACAAATCACAATAATAACTTATATATACAAACTTACTTCATGTTATAGCTTACCCATTTGTATTTACCTACACATATCAGAATATTAACCTACACAAACAAACCTTGTTCATGATATCACATACAATTAATAGTATTAACCTAAACTTGTAAAATATTCGCAATGTAAGAACACGTCATATTTTTTTATAATTTTAATTATTTTATAATCTATCTTTTATGTGTAGACAAATACGAGTTATGTGTAGATGAATATTATTTATATGTAGGTGAAAACAAAATGAACTAGCAAGCTGTGTAGGTGAATACGATATATGTGTAGGTAAATATTAATTATGTGTTGGTGAAAAATAAAAGAAACAAAATTAGTGTAGGAGAAAATAAGTTGTGTTGGTAAATACGAGTTACATTTTGATAAAAATAAAAATAACTAACAATTTGTATAATTGAATATGACCTATGTGTAGATTATTATGTTACTTGTGTAGGTGATCAGTTTGATACAATTCACCTACATATACCATTTTTTTATATGTAGGTAATAGATAATTCAAATGTGTAACTTTCTACTAGAATTAATGTGGAGAATATTTTTGGAGTAATTAAAGGAATTAATGCATTGAACAAATTAGAGATAGTCAATGGTTGAGATCGACTTCTCGCACTTCTTGCTATAATATCACTTCTCGCATGATCCAACCCCTATATATATATATATACTAAGTATAAAATAAAAACCCACTTGAGTTGTGAAAACTCTAGAAACTCATTCTCAACCACATGTTTTTAATTAATGTTTAAATCTTGTGGTCCACAATTAAAGTGAATAAAAAATGTAAATATAAATATAACTTTTTCTCTCTCCTGAAAACATATATAAAAATTAGTAAAATAATGTTAAAAAATAGCAAAACATTTTTTTTTGATGTTTTGTATTAAATGTTACAACATATATTACATGTAACAAAAAAAAAACGATGTTACATAGGTTTTTTGTGTGTTTTCACAACTCAAATGGGTTTTCATTTTAACCTTACCCTATATATGTATTGTGACATTTGAGCCAAAACACGGTACACCTCAGTACGTATTTACCGATTAAGCAAATAAACGTCTTTTGTGTAACAAATGAACGATTAATCGAACGGGTCGGGTTATGACCCAGATATCTTGGGGGGCCATCTATAAGTGATATACGATCTATACAAGCTAAAATATTAGTAATATAGCCTTAGTTTGATAGCAAACAAGTTAAACGAAAATATGCTCGTTTAACTACCCGCTATAGATTTAAACGCGAAAGATAGTTACAAACCAAGCATTGCATCATCCGTTAAGCCGAAAAAGACTTACCAAACACTTATTTGAAATGTTTTAAGCGATCCGTGAAAATATTTTTGATTTTTACAAACATATAGTATGTTTTTATAATTTTATACAAAACTAGCCGAAAAACACTCGTTTTCGCGTTGTTTAACGCACCCGATAAGTTTTTCACGCCAAAAACCAAACCCGAACTAAATTTGGACTGGGATTTTCGTATTTGGGCTTGAGAAATCAGAAACTTGGGCCAAAATGGGCCCATGGAGTTCCGGCCGCAGCCGCCACCCCCACCCCCCTTTATTTTCTTTTCACATATAAACTAGTTTTGAGATCTTTTTACACATGCATCCACAAGTAAATTCTGGAAAATACTTTCTTCATCAGGAAACTCAAGAAACCCTAAGGTAAGGAGCTTAAATAAGTAACTTTTGTACTTGTTTAACCTTGATTAATACCATAAAAACATGTCTTAATTACTAAAAATCATTCCTAACCATGTAAAAATCCCAAAAATGGTCCATAAACATGTTTTAATCATACACATGGTAAGGAACCTGTTTTGATAGTTTTTTTGGCCATAAACACGGATTAAAGGGTTGAAACGGCGTTTTTACGTTTCAAAAGTTCGTTTTTGTGCACTAGCCGAAACCCTAAGTTAAGGGCTGTTATGTTGATGAAAAATTGCTTGGTTTATGATATAGGACTTGTATATAGCTTTCATAGAAGCACAAGAACCTGAAAACTTGATTAGAAAGTCGGAAACGAGCCAAACCCGCTAAGGTAATGCCGAAACACTCGCTTACGGGCTGTTTAGGTTAAGGTTGTGATGTGCATAATTTTAGACCTTGAAATTTTGCAGGAACATCAAAGACCATGTCAATAAGTCTCTGTTCAAATTTGGTAATTTTTCGACCATCCGAGAATATTTGGCGAATTTATTACCGAATTGGACGTTTATTTGGGAAAAATAACTAAAATACTTCAAAAATTATGAAATTTTTCTGGGAACTCCGATTTGATGTGTTTTGATCACATATGAATTTTTGGATCATTTGGAGAAGTTTAAAGGTGTTTTGCTTATATGCGTTCGTGTGAATTTTTATAGCTGAATTTGGGCCGAAAAGAATATCGCACGAGCTTTTTATATTCTGGAATTGATACAGGTTGATTTGGGACATGAATTGAGCATTCAGGAATTTTTGTGAAATTTTTGGAAATTGTTTGGGGTAAACGGATGATTTTCAGGCGAAATATAGCTGATAAAATAAATTTTTATAAATTAATAAATCATTAAATAAATTTCAGAAATATTTTTATGAAAATATAAAATTATTTAATTGATAAGTGGTTAAATTTTCATAATTTAATGAATAACGGTTAATTAATTATGCTAATTTGAATATTAAACAAATTCAGTTTTTATAAAAACCGGCAAGTTTGCGACTAGCGAATCTGCGGGAATATCAAAACACCAAGAGTGATCAAAAATCATATTTTTGGACTAATTAAGTAAAAACGAACTTTTCTATGAAAAACCTGGACAATTCGGATGGATTGTGCGCGTTTCTTCTTAAATCAAACTAAATAAACGGAAACGGGTCCCGTGGCTAATTCGGGACCCAAGTATGTGATCCTTCTTTATAACTTAATCATTTTATTAACCAATACATTTACCCAAGCTTATTTTCCCATAACTGTTTTCTGAACGCGTAAACGAACAACTTGGCCCAGCTGGGAAAACGGGAATCTGAGCCAAGTTCGGTTTTAAGTATTAGACATTGAACAACATCACAACCTAAGCCTATTGCCACTTTCTGGGCGTTCCAGCTACACCCAGATTAGTTATACAGCTCAGTTTAGTGTTGAGATTATAATAATATTAAAATATTAATATTATTATAATATTGATTATAGGAACTACTGATAGCAGACCGAACAATCCACGAGCTGATACAGTATTGATTATCTACTAAACCGTGAGTTTCATGACCCCACTCTTTAAACAGTTTTACGAACTTTTGGGGTGAAAAGCAAGTTTGATTACAATACATACTTGAAACATGTATTGATGTGAATTATCTAAGTGCTAACACACGAAAGTCCCCACGATCACAGTGATTAACTTCGAGCTGGTGGCTTGTGAATAGTACTATTGGTTTGACAAACCCAAACGGAATCGGCCTGGTTGCCGTGTCACATAGCGCCGTTTGTACATGACCATATCTATACAAACAGGCTATGTAGTGTTATACATAGCTACCGGGGCATGTTGTGGGCGGAATGGGGCCACAGTGGTTGATTGAGCGTGGGAAATGGATGCACGTAGCACATGCAGTCAAGGCTTCACTGTAGCTTAGCGTAATTACATCATTTACATACATACATACTTATTTCATGATTACAAGTGTTGACTTGTGAATACTCATTATTGTTTTCTTGAAACTCGTGAAACTCACCAACTCTAGAAGTTGACCCGTTTTAAACTGCTTTTCAGGTGTACCTAAATCGGAGTAATTTGGTGATCTGTTACTTGCCCAAGGTGTGTGGTTGATGCTATGTGAGTAGAAGCCAGGGTGTTAGTAGTAAGAACGTATAGTTAACGAACTAGTTTTGTTTGTATCACCTAGACTGTAAAACAATGATAGAACAAAGAAATGTAATATATTGTAAATTAGTGTGTAATGTTTCTTTATAAACAATGTGTTGATACCAGAGGTGTCTGTTACATTCCCGTTTTACGCTTCCGCATTGTGCTAGTTAGGGTGTGACATATATATATATATATATATATATATATATATATATATATATATATATATATATATGAAACCGCAATGAAAAAAAATCGGTTTTTTGTAAATGAAACCGCAATGAAATATAAGAATTTTGGTTTTTTTACATTTTTATAACTTTTTTTTTTGTTTTATAATTTTTTTAAATATTTTTAGAGGCTTTTTTTGTGGTCCAAAATTGTTCTCAAAGTTCTCAATTTGCCAATGATTCTCCTAGGATCCTTACCATATATAATATATATGGTAAGGATCCTAGGAGAATCATTGGCAAATTGAGAACTTTGAGAACAATTTTGGACCACAAAAAAAGCCTCTAAAAATATTTAAAAAAATTATAAAACAAAAAAAAAAGTTATAAAAATGTAAAAAAACCAAAATTCTTATATTTCATTGCGGTTTCATTTACAAAAAACCGATTTTTTTTTCTTTTTAATTCGTATTATACCTATACACATATGTATACTTTAATTTAATCTCTAGTTACGTAATGTACACATATGTACATTATCATTTACCTTAAATTATACATATGTGTATAGAAAAAAAATGTGTGTACATATTATACATATATGTATAATAAAAAAACAGATTTTTTTTTAATTCGTATTATACCTATACATATATGTATACTTTCATTTAATCTATAGTTACGTAATGTACACATATGTACATTATCATTTACCTTAAATTATACATATGTGTATAGGAAAAAAACATGTGTGTACATATATGTACATATTATACATATATGTATAATTTAGCTAAACCGAGAAATTTTTTTTTTTTACGTTTTTTTTTGTTTTTCTTTTTAGAAACCGGGATGATAAATAAGAACCTTGGTTTTTTTCACTTTTTTTATTTTTTTGTTGTTTTTTGTTTTATGATTTTTTTTATTTTTTTGGTTTTTTTGTGGTCCAAAATGGTTCTCATAGTTCTCAATTCTCAAAAAGTTCTCACATGATCCTGATCATATATATATATATATATATATATATATATATATATATATATATATATATATATATATATATATTGCTCCCCCCTTTTAAGGAAGCCACTAGATTGCTTAATTTTTAAATGGAGGCCTCTCATTGATTTAACCCAAATTCATGGGTATGGGTCTTACTAAAACCAGATAGCTCTTAAACGGATTATAACATCTCATTAAATTAAAAATTAATCTTACCAATTATTTGATATGAAAATCCTATAAAATAGAGATATACTAAAATTTAATATCCAATTTAAAAAGAAAAAAGATATTATTTATAATTAATAAATAATTTTACAGTAAAAAACATAAGCTGGTCATGGGTCACCAAATCCAGATAGCTTTTAAACGGGTTATAACATATCATTTATTTATGAAACCTTTTCATCATTAAACCCTAAGTATATTATTAACTTTCTTACAGTAAAGAAAATTAAAATTCAAAAAATAAATATTATAAAACAAAAAATGTAAAACAACCATTCTCTCAAGCCATCATATTGTTTTATTTGTAAATGAAGGTTTCTCACGCATTTAACCGAATTTACGGGTAAAGGTCTCACCAAACGCAGATAGCTCTTAAACGGGTTATAATATCTCATTATATTAAAAATTAATCTAATCGAATATTTGATATGAAAATCCTATAAAATAGGGATATACTAAAAATTAATATCCTATTTTATTTAAAAAATATACATTATTTATAAGTAAGAAATAATTTTATAATAAAGAAAATAAACGGGTAATGGGTATCACCAAACCCAGATAATTTTTAAACCGGATTATAACATATCATTTATTTGTGAAACCATTTCATCATTAAATTTCAAGTATATTAATTATTAACTTTATTACAATAAATAAAATTAAAATCTAAATATACATATATAAATATTAAAAACGAATAATGTAAAACAACCCCCATAATACGAGAGATAAAATCTAGTATATATATATACTAATTAATAAATAAATGTTTATTTTGCCACTTGTCCTCAAATCATCCGCTCCTTACCTTCAAAATCCCGCCTAAACCTACTTCCTTTACAACGAGACACGCATCCTTGCTCCGACCCGCTTGTCATGTTATAACCCGATACATTATAATCCTCAATCCTAATTCAATTGTTAAACCCTAATCATTATCCCCTTTCCTTCGATTTGCTCTACAGAACGATTATAAACTGTAATCTCATATACGAATCCCTGTTCTTAGATCTTAATCTTCATCAACTATAACCTGTTCAATTCCTAAAGGTATTCTACTTATGTTGGTTTGCTTTGTGTTTTTATGTAGAACTTTCGTTGCAAGAATCAGACAACCAGTCAATTCGTTTCATTAGGTCATTGGTGATGTTTCATCATCATCGATTTGTCAAAATTTGAGGCGACATTGAAGGCTATGGACCTTCAATTGCAGCATTGTAAGTCACCCCGGAGCGTCGCCGATCGATACGAGATCCGCACGAGGTCTAGGAGTGCGGAATCCTCCTAGACTCGTTTATTGGTGTAGAAGACGAAGAACACGATTACACACATACAAACACACGAACAAACACACGAACGGGATAAACACATCTGCAGATCTTTTATATAATAACCGAAATACGTTACATACCGAACATAAACAGAAACACGGCCGACCCGAGGTGAGCTCTACCTCGGGCCGTCCCACACGACTCTCCCTCTCGGTTTCTCTCTAGACAAATAAACTGATCACTCAAAACTCTAACTTTCTGGATACTCAAACCTAAACAAGACACACATATATATATAAACTTCGCGGGCTTGGGCCTGTAGGCGAAGTTGTTATAACTTCGCCTATGGCGAAGTTATTCTAACTTCGCCTATGGCAGAAGTTGTTACAACTTCGCCTATGGCGAAGTTGCTCTAACTTCGTACTTCCACAACACTGAACAGAATTGCATAGCGACGGTCACAACATATTCATCTTCGGAAAATGAACTACATTGTCAAGAATGGGCTTGTGCTGGGTGTTCCCTTGAAGAATTTCAACTTTGAAGATCAATGCTTATCGTGCAAAAAGGGAAAGCAACACAAGAAATCCCATCGCACCAAGAAGGTTAACTCAATAGTCAGTACCCTAGACCTACTTCACATGGATCTCTTTGGTCCCGTGAATGTAAAAAGTCTAGGGGGAACATCGTACTGCTTGGTGAATACTGATGATTTCTCTCGATACTCTTGGGTATATTTCCTGAAGTCAAAGGATGAAACTGTTCAGATGGTAATAAATTTGATTACCAAAGTTGAGAACATTATGGGAAAAAGAGTTAAATACATCAGGAGTGACAATGGGACTGAGTTCAAGAACTATCAGACGGAGCTCTTCTGCTTACAGAAAGGAATCGAACACCAGTACAGCGCTCCGTATACTCCGCAACAAAATGGAGTGGCTGAGAGGAAGAACAGAACGTTAATTGAAGGAGCCAGAACCATGCTGGCTGATTCGAAACTTCCTGTGGTGTTCTGGGCTGAAGCTGTTGCAACAGCCTGTTATATCCTTAATCGAGTGTTAACCGTTAAAAGATTAAATAAAACATGTTATGAACTTATGCATGGGAGAAAGCCCAACTTGAGTGGTCTTGAACCATTTGGGTCCCCGTGTTCGATATTAAAGACAAATTCTAAATTTGGTGAAGTAGCCGACGAAGGAATTTTAGTCGGATACGTTGTTGGGACCCCCAACAGACGAGTCTTTAATACATCGACCAGCAAGGTTGAGGTGGTGTGTAACACTGATATCACAAGTTATAAATCACCAAAACCAAGCACGGGACCCGCTGGGGTTTTCGACTATGATAGACTTTTCAAATCTTTTAACATACCTTACTTGGATTGTGCAGAAGTAGATGAAAGAATTGCTTCGAAGATGATTTATGATGAGGAAGACAGTTATGTGCAACGACCAAAGTATGATGAATGTCAGCCTTCCTCATCAAATGCTGTCAATACCCCTGCTGCCTCTACAGAAGAGGAATTCTTCAATCCGTTTCACTCTCAACAACAATCACCCACCGATGAGCTATCTTCGAATTTGGAAGACAATCTGCAAGTCAGTGCGGTTCCGACTACGAGAGTTCACAAAAATCACCCATTGGAGAATGTGATAGGTGATCTGTCCGATGGTGTACAAACAAGACAAAGCTTGAATGAGCACACCTGTGTTTATACAAGCATTAAAGATTCAGGCATAATCAACGAATGCTTGTACACCTGCTTAATCAGCCAGATTGAACCAAAGAACTATCAAATGGCTCTCAAGGACAACTCGTGGGTCGAAGCCATGCAAGAAGAATTACCCAGTTTAAGAAGATGGAGGTATGGAACTTGGTTGCAAAACCAAAGAATGTGCATGCGATTGGCACAAAATGGGTCTTCAAATGCAAGAGAGATGAGAAAGGGATTATTATCAGGAACAAGGCGAGGCTGGTTGTAAAAGGTTTTAATCAGCAAGAGGGGATCGATTACAATGAGGTGTTTGCTCCTGTGGCAAGATTGGAAGCCTTTCGTTTGTTTTTGGCATTTGCTGCACATAAGGAGATGAAGGTATTTCAGTTAGACGTAGAGAGTGCGTTCCTTAACGGTAAAGTCGATGAGGTTGTGTACGTTGAGCAACCTCCGGGTTTTCCTGACCCAGACTTTCCCGATCACGTGTACAAGCCAAGTAAAGCGCTGTATGGATTACATCAGGCACCTCGTGCCTGGTATTCAACTTTATTTGATTACTTGCTTGAGAATGAGTTTGAAAGAGGAAAGATTGATAGCACATTGTTCTTCAAGAGAAAAGGGAGCGACTTTCTACTGGTGCAAGTCTACGTGGACGACATCATCTTTGCTGCATCAAAAGTCGCCATGTGTTAGGAGTTTGAGGCCGTCATGAAGAAGAGATTCGAAATGAGTGCTATGGGTGAACTAACTTTCTTTTTAGGACTGCAGGTTGATCAGAAGAAAGATGGGATGTTCATTCATTAGACTAAGTATGTCCATGATGTTCTCAAACGCTTCAAGATGGAGGACAGCACTCCATACGATACTCCAGTCTGCGTCAACCACAAATTGGGTGCTGATTCAGACAACGATGCAGACGTGGACCCAACCCAATATCGGGCATTAATAGGTTCTTTAATGTACTTAACTGCTTCTAGGCCTGATATAATGTTTGCAGTTTGTTTTTGTGCTCGCTTTCAGGCAAACCCAAAGGAATCTCACTTGAAGGGTGCGAAGAGGATTCTACGGTATCTCAAAGGCAAGCCTAAGCTGGGGTTGTGGTACACGAGAGGAGGAGACTTGGAGTTGGTCGCCTACACGGATTCTGATTATGGAGGGTGCAATCAGAGTCGGAAGTCAACTACAGGTGGTTGTCAGTTTCTTGGTGGCAGATTAGTGTCATGGCAATGCAAGAAGCAGACCTCAGTCGCCATTTCAACCTGTGAAGCAGAATACATGGCAGCATCCAACTGCTGCTCCCAGGTTCTTTGGATTCAACAACAGTTGCGCGATTATGGTCTGAATTTCACTCATACTCCTATTTGCATTGATAATACTGCTGCTATCTCAGTAACTAACAATCCCGTAAAACATAAGAAAACTAAACATATTGACATCCGTCATCATTTTATACGGGATTGTGCTGAGAAGAAACTGATTGTGCTCTAAAAGGTTGATACACTAGATAATTTCGCTGACATGTTTACGAAAGCGTTTGACAAAACTAGATTTCAAAACCTTGTTGAGCTGAATGGGATGATCAATCCCGAGTAACCCTGCTTTTTGTCTTAGTCTTAAAAAAAAAAAAAAAACGTCATTATCGCTTAGATTTATGTCGGTTGCCTCAGTTTGAATGACATATCTTCGGATATGTTTGGTCCTCATTTCTACTTGTAGAATATGAGGATAGCCATTAACTAGATGACTGAAAGTGACCGGGGTGGTTTATGATGTGTTTTTATTCTTTCGCTGAAAATTAGTCGATCATACTTAGTTAGAAGGACACATACTAGTATGTGGTCGGTCCAGCTGATCCATTGGATCTTCAGGATAGCCGTTTACCTGAAGACTTTGACTTGATCGGGGTGATAGAAGTTAAAAATTTTTGTGGGAGATGAAATTATTTTTCAGGTCTACTACTTCGTAAGAAGTTCCTTTACTATGTTTAACAGAAAATTGATCCAACCTTGGAAAGTGATAGATAAACTGATTCTGTGTGCTTAACTAGTGAAGTTATTAGGCCTAAAAGACTTTAGAACAGTCATTGTATGTCATGGTAGCTTTTTATGGTGCGTAAAAGTAGAAGTGATACTAACTAAATCTACTCGATTTTACGTGGAAACTTCTTAACAGTTGTGCATGTCTCCATATATATCTTTCCGAATGATAGGCAGAAAAGCGATTACCCAGTCATACACGAGCCCGTGAGTGTTCTGATTCCCGTGAAGATAGCGTGTCAAGATACTGCAGTGATCCAGATTCGGGACTTGCAGTAGTTTATCTGAAGTTGTGTAAATATTTAAAAAAAAATGTGTGAGTTATTGAGACATTATAGAGTTCATAATGATAAGACTTCTCAATCAAGATGCAAGATAGAGAACGGGAAGAAGAGTTCAAAGATCGAAGAATACCTACTATTTAATCAGACACTACGGGTCGAGGTCAACTCGGGGTGACTTGGGGAAAGCCAAATACGCTTTGAGAATAGATAGAAGGCATCATAATCTCTGAGTTGTTGCCCATTTAAATTTTGAGCTTAATTGAACCTAACCCGTATCACAGAAACGATGAAAACCATTCTAAGTCATTTACCTGCTTACAACCTGTTTCTTTATCTCATAATAAAGCTGAACACGGAACTGTGTGACAGTCACGTAGTTAGTATGATTCCTGTTCGAATCTTTTCTAAAATATGGTAGTCCCTATCGAGACTGAAATTTGATCCCGTGTACTTTAATTTTAAAATTTTTTCTACTTATATGGTTGTATGATTTTATACCTGGTTACTTGGTCTTGATCGTGTCATTTAACACTTTAAAGGTTGTTTTAAAACTTAATAGCAAATTGTTCAAATTATAGGGGTTTGTTTTGAAAATTTTAATACCGGCGAAGTTGTCCATAACTTCGCCTGCAATAGGCGAAGTTATCCACAACTTCGCCTGTATAATTTTGACCCTATATAAAGGAAATTAAAGGTCAAACTGGTTCATTATTTTCAAAACCCAGCGAACTTATCCAGCGAACTTAACCTCTAAACCCTCAGCGAACTTATCATTTGATTTTGATCTGTGTTCTTATTCCAGTTTCTAATCCGTGTTTAAAGGTGTGTAGGTTAATCGAATCGATTAATCATGTTCATTAACGTTTATCATCTGTCGATTCGACCTGTTTCACGTCCTCGTTTTTCGAACCTTAACAACCGATTTTCAAACGTATCTCTACGTGTTCATAATCAAATTAATCGTATAGATCATCTTAAAACCTGGTTTTCCGAAATCCGCAAGCTCAAAATTGACCAAATCACGTCGTTCGATAAACCTAACTGATGCCGTTTCATATTCGGCGAAGTTACAGTTTAGGCGAAGTTATCCGTAACTTCGCCTGAGGTTTAACTTCGCCTGATAATTATTTTTGAAACAGTTTATGAGGCGATGTTTTGGTTAGGCGAAGTTACCATTAACTTCGCCTGGACCTTTTTACTTAACAGTTAACAGATGAAGTTAAAGTTGAAGCGAAGTTGTTTCCCAACTTCGCCCCACCTTTAACTTCGCCTATACAGAATAGATCACAACTTCGCTCATGGTAACAGGCGAACTTGTGATTTGCGTTGACGTGTATCTAACTTAGTCTGTTTGATGCAGATATGGCTGCTGTAGGTGGTGCAGGCGGAGATGACGGTGGTGATAACCAGAGACAGTTCTTCCCGGGTCACAACATGTATATAACATTAGACCCGGAGGCGAGCGGAGTTGATGATTTCCGCGAAATCATCACATTCCTACTACGCTCTCGTATATTCCACGCGATTACGACAACACTGCCAATATCCTTGCCAAACATTGAGGATTTTTGGCAGACCGTGGAATATGATTGTAGGGTCGAGCCCCCGGTGATGCGAGCAACAGTCAACAATCACATTGTTCAGTTCTCATCTGAACAAATCCGGGCGGCTTTACGTTTTGGAGATGAGACAAGGGATGACCCGACAGATATTGTGGCTCCTTTCCGTGATGGAGCGTTTCTAAGGATGGGATACTCTGGTCCCTTGGGAGATACGCAGAGAAGGAAGGGGTTCTTACTTGACCAGTGGCGCTTTCTCATGCATGTCATGATTGTATGCATGTCAGGGAGAAAGGCGGGCACTGATGGCATGGGCGCGACCATGCAGTCGGCGATGACTGCTCTGACTTATAATAAGCGTTACAGCTTTAGTCAGATGGTCTTCTACGAGATAGATCGACAACGAAGAGCAGTGGCGCGTGAGAGATTTATCATGTATCCAAGATTTCTCCAAATGATCTTGAATCATGTTGCTCCAACGCTACCTCAGCGCCGCCCAATCCGATACGTAGAAAGTGTGAGCAGATCTTTGCCCAATGCAGATCCTCCAGTGCGAGGAGCAAACCTGAGCTCCGTCCTCGGCATACTCCACTATTCGGGTACTTGATCAACCCGGGGTATGTGCCTGCTCGTGGGGACGAGTTTAGGGACCCGGCACCACAACAGGCAGGAGCACCTCAAGCTATACCTGCTGCTCCTGTTGTGTCACCGGAGGAGAACATAGATCTTGACGCAGAATTTGGCGGTCAGGGATTTTTTGACATGGAGAGGATTGATCTAGAGGAGAATATACAGGTCTCGGTTGAACGAGCTTCGGGTGTGAATGTTACTAGGGCAGCTACAACGGTGGCTGACTCAGATTCTGATGATGAATTGGCCGAAGCAAGACGGATTTTGGTAACACATGAACGGACTCACGGGAAAAGAAAGAGAACTGATGATGATAGCGAGTCAGATTACGAGGAAGAGGTACAACAGATGATTCGGAGATCAAGAAGGGAACGAACAGGTGCAGGATCGGGAGCCGGTGAGAGCTTGAGGGTAGTACGTTTCACCCCACCCGCACTGTCCGGTATGACAATGGTTCCCTCAACATTACAAGTTACAAGGCCGAGCGCCACAGACGTTCCCGTGGTGGCTACCTCATCATCTTTTGGCCTCCCACCAACTACTTTCCAACTTTCGGCTCCGGAAATCGTATCGCTGCCACCTCCAACTCTTACTCCAACGAAGGTCGTGGCACATTTTATTGAGTCGACGGTTGTGGCCACTGCAGGGTTATCGGTGACGATACCACCTGCGGTTACGTCTTTGTCTACTTCTGAGGTCCCGGTTACATCGGAAATCCCTCCTCAGTACACTCAAGATATATCACATCTGAGGTTTGATTTCGATGCAACCCTATCAGACTCAGAACGAATAGCAGCACTTGAACGGGTCGTGGCAGAGCAGTCAAGGATTAATCTTATCCAGACCCAGGCTATTCAACGCCTCGTTGCAGAGAATCAGATGCAGTCGTCCCTGCTGGTAGAACATGGCAAAATCATAGATGCTTTGAAGGAGTTCTTGGCATCTCAGGGGGAGACGAGCTGTAAAGGCGATGAGTTGAGGACGAAGAAGCGCAATGATAGAGACGATGATCCCAATGCATCGAAAGGTGCAGGTGGTGAGTTGCCAAGAATTGTACAAGCTCTTGGGACTTCCACAACTCAGGGGGAGTCGACAACTGCAGCTGGTGGTGATGATGTGGTGGTAGTGGAGGTTGAGGAGATGGATGATGACTTTATGTGTGATGATGATGTATTACCAAGTGATGAGATAGAGAAGATTGGGGAACAGATTGTGATTGATGATGAGATAGAAGAGGGAGAGATAGTAGAAGAGAATGTAGAGCATGAGATTCCAGAAGTTGATAACGCCGATATGAGTAAAGAGATGGGAAATGATGAGACTGAATGGGAAGAGCTGCCTAGATGGAAAGAAGGCTATGCTCAGTGGTTCGTCAAAACGAAGAAACCAGCGGTCCTTACAATGTTTAAGAAGAGTTACAACATTAGAGGCTATGCTGAAGCGAGAAAGGGGATTATTTGCTGGATATACGATGAGCAGTTGAGGTTCTTCGTGATTAAAAGGTATGATGGCGTTTAGTACTTCAAAAGAATGTTGAGATCGTTGAACACATTGCCAGAATGTGAAGTGAAAGACTTAGCCAGATTGGGATTGATAAATCGAAGTGATGATAATATGGCTAGAGTCATCGGGAAGATAGTTTGGAAGGAGAGTATAAAGGAAAAGAAGTTCGAACTGTTGAAACCACAGAAGGGTAAACTTATCGAAGACAAAGATAGAGGGTTGAGAGCAGATGGCAAGCCTTGGATGATTATGAAGTATAAACCGATCCGGTGTTTGAAAGAAGTGCCGATGAAACAAATGCCCAAGGATGTGCTCAAAGAGTTGAAGTGGTGGTATGTAGATTGTGAGACAGCTGAAGCAGTGATGGAAGACGAAGATGAACAAGAGCTGCTGAGAGTCTATGATCCGATGCATCTAGTGAACCTGTCTCGAGCTGATCTGCAGGTGCTGAATGAGAAGAAAATCTTTTATATTCCTGCTTGGAAATACGAAGCGAGGATATATCAAAGAGTTGTTTCGGTATGTGTACGAGAAGGAGTGAATGCTTAAAGATGAAATTGCAAGATTGTTGAAGTTTACAAGACACGTGTTTGAAGATAAAGAGATGAAGCTACTGCCAAGGGGGAGTCTGTTGGTACATGATGTCAGTAGTTCAGTGTCAAGTATCTGTAATCGAGTTTGTTAGATTTGTGTTTTTGTATGTAAGCGAAGTTAGCTCACAAGTTCGCTGATACAGGCGAACTTGTGAATTAAGCGAAGTTAGGGACAACTTCGCCTGAACATGCCAGGCGAAGTTGTCGTGATATATATGTCCTAGGTTACGGCTTAGAGAAAAATAATTCAATCAGTGTATTCAGTTTACGTGTAACGAGTCCAGTATTAGTGATAGATATCACGTGTTTTCCGGTTGCAATATAACGTGTTTGTGTTTAAAAAAAAAATCCAAAAAAAAAAAAGTGTTTGAAGTTTTCGTCTGTATGGCCAGGTGTACACGATTATTGTGAGACCGAAGACGTTGTTCCGTCAACGAGTGAAATTTGTTATCTCTTGGTCTTACGTGTGAACAAATACGTGTCAACTCTGAATTTGGAGTTGAGGTTGTGAATGGGATATTGATTGATACTGGATATTGACACATATTTGAGTGTTTGTGGGCAATGAATAGTTGTTGTTCGAGGTTGACCAACTGAAGAAAGTCAAGTTGAACTGAAGGTTTTCGTCATTACTGGATTGCGGTCAGAGCATATTATTTATGTTATTTTCAAGGCGTTCGAGAATTGGATCCTGAAACTTGATGCTTATTTATTAAAGTGAAAATTCTGGAACAAGTTGGATTTAATCGGGAATTAAAGTGTTTATGTTCTTGATCGTTATCCCTGGTGATTGAAGATGCTTCGGATTAATTAATGGTCATGTGTGTTAGATTCTGTCAAGGTGGTTTTGTGATGAAATTGATCACTTGATGTTGAGTAGTTAAAGATTAAACCTTATCGTATGCCGACGTGTTGGTGAAGTTGTGGAGGGAGCCCAACTTCACGTGTTGGTGAAGTCAGAAGGACTCACTTGATTGGTTGAGATGATTAATTAGGCACGGGGATGCATGCATTTCAAAGACCTCAATCTATATAGTCGGAGAAGCTTACACTGAAGGGGAGATCTGATATGGAAGACGCTGGGTGATTGGTAGATTTGTGAAGCTACAAGACAGTTTCAGACACGGCTGGTTGAAGAGCAAACAGAAGATCATCAGTTAAGAGGGAGTCTGTTGGTGCATGTTTTGTAACAGATGATCTTTTGTGTTTGTTAGAATTGAGAGCAACGGTCAAAGGGGAGTCTGTTGGTGCATGTTTTGTGACCGTCGCTATGCAATTCTGTTCAGCGTTGTGGAAGTACGAAGTTAGAGCAACTTCGTACTTCCACAACGCTGAACAGAATTGCATAGCGACGGTCACAAAACATGCACCAACAAGCATATTAAAGATCAATTGCGTGAACAAACCCTAGCCATTCCAATAGATAAAGTAAGTAAGTTATATTAAAGATTAACTTCGAACGGGGCTGAATACGTATATGAACTCGCTTATTCAGGTATCTGTTTCTCAAACCTTTAATTTTCAATCTAATTATGTTGTAAAACAGGTATCTGCTTGGTATGTTTCTATTTTTCTCGTTGATATAGACCTAAATCGATTGAATTGGTTTCCAATTAGTTATTTGAATTCATCTACAGGCTTATGATTGAATTATATTGTTGGTTATTCGTATTTGGTTTCAATTAGGGCGTGTGATTGTGTTGAATAATAAATTTTAAACTGAAATGAATATGAATTTAGAAAAAAAAAGTCTCTTCATCCTATACAGATTAGTGTTGATCATCAATTCTATCGACCCTAAATCGATTTTATTAGATATCTTTAAGCATCTCATGAAAATGTTTGTTATTTTAAAAGAAAAGAAGCAATGCTACAAACCCTAAATCAATTTCTTAACATCGTTTTTTACATATAAATGTTTCTTTTTGATTATTATCCATTCATGTGTCCTTTGTTAATCAAGATTTTTTTTTACTTATAAATGTTTCTTTTTGAATATTATCCATTCATGTGTCTTTGTTAATCAAGATTTTTTTTTTGGGAGATAGCACAGAATCTAAGTTGAAAATTGACTTTATATCTTAATATAATTTGATGTGCTGATATCTATTTATTACTCCATGCAGAATGATGTGGCCTAAAGGCTTGATTTCTTATGGAATGCATGATGAACTTGATCAAGGTGACTCGGTCAACATGCTTCATTTCATATGTAATTTGGTGAGCTTATTCATCTTCGTTTATCAATTGTGGTTTCTTTTGAAAGTTGTGAAATTGAAGTTCAAAATGCCCTTGTGCTTTTAGTATCTTCTTTCAGTTACTTTTATTTATTTTTTTCGTATGTAATTTACTGTCATTATTTGTTTTAATTATTTATTGTTGCCCTTGGTACGCATTTTATTAACATTCCGTTTCTTTACACATTTCACATTTTTTACTTATGTTGACTTCTACATTTTTTACTTTGTTATCTTTTGTGGGGCTTTGTTTTCTTATATAGTATTTAGTATTAAAAGTTGCAATAAGAATGGCGTTTATTTGCAGATAAGGAGCCAACATGTTGTCATTGATCCTGCTGTGACAATAGTTCTTCGCCTTTGTGCTGTGAACATTGGTCTCCTTTTTTGCTTTCTTCATATGATTAGTTTAAAGACAATTTGGTAATTAATTGGACATAGCTGTTGTTAGGGGTAAAAGGAGGAATTTGCTTCTTACTGCATGATTTATGTTTAACAACTTACAGACATATTAAATATAATCGTACTTTTACTTCAATTGAACCTTGTGTTAGTTGAACTGCATCTTTACAATTAGCTTGGTTCAATCTTCATATTGTTAATATAATAGATTTACTCAGTAGTATAATAGTCCTAAAAATAAGTATTTCTTGAATTTCCCTTTTTTAGCAAATGAAACTAAAAGGTCACTATAATTGATTTCCATACACACTTATAGTACACTTATGCATACTTATATCTCACTTTTTTCTAAGCTTTTTTATTTACGGGTGGAGTTGGATATATGTTTGCTACATTTTGGAACAGAAATCATGCAATAAGAAGTTTAAAACACGGAGCTAAGAAATATTATTCAGTGATTGAAGATGAGAAGGAATACCTAGACACGGATTGATTTAGGTTTTGTTGTTAAATAAGAAAATATTTAAAGATTTATGATTTGTTTTGTCTTTACTCTTTATTTAATGTAAAACGCAATCTTAGTATGTCATTATTTTATATTTATTAACTCATGACTTACATAACTTAAATTATTTAGCCTGCTTAAATTATTTAGCCCGTGTATACACGGGTAACTAACCTAGTGTATATATATATATATATATATATATATATATATATATATATATATATATATATATATATATATATATATATATAAACGAAACCCCTAAAATCCTAGGTGTAGCGATGTGGTCGCTCCCCCCTTTTATGGAAACCACCAGATTGCTTGATTTTTAAATGGAGGCCTCTCATTGATTTAACCCAAATTCATATGTATTGGTCTTACCAAAACCAGATAGCTCTTAAACGGGTTATAACATCTTATAGTAAAAAACATAAACAGGTTATTGGTCACCAAATTCAGATTGGTTTTGAACGGGTTATAACAAATCATTTATTTATGAAACTCTTTCATCATCAAACCTTAAGTATATCATTAACTTTCTAACAATAAAGAAAATTAAAATCCAAAAAATAAATATTAAAAACAAAAAATGTAAAACAACTATTCTCTCAAGCCATCAGATTTTTTATTTGTAAATGAAGATTTCTCACGCATTTGACCCGAATTCATAGTTAAAGGTCTCACCAAATCCAGATAGTTCTTAAACAGGTTATAAATTATATTAAAAATTAATCTCATAAAATATTTGATATGAAAATCCTATAAAATCGGGATATACTAAAAATTAATATCCTATTTTATTAAAAAAAAAAGATACAATTTATAATAAAGAAAATAAACGGGTAATGGGTATCACCAAACCCAGATAACTTTTAAACCGAATTATAACATAGCATTTATTTGTGAAACCATTTTATCATCAAATCTCAAGTTTATTAATTATTAACTTTCTTACAATAAATAAAACTAAAATCCAAATATATGTATATAAATATTAAAAACGAATAATGTAAATAACCCCCGTAATACGGGGGATAAAATCTAGTATATATATATAGGGTTAGGATAGTTTAAAAACTCACTTTACTTAAAGAAACTTTGAAAACCTTATAATAACCATTGATCTATTTAAATGAATAGCTAGGATTGAATCTGCAACTTTTCTATTCATTTTTTTTTGACTTTAAGTGTTAGAAAAGGTTGAAAAGGGTATATTTGTAAATTGCCTTCCATCAATTCTTTCTTAAAACTTACCACTTGCTCCACTTTATGTCCGTTTTATTTATTAAAATATATTACATATAAATGTTGGTTTGTCAATTGTTGTTTTTAAGTCAATAAATATTTAAAATAATATTTATATATGTATAATATATTTACCGAGATCACATGAACATCTCTATGAGTTTTGCAACATATTCAACTACTTTTTAGTGTGTTTCTTTTTTTCCTTTATAGTTAAAAAATATATTTAACAAGTTATTAATATGTAATATATTAAGCATATTATACTACACTCAAAATGAGATAAATACAAAAAGATTATTTTATATGAAGATAAATACAAAAATATTATAGTATCCTAAGGAATAAATACATTTTGTTACATATAAAGTAGTGTATGCCATGTAACATTTTTTTGTTAAATGTTTTAAATAAGCTACATATTAAGTTTTCATATTTAACATGTTTTTAAATATGTAACAAACATACTAAAGTTGTTATGTAAAAAAATTGTAGAGTATAATATTTTTAATAAAGTTTACGTATTTTTTTAACAATTTTTTTAAAGTATGTAAAAACGTATTTAAGGTTCGTCTTTCCAAATTTTTAATTAAAGAGTACAATATTTATAACAATGTTTACGTATTTTTTAACATGTTTACATATTTAATATTAGAAGTACATATTTTTAATATTAAGTGTTCATTTTTACAAAATGATTAAATTTACATGTTTTTTTTATAATTTAACTATGTTTAGAAATAATTTAACATTTTTAAAGTATGTAAAACGTATTTAAGGTTCGTCTTTATAAATTTTTAAATAAAGAGTACAATATTTATAACAATGTTTACATATTTTCTCTTAACATGTTTACATATTTTAATATTAAAAGTATATATTTTTAATTTTTAATATTAAGTGTTCATTTTTACAAATTTTATGATTAAATTTACATGTTTTTTTAAAATAATTTAACTACGTTTTGAAAGAATTTAACATCTTTTAAAGTGTATACATACATATTTAAGGTTTGTTTTACTAATTTTTAAAAAAAGATAACAATATTTTTAACAAAATTTACGTGTTTTAAATAAACATTCATATTTTAAAGTATATAAGTACATATTCAAGATTCGTATTTACTAATTTAGTTTTAGTTAAATTTCATTTGTCAAATTCAACATCCTTTTTATTTTATTTATGAGCCATGACAGTTTCAAACTAATTAATGATATGTTTTAATTGTCTCAAGTGAAAAGAAGAATTATGAAGAATAAATGATTAAAAGAAAGAAAAGAAAAGTGAAAACCCAGGAGATGATATAATTGACATTGATAGTTGTCAATTCAATTTGTAAGAAGAGTGGTGTAGAAACAAATAAAATTACCAAATTGTCTTTTGTACTTTAAATAAAAAGAATATGAAAAAGTGTATGTGACAAAATATTGGTCACATAATGAGTTTTTATGGTTTTTCAATCTATAGTGGGTTCACAATATATATATATATATATATATATATATAACTCTTACAAGAAATTCTTTAAATAACATAAAGCTCTAAGACCATTTTCATTCACAAACCAATCTAACTCAATCTTTATTATAAAATTGATTTCTCTCTCTTTCATCAACCCAATCCAACCAAACCAAACTTTCCACACACATTAGTAACCCAAATTTTACTATTTTATTAAATAAATATAATTTGTAATTGTTTAGATAATGTTAGATTGTTTAGATAATAAGTTTTATCTGAAAAATCTTATGAACCAATACGGAGTTAACAAATATCGGATAAGTAATCAGTAATAATTAATATTTATTTTATTATAAAAATATTTTTTTTACAATCTTATGTTTTTTAATAAAATTTATAACGGTGTGCTCAAACAAAAAAAAAACTAAACAAGAAAGTGATTTTAGATTTTTTAAAAAACTTATTTATTAAAAGTTATTAAGAAAAAACATTTTTATTGTTAAAATTAATTAGTATGAAAAGAAAAGAAAAAATAAATTAAAAGGTGAACCAATAATTTTTAGTGACATTTGACCATAATGGTAGTGGACAAACTAGGTTGTGGTGGGAAACTAGTTTAGCCAAGTTTGATGATTTTTTATTTATTTTTTATTTTCAAATAGTGTCCCAACCCGAACTAAACACGCCCTCTTTTCACTTATTAATATCCAAATCGTAAGTAATTATGCTCAACAAAAATGCTAAATACATAAGACAAGTGATATATACTCTTAGGATTATAGTTAAAACTATCACACACATATTAAAGGGATATCTAAACCATATTAAAATTGTACAAATATCATTTGAAATACTAAGTGAACTAATAAGGTGTACCAACTAAGAGACCTGTATCGGAAATCTGATAGTTATTTAATTTTAAAAATTCTTTAATTATACAAATTTTAAGCAACTCTTTTTTTAGTTTGCATTTATTAAATTTATCTACCAACAAATTAGGTCTCTTACACTCTAAGGGACCATACCGTTTTCTTTCAAAGAACCGGGTCGTGCAGCCTATTGGCCCAACGAAATCAGTAGAGACTAGAGAGAATACTTTTTTGTGTAATTATAAAAGTATAGAGAAATCCAGTATTACTTGTTACATACTTAAAGTTATAAAGGACAATTAACAATAAACAAATGTTACAAATTAATATTCTTAGATTTAAGTCATTTTTTTACAAATAATTGTAGACTTACCTATGTATGATTCATATAGCTTACTGTGATCGTATTTTAGATACTCATTTCTTACTCTTGTAGTATGAGAGCTCGTAAAAGGCGTTGTGTTGCGGACACAACTCGTTTAACGTAAGTAGGAAACTTGAACATGACATGTATAAGTAAAGAAGTTGTTTTCTTAAACACCAACACCATGTCTAATAAACGGTTTGCAGGATAACCAAAACATGATTAAATGGCACTAGTTTAATAATACATACGAATTACATGTAACGAAATGTTTAACACAATTAAATATAAGCAGTTTAATAGCACTAACAACACAACATAGTTAATGTGATTACTGGCACGATTTATTAAACTTAGTTAGACACATAAAATAAAAATGAACAAAAACTCAATTCCAATTTAATTATATTAAATCCAATTATTTATAACTATGTGATTTTGATAATTAACGAACCATAAACGTGTTGGCGTTGATATGTTAATCTATTTAGCAGGATAAATTAAATGCGTTATGTGTCATAAACGACTTAAGCGGGTTGAACCCTTTAAGACAAGTTTTTAATCATGTAATTAACGTATCTACCCGCTTATGACTCAAAGTCATTTACTCCATACACTAAGCCGTTTAACTTATGTTGAGTCATGTTTTTATCTCATATTGCAGTACCAGATCTTGCCATCGCTATTTTGTTTCACTATGACACCAAGTTACCTTTGTTAGATTTTCGTTGATTTTGACACATTCTTGTCTCATTTTCAGTTGATTTTGACACAAAGCATGATCCAACTCTTGAAATTGCATTCTTCATTCTTAGCTCATATAGATTTCCATTTCTTGGTGCCATCATCATGATCATGTCAAGAGGAATCACAAACTCAGGTTTCAAGATGAAGCAGTGTGCATCATCAAATCCAAATTTGTATCCTTTGTCACACACTTGAGAAATGCTTAACAAGTTGAATTGTAAGCCCTATACTTGCAACACATTCTCAAAAGACACTTAGCCATTGGTAAGTGTTCCTATTCCTACAATTTTTCCTTTATTTTCATCACTTCCAAAGGCAACTGGTCCTTCAAACTTCTACTCATAATTGACAAGTGATCCTCTATCACATGTCATGTGCCTGGAACATCCATTGTCCATGCACCATATATCGTTGACTTCGATGGACTGTCCCTACACATATAAACACAAGGTGATTAGTTATTGTCTGAAATACAAACTTCAACAGTTTGTACATCAGTGACATTAGAATCATTTAAAACAATTAGAACTGGATCCTCATGAACAATTTCACAAGATTCATCCGAGTCATAACGAAACTCAATACTTTCAACTTCATTCTTTGTTTCACACTGCTCAAGAACTGGCTCTTCCTTCTTAACTACAACATCCTTAGTCTTCCATTGAAATCCTCTACGTTCATAACCTTGTTTTAGAAGAAATTTCTCGTTGCCATTTAGTATACCAGGCCTTCCTTTGCCTTTTCCTTTTGAAGCAAACTTCCTTCTTTTATTTGATCTATCAGCTTCACTTGATGAGTCACTTAATTTTAGAACTACTTTTAATCTCTTCTCTAGCTTCATTCTTTCTGCTTCCATGTCATCTTCATATTTTTCATTTCTCAAGTATTTTTCATACTTCTTATACAGTGCCATATCTAGTCCATAATACTTGTCTGGAATCACATACTCTTCTTCATATTCAATCTAGCAAGAATCAGTATGATGTCCATGGGAGTCACACCTTCTAAACCATACTTTTACATAACTTCCAAGCTCTTCTAAATCCTTTTCATTTGTAACTTTATCACTTGGTCTTGGGAAATCAAATCCCAATGTTGTTTTTGCATTGGAACATTTGTTGAAGTTTACTTGTATATGTCCACACACATCTAGTTTGTGTACCTCTTTGGCCTTAATAAATTTTTTCTCCTTGAACTTCAAATAAGTTCTTGCACCTTCTTCTTTCTTCCCCTGATTTGTTCTTCTCCTTGGTGCATAATCTATGTCTCCAACATCATATAATTCATGGTTTGAGAATACAGGGTAAATGGATGGACATGGATCTACTTTTGTTGGACTTTCAACTCTAATCTTCTGAGGTCTTGATCCTCCACACAAATCACACACTTGATGTTCATTTCTCATTTTCTCATAGTGCTTTCTCAGCTTGGGTGTCTGTCATGGAACCTTTGGCAGTCTTTCAATAACTCTCTTCTTTATAGGTTCTTTGACTTTGCTATTAACTTTTGACCTCCTACTCTTGCATCTGCAATAACTACATTCACTTGAGGATTCACCTCTTTTCTCTTCTTTCTTTTATGCTTCAACCTTCTTCTGCATTTCATCAACAGGTGCAGCTTTCTCTATTACCTCAAACTCACCTTCCTTGTTTACCGAGACATTCTTATACAATTTCACATACTTCTTCTAGTCTTCAAACACAGTTTTGAATTGCTCCAAGTACTCTTCTCGTTATTCTTTATCCACTTTTAATGGATACTTGTCACAAAATGGAGATGGTACTTTCTTGTGTTTATCCTAAGGCTTCATTTTCTCTATATGACCCAAGATGTTTCCTGTGGATACAAGATTTTTCAGAAAATCCACCTGAGTCTTTAAATCAGTAATCTTCACCTTTTCTTCAGTATACATCTTCTTTAACCCATCAAGTTCTAGATTCAACTCGGACTGAACCCTATCGGCTTGCATTCAGTCTTCCTCTAAACTTTTGATTTGGTTGTCATAAGTAATTTCACTTGAGCCATAGACAATTAGAAGTACATCTTTTCTGCTACTTTCATTCTTCCACTTTCCAATCTCCGTGTTTAGATCATTAATAACAAGTAAAAGATCAGACATTAGTTCAGTAGTTACCTGAGAGTTTGAAAATGCCCAACTTCATTAATCTTAGCCATATAAGCAACATTTGCCTTTTCCATTTCAGCAGCATGATTACTCCAATCAAAGTCCCCATATTGAGGAATCATTGCCACAACAGAATTTCCTTGATCCCTTTTCTGATTATTTGCATTAGCAGTTCCCCTGTTCTAATTTGCTTGAATCTGCAACTGATTATTTCTTTGTTGTTATTGGGTGTGCTGTTGTTGCTTATTCTATTGATATGGATTTTGATTCAAAGGCTGGTTCCTATGTTGATAGTTCTACTGATTTTGATTTTGATTATGATTTTGGTAGAACTGGGCTTGATTTACTTGGTCTCCAATCTGCATGGGAAGATTGCATTCTCTGGCAAAGTGTCTTGGCTGTTGGCAGTTGTAGCAGATAGCTTTTGACTTATCAAATCCAATTCTATCATTTGGTTCAGAGAAGGTTGAACTTCCTGTCCTATTGTATAGCCTCTTACTCCCCTCAGCCAACATAGCAGCCTGCCATTTGAGATCCATGTCTTCCAAATCATTTGCATCAATTTGTTCTAAGTCTTCTTACCCAACACTTGTATGAATAAGATTCTTTGCCACAAAAGCATTGTAGGTGTCTGTGAACATTGAGAAAAAAGCCTGATACTTAGCTCTTTGGCTTGACTTCGGAACATATAGAGGATGCCCACTTGCTGTTGATGCACTATCATTGTCTTCAATCATTTGAACATTGAATCTCTGTTGACCAGCTCCATACACTCTTGGAGTCTCTGAAGTCACTGAATTTGTGTCTGACGTTTCTTCAATGATTGGATGCAATTGTTGAGATCTTGTTGATAGATTTCCCATAGAAGCCACTAATGCATTTGTCACTAGAAAACTAGGTTTCTCCTCTTTTATCATGTGATTCTCTATCATCTCATTTTCTGTAGCTTACAGAAATGAGATAACATCATCCAACTTAAAGTTGGGAAAGTTCGCTTTCTCTCTAATGAACTTACTAGCAGTGTACCATTTACCTGATAAAGATGTGAGCAACTTTTTGTTCAAGTCAAAATCAGAGATTTGTAAATCTGTTGTTCTGCTTTCATTCACAATTGCCATAAACCTCTGTAGCACATATTTCAGTCTCTCACCATCTTTAAACTTGAATCTATCAAGCTGCTGTTTTAATCTGTCCTTTTGATGTAACGCAACTCAATATTACCTTCAAACATTTTTACTACTGCATCATACATGGCTTTGGTATTAGTGTGATGATTCACACTAGTTAGAATCTCCCATGATAGTCCCAGCTTCAACATAGACATGGCTTTATCATCCCTTTTCTTTATTTGCCTCTCAAGTACTTGATTATTTCCAGTTGTGTCATTTGCAACATAAGGACCATCTTTGATGGAGCTCCATAGCTTTGCATCATTATAGTTTACAGCAGCTTCAAATAGAACCTTACATTTAATATAGTTTTCTTGTCCCAAAAGTCTTGGTATCTTGTTGGTAGATACCTCTTGTTCGTCCATAGTTTCAACCTCTTTAGATCTGGAAGTAGTCACCTTTTAAACCCTTAAAGCTTCAACCTTTAACACTCAAAGTTCAAACCTGTGGTCTTCAGAGAGCTTACAAAGCTTTGATACCACTTGTCAGGACCGGATCTAGTGCAAAACTAATAGTAGTCGACAAGAACACACTATATCTAATAAACTGAAGACCTTCTGATTATACCGGCAGAATTAGTATGAACAGATGTTTGGAATGAAGATTAGAATGAAAATAGCAAACACGTGAAATAAACAAAAGATTCACTATATTTAATATATCATTGATGAACGGTGAACAGTTGGTTAGGTTTTCATGGAATGTCTAGGGTTTCGTTACGGCAATACGAGGTAGCATAAATGAGGAATAATCGCTCTGATTGTTATGCTCTTGTATTCCGTATTTTCTCGTCCCTTTGTGCGTGAAACCTAGGATTCTATTTATAGGCCCATAGACATTCCTTCTAGAAATCCTAATGATTACATAATGAATGAAAACATAAACACAAGTGTAAAACTGGTCTTCAAGTATGATGAATCCTTGTCGAGCATACCTTGTAATGCATAGTATGCTCGAAACATGTCTTCGAGCAGACTTTACTTGGTATATTTTCACAAGAAAATATTCTTCTCCAGCAGACTTCAATCTTCACAACTTATTCTCTCATGGCTCGAATAGGTTCTACGAGCAAACATGTTCTCCTTGATCTCTTCAATCTTTCTTTAGGATTTATTGTGAACAACTTTAGCATGCTCAGGTATTGAAGCTTTCTCGGGATTGAACCATGCTCGACCCACCAAGATGCTTGAAAAACTTGGTTTAAGATGTATAGATCAAGTTGCTTGCTCAAATAGCAATCCATATTTGATGAAGAACATCCTTGCTTGATGAAGTGTAGCTTGCTCGAAGCTTTCAACGCTTAGAAGAATTTCCAAAAGATAGTCTTATGAGCATAAGACATAATGCTCGAGGCAGTAAATCCGTGCTCGAAGGTCCAAGCGTGCTCGATGTCCATACTTAGCCATTTCTCAAGGAGGTTGAGAAAATTCCAATCTTCCTTTGTAAATATCCTACTGAAAAGAGTTGAATACAATTTTTATGTTAGTAGCTGGAAGGACATTTCTTGTTCTTCTAACCCCTTAATAGTAAGAAGAAAATACACTTAGATGGAATTATGGATGGCAGGTCAAGTGAGGTCATATGAGCATGCCCTAAATATTATTGGACTTTGTCCTATATATTCCTAAGAAAATATTTATTGACTAAAAACTTTCAAGTCCCAATAGTGTATCCTTAAAGTCCCATCCCCTTGGTAACACGTAAACTCTCAGTCTCGTCTAGTATGTGCACTTTGGCCTCTTTTTTTCTATTTTTGAGAATATTTCTTTGGCATTTTTCTCATTAATTAGCTTTCTCTTTCTTTTGATTTTTAGACCAACTTTTGAAATACTTATTTACTATTATTTATTTATTTTTCTTTATTGTACACTTAAGCATCTTTTACCTTTGAATATAAAACTAAATTCTAAGCTCGTATAAATTTGGACAAGGTGGGTGCCACCACTCTTTATTTATTTTCATAAAACGGAGTGGCGTGCTAATTTTAAAGTGCATTCAATTCTCACCACCTTAGGGTAGTCAGCTTATGGTAATACTCTATGTAACTTATTGAATTTTAGCTACACTATTCCCCCTAGGATGAGAACCCATAAAATCTAAGATTAATTAGGTTTATTAAGAATATGCAATGGGAAACCTTTCAAGACTAGTTGGGCCTACCGACACGTCCCAAGCTTAGTATGCTTTCTTTAATTATATCTTATTATTAGTAGTTTGAAAAACTGATTCCTGATAAGTATCCTCATCTCCCATTTAAATGCAAAAAGAAACAACTTCAAAGGACATTTTTCAAAACTTTTTTTTACTATTTACCTACGACTCAAGTATCCTATCCCCACACATAAATTTTTCATTGTCCTCAAAGCAAGGATAAGGATAAAATTAAAAAAAAAAATCAAAATACAAGAAACTAAAAACCTAAAAACCAAAAACAACAATAAAACTAAACAAGAAAGATAGATAATAGAAAAGACTTAGCTGGTAATATGTGCATGAAGATATGATGCCAAAGTCTTCTTCCAAAGCTGCCCTCAAACTCCAAGCGTGCTCAGCAAAAAAACATACCTTCTCTCACATATGAACAAAAGCGGCAAACATTCAACAAACGATATCTAAAACATATCTTATCAACTTGATAGATGTTAAGCATTCAACGTATTTTACTAGACCAACCAACCCACCTAATGAATAAACATGAATAAATAGCAGAAAATAATGAAAAGTATACAGGTCGGCTGCTCCATCCCCACACTTGAATTTTGAATCATACTCCTTCTGGGGATCCATCATCTCACTAAACCTGCAAAACTTAAAAACAAACAAAGAAGAACTACAAAAAATACGTTAGTGGCGCGACAAGACTCAAAAAATAAAAATGGGACAACTATACAAACTGTACACTTGAGTTTTCACTCAAGACACTCTATTGTGTGAACTACTCGGCTGTCCGAGTGGAGATTCTCCACCTTGGTAAACTTCCATGGCCCTCCAACATACTGCATCACAATACGACTAATCATCAATCTTATTCCTCTCATCTCCAACCTCTTCAAACTCCACAAACGTTAACTTTCAACCACCTCTCTCTGTCGATCAAACTCCATCAACATTCAAGAACTCGTGACCTCTCTTTCTCTGGAAATAAAAACTCTGACAGAAAGGAAATGATTAAGACGATGATCCACACCCGGAATAAAAGACTCAATCACATAAACAGGATGACACGGATCAATGAGACCGTCTTGACCACTCGGGTGTCTCATGGATTTGGCAACATAAGTGACACTATTGTCGCTAGCTCTAAGAGTGATCTTGCCTTTAAATACATCAATGAGTGCCATAGCAGCACGTAATAATGGATGACCTAAAATAATAGGAACTCCCTCATCGGCCTCCATATCTAAAACCACAAAATATACGGGGAAAACTAAATTATCGACTTTAACGAACAACTTTTCTATGATCTCCCTAGTGTACTTCACCGAACGGTCGTCTAAAGACAATGACATACGGGTGGGTGTGAGTTCTCCTAGGCCTAGCCTCTCATACAACGAGTACAACATTAAGTTTATGCTAGCTCCTAGGTCTGCTAATGCTTGGCACGAGGTATCCCTACCGAACAAACATGGAACAGTGAAAACATCGGGATCGGGTAACTTTTCCGGAACCTTATTGAGCACTACCGTAGAACAATCTCCATTCAGTGGAATGGTCGAAATCTCCTTCAGACTTTTTTTCGTTTAAGAATATCTTTCAAAAACTTGGCATATTTCGGCATATACTAGAGGGCCTCGATAAACGGAAGGTTAATTCTAAGCTGCCTAAACATATCTAAGAAGTTCCCGTACTCTCTACTAAATTTCTGATTCTTAAGACGGGCTGGATACTGGACACGAGCATGATCTATAAGCGGTGACGGCCTAACCTCTCTCGGTTTCTTCTCGTCAACTCCTCCTACTATGGGCTCATTGGTTGGTGCGGTACTTGCTGGGCCTAGCCTAGGTTGCACCCTCCTAGGAGTCTCCATCACTATCTCCTCATCTATCAGCTCATCTCCCTCCACTACCTCAACATCTCTCTCTGGAACAAAAACCCTACCACTACGAGTGGAGATGGGGTTTAATTGAACAACTGGATTTTACTGAGTGGACCTGAAAAGTGGCCTGGGAGTCTCTCATCTAAACGTCGGGCTATATCAACTACGATCCTTTGAAGATCTAAGAGTGGGGACTGGTGATTCCTTAAAAGCAAATCATGATCGGCAACTTTTTCTGAGTTTCCTGATCACTAACAAGTATTTGCTTCATCATCTCTTCTAACCTACCAATACTACCACTCAAGTCCTGCCCATTAATCCCACTTTGACTACTTTTCTCCCCATTAAACGGCTGATCCTGCCTCGGTTAGGATTTGAATTTGATTGGAAACTAGGGGGTGCACCGGAGGAACGCAAATTCGAATTATAGTTTATATTTATAGTGGTTCAAGTTTGAATTATTATTTCCATTTAATGCATTAGGAACCTTATTCTGCCCCCATATGAACTATACCTTCTCCTGACTCATCAACTGGCAATCTAAAGTCCCATGCCCCCCTCTACATAACTCACACTTATATATATGATGGTTGGGTAAAAGTTAGTTTATTATATATATTAATTAGTTAAGTTTAGTTAAATAATCGAATGAACAATGGTACTTGAAGCGTTGTTATGTGTTTTCTGGACATTGGAAGCTTTGGAGCTTAACGAGGATATTTACGGGCTTGGAATGAAGATCGAGAAGTGAGAGATTGGACGTGCACGCATCATGAGGCAGTCAAGAAAAGAAAAATATAAAGTTTCTTATTTTCGCGATACGCGAAGATGCAAAGAAGGGCAACTTCACGATAGGCGAAGTTGCAGAAATTCGGCCGCTACTATTTCATCCTTCGCGATACGCGAAGAAGCATCCTTATCATCTTCGCGATACGCGAAGATGCTTATGTCGGCCAAAAATTTAGGTTTGCCTTATATAAACCCCTTAACCTCCCCATTCGGATTATTACGACTTCCAGAGGCAAAAGAGGTGCTCTAAGGCAAATTTCATCCAGCCTGAGGCTTCGAGTTTGTCCTACGATTGTATGTTCATCAAGATAAGTGCTTTAACGATTATGTCGATGTCCGGCTAGTCGTGTGTGTTCGTTTTAGGCTAAGGTTTTGTGTAATATACTATTATGATCAGATTCTTGTGCTTCATGAATATAGCTTGATTGATTTTATATGATTTATCTTGCTTAATTAGTATTGGGTTGTTTAAATCTTGAGTTTGCGATTATTGATTTGTGTAACGTTTGTTTGGTTGTTCATCAACACTTAGGGTTAGGCTCTTGTGTCATTGGACTAGAATAATGAAACCTTATCATTGAGTTAATCATCTTAGACATAGAATTGGTAATTGTGGTGTCCGGGTGCATTTGTGTCAACAATTCGGTTAGGGTATCGTTTGTCATCATAAATCAAACCATAGGACTAGCAATTATTATAATACCAATGACTAAAGAATTTGTGATTAACGTATGAAACACATAACCCGAACCTAGAATGAATGCTTTTTTTAATTAATATTGTTTACAACTCTCTTTAAGTAATTAGTTTTAATTAATCTGTTTCTACAAACTGCTTGACATCGTCTGTCCACCTTAGTTAATTAATTAATTTAGTCATATTAAATTAGCACTTTCCTTGAGTCCTTGTGGAAACGACCTTACTTACCCGTACTAGTTATAGGTATTTAAGTCCTTAATTAATTGTTTTTGAGTAGACCGCGACAGCCTACGTCAAAATGGTGCCGTTGCCGGGGACTTGACGCGTTTGGTGCTAGTTTAGTTTAGTTTAGTTAAAAGTAGCATAATTTTGTTTAATTTAGTTTAATTTTAGTTTAATTTCTTTTCTTCGTTGATTTTACGCGGGGTGTGCTTGTTGTGGAGTGAAGTTAATCTTTCAGGTTGATGCATACAAGATTTGCTCGAGACAAGGAGGTGTTGCAGTTTGATCCTGAGATTGAGAAAACCGTGAGAAGAAACCAAGCAAAACAAAGAAAGGGTGAAACTTCAAGATCGAAAGAAGAAGACATGAATCATCAAGAAGATAACCTCTACCCGGTTCCACTTGTGTTTCACCCGATGACTTTAACCCGCCGCACAATCGAGAACAAACCATTCCACAAAATATCCCACAAAACCCACCAATCCATGACCTACCACCATTCAACCCACCCATTCACCAAAACTGAAACCCGAGAGCTCAAAGAAGATATCAAATGAGAGATGATCGTTCAATCAGGTCTGTACCACCGCACAATAGAGTCGAGTTCGAGTATGATCGGTGGAGGGGATTTGACGATTATGATGAGTTCATGGATGAAGAGGAGATGGAAGACGTGCAAGGGGATCGGTATTATAGAAGAAAACAACAACAACCTCCCAGAAACCGAACACCCGAGCTCGCTCAACCACCAAGAAACCGTCAAGCCCAAAGAAGACAATAGATTCCCGAGCCACAGTTTATCGAGTATGAATTTGACGATGGGGCCCCGAGGGCATTTTTTCCACCGCCCGTTCGGGGGGTTCAAAGCCACTTCATTCCATAAGTGGCCACGAACCCGCTTCCCATTTTGATCTCGGTTAGAGAAGGAAAAACGTTTTCAGTAAGGCAAAGTAACTTGACTGGGATGCCTACTTTTCATGGGAAAGCATCTGAAGAGCCATACCTACACTTGAGAGAGTTTAATGCAATTTGTGCCACTATCTTGAGTCAAGGGTTCACTGCTGATGAAGTCAAGCTAGTGGTTTTTCAGTTCAGTCTTAAAGATCTAGGGAAGCAGTGGTTCTTATCTCTACCGTCAGCGAGCATTTACATGTGGCAATATCTGGCTCAGCAGTTTTTGGACGGGTACTACATACCACAGAGAACATCCAAGGCCCGAACCTCCATCAGAAACTTTCAGCATGGGTCGGGTGAGACTTTCCACGAAGCTTTTACGAGATTTAAGAGGTTGTTGAGAAATTTTCCGCATCACGGGATTGCGTTGTGGGAGTTGATTAAGGCGTTTCTTGACGGGTTATCGAGTGATGATGTGCGTGATTTTCAATTGACCACAAATGGGTCGTTTTTGACCAACGACGAGAATGAAGATTGGAATCATTTGGAAAGACATGCAATGAACTCAAAGAGTCAAGCTCAATCTAATCGCATGGTAAAAAGGGCGGTTTTGAAAGCCGTGGATAGTGGTGAGTCGGATGATCGTATGGCTAGGTTGGAGAGAAAGTTGGATCAATTGATGGTTGTGGGAGTGAAAAAGAAAGGCAAGTCAGGAAATACGTATCCAGTTTGTGAAGGTTGTGGTGGAATAGGCCATGTAGTGGCTATTTGTGGGTTGTGTTGGGAATAAGAATTCAAACACCTATCACCCGGGCCTCTGAAACCACCCTAATTTCAGATATGGATACCCGAACACGCAGAAAAACCCGCATTTTCAAGGTAATTCCCAAAAAGCAAATTATCAGTCAAATCAGCGGCAATATGGGAACGAGAGGGGTAGCGGTCAAGGCGGGTATAATCAAAAGGAGTTAGGGGAGGGGGGGGGGGGGGTATAACAAGAGTTATCAGAAAAGTTATCAGCAGGGTCAGCCAAGTCAAAGGGCGACTCAAGGCCAAAGTTCTTCGCAAGATTCAGAAATTACGACACTTTTGAAAGATTTGAGCCGAAGAATGGAGATTCAAGAAAAAGCGAATGCCGCAAGAGATAAGAAAATGAGTCAATTGGCTGAGGAGATGGCCACATTGAAGAAAGATCCGAAGAAGCTACCGAGTGACACGTTGAAGAATCCGAGCCATCAGAGTAGCAGTTCATCAAATGGTAAATATGTACACATTAGTGCAATCACCATTGAAGATCATTGGGTGAACTACACAGTTGAAGAATTTGAAACAGGGGTACCACTTATTCCCATTAAGATTGGAGAGTTCAAGACTACCAAGGCATTAGTTGATTATGGTGCGAGTGTAAGTGTTCTATCGGGGAGTGTTTATGATCGGTTTGAGTTTGGACCTTTACAAGAAATTGACACCACATTGGTGTTAGCTGATTTCACTCGAAGACGACCCCTAGGGAAGTTGATTGGAGTTGCAGTAAAGGTTGGTGATTTTTACTATCCCGAAGATTTTCTTGTGCTATATTTTGAGCCGGTAGAGAATGAAGAAGAGCCGAGAGTGATATTGGGAAGACCGTTTTTGGCAACATCAAATGCTCAAATCAATTGCCGAGACGGAACAGTGTGCATGGCCTTTGGTAACCATAAGTTAGTTTTGCATATCTTTTCAAATTAATTTGATTATTCTTGTGAAAATAAATCTTATAGGTCAGGCACTACTAACATGTGTTTTTCTCATGCAAGTGAGGATGACACTATAGAAGAAAGTTTTGGGTTTGATAGGTCGAAGCTGGAAAGAGAAAAAGAGGAGCTAAATGCGGTAGAGATATATGTTGGAGAGGTGGCAACATCAGGTGATGATATCGAGTACGTAAGAGAAAAAGTGATTCATAATGAGAAGGGCAAAGTAAGTTAGAAGAAACCGCCGAAGAAGGAGAAGGTAAAGAAGCCACCAGGGTTTGAGAATGAACAAAGACGGTTGGTGTGCTTCGGGCCAAGGTGGAATGTTCTGTACAGTGCACCACTATGTTAGAGGAGTAATAAGAACGAGGTGGAGGAAGGTAAGCACTCCATTAGACCACCATAACCGCGAAATCAGGTAACGGTCTGGCTGAAGACCTTAACCAAAACTTAGCGCTAACCGGGAACCAACCCGGCCTTGTATTCAGGTACGTGCATATTTTTGTTGTAGTTGAACTTTGTGGGTCTAGTTCACGATAAACCCTCACGAGACCATACTCGTCGACCCGGGCTACCGGGGGGTTTAAAGGACTTGTTGCATATGCTAAATGCAACCGTGATTCCTACGAAAGTGAGTTAGGTCTTTTAACATTTTACTTGTTTAACAAATTTGGTTATAAATTTATTAATCTCGGTTGATAATTTAAAATTAATGGTTTTGCAAACGGTTTAAAAGACCTATATTTTTAACATTTGTAAGTAGCTTGCTTCTACACGTGTGTGAGTTTGCAGATTTTATTTTGAGAATTGAGGAGATAAGGTTCACCGAGAGATCACTGAGGGCACAAGAGATTTCCTTTTATCAGGTGATTTCGTTTACATAACCTTCTTTGTTTTATTAGTAGTTGTGTTAAAAATGTAATTGTATTTGTGTATAATTAGTAATAACCACCATCACATTAGGCCCGATTTTTAAAATTGTCAATGTGAGTTTTAACCCCGTCCCTATTTTATGTCTTAAATTTTAAACATTGAGTACAATGTTTACCTCAAGTGTGGGGATGGGGGAGAAATTGGAAATTTAAAAAGTTTTAATGTTCCTTGAATTAAGATTTTTGCACAATAATGGGAAATGATAGAAAAATCGGGGGTTATTTTTCAAAATTATTATATAATATGAGATAAAGAAAACGGGAACACACGTAATTTGAGATGTATTGGTAGTCTTAGCCTTGAGAATGAAAGGATAATTTGGTTATTGACTTAATTGAACTTTAAATTCTTGATTTTTAGTGGGAAACGCCTTCAGGGTTTTGTTTGTTTAGCTAAACCTGTGTAATGACTGGAATGAAATATTAGGCTATACTCAAGCCTTTTTATTTGATTTGATCACCAAAGATATATTTTAATATGAATAGTCTATAGTGCAATGGTTGGATAGGCTTAACATTAGAGTGCTAAATGGCTTGTGATATAAACATGAATGAAAAAACTGCTAGTTAAGTGGCTAACACTTCATAGGCGTACGGTTTTATGGCCTTAAATCCTGTATTGATGGGATGCCCCGGGGAATGGAGACCATGGGTCGGTATGCGGTTTATCATCTGGTATGCGTAAATCCTACGTGGGTTTATTCATATTAAAAAAGCTTAAAAAGAGCAAACCCACAGTTTATCTGCCAATTCATAAGTCAATAAACATGATCACAAAAAGTGCTTTAAAAGTACAAATTCACTACTGACTTGATCATCCACGCTGTTAGTCATATGGGATCCCCGTGCTCGCGTCTCATTACCATTAAGAAACGGACCACACGGGACACGTCATATGTAAGCCCTACAGATGAATTCGTGCCTACTCACATATGGTGATGGACTTCAGGGTATTGCTTGATAACGGGGGTATGTCATGTAGTGGGGGCGCTATTTACTAGTTGGTTACCTAATTGTACCTTAATCATATCTAATGGCCATGTTGGTAGACTTTAATATTTAAGTTTGGGTTTTGGTTCGATAAAATATCCAAGGTTGTCTTAGCTATTACATATGGGCTTGAAGAATTGTGCAAATGTGCAAAATTTTGATCGTCTAATCTTAAGGTTTAAGTCAAGTTGGGTGGTCTGGTTCGGTAAAACTATAATGAGGCATGGTAAGGCGGCTTCAGGCTTTGAGGTGTGGGTTCCATTTTAATCATATGAATTAATACAACTATCACACCTTATTTTTCCTGGAAAGTATTAAGGCGTGGGTCGCAATCGGGGTTTTTTGTGTTCTTGGTGCTTAATTAAGATAATCTATGAAGTATTTTGAGAATGATCTCTGATTCTGATTCCATTGCAAATTCTTTTTCGGGACGAAAAAGGATAAGTGTGGGGATGTGATGGTTGGGAAAAAGTTAGTTTATTTTATATATTAATGTCACACCCCGACTAGCACGTTGCGGAAGCGTAAAACGGGAATGTAACAGACACCTTTGGTATCAACACATTGTTTATAAAGAAACATTACAAACTAATTTACAATATATTACATTTCCTTGTTTTATCATCGTTTTACAATCTAGGTGATACAAACCAAACTAGTTCGTTAAGTATACGATTTTACTACTAACTTCCTTGCTTCTATTCACATAGCATCAACCACACACCTTGGGCAAGTAACAGATCACCAAATCATTCCGATTCAGGTACACCTGAAAAGCAGTTTAAAACGGGTCAACTACTAGAGTTGGTGAGTTTCACAAGTTTCAAGAAAACAATTATGAGTATTCACAAGTTAACACTTGTAATCATGATATAAGTATGTATGTATGTAAATGATGTAATCATGCTAAGTTACAGTGAAGCCTTGACTGTATGTGCTACATGCATACATTTCCCACGCTCAATCAACCACTGTGGCTCCCCTTCCGCCCACAACATGCCCCTGTAGCTATGCCTAACACTACATAGCCTGTTTGTATAAATATGGTCATGTGAAAACGGCACTATGTGACACGACAATCAGGCCGATTCCGTTTGGGTTTGTCAAACCAATAGTACTATTCACAAGCCACCGGCTCGAAGTTAATCACTATGATCATGGGGACTTTGGTGTGTTAGCACTTAGATAATTCACATCAATACATGTTTCAGGTATGTATATGTAATCAAACATGCTTTTCACCCCAAAAATTCGTAAAACAGTTTAGAAGTGGGGTCATGAAACTCACTGTTTAGTAGATAATCAATAGTACGTCGGTTCGAGGTTTGTGTAACTTGAAATCACGGTTTCCTATAATCAATATTATAATAATATTAATATTTTAATATTATTATAATCTCAATATTAAACTGGGCTGTATAATTAATCTGGGTATAGCTGGAACGCCCAGAAAGTGGCAATAGGCTTAGGTTGTGATGTTGTTCAATGTCTAATACTTAAAACCAAACTTGGCTCAGATTCCCGTTTTCCCAGCTGGGCCAAGTTGTTCGTTTACGCGTTCATAAAATATTTATGGGAAAATAAGCTTGGGTAAATGTATTGATTAATAAAATGATTAAGTTATAAAGAAGGATCACATACTAGGGTCCTGGATTAGCCACGGGGCCTGTTTCCGTTTATTTTCAGTTTGATTTAAGAAGAAACGCGCACTATCCACCCGGATTGTCCAGGTTTCTCATAGAAAAGTTCTCTTTTTTACTTAATTAGTCCAAAAATATGATTTTTGATCACTCTTGGTGTTTTGATATTCCTGCAGGTTCGTTAATCGCGAACTTGCCGGTTTTTATAAAAACTGAATTTGTTTAATCTTCAAATTAGCATAATTAATTAACCGTTAATCATTAAATTATGAAAATTTAGCCACTTATCAATTAAAATATTTAGATTTTAATAAAAATATTTCTGGAATTATTTACTAATTTATTAATTTATAAAAATTCATTTTATCAGCTATATTTTGCCTAAAAATCGTCCGTTTATCCCAAACAATTTCCAAAAATTCCACCAAAATTCCTGAATACTTAAATAATGTCCCAAAACAACCTGTATCAATTCCAAAATGTAAAACGCTCATGCAAATTTCTTTTCGGCCCAAATTCGGCTATAGAAATTTACACGAACGCATATACACAAAAGACCTTTAGACTTCTCCAAATAATCCGAAAATTCATATGTTATCAAAATACATCAAATATGACTTCCCAGAAAAATTTCATAATTTTTGAAGTATTTTAGCTATTTTTCCCAAATAAACGTCCCAATTCGGTAATAAATTCGCCAAATATTCTCAGATGGTCAAAACATTACCAAATTAGAACAGGGACTCACTGACATGGTCCCTGATTGCCCTGAAAAATTTCAAGGCCTAATAATATGCACATCATAACCTTAACCTAAACAGCCCGTAAGCAAGTGTTTCGGCATTACCTTAGCGGTTTTGGTTCATTTCCGCCTTTCTAATAAACTTTTCAAGATCTTTTGCTCCTATGTAGGCTATATACAAGTCCTATATCACAAACCAAGCAAGTTTCATCAATAGAACAGCCCTTTAACTTAGGGTTTCGGCTAGGGTATAAAAACGAACTTTTGAACCGTAAAAATGTCGTTTCAACCCTTTAATCCGTGTTTATGGCCAAAAAAAACTATCATACCAGGTTCCTCACCATGTATATGATCAAAACATGTTTATGGACCATTTTTAGGGTTTTTACACAGGTAGGAATGATTTTTGGCAATCAAACTTTGTTTATTTGGTATTAATCAATGTTAAACAAGTGTAAAAGTAGCTTATTTAAGTTTTTACCTTAGGGTTTTGGAGAGTTTCTGGAAAAACTGACTTGCAGCTGCTTGGACTTCAGTTTTTATCAAATGAAATGAATAAACAAGCTTACATAACAAGTTTTATAAAAAAAATGGGGGTGGGGTTTAGCTGGCTGATCGGAAGACTCATGGGCCCATTTTGGCCCAAGTTTCTGATTCTAAAGGCCCAAAAACAAAAACCCCATCCAAATTTAGTTTGGGTTCGGTTTTTGGCATGAAAAACTTATCGGGTGCGACAAACAGCGCGAAAACGAGTGTTTTTCGACTAGTTTTGTGTAAAATTATAAAAACATACTATATGTTTGTGAAAATCAAAAATAATTTCACGGATCGCTTAAAACATTTCAATTAAGTGTTTGGTAAGTCTTTTTCGGCTTAACGGATGATACAATGCTTGGTTTGTAATTATCTTTCGCGTTTAAATCTATAGCGGGTAGTTAAACGAGCATATTTTCGTTTAACTTGTTTGCTATCAAACTAAGGCCATATTACTAATATTTTATCTTATATTAAACGTATATCACTTATAGATGCCCCCCCCCCGAGATATCTGGGTCATAACCCGGCCCGTTCGGTTTATCGTTCGTTTGTTACGCAAAAGGCGTTTATTTGCTTAATCGGTAAATACGTACTGAGGTGTACCTTGTTTTGGCTCAAATGTCACAATTAATTAGTTAATTTTAGTTAAATAATCGAATGAACTTTGGTACTTCAAGCGTTGTTATGTGTTTTCAAGACATTGGAAGCTTTGGAGCTTAACGAGGATATTTACGGGCTTGGAATGAAGATCGAGAAGTGAGAGATTAGACATGCACGCATCACGAGGCAGTCAAGAAAAGAAAATTAGAAGAATCTGAAATTTTACATTTTAGCGATACGCGAAGATGCAAAGAAGGCAACTTCGCGATACGCGAAGTTGCAGAAATCCGGCCGCGACTATTTTGTCCTTCGCGATACGCGAAGAAGCATCCTTATCATCTTCGCTCTTAAGTCGGCCAAAAATTTAGGTTTCCCTTATATAAACCCCTTAACCTCCCCATTCGGATTATTATGACTTCAAGAGGCAGAAGAGGTGCTGCTCTAAGGTGACTTTCATCCAGCCCGAGGCTTCCGGTTTGTCCTACGATTGTATGTTCATCAAGATAAGTGCTTTAACGATTATGTCGATGTCCGGTTAGTCGTGTGTGTTCGTTCTAGGCTAAGGTTTTGTTTAATATACTTTTATGATCAGATTCTTGTGCTTCATGAATATAACTTGATTGATTTTATATGATTTGTCTTGCTTAATTAGTATTTGGTTGATTAAAGCTTGAGTTTGCGATTATTGATTTGTGTAATGTTTGTTTGGTTGTTCATCAACACTTAAGGTTAGGTTCTTGTGTCATTGGACTAGAATTATGTAACATCCTAAAATTTATAATGTTGAATAAAGAAAGTTATGTTAGTGATTTCGCGTTTTAATTATTAATATCGAGTAGGAGCGGGTCATGGACTTGGATTAATTGAGATATGATAAATGAGAATGGGATTTCAGGGATATAAATACCCCCTTAATCCCAAAATATCTCATTTCTCACCAAACTCCACACACACTCCACACACTCCTCAAAACACACACATACTAACCGATCAAGATTCGAAGCCGAGACCCGAGATTTTGTTGATAGATCTGAGTTGGTAAGGTAAGAACAAATCCACCAAAGCTTATAGTACTGAAAATGGTTAGGATTTGATGGGTTAACCGGACCCGAAACCCAAACTGCCCAAATCGGACCCCTAAAACGTCGATTTTAGGCCGATTTGATGGTTGGGATTCGTAGGCGCCGATCATACGATTCCGTGGGTACCAAAATCGAGTTATTTGGCTAAGAAACGAAGGATTTATGGGCAAACAGATCTGCAGCGCGATAACTTCGCCTGCAAGATTAAGTTCGCCTGATGAACTTCGCCTTCAAGCGTAACTTCGCCTTCAAGCGTAACTTCGCCTAAGGATAACTTCGCCTACGGCCAAGTTCGCCTAAGGTATAACTTCGCCTGAAGCCAAGTTCGCCTAAGGTTTAACTTCGCCTGAAGCCAAGTTCGCCTAAGGTTTAACTTCGCCTGAAGCCAAGTTCGCCTAAGGTTTAACTTCGCCTGAAGCCAAGTTCGCCTAAGGTTTAACTTCGCCTGAAGCCAAGTTCGCCTAAGGTTTAACTTCGCCTGAAGCCAAGTTCGCCTAAGGTATAACTTCGCCTGAAGCCAAGTTCGCCTAAGGTTTAACTTCGCCTGAAGCCAAGTTCGCCTAAGGTTTAACTTCGCCTGAAGCCAAGTTCGCCTAAGGTTTAACTTCGCCTGAAGCGAAGTTCGTTTATAAAATAAATTAAAAACCTAATGGAAAATGTGTTAAGGCAGTTATCGAAAATAAAATTTTTCCAAGCTGACCTGGCAGCTTAACCCCAGCCAGGGGCTCTGCCCCTTGGACCCCGCTAGGGGCTGCCGCCCCTAGAACCCTGCTGCCAGGGGCGCTGCCCCCGGACCCCCGTTCGTTGTGGGTCATATATAGATAGAAATACAAAACGAGTAGTAGTAGTTAATTGATATGTGTAAATATTATACAGTTAGCCGAGCCCAGTTAAAGAAAGGAATTACGATCAACGGCGAGCGTAACAGGATCCAGGTGAGTTTCTAGCCCCATTCCTTGTTATGTTTTCGGGGCTGTGTGCATACTTGATGTGTTGTTAATACATTTATCCTAAGTGATAAGTGTATGCCATATGTGATATATGTGATATGTATGAATGATTGCTTGATGGTACGTGAACGATCTTCGGATATTGCACGTACTGTCAGGTTGTAACGTTATAAATATGGTAAGTATGTTATGTATGAACGATTGCTTGATGGTACGTGAACGATCTTCGGATATTGCACGTACTGTCAGGTTGTAACGTTATAAATATGGTAAGTATGATATGTATGAATGATTGCTTGATGGTACGTGAACGATCTTCGGATATTGCACGTACTGTCAGGTTGTAACGTTATAAATATGGTAAGTATGATATGTATGAATGATTGCTTGATGGTACGTGAACGATCTTCGGATATTGCACGTACTGTCAGGTTGTAACGTTATAAATATGGTAAGTATGATATGTATGAACGATTGCTTGATGGTACGTGAACGATCTTCGGATATTGCACGTACTGTCAGGTTGTAACGTTATAAATATGGCAAGTATGATATGTATGTTTATGTGTATGAACGTAATAAAGTTAATAAAGGAAGGAAATGACGGTTGTATGGTTGTATGGTTACGAAAAGGGTACCGAGCCCTAATAATACTCGAGGTATTATGTATGGTTGTATGGTAACGAAGAGGGAATCGAACCCTACTAATATTCGAAAACAAGGGACCAGACCCTAATAATATCTGTGATGTTAGGGACCAGACCCTAATAATATCTGTGATGTTAGGGACCAGACCCTAATAATATCTGTGATGTTAGGGACCAGACCCTTATAATATCTGTGATGTTAGGGACCAGACCCTTATAATATCTGTGATGTTAGGGACCAGACCCTTATAATATCTGTGATGTTAGGGACCAGACCCTTATAATATCTGTGAGGTTATAGGGCGAAAGGCTCTTTAAAACGTATGATTGTGAATGTAAAGAAAGTATGTAAGTAAGAAAGAAAGTATGTAAGTAAGAATGAAGGCATGAGTACTTATGTGTGTATGAAAGAAAGTTATGAGGTTAAGTACGTATGTATGTAATAAGGTATTGTATGGTATTGTATGATTAACTAGAACTCACTCAGCGTAGCTGACTTTTAGTATGCACGCAGGTGAGTAGGTTGAGACAGCTGGGTTGAGTGGAGGACACATGGCAGAAGACTAAAGCCTGGCATCTGAAGATCTGATATGTTTTATAAGTTATGTTTTGATTTTGAAAGACAAGAGGAATGTTTTAAGACATGATTATGAATCGATATGTAATGTTTTATGAAAGTTTTATATTCCGCGTAAAGTTTTTAATTAACTCTGATATTTAGAACTGTGTTTATGAGTAAATCCAACACGAAAGTAGGGTTACCGGTAACGGGGCCTTACAAATTATCAAACCTTATCATTGAGTTAATCATCTTAGACATAGAATTGGTAATTGTGGTGACCGGGTGCATTTGTGTCAACAATTCGGTTAGGGTATCGTTTGTCATCATAAATCAAACCATAGGACTAGCAATTATTATAATACCAAAGACTAAAGAATTTGTGATTAACGTATGGAACACATAACCCGAACCTAGAATGAATGCTTTTTTTAATTAATATTTTTTACAGCTCTTTTTAAGTAATAATTAGTTTTAATTAATCTCTTTCTACAAACTGCTTGACATCGTCTGTCCATCTTATTTAATTAATTAATTTAGTCATATTAAATTAGCACTTTCCTTGAGTCCTTGTGGAGACAACCTTACTTACCCGTACTAGTTGCAGGTATTTAAGTCCTTAATTAATTGTTTTTGAGTAGACTGGGACAGCCTACGTCAATACCTTAGCCTTAAGTTCTTTCATCTCATGGGCAATACTATCTAAGGCAGCAGCCACACTAGTATCCAAACTGATCTGGTGCACACTTCAGACGGATGAGGGTGTACTAGTGACGGGATTTGAATTCCTGTTACGTGGATTTTAGCAAACTCGGATTGGGAAAAACTCTCAAATAATTCATTACACTCAACCACATTTTTCTTATCCATTAAATTACCTCCAGCAGCAGTGTCGAATCGAGCCTAAGTCTCATATGTCAGCCAATTGTAAAACTTCTCAACAAGGGCCCAAGGAGTAAGACCATGCTGTGAACATCGGGACAGTAGGTTCTGGAAACACTCCCAAGCTTGATAGTACGGCTCATCCGGCTCCATGTGGAAAGAATTAATTTGATCACGAAGACGAGATGTTTTGGCGGGCGGGAAGTATATCTTGACAAATGCAGTACACAACGCCTCCCAAGTTGTGAATGCTCTGGCAGGTTTCGAATTGAGCCAAGTGGCGGCACGACCCGTGAGTGAAAACAAGAACAAGTGAAGGAAAATCGCATCTTCATTAGCACCTTGCAAGTTGAATGTTCTGAGCACAAGAGTAAGACGGTTGATGTGCGTTGGTGCATCTTCATCATCACGGCCATGAAATATGTTATATAAGGTGAGATTGGCCATAACGTAGGAGGGGATTTTCTTTGAGTTAAGGTCATTGATTGCAGGGGTGATGATGGGCCAGTGGTCTCCGGTGAAAGCCTTGAAGGCTTGTTGGTAAACGGTTTGGTTGTCGGCCATTTGAATATTGGGAATGGTTCTGGGACTCGACGGTGGTGTATTGTGTGGTGATGACTTCGGTGGAGAATCTATGATGATCATTGATGATGAACTGGCTTTTGACTTTAACGGAGGTGGTCCTTGCGAACGAATATGTGGCATAAACCTGAAAAGCACACAAGACCAACTGAGTAGACTCTATGAAAAATACTAAAATAAAACTAAGAATAAATAAAATAAACAACATAAAATTAGACTAAATTAATTAGGCTCCTACAACTCAAAGACAAAACAAAACAAAACAAAACAAAACAAAACAAAACAAAACAAGTAGAACGCATATAGCAAGTAAGTCTAATCAAAGCTAATAATGCAATTGCCAAGGGTCTTCGGCAACGGCGCCAAAAACTTGATGTGCTAAAAGTAGTCTAGTAAAAACACGCTAATCTAGACACTAAGTAATAAATTCTAGACTCTTAACTTAACTAAACTACTAACCAGCAAGTGAACCGGTCGACTCTAGTACAGCTAAGTAAGTTCGGATACCAAGAGACTCTTTAAATTACGTAAACTAGCTAATTTGACACAACTAATACTGGCACGGCTATTTGTTTGTTTAAAGGGGGGTTTTGTTTAAAATACTAAATTAAAACTAGTTAAGAAAAACAAGTAAAATAAACGAAAACACAAGTTTGATTAAATCAGATGATGATGAGAAAACTACCTATGCTAGAAACCCTTAAATTTCAGTTGTTAATTAACCGGAAAAATATTTAGTTATGGACTGGGATCGTAAGATAGACACTTAAGAGGAAACCCGAACAGGACCCCTGACCCTTCTCAAGAGACACCTATGGGTTTCTTAAGTTTTAACGCACACTAATATTAAAAATCAAGTTTACTTACAGTCACTAATTAATTATGACTTAGTTTCTTTATACGAAAATCCTACCTTACAGCGCGAAAATCAAAGGCAATTTAATATATTTAATTGATTCAATAGACAATAATAAATAATCAAACATAGACGGACTCCTTACGAAGAACTAAATATAGCAATATTAATTAATAAAGATCTATTAATAACCTAGCACTTTACAGATTTTAGGTTAGTAGCACACTTAGGTTTAATTAATTAATCATTATTATTCCTATGATCTTAATGCATATAAATCATAAAATAGTCAAAAACATAAAGTAGATGACCTAATAGCAACCTATCAAAATGACAAACAATAATCAAGGCAAATATGGAATAATAGTAATCAATCAAACAATCCTAAGTATCCATATGCATCAATTTAATATGATAAAACCTTTTACTAAATCATAAAACCATAACGATAAATAAATCCCAAATCAAATCACAACGTCAAAATATGTTCATCATAAGCCTAGACAGTCTATTGTTTAGCCTAGCATCATAAAGTCAAACAAAACAATGATAAAAGAAATCATGGTGACAAACAAAAGAAACAAAATATTAAAGGCGATAAAACCCATGGTCTTCGTTATTGAATGATAAGCACGACTCCGTATGATTCCAAGTTTTCAAACCCTCAAAAATATCACCTCTTGAGCTCCCAAATTTGTCCATGCCAGCCAGGGTATTTAGGTTATGATTAGGGTTAAGTTTAGAGGTGTTTATATAGACTTTCAAGGCCCAAACTTAAAATTAGTAGAAGATTCTGGAAATCTGAGCCTATAATCTGAAAATTCTTAGAAGATTCTGGAAATCTGAGCCTATAGACTTAAAATTCGTAGAAGATCCTCCGGATTGGCTTATTTTAGCTCGTTTTTCGCCCTTTTCAACCATGAACAAGTCCCGGGACCTGTAATATGTAAATATGTTAGTAATATACAAATTCTAATAAAAACCGAACAAAAACTAATAAAATATTAAATAAAATATACAAGGGATTTATATATATGTAGCATTATATCAGAAATAAATATTACGCATGAATTGAGAAGTATTGTGTTCCCTTGAGATAAACCTATGTTGATCACACCTCCCACGGTTCCTTTCTGGGCCTTGAACATTAAGCTCCGTATGTGGTTCTATCATACAATAAGATTCAGTTTGGACTCGATAAAGCTTTATCATAATTCTCGTTTATAAGTAAAACCGGTTCTTCATCCGATATGAGGCTACCGATCTCGACATCTTTCGGTTCAACGATTTGTCATAAAAATAATATTTTTCGATAGTATGAATCAGAGTATAAGATATTATTAATTAGGGCAGAAATAAAATATTTTATTTGTTATGGCTAGATATAAAAGTAATTACGATAAATATATTATTAGTTTTAATAAAATATAATTTTAATTATAATAAGAATTAGGATTGATTATAATCGAATATAATATTTGTTACAATAAGATTTAATATTATCAACAGTATAGTACAGTACGTACATGCATTCGTACACCTTGTTCCAGATAAGCACGTATGCATGTTATATATATAACATTACCTTTTATATATATAGGTTTCCGTTTTTACCTACCAGTATGTTCCTCAACTTCTCCCCGATTTCCCTCGTACTAGCAAGTCTGTTATTATGTTCTGCACCATAATAACTCACCTGCCCTTCGAGTTCATCTCGATATCCATTGGTATATAATATTATAATATTATTTATTTTCCCAGAGATAATCGAGCCTACGGTTAGATTTTAGGTATCCTAAGGGATAACCTAATCTTTTATAACCAATGGCTCTGATACCAATTTCTGTCACACCTCGACTAGCAAAATGCGGAAGCTTTAAACGAGAATGCAATAGACAAATTTGGTATCAACCGCATTGTTTATAAAGAACAATACAAACTAATTTACAGTATTTTACATCGTTCTATCTTCTTTTACAAACTAGGTGATACAAATCTAAACTAGCCCGTTAAGCTGCTTTACTTCTTACTAGCACACTTGCATCAATTCACCCGGCATTATCGCATGGCTAACAAGTAGCACATTAGCTTTCTAATCCAAATCCGGTACAACTGAAAAGCATGTTTAAGACGGGTTAACTACAAGAGTTGGTGAGTTTCACGAGTTTCCTGAAATCTTAGTTTGTATATACGCATATAAGTATGTATGTATGCAATCACATTTTCTAGTACGTTTATTTGTATGTTTATGATGTAATTATGCTAAGCTACAGTAAAGCCTTGACTATTTATTCGTGCTGCATGCCTCCATTACCCACGCATAATCAACCACTGTGGCCCCCCTTCCGCCCACAATTTGCCCCAAGTAGCTATGTCTAACAATACATAACGTGTTGGTATAATCATGGTCATGTGCAAACGGCGTATGTGTGCCACGTGTTGGGTTTTAACAAGGTTATCAAAGTCATAAAATCCCGATTTTATGAAAAACGCAGCGGGTAAAATTTTTAAATCTTGTTAGTTTATAGTGTATAAAACCAAGTTTTAAACCAATTTTATCCATGCATGTAAAGACTACATTTCAAGTAGTGAAACCGGGTGAATGAGAGGATGGTTGGAAGCAAATAACTTCAAAGAGTAGTCCCTCAAGCTTGCATACCCCAAGCTTCCGACAACATACCTTGATTAGCTAGGATTTACACTTGTATATTCTCTTTGCTCCTCCTCTCTCTTGGCCGAATCCAAAAGAAGATGAAGAGGAAAGAAAAACTTGTCTTGTGTGTGTGAAAGAGAAAGTGTAGAGGGAATTTGAATGCACCTCTCTTTATGACCAATACCTTGTCTTGCATGTGTTATAAAAACTAGAAAAAAAGATAAGAAGTAAAAAGGGGGGGGGGGGGGGGGAGGGGCTCTCTCTCTTCATTTTCAAATTTTATAAATTTTATAATATATAAAACCATATTATAAAATCTTATGTTAATTTTTGATAATTATATAACATAAGCATCATGCAAGGTAAATTAGTCTTTTATATTGTTATTTAACCAACTTAAATAACACTATATAATGTCTTCTCTGTAATGTAAATCATCCATATGATTTATTTATTACACAAGTAGAATGTATTTTAGAGACCTTTTCCAAATAACATAAGTGTTAATATTTATTTACTTATGATCATATCAAATATAAACAAATATAATTGGTGTTTGTCTAGCTTGTTATTGGGTATGACCCGACTTGGATCATAATGTACTAGCCACATCAATAATAATATGTGTCTTGGGCAGACCGAGTCCAACAATCTCCCACTTGCACAAGATACATAGAAGATTGATGAAAGTAGCAAATACCGCCTAACTACGGTTTAGTACCCCTAATACGTATGACGAAGTGCCATTCAATAACATCATCCCCTTCAAGTCCCTTACTTGAAATGATTTAGGTGAATGTATCATTTATCCTTTTGTATCAGATGTCATGTCAAATCCAGAGACACAGAGTGATCATTCTCTGTTGATTTAACTTAACAGGCCTTTGACATCTTACTCTCAATGAATAAGAGGGACAAATCCCCTTTTGACTACATACGTCTTTCACAATCACCTAGTACCATACCTGATCTTAGACTTATGTACCGTCATGTTTCAGATTAGCGAAGAACTAAGTCAAAGTATAATATTTGGTGAATATCAAGACTCAATATGTGTCTCAGGTCGGAGGATACTATAATATTCACCTTTACTCAAATTTACTTATGATCAATCACAAAGATTCCATGTAGTAATATTTGAGAGCGGGTCAGTCCAATACTTATATCCCATAAATATCTATGAACCTTGGCAGCAACCTTTTGCTCTATATTCATACCTTATGAATATCCACCAATCCAAGTTTATAATAGTCTTGCCTTCATGTTTGTTCCCACTAATATGAACGACTACAAAAATTTAGAATAAGTAACTTATTCTTGGATTTAAACATGCTAAAATGGAACATAACTCAACATGTCATAATCGTAAACCATAATCATATGAATGAGTCAAAATAACAATTGTTCCGATATCCAAATACAAAATTCGATCATATCCAATCACTAGAATATCGAAGTCCTAAGGCACAAGTGTGACCTTCATGCTTTGGCCTTTCAAGGAGCTTCATGAGTGGATCCGCAATGTTTTGATCGGTGTGAACTTTGTGAATATATATCTTTCCCTTTTCAACTTCATCCCTCATGTAGTTGAATCTCCGCTCAATGTGCCTCGTCTTTTGATGTGCACGAGGTTCCTTGATTTGAGCAATCGCACCCTCGTTGTCACAAAAGATCTCTAGAGGGTCCTGAATGGTACGGACCACCCCTAGGTCGGCAATGAATTTCTTAATCCACGCAGCTTCTTGAGCTCCAATGAGGCAGCGATGTATTCCGATTATGTGATGGACAAGGCTACCACATCTTGTTTCGAGCTCTTCCAAGAGACTGCTCCACCATTCATAACGAAAGCATATCCCGATTGTGATCGAGAATCATCTCGATCGGTTTGGAAACTCGCATCCGTGTAACCCTTTACAATGAGTTCCTCTCACCCGAATCGTATATTAGAAACATGTCCTTAGTCCTTCTAAGGTATTTCAATATACTCTTAACCGCACCCAATGGCTACTTCCCGGATTATGTTGGAATCTACTTGTCATGCTTAAAGCGCATGACACATCCGGTCTAGTGCATACTATTGCATACATGATGGATCCAATAGCCGATGCGTATGGGATTCCATTCATTTTCTCTTGCTCATCCTTTGAGCTTGGACGTTGAGTTGCACTCAATATCGTTCCTCTTTGAATAGGTACCAAACCTCTCTTAGAGTTCTCCATCTTGAACCTTTTCAAGATTTTGTCAGTGTATGCACTTTGGTTTAAACCTATCAACCGCCTTGATCTATCCCTATAGATCTTTATTCCCAAAATATAGGTGGCTTCACCAAGATCCTTGATAGAAAAACAACTTCCAAGCCATGCTTTTACCCCTTCCATGGTTAGAATGTCATTCCCAAATAGTAGTATGTCATCAACATACAATACTAAGAAGGTAGTGATGCTCCCGCTAGCTTTCTTATACACACAAGCTTCATCACCGTTCTTGATGAATCCAAATTTCTTAACTTCTTCATCAAATCGGTGATTCCAACTTCTAGATGCTTGTTTCAATCCATAGATTGATTTCTTTAACTTGCACACTTTGTTAGGATGTTGTGGATCGACAAAACCTTCGGCTTGAACCATATAGACATCTTCCTCAAGATGCCCATTTAGAAAAGCGGTTTTGACATCCATTTACCATAGAAAAGCGGTTTTGACATCCATTTACCATATCTCATAGTCGTAATGTGCGGCTATGGCAAACAATATCCTAATAGACTTTAGCATTGCTACGGGAGAAAAAGTTTCATCATAGTCAACCCCTTGAGTTTGAGTGAAACCTTTTTTTACAAGTCTTGCTTTATAAGTATCCAATTTTCCATGCATATCGTTTTTCTTCTTGAAAACCCACTTACTTCCAACAGGTTTGGAATTAAGAGGTGGTACAACCAAATCCCATACTTGGTTGTGATGCATGGATTGCATCTCAACGTTCATGGCTTCAAGCCATTTGTCACAATCGGATTGTGACATTGCATCACGGTATGTGGTGGGTTCATCCGAATCTACCACATAGCATCCATCCATGAAAAATCCATATCTTTCGGGTGGATGAATAATTCTACCGGATTTGCAAACGTTTTTTTGTGTTTTGATCAACCATTTGATCATTCTCAACATCCTCTTGTTGATTGCTAGTATCAACCAAATGGGTATCAGCTTGTGGTTCTCGATCCTCCTCGAGTTCCATCGTTCTACTAGTACCTTCCATAAGGAACATAGATTTGAAGAACTTGGCCTTTCGAGCAACAAATACCTTTTGCTCGGTTGGGTTGTAGAAATAATATCCCATGGAGTCCTTGGGATATCCTACAAAGATACACTTAGTGGATCGACTTTCAAGTTTGTTTTGGGTGTTGTTCTTGACATAAGCCTCACAACCCCATACCTTTAAATATGATAACGATGGAGCCCTTCCATTCCATATTTCAAAAGGTGTCTTGTCCAGTTTCTTGGTTGGGGGCATATTTAGAATACCGGCCGCGGAGAGCAAAGCGAAACCCCAAAATGATAGAGCAATGTGCTTCTAGCCATCATAGATTGAACTATATCCAATAGATTTCGATTCCTCCTCTCGGATACACCATTGTGTTGTGGTGTTCCGGGTGGAGTAAGTTGTGAGATGATCCCATAACTCCTAAAATGATCTTGGAAAGCATCACTTAGGTATTCACCTCCTCTATCCGAACGAAGTACTTTGATGGTTTTATCGAGTTGATTTTGTACTTCATTTTGGAAGATTTTGAACATTTCAAAAGCTTCATCTTTGTGTCTTAACAAGTACACATACCCATAACGACTATAGTCGTCAATGAAGGTAATGAAGTGTCTCTCACCATTCCTTGTCACTGCCTTAAAAGGACCATATACATCTGAATGTATGATACCCAATAAGTCTTTTCCCCTTCGTTTGTTCCACTAAAGGGGTCCTCGGTCATCTTTCCTAACGTACAATACTCGCATTTATCAAATGAATTATCTTCACTTGATTCCAAAAGACCATTCTTTTGAAGTGTATGTATGCGGTATTTGTTTATGTGACCAAGGCGACAATGCCAAAGATAAGTCTTACTCAAATCCATTTTGAGTTTCTTGGTGTTTGATTGGTAAAACATGTTATCAAAGGATGTGTTATCATGAACTAATTCATAAATGCCATTAGACGGCATTGCTTTAAAATAAAAGACTTCATTCATGAAAACACAAATACCATTGTCTACAAATTTAAAATCAAACCCATATTTTCTTAACAAAGAAACAGAGATAATGTTCCTAGTCAAACTATGTAACATTCGTCACTTTTCAATCTCAAAAACCCGACCCATTTCGAATTTTCGGTTTTTGTTTATAAGAATTTTTATAGATATATTTTTATATTCTCAATTTTTTTTGACGCTCGTCAATGTTTACTCATTAAACTGATCTGTGTTATCATTTCAACGTATTCGTGTTCAACATTCATCATTAATATTATATTCATGGGGATTTAAGTTATTATTCGTTCGTTGTATTTTTCATTTTTACCGATTATTGAAACCCCGTGATTTAGAGTTTTATTAAAATTAAACAAGAGAAAATTATCCTGGTAGAATATAAAAGCTATCCAAGTACTTAAACTCTAATTTCATCTCTCTCAAAGTACAAGGACCATTTTTGGGTAATTAAACTTTACTTTTGTTTTAATATAATATGAAAACTGGAGGGGTGAAAGTGTAAATCATTTAAAATATAATATATTTCAAAACCAACCCAGCCCATCCTCTTTCCCGTGCCTCGTTTTCACGGCCATGGTGGATTTTCCGGCGAACCCGCAACCGAAACGCACAGTTTAAACCTAACAAACAATCATAATGGAATCTAGAACATCCAAAGTCCAAAGTCCGGTTCCGGCCAAAGTCCGGTTCCGGCCAAGTCTCCGTTTACCATCAAACAACATCCTTTCCAGGTAATTAACTTAGGTTTTTTTTACTCGTTTTTCATTGCTAATCAATAACCCTAACATAAACTAAACAAACATGAAACCAAATAATGGAATCTAGAACCTAGGGTTTTGAGGAAGATGATGAAGTTAGGGTTAAAATATAAATACTTTTTATTCTGTTCTCTCAACAAATATGTAAACTGGTCCAGTTGGTAAGACACTTCTGTTTGGTTCGTTAGATTCGGGTACGAACCCAAGTCAGTGCAAATGCCTTCCTTAAATTTTTTAAACCCATTTTTTCCTTTTTTATATAAATCTATAATCAAATTTAAATTAATATAAATTAATAAAAATCATACTAAATCAAAAAAAATTAATATAAACTAAATATATTTCTATAAATTATTATAAATCAAATAAAGTTAAATATAAAAAAATTATATATATCGTTTTCACCTAAAACTGACTTTTGTTTTCACTAAAGTTTTGTGAAAACCCGATTATTTATTATATTATTAAACACCATTCCGTTAACTTTATAACATGATAATGTAGTCGCTTTCGAGTTAAAATCTCTGTAAAATAAAAGTTAAATGATATTAAAATAATCATAAATCATTAAAATTCCTGTTAAGACTCTTACAACTAATATAAAATACCTTAGCATAATAAAATAACATTAAAATAATGCATATTCATTTAATCAATAATTAACCCTTATTATTCTGTTAGCTAGTCTTTAAATTTTCGTATTTATTTTATTTATAGTTCGGGATGTTCGGTTGCTTCGGTTTTGTTATTATGCTTTCGGTTTATATTTCAAGTTATCTTCGATTTCGAGGTGAGATTCTCACACCACCTTTTTTAAACGCTTTTACATTTTTGGGGTAGCATACATATCCTATTCAACGCAATTGATTTAATACTCAGCTATGAAACTGCAATTCATATCCTGGATTTGTGTGTTTATGAAGTGTAACGCCCGTTAATTTTTGGTTCGAGGATTCAAAGCTTGTAAAGTATGTATATTTTTCGGGATTCAACCAACGTTTCTCGGAAACCTTTTCATCAACCCGGTATGTTAAAATATTTAACTTTTTCACCAAGATGTTAATACCTTAAAACTTGAAGGGCTGAATGTGAAAATTCTTTATATCATAAACCCTAACCCCATTCCCCCTTGTTATTCCCGATCGGACATAGGCAGCCGCCCCCACCCCTTTGTTCTTCGACTTTTGATCAATTCCAAGTATGTACTACTAGAAGTGGCTCAAGGTATGTACTAAAATCCCAAACACTCCCTTCATCCAACCCTAGCCGTATTGATGCTCAATTTTGCCGATTCTTTTCGTATGGCAGATTTTGGCTAAGGATCAATTGACCCGCTTCCTGTGGATAAAAATTATGGCTTCTGGTGTAGAAAGATTCCCAGGTATGGCATTTACATCATATTAAAATTTCGGGGTCATTGAAGGTGTTTAGGTCGGTCAATTGATTTTAGTTCGAAAACTAGGGTTTATCGAGTGTAGAATCGTTAATTGTTGAGTTTGATGTGTTAATCGATTGGATTCCTAACCGAATCAGTTTTCATAGCCCTAGATGGACTTAAGGGAGGTGATAAAATTATTTTTTTGTACTCGGGGCTGATTTGGTTGGTGATTAGTCAATCGAGTCGGTTGCGCGCAAACTTGTTGTTTAAACGTTAAATTGAGTGTTGTGTAAAGGAATTGCCAACCATATCGACCCGTGTGACATAATTATGATACATGAACAGTTTAAGATGGGAATTTGGTCCACATGGGGCTGATTTGCTTGGCAATTGAATTAAGGATTAATACGCGCGTATTCGACTCGATTTGCACACAAACGGATGAATTGTGCATCATGGTTAGCACCGACCATGATCGTAGGGTGGGATTGGTTTCTTAGGGATGAGGTAAAGTAAAATAAGTATGGGCTAGCCTTAGGTCAAAACAATTGGGTTTAGACGGTCCGTTAGGCGAGTGTGTTGTTACGGGCTAGTTTAGTAATGCGTTGTGTACAAATTACAGGCTCTTACTTGTGAGTGTGCACTTAGAGGTTCTCTAGCTCATTGCTGGTGTTTGGTTGACTTCAGGTGAGTTCATGATGCCCCTTTTCAACTCCTTTTAAGTTTTTGGGCTAGCATGCATACCTAAGCGATTTTGCTTGATGAAAAGTTTAAACTATTTTATATAGGCTTGCTAGTATATGGTAGGCCTTGGGATGTTATAGTATATATGTATGTATTATTGTATGGCCAATATTTGGCGATGTTAGTAGTCTTTATCGACTACGGATGTTACGTATGCCTACTTTGTGTTTGCATACGTTGATGAGATGTACGTGTTTGGGTTGTATGTTTGCACGACCCTGATGTTATTACTTGGATGTTATATATATATATATAGGGATGTACTTATAAAGATATTTATATATATTTATGTATATATATATATAAAAGGATGATTATTTATTGTAGATGATGGCCTAACTGATGTATCCCTTTTATAGATTGAAACCTTTGGAATGACTATTATGATTATTAAATCATTGATGTTATTTATTTAAAACTTGAACTCACTCAGCTCAAGCTGACTTTGTGTGCATGTTAATGTGAGTTTCAGGTTAGGAGGAGGATGTCTTACCGCTTGGACGTGCACGAAGATACTCGGACGGTGAAGGGCATACGTGGATGGAAGATTTAAATATTGAACATTTATTATAAAGAGTTTTATCAAATTCATTAAATTGGTTTTGGGCTTAATTCTCGGGTTTTGGGAACTTATTTTATTATTTATGTTTTCCACTGAATTATACTCTGAATTGGTTGTTTTAATGGAATGAACTATTTTCAAGTTTAAATATTTTTATAAGTATTTTGTATGAATACCAACTATAGGTTCCCGGGGTTTGGGGCCTTACAAGTTGGTATCAGAGCCATGGTTCGAGGGATTCAAGCATCCTCGAATGCTTGGACTCAAATTGTAAGAAAACTGACCAGTATGCCCACCGCGAGTAGCTGTACGCCAAGAGGTAACGATAAATTATTTAGTCATTCCTTTGAATTTAAAAGTTTCCAGTATGTGATTAACTGTTTAAGTGTTAGATAGAAGGCGAATGTGGTTAGGGGCAGGGGGTGATTAGGACGGGCGGGTAAAGTAAACGACTAATTACACTTGATCAACGTCATTAGCAGTTTACCCTTACCTTACATGTTCTAAATGCCACTTGTACTTGACCGTGTTCAAATTCTGTCTTTGTAGGGATAAGTCATTGTTAATACTCGAGTAGCTAACAGAGGTGGTCCTAGTGTTCGCGGTCGTGGTCTTAAGCCATGTGCCGAAGCTGAGAGTGAGATTCCTACTTCCCGACAGGAGGAGACCTCGATTCATGAGGAGGGGGAAAACCCTGCCTTAGGTCCTGCTATGCGCGCGGCTATAGCTGATGAGGTTTACCAGGTGCTCCATTGCGCCATTCTCGAGATCGTTGCTGAGGCCGTTAGAGCCATGGAGGAGTCTATGGTTGGTAAGAGTTCGGGTAAGGAAAGGAAGGGTTAGGAGACGCAGGTCGATGAGGAGGAGGAGGTGTATGTGCCGAGTGGGGATGAATATAAAGTGCGGACTGTTAGTGTGTCTACTTGGGGTTGCTCATATGGTGACTTTAAGAAGTGTGACCCTCCTTCTTTCGATGGTACTAAGGACGCGTTGGCATGATAGAACCGAGCCCCGGTGCGGAAGCGTGAATAATGGTCGTTATTAACGGTGGAGCTCGGATCTGAGCAAGGATCGAATCGTATTCACTCTTGAATTGTATATGGACATGTAATCGAAACACAAATAAAGAAGTGGTTGTATGATTTCATTAGTCAAAGATTGTCATACAAAGCACTCATACATACAATAAAGATCAGCCACCTCCGGGAGAGCTCATCCCGGAGGCAGCGGCTCTCTCATTGGGATAAAACCCTAGATCTCACTAAATACAAAATACACTCATGCTAGACAAATTAGCAAATACATCTATTTATACTAGTCTAGGATGTCTTGGTCTTCAAGCCATCCACCCTTGGTTGAGACCAAAAATATTAATTATTTTTCACCCATAATTATAATAATTCGATGCGTCGGTCTAAAATATAAGTCCCAACAATCTCCCCCTTAGACCGATGCCATCGAATTTCAACTCTATGTGATCAGCAAATAATCTTTCATTCTTCAAATCCGTTTCTTTCCTTGTAAGTCATCTTCAAACCTTTCCTTTGCTAGGTATGCTCATTGAGTGTCTTCGAGCAGATTTTACTTGGAATATATTCTCTTTCGAAAAATACATATTCCCTTTGAGTAAGCTTCATTCCTCTTGACTTGTTCAAGCTTTGCTCGAATAAGTCCTTCGAGCAAGCTCATTCTTCTTGATGTCTTCAGCTTTTCTTATTCAACAATCTTTAGCATGCTCGGATGTAAGTGTTGCTCGGTAACTGAACTATGCTCAAAGTCTTTGCTTTGGTTCACGTGACATCCTCTTATTGCATCCATGCTCGTCCCCATGTGCTCGATCATCCTGTGCTCGTAACACTTGGTTAGAACTTGCATGATCAAGCTGTTTGCTCGATTGGAAATCCATGCTTGATAGAAGAATACTCTTGCTCGAAGCCATTAACTCTTAGAAGAATCAACCATTTAAGGTTCAGAACCTTGCTCGAAGTAGTAAATCATGCTCAATCGTTCCATACTCACAAACAATGAAACATCTCTAAAGAATCTTGGATTATTGATAAACTTTTCCTTAACTTGAGTCTTTTCTCTTGCTTTGAAGCAAGCAATTTGCAATGAAATTCAAGAATTTTTACCCCCCCAATTTCGTTGCAATTGTCTTTGAAAAATGTGTCTTCAAATCAAGTATGGGTGAAAACATGAAACTCTTCAATTTCAACAATCTTTGTGGTTGATAGTTGACGTTTGACTTGGTCAACTTATGAAATGATCCGGAAAAATCAACCATCTTGATCTTGTAAGCACCTTGTTGAAGTTGTGAAGTTTTGGTGAATTTTGCCGAATATTTGCTCAAAAATCTTCAAAAATGACCAAAATGCCCCTCGTTGACCCTACACGGTCAACAGCTGAGTTGACCAGAAAAGTCACTTCCAAACAGTCACTCAAACTTGGGCAAACATTTTTCGTTAAAAGCACATGGTCAAAAAGTCAACGGATAAGCCAATATTAAGTATTTTCTCCATCTTGGCCTATTTGACTTTAGAAAGTCACCTCAATCAAAAAATCCAAAAGTTTCTTCAAAACTTGTAATTCAATCACGAGCATGGATTATCGGTTCACGAGCACACATAAGTCAAAGTCCCTTCACGAGTATACTACCAATATTTTTTTTTACTACTGGAGCATGGACCATGCTCGAGACCTTGCTCGAGAAAACAGTTTTTCTGTAGTTACTTGAGCATGCTGGAGGGCTTGCTCGAAGCCTTGCTCGAAAATACTTCTTTTTTTTCTGTCATTGAGCATGCTCGAGACCATGCTCGAAAATACTTAGTTTTTCTCTTTTCCTAAGCATGCTCAAAAGCAAAAGTGTGCACAAAAACACTTGTCTTTTTCTTCTCTTTTCATGGACATGCTCAGGAGCCAAAGTGTGCTCGAAGAGGGTTTGCTCAAGTAAAACAAGGTGTGCTCGACACCAAAGTGTGCTCGAAAGCACTTGTATTTTTCTTAATGATCAGGAGCAAAAGTGTGCTCGAAGAATAACAAACACACCAAGCACAGTTTCATGCTTGAAATACTTGGAAAGTTTTTCAAGACATGACTGAGCTCGAACACCTGACATGACATTTGTGCTCGACTTTGCATGCTCAAGTAATCGATAAGCTACCTTTCGAGTAACCATATCGATGCATGTGCTCGAATCCAAACTTGATGTGCTCGAAAAAGGATTATATGCTCGGGGTAAAAATTTAACTTTTTCTGGACACATACTACTCGTTTCAGCTTCAAAATCATCAATTTCAGCACTAAAGTAAGCATTTTCAGCACCAAATTCAGCAACAGCAGCACTAAAATCAACAACATCAACATCTCGTTAACAACACTTTATAATCAGCAAACAATCAGCTCGTTAACAGCATGTTTTAATCAACAATTTTGGTGTTCGGGACCAGCCTTAAAAAGAAGATATACTCATTTTATCTTCAAAAAGAAGCGAATACCCCTACAGAACCTGTATTACAGCAGCAATACACTTGCACCGGCTGCAAAAAGTCCATTCAGCATGTTAATAATCTATTTAGCTGCTGCATACGTTTTTAAAATTACTATTCTGCCCTTGTAGCAAGTGTTCGAGACTAAACAGCCAATAATCATTTGCTATTTGTCCTTGACTATTTGTGCAGCAACAATATCATATCAGCAACAAATATATCAGCCCATAAATGTTCGACAACAAAATTATGCAGCAACTACTGCCCTTAATTGTTCGTGATTGCTGCTGCAACAACTTGTTAATTAATCAAACACACAGCAGCACCTATCCACGGATAATCAGTAGCCAACTGCTCGTGTTCAACAATTTCATCAAACAGTGCAGCAGTAGCAGCTTTACTCAAACACATATTCATTCAGCAGGTATATCAGCAAACAATACAAGAGCTCGTGAAAGAATCCATCAGCAGTTCTAACTACTCGAGGACACCCTCATAACAAATCGTAAACAAACAGATATAACAGGCACTGTTTTATCTGCTCATCAACTATGCTCGAGCACAATAAATGGCACTGTAGCAACTCGTGAAACAGTAACACGGACCACTGTAGCAACCCCAAATTGTCGTTTTCCCCCAAAACTTAAACATATGAACCCTAATTTCTTAGATCCAAAATTAAATGCTAATAAACCGAAATTGAACATTAAAATCTCATCAAATCATCTCACAAACATCAGTCTATCATCAATCTAGTATCAATTTCATTAAACAATCACATCTAGAACATCAAATACAAACGAGTTCGACCTAAAACGAATCGATAAATGCAGATCTAGATTAATCTGAACATAAAAATGTGAAACCAACGTTGAATCTCCGAACTAGTCATCAACTCAAGCATCAATTCACATAAGTTATCTTTAAATCATCAAATATAATCCAAATCCATGCAAAAACCCACAAAACTTCAACAAACTTCAAAGTTTACTGTCCATGGCGGATTCAAGAGCGAATTGAATCAGATTCAGCGGTTAGTCTGAATGATTCTGTAACCCGCTCTGATACCAGTTGATAGAACCGAGCCCCGGTGTGGAAGCGTGAATAATGGTCGTTATTAACGGTGGAGCTCGGATCTGAGCAAGGATCGAAATCGTATTAACTCTTGAATGGTATATGGACATGTAATTGAAACACAAATAAAGAAGTGGTAGTATGATTTCATTAGTCAAAGATTGTTATAAAAAACACTCATACATACAATAAAGATTAGCCACCTCCGGGAGAGCTCATCCCGGAGGCGCCTCCTCATAGGGATAAAACCCTAGATCTCACCAAATACAAAATACACTCATGCTAGACAAATTAGCAAATACATCTATATATACCAGTCTAGCATGTCTTGGTCTTCAAGCCATCCACCCTTGGTTGAGACCAAAAATATTAATTATTTTTCACCCATAATTATAATAATTCGATGCGTCGGTCTAAAATATAAATCCCAACATGGCAGCACATCAGTGGGTGAGGGAGATGGAGGCCGTTTTGAGGGTTAGTAAGTGTAAGGGGGATGACATGGTGACCTATGCTACTGCCTCGTTTCGTTCCGAGGCACTATGTTGGTGGGATAATCTGGCGCAGGCCATGGCGACCATTCGATTAGGAGGATGACATGGGATGAGCTGAAGAAATTGGTTCTTGATCAGTTTTGCCCTCCGCATGAATTGGATAAGATGGAACAGGAATTCTTGACCTTGGAGGCGGGTAGTTTGACGCATCGGGAGTATACCACAAAGTTTAACCAGATGGCCTATTTATGTCCCGGTTTGGTTACTCCCAAATCCAAGAGGATTAAAAAGTATGTGAATGGGCTTCCGGCAGATATTCGTAGGGGTGTGGTGACCACCGACATGAAATCTTTTCACTCGGTGGTTACCCTAGAAGGTACATTGTATGATCAGAAGGAGAAGTTACTGCCGACCGAGACTACAAAGACATTGAACTCAAATTCGTTCGGTAATCGGCCCGGGGGAAGCAATTTTAATTCGTCTGAGAAAAGTGTAAAGACTGAGACTTTTGAGTTTAAGAGGGATGCGGCGTTCGGTAATTGCAAGAAATGCGGGAAACCGCATAAGGGGGAATGTAAGAGTGGGTCTGGCTCCTGCTTTCGTTGTGATAAGGTTAGACACCCCCATTTCGAGTGTCCGACGTTGACTTGTTTCCACTGTAAGGGTTCCGGTCACTTAGCATCAAACTTTCCTACTAGTTAGGGGGGGGGGTCCGGTCAGGGGACTTCCTCGAGGGGGAAGATGGAAGAGAAGCCGAAGGCCAGGGCGAGGGCCTTTAACATCTCCAAGAGAGAGGCGAAGGATGATGCGGATGTTGTTTCAGGTACTTTTCCTTATTTAGTTTTAATCCACCGTTATAATTTCTTATTCCCTTGGAATCGTATGTGATGATCATGTAGCTAAGGAGTAGTGTAATATTATCCCAGGTACCTTTTTACTTGATGAATTATAGGCGTCGGTCTTATTTGATTCGGGCGCCAGTAGAAGTTTTGTGTCTACCGCCTTCTGTTCCTCGTTGAATAAATCACCCAAGCGCGTAGTCGATGTGTTTGAGGTTGAGGTCGCCGTAGGAAAATCCGTTTCCGTGTCTAGGGCGATTCAGGGTTGTTCCATCGAGTTGTCTGGGTATAGATTTCCGGTGCGGTTGTACTTGATGCCGCTTGGTTGTTTCGATGTGGTGCTCGGGATGGATTGGCTCGCGAGTGTTGATGCTCAGATCATTTGTGGTCAGAAACTTGTTCGTCTAAGGGCCTCGGATGGGACCCAAATTACGGTCTTCAGTGACCGGAATGGTGCGACGCCACATATCATATCTATGCTTAAGGCGGGAAGGTTGATGCGGCGCGGTTGCGGGGCGTATCTAGCGTATGCTATAAATATGAAAACCGAGGTGGCTACCGTCAGTGATGTTCCTATCGTTCGGGATTTCTCGGATTTATTTCCAGATGATTTGTCAGATGTGCCGTCGGACCGTGAGGTCGAGTTCCAGATAGACCTTGTGCCGGGCGCAAAACCCGTTGCTCAAGCCCCTTACCGTCTAGCGCCGAATGAAATGAAAGAACTTATGGCTCAGTTGGAAGACTTGCTTGAAAAGGGCTTCATTCGACCAAGCATCTCACCTTGGGGTGCCCCGGTTCTGTTCGTTATGAAGATGGACGGTAGCATGCGGATGTTCATTGACTACCGTGAATTGAATAAACTCACTATTAAAAATCGGTACCCTCTCCCAAGGATCGACGACTTATTTGATCAGCTCCAAGGAGCTAGTTGGTTCTCGAAGAGCGACATAAGGTCCGGGTATCATCAGTTGAAAATTTGGGAGGAAGATATTCCTAAGACTGCTTTCCGCACTCGTTACGGGCATTACGAGTTCCTCGTGATGTCTTTTGGTTTGACCAACGCACCGGCGGCGTTTATAGATCTTATGAACCGGGTGTGTAGGCCGATGCTCGATTGTTCGGTTATTGTGTTCATCGACGACATTCTTGTGTATTCCAAAAGCGAATCCGATCACACCGGTCATCTCACGGAAGTTTTGGAAGCTCTGAGAAAAAACAAGTTGTATGTGAAATTTTCTAAGTGTTCCTTTTGGTTACGCGAGGTTCAGTTCTTGGGTCATGTTATTAACCCGAGTGGTATTTTGGTTGACCCTGCAAAGGTGGAAGCTGTAAACAAATGGGAATCTCCTAAGTCTCCATCCGAAATTCGTAGTTTTCTGGGCTTGGCGGTGTATTACCGCCGCTTTATTCCCGAATTTTTGAGAATTGCTTCATCATTGACCAAGTTGACTAAGAAGAGCGTTAAGTTTGTTTGGGGTACTGAGCATGAGGAGGCTTTTCTTGAGCTGAAGAACAGGTTGACGCATGCACCGATTCTAGCATTACCCGATGGCACCGATGATTTGGTGGTTTATTCTGATGCCTCTTATCAGGGGCTTGGGTGTGTTCTGATGCAGCGAGGTCGAGTCATCGCTTATGCCTTCTGGCAGCTAAAGCCTCATTAGGCGAATTATCCTACTCACGATTTAGAGCTGGCGGTGGTTGTATTTGCGCTTAAGTTGTGGCGGCATTATTTGTACGATGTTCCTTGCGTTATCTGTACTGACCATAAGAGCTTGAAGTATTTCTTCGAACAAAAGGAACTGAATATGCGGCAGCATCGATGGTTGGAGTTGATTAAGGATTATGATCTGGAGATTATGTACCATCCGGGTAAGGCTAACGTGGTAGCCGATGCGTTGAGCCGGAAAGAGAGACCGAAACCTATTCGTGTGAAATCTTATTAGCTTATTCATAAACCCGATATTTTGAAACAAATAGCCAACGTCTAGAATGAAGCTTTGCAGGTGGAATGGATTTTGTTAGAACGTATTTGGGGTCAGGAAAAGTTATTGGAAGACGTTGGTGATGGGGTGAAGTATAAGTATGGGCGTTTATGGGTACCGAGGTATGGGGGATTTAGAGGTAAAATATTGGATGAGGCACACAAGTCGCGCTATTCCATTCATCCGGGCGCGACCAAGATGTACCAGGACCTGAAGAAAAATTATTGGTGGCCTGCGATGAGGTATGAGGTGGCTCAGTACGTGAGTAAGTGTTTGACATGTCTGCAAGTTAAGGCTGAGCATCAGAGGCCTTTCGGGAAACTTCAACCCTTGGAAATACCTGAGTGGAAGTGGGAGCATCTTACGATGGATTTTGTGACTAAACTGCCTCGTACTCCTAGGGTAGTTGTGACAACATTTGGGTAATCATTGATAGGCTAACCAAGAGCGCTCACTTCTTACCGATCCGAGAAACTTTTAATTCCGAGCAGTTGGCCGACGTGTTTAATCGTGAGATCGTTTCTAGGCACGGGGTGCCGGTGTCTATTGTTTCAGATAGGGATACGCGTTTTACCTCCAAGTTTTGGAAGAAGTTCAATGAGGAGATGGGCACCAAACTTCTTATCAGTACCGCTTATCACCCACAGATGGATGGTCAATCTGAGAGGACCATCCAGACTCTCGAGGATATGTTGCGAGCTTGTGTTATCAATTTTGGTGGTAGTTGGGATCGTCACTTACCGTTAGTCGAGTTCTCTTATAATAACAGTTATCACGCCACGATTGGGATGCCACCGTTTGAGATGTTGTATGGTAGGAGGTGTGGGATTCCGGTTTATTGGGGTTCCATTGGTCAGAAATAGTTGGGTAGCTTGGAGGTGGTTGAGGCTACGACTGAGAAGCTCGATAAGATCAAGGCTTTTATGAAGGCCGCTCAGGATCGTCAAAAGTCCTATGCGGATAAAAGGCGAAGACCTATTGTGTTTGAGGCTAGGGATCGGGTTATGTTGAAAGTTTATCCTTGGAAGGGTATTATTCGTTTTCGTAAGAGGGGGAAGCTTAGTCCGAGGTTCATTGGTCCGTTCCGTATATTGTCCCGTGTTGTGAGGTAGCGTATAGACTGGAATTGCCTGATGAGCTCGCGGGGATTCATCCTACTTTCCACGTGTCCCATTTGAGGAAATGTTTAGCTGATAAGGAGGGCCATGTGCCTCTTGATGACATTGAGCTTGATAGTAAACTGAACTACGTTGAGGAATCAGTTGCTATACTTGATCGTTAAGAAAGGCGTTTGAGGAATAAGGTGGTTAGGTAGGTGAAGGTGCAGTGGAGGCACCGTAGGGGTTCCGAGGCTACTTCGCAGTCCGAAGACGAGATGATGAAACTATTTCCGCAGTTGTTCCTGTTGCGTCGGGATTAGGGGACGAATCCCATTGTAAGGGGGGTGGACTTGTAACGGCCGTTAATTTTCGGTTCGAGGATTCAAAGCTTGTAAAGTATGTATATTTTTCGGGATTCAACCGACCTTTCTCGGAAACCTTCTCATCACCCCGGTACATTAAAATATTTAACTTTTCCACCAAAATGTTAATACTTTAAAACTTGAAGGGCTGAATGTGAAAATTCTTTATATCATAAACCCTAACCCCATTCCCCCTTGTTATTCCCGATCGGACACAGGCAGCCGGCCCCACCCCTTTTTTCTTCGACTTTTGATCAATTCCAAGCTACTATAAGTGGTTCAAGGTATGTACTACAATCCCCAACACTCCCTTTGTCCAACCCTAGCCGTATTGATGCTCAATTTTGCCGATTCTTTTCGTATGGCAGATTTCAGCTAAGGATCAATTGACCCGCTTCTAGTGGATAAAAATTATGGCTTCTGGTGTAGAAAAATTCCCAGGTATGACATTTACATCATATTGGTCATTGAAGGTGTTTAGGTCGGTCAATTGATTTTAGTTCGAAAACTAGGGTTTATCGAGTGTAGAATCGTTAATTGTTGAGTTTGATGTGTTAATCGATTGAATTCCCAACCGAATCAGTTTTCATAGCCCTAGATGGACTTAAGGGCTGTGATAAAATTATTTTTTTGTACTCGGGGCTGATTTGGTTGGTGATTAGTCAATCGAGTTGGTTGCGCGCAAACTTGTTGTTTAAACGTTAAATTGAGTGTTGTGTAAAGGAACCGCCAACCATATCGACCCGTGTGACATAATTATGATACATGAACAGTTTAAGTGTGTTGTTACGGGCTAGTTTAGTAATGCGTTGTGTACAAATTACAGGCTCTTAATTGTGAGTGTGCACTTTGAGGTTCTCTAGCTCATTTCTGGTGTTTGGTTGACTTCAGTTGAATTCATGATGCTCCTTTTTGAACTCTTTTTAAGTTTTTGGGCTAGCATGCACACTTAAGCGATTTTGCTTGATGAAACTTTTAAACTATTTTATATAGGCTTGCTAGTATATGGTAGGCCTTGGGATGTTATATAATGTATGCATGTGTTATTGTATGACCAATATTTGGTGATGTTAGTAGTCGTCATCGACTACGGATGTTACGTATGCCTACTTTGTGTTTGCATACTTTAATGAGATGTTACGTGTTTGGGTTGTACATTTGCTCGACCCTGATATTATTACTTGGATGTTATATATATATATATATAATTTATATATAGGGATGCACTTATAAAGATGTTTATATATATGTATGTATATATATATATATATAAGGATGATTATTAATTGAAGATGATGGCCTAACTGATGTATCCCTTTTATAGATTGAAACCTTTGGAATAACTATTATGATAATTAAATCATTGATGTTATTTATTTAAAACTTGAACTCACTCAGTTCAAGCTGACTTTGTGTGCATGTTAGTGTAAGTTTCAGGTTAGGAGGAGGATGCCTTACCGCTTGGACGTGCACGAAGCTACTTGGACGGTGAAGGGCATACGTGGATGGAAGATTTAAATATTGAACATTTATTATAAATAGTTTTATCAAATTCATTTAAATTGGTTTTGGGCTTAATTCCCGGGTTTTGGGAACTTATTTTATTATTTATGTATTCCGCAGAATTATACTCTGAATTGGTTGTTTTAATGGAATGAACTATTTTCAAGTTTAAATATTTTGATAAGTATTTTGTATGAATACCAACTGTAGGGTTCTCGGGGTTCGGGGCCTTACAAGTTGGTATCAGAGCCATGGTTCGAGGGATCTGAGCATCTCCGAATGCTTGGACTCGAACTGTAAGAAAACAGACCAGTATGCCCACCGCGAGTAGCTGCACGCCAAGAGGTAACTATAAATTATTTAGTCATTCCTTTGAATTTAAAAGTTTCCAATATGTGATTAACTGTTTAAGTGTTAGATAGAAGGCTAATGCGGTTAGGGGCAGGGGGGTGATTAGGACGGGCGGGTAAAGTAAACGGGTGTGTTAGATAGAACCCATTTTTTCTTTTTTTATATAAATCTATAATCAAAGTTAAATTAATATAAATTAATAAAAATCATATTAAATCAAATAAAATTAATATAAACTAAATATATTTCTATAAATTATTTTAAATCCCACAAATTTAAATATAAAAAAATTATATATATCGTTTTTACCTAAAACCGACTTTTGTTTTCACTAAAGTTTCGTGAAAACCCGATTATTTATTATATTATTGAACACCATTCCGTTAACTTTATAACACGATAACGTAGTCGCTTTCAAGTTGAAATCTCTGTTAAAATAAAAGTTAAATGATATTAAATTAATCATAAATCATTAAAATTCCTGTTAAGACTCTTATAACTGATAAAAAATACCTTAGCATAATAAAATAACATAAAAATAATGCATATTCATTTAATCAAATAATTAACCCTTATTATTCCGTTAGCTAGTCTTTAAATTTTCGTATTTATTTTATTTATAGTTCAGGATGTTCGGTTGCTTCGGTTTTGTTATTATGTTTTCGGTTTATATTTCAAGTTATCTTCGATTTCGAGGTGAGTTTCTCACACCCCCTTTTTTAAACGCTTTTACATTTTTGGGGTAGCATACATATCCTATTCAACGCTATTGATTTTATACTCAGCTATGAAACTGCAATTCATATCGTGGACGTGTTTATGTGCTTGCATGATTATGTGCTTAGCAAGTGGTTGCCTCAATAAGTATGATCATACACCCCCCTTTGCGCTCAGGACCATTTTGTTATGAGTGGAAAAGGGACCCCCGATCCGAGTACGTTGGCTGTTGCCAACTTGAAAGGACATCGCATGCGAAGTAGTTTAATTATCACAAATTTCATGGAATTGCAAGGTTTTTATGTATTTCTTCAAACTTGTGTGAACTCACCAACTATTAAGTTAGTTGACCGTATTTTATATATATGCTACAGGTACAAGCATTAGAGGAATACTTGGAGAAGACACTAGACTTAGCTTATTTAAACAAATGGACAAAATGTTTAGTTGTATTTATATTTTCTTGTATTTTTTGTTTACAACCCCTACAGGTACAAGCATATGATGTTTATACCAATTAATGATAATATTGTCACTTAATAGTGTCACATGTGTTTTGAACAATCTGTACGTCACACTCAGGCGTTTCCGCTTTAGCCGGGGTGTTACAGATTGGTATCAGAGCCGTGACTATAAGATAGGACATTAGACGTAGTGACCTAGTTAGTTATAGCTTATTTGTTTATTTGCTTAGGTTGCCTGATTAGAAATTATGTGAGCCTTACTTGATTGTTCTTTGCACATGTTATTGCTTATTACTATTGATTCGTTTACGCCTCATGTACACAAGCACACACACAAGTCCAAGGCTTATGCCTAAACGAATATTTTCAATCATTACCAATCGACTTTATTTTGTTGTTTCGATATTTCTTCTTCTTAAATATGGTTTTACGTGGCGGGCATGAAACTTATTAAGCCAAAACGTGCCACACCAAACACCATACGAATCACAACTTTATGCTTTCGAACGTGACCATGTTCTCTTTGTGAAAAGTATATGGTTACACTCTTTGTGAAAACATATTTCAAAATAACTTCCAAACCATTTGGAAGCTTCAATGTGTAGTCTCCTCGGGCTTCGATAACAACCTTTGCTTCGTTGCCCATGAAGAGACAAATATCTCCTTTCTTGAATCCATTATTTCCTTTGAATCCCTGCAACAAATTGCAAATATGAGTTCCATATCTGGTATCCAATACCAATGTGATAGAGGAAATAATATTAAGATCAACCTGAATCATGAAAGTTGTTCCCGAGATTTTACCCCGTTTCCCTCTTAGCTTTCAACTCTTTGAGATGGGTTGGACAATTCCTCATCCAATGGCCAATCTCCCCATATCCAAAGCATGGATCCTCCGCGCTAACCTTTAGCTTCTTTGGTTTGGGTGGTTCCACTTTGCCTTTTCCTTGAACTTGCCCTTGACTTTTCCTTACCTTTGGCAACCTTTGCCTTAGGTTCCGGGTGATGCCTCTTGCTATTCCCACCTTCATTGATCGTGAGAACGGGTAAAACCTTCTTACCCATTCCTGTCTCGGGCCGTCTTGAGCATTGCGTGTAGCTCACTAATGCTCTTGTCCCACCCATTCATGTTATAATTCATAATAAAAGTCTCAAACCTTTTAGTTAAGCCATTTAGGATCAAATCCATGGCTAACTCTTTGGAGACGGGACAATTAAGGCGCTCGAGACGATCAATGTGGCTTTTCGTCTTATGCACATAGGAGGAAACGGATTGGGTTTCTTCCATATGACATGCATGAAGCGCTCGAACTGTTTCGAAGCGCTCCACCCTAGCTTGTTTAAGGAACATTTCCTTAAGTTGGGTGATCATATCGTATGCCCCATGAAGTTCAAAATCCTTTTGAATATCGAGAATCATAGTTCCCAACATGAGGCAAGAAACTTGCACTGAATCCTCATTGTGCTTAACCCAATCGTTATGGTCTTGGACATCGTCAACGCTAGATTCATCGGGAATAGGCTCTTCTAATACGTAGTATTTCTTTTCTTGCTTGAGAACGAATCTCAAGTTTCGATACCAATCCATAAAGTTGTTATAGTTTAGACGATCCTTATCGAGAATAGACCTTAGTGATAGGTTGTTAAATAACGTTACGTGGATTGTTGATTGCGGCCATCTACAAATATAACAAAGCTCAATTTTAGTATTTTCGATATCAATAATTAATTTTAATCATTAATACCCTTTATGTCTCCTAGACAATTAATGATCAAAATCTAGAACCCAACGTTACATCTAAATAGTAGTTAGGTGACCTTTATCCTACTATTTAAATTAACAAGGTAGTCAACGTTTGACGATTGCAATCCTTTGAAACTTCTTGTTTTATGGGATCGGTTAAACATCTTATGTTTAGTTGGCATGTTTAATCCCATCAACACCATTGTACACCATGCTTCGGTGACCCTATTCACATGGTTTCCAATTTAAGTCATTCTACTTATACACACATGTGAGTTTACACATACAAGTGGCTAGGTGACCTTTGTCCCACAAATATGGCAAACCCACCTCAAACTCACAAGTTCATAACCATAGCCTCCTAATGTTGACTTTACTTGTTGACCGAAGACAAGTGTGCCAAAAGGTCTCTCCTAAGGGACCCAAAAGGACATATGCTTGTTTCGGTGAACGAACTTCATCCCGTATCCAAATGCTCCAAGTGTTCACCCCCGTGTTGTGGTCTCCATCCACTTTATTTGGGCTTCCTTCCTTGCATCTTCTTTTACAAAATATCTCCTAATACATTTTTTCTAGTAAAAGAAATGCATCTAATCTACTTATTATTACAAACCAATTGAAATAAATAATTAGATTACAAACCCAAATAAATATTACAACCATATCGAATGAACAAACAACCACTTGAATGAACAAACACATCAACACAAACATTCAATCAAACACAAGGCCATGGCTAGGTTATGAACATCTATTACACATCCAAATATGCAATAACACAAGACCAAAATGGTTCCCTTTCACCCCTTACACTTTTGGCCCATACTAACTAAACCGAAAGTTTTCGGGTTTTGTCCAAACAAAATAAACAATCATCCAAATGACCTAGTTTTTCAAGATTACCACATGCATGTATAGTATAATCTTGAAAAACCATTGGGTAACCAAAATCCCTAAATTTTCGGCCAAATGGTAAAACCCCACCATAAACCCGAAAATTTTTGGGTCTAAAGAAGCATGTATCCGTATAAGCGGCTCTTGATGCCATTGTTGAGTTTTAACAAGATTATCAAAGTTATAAAATCCCAATTTTATGAAAAACGCAGTGGATAAAAGTTTTAAATATTGTTAGTTTATAGTGTATAAAACCAATTTTATACATGCAAAACCCAAGCCCGGATCCAATTACGAAATACATACTATCAAACACATGCATGTCACTAAAAGTCCATGCATGAAAAGACTACCTTTCAAGTAGTGAAACCGGGTGAAGGAGAGGATGGTTGGATGGCAAGAACTTCAAAGAGTAGTCCCTCAAGCTTGCATACCCCAAGTTTCCGACAACACAACTTGATTAGCTAGGATTTACACTTGTATCTTCTCCTTGCTCCTCCTCTCTCTTGGCCGAATCCAAAAGAAAAGATGAAGAAGAGAGAAAAACTTGTCTTGTGTGTGTGAAAGAGAAAATGTAGAGGGAATTTGAATGCACCTCTCCTTATGACCAATACATTGTCTTGCATATGTTATAATAACAAGAAAGAAAGAGAGGAAGTAAAGGGGGGGGGGGGGGGGGGCTCTGTCTCTTCATTTTCAAATATTATGAATTTTATAATATATAAAACCATATTATAAACTTATGTTAATTTTTGATAATTATATAACATAAGCATCATGCAAGGTAAATTAGTCTTATATATTGTTATTTAAACAACTTAAATAACACTATATAATGTCTTCTCTGTAAATATAAATCATCCATATGATTTATTTATTACACAAGTACATTGTATTTTAGAAACTTTTTCCAAAATAACATAAGTGTTAATATTTATTTACTTATAATCATATCATATATAAACAAATATAATTGGTATTTGTCTAGCTTGTTATTGGGTATGACCCGACTTTGATCATAACGTACTAGCCACATCAATAATAATATGTGTCTTGGGCATACCGAGTCCAACACCACGGCAACCAGGCCGGCTCCGTTTGAGTTTGTCAAACCAATGGTACTATTCGCAAGCCACCGGCTCAAAGTTAATCACTGTGTTCGTGGGGACTTTTGTGTGTTAGCACTTAGATAATTCACATCATCAAACAATTCCAAGTGTGTGTGTGTATATATATATATATATATATATATATATATATATATATATATATATATATATATATATATATATATATATATATATATATATATATATATATATATATATATATATATATATATATCAGCCTGCTTTTCCCCCAAAAATTTCGTAAAACTTTTTAAAAAGAGGTGTTATGAAACTCACAGTTTGACCGATATTCAACACAATAGTGGATAGCGGTTCAAATGGTTTGCTAGCGCTCGATTCCTATAACTAATATTATAATAATATTAATATTTTAATATTATTATAATCTTCATACTAAATTGGGCTGTATATCTAGTCTGGGTATAGCTGTTACACCCAGAAAGTGTCAATGGGCCTAGATTGTAATGTTGTTCACTGTCTGATCCTTAAAATCGAACTTGACTCGGTTTTCTCGTTTCACCAGCTAGGCCAAGTTGATCGTTTACGCGTTTAGAAAACAGGTATGAGTATGTAAACTTTGGTAAATGTTTTGGTTGATAAAATGATTAAGTTATAAACAAAGATCACAATTTAAGAGTCTGGATTTGCTACGGAGCTCATTTTCGTTCATTCTGTTTGGTTTGGAGAAAAACGCTCACAATCCATACGAATTACCCAGGTTTCTCACAAAATGTTCGTTTTTACTTAATTAATCAAAAAATATGATTTTCGATCACTCTTGATGTTCTGATGTTCCAACTGGTCCTTTAATCACGAACTCATCAGTTTTTATCAGAATTGAATTTGTTTAATCTTCAATTTAGCACAGTTAACTATCCCTTTATCATTAAATTATGAAAATTTAGAAACTTATCAATTAAAATATGTAGACTTTTATAAAAATATTTATGGAATTATTTCCTTAGTTATTAGTTTACAAAAATTCATTTTTTACGCTATAATTAAACCGAAAATCATACGTTTATACCAAACGATTCTCGAAAATTCTAACAAAATTCCTGAGTGATTCAATTATCTCACAAAACACCTTGTAAAATTCACGGAACCTAACACTTTTGCCAAATTTCTTTTGAATAAAAAACTTGAATAAACATGAATCCACAAAACATAGCTAGGGTTTTCCAAATGACCCCAAATTTCATATGTGATCATATTATACCAAATATGAGTTGACCACAAAATTTTTTTATTTTTCAAGCATTTTAAGTATTTTCCCAAATAAACGCCCGTAATCGGTAATAAATTCGCCAAATATTCTCGGAAGGTCAAAAAATTACCAAATTTGGAAAGGGACTCAATCATGTGTTCCCTGATGTCCCTGCAAAGGTTTACAAGCTAATAATATGCACATCACAATCTAACCCTAAACAACCCCTAAACGAGTAATTCGGTATTACTTTTGCGGTTTTTGTTCGTTATCGCTATCTTATTCAAATTTCCAGGTCTCTTATCATCACCAGACGAACCTTGAAACTTAGGGTTCGGTTACAGTTTTAAACTGAACTTTTGAACTATAAAAACGCGATTTAAACCTCTTAATCCGTGTTTATGGCCAAAAAAATTTATCAAAACAGGTTCTTAACTATGTGTAGGATCAAAACATGTTTTTGAACTATTTTTAGGGTTTTTACATGGTTAGAAGTGATTTCTGGTAATCAAACTATGTTTATATATGATTAAGCATGATTAAACATGGTTAAAATTGATCAAATTAGCTAAGTTACCTTAGGTTTTTGAGGTTCCTAGAAAAGCAGCAGGTCTTGAGATGTTAAAATTCTGGAAATTTTAATTCAAAAATTGTTGGTGCATAAATGTCAGTAGTTCATATGTCTAGTGTCTGTAATCGAGTCTGTAATATTGTTTATGTATTTGTTTGTTTAAAGCGAAGTTGTTGACAAGTTCGCTTAGGCGAACTTGTTAACCAAGCGAAGTTGTTGACAAGTTCGCTTAGGCGAACTTGTTAACCAAGCGAAGTTATGGACAACTTCGCCTGAGGCGAAGTTGTCGTGTATTTATATAGGTTACGGATTATTGTTCAGATGTAGTTAGAGTTCGTGTAAATCAGTGAGTCAAGTGACATGAGGTCGAGAGTCTGTAACTGTGATTATATCACGTGTTGAGTTATTAATATAACGTGAGTTTGTTCGTATCGTATTCGTGTGTTCGTGTGTTTTTGTTCTACGTCCGTAACGATCTACACAGGGATTCGGCACCTGTGTATATCGGGATATCTCGTGTGATCCGTCCAGGGAACCTACAATTGGTATCAGAGCTTTTGCTCGATTGTGTGGTTCGGGATATTCACGCGGGTGTAGAATTCATCCCGTTTCGACTATTCACGAGACGAGTGTTTGGTGTTTTTGCTCATTCTAGCCTCCTACCAGTGTGTTCAAGCCTTTAAACCGTCAAAAACCTCGTTAAAATCTGATTTTCAGATATGCAGAAAGTTTGAGTTCGTCAGGCGAAGTTGCTGTTCATCAGGCGAAGTTGCCGTCAGGATACGTAGGGTTTCGGCGAAGATATAAGGAGAAGCGAAGTTATTTACAACTTCGCCTACCTCCTCAACTTCGCCTAACTCAGCGAAGTTCTCCTCAAGTTCGCCTAGCTCAGCGAATTTTTCTTCAAGTTCGCCTACTTTCTAAGTTCGCTTACCCTAAGCGAAGTTATTCTCAACTTCGCCCAGTCACGCGAATTTAAGAAAGATCCAGCGAAGTTATTACTTAAGCGAAGTTATCCTTAACTTCGCCTACAGTACTGTTCAGAGGAAATTTTTTTTAACTTCGCCTACTCAGAATTTTTCGGGTTTCTTAGTCTTCAAGAAGGATGTCGTCGATCAACATTTCGGAGCTTGTAAAGATGGAAGTTGAAGCAGGGTCAGCTACAAAGGCCCCAAGGTTGCTGAAGGGAACCGACTTTGTCGCGTGGAAGGATCGGTTCATACAATACGTTAAGTACCAGGATGCGAAAATGTGGGTATGCATCCAAGATGGATATATTCCACCAGTCATGGAGTATGAGGGTCGAGACCAAATCAAGAAATACAGTAAAATGGAAGAGGAGGAGAAAAAGATGTATGAAGCCGAAAGCAAGGCTCATGCTGCAATCACAATGGCTCTTCCACAGGAGATCCTCCATACGTTCAGAAAGTATACATCAACTAGAGAGCTTTGGGAAGCTCTTGAGAACAGATTTGAAGGGAATGTAGGTATTCGGGCTTCAAAGATAAAGTTGCTCAAAACTCAATTTTCAGTCTTTAAGTACTTAAAGAACGAATCTCTTGATGATATTATCACTCGATATTATCATCTAATGACTGAATTGAGTAACTACTCCATTTCCTACCGAGAAGAAGAGATTGTGGAAAAGCTTCTCGATGCCCTCCCACCAAAATGGGAGATGTATACTGTGCTGATGAGGGAAGACAAGGACTTCCCTACTTATGATCTTGAAACCACTGTCAACAAGCTCAGAACTTTTGAGCTTAATATGGTCAGAAAAGAGACATCTATGGATCAGGTTCAAGATCCAGGCATGTACGTTGCTAAAGTAAACTCAAATTCAAGTTCAAAGACTGATTCTGCCGCCTACTACTCGAAGGGCGAGTCGTGTGCCAAGTCTTCACAGGAGGGGCATGTGTCAGTAAACTCAAATGGGGATGTTTGCTTTGTAGCCGGTGGATCAAGTGATACTCAACAGACACCAAGCAAGATTAGTGGATCTTCAAGTTCCTCAAGCAATAATTACTCTAAGATGCCAATGAGCGTCAAATCTGCTGAAGAGCAGTTTGGCCTCTATGCTTCGTTTATTGCTTCATATGAAAACTATATTCAAGGAAAGGTGGTTGATCCAGCGATGCTGGATGAAGACTATGACCAGATCGATGCTGATGATCTGGAGGAAATGGATTTACAATGGCAGATGGCCATGATAGTGAGGAGAGTGAAGAAGTTTATGAGAAAGACGGGGAGAAAGTTTGTTGGTGGCAGGCCAGGGTTCGACAAGTCTAAGGTGAGGTGCTATAACTGTCAACAAAACGGGCACTTTGCCAAAGAGTGCAGAAACGAGCGAGTTGAACGTGGTCTAGGCCGGTCTGCACAGCATACTAGGAGTAGTAAAGAAGTCAATGCCATGATGTCCAGGGAAGCAGGTGAATACAACTGGAACCTGCATTCGAATGAAACTAGTGAGCAGGCAAATATGGCTAAGGTTGAGAATGAAGAATGTGAGAAGATTACCGGAGAAGAGAAAGCTACTGGTAAGGAAAAAGCTTTCATGGCAGATAACAAGGATCAACTCTCCGAGGTAAGTTCTAAACCTATTTGTACTAAATGTGAGAATTTGTCTGAGCAACTTGCTACCATAACTGATCAGTATGTTCGTTTAGATGCTGAATTTAAAACTCTTAAAGAAGATCATCAGTTTATGAAAGCAAGAGAAAACAGTTACAAAGTTAAAATAAAAGCGTGTGAAAAAGATGTTAAAAGCTTAAAAACAAAACTTGCTGAAAAAATTGAAGTAATTGATCTAAGTTATGAGGTTTTAGAAGAAAAGACTAAACTGATTGCTGAACGAGAAAAGCAGATTGCTGACCACAAGGTGAAAGTGGTGGAACTGAACCGAAAACTTGAGCAGTTCAGAAATTCCTCAGCTATTCTTGATCACCTGGTTAGTGGTCAAGATTCCTCTGCGAAGAGGGGAGGAATTGGTTATCACGAGGTTCCACCACCTTATAACCACAATTACACTTTTAACCCTAGTGTTCAGAAATCTGTTGATTTTGAAGTTCCTCAGACAGTTCCAATCAAGGTTACGAGTAAAGAACCAAGTGTTAGTAGTGGCGAAACGAGTTCGCCTGTTTCAAGTGTGAAAATTTCTGTTAAGAGTCCAGTCTCATCAGATTCGGATAAGTTGTCCGAATCGGGTAAGACAAAAGAGAAGGTAGTGTTACCCACTGGTGGAGAAAAAGATAAAACCTATAAAAAGAGTACTCCACTCAACCCGTACGTCCCACCTTATGTGAGACGAACGGCCGGTAACACAGCCTCGACATCCAAAACAACCTTTGAAAAGAAAATGGAGCATAGGTGTTGTTTTAGGTGTAATAAGTTAGGACATCTTGTTGCAGATTGCCCTCTGACGCCGAAATTCAGAGGTGTGAGGCCTATTAAAACTGAGCGTAAGCCTAATGGTAATTTTAATACTGCTAAAAATGAAAACCCTTCAAAGTTCCGAAATGTAACTAATTCAGGTTTTCACAGAAACAAACCTCAGTTTAACAATGCTAATAACCAAACCGCAAGATATAATACTTCCAATACACATAGGTTTGGAAGGCCTCACACTCAATTTCCAAGGAGATTTACTAATAGGACTGACAGGAATTATCCAGATGCTAACTTTGGAAAGCAGAAGTACGGGATGTATAGATCCAAGACCAATTGGTCTTGGGTCCCTAGATTCTAATCCTTTGCTTTATTGTGTAAAAACAGTTGAACAGGGCTGCCCACAGTCTTTGGATTGTAGATAGCGGCTGTTCCCGGCACATGACGGGTAACAAATACTTGTTGCACGACTTAAAACCTGTTCAAGGAGCGAGAGTTAGCTTTGCCGGTGAAAGTGGAGGCAGAATTACTGGAAGAGGAACGGTGTCCAATGGAAAAATGACTCTTGAGAATGTGAACTTTGTAGAAGAGTTGAAGCACAACCTGCTGAGTATGTCGCAGATTTGTGATAAGGAGTACACTGTTCATTTCACGAAGAATGAGGCGATCGTGTTGAAGCCTGGTTTTCAGATACCAGACGAGTGGATAGTGATGAAAGATCCACGTGATACAAATACTTATGTAATGGATATGAGGTCTACTGAAATGGCCACGGAAGAATCATGTTTAATGACGAAAGCAAGCGAATCGGAATCCGAACTGTGGCACAGGAGGATGGGGCACATTCATCTTCGGAAGACGAACCACATTGTCAGGAATGGACTTGTGATGGGCGTTCCCTTGAAAAGTTTTAACTTTGAAGACAAATGTATAGCATGCAAGAAGGGAAAGCAACACAAGAAATCCCATCTCACCAAGAAGGTCAACTCTATTGCCAGTACTCTAGAATTGCTTCACATGGATCTCTTCGGTCCCGTGTATGCAAAAAGTCTAGGAGGTACTTCTTACTGCTTGGTGATCACTGATGACTACTCGCGATATTCGTGGGTATATTTTATGAAATCGAAAGATGAGACGGCTCAAATGGTGAAGAATTTGATTACCAAAGTTGAGAATGTCATGGGTAAAACAGTTAAGTTCATCAGGAGTGACAATGGAACGGAGTTCAAGAATTTTGAGATGGAGATCTTCTGTCTTCAGAAAGGAATTGAACACCAATACAGCGCTCCGTATACTCCGCAACAGAATGGAGTGGCTGAAAGGAAGAACCGAACTTTAATTGAAGGAGCCAGAACTATGCTGGCAGATTCGAAGCTTCCTGTGATGTTCTGGGCTGAAGCAGTTGCTACAGCCTGCTATGTTCTGAATAGAGTGTTAACTGTTAAGAGACTTGGTAAAACGTGTTACGAGCTTATGCATGGAAGGAAGCCCAACTTGAGTGGTCTTGAACCATTCGGGTCCCCTTGTTCGATCTTGAAGACAAATTCTAAATTTGGCGAAGTAGCCGATGAAGGAATCTTAGTCGGTTATGTTGTTGGTACTCCCAACAGACGTGTCTTCAATACTTCGACCTGCAAGGTGGAGGTGGTGTGTAACACCGACATCACAAGTTACCAACCGCCAAAACCAAGCAATGGACCTGCTGAGCTTTTCGACTATGTTAAGCTTTTTAAGTCTTTTAACATACCGGATTTGGAAATTTCTGAAGAAGAAGAAAGAGTTGCGACGAAGATGATACTTGATGAGGAAGAAAATCTATTGCAAAGACAGCTGATTGATAAATGTCAACCTTCCTCATCAAACTCTACTGGTACCCCTGTTGCCTCGACTGAAGAAGAATTTTTCAATCCATTTCACTCTCAGCCAGAAACAACCATTGACGAGATCTCTTCTAATTTGGAAGATAATTTGCATGTCGGTTCTGTTCCGACCACGATAATTCATAAAGATCACCCTTTGGATAATGTGATTGGTGATGTGTCCTCAGGTGTACAAACGAGAAGTAGCTTGAATGAACACACCTGTGTTTATACAAGCATTAAGGAGACAGGAATAATCAATGAATGCCTGTACACCTGCTTTATAAGCCAGATTGAACCGAAGAATTATCAAATGGCTTTAAAGGACAGCTCGTGGGTTGAAGCCATGCAAGAAGAGTTGGCTCAATTCGAGAAGATGGAAGTTTGGACTTTGGTTGAAAAACCAAAGAATGTGCATGCGATAGGCACAAAATGGATGTTTAAGTGCAAGAGAGATGATAAGGGGATTATTATAAGAAACAAGGCGAGGCTAGTCGTTAAAGGTTTTAATCAACAAGAGGGGATTGATTATAACGAAGTGTTCTCTCCTGTCGCCAGGTTGGAAGCCATAAGATTGTTTTTAGCGTTTGCTGCTTATGAAAAGATGAAGGTGTTTCAGCTAGATGTGAAGAGTGCGTTTTTGAATGGGAAAGTTGATGAGGTTGTGTATGTTGAGCAACCTCCGGGTTTTCCTGACCCAGACTTTCCAGATCACGTGTACAGGTTGAGCAAGGCGTTGTATGGATTACATCAGGCACCTCGTGCCTGGTATTCAACTTTATCGGATTACTTGCTCGAGAATGGTTTTGAAAGAGGGAAAATAGATAGCACGTTGTTCTTCAAAAGGGATGGAAGCGACTTCCTGCTGGTACAAGTCTACGTGGATGACATTATATTTGCTGCGTCAAAAGTCTCCATGTGTCAGGAGTTTGAAGCCGTCATGAAGAAAAGGTTTGAAATGAGTGCTATGGGTGAACTAACTTTCTTTCTAGGATTGCAGGTTGATCAGAAGAAGGACGGGATGTTCATTCATCAGACGAAGTATGTTCATGATGTGCTCAAACGATTCAAGATGGAGGACAGTTCTCCATATGATACTCCAATCTGCGTCAATCACAAATTGGGTGCTGAATTAGATGGTGATGCAGATGTGGACCCAACTCAATATCGGGCAATAATAGGTTCTTTAATGTACTTAACTGCATCTAGGCCTGATATAATGTTTGCTGTTTGTCTTTGTGCACGTTTTCATGCAAATCCAAAAGAATCTCATTTGAAATGTGCAAAAAGGATACTGCGGTATCTCAAGGGCAAGCCGAAGCTGGGGTTGTGGTACCCGAGAGGAGGAGACTTGGAGCTAGTCGCTTACACAGATTCTGATTATGGAGGGTGCAATCAGAGTCGGAAGTCTACAACCGGAGGATGTCAGTTTCTTGGTTGCAGATTGGTGTCGTGGCAATGCAAGAAGCAGACTTCAGTCGCAATTTCAACCTGTGAGGCAGAATACATGGCAGCATCCAACTGCTGCTCTCAGGTTCTTTGGATTCAACAACAGTTGCGCGACTATGGTTTGAATTTCTTACTTACTCCTATTTGCATTGATAACACAGCTGCTATCTCAGTAACTAACAATCCCGTGAAACATAGTAAAACTAAACATATTGACATACGTCATCATATTATACGGGATTGTGCTGAGAAGAAATTGATTGTGCTTGAAAAGGTGGATACACTTGATAATTTCGCTGATTTATATACTAAAGCGTTTGACAAATCCAGATTTCAAAACCTTATTGAACTGAATGGGATGATTAATCCCGAGTAACCATGCTTTTCTTGTAGTTAAAAAAAAAAAAAAAAAAAAACGTCACTAATCGCTTAAAATTATGTCGGTTACCTCAGTTTGAAGGACATGTCTTAGGATATGTTTGGTCCTTATAGAATATGAGGATAGCCATTAACCAGATGACTGAAAGTGACCGGGGCGGTTATGATGAGTTTTTATTCTTTCGCTGAAAATTAGTTGATCATAATTAGTTAGAAGGACACATACTAGTATGTGGTCGGTCCAGCTGATTCATTGGATCTTCGGGATAGCCGTTTACCTGAAGACTTTGAATCGATTGGGGCGATAGAATTCAAAAATTTTCTGGGAAATGAAATTATTTTTCAAGTCTGTTACTTCGTAAGAAGTTCGTTAGCTATGTTTAACAGAAAATTGATCCAACCTTGGAAAATGATAGATATACTAATTCTGTGTGCTTAGCTAGTGAAGTTATTAGGCTTAAAAGGCTTTAGGACAGTCATTGTATGTCATTGTAACTTTTTATGGTGCGTAAAAGTAGACGTGATACAAACTAAATCTACTTGAGTTTTGCATGTCTTCATATATATCTTTCCGAATGATAGGCAGAAAAGCGATTACCCAGTCATACACGAGCCCATGTGTGTTTTGATTCCCGTGAAGATAGCGTCTCGGGACTTGCAGTTAATTTCTACTTTGAAGTCTATGTTAATTAAAAAAAAATAAATAAATAAAAAAAAAATAAAAAATAAAATAAAAAATATTTGGAGTTATTGAAACATATTAGAGATGACAAAATCAAGACTTCACAATCATTGAGTAAGAGAGAAGAACGGGAAGCAGATCAAGAATACTTACAACTTAATCAGACACTATGGGTCGAGGTCAATTCGGGGTGAATTGGGGAAAGCCAAATACGCTTTGAGGAGAGATAGGAGGCATCAATATTTCTGAGTTGTTGCCCACTTAAATTTTGAGGCATAATTGAACCTAACTCGTATCACAGAAACGATGAAAACCATCTTAAGTATATTACCTGCTTACAACCTGTTTCCTTATGTCATAATACAGCTAAACACGGATCTATGTGACAGTCATATACTTAGTATGATTCCTGTTCGGATCTTTTCTAAAACGTAGCAGTCCCTATCGAGACTGAAATTTGATCCCTTATACTTTATTTGTTAAAAGTTTTCCTTTTCTGTAGTTGTATTTTTTAAAAACAGGTTACTTGGACTTGATCGTGTCGTTTAGTTCTAAAGGAAAGTTTTATAACTTAATTGGAAAAATGTTAAACTTATAAGGTTAAATTTTGTAAATATATAGGTGATGTTGTTGAACAGGCGAAGTTGTGGATAACTTCGCCTAGGCGAAGTTATCCGTAACTTCTCCTGTATAACAGATCCCCTATATAAAGAATACTTAGAGTCAATTTGTTCATTATTCAGCGAACTTATATCCACCGTTTTTCACAGCGAACTTGTTATTACAGATCCATACTTGTTAACTTGTTCTTCGATTTCAAACCGATCTAAAGGTTGTTTGGGTTCTTTTATCTGATGGTATATGTTCTTTGTTTAATCTAAGGTTGTTTCGACAACCGGGTAATAACCTCGGACGACCGACCATTAAACCCGATTTCAAAACTCGTTTTCACGTGGTCATGAACAAACCGATCGTCAACCTATTGTTAAAAGCTTGAGTTTAAAAGTCCTAAATCGTCAAAATACCCAGAAAACCTCAGATCTTCAAGCTTGAATCATTCGAACTGTCGCCGTTTCAGATTCAGGCGAAGTTATGGTTTAGGCGAAGTTATCCGTAACTTCGCCTGAAGCTTAAGTTCGCCTGAGGCGAAGTTATCCGTAACTTCGCCTGAAACTTAATTTCGCCTGAAACTTAAATTCGCCTGAAGCGATGTTGTGGTGAGGCGAAGTTATCATTAACTTCGCCTGGATCATTTTTACTTAATATTAATTAGACGAACTTAAAGCTGAAGCGAAGTTGTTCCCAACTTCGCCTCATCTTTAACTTCGCCTATACAGAGTTTATCACAACTTCGCTCATGGTAACTAGCGAACTTGTGTTATTCATTAACGTTTATCTAACTTGGTTCGTTTGTTGCAAATATGGCTGCAGTAGCTGGTGCTGGAGGTGCAGGAGGAGACGATGGTGATAACCAACGGCAATTTTTCCCGGGTCACAATATGTACATCACCCTTGACCCGGAAGCGAGCGGCGTTGAGGATTACCGCGAGATTATTACTTTCCTCATACGCTCGAGGATTTTTCATGCTATCACGAACACTCTGCCGATATCCTTACCAAATATCGAAGACTTTTGGCAGACGGTAGAATACGATTGTCGTGTTGAGCCCCCGGTCATGCGAGCGACTGTGAACAATCAACAGGTTCAGTTCAATTCTGAACAGATTCGGGTGGCGTTACGGTTTGGAGAAGAGACGAGGGACGACCCAACTGAGTTTGTGGCTCCGTTTCGTGATGGAGCGTTTCTCCGAATGGGCTATTCTGGTCCATTAGGCGATACACAGAGACGGAAGGGTTTTCTACTTGATCAGTGGCGCTTCCTTATGCACGTCATGATAGTTTGCATGTCAGGAAGGAAGGCAGGCACTGACGGTATGGGTGCGACCATGCAGTCTGCAATGACTGCACTGACTTACAATAAACGCTATAGTTTTAGTCAGATGGTCTTTTACGAGATTGACAGACAGAGGAGGGCGATGGCTTGTGAGCGGTTCATTATGTATCCACGTTTCATCCAGATGATATTGAACCATGTGGCTCCGAATCTACCTCAGCGACGACCAATAAGATACGTGGAATCTGTGAGCAAGCGTATCTTCGCTCAATGCCGCACTTCGAGTGCGAGGAGCAACCCTGAACGTCGTCCAAGGCATACTCCACTGTTTGGGTTTTTAATCAACCCAGAGTATGTTCCTGCTGGTGGGGACGAGTTCAGAGATCCTCAACCGCGACAGGCAAGAGCAACTCAAGCTGCATCTGCTGTGCTGTTGTGTCGGCTGCAGAGGATATAGATCTTGATGCTGTCTTTGGAGGTCAAGGTTATTTCGATATGGATCAAGTTGTTACACATGAAGAGGTGCAGGTCTCTGCTGCACAAGGTTCGGGTGTGAGTGTTACTAGAGCAGCTACGTCGATGGCTGACTCAGATTTGGATGAGATCATGAATGAGGGGAGACGGTTGATGGTGTCTCGAGAGAGAACGTTTGGGAAGAGAAAGAGAACGGAGGATGATGATGAGTCAGAAGAGGAAGAAGATATACATAAGCTGATAAGACGATCAAGACGGGAAAGGACAGGTGCAGGTATGGGAGCTGGAGAGACTTCAAGGATGGTACGTTTCGCTCCGGCTGCACTGTCTGGTATGTCTATCGTTCCTACTTCTGTACAGGTTACAAGTATAAGCACTGCGGATGTTCCCGTGGTGGCTACATCATCTGCTGGCATTCCATCTACCACTACTATCCAGATGTCGACTCCGGAGATCGTGTCTCTACCACCTCCAACGCTTACTCAGTCGGTGGTTGCTGCACGATTTGTAGAGTCAATGGTCGTCACTACTGCAGGGTTATCAGGTATGGTACCACCTGCGGTTACGCCTGCTTCTGATGTCTCGCCTACGCCTATGTCAGACTCAGAGAGAATAGCTTCACTAGAGCGGATCGTGGCAGAGCAATCGAAGACTATTCAACGCCTAGTAGAAGCAAATCAACTACAGTCATCCCTCCTGGTTGAGCATGGGAAAATTATCGATGCCTTGAAGGAGTTCTTGGCATCTCAGGGGGAGATGAGCTGTAAGGGTGACGAGCTAAGGACGAAAAGAAGAAATGACCGAGACGATGATCCCAATGCATCGAAAGATGCAGGTGGTGAGCTGCCAAGAACTTCTCAAGCTCTTGGTACTTCCACAGCTCAGGGGGAGTCTGCCGAAACGGCTGGTGGTTCTGGTGGTGATGATGTGGTGTTGGTTGATGATGACGTGATTGATGCGTTGAGGGAACTTGACGATGATATGTTCAGTGACGATGTGTTATTTGATGAAGATGTGCTGCCGAGTGATGTGATTGAGAAGATCGGTGAGCAGATTGAGATTGAGAATGAGATTGAGGAAGGAGAGATAGTAGAGGAAAATGTCGAACATGACATTCCAGAGGTTGAGAAGGCCGATATGGGTGATCAGACGGCAGTTGAAGATACTGAATGGGAAGAGCAGCCGAGGTGGAAGGAAAGATACGCTCAATGGTTCGTCAAAACGAAGAAACCGGCAGTCCCTACCATGTTCAAAAAGAGTTACAATATTAAGGGCTATGCTGAAGCAAAGAAAGGGATTATATGCTGGATTTATGATGAGCAGTTGCGGCTCTTCGTGATTAAACGATATGATGGAGTTCAGTACCTTAGAAGAATGTTGAGATAGTTAAACACACTGCCTGAGTGTGAGGTTAAAGACTTAGCCAGATTGGGGTTGATCAATCGAAGTGAAGATAATATGGCTAGAGTCATAGGGAAAATCGTATGGAAAGAGAGCATAAAGGAAAAGAAGTTTGAGCTGTTGAAACCACAGAAAGGGAAACTTGTTGAAGACAAGGATAGAGGTTTGAGAGCTGATGGAAAGCCTTGGATGGTTATGAAGTATAAACCAATCCGGTGCCTTAAAGAAGTACCGATGAAGCTTATGCCCAAGGATGTGCTCAAAGACCTAAAGTGGTGGTTCGTTGATTGTGAGATAGCGGAGGCAGTGATGGAAGATGAGGATGAACAAGAGATCCTTAGAGTTTACGATCCGATGCATCTTGTTAACTTATCGCAAGCTGATCTGAAGATGCTTAACGAGAAAAAGATCTTTTATATTCCTGCTTGGAAGGATGAAGCAAGGAAATATCAAAGGGTTGTGTCGGTGTGCGTTAGAGAAGGAGTGCACGCTTGAAGTTACAGGATTACGAGACAAGAGCTGAAAGATCAAGATATGAAGCTACTGCCAAGGGGGAGTCTGTTGGTGCATAAATGTCAGTAGTTCATATTTCTAGTGTCTGTAATCGAGTCTGTAATATTGTTTATGTATTTGTTTGTTTAAAGCGAAGTTGTTGACAAGTTCGCTTAGGCGAACTTGTTAACCAAGCGAAGTTGTTGACAAGTTCGCTTAGGCGAACTTGTTAACCAAGCGAAGTTATGGACAACTTCGCCTGAGGCGAAGTTGTCGTGTATTTATATAGGTTATGGATTATTGTTTAGATGTAGTTAGAGTTCGTGTAAATCAGTGAGTCAAGTGACGTGAGGTCGAGAGTCTGTAACTGTGATTATATCACGTGTTGAGTTATTAATATAACGTGAGTTTGTTCGTATCGTATTCGTGTGTTCGTGTGTTTGTGTTCTACGTCCGTAACGATCTACACAGGGATTCTGCACCTGTGTATATCGGGATATCTCGTGTGATCCGTCCAGGGAACCTACAAAAATATCTAAGCTTACTTTGTTATAAAGAAAGCAAAATAAAAAAAACAATAACCATAATTCAAAGTTGGCGGCTACTACCTTCTTGGGCCCCCTTGTGCCTAATTTTTGGCCCATTTCCTCATTTTGTGTGCCCAAATATGAAATGTCGAGTCCAAATTTATTATGGGTTTGGTTTTTGGCATGAAAAATGTATCGGATACGATAAACAGCCCGAAAACTAGTGTTTTTCGACCAATTGCTTGTAAATTTGTAAAAACATGCTATTTGTTTGTAAAAATCGAAAATATTTTCATGGATCGCTTAAATATCCCAGATAAGTGTTGTGTATATCATTTTCGGCTTAAGAATGATACAATGCTTGTTTTGTAACTATCTTTCGCGTTTAAGATAATAGAGGGTAGTTAAACGAGCATGTTTTCATTTAACTGGTTTGCTATCGTAGTACTAAGACCACAATATCAATATGCTGGCTTATATTAAACATATATCACTTATAGATGGCCCCCTCGGGATATTCGGTTCATAACCAGACCCGTTTGGTTATTCGTTTGTTGATACGCAATAAGCGGTTAATCGCTTATTCGGTTTGTGAATACCAAGGTGTACTCGGTTTTGTCACGAATTTCATAGTATCCCACCGGGGAGAAAGTTAATCAAGCTTTATACCGATCCATGATTGGCCTCTTATGTATTTTACAACTTTAAGGCCGTGCATCGTGTATGGCACATGCTTATGCGCCTGATATCAGTCCAACCCAAAAGTCTAGCACTTGATGATCATTAAATAGATTCTATGTTATCTAAAGGGAACTCTAGGAGGTCGGTATTTGGTATCCAAGGAATGACAAGTTTGTGCTGAGAACTTTTTTAGATTCAGATTATGGAAGCTGCAAGATGAATGCAGAATCTACGATTGCTGGATGTCAGTTCTTTGGCAGTAGGTTAGCACCTGGTAATGTAAGAAGCAAACGATCGTGTTACTTTTAACATGTGAGCTGAATATATAGCTGCTTCTAGTTGCTGTTCTCAGGTGCTGTGGATCCAACAACAAATGCGTGACTACGGTTTGAATTTTCAAACTACACCTATTTTCTTAGATAATAATATTGCCATTTGAATAACTAAAAACCCGGGAAATCACTCTAAAAACAAATATACAAAAATATGGTATCACTTCATTCGTGATTGTTACGAAAAGAAGTTGATTACTTTAGAGAAAATTCAGACTGATAATCAAAAAGTAGATCTTTTTACGAAAGCTTTTGATAAAAACAGGTTTCAATATTTGTTAAAGCTTAATGGTATTAACGAATTTGGCGGTGGGAATACAGAATAGAGTGATCCCGAGATTATAGATTTTGATCTTGAGTAAACCAACATCATAGTCATGTAGTAAATATTTTCTTTTCAAAATTCAAAAATACAAAAAGATGTTTTTGATTTTAGGGGGAGAATTATTTGAGAAAATCCAAAAACGTTAAAAATTTTGAAAACCCAAAAACATTCAAAAATGTTAAAAGCCAAAAATACCGAATAATGCTCCTCAAAAGATATAAGATGAAGTCAGTGAAACGTTTCCTTAAACCATTGAAGTTTTATAGAAAAGAAGGAAATTGCATGGGTGATTGTATCAGTATTGTTTACTTGAAGAAGATAAGAAAGGTTGTAGTAAGAAGAGCTTATGGTATGCAATATTTTGATAGTCATGTGGGACTCAAGACATTGCCATGGATTGATGTGATGAAGTTATGCAAGATGGATTTACTTTATGCACCAAAGAATGGGTTGATTCATTAGATGTGGGATTCCATTGCCAGACAATCTAAAGGAGGTTTTGAGAAGTGGACTCCACAACAACCAACACTTCGAATTTCAAAGACAGAGAGGTTCAGAGAGTACTTGCATTGAATTTTGTCATATTCATCGTGTGCTTTGCCACTATTGAGTAATGTAATGAAGATAAAGAGATATATTGTGTGTTCCACTTTTGTTATGGATTCCACACATAGAATTCAATAGTAGATATTATCATAAGCATTCATTCACATCTATACTACAATCCTACAGGTTCCTACAAGTGGTACCAGAGAAGATTTTAAAGATCAAGACTAAGCAACATCTAAAGGAAAGTTTGTTAGTACATAATATCTATTTCTTAGGTCTTGTATTGTATTAGATAATAGTGTTTAGAATGTATGTAATGTTGGACGTATAAGGTTATACGCTGGATACTTTATACGACGCATAACATGTGCGCCATATATGTTACATGGCGTATAAGTTGTGAGACTTGCCTATATATAGGTATCTTGTCTTTTGCGTTCATAAGGAGAGGTCCAATGAGTACTTGCACTGTATATTGTCATATTCATCTTGTACTTCGCTGTTATTGAGTAATTTATTGAAGATTAAAGAGATATCTTGTGTGTTTCAGTATTGTTATGGATTCGGCACATAGAATTCGATAGTAGATATCATCATAAGCATTCGTTCACGTCTATTCTGCGATCCTACAGCTTCTACATTTACTATTCTACTACAGTAGTATCTACTCCTCCTACACTGGTTGTTACTAGTTCTCCAAGTACATCGGTGGTTACATTGGTGATAACTGTTACATCATATCCACGATTACCATCTATTCCGAGATCCATGTTGCATTCTATTCAGTCTCCATTGTTTCTTCCACAATAAGCTGCTGCTACAGCAAGCTCTACTTTGTCTGTTGGAACATTGCCGAGGCCCATACCAGTGGTGTCTTTCATGCCTTTTAATAGACCATAGGGTCTTATGATTCCTGTACATCCTAGTTTCAACAGATTACCGGTAGAGAATCAACTATATCATATGATGAATTTGATCCATTTATAAGTAAATCAGACACAAGCTGATTGTTTGTTTCAAAATCTATGCGTGTGGATCAGATATAGATGGTGAGAGGACTCTATTTTCTTAAGAAACAAAATGATCAATTCAGATCCCCGGTGGCTGCTCAGGGGGGAGAAGGTTGCGAAGAAAGATGAGTTGATCCTACAGCTTCAATGTAAAGATTACGTGTCAAAGAAGCTGAAGGATCGGGATCACGACAATTATCCTGAAGCGGGAGGTTTTGATCAGCAACTAGGCGCCTGAACATCAGGTCCAGTGTCTGCTAAAAGGGAGTCGAGTGGTAAAGAGTTGGTGGTGTACCATGACCCAACGGAAGTCCAACCCGTCAACAAAGTTAAGTGAAGAGTATTCTATTATTTACATGCACAGGGTTGTGATGAGCATGGTGAACGCACATGACATTGAGGAGCGCGAGTTTGTTGACCATAGTCAAACAAAAGAAAAAAATCATTATATTGCTGAATCTTAATAGGGAAGACGCGGATGAACTGGAGAAAGTGGAGGATGTGGAAGTTGAGGATGTTGATAATATGTAGGTTGATCCAAGTGTTCCATCTAGGAAGACTTGTTAGGATGATGTAGAAATCGAGGATGCTTCGGCCGAGGAACATCCCTATATGTATACACGGTATAATACTTATGAGGGGATTTCGGTTTTCACTACAGAGCATTATCAGAAGGCCCTTGAAAGGTTTTAGAAAGGAGAAAGAGAAAGAGAAGGGTATGAGACTGGAACCAGAACAAAATCAGATTGTTTGTTTCAGTATTATGCAAAGAAGCTGAACAAGTGGATTGAGACATTGGCGTTTTCATAGAAAGAAGATTACTTGTAGTCAAAGGCCAGATTATCAGTTTATCAGATAAACAAGCTTGTTTCTGTGAAGAAGTTAAAGGAAGATATTGCATCGTTGATGTACGAGCTCGAGCTAGAGGTTTTGTTAGGGCACGGATTTTCAGTATCCTCAATAAAGGTTATGTTCAGAGCAGATTCAGGATGCGGTATCCTCCAAGGTAACAGGTATTCTAATTACATTATATAACTAACACGATCTTTGCTACTTTCCATGTTTACCTGGTCAAAGATGGTTGCTTGATCACTCGAAGACTCGCACCTGCTGTTATTAGAACGTGGCCAATAAGGAAATATGCTAATTAACAGATTTAACGGCTAATTGGAATCATTCCAAAGTTTCCTAAATTATAGGCCATATTTTTAGCCTTCTATTTTTTGTATAAATAGAGCTCAAAACCGGATCATAACACACACTCTAGACACACGAGACATACTAGTACTCGCATTCTCTGTAATCATGATCAAGTTTGAGCTCCACCATTGTAATCACCTTTGTTATTAATGAACTGGTGGTGATAGTTTTCACCGCCCGGGGTTTTTTGCTTGTTATCCTAAGGATAGCGAGTTTTTTCCTCGCAACAAATCTTTTTGTTCAAGCACTTTTACTTTCATTTTATACAAGCACATAGTCCCGATTACTAATTTGGTTACAAAATTACCATTGTCAATTTTTGACCAAAACAATTTGGCGCCCACCGTGGGGATATCGGTGCTTCAATTCATTAAATCCGTTTATTTCATTCACCTTCATTCTCTTTACAATGGCCTCACAACTAAAAACCAGTTCAGTCTTTGCTTAGGTGGTCACTGCTGCTTCAACTGTCAACCCTGGACCTCCACCACTGCCTAAGAAAAATACTCAGCCCAGAGGAGAAATTCCACCATTCGCGGGGTCCTCCACACGGATAGACCCGGTTATTTCTAACAATGATATTTTTGCTTTGATGAAACCGGTCAAAACGCACATGGAGCAGTAAAAGAAAACCAACTCAAGGCTATTCAAGGAGATTGAAGGAATCAAGAAGAAACCAGGGCATGAGGCCACCCCAATCATGCCCAGGGTCCTTGATTTTGATTCTCCAGGATCTTCTATCCTTCAGAATCCTGGATCCTTGGGGACACAATCAGCAAGGATTCCACCACAGCAGCAATCAGGATACTGGGGAGCTTTTCCTTCGGTATCCTCGGAGTTACCCGGACCAACGAGGACAGGGTCCGTCAGCATGCAGCCTCGCTCAACCATGCCAGCCGACATATTTTCATCAGAATCCCCTATGATGTCCTCAGAAGTGCATGTTGGAGATGACATCCCTATGCAGGCACCACCTTATCCGGAGGATACTATCAATGGAGGAATTAACCAATCTGGCTCAGGATACCAAAGACCTTACCAGAATCTTGGTAACAGTTTACTTAATCCTAATTTATACACTAACCGTGGATCTGTGCAGGATAAGGGGATATCTCATGAATTAGCCAGGAAGTTACAAAAAATGAAGGACATGATCTCTAGTATCCCCGAGATAATCCGTCCCATAGCTGAACTCCTGGCGGGCAGTCACAAACTTTCCATGTTCACTTGGTCCATATGCGACGTGGAGATCCCCAGGAAATTCCAGACGCCCAACATGAAACTTTATGACGGCACTACGGATCCTGAGGAGCATGTGGCTCAATACAAGGAAAGGATGAAGGTCAACCCTATTCCCGCAGAAATCAAAGAAGCCTGTCTATGTAAAGGGTTTGGTTCAACACTAATAGGGTCGGCCCTTAAATGGTTATTAAGTATTCCTTCAAATACTATCACTTCCTTTGCTCATTTAATTAACTTGTTTATTAATCAGTTTTCTTGTAGTAGATCTTTTGAGAAAATGACAGGTGATTTATATAGAATTGTTCATCATAACAATGAATCCCTAAGGGATTTCATAATCAGATTTAGCAGGGAAGCTTTGGAAATCCCCAACCTCGACATGGCAGCTGCTGTTGAAGCCTTTAAGATAGGACTTAGGAAGGATTCTCTTTTCTATGACGACCTCGTCATGACTCCATGCAAGAATCTTGACGAAGTCAGAAACAGGGCACTAAGTTACATTCGGTTGGAGGATGACAAGAAGGCTCATGGAAACTTGGTTATCCCGAAATACGAGTCTACCAACAGGAAGTCCGACTCTGCACAAAAGTTCTTCAGACCGAAGCCTTATTCCAAGCAGGATAATCCCAAGATAAATGCTGTGGAAGAAGACGAAGACGACGAAGAATATCCTAAAATATCCGAATATTCCTTTAACCTTGACATTGGTGGTGTAATTTGTGCCATGCAGGAATTAGGTGACAAGGCCAGATGGCCTAAGAAGAATGAGAAGCCTGGATCAAACAAAGACAAGTCAAAATGGTGTGCATTCCATGAAGACTTTGGCCATCGCACTGATGATTGTATAGCACTTCGGAAGGAAATAGGATACCTTCTCAGCAAAGAACACCTGAAGGAACTATTTGGATAAAACAAGAACAAAAACAAGGATCCTGTCAAGATACCTGAAAGGGCACCTTCTCCACCACCTGGAGCTAAGGTGGTATCCTTCATCTCGGGAGGATCTGACATCTGCGGAACCTCGTATACAGCGGCTAAGAAATGTTCCAGAGAAACAAAAATGGACAACGGAGAAAGACCTCTCCGTACTTCCACATTGACGACTCAAAGAATCATATCCTTCGATGAGGAATATAGATGTGACCTTATGGATCCCAACCATGATGGTTTGGTAATTACTTTATGTATAGCTAACTGTTTTGTGCGTAGGATACTCGTCGATGGAGGAAGATCTGTGAACATTATCCGGATGGATGCCTTGAAGAAAATGGATATCCCGGAAACAGAAATTATCCCGAAATCCTCGGTCCTTGTAGGATTCAGTGGCAAAACCAAGAACACTTTGGGGGAAATCAAACTTCCAATATATATTGAGGGAACTAACTCCCTACAAAATTTTTGCTTTATTGACTCTTTATCTTGTTGTAATGTGATTTTAGGAGGGCCCTGGATCCACAGCATGAAGGCAGTACCCTCGACCTACCATTAGTGTGTGAAAGTCCCAAGTCCCTGGGGAGTCATCAAAATTGACAGTGATCAGCAAGATGCCAAGGAATGTTATGCTTCATTAATGAAGTGGACTACAAAGGCTACTCAGCATAGCAATTACAGCAACAACCAGGGAAGGTCCTGCAAGCAAGAGAGCAGGATGTAAAGGAAGTATCTTTGGATCCTCAGGATACTGAAGTCAAAGTATTGTTGGGAACAAGTATTCCTGAGGATATTGAGATGGAATTAATATCCTTTCTAAAGAAAAGAGCTTCTACCTTCGCCTGGAAACATGAAGATATGACAGGTATATCTAAATCTATTATCACTCATAAACTTGGTACAGACAAATCTTTCAGCCCAGTACATCGAAAGCGACGGAAGTTTGCTCATGAGAGAAACACTATCATACAAGAAGAGGTGCAGAAGCTGCTTAAAACCAAGATGATAAGAGAAGTCCAATATCCTAAATGGTTGGCCAATCTAGTTGTTGTCCAGAAGAAAAATGGAAAATGGAGAGTGTGTGTGGACTTCATAGACCTGAATAAGGCCTGTCCAAAAGACCCATTATCACTCCCGCACATTGACTCAATGGTGGATGCAATTGCTGGCCACGAGCTGCTAACATTCATGGACGCATACTCAGGATTTCAACAGATTCAAATGGAGCCTTCAGATTAAGAAGACACAGCCTTCATGACTCCCACATGTATATACTGTTATACTGCAATGCCTTTTGGACATAAAAATGCAGGTGCAATATACGAAAGGCTCATCAACATGATGTTCAAAGACCAACTGGGGACACGATGGAAGTCTACATAGATGACATGGTGGTAGAGTCAAAGAAGGTCGAGGATCATCTGAGAGACTTGGCAACAACATTTGATATCCTGGATGAATACAACATGAAGTTGAATCCAGCCAAATGTCACTTTGGGGTCAAATCAGGAAAATTCCTGGGATACATGGTCACTAAAAGAGGGATAGAAGCAAGCCCAGAGTAGATCAAGGCTATCCTGGATATCAAATCACCAAGGAGTGTCAAAGATGTCCAAAGATTAACCGGAAGAATAGTTGCTCTCAACAGATTCATCTCAAGATCTTCAGAGAAGTGTTCTATGATATCATGAGGAAAAATCAAAAGTTCGAATGGGGAGGGAAGCAAGAAAGGGCATTGGTATCCCTGAAGGAATACTTATCCTCAGCACCACTCCTGATGAAGCCAGTTGATGGTGAGCCTTTATCCATGTACTTAGTCGTTTTTGGGAGTGCAATCAGTGCCGTCTTGGTCAAGGATAATGAAGGTCAACAACATCCAATATATTATGTAAGTAAAAGTCTACTAGATGTTGAATCCAGGTATTCTTATCTTGAAAAGTTAATTTTAGCACTTATAATGGCTTCAACTAAACTAAGACATTACTTTGAAACTCATGCTATACATGTAAAGACTAATTATCCTATTAAGGCTGTCTTGACAAAACCAGAAATGTCAGGTAGGATGTCAAAGTGGGCTGTAAAACTTAGTGCATATGATATCCTATATGAGCCAAGAACAACCATCAAATCTCAGGCGCTTGCCGACTTTGTGGCTGATTTTAGCCAAGATATAATTGAAGAAGTTGAAAAAGATGTTCAGCAATTGAAGGTCAAGGAAAGTTGGACCCTACATACTGACGGTGCCTCCAACATAAGAGGAATAGGTCTAGGTATCCTGCTAAAATCGCCACAGGGGGACATAATACCTCTATCTATATCTTGTGAATTTCAGGCTACTAATAATGAGGCTGAATATGAGGCCTTAATAGCTGGTTTGCAATTAGCTAAGGATATGAAGGTCAGGTATCTTCAAGTTTATGTTGATTCTTTGTTATTAGCTAACCATTTCAATGGCTCTTAGCGAAATATTTAGAAATAGTTTAGAAATTAGCTATGTGTTTTGAAACATTTGATATAAACAGGTACCAAGTGAAGAGAACACTGAAGCAGATGCCTTAACAAATTTAGCATCGGCTCTCAAGATACCGAATGATATCAAGATACCCTGTAAGACCCTGAATCCCAGGAATCCTACAGTTGGTATTCACGTCCACAAATTCACAAAAAATTAAAACCAAACGATTCGTTTTATTTAAAACAAGTTCAGAGTAAATAACAGCGGAAAAAGTGTAAGTATTTAAAAATCCTAAATACAGGTACAAGTGTCCAAAAATCAAATATAAATAAAATATCTGTTTTATTTGAAATCCTCGACCAGAAATGCCTTCAACCTCCCAAGTAGCATCCAGCACGTCCAAGCGGTAGCATCCACTTCTTAACCTGAAAGTTAATCTAACATACACACAAAGTCAGCTTGAGCTAAGTGAGTTCAATTTTTCATAAACGACACTCATTAAAAATTTAAATTCCATGAGTATGGAATGTAGGGGAAAATCATGAGTCCATAAAATCATAAACAGCTTTTCTTAACCAAATCATAAGTAAATAAAACATTAAACATCTTTTCACACAGCACGGGCCTCCTCACCCTGGGTCTTCTCCGAGTAATATATTTGACCCAACCGCGGTTTAACAAAACCGTTAAAATCATGCAACACGAGCCTCATCACCCCGGGTCATCCCCAAGTAATATATTCGACTTGGTCACAGTTTAATAAAAAAAATCACGCAACACGAGCCTCCTCACCCCGGGTCATCCCCAAGTAATATATTTGACTCGGTCACAGTTTAATACAACAAAATCACGCAACACGAGCCTCCACACCCCGGGTCATCCCCAAGTAATATATTTGACTCGGTCGAGGTTTAACATACCAAACACATGATACGGGCCTCCTCACCCCGGGTCTTCCCCAAGTAATATATTTGACCCGACCACAGTTTATAGAACGGCGGGCCTGCTCACCCCGGGTCTTTCCCAAGTAATATATTTGACCCAGCCTCGTCATAAACATGCAACACGGGCCTCCTCACCCCGGGCCCTCCCCGAGTAATATATTTGACCCGGTCACAGTTTACCATCACATAGACATTCACATACACACATACAAACATCTAATTCAAACATCCAACCAACAATATCACCACACACAATCCATAAATAATGGATAATCTAGGCATTCAATACTAAGCCTAATAGCAACCTCGAGGCTTAGAGCCCAAGTAAAATGTATAACCTTAAGGGATATATGACCTTAAACGAGTCTAAAATATCCTAAGACATAAAATATAATTTACACATGTCTTCATAAAGGCACAACCACAAACAAGATCATACAATACCAAACCAATAGTTTAAACGAATTAAAATCGGTTAAAATCATAATAAGGTGTGTTTGCTAGCCCAAAACGTAAAAAGATTAAAAAGGGCATCATGAACTCACCTGAATCAATCGAACACCTGCAACGAGCTAGGAAATCCCTAAGTGCACAATCACAAGCAAGGGCCTGTAAATTATACACAACGCGTTACTAAACTAGACCGCAAGAACACACTTGCCTAATGGGCCGCTCAAGCCCAACACTTTGGCCCAAGGCCCAACACTTTGGCCCAAGACCCAACAACTTGGCCCAAGGCCCAACCCATACCTAATTACTTTACCTCAGCCCCTAAAACCTTTCAACTAACCAAATCCACCAGTTAAGCCTAAAACGAACTTATAGATTAATAACGAGTAAAACGTGTAGATTTTAGCATGCGAAGATGCATTTAATTACATAGGATAACCTTTGAAATAAATTATTAAATTTTTACCAGACTTTAATAAATCAATTAGGTTTATAACAATATTTTTATTATATTTTTCTATTGGACACAAAAATTATAAAAATTCCTCCAACACAGCAAGGTACATGCAGCTATTTCAGTGCACAACAAAATGGTTTTATTTTTATAAAATTCATTACCGAATTAAATTAAACGATTCCAATTTGGTTTGGTTCCTAACTCAAAATATTAACTTCCAGAAGTGGAACCAACCAATTTGGACCTGTCGAAAAAAGGTTATGGCGTCGGGAAGACAGACCATAATCCGTCATCCGACATCAGTTTTATGATCTTATAAAATCATAAAAAGTATTCAAATCAAAAAATCATGATCTTATAAAATCATAAAAAGTATTCAAATCTCGTCCAAAACTTACGTATTATACCTTTCTGGAAACTAGACTTAAAGTAGAACATCATAGAAACAAGAATCGATCAAAAAAATAAACTTTCATCGAGTTACAGACCGAGCAATAAACGAGTACGAATTTGTCAGAAATTGTTATAATCAAAACTCAACCCTAACATGTTCAACAAAGGGTTTAATGGTGAAAAAGAGTTATACTAAGATAGAACCGACCTGGAATTGAAGTTTGGATGGCCCGAAACAGGCTGGTCTTGCAAGGAAATAGAGAAGAGAGGGGGAGGGGGGCGCCGATCGGTGATGGGTTAGGGGTTTAGGGTTTTATTTTTTTTGTATATTAATATAATAATAATACATCCTAGCCCCTCCACTTTACTAAAGATCGAATTTGTAAGAAAAGTTAAGTGAGAAACGTTTACGAGGGTTGCAAGGAGCTCCCGGGAGAATGCCGGGTCAAGCCCGAAAGGTGTACATAACACTACAAGATTAAACCTTTTGTTGGAAATTAACGGGCGTTACATACCCATCATTCATATCTTGACTCCAGCAACAAAGGAAAACTATGAAATCATGGAGACTTCAGAAACGGAAAATGATCCAGTATCCTGGACCCGTCCCATAATACGGTATCTTCAAGATACTGGAAAATAATCCAGTATCCTTGAGAACATACCTTAAATAATGTGTTGTATAGAAAATCACTTGCAGGTCCATACTTGAGATGCTTGGAATATCAAGAAGCACAAGAAGTTCTCAAGGATATACATGAAGGTGATTGTGGAAACCACACTAGGGGCAGGGCCTTAGCATCCAAGATACTTAGGACAGGATACTTGTAGCCAACAATGAAAAGAGATGCAATGGATTTCTCCAAGAAGTGTGATACTTGCCAAAGACATAGCAACATATTACATCAACCAGCTGAACCATTATATCCTATCATCTCCCCATGGCCATTTATGAAGTGGGGAATGGATATTGTGGGAAAGCTGCCCAAGGCTCCTGGTGGAAAAGTCTTTATGCTAGCCATGACGGATTACTTCTCCTAGTGGATCGAAGTAGAGGCATTCGTTCAAATAAAAAAAAAGGATGTGATCTCATTCATCAAACACAACATCTTAACAAGATTCGGAATCCCAGTAGAGATTGTTTGTGACAATGGATCACAATTCATCGGAAAAAGAACAACCAACTTCTGTGAAAGTTGGGAATCAAGATGGTGACCTCAACTCCAGTACATTCTCAATCTAATGGTCAAGCAGAATCCAGTAACAAGATCATCATCAAAAATCTGAAGAAGAAATTGGGATCCAAGAAAGGGAAATGGGCTGAAGAACTACCATTTGTTCTATGGGCCGATAGGACCACCTCGAAAAATGCAACGGGACAAACACCTTTCTCTCTGGTGTTTGGGGCCGAAGCCATTATTACTACAGAAATGGTTATTTTCCACAGCAAGAACAAGCATCCAAGATACTGAGACCGATAACCAAAGCCTCACTGAAGACTTGGATACCATTGATGAACTCAGAGATCTCGCCAAGGTCAGAATGGCGGCATACCAGCAAAGAATAGCCAAGCCCTACAACAAAAATATCAGAATTCGAAGATTCCAAGTAGGAGATATGGTACTAAGAAAAGCGTTTCAGAATACCACTAACTCAACAGAGGGAAAGCTAGCTCCTAAATGGGAAGGCCCTTACTTGATTGAAGCCGAAGCCGGAAAAGGGGCCTACAGGCTAATCACTATTGAAGGTATTCCTATACCAAGAGCTTGGAATGCTATCCACCTCAAGGCGTATTTCTGTTAGTACACTTAATTGGTATGTTGGTATCCTCAGGATAAAGGTATGTTCCCTCATCTATTTTTACATTCCTTGAACTTTATTATCTCCAAATCAAGTTTACTGACTTAAGCATCGGAGTGGTGTTAGCCAGGCTAACACCCATCCCTCATCAAGAGCTTAGTGTTTTGCAGTTATCCTAAGGATATGTTATCTCGACAACAGTCAGAGGCTGATCACCTCCCAAACGAATATGATATCCCTGATATCCCTCAAGGTTTAAAGGTCTTCACCTTCCAACGAACTCCAGGGGCGCACGAATATGATATCCCAAATATCTCAAACGGTTTAAAGGTCTTCACCTTTCTAACGATGCCTGGAGCGCACGATGATTCGGGTATAGTTCGAGGCAGGCTGACTAGACCAGCTGACAATACGTCTGTTGTTGGCTATATACCGAATCCTTAAGATAAGTGGCAGACTTGTCACACAAACGGTTTATTACATTTTCATGTTATCTAAGGTTTATAACAGTTTCGTGTTATCTAAAGTTTTGGCGTATTCATGCCTATACGTTTGGGACCTTCCCTAGTTTTATCTCAAACTTAGACATTTTCATGTCTCTTAAATAAAGGCTTAGTCGCCAGTAAAAAGGCTTTATCGCCAGTTAATGGGCCTTGTCGCCAGAATTGTCTAACTTTGTTTCGACAGATTGCTAAGAAGGTTACTAAATTGTTTTTAACTTAACAAAATCCCAGAATCTTGATACTTAAAAAGATCAACGATTGGGGACATCACATGTAAGCCCATTAGATTTATGAATGATCTCCACAGAGGTACTCTTCACACTTAGTTTTATTACACAATTTTTATTTCAAGGTATGATCTTTTGGTTTGGTTGTGATAACTCGCACGAGGCGTAAGGATACATTATCCTTAAGATATTTTTATCAGTTCCTGATAATCCTTTTGATTGTGTTTTAGAACCATGTTTTCAGGATATATTTAAGAAAATTAAAGACATATAATCTTCAAACTAAAAATTACAAGTTATTGAACACTATACTTAAAGTCAAAAGATTATATTATTACTAATCATAAAGTGCAGGAAACTAGAAAGGCAATACCCGGGTTTCATCTTGACAAACCAAGATCCCTCCACCCAAGTACTGCCAGATGTTCAAAAGTTAAGATTACATAGGCTTCGTCTTGGAAAGTCAAGATCCCTCCACCCATGTATCCTAATATCCTAAGCATACTATTGTTCAAGACAAGAGAAAGGATATTGTTCATCAACCATCACAAACCAACATTGAACCACAAACACAAACATAAAAATTGGGCTCAGGCTTTTTCTTTACCGCTATCATCGCCCAATTGCACCTCGTCACCAACCGTCTCCACCGCTCCCTTGGTTGCCTCATCCACTGCCTCCTCCGTAGTCTTCACCGCGCCACTGGGACCAGCATTCTCCGTATCCTCACCAATGAGCTCAGCCAAAACCGTCTCCCAAGCAGCCACATCCCAGAAAGAGGTATCAACACCGGCATCTTTTGCCTCCCTGGCCATCTTAAGCCGAGACTGGAAGATGGAAATAGCCGCAGACCTCTTCGCACCCTCAATAACCTCTTGGATCTGTGCCAGACGATCCGCTTCTTGGTGGACGAGTTCCTTCTTGGCCATTGAGAGTTCCTGCTTCAACTCCTCAATTTCCTTGGTCTGAATGTCAATAAGATTGGTTTTGACAGTTGCAATCTTTAGCATCTCGGCTACACGAGTGTTGGAATCAAGAAGCTCATAATGAAGATCATTAAAGCAGGAGGATAGCTGTTCCAAACCCTGTCCAAAACAAACTTTCCTCAACATATAATATTTTGAGAATATAAGGATACTGGCAGAAGGTATACCTTGTTAAACTCTAGATTGCAGGTCGGAGAAGAATCAGATACTTCCTGGGTTTTTCTCTTTTTGGAAACCTTGGCGCGACTACTCTCAGGTTTTGGTAAGGAGGCAGGGGCAACTTCTTTTTTCTTGGTACTACGAGTAGAGACCATGCTGTCAATGTCATCCAAAGCAAAGGCTGAAACAAACTTACCTACAAGTGTACAGGTCAGTATCTCTAATCCTTAAAATATTTATTCTAACATTTCAATATTCCTTACCAGACATAACGGAGCTCACGGACGGAGATCATTCCTGGAGACCAGACTGAAAAAGAAACGTTATTTCTTCCTCGCCTATGAGGTAGAAAGAATTTAGTTTGTTCTCAGTTTCTTTGCAAGGAGGAGCGATTTCGAAGAACTTCAAGGCTGCGATAAGATAAGATAAGAATATGTCAGTCACAAGAATAACAACATATAGTCTCAAGACAACGTATCCTACTTTTAGTCACTCAAAGGTGTGGGAGGTTTTTAGGATTCGGAAGCGAGTCTCTCCTAACAAAAAAGAATTGCTTCTTCCATTAGTCGTTGTTTTGGGTGTTCTTCAAAACTAATGGGGTTCGGCCAGATTTGGTTTTGAGAAGGTATCTTAAGGATCCGTGACTACGAAGATCATAGACGGAGGCAAGCTCAGAAAGGGTGAGATCCAAAGCACGATCGGCGATTAGTCTCTCCAAGACAAACAAAGTCCTCCAAACCATCAGCATGGTTTAGATAAAACTAAGCCCAGTTCGGGTAAAAATCTCTGTGGTAAGGGTCGGAAAAGGGTAAGTAAAGCCAATCTTGAATGGCAAAAACGGAAAACAAATCCAGGTCTTAGAGACAAGATCAGATAAGACAGCTGGATCGAAGGAGCGGAAAAAGTTCCCGGAGGGAAGCAGCCTCGGGATCGTAAACACTCAATATCATTATTGTTGAACGTACATATCTCGTTCACAGGATTGGCAAGAAGATTTTGGGTAACAAAATCCTCAATACTAGAATCATGAAGCTTCGGACTCATGATTGCACGAAGATAAGGAAAAGAAGGAAGAAAGAAGTTACCTGAAGATGAAGATGAGATAAATTTTAATCATCTGGATAGTTATAGGGATTACCTGGGTTTGGCGAGTAGTTAAAACGGCTGACGCGTGTATTAAATATCCACCGCACGAAATTTGAAATTCAAAATTCAAAAATTTTACAGGTGTAACCCTTATCCACAACTGTTAAAATTTGGGGACAATTGTTAGGGCACAGATTTTCAGTATCCTCAGCAAAGGTTATGTTCAGAGCAGATTCAGGATGCGGTATCCTCCAAGGTAACAGGTATCCTAATTACATTATATAACTAACACGATCTTTGCTATTTTCCATGTTTACCAGGTCAAAGACGGTTGCTTAATCACCCGAAGACTCGCACCTGCTGTTATTAGAACGTGGCCAAAAAGGAAATATGCTGATTAATAGATTTAACGGCTAATTGGAATCATTCCAAAGTTTCCTAAATTATAGGCCATATTGTTAGCCTTCTATTTTTTGTATAAATAGAGCTTAAAACCGGATCATAACACACACTCTAGACACACGAGACTTACTAGTACTCGCATTCTCTTTAATCACGATCACGTTTGAGCTCCACCATTGTAATCACCTTTGTTATTAATGAACCGGTGGTGATAGTTTTCACCGCCCGGGGTTTTTTGTGTGTTATCCTAAGGATAACGGGTTTTTTCCTCGCAACAAATCTTTGTATTCAAGCACTTTTACTTTCATTTTATACAAGCACCTAGTCCCGATAACTAATTTGGTTACGAAATTACCATTGTCAATTTTTAACCAAAACAGGTTTGTAATGTCAAATGGGAGAACGGGATTCGGTATTTCAAAAAATTTACTAATATTCTCTCATTTTCGCGATGGGATGTTCGTATTTGGCGTTTAGACCTTTCATGAATCGTGGGAATAATCATCTTATAGATTGGTTCTATTTTCATTAGTCCACGGGGTCAATTACAGTTTCATATGTTTTAAGTCCTAGGTGCCTACACGAAAGTATGTTGATGAGATTGATCCTTGTGCTGGGTTGAGAAAGTTGGTTCAGAAGGTGAAGCCGCCACACGCATTGAAGAAAGTTACATTAAAGATTTTACCACATAATTTTTATAAAACTTAAATAGGTGATAGAACTAGCGAGCCGTGATTGTACCTAGAACAGAAAGTAAGTTAGAGTTTATTAGGATTTTGGATCCGATGTGTTTGATCAACTTGTGTGAGTTTAACAACGATATGTTATTCAACAATCAGATCAAATGGGCGCATACTAAAGATAATGAGCTGGATAGGCAATTCCAACGAGTTGTTCTTGTTTGTCATGCTTTCGGATTCATAGTTGTGCCGACTGGAAGATCAATCGCTTCAGAATGTGAAGAATGACAAAGCTCGAGACGAGAGGGAGTTTGTTGATACAATTCTCGTTCTTTTTTATCAAGTTTTGTAAATAATTTAAAGTACATTCGCTATGAATGTATAGCCAATGAACTATTTTGGTGCCTCATTCAGAAGGGGATGCTAATAAATGATAAGGATAACGCATAATTTTATTGGCTAGGGGAATGCCTAGCGAATGGCCTGGCGAATGTGGCTCATTTACTGTGCTTGAATAGGGAATGAGACATCTTCTCCTATATAAACCCTTGTACCAATTTCATAATCAATAGTTCCAAATTATTATTGAAATCCTCTCGTTACATTGTCCAAATTTCCTCTCAACACACATACTCAACCATAGTGATACCTAATCAGTTAACAATCATTCATATCACTAGACTAGGTCAAACAGTATCAAATCATGATGTTCATTCATATGGTTTCTCAAAAATGATTAACCGAGCAATTGAACTTCTGAAAAAGTTTTTAAACCATTTAAACCAAGAAAGTAGATTAACCTTGTTTTGTTAAATGCCTTGGGAAAAATGTCAACTTTCTGAAAATGAGTATGGATTTTTTATAAAGAAATTAACTTCTTTTCAAAACAATCCTTTATAATGTGATACTGAATTTCAATATGCTTAGTCTTAGAGTGATGAACATGATTTTTAGTAATATAGATAGCAGAAGAATTGTCAATATGGATGGGAGTAGTAAGAAACTTCAAACCACAATCCCACAAATGTTGCTGGATCCACCAAACCTATGAACAACAACTCGAGCTTGCCACATATTCAGCTTCGGCGGTTGAAGTAGACACCATTGTCTCCTTCTTACATTGCCAAGAAACAAGGCGATTTCTTAAGAATTAACATCCCACTGTTGTAGACTTGAAATTAATCTTGCATCCTCCATATTCCAAATCTGTATAAACAGTTTGCTTAAAACTATCTTCCTTAAGGTACCAAAACTCGATGTCAGGATTGTCCCTCAGATAGTGAAATATTCTCTTAACCACCATAATACGAGTCACTTGTGGACTCGATTGAAACATGGCACACAAACAAATGGCAAACATAATATCAAGTCTAGAAGCAGTTAGATACATCAACGAACCGATCATCACACGATAGATGGTTGGATCTACGGTATCATCCAATTCATCAGGCAATAAATTGTGACCCACATGGAGAGGAGTTGAAGGTTTTTATAGAAGTAATCTTGAATTGGCTCATGACGTCATTCACAGATTTCCTCTAGTGAATAAAAATTCCCAAACCAGTCTAGTGAACCTATAACCCCAAAAAGAAACTCATTTCTACCATTGAGCTCATCTCGAATTTCGTTTGCATCGTCTTCTTAAACTCCTTACACAAGCTATCGTTCGGGGAGCCAAAAATGATATCATCCACATATATCTATACAAGGAGAAGATCATCTTTCATAGTCTTGTAGAAAAGGGTACAATAACAGTCCCTTATTTGAATCCGCTATTGATGTTGTCTAATAACCCTATAATAATGACCCTCACAACTAAGATTTAATATTAAAACGAAAATCCTAAAACCACACGCAACCGGCAAGTATACCGATCGCAAGTAGTATAGACCTAGGAAGTCCGAGTATCGAACACGTGGACACGTAAGACGCTAACGATCACTAACCCTAGACAAGACCTACCTTATAATAATATTATATTGATTTTTGAATTCATTTAACTTAACTGAACTAACTAGCATGACTGACAAAACTTACTAAAAATAGAAAAACTTAATGACAAACTACTGTGTTAACTTTGGATGGAGAAAAACGTCTACCTAGGTCTGAATCAAACTGTAGGCCTAACAAGCTAATGGATTGAATGATATCAATACACCGGTCCCTAAAGATTACATGACTAAGGATCGCTCAGGCTCACTGGATTACCTCTCGGTCTCACTCAACAAGCCTAAACTACTCAAAATCGGCTAAAACGACTAAACCGGGAAACAATTGCTAACGTGTTCTAATGCTAGATCACCTCTCGGTCTCACCAACACTCGACCCTAATGGCAATGAATACTACACAACCAAGGATAGAGTAACAATTCAACTTAAACCAAAATAGATCAACTAGTCGCTCAAAACACCTAAACCTGACAAGAAACGAACTCGCTCTCGGGCAATCCTTATTCTAGCATGCAAAGGTAATGAGACGACCCTACTTCTTATCACCTCTCGGTCTCAAAGAAGGTGTCTAACCACTGTACTTAATCCATTAAATCACGCAACCAAACCCTACGGTGGTACCTACCGCAAACAAACCCTAAACACAAAGTCTAGAATCAAACAATGCACCATCAATCAATACAAAACTAATCAACCAACACACGGGGTTTATGCAATTAATCACCAAAATTTCCAGCCCTTAAACACAACCTATTTCAAGTCTAAATCAAACTTTACAATAGCAATTAAGGTCTATCAATCAAACAATCCATAAAACCTATCAAAACCTAACAATTAACATCATCCCTAGGTAGAACTAACAAGATTAGCCTCTCATACTTTTTGGACAGCCATGAACATTTAATAAACACATCATTAAACTCATACCAATCATCTTAACAAACATCCAATGATCAACAATAATCAATAACAAATCAATCTTTTAAGTAATTGTAAAACTAGTTAACAATTAAACAAGAAAATCAAAGTTGATGAACAATGAAATTATTGAAAGGATATGGCTGTTCTGGGTTGCTCCTTGGCTTTAAAACTTGTCGGTGAACGATCCCGACACTTGGTTCTTGCTTTTTCTTCCTTCCCTAGCCGTCACACGATCAAACCCTAGCCGAACAACACTTTTTCTTTTTCCCTGCTGTCTGGCCGATCGCAGGCCACCACCCAAGTTAGGGTTTTTTTTCTTTTTTATAATATAATATAATAGTAGGCTTGGGCTTTTCCATGATGTAACGGACCGGGCCTTGAGTTTTTACTTGAAAACGTATGCGTAAAAGGCTCGTAAACTACTCCAAAAGCTCGGTTTCTCTTCCTTGTAACCCAAAACCTATATGATTATTAAATATATGTAAAACCTATCTAAAACAAGTAAAAACACATAAAATGTAATACAAAAACGTAGATAAAAGGTGCGGAAAATACGAGTGTTTTACAACACATCAGCTATCCATAACATGGTTAGCTAACGCACTACAATAGGCTCTCGGTGCTTGGTGAAGACCATAAATAGCCTTGTTTAAACGGTAAACACGCTTGGGATAATCAGGATCTTCAAAACCAGGAGGTACATTCACATACACCTCTTCATATATTTCCCCGTTCAAAAATGCACTCTTCACATCCATTTTATACACTTTGAAATTATTGAAAGTTGCATAGGCCAAGAAGATTCGTATAGCCTCAAGTTTTGCAAATGGAGTATGTACTTTGTTGTAATCAATGCCTTCACGCTGATTAAATCCTTGGACTATCATTCTTGCTATATTCCGAACGATAACCCAAAGATCAAACTTTTTTCACTTAAATACCCACTTTTTCGGTATAGCCTTTTTCATCTGATTCGGTTTGTCAATAAGATCCCAAACAACAAGACAACGAATTGCTGTAGTTCATCTTGCATTGCCTCTACCTAAGATGGTTCTTGAAGTGCCATAGACACATTTGTAGGCTAGATTTGGGATAGAAGGAAAGTATATTAGGAAATGCTTTGAATTCCCGAGGCATTGATGTTGGCATAAACACAAAGAAACGGATATTCAACCACATTTCCTACTTGATGAAGAGTTCTTACTCCCTCATTCAAATCACCAATAATTTTTTCCTGAGGATGATAAGAATGAATTCAAAAGGTGAGATTCTCAGGAGATAGAACCATTAACGTGCAAATTGGTGATGCTTACATAAGCCGCTCTATCATTCAAAGATTGGGAAGATTCTCCTGAATGTATGAGTTTCTACCAATGGTTCTGAGGGAGAATTTCTTGGTCTCGGTCTGCCCAATACACATATTATTATTGATGTGGCTAGTACATTATGATACAAGTCGGGTTATACCCAATAACAAGCTAGACAAACACCAATTATATTTGTTTATATATGATATGATCATAAGTAAATAAATATTAACACTTGTGTTATTTAGAAAGGGTTTCTAAATACAATGTACTTGTGAAATAAATAAATCATATGGATGATTTATACCTTGAGAGAAAGCATTCCATAGTGTTATTTAAGATGGTTAAGTAACAATATGTGAATAATGTCATCTAGCATGTTGCCCATATTGTGTTATTTTATAACACAATGTAACATATTAAAGGAAAGTTATAAAACAAATAATAAGAATAATAATAACAAAGATGGAAGGGGGCCGCCCCCCCTTTTTCTCCTTCTTGGGTTATTTTATATTATTATTATTCCTTCGTGGGTGCACGCAATGTTTTTGATTGGTCAAGTGTGAGGTGCCAATTTTGAAAGACTACCATTCTCTCTTTCTCTCATAGGTTTTTACAAGTAACAAAGATTTTCCTCTCCTCCCTTTTCTCTCCATAATTTTTGGCCAAGAGGAACCAAAAGGAAGGCAGAAAATCTTCACGTAAATCCTAGCTACTCAAGGTGTGTTGTCGGGAGCTTGGGGTATGCAAGCTTGAGGGACTACTATTTGAAGTTCTTGCCTTCCAACCATCCTCTCCTTCATCTGGGTTTTACTACTTGAAAGGTAGTCTTTATATGCTTGTGTTTGATAGCATGTATTTTGTATAGGTTTGGGTTTTGCATGTATAAAATTGGTTTTATACACTATAAACTAACAAGATTTAAAACTAATTTTCGCTGCGTTTTTCATAAAATTGGTGTTTTATGACTTTGATAATCTTGTTAAAAGCCAACAATGGCATCAAGAGCCGCTTATACGGATGCATGCTTTATTATACCCAAAAATTTTTGGGTTTATGGTGGGGTTTACCATTTGGCCGAAAATTGTAGGGGTTTTGGTTACCCTTTGGGTTTTCAAAATTATACTTTACATGCATGTGGAAATCTTGATAAATTAAGTCATTTGGATGATTGTTTATTTTGTTTTGACAAAAACCAGAAACTTTCGGTTTGGTGTTGATTTGGCCGAAAGTTTTAGGGTCAAAGTGGATGTGTATTGCATATATGGATGTGTATTGGATGTTCATAACGTAGCCATGGCCTTGTGTTTGGTTGAATGTTTGTGTTGTGTTATTTGTTCATTCGATATGGTTGTAATATTTTATTTGGGTTGTGTAATCTATTTATTTATTTCATTTGGTTTGTAATAATAAGTAGATTAGACGCATTTCTTTTACTAGAAAAATGTATTAGGATATATTTTTGTAAAAGAAGATGCAAGGAAGGAAGCCCAAATAAAGTGGATGGAGACCACAACACGGGGGTGAACACTTGGAGCATTTGGATGCGGGATCAAGTGGGAGTTCACCGACACAAACATATGTCCTTTTGGGTCCCTTAGGAGAGACCTTTTGGCACACTTGTCTTCGGTCAACATGTGTAGTCAACATTAGGAGGCTACGGTTATGAACTTGTGGCTGTATACGTTTTGTGCTTGCATGGTTGATTTACTTTTGTTTGTGTTATTGCAATGTGGTTTGCTAACAAATTAAAGTCGACAACTAGCATAAAATTGGTTCCTTAGAAATCGTTATGTAATAAAAATTGGTTTTATTAAAGTCTAATGATTTCATAATGAAAGGGGTTTTATTAATAGGAATTTTGAAAATGGGTTTTTCAAAGTACCATAAAAGGTTTTTAATGAAAGTACCATACATTTAAATGCATGCAAATGGAAGGTACATAAAAGGTTTTCTAATCTAGAATTTAGAAAACGAAAATCCATTTTATAAAATAACGAACACCATCCTTTTAAACAACACTTGAATCACTTGGGAACTCGATATGGGATAAAGGTCACCTAACCATGTTGGAGGAAACTTGTGAGTTTGAGGTGGGTTTGCCATATTTGTGGGATAAAGGTCACCTAACCACTTGTATGTGTAAACTCACATGTGTGTATAAGTAGGACGACTTACATTGGAAACCAAGTGAATAGGGTCACCGAAGCATGGCAATGGTGTTGATGGGATTAAACATGCCAACTAAACATAAGATGTTTAACCGATTCCATAAAACTGGAAGTTGCAAAGGGTTGCAATCATCAAACGTTGACTACCTTGTTAATTTAAATAGTAGGATAAAGGTCACCTAACTACTATTTGAAGGTAACGTTGGGTTCTAGATTTTAATCATTAATTGTCTAGGTGACATAAAGGGTATTAACAATAAAATTAATTATTGATATCAAAAATACTAAAATTGAGCTTTGTTATATTTCTAGATGGCCGCAATCAACAATCCACCTGACGTTATTATCCCACCCGTTAACAACCTATCACTAAGGTCTATTCTCGATAAGGATCGTCTATACTATAACAACTTTATGAATTGGTATCGAAACTTGAGAATCGTTCTCAAGCTAGAAAAGAAATACTACATAATAGAAGAGCCTATTTCGTATGAACCTAGCGTTGACGATGTCCAAGACCATAACGATTGGGTTAAGAACACTGAGGATTCGGTGCAAGTTTCTTGCCTCATGTTAAGAACTATGATTCCCGAGATTCAAAAGGATTTTGAACTTCATGGGGCATACGACATGATCACCCAACTTAAGGAAATGTTCCTTACACAAGCTAGGGTGGAACGCTTCGAAACAGTTCGAGCGCTTCATGCATGTCGTATGGAAGAAACCCAATCCGTTTCCTCATATGTGCTTAAGATGAAAAGCCACATTGATCGTCTCGAGTGCCTTAGTTGTCCCGTCTCAAAGGAGTTAGCCATGGATTTGATCCTAAATGGGCTAACCAAGAAATTTGAGACCTTTATAATGAACTACAATATGAATGGTTGGGACAAAAGCATTGGTGAGCTTCACGCAATGCTCAAGACGGCCGAGACGGGAATGGGTAAGAAGGTTTTACCCGTTCTCACGATCAATGAGGTGGAAATTGCAAGAGGCATCACCCGAAACCTAAGGCAAAGGTTGCCAATGGTAAGGGACAAGTCAAGTGCAAGTTCAAGGGAAAGCCAAAAGTAGAACCACCCAAACCAAAGAAGCTAAAGGTTAGTGCAGAGGATCCATGCCTTGGATGTAGGGAGATTGGCCATTGGATGAGGAATTGTCCAACCCGTCTCAAAGAGTTGAAAGCTAAGACGGATGTGGGGAAAACCTAGGGTACAACTTTCATGATTCATGTTAATCTTAATATTATTTCCTCTAACACATGGGTAGTGGATACCGGATGTGGAACTCATATTTGCAATTTATTGAAGGGGTTCAAAGGAAATGAAGGATTTAAGAAAGGAGATATTAGTCTCTTCATGGGTAACGAAGCAAAGGTTGTTGTCGAAGCCCGAGGAGACTACACATTGAAGCTTCTAAATGTTTGAAGTTATTTTGAAAGATGTTTTGCATGCTCCTAATTTGACTAGGAACATTATCTCTGTTTCTTTGTTATGACAATATGGGTTTGATTTTAAATTTGTTGACAATGGTATTTGTGTTTTCATGAATGATGTCTTTTATTTTAAAGCAATGCCGTCTAATGGCATTTATGAATTAGTTCATGATAACACATCCTTTGATAACATGTTGTACCAATCAAGCACCAAGAAACTCAAAATGGATTTGAGTAAGACTTATCTTTGGCATTATTGCCTTGGTCACATAACAAAGACTGCATACATATACTTCAAAAGAATGGTCTTTTGGAATCAAGTGAAGATAATTCATTTGATAAGTGTGAGTCTTGTATGTTAGGATAGATGACCGAGGACCCCTTTAGTGGACAAACGAAAGGGCAAAAGACTTATTAGGTATCATAAATTCGGATGTATGTGGTCCTTTTAAGGCAATGACAAGAAATGGTGAAAGATACTTCATTACCTTTATCGATGATTATAGTCGTTATGGATATGTGTACTTGTTAAGACACAAAGATGAAGCTTTTGAAATGTTCAAAATCTTCCAAAATGTAGTACAATATCAACTCAATAAAACCATCAAAGTACTTCGTTCGGATAGAGGAGGTGGATACCTAAGTGATGCTTTCCAAGATCATCTTAGGATATGTGGGATCATCTCACAACTTACTCCACCCGGAATACCACAACACAATGGTGTGTCCGAAAGGAGGAATCGCGCTCTATTGGATATGGTTCGATCTATGATGGCTAAAAGCACATTGCCTCTATCATTTTGTGGTTTCTCTTTGGTCTCCGCGGCCAGTATTCTAAATATCGCCCCAACCAAGAAAGTGGACAAGACACCTTTTGAAATATGGAATGGAAGGGCTCCATCGTTATCATATTTAAAGGTATGGGGTTGTGAGGCTTATGTCAAGAACAACACCCAAAACAAACTAGAAAGTAGGTCCACTAAGTGTATCTTTGTAGCATATCCCAAGGACTCCTTGGGATATTATTTATACAACCCAACCGAGCAAAAAGTGTTCGTTGCTCGAAAGGCCGAATTTTCTTGGAAACTAAGTTCCTTTCGGAAGGTACTAGTAGAACGGTGGAACTCGAGGAGGATCGAGAACCAAAAGCCAATACACGTGTGGTTGATACTAGCAATCAACTAGAGGTTGTTGAGAATGATCAAGTGGTTGATCAAGACACACAAAACGTTCGCAAGTCCGGTAGGATTAGTCATCCACCCGAAAGATATGGATTTTTCATGGATGGATGCTATGTGGTAGCTTCGGATGAACACACCACATACCGTGAGGCAATGTCACAATCCGATTGTGACAAATGGCTTGAAGCCATGAACGTTTGTAGGTTTCCTGGACGGATCACACGAGATATCCCGATATACACAGGTGCGGAATCCCTGTGTAGATCGTTACGGACGTAGAATATAATCACACAAACACACGTACACACAATACGAACAAAACTCACGTTATATTGATAACTCGAACCGTGTTACTTACAGCCTCTCGACCTCACGTCACTCGACTCAATGAATTACACGTAAATAACCAAAACGATCAACAACTGATTAACCAGTAAACAGTAAACAGAAAACAATATAAATACACGACAACTTCGCCTCAGGCGAAGTTGTCTATAACTTCGCTCGTTCAACAAGTTCGCCTAGGCGAACTTGTCAACAACTTCGCTTGGTTAACAAGTTCGCCTAAGCGAACTTGTCAACAACTTCGCTTTAACACAAACAATTACATAAACAATATTACAGACTCGATTACAGACATTAGACATATGAACTACTGACATCTATGCACCAACAGACTCCCCCTTGGCAGTAGCTTCATATCTTGATCTTTCAGCTCTTGTCTCGTAATCCTGTATCTTCACGCGTGCACTCCTTCTCTAACACATACTGTCACAACTCGTTGATACTTTCTTGCTTCATCCTTCCAAGCTGGAATATTAAAGATCTTTTTCTCGTTGAGCATCTTCAGATCAGCTTGCGACAAGTTTACAAGATGCATCGGGTCGTAAACTCTAAGGATCTCTTGTTCATCCTCATCTTCCATCACAGCTTCAGCAGTCTGGCAATCAACGTACCACCATTTTAGATTCTTCAACACATCTTGAGGCATATTCTTCATCGGAACCTCCTTGATGCATCGGATCGGCTTGTACTTCATCACCATCCATGGCTTGCCATCTGCTCTCAATCCCCTCTCTGTATCCTCCACAAGCTTTCCCTTTTATGGCTTTAATAGTTCAAACTTCTTTTCTTTTATGCTTTCTTTCCACACAATCTTCTCAATCATTCTCGCCATATTGTTGTCACTTCTGTTTATCAGGCCCAACCTGGCCAAATCTTTCACCTCGCATTCCGGCAACGTATTGAGAGATCTCAACATTCTTTTGAAGTATTGAATGCCATCATAACGCTTCACCACAAACAACTTGATCTGTTCATCATAAATCCAACAGATGATTCCCTTTTTCGACTCAGCATAGCCTTTGATGTTATAACTTTTCTTGAACATGGCTGGAACAGCAGGCTTCTTGGTCTTAATAAACCAATGAGCACAGCCTTTCTTCCACCTAGGCTGCTCCTCCCACTCAGTCTCATCCATCTCAGCACTCACGTCGGCTTTCTCAACCTCAGGGATCTCGTGTTCAACGTTTTCTTCTACTATCTCCCCCTCTTCTATTCCATCTTCAATCACAATCTGCTCACCGATCTTCTCAATCATATCACTCGGCAGCACATCTTCATCGAATAACACCTCATCACTGAACATGTCATCGTCAAGCTCTTTCAACGCATCAATAACGTCATCCTCAACTAACACCACATCATCACCAGAACCACCAGCCACGTCAGTAGACTCCCCCTCAGCTGTGGAAGTACCAAGAGCTTCAGAAGTTCTTGGCAACTCACCACCTGCATCTTTCGATGCATTGGGATCATCGTCTCGGTCATTCCTCTTCTTCGTTCTGAGCTCGTCGCCTTTACAGCTCATCTCCCCTGAGATGCCAAGAACTCCTTCAAGGCATCTATAACTTTCCCATGCTTAACCAGGAGGGATGCCTGTAGTTGATTTGCTTCCACTAGGCTTTGAATAGTCTTCGACTGCCCTGCCACGATCCGCTCTAGTGAAGCTATTCTTTCTGAATCTGAAGTAGGCGAAGGCGAGACACCAGAAGCAGGCGTAACTGCAGGTGGTATCATACCTGATAACCCTGCAGTAGTAACGACCGTTGACTCCACAAAACGAGCAGCTACCACCGATTGAGTAAGCGTTGGAGGTGGTAGTGACACGATCTCCGGAGTCGACGTCTGGATGGTAGTGATGGATGGAGTGCCAGCCGTTGATGTAGCCACCATGGGAACATCCGCAGCGCTTGTACTTGTCACCTGTACAGATGAAGGAACAATGGACATACCAGACAGTGCGGCCGGAGCAAATCGTACAGTCCTTGAAGTCTCTCCAGCTCCCATGCCAGCACCTGTCCTCTCCCGTCTTGATCTTCTAATCAGCTTATGTATGTCTTCTTCTTCTTCCGACTCATCATCATCCTCCGTTCTCTTCCTTTTCCCAATCATTCTTTCTTGAGACACCATCAACCGTCTCCCCTCATTCATAATCTCATCCAAATCGGAGTCAGCCATCGAAGTAGCTGCTCTAGTCATACTCACACCCAAACCCTGTGCAGCTGAGACTTGCACCTCTTCAACTTGATCCATGTCAAAGTAGCCTTGACCTCCAAAAACAGCGTCAAGGTCTATATCCTCAGCAGTTGATACAACAGGCACAGCAGGAGCAGGAACAGCTTGAGTTGCTCTTGCCTGTTGCGGTTGAGGATCTCTGAACTCGTCCCCACCAGCAGGAACATACTCTGGGTTGATTAAAAACCCAAATAGAGGAGTATGCCTGGGACGACGTTCAGGGTTGCTCCTCGCACTTGACGTGCGGCATTGAGCAAAGATACGTTTGCTCACTGATTCGACGTATCTGATCGGGCGTCTCTAAGGTAGACTCGGAGCCACATGGTTCAATATCATCTGTAAAAAGCGTGGGTACATAATGAACCGCTCCCGAGACATCGCCCTTCTTTGCCTGTCTATCTCGTAAAAGACCATTTGACTGAAGCTATAACGCTTGTTATAGGTCAGTGCAGTCATGGCAGACTGCATGGTCGCACCCATACCATCTGTGCCCGCCTTCCTCCCCGACATGCACACTATCATAACGTGCATGAGGAAGCGCCACTGGTCTAAAAGGAAACCCTTCCTCCTCTGGGTATCTCCTAATGGACCAGAGTAGCCCATTCGAAGAAACGCTCCATCACGAAAGGGAGCTACGAACTCAGTTGGATTGTCTCGAGTCTCCTCTCCGAACCGTAGTGCCACCCGGATCTGTTCAGAATTGAACTGAACTTCTTGATTGTTCACCATTGCTCTCATGACCGGGGGCTCAACACGACAGTCGTATTCGACCGTCTGCCAGAAGTCTTCGATATTCGGCAGAGATATCGGCAGCGTGTTTGTTATGGCATGAAAAATCCTCGAGCGCAGGAGGAAAGTAATAATCTCGCGATAGTCATCCACACCGCTCGCCTCCGGGTCTAGAGTGATGTACATATTGTGACCCGGGAAAAATTGTCTCTGATTGTCACCATCATCTCCTCCTGCACCACCAGCACCAGCTATCGCAGCCATATCTGCAACAAACTAACCAAGTTAGAACGACAGAAAGACATAGCACAAGTTCGCTTTGTTACCATGAGCGAAGTTGTGATAAACTCTGTATAGGCGAAGTTAAAGTTGAGGCGAAGTTGGGAACAACTTCGCTTCAGCTTTAAGTTCGTCTAATTAATATAAGTAAAAATGATCTAGGCGAAGTTAATGTTAACTTCGCCTCATCACAACATCGCCTCAGGCGAATTTAAGTTTCGGGCGAAGTTACGGATAACTTCGCCTCAGGCGAACTTAAGCTCCAGGCGAAGTTACAGATAACTTCGCCTAAACCCTAACTTCGCCTGAATCTGAATCGGCGACAGTGAGATTCATGGAACAACGTGCAGTTGATGATTCGGCTAGTTTAGACGATTAAGAACTCTTAACCAAAAGTTTTAAGGACATGTTGACGATCAGTATAGTGTTCAACACGTAAAAACACCAGTTATGAAGATCGGTTTCAAAACCGATGGTTCGAGGTTAATAACCCGGTCGAAACGACCCTTGATTAGCATGAAAGAACTTGTAATATATGATAAAACAACATCTCGAACCTTTGATCGGTGTGAAAATCGGGAATAAATTAACACGTAAAAGGTTGAAAGAACAAGTTCGCTGTGGATAATTATAAGATCGCCGGAAATAAGTTCGCTGTGGATAAAGTTATGAACAGTTTGACACTTAAAATCCTTTATATAGAGGCTCTGTTATACAGGCGAAGTTACGGATAACTTCGCCTAGGCGAAGTTATCCACAACTTCGCCTGTTCAACAACATATCCTAAAATTTCAAAATTTAACCCTTAAAATTTTAACAGTTGTCAATTAAGTTATAAATTGTCCTTTAAGAACTAAATAACATGATCAATTCTAAGTAACCAGTTAAAAAGTCATAAAATTATCTAAGTACAAAAACGTAAAAATTTAAAGTATAAGGGATCAAATTTCAGTCTCGATAGGGACTGCTACGTTTTAGAAAAGATCCGAACAGGAATCATACTAAATACGTGACTGTCACATAGATCCGTGTTTAGCTGTATTATGACATATAGAGACAGGTTGTAAGCAGGTATATACTTAAGATGGATTTCATCGTTTCTGTGATACGAGTTAGGTGCAATTAATCCTTAAAATTTAAGTGGGCAACAACTCAGAAATATTGATGCCTCCTATCTATCCTCAAAGCGTATTTGGCTTTCCCCAAGTCACCCCGAATTGACTTCGACCCATAGTGTCTGATTAAACAAGTAAGTACTCTTCTTCTGGTTCCCGTTCTTCTTCTTACTCAAAGATTAAGAAGTCTTGGTATTTTGTTATCTCTAAAATGTTTCAATAACTCCAAATATATATATATATATATATATATATATATATATATATATATATATATATATATATATATTTTAACAAACATAGACTTCAGAGTAGAAATTAACTGCAAGTCCCGAATCTGGATCACTGCAGTATCTTGAAACGCTATCTTCACGGGAATCAGAACACACATGGGCTCGTGTATGACTGGGTAATCGCTTTTCTGCCTATCATTCGGAAAGATATATATGAGGACACGCAAAACTCTTAAGGAGTTTCCACGTAAAATCAAGTAAAATTAGTTTGTATTACATCTACTTTTACGCACCATTAAAAGTTACCATGACATACAATGATTGTCCTAAAGCCTTTTAAGCCTAATAACTTCACTAGCTAAACACACAGAATTAGTATACTATCATTTTCCAAGGTTGGATCAATTTTCCGTTTAACATAGCTAACGAACTTCTTACGAAGTAATAGACTTGAAAAGTAATTTCATTTCCCTCTCTTTCTTTAAAAAATTTAAACGAAAATCGCCCCGACCAAACAAAGTCTTCAGGTAAACGGCTATCCCGAAGATCCAATGGATCAGCTGGACCAACCACATACTAGTATGTGTCCTTCTAACTAAGTATGATCGACTAATTTTAAGCGAAAGAAAGAAAAACTCATCATAAACCGCCCCGGTCACTATCAGTAATCTGGTTAATGGCTATCCTCAAAATCTACAAGTAGAAAATGAGGACCAAAACATATCCGAAGACAAGTCCTTCAAACTAATGTAACCGACATAATTTTAAGCGATTAGTGACGTTTTTTTTCTTTTTTTTTTTTTTTTAACACAAGAAAAGCATGGTTACTCGGGATTGATCATCCCATTTAGTTCAATAAGGTTTTGAAATATGGATTTGTCAAACGCTTTAGTGATAAATCAGCGAAATTATCAAGCGTATCCACCTTTTCAAGAAGTATCAGTTTCTTCTCAGCACAATCCCGTATGAAATGATGACGTATGTCAATATGTTTAGTTTTACTATGTTTCACGGGATTGTTAGTTACTGAGATAGCAGCTGTGTTATCAATGCAAATAGGAGTAAGTAAGAAATTCAGACCATAGTCGCGCAGCTGTTGTTGTATCCAAAGAACCTGAGAGCAGCAGTTGGATGCAGCCATGTATTCTGCCTCACAGGTTGAGATTGCGACTGAAGTCTGTTTCTTGCATTGCCACGACACCAATCTGCCACCAAGAAACTGACAACCTCCAGTTGTTAACTTCCGACTCTGATTGCACCCTCCATAATCAGAGTCTGTGTAAGCGACCGGCTCCAAGTCTCCTCCTCTCGGGTACCACAACCCCAGCTTCGGCTTGCCCTTGAGATACCGCAGTATCCTCTTTGCACCTTTCAAATGAGATTCTTTTGGATTTGCCTGAAAACGTGCACAAAGACAAACAGCAAACATTATATCAGGCCTAGATGCAGTTAAGTACATTAAAGAACCTATTATCGCCCGTTATTGAGTTGGGTCCACATCTGCATCACCGTCTACTTCAGCACCCAATTTGTGATTGACGCAGATTGGAGTATCATATGGAGAACTGTCCTCCATCTTGAAGCGCTTGAGCACATCATGAACATACTTCGTTTGATGAATGAACATCCCGTCCTTCCTCTGATCAACCTGCAATCCTAGAAAGAAAGTTAGTTCACCCATAGCACTCATTTCAAACCTTTTCTTCATGACGGCTTCAAACTCCTGACACACGGAGACTTTTGATGCAGCAAATATTATGTCATCCACGTAGACTTGAACCAGCAGGATGTCGCTTCCATCTCTTTTGAAGAACAACGTGCTATCAATTTTCCCTCTTTCAAAACCATTCTCAAGCAAGTAATCCGATAAAGTAGCATACCAGGCACGAGGTGCCTGATGTAACCCATACAACGCCTTGCTCAACCTGTACACGTGATCTGGATAGTCTAGGTCAGGAAAACCCGGAGGTTGCTCAACATACACAACCTCATCAACTATCCCATTTAAAAACGCACTCTTTACATCTAGCTGAAACACCTTCATCTTTTCATAAGCAGCAAACGCCAAAAACAATCTTATGGCTTCCAACCTGGCGACAGGAGCGAACACTTCGTTATAATCAATCCCCTCTTGTTGATTAAAACCTTTCACGACAAGCCTCGCCTTGTTTCTTATAATGATCCCCTTATCATCTCTCTTGCACTTGAACACCCATTTTGTGCCTATCGCATGCACATTCTTTGGTTTTTCAACCAAAGTCCAAACTTCCATCTTCTCGAATTGAGCCAACTCTTCTTGCATGGCCTCGACCCACGAGCTGTCCTTTAAAGCCATTTGATAATTTTTCGGTTCAATCTGGCTTATAAAGCAGGTATACAGGCATTCATCGATAATTCCTGTCTCCTTAATGCTTGTATAAACACAGGTGTGTTCATTCAAGCTGCTTCTCGTTTGTACACCTGAGGACACATCACCAATCACATTATTCAAAGGGTGATCTTTATGAATTCTCGTGGTCGGAACAGATGCGACATGCAAATTATCTTCCAAGTTAGAAGAGATCTCATCAATGGTTGTTTCATGCTGAGAGTGAAAAGGATTGATAATTTCTTCTTCAGTTGAGGCAGCAGGGGTACCGATAGTGTGTGATGAGGAAGGTTGACACTTATCAATCAGTTGTCTTTGCAATAGATTTTCTTCCTCATCGAGTATCATCTTCGTCGCAGCTCTTTCTTCTTCTTCAGAAATCTCCAAATCCGGTACGTTAAACGACTTAAAAAGCTTAACATAGTCGAAAAGCTCAGCAGGTCCATTGCTAGGTTTTGGCGGTTGGTAACTTGTGATGTCAGTGTTACACACCACCTCCACTTTGCAAGTCGAAGTATTGAAGACACGCCGGTTGGGAGTACCAACAACATAACCGACTAATATTCCTTCATCGGCTACTTCTCCAAATTTCGAATTTGTCTTCAAGATCGACCAAGGGGACCCGAATGGTTCAAGACCACTCAAGTTGGGCTTCCTTCCATGCATAAGCTCGTAGCAAGTTTTACCAAGTCTCTTAACGGTTAACACTCTATTCAGAACATAGCAGGCTGTAGCAACCGCTTCAGCCCAGAACATCACAGGAAGCTTCGAATCTGCCAGCATAGTTCTGGCTCCTTCAATTAAAGTTCGGTTCTTCCTTTCAGCCACTCCATTCTGTTGCGGAGTATACGGAGCGCTGTATTGATGTTCAATTCCTTTCTGAAGACAGAAGATCTCCATTTCAAAATTCTTAAACTCCGTCCCATTGTCACTTCTGATGAACTTAACTGTTTTACTCATGACGTTCTCAACTTTAGTAATCAAACTCTTCACCATTTGAGCCGTCTCATCTTTCGATTTCAGAAAATATACCCACGAGTATCGCGAGTAGTCATCAGTGATCACCAAGCAGTAAGAAGTACCTCCTAGACTTTTTACATTCACGGGACCGAAGAGATCCATGTGAAGCAGTTCTAGAGTACTGGCAATTGAATTGACCTTCTTGGTGAGATGGGATTTCTTGTGTTGCTTTCCCTTCTTGCATGCAATACATTTGTCTTCAAAGTTAAAACTTTTCAAGGGAACGCCCATCACAAGCCCATTTTTGACAATGTGGTTCATCTTCTGAAGATGAATGTGCCCCATTCTCCTGTGCCATAGTTCGGATTCTGATTCGCTTACTTTTGTCATTAAACATGATTCTCCCGAGGCCATTTCAGTAGACCTCATATCCATCACATACGTATTTGTATCACGTGGAGCTGTCATCACTATCCACTCGTCTGGTATCTGAAAACCAGGCTTCAACACGATCGCCTCATTCTTCGTGAAGTGAACAATATACTCCTTATCACAAATCTGCGACACACTCAGCAGATTGTGCTTCAGCTCTTCCACAAAATTCACATTCTCAAGTGTCATCTTCCCATTGGACACCGTTCCTCTCCCAGTAATTCTTCCTCCACTTTCACCAGCAAAACTAACTCTCGCACCATGAACAGGTTTTAAATCGTGTAACAAATATTTGTTACCCGTCATGTGCCGGGAACAGCCGCTATCTACAATCCAAAGACTGTGGGCAGCCCTGTTCAACTGTTCCTGCACAATAAAGCAAAGGATTAGAATCGAGGGACCCAAGACCAATTGGTCTTGGATCTATACATCCCGTACTTCTGCTTTCCAAAGTTAGCATTTGGATAATTCCTGTCAGTCCTATTAGGAAATCTCCTTGGAAATTGAGTGTGAGGCCTTCCAAACCTATGCATATTGAAAGTATTATATCTTACGGTTTGGTGATTAGCATTGTAAAACTGAGGTTTGTTTCTTTGAAAACCTGAATTAGTTACATTTTGAAACTTTGAAGGGTTTTCATTTTTAAAATTACCATTAAGCTTATGCTCAGTTTTAATTGGCCTCACGCCTCTGAATTTTGGCGTCAGAGGACAATCTGCAACAAGATGTCCTAACTTATTAAACCTAAAACAACACCTATATTCCATTTTCTTTTCAAATGTTGTTTTGGATGTAGAGGCTGTGTTACCGGCCGTTCGTCTCACATAAGGTGGGACGTACGGGTTGAGTGGAGTATTCTTTTTAGAAGTTTTATCTTTTTCTCCACCAGTGGGTAACACTACCTTCTCTTTTGTCTTACCTGATTCGGACAACTTATCCGAATCCGATGAGACTGGACTCGTAACAGAAATTTTCACACTTGAAACAGGCGAACTCGTTTCGCCACTACTAACACTTGGTTCTGAACTCGTAACCTTGATTGGAACTGTCTGAGGAACTTCAAAATCAGCAGATTTCTGTACACTAGGGTTAAAAGTGTAATTGTGGTTATACGGTGGTGGAACCTCGTGATAACCAATTCCTCCTCTCTTTGTAGAGGTACCTTGATCACTAACAAGGTGATCAAGAATAGCTGAGGAATTTCTGAATTGTTCTAGTTTTCGGTTCAGTTCCACCACTTTCACCTGGTGGTCAGCAATCTGCTTTTCTCGTTCAGCAATCAGTTTAGTTTTTTCTTCTAAAACCTTATAACTTAGATCAATTACTTCAATTTTTTCAGCAAGTTTAGTTTTTAAGCTTTTAACATCTTTTTCACATGCTTTTATTTTAACTTTGTAACTGTTTTCTCTTGCTTTTGTGAAGTGATGATCTTCTTTAAGAGTTTTAAATTCGGCATCTAAACGAACATACTGATCAGTTATGGTAGCAAGTTGCTCAGACAAATTCTCACATTTAGTACAAAAAGATTTAGAACTTACCTCGGAGATTTGATCATTGTTATCTGCCATGAAAGCTTTTTCCTTACCAGTAGCTTTCTCTTCTCCGGTAGTCTTCTCACGTTCTTCACTCTCAACCTTAGCCATATTTGCCTGTTCACCAGTTTCATTCAAGTGCAGGTTCCAATTGTATTCACCTGCTTCTCTGGACAGCATAGCATTGACTTCTTTAGTACTCCCAGTGTGCTGTGTAGACCGGCCCTGACCACGTTCAACTCTTTCGTTTCTGCAATCTTTGGCAAAGTGCCCGTTTTGTTGACAGTTATAGCACCTCACCTTAGACTTGTCGAACCCTGGCCTGCCACCAACAAACTTTCTCCCCGTCTTTCTCATGAACTTCTTCACTCTCCTCACTATCATGGCCATCTGCCATTGTAGATCCATCTCCTCCAGATCATCAGCATCGATCTGGTCGTAGTCTTCATCTAGCATCGCTGGATCAACCACCTTTCCTTGAATATAGTTTTCATATGAAGCAATAAGTGAAGCATAGAGGCCAAACTGCTCTTCAGCAGATTTGACGCTCATTGGCATTTTAGAGTAATTATTGCTTGAGGAACTTGAAAATCCACTACTCTGGCTTGCTGTCTGTTGAGTACCACTTGATCCACCCGCAACAAAGCAAACATCCCCATTTGTGTTTACTGACACATGCCCCTCCTGTGAAGAATTGGCACCCGACTCACCTTTCGAGTAGTAGGCGGCAGAGTCAGTCTTTGAACTTGTATTGGAGTTCACTTTCGCACCGTACATGCCTGGATCTTGAACCTGATCCATAGATGTTTCTTTTCTTACCATATTAAGCTCAAAAGTTCTGAGCTTGTTGACAGCGGTTTCAAGATCATACGTAGAGAAGTCCTTGTCTTCCCTTATCAGTACCGTATACATCTCCCATTTTGGTGGGAGAGCATCGAGAAGTTTCTCCACAATCTCTTCTTCTCGGTATGAAATGGAGTAGTTACTCAATTCAGTCATTAGATGATAATATCGAGTGATAATATCATCAAGAGATTCGTTCTTCAAGTACTTAAAGACTGAAAATTGAGTCTTGAGTAACTTTATCTTTGAGGCCCGAATGCCTACATTTCCTTCGAATCTGCTCTCAAGAGCTTCCCAAAGCTCTCTAGCTGATGTATACTTTCTGAAAGTATGGAGGATCTCATGTGGAAGAGCCATTGTGATTGCAGCATGGGCCTTGCTTTCGGCTTCATACATCTTCTTCTCCTCTTCTTCCATTTTACTGTATTTCTTGATTTGGTCTCGACCCTCATACTCCATGATCGGTGGAATATATCCATCTTGGATGCATACCCACATCTTTGCATCCTGGTACTTAACATACTGTATGAACCGATCCTTCCAAGCGACAAAATCGGTTCCCTTCAGCAACCTTGGGGCCTTTGTAGCTGACCCCGCTTCAACTTCCATCTTGACAAGCTCTGAAATATTGATTGACGACATCCTTCTTGAAGACTAAGAAACCCGAAAAATTCTGAAAAGGGCGAAGTTAGAAAAATTTCTTCGAAACAGTACTGTAGGCGAAGTTAAGTATAACTTCGCTTAAGTAATAACTTCGCTGGATCCTTCTTAAATTCGCGTAACTGGGCGAAGTTGAGAATAACTTCGCTTAGGATAAGCGAACTTAGAAAGTAAGCGAACTTGAAGAGAACTTCGCTGAACTAGGCGAACTTGAGAAGAACTTCGCTGAGTTAGGCGAAGTTGAGGAGGTAGGCGAAGTTGTGAATAACTTCGCTTCTCCTTATATCTTCGCTGAAACCCTACGAATCCTGACGGCAACTTCGCCTGATGAACAGCAACTTCGCCTGACGAACTGAAACTTTCTGCAGATCTGAAAATCGGATTTTAACGACGATTTTGACGGTTTAAAGGCTTAAACACACTGGTAGGAAGCTAGAATGAGCAAAAACACCACAAACTCGTCCCGGTAATACCCGAAATGAAACGAATTCTACACCCGCGTGAATATCCCGAACCACACAATCGAGCAAACGCTCTGATACCAATTGTAGGTTCCCTGGACGGATCACACGAGATATCCCGATATACACAGGTGCGGAATCCCTGTGTAGATCGTTACGGATGTAGAATATAATCACACAAACACACGTACACACAATACGAACAAAACTCACGTTATATTGATAACTCGAACCGTGTTACTTACAGCCTCTCGACCTCACGTCACTCGACTCAATGAATTACACGTAAATAACCAAAACGATCAACAACTGATTAACCCGTAAACAGTAAACATAAAACAATATAAATACACGACAACTTCGCCTCAGGCGAAGTTGTCTATAACTTCGCTCGTTCAACAAGTTCGCCTAGGCGAACTTGTCAACAACTTCGCTTGGTTAACAAGTTCGCCTAAGCGAACTTGTCAACAACTTCGCTTTTACACAAACAATTACATAAACAATATTACAGACTCGATTACAGACATTAGACATATGAACTACTGACATCTATGCACCAACAACGTTGAGATGCAATCCATGTATGACAACCGAGTATGGGATTTGGTTGTACCACCTCTTAATTACAAACCGGTTGGAAGTAAGTGGGTTTTCAAGAAGAAAAATGATATGCATGGAAACTTGGATACTTATAAAGCAAGACTTGTAAAAAAAGATTTCACTCAAACTCAAGTGGTTGACTATGATGAAACTTTTTCTCCCGTAGCAATGCAAAAGTCTATTAGGATATTGTTTGCCATAGATGCACATTACGACTATGAGATATGGCAAATGGATATCAAAACCTCTTTTCTAAATGGGCATCTTGAGGAAGATGTCTATATGGTTCAACCCGAAGGTTTTGCCGATCCAAAACATCCTAACAAAGTATGCAAGTTAAAGAAATCAATCTATGGATTGAAATATGCATCTAGAAGTTCGAATCACCGTTTTGATGAAGAAGTTAAGAAATTTGTATTCATCAAGAATGGTGATGAAGCTTGTGTGAATAAGAAACCTAGTGGGAGCATTATCACTTTCTTAGTATTGTATGTTGATGACATACTACTATTTGGAAATGACATTTCAACCAGGGAAGGTGTAAAAGCATGGATTGGAAGTTGTTTTTCCATCAAAGATCTTGGTGAAGCTGCCTATATTTTGGGAATAAAGATCTATAGGGATAGATCAAGGCGGTTGATAGGTTTAAACCAAAGTGCATACATTGACAAAATCTTGAAAAGGTTCAAGATGGAGAACTCTAAGAGAGGTTTGGTACCTATTCAAAGAGGAACGATATTGAGTGCAACTCAATGTCCAAGCTCAAAGGATGAGTAAGAGAAAATGAATGGAATCCCATACACATCGGCTTTTGGATCCATCATGTATGCAATAGTATGCACTAGACCGGATGTGTCATGCGCTTTAAGCATGACAAGTAGATTCCAACATAATCCGGGAAGTAGCCATTGGATGCGGTTAAGAGTATATTGAAATACCTTAGAAGGACTAAGGACATGTTTCTAATATACGGTTCGGGTGAGGAGGAACTCATTGTAAAGGGTTACACGGATGCGTGTTTCCAAACCGATCGAGATGATTCTCGATCACAATCGGGATATGCTTTCGTTATGAATGGTGGAGCAGTCTCTTGGAAGAGCTCGAAACAAGATGTGGTAGCCTTGTCCACCATAGAATCGGAATACATTGCTGCCTCATTGGCAGATCAAGAAGCTGCGTGGATTAAGAAATTCATTGCCGAGCTAGGGGTGGTCCGTACCATTCAAGAACCTATAGAGATCTTTTGTGACAACGAGGGTGAGATTGCTCAAATCAAGGAACCTCGTGAACATCAAAAGACGAGGCACATTGAGCGGAGATTCAACTACATAGGGGATGAAGTTGAAAAGGGAAATATATGTATTTGCAAAGTTCATACCGATCAAAACATTGCAGATCCAATCACGAAGCTCCTTGAAAGGCCAAAGCATGATGGTCACACTTGTGCCTTAGGACTTCGATATTCTAGAGATTGGATATGATCGAATTTTGTATTTGGATATCGGAACAATTGTATTTTGACTCATTCATATGACTATGGTTTATGATTATGACATTTTGAGTTATCTTCCATTTTAGCATGTTTAAATCCATGAATAAGTTACTTATTCTAAATGTTTGAAGTTGTTCATATTTGTGGGAACAAACATGAAGGTAAGACTATTATGAAATTGGATTGGTGGATATTCATAAGGTATGAATATAGAGCAAAAGGTTGCTGTCAAGGGTCATAGATATTTATGGGCTAGAAGTATTGGGCTGACCCGCTCTCAAATATTACTACGTGGAATCTTTGTGATTGATCATAAGTAAATTTGAGTAAAGGCGAATATCAAAGTATCCTCCGACCTGAGATACATATTGGGTCTTGATATTCACCAAATATTATACTTTGACTTAGTTCTTCACTACTCTGAAACATGACGGTACATAAGTCTAAGATCAGGTATGGTACTAGGTAATTATGAAAGACGTATGTAGTCAAAAGGGGATTTGTCCCTCTTATTTGTTGAGAGTAAGATATCTAAGGCCTGCAAAGTTAAATCAATAGAGAATGATCACTCTATGTCTCTGGATTTAACATGACATCTGAGACGAGAGGATAAATGATAGTTTCACCTAAATCATTTCAAGTAAGGGACTTGAAGGGGACGATGTTATTGACTAGCACTTCGACATGCGTATTAGAGGTAGTAAACCGTAGTTAGGCGGTATTTGCGACTTGCATCAATCTACTATGTATCTTGTGCAAGTGGGAGATTGTTGGTCTCGGTCTGCCCAAGACACATATTATTATTGATGTGGCTAGTACGTTATGATCCAAGTCGGGTCATACCCAATAACAAGCTAGACAAACACCAATTATATTTGTTTATATATGATATGATCATAAGTAAACAAATATTATCATTGTGTTATTTAGAAAGGGTTTCTAAATACATTGTATTTATGAAATAAATAAATCATATAAATGATTTATACCGTGAGAGAAAGCATTCCATATTGTTATTTAAGATGGTTAAGTAACAACATGTGAATAATGTCATCTAGCATGTTGCCCATATTGTGTTACTTTATAACACAATGTAACAAGTTTTATAACTATATATATATATATACATACATAATAAAGGAAAGTTATAAAACAAATAATAATAATAATAATAACAAAGATGGAAGCCCCCCCCCCCACCCCCTTTTTTCCTTCTTGGGTTATTTTATATTATTATTATTCCTTCGTGGATGCATGTAATGTTTCTAATTGGTCAAGTGTGACGTGCCAATTTTAAAAGACTACCATTCTCTCTTTCTCTCATAGGTTTTTACAAGTAACAAAGATTTTCCTCTCCTCCCTTTTCTCTCCAAAATTTTTGACCAAGAGGAACCAAAAGGAAGGAAGAAAATCTTCAAGTAAATCCTAGCTAGTCAAGGTGTGTTATCCGGAGCTTGGGGTATGCAAGCTTGAGGGACTACTATTTGAAGTTCTTGCCTTCCAACCATCCTCTCCTTCGTCCGGGTTTTACTACTTGAAAGGTAGTCTTTACATGCATGGATTTTTAGTGACATGCATGTGTTTGATAGCATGTATTTCGTATATGGATCCGGGATTGGGTATTGTATGTATAAAATTATTTTTATACACTATAAACTAACAAGATTTAAAACTAATTTCCGCTGCGTTTTTCATAAAATTGGTGTTGTATGACTTTGATAATCTTGTTAAAACCCAACAGAATTTTCAAAGTCAGCATCATTAAATGAAATAGAAACATCATCTGAAATTTCTGGTTGATCATGTACAGGTTTAGAAGAATTATTAGAAGAACGTGGAATAGACAACAACTCTTGTTCCAGATATACGCGAACCACATCTTTAGTTTATATTTTGGTCAAAAATTAACAATAGCGATTTCGTAACCAAATTAGTAATCGGGACTAGGTGCTTGTATGAAATGAACGTAAAAGTACTTGAACACAAGGATTTGTAGCGAGGAAAAAACCCGTTATTCTTAGGATAACAAGAAAAAACCCCGGGTGGTGAAAACTATCACCACGGGTATATTAATAATAAAGATGGTTACAATTGTGGAGCTCAAACTTGATCATGATTACAAAGAATGCGAGTACTAGTAAGTTCTCGAGTGCTAGAGTGTGTGTTTGATCTTTTGTTTAGAGCTCTATTTATAATGAACAAAGTCTAACAATATGCACCATATTTAAGGAAACTCTTCGACTAAATCTAATTACCCGTTAATCTCTCAATCAACACGTTTCCTTTTACGCCACGATATATCAACTAAAAGTGCGAGTCTTAGGGTGATCAAGCAACGGGCTTTGACCTGGTAAAAATGGAAAGTAGCAAACATCGTGTTAGTTATATAATGTAATTAGGATACCAGTTACCTTAGAGGATACCACATCCTGGATTCGTTCTGAATATAATCTTTGCTGAGAATACTGAAAATCCGTGCCCTAACAATTGTCCCTAAATTTTAACAGCTGTAGATAGGCGTTACAGCTGTAAATTTTTTGAATTTTGAATTTCAAATCTTGCGCGGTGGATTTTTAATGCACGTGTCAGCTGTTTTGATTACTCGCCAAACCCTAAGCCGTCCTTATAATTACCCGGATAAATAACATTTCTATCTGTCTTTCCTTCTATCTAGGTAAACTCTTTCTTCTTCTTCTTTATATTCTGGAAATCATGAGTCCGAAGCTCCATGATTCTGGTATTGAGGATTTCGTTTTTCAAATTCTTCTTGCCAACCTCGTGAACGAGGTATGCACGTTCAATAATAATGATATTGCGAGCTTACAATCCCGAGGCTGCTTCCCTTTGGGAACCGTTTTCCGACCCTTCGATCCAGCTGTCTTATCTGATCTTGTCTCTAAGACCTGGATTTTTTTTCCTTTTTTGCCATTCAAGATCGGCTTTACTTACCCCTTTCCAGCTTTTACCACTGAGTTTTTCATCAGAACTGGGCTTAGTTTTTTCCAAACCATGCTGATGGTTTGGATGACATTGTTTGTCCTAGAGAGAATAATTGTCGATCATGCTCTAGATCTTACCCTTTCTGAGCTTGCCTCCGTCTATGACCTTCGTAGCCACGGCTCCTCAAGATACCTTCTCCAAAACCAGATCTGGTCGGAATCCACTAGTTTTGAAAAACACCCAGAACAATGACCAATAGAAGAAGCAATTCTTCTTTGTTAGGAGAGACTCGCTTCCGAACCCCAAAAACCTTCCATACCTTTTCGTGACCAAAAGTAGGATACGTTTTCTTGAAACTGTATGTTGTTATTCTTGTGACTGACATGCTTTTATCTTGTCTTATCGCAGACTTGAAGTTCTTCGAAATCGCTCCTCCTGGCAAAGAAACAGAGAACAAGCTAAATTTTTCTACCTCATAGACGAGGAAGAGAGAACGTTTCTTTTTCAGTCTGATCTCCAAGAATCATCTCCGTCCGAGAGCTCCGTTATGTCTGGTAAGGGACATTGAAATGTTAGTATAAATATTTTAAGGATTAGAGATACTGACCTGTACACTTGTAGGTAAATTTGCTTCAGCCTTTCCTTTGGATGACATTGATAGCATGGTCTCTACTCGTAGTACCAAGAAAAAAGAAGCCGACCCTGCCTCCTTACCAAAACTTGAGAGCAGTAGCGCCAAGGGATCAAAAAAGAGGAAAACCCAGGAAGCATCTGATTCTTCTCCGACCTGCAATCTAGAGTTTAACAAGGTATACCTCCTGCCAGTATCCTCATATTTTCGAAATAATATATGTTGAGGAACGCTCATTTTGGATAGGGTTTGGAACAGCTATCCTCCTGCTTTAATTATCTTCATTATGAGCTTCTTGATTCCAACACACGCATAGCCGAGATGCTGAAGATTGCAACTGTCAAAACCAATCTTTTTGACAAGCAGACCAACAAAATTGAGGAGTTGAAACAGGAACTCTCGATGGCCAAGAAGGAACTCGTCCACCAAGAAGCGGATCGTCTGGCTCAGATCCAAGAGGTTACTGAGGGTGCGAAGAGGTCTGCGGCTATTTCCATCTTCCAGTCTCGGCATAAGATGGCCAGAGAGGCCAAAGATGCCGGTGTTGACACCTTCTTTTGGGATGTGATTAACCTTCCGAGAGAGAGAGAGAGAGAGAGAGAGAGAGCGGTTGGTTGTGATTAACAAGTAAACAAGATCCAAACAAGCTCAAAAAGGTATGATTCTTGATCTTTGAAGTTTAAAGATCCAAGCTTTTTAGTGTATAAACGACCGAAAATGGTCGGGAAGCGTAGTGGGTGATACTGAACCATAACAAGGGTGTTAAAATCGCTCAAAATGCTGGACAGAAACTGAAACAGTAGCTATCTGGGTAACTTCGCCTGCAACTGGGCAACTTCGCCTTCAAAACGATAACTTCGCCTTCAAAGCGATAACTTCGCCTGAGGCCAAGTTCGCCTAATTGATAACTTCGCTTACGGCCAAGTTCGCCTAACTGGTAACTTCGCCTGAGGCCAAGTTCGCCTAAGGTTTAACTTCGCCTAAAGCCAAGTTCGCCTGATGACAACTTCGCCTAAAGCTAAGTTCGCCTAAGGTTTAACTTCGCTTAAAGCTAAGTTCGCCTAAGGTTTAACTTCGCCTAAAGTCAAGTTCGATTAGAAAATAAGTTAAAAACGATAAGTAAAAATATGCTAATACTAGGCCACCAGATTGGATCAGGCGAGTATTGATACGTGTAACTTATACAGTCAGCCGAGCTCATTTAAAGAAGCGATTTACAGCTATCGGAGGAAGAAGCAGAATTCAGGTGAGTTTCCAGCCCCATTCCTTGTTATGTTTTCGTGGCTGTGTGCATACTCGATGTGTTGTTAATACATTTATCCTAAGTGATAAGTGTATGTCATATGTGATATGTGTGATAGATATGAATGATTGCTTGTCGGTACGCGAACGATCTTCGGATATTGCGCGTACTGTCAGGTTAAAAACAAAGGTACGAATATTATATATCGAAGATGTATGAATATTTCAAATAAATACTTGTCGGGGCGTGAACGATCTTCGGATATTGCACCTGTCGACAAGGGGTATGGTTGTTAAATGAATGATGTAAAGAACGCCTAGAGTATTCTTATGTTATAATGTAATTATTGTATATGTGAAGTATGTGTATATAGGTACACGAATGGCATGTGAGTTCTACGTTCGACATAGTAAGTTAGGATGGCAAATCCCTCTAGCTTCTGTTGAACATAGACTCGGCTGGTGATGGCGTAGTTAAGGACTGCGAGCCTTATACGTGAAGTAGATGATAGATGTAAACGTAGATAAGGACTGCGGACCTTATACGTAATGTAGATAGGCGTCAGCATAGGAAAGGACTGTGAACCTTATACGTGCTGTATTTGTAGCATAGGGGAGGACTGCGAACCTCGTACGTGCTATGAATTAGGTTGCAACATAGGGAAGGACTGCGAACCTTGTACGTGTTGTGGATGTATTTCAGTATAGGAAAGGACTGTGAACCTTATACGTGCTGTATTTGTAGCATAGGGGAGGACTGCGAACGTCGTACGTGCTATGAATTAGGTTGCAACATAGGGAAGGACTGCGAACCTTGTACGTGTTGTGGATGTATTTCAGCATAGGAAAGGACTGTGAACCATATACGTGCTGATTTTGTAGCATAGGGGAGGACTGCGAACCTCGTACGTGCTATGAATTAGGTTGCAACATAGGGAAGAACTGTGAACCTTGTACGTGTTGTGGATGTATTATGGTATAGGGAAGGACCGCGGACCATGTACGTACCATAAATGGTGAACATAGGTAAGGACTGCGAACCTTGTACGTGTTCACGACCTTGAGTACAGGTATAGACGGCGGACTATGAACGTACTCTCGGTAGACTGAGGTTAGTGATTGTAGATAAGTATGTATGTATGGTAGTAAGTATGTATGTAGAACAGAAGGGTAACTAGTGAAGTATGGATATGTATCTTTGGATATGTATGTATGGGTATGTATTGTATGGCGTTCGATTAACTAGAACTCACTCAGCGTAGCTGACTTTTTGTATGCACGCAGGTGTGCAGATTATAGAGTTAGCATGAGGATGGCACATGGCATGGATTGAACGGCTGGCATCTGAAAAAAGAAGTAAAGATGTTTTAAATATAAAGCTTTGTGTTATGGTATCAATGAAAAGATATAATGTTTTGTAACAACTGATTGATGTTTTATATTCCGCGAAAAGTTTTAATAAACTCTGATTTGAAGAACTGTGTTTATGAGTAAATCCGACGCAAAAGTAGGGCCACCGGGTTCGGGGCCTTACAAGTTGGTATCAGAGCAAAGTTCGAGAGATTTAAGCATCCTACATGCTTAGACTCGAACAGATTATGGGATTTAAGTAAGAAAGGGAAGAAGATGCCAGTTCAAGAATGCCATGTGTCGCTCAAGTAAGATCAGTAAAGGTAAAGTGTATGATTAAATGATATATGTTAATGAGAAAGGAAAGATATATGAACGATAAGGATAGAAGTAATTGATTGTTTGATTTGACTAACTGCTTTAGTAGAATCAGCACAAATAGACTCATAAAGGGAAGTGTATAGGACACGGAAAGCAACGTGATCAGCTAGTCACAGCTGGCCACTGTTATTACCTGTTAGCCTTGCTATCCTTGTACTAAATAGTTCCTTGAGTGATGATGTTTGTGTTTTCCCTTTTAGAATACTGATGGCTGGAGCTGGAGAATTTGTGGGAACTGGGGGTCGCACTGGACGTCGTGGCAGGCCTCGTCTTGTCCGGCAACCCTCGGTAGAAGAAGCTTCCCACACCGAAGATGAAGGAAGCGCAGCTGGAGGAGACCAGAACAACAACAAAGAGGTTCAACTTAGCCCTGCAGTTCAAGCAGCCATCGTTCAAGCTGTAGTTGCTGCTGTGAAGGACCTGAATCCCGAAAGATCTGCTGGAAGCCGTGAACGAGCTGCTGAAGGGGCGGGTGGTGATGGTAGGAAGGATGGGGTAGGAGAAAGAGAGGCCTCGAGTGAGGACAAGTCTGTGAAGGTCGATGACAGGAAAAGAGGCCAAGGTGGGTGCAACTATAAGTTCTTCAAGGGATGCGACCCGCCAAAGCTGACTGGGTTGGGAGACGCAATCGCTACTCTCCAATAGATAACCGCTATGGACAAGGTTATCCGCATTAGCGAATGCCGTCCCGACCAAGCTGTGGGTAATGTTACTCAGTCATTTGAGGAAGAAGCTATGTATTGGTGGGAAGGTGTGGAGCAGAGAAAGACTAGGGATTAGATCAAAGCGTTGAGATGGGACGATCTGAAGGAGTTGGTGATGAAGAAGTTCTGCGCAGATGCCGAGGTTGAAAGGACGGAGATGAAGTTTCTGAATTTAAAGGCCGGTATGATGACGCATCGTGAGTATACTACTGAATTCAATAGGTTGGTGCCTGATATGGTTGACACCGAGGTCAAAAGAATCAGATGTTATGTGAGGGGATTGCCACAAAAAGTCCGCATGTTAGTCAGGGAAAATAAACCTGCTACTTTTGACTCTGCTGTTGAACTTGCAGAAGTGGTTTATGCTGACCTGACTGAGAACGATGTGGTGGTGGGGGAAAAGAAGGAGAAGAAATGGGCTACCTCTGCTAAGCGGTCTGGCGAGGTGGTGACAACAACTGATGAGAGGAAGGCCAAGGTTGGGAACAAGGATGCGTGTAAGACGTGTGGGCGAGTGCACCCGGGGGAATGGAGGATTGGGACAGACAGGTGCTATCGGTGCGGAAAGGGTGGGCATTACTCTCGAGACTGCCCTGATCGTCCAAAGTGCTACAAATGCGGAAAAGCTGACCACATGGCTAGGGATTGCAAGGAATCAGGGGCGGGAGGTGCGGAAAGATAAAGACTTGGGGAAACTGCAGAGAGGAACGCTTGATGAAGGAATAATTGTTCATACAATGGTTTTATTAAGTTACTTTTGCTTAAGGACTTGTTGTGTGTTAAGGTTTAAAACTTATGTTATCAGTGACGTGTAATATATTGAGTAGGTTATGAATGATTATTATGTTATGATGAAATGTTGTTTTAGACAATAGTGTTAAAAGTACTAATCGAAGCCCTTGGAGGTATGAGATGAGTTTTGGTACATCGAGGGTCTCATGGACAAGCTACCTTAAATAGCTAAAACACATGACCACCATTCGATGGCTGCAAAGTCGACTCAGAAAGCGAAGGCGATCCAATAAAGTGTGTAAATATACGAAGTTTTCCTTTTACAGGGAATAAGTTTGGTTTCGGGGACGAAACCTCTTTAAGGAGGGGAGACTTGTAACATCCTAAAATTTTAATGTTGAATAAAGGAAGTTATGTTTAGTGATTTCGCGTGATTAATTAATATCGGGTAAGGAGCGGACCATGGACTTGGATTAATTGAGATGGGTTAAACGAGAATGGGCCTTAGGTCCATGGGATTTAAGGGATATAAATATCCCCTAAACCCAAAATATCTTTCATTCCATTTGTTTTCTAACACCCCAAAACACACACACCACACACCACAACTTCGCCGGCCGGGCCAAGGGAAGAATCGGGCAGATCCGAGAGAGAGAGAGAGAGCGGTTGGTTGTGATTAACAAGTAAACAAGATCCAAACAAGCTCAAAAAGGTATGATTCTTGATCTTTGAAGTTTAAAGATCCAAGCTTTTTAGTGTATAAACGACCGAAAATGGTCGGGAAGCGTAGTGGGTGATATTGAACCATAACAAGGGTGTTAAAATCGCTCGAAATGCTGGACAGAAACCGAAACAGCTGCTATCTGGGTAACTTCGCCTGCAACTGGGCAACTTCGCCTTCAAAGCGATAACTTCGCCTTCAAAGCGATAACTTCGCCTGAGGCCAAGTTCGCCTAATTGATAACTTCGCTTATGGCCAAGTTCGCCTAACTGGTAACTTCGCCTGAGGCCAAGTTCGCCTAAGGTTTAACTTCGCCTAAAGCCAAGTTCGCCTGATGACAACTTCGCCTAAAGCTAAGTTCGCCTAAGGTTTAACTTTGCCTAAAGTCAAGTTCGATTAGAAAATAAGTTAAAAACGATAAGTAAAAATATGCTAATACTAGGCCACCAGATTGGATCAGGCGAGTATTGATACGTGTAACTTATACAGTCAGCCGAGCTCAGTTAAAGAAGGGATTTACAGCTATCGGAGGAAGAAGCAGAGTTCAGGTGAGTTTCAAGCCCTATTCCTTGTTATGTTTTCGGGGCTGTGTGCATGCTCGATGTGTTGTTAATACATTTATCCTAAGTGATAAGTGTATGTCATATGTGATATGTGTGATAGATATGAATGATTGCTTGTCGGTACGCGAACAATCTTCGGATATTGCGCGTACTGTCAGGTTAAAAATAAATGTACGAATATTATATATCGAAGATGTATGAATATTTCAAATAAATACTTGTCGGGGAGTGAACGATCTTCGGATATTGCACGTGTCGACAAGGGGTATGGTTGTTAAATGAATGATGTAAAGAACGCCTAGAGTATTCTTATGTTATAATGTAATTATTGTATATGTGAAGTATGTGTATATAGGTACACGAATGGCATGTGAGTTCTACGTTCGACATAGTAAGTTAGGATGGCAAATCCCTCTAGCTTCTGTTGGATATAGACTCGGCTGGTGATGGCGTAGTTAAGGACTGCGAGCCTTATACGTGAAGTAGATGATAGATGTAAAGGTAGATAAGGACTGCGGATATTATACGTAATGTAGATAGGCGTCAGCATAGGAAAGGACTGTGAACCTTATACGTGCTGTATTTGTAGCATAGGGGAGGACTGCGAACCTCGTACGTGCTATGAATTAGGTTGCAACATAGGGAAGGACTGCGAACCTTGTACGTGTTGTGGATGTATTTCAGCATAGGAAAGGACTGTGAACCTTATACGTGCTGTATTTGTAGCATAGGGGAGGACTGCGAACCTCGTACGTGCTATGATTTAGGTTGCAACATAGGGAAGGACTGCGAACCTTGTACGTGTTGTGGATGTATTTCAGCATAGAAAGGACTGTGAACCTTATACGTGCTGATTTTGTAGCATAGGGGAGGACTGCGAACCTCGTACGTGCTATGAATTAGGTTGCAACATAGGGAAGGACTGTGAACCTTGTACGTGTTGTGGATGTATTATGGTATAGGGAAGGACCGCGGACCTTGTACGTACCATAAATGGTGAACATAGGTAAGGACTGCGAACCTTGTACGTGTTCACGACCTTGAGTACAGGTATAGACGGCGGACTATGAACGCACTCTCGGTAGACTGAGGTTAGTGATTGTAGATATGTATGTATGTATGGTAGTAAGTATGTATGTAGAACAGAAGGGTAACTAGTGAAGTATGGATATGTATCTTCGGATATGTATGTATGTGTATGTATTGTATGGCGTTCGATTAACTAGAACTCACTCAGCGTAGCTGACTTTAAGTATGCACGCAGGTGTGTTGATTATAGAGTTAGCATGAGGATGGCACATGGCATGGATTGAACGGCTGGCATCTGAAGAAAGAAGTAAAGATGTTTTAAATATAAAGTTTTGTGTTATGGTATCAAAGAAAAGATATAATGTTTTGTAACAACTGATTGATGTTTTATATTCCGCGAAAAGTTTTAATAAACTCTGATTTGAAGAACTGTGTTTATGAGTAAATCCGACGCAAAAGTAGGGCCACCGGGTTCGGGGCCTTACAAGTTGGTATCAGAGCAAAGTTCGAGAGATTTAAGCATCCTACATGCTTAGACTCGAACAGAGTGTGGGATTTAAGTAAGAAGGGAAGAAGATGCCAGTTCAAGAATGCCATGTGTCGCTCAAGTAAGATCAGTAAAGGTAAAGTGTATGATTAAATGATATATGTTAATGAGAAAGGAAAGATATGTGAACGATAAGGATAGAAGTAATTGATTGTTTGATGTGACTAACTGCTTAAGTAGAATCAGCACAAATAGACTCATAAAGGGAAGTGTATAGGACACGGAAAGCAACGTGATCAGCTAGTCACAGCTGGCCACTGTTATTACCTGTTAGCCTTGCTATCATTGTACTAAATAGTTCCTTGAGTGATGATGTTTGTGTTTTCCCTTTTAGAATACTGATGGCTGGAACTGGAGAATTTGTGGGAACTGGGGGTCGCACTGGACGTCGTGGCAGGCCTCGTCTTGTCCGGCAACCCTCGGTAGAAGAAGCTTCCCACACCGAAGATGAAGGAAGCGCAGCTGGAGGAGACCAGAACAACAACGAAGAGGTTCAACTTAGCCCTGCAGTTCAAGCAGCCATCGTTCAAGCTGTAGTTGCTGCTGTGAAGGACCTGAATCCCGAAAGATCTGCTGGAAGCTGTGAACGAGCTGCTGAAGGGGCGGGTAGTGATGGTAGGAAAGATGGGGAAGGAGAAAGAGAGGCCTCAAGTGAGGACAAGTCTGTGAAGGTCGATGACAGGAAAAGAGGCCAAGGTGGGTGCGACTATAAGTCCTTCAAGGGATACGACCCGCCAAAGCTGACTGGGTTGGGAGACGCAATCGCTACTCTCCAATGGATAACCGCTATGGACAAGGTTATCCGTATTAGCGAATGCCGTCACGACCAAGCTGTGGGTTATGCTACTCAGTCATTTGAGGAAGAAGCTATGTATTGGTGGGAAGGTGTGGAGCAGAGAAAGACTAGGGATGAGATCAAGGCGTTGAGATGGGACGATCTGAAAGAGTTGGTGATGAAGAAGTTCTGCGCAGATGCCGAGGTTGAAAGGACGGAGATGAAGTTTCTGAATTTAAAGGCCGGTATGATGACGCATCGTGAGTATACTACTGAATTCAACCGACTATCTAGGTTGGTGCCTGATATGGTTGACACCGAGGTCAAAAGAATCAGATGTTATGTGACGGGATTGCCACAAAAAGTCCGCATGTTAGTCAGGGCAAATAAACCTGCTACTTTTGACTCTGCTGTTGAACTTGCAGAAGTGGTTTATGCTGACCTGACTGAGAACGATGTGGTGGTGGGGGAAAAAAGGAGAAGAAATGGGCTACCTCTGCTAAGCGGTCTGGCGAGGTGGTGACAACAACTGATGAGAGGAAGGCCAAGGTTGGGAACAAGGATGCGTGTAAGACGTGTGGGCGAGTGCACCCGGGGGAATGGAGGATTGGGACAGACAGGTGCTATCGGTGCGGAAAGGGTGGGCATTACTCTCGAGACTGCCCTGATCGTCCAAATTGCTACAAATGCGGAAAAGCTGACCACATGGCTAGGGATTGCAAGGAATCAGGGGCGGGAGGTGCGGAAAGATAAAGACTTGGGGAAACTGCAGAGAGGAACGCTTGATGAAGGAATAATTGTTCATGCAATGGTTTTATTAAGTTACTTTTGCTTAAGGACTTGTTGTGTGTTAAGGTTTAAAACTTATGATTATCAGTGACGTGTAATATATTGAATAGGTTATGAATGATTATTATGTTATGATGAAATGTTGTTTTAGACAATAGTGTTAAAAGTACTAATCGAAGCCCTTGGAGGTATGAGATGAGTTTTGGTACATCGAGGGTCTCATGGACAAGCTACATTAAATAGCTAAAACACATGACCACCATTCGATGGCTGCAAAGTCGGGAGTAAGAAGGATAACTCAGAAAGCGAAGGCGATTCAATAAAGTGTGTAAATATACGAAGTTTTCCTTTTACAGGGAATAAGTTTGGTTTCGGGGACGAAACCTCTTTAAGGAGGGGAGACTTGTAACATCCTAAAATTTTAATGTTGAATAAAGGAAGTTATGTTTAGTGATTTCGCGTGATTAATTAATATCGGGTAAGGAGCGGACCATGGACTTGGATTAATTGAGATGGGTTAAACGAGAATGGGCCTTAGGTCCATGGGATTTAAGGGATATAAATATCCCCTAAACCCAAAATATCTTTCATTCCATTTGTTTTCTAACACCCCAAAACACACACACCACACACCACAACTTCGCCGGCCGGGCCAAGGGAAGAATCGGGCAGATCCGAGAGAGAGAGAGAGAGCGGTTGGTTGTGATTAACAAGTAAACAAGATCCAAACAAGCTCAAAAAGGTATGATTCTTGATCTTTGAAGTTTAAAGATCCAAGCTTTTTAGTGTATAAACGACCGAAAATGGTCGGGAAGCGTAGTGGGTGATATTGAACCATAACAAGGGTGTTAAAATCGCTCGAAATGCTGGACAGAAACCGAAACAGCGGCTATCTGGGTAACTTTGCCTGCAACTGGGCAACTTCGCCTTCAAAGCGATAACTTCGCCTTCAAAGCGATAACTTCGCCTGAGGCCAAGTTCGCCTAATTGATAACTTCGCTTACGGCCAAGTTCGCCTAACTGGTAACTTCGCCTGAGGCCAAGTTCGCCTAAGGTTTAACTTCGCCTAAAGCCAAGTTTTCCTGATGACAACTTCGCCTAAAGCTAAGTTCGCCTAAGGTTTAACTTCGCCTAAAGCTAAGTTCGCCTAAGGTTTAACTTTGCCTAAAGTCAAGTTCGATTAGAAAATAAGTTAAAAACGATAAGTAAAAATATGCTAATACTAGGCCACCAGATTGGATCAAGCGAGTATTGATACGTGTAACTTATACAGTCAGCCGAGCTCAGTTAAAGAAGCGATTTACAGCTATCGGAGGAAGAAGCAGAATTCAGGTGAGTTTCTAGCCCCATTCCTTGTTATGTTTTCGGGGCTGTATGCATACTCGATGTGTTGTTAATACATTTATCCTAAGTGATAAGTGTATGTCATATGTGATATGTGTGATAGATATGAATGATTGCTTGTCGGTACGCGAACGATCTTCGGATATTGCGCGTACTGTCAGGTTAAAAATAGAGGTACGAATATTATATATCGAAGATGTATGAATATTTCAAATAAATACTTGTCGGGACGTGAACGATCTTCGGATATTGCACCTGTCGACAAGGGGTATGGTTGTTAAATGAATGATGTAAAGAACGCCTAGAGTATTCTTATGTTATAATGTAATTATTGTATATGTGAAGTATGTGTATATAGGTACACGAATGGCATGTGAGTTCTACGTTCGACATAGTAAGTTAGGATGGCAAATCCCTCTAGCTTCTGTTGGACATAGACTCGGCTGGTGATGGCGTAGTTAAGGACTGCGAGCCTTATACGTGAAGTAGATGATAGATGTAAACGTAGATAAGGACTGCGGACCTTATACGTAATGTAGATAGGCGTCAGCATAGGAAAGGACTGTGAACCTTATACGTGCTGTATTTGTAGCATAGGGGAGGACTGCGAACCTCGTACGTGCTATGAATTAGGTTGCAACATAGGGAAGGACTGCGAACCTTGTACGTGTTGTGGATGTATTTCAGCATAGGAAAGGACTGTGAACCTTATACGTGCTGTATTTGTAGCATAGGGGAGGACTGCGAACCTCGTACGTGCTATGAATTAGGTTGCAACATAGGGAAGGACTGCGAACCTTGTACGTGTTGTGGATGTATTTCAGCATAGGAAAGGACTGTGACCCTTATACGTGCTGATTTTGTAGCATAGGGGAGGACTGCGAACCTCGTACGTTCTATGAATTAGGTTGCAACATAGGGAAGGACTGTGAACCTTGTACGTGTTGTGGATGTATTATGGTATAGGGAAGGACCGCGGACCTTGTACGTACCATAAATGGTGAACATAGGTAAGGATTGCGAACCTTGTACGTGTTCACGACCTTGAGTACAGGTATAGACGGCGGACTATGAACGTACTCTCGGTAGACTGAGGTTAGTGATTACAGAAGGGTAACTAGTGAAGTATGGATATGTATCTTCGGATATGTATGTATGTGTATGTATTGTATGGCGTTCGATTAACTAGAACTCACTCAGCGTAGCTGACTTTTAGTATGCACGCAGGTGTGCTGATTATAGAGTTAGCATGAGGATGGCACATGGCATGGATTGAATGGCTGGCATCTGAAGAAAGAAGTAAAGATGTTTTAAATATAAAGTTTTGTGTTATGGTATCAAAGAAAAGATTTAATGTTTTGTAACAACTGATTGATGTTTTATATTCCGCGAAAAGTTTTAATAAACTCTTATTTGAATAACTGTGTTTATGAGTAAATCCGACGCTAAAGTAGGGCCACCGGGTTCGGGGCCTTACACTACAATACGAGTAAGCCTACATCCTTAAGTCTAGACCATAAGTAATGTCTATAACCTTATAAAATATATAACCATAAACGAGCCTCAATTATTCTAAGGCATAGAGTATAATTCACCCATATTTTCATGAACCCACAAACACAAGTAAGGCCATATAAAACCATCCAATTAGTTTAAACGAGTATAGTCGGATAAAATGGTAATATGGTGTGTATGCTAGCCCAAAACGTAAAAAGAGTAAAAGGGGCATCATGAACTCACCTGACACAAGGCACGAATTCACCAAGAGCTAGAGGACCCCTAAGTATCCCCACAACTCAAACGCCTCTCGGTTAACAAACAATAATTACTAATGGTACTGAATCGACTCGTTTATCCTACGAGGCGTTCTAACATGGTTCAAATTACCTAAAGCCTCGACCTCATCAAAATCAATCATAACAGCCCCTGGGCCCTTACATCTACCGACACGACCCATAGATACTTCCGGGAATAATTAATTCCCAAATTACCCCGGGAATCACTAGGTGATACTAACACGCGCGTTTAAGATTTGTTTAGGAAATTAACATCCAACAGCCCCGTTTGGACCCAATAAGATATATTCACAGCCAACAAGTCCACACGACGGTACACGATTCAAATGGGTCGGTAACTCGCAAGTACAACGCACCAACTATTTAATAAACGTGAATGCGCGTTGTACCAACCGACAACCAATTCAGCCCCAATACTTAAAAAAATCATGTTCCAACAGCCCGTACATTAATCCGAAGCTATTCGAACTGAATTGGTCATCACTTACTTCATCACTCGCGTTAAACGCAACAAATCACCATTATAGACAACTGAAAACTAGTTTTCAAACTACAACTAGTTGACCAATCAAACGAACACCAATGGACATGATTTTAAAGTATGTTATACTAGACATACCTAGGAAGATGTTGGTGCAAAAACCTCTACCAAAACAGTCCCGAAATTGCTCAATTGGATAGCCACCCGGTAAGCCTAAAAACAACCGTTTTTCGACAAATAAACGAGCCATATGGATGAATTAAGGTGAAAAAGAGTTGTAGACATTTAATACCAACCTGGAATTGAACTTTTGATGGCTGGACGATGGTTGATTGCAAGCAAAACGAGGAGGGGGGGTCTAGGGGGGCGCCGATCGGAATAGAGCTAGGGGGTTAGGGTTTATTTTCTTTTTTTTAATATTATAACTATTTTACACTCTAGCCCCTCCACTTTACTAATGGTTGAACTTGTATGAAAAGTTAAGTATAATAAGTTTACGAGGGTGGCAAGGAGTTCCCGGGAGAATGCCGGATCAAGCCCGAAAGGTGCACACAACACTGCAATATTAAACCTTTTATCGGGAATTAACGGACGTTACAATAGGGAGAATCAAATCTATATATGAAGCCTTTGTATATTTATATAACCGAATAACTTCTTTTATATAAAGCTTTTTTTCGATGTATTTTTTGTTGTTGATATAAACTTGGGTACAACTTTATTTTTAATTGTTGCGTGCGTTGGGATTAAAAGTTGGCTTGTTACACTTTAACCAATAAAACAGTAACAAGTAGATATTATTCACAAAAATATTGATCAGATGCTCATTAATTCAATTCAAAATTAGTTTATGAATCAACTAGTATTATCAAATTAATAAACAAGTGGAAACTGAATCCGAAAAGCTTTTGAAGGTTTCATATGGAAAATCAATTTTCTCAATTAGTCAGAATAAAAAAATTACGTTAAAATAGTTGATTATATTATTTTATTGTGTGATATAAAACAGACACGGATCCTATAAAATAATAATTAGAAATAGACAATGAACCAAAATAGTTTTCAAACCCCATTAAAAAGGTTCAGCACTGATTACATACATATTTGTCCTTAAAACAGTTTTCGAGGAAGAAATAACAGAAAAAATTGATATCTTACGTATTCGTGAAAGTCCGTTAACTATATACAATTACATCATTGGACGTATATTAATAAGAAAAAAATTGCATACAAAGAGTTATGATGTAAAATTTAGAAGAGTTAATAGTGTCAAGTCAACACATAAATGACTTTTTACTAATGAGATATTATCATCGAAGGCTAAAGTTTCTACATGGAGTCCGATTATGATACATTCTTTAAATGGCTTATATTATTAATGATAATTAACAATCATGGCATTCCCAAAATGATTACTTACCATTGGAACTCAACAACTTCACTATGAATAATGCTCGATACCAAACGTGATTTCTTATAGTAACGCTCGAAACTTATTTACGAATAAAGAAACACAGAAAGGAAAAAGAAAGCAACACTGCAAAAATCATTTATTATTTAATTTTTTTTACAGGTCATAGTTATTTAAAATTTGTTTCATGTATTATAGTTCACCAACACTGACATTTATGGTTTTTAGAACACCACCCACCGTTGCCGCATGGTACCTCACAATCAACATCTATTTTACAAGGCACATCTATTTCATAAGTCAAATGGAATCCTTCGTCAGCAAAAACATTTGATATTTGCAAACCTGCAACATATATTTTGTTGACAACAAATTAGGAATATGAGAGAATATAAAAAGTATAAATAAATAGAAAAGAGTACCGTAGACTGAAAGAAATAACGCTAGGAAGAATGCAACCTTCAATGAAGAAGGGGTCATGTTTAACACAATAAAATAAAAAACGTTATGTAGTAAGTCTGTTATGTATTCAGATGAGCGTAACTAAAGATCATGTATCTGTATATATAGACGTATATTTTTTTTGTGCTAAAAACAAACGTAATATAAAAGGTTAATTAAATTCATAAACAAAAAGATACGAAATGATATGACATGATACGATACGATACAACACGAGACGATACGATATGATAAGATACGATACGATACGAAACGAAATGATATTATATGATACGATACGATTTAATGCGATGTGATATGATGCTATGTGATTCGATACGATAGGCCATGGCACAATACAATACGAAGCGATGCAATACTTGTCATATTTTGTTGATTTTATCCTCATTCAAAGTTCGTTAGTTCTTTGTTTATGGTCAAAAATGAGTTTGAATCCCAACAACCGTTAGTTTAACATATTTTAATTCATTAGATAATAATGCTTCCTTTAATCACATTAGTCCCCTTTTCAGTTTCCACTAAAAACACCCTAATGATGTTATAATATGTGTGAATATTTATCAAAAACACTCTGTCATTAAACACCCTAACCACATTAATATTGGTTAACTGTTTAATGCAGCCATACACACTTGAGTAGGGATTTCGTACATAAGTTAATTTAAATCATATCTTTTTAGGCTTAATTGATGTTTGATATATTCAATTATCTCACATAATCTAATGAATTTAAATCAATTTTTTGTATAAATCCCATGTAGGGAGAATCAAAACTAAATATGAAGCCTCTATATATTTATGACTGAATAACTTCTTTTAGATAAACTTTATTTTCGATTTATCTTTTGTTGATATAAACTTGGGTCCAACTTTATTTTTAATTGTTGTATATGCGTTAGGATTAAAAGTTATCTTATAACACTTTAATAGTGATCAAAAATCATATTTTTAAGTTAATTAAGTAAAAACGAACATTTTGTGAGAAATCCGGACAATTTGGATGAAATGTGCATATTTCTCTCCAAACCAGACTGAATTCGCTAAGGGGCTCATTTCTGGTGCGTATTTCTCTCCAAACGCGTTTAGAAATGAGCCTAACAAGTAAATTTGGAGAGAAATGAGCCCAACAAGTTGATCGTTTACGCGTTTCTCTTTATAAATTTAATCATTTTATCAACCAACACGTTTACCCTAGTTTATGTGGTCATACTTGTTTTTCTAAACGCGTAAATGATCAACATGGCCCAGTAAGTAAAGCGAAGAAACTGAGCCAAATTTGGTTTTGAATATTAGACATTGAACAACGTCACAATCTGACCCCTATTGACACGTTATGGGTGTAACAACTATACCCATACTAGATATACAGCCCAGTTTAGTATAGAGATTATAACAATATTACAATGTTAATATTATTTTAATATTGATTATAGGATCTAATTGCTAGGAAGATGAACGAACCACTATCCGATACCGTGTTGAATACCTACTAAACTGTGAGTTTCATGACCCCACTTTTAAACTGTTTTTACGAACTTTTGCGGTGAAAAGCATGCTGATACATATCTATATACTTGGAATTGTTTGATAATATGAATTATTTAAGTGCTAACACACGAAAGTCTCCGTGATGTGCAAAAATAGGTCCATAGAAACTTAACCTAACCTAGATGCTTTAGTTTTAAATTTTTAAACCTAGACTATCCTAATGCTAGACCACTAGACGGGCAAGTGCACCTATCAACTACAGTAAAGCCTAATGAAGTCCAGATATCGAACCCAAAGGACATAGCGACACCTAAACTAGACCATGACTAATTAACTTAATTAAATAGATTTAAATGATTTTTGTGGTTTTTTATTTATTAACTATAAATTAAAGAATACTAAAACTAAAACTGACACTAACTGACTTTAACACGATTATCGAGATTAACTCAAAGATAGGAGAAGCACTACCTAGGTTTAGAATCCTACTTGTCAATCTTGGATCTCTCTCAGCTTTGGAAACTATGATGGAACCGGGATCTTAAAATACGACACCCTTAGGCAACCTATGGATCCCTAATCATTCTCCGGGTGTGACTTAAAAGATAGATTACCTGTCAGTCTCACTGCCTCAACACACCCTAAAGTGCAAGGGGTAACCTAAGAACAATTAATAAGATACAGAATTACAATGAAACTAGGGAAATCTAGGAAACCTTCTATCAGAGCGTTCTAGCCTAGACACCTAATCCCAAGGACAACCCGACTATTCTATTACCTCTCAGTCTCTAGCTAGGTAGAATAAAAAATTTTAATAAATCATCAACCAATGTTCTTATGGATTACTAAGTCTAGTAAACCCATAAAATAATCACAAACACACAGTAAGTGACCTATATATGCGTCTATAATTGAAGACTTTCAACAAGACACATACGGAACAAAGATCAATAAAGAATCAAAATTATATATGCAAACAAATTAAATCAATTATAAAAAGATTGTTTACTTTAGTATTATCCAACACTAGAAACCATAAACCAATAAAAATCCTTAAATCACAAAACCTAGGTAGCTATGGGGTTTAGCCAACACTCATACTCATAAACAAGATAAAATAAATAGGTCTAAAAACTAAATTTATAAAGAAAACAATAAATTCAACCCGAAAATAATATTTGTATGAGAAGATATTAATGTTGCTTGCTCTAGTTGAATAACCCGTGCTTACTTCCCTCTCCTTGCGGCTGGCCTTCAAAACCCTCTGTTATTTCTCTTTCTAAAACCTCTCGTAAGAAAAACCCCTCCAATCAACCGGCTACAGGGGGTTCCTGTTGACTTCCGCCAATTTCAGCCTCCCTTTTTTCTTCGTAGGGTTTTTTTATTTATTTATTTATATTCTTTCTTGTTGAATTGTATCCATCCAAAAAGCCCATCCACCACAACTTTTTTTTCGTAGGCTTTAACTCTGTGTGCTAGGCCAATTAACAAAGAGGAATATATAAGGGATTTGTGGCCTTTAAATCTCAAAATCACGTGAGATGATATCATGACCAAATAATGGTTTTAATTATTATATTAATTCATAGATATAAATCAAGATCAAGTAAGTATGTTATTTCCATCATTAAAATTAACGAGATAATATTCTTTAAATTATGAAAGATAAAAAAATAATAATAATAATATCCTCTTTTTTCTCAAGTTTAACTTCAATACTCTATTTTAGCTCATTATTTTTTGAAACTCTTTAAAATTCAAATATGAGCCAAGTACGAGTAAAACATAATAAAAGCTAGCTCAAAACAACTCAAGAGTGTAACGCCCATTAAATTTCGTTAATAAGAAAAGTAAGCCTTGTAGAGTTTGTGCATTAACCGAGACCCGATTTGGCATCTTAAAGGACCTTCTAGACATCCTCGAAAGTCATTTTAGTTAACCTTTTGGCTCAAGACATCTCGTTTTACAAGTTCGAGGGTCTAGGTGTAACATTTTATAATAATTAACCCTAACCTTGCCTCTCTTCTCTACCAGCCCCACACCTGCATTTTTTCCTTTTTCCAGCCATTCCCGAGGTGCCAAACTCCAATTCAAGGTTAGTATAATGTTAATATAACTATTTTTCACCATTAAACCCTTTGTTGAACACGTTAGGGTTGAGTTTGATTATAGCAGTTTCTGACAGATTCGTACACTTTTATTGTTCGGTCTGTAACTCGATGAAAATTTAATGTTTTTGATCGATTCTTGTTTCTATGATGTTCTACTTTGAGTCTAGTTTCCAGAAATGTATAATATGTAATTTTTGGACAAGATTTGAATGGTTTTTATGATTTTATAAGATCGAGTGTCAAAGCTGAATCGGGATGACGGATTCTGGTCTGTATTCCCGGCATCATATATCTTTTTCGACAAGTCCAAATTGGTTGGTTCTGTTGGTGCATTTTGCCAGTAGTTCATTTGTCTCGAGTTTATCGTGACTGTAATCGTTACGATGTTTGTTTTGTCTTTATGAACTAGTTAGTTTGGTAACCTAGTTTTGGCGAACTTCTGTTCTGGCGAAGTTAGAGACAACTTCGCCTAGGGTGTTAGGCGAAGTTGTCGTATTATTTAAACCTAACTTGCACCGTCAGAATAAAAAGTTTTTTTGGGTGTTCGTTTTGTAAGCCGCAGCTGGGTTTTGGTGTTCTTGGCATTAACATCTAATAACAAGTAACCTTTGTCCTACGTGTTACGTGTTTCTTTACGTGTCTCTCGATTAAATACTCGTATCGTACACGTAGGGGATTCCGCACCCTCGTGTTACGAGATAATTCTGTGTTGATGTGACATTTGAGCCAAAACAAGGTACACCTCAGTACCTATTTACCGATTAAGCAAATAAACGCCTTTTGGATAACAAACGAATGATTAACCGAACGGGTCGGGTTATAACCAAGATATCTCGGGGGGGGCATCTATAAGTGATATACGATCTATACAAGCTAAAATATTAGAAATATGGTCTTAGTTTGATAGCAAACAAGTTAAATGAAAACATGCTCGTTTAACTACCCGCTATAGATTTAAACGCGAAAGAAAGTTACAAACCAAGCATTGTATCATCCGTTAAGCCGAAAAAGACTTACCAAACACTTACTTGAAATGTTTTAAGCGATCCGTGAAAATATTTTTGATTCTTACAAACATATAGTATGTTTTTATAATTTTACACAAAACTAGCCGAAAAACACTCGTTTTCGCGCTGTTTAACGCACCCGATAAGTTTTTCGCGCCAAAAACCGAACCCGAACTAAATTTGGACATGGGATTTCGCATTTGGGCCTTTAGAATCAGATTAATGGGCCAAATTGGGCCCAAGGCAGCCCAATAAAACTTCCGCCCGCAGCCCACCCCCACCCCCATTCTTTTATAAAACTTATTTTGGAAGCTTTTTCATTCATTTTAGTTGATAAAAATTGAGGTCCAAGCAGCTCTAAACCTGAGTTTCCAGAAAACCTTCAAACCCTAAGGTAAGGAGCTTAAATAAGTAGCTTTTATGCTTGTTTAAACTTGTTTAATACCTTAAAAACATGTCTTGATCACTAAAAATCATTCCTAACCGTGTAAAAATCCTAAAAATGGTCCATAAACATGTTTTGATCATACACATGGTAAGGAACCTGTTTTGATAGTTTTTTTTTGGCCATAAACACGGATTAAAGGGTTGAAACGACGTCTTTACGGTTCAAAAGTTTGTTTTGGTGCACTAGCCGAAACCCTAAGTTAAAGGCCGTTATGTTGATGAAATATTGCTTGGTTTGTGATATAGGACTTGTACCTAGCTTGCTTAGAAGCACAAGAACCTGAAAACTTGATTAAAAAGTCGAAAACGAGCCAAACCCGCTAAGGTAATGCCGAAACACTCGCTTACGGGCTATTTAGGTTAAGGTTGTGATGTGCATATTTTTAGGACTTTAAATTTTTGCAGGGACATCAGGGACCAAGTTAATGAGTCCCTGATTAAATTTGGTAATTTTTCGACCATCCGAGAATATTTGGCGAATTTATTACCGAATTGGGACGTTTATTTGGGAAAAATAGCTAAAATACTTCAATAATTATGAACATTTTCTGGGAACTCAGATTTGATGTATTTTGATCTCATATGAATTTTGAGATCATTTGGAGAAGTCTATAGGTGTTTTGTGTATATGCGTTCGTGTGAATTTTGATAGCCGAATTTGGGCCGAAAAAAATATCGCACAAACTTTTTACATTCTGGAATTGATACAGGTTGATTTGGGACATGATTTGAGCATTCAAGAATTTTTGTGGAATTTTTGGAAATTGTTTGGGGTAAACGGACGATTTTCAGGCGAAATATAGTTGATAAAAAGAATTTTTATAAATTAATAAATCAGTAAATAAGTTCCAGAAATATTTTTATAAAAATATACATATTTTAATTGATAAGTGGTTAAATTTTCATAAGTTAATGATTAACGGTTAATTAGTTATGCTAATTTGAATATTAAACAAATTCAATTTTTATAAAAACCGGCAAGTTTGCGACCAACGAACCTGCAGGAGTATCAAAACACCAAAAGTAATCAAAAATCATATTTTTGGATTAATTAAGTGAAAATGAACTTTTCTATGAGAAACCTGGACAATCGGGGTGGATTGTATGCGTTTCATCTCAAATCAAACTGAATAAACGGGAACGGGCCCCGTGGCTAATCCGGGACCCCAGTATGTGATCCTTCTTTATAACTTAATCATTTTATTAACCATTACATTTACCCAAGCTTATTTCCCCATAACTGTTTTCTGAACGCGTAAACGAGCAACTTGGCCAGCTGGGAAAACAGAAATCTGAGCCAAGTTCGGTTTTGAGTATTAGACATTAAACAACATCACAACCTAAGCCTATTGCCACTTTCTGGGCGTTCCAACTATACCCAAATTAGTTATACAGCCCAGTTTAGTATTGAGATTATAATAATATTAAAATATTAATATTATTATAATATTGATTATAGGAACTACTAATAGCGGACCGAACAAACCACGAGCTGATACAGTACTGAGTATCTACTAAACCGTGAGTTTCATGACCCCACTCTTTAAACAGTTTTACGAACTTTCGGGGTGAAAAGCATGTTTGCTTATATCTATATACTTATCCGAAATGTACGATGATGTGAATTATCTAAGTGCTAACACATGAAAGTCCCCACTAACACAGTGATTAACTTCGAGCCGGTGGCTTGTGAATAGTACTATTGGTTTGATAAACTCAGGCGGGGCCAGCATGGTTGCTGAGACATTATCCCGTTTGCACATGTCCATATTTTTACGAACCAGCTATGTAGTGTTAGACATAGCTACCGGGGCATGTTGTGGGCGGAAAGGGGCCACAGTGGTTGATTGAGCGTGGGAAATGGAGGCACGCGGCACGAACAGTCCAGGCTTCACTGTAGCTTAGCATAATTACATCACATACATCATTGACATACATACATACTTATTTCATGATTACAAGTGTTGACTTGTGAACACTCATTACTGTTTTCTTGAAACTCGTGAAACTCACCAACTCTAGTAGTTGACCCGTTTTAAACTGCTTTTCAGGTGTACCTAAATCGGAATGATTGGGTGATCTGTTACTTGCCTGAAGTGTGTGGTTGATGCTATGTGAATAGAAGAAAGGGCGTTATTAGTAAGAATGTATAGTTAACGAACTAGTTTTGTTTGTATCACCTAGACTGTAAAACAATGATAGAACAAAGAAATGTAATGTATTGTAAATTAGTTTGTAATGTTTCTTTATAAACAATGTGTTGAAACTAGAGGTGTCTGTTACATTCCCATTTTACGCTTCCGCATTGTGCTAGTCGGGGTGTGACAGTTGATCCGGCTGGGAACCTACAATTGGTATTAGAGCGTTTGCTCATGATTGTGTGGTTCGGGATTATCCCACGAGTGTTAAAATCACTCCGCTAGACTTTTCGCGGATTCGTTTCACCTAAAACACCGTTCGTTCAGTCCATTCCTACACCATATTACCCTCGTCCACTCCACACTATCTTTTAATCACTCGAAACCAGAAATCCAGTGCTCAAAATCAGATCTTGCATCCAGCGAAGTTGCCGTCACCTGTCATTAGGGTTTCGGCGAAGTTGTAACTGGCAAAGTTACTTGGTGAAGTTAGTAGGAAGTGAAGTTAATTATAACTTCGCGTCAGGCAAAGTTAGCACAAGGCGTAGTTATAGTATCTTCGCCACCACGGAATAACGTTTCAATTAGTTCCAACTCTCGTTTCTGCTTAAAATGACGTCAATAAACATCACTGAACTAGTAAAGATGGAAGTTGAAGCTGGGTCAGCGACTAAAGCTCCAAAGTTACTTAAGGGCACTAGTTTTGTTGCGTAGAAAGACAGATTTGAGCAGTATGTGAAATATCAAGATGCAAAGATGTGGGTATGTATTCAGGATGGCTATATCCCTCCAACAACTGAGTTTGAAGGACGTGAGCAACTAAAAAAATATAATAAGATGGAGGACGATGGGAAGAAAATGTACGAGGTAGAAAGTAAGGCACTAGCTGCAATCACCATGGCACTACCTCAGGAAATTCTTCATACTTTCATAAAGTACAAGACGGCTAGATAATTGTGGGAAGCATTGGAGAACCGCTATGAAGGTAATGTCGGAATTCGAAACTCAAAGAGTAAGTTACTAAAGACTCAGTTCTCAGTATTCAAGTACTTTAAGAATGAATCACTTGATGACATCATCACAAGATGCTATCACTTGATGACTGAGTTGGACAACTACTCCATAAAGTATTCTGAGAGTGAGATTGTGGAAAAACTTCTTGATGCTATTCCACGAAGATGGGAGATGTACACAGTTTTGATGAAAGAAGATAAAGAATTTGATAGCTTTTATTTAGAGAAGGTGGTTAACAAGTTACGTAATTATGAGCTTAATATGTTACGAAAAGAGACGCCTACTGATCAGGTTCAGGATCCGGGAATGTATGGTGCAAAAGGCTCTACAAACTCAAGTTCTAAATCAGATTCGACCGCCTATTACTCAGGCGGGGAACCAAATTCTACGCAAGATGGTCATGTGGTGATGAATATGGATGGAGATATATGCTTTGTAGCTAGTGGAAGTGGTTCTTCAAAACCTCAATCCTTAGTCAGTAATTCTTCTACTGGTCCCTCAAGTGTGAATTACTCAAAGATGCCTATGAGTGTAAAATCTGCTGAACAACAATTTGCTCTTTATGCCTCTTTCATTGCGTCTTATGAGAATTACATCAAGGGAAAGATAGTTGACCCTGCAACCTTAGATGAGGATTATGATCAGATAGATGCTGATGACATGGAAGAAATGGATATGCAATGGCAAATGGCAATGATAGTAAGAAGGGTAAAATGGTTTATGAAAAAGACTGGACGAAAGTTCGTGGGAGAGAGACCGGGATTTGACAAGTCAAAGGTCCGTTGTTTCAACTGCCAACAAAATGGACACTCTGCAAGAGAGTGTAAAAATGAAAGAGTTGAACGGATTTAGAATAGGCCTACTCAACAGAATGGGAATGGAAGTGAAATGAAAACGATGGTGTCTCAACAGAATGGTGGGTATAATTGGAACATCAAAGTTGAGGTGGTGATTGAACAAGCAAATCTGGTGAATATCGTGAGTGAAAGATGTGACAAGGAACCAGATGAGGATCAAGCATACATGGCAGAAGTGAATGATCAGCTCTCAGAGGTATGTTCCGAACCTCATTGTGAACAATGTGAAAAACTGTCTGATCAATTAAATGTTTTACCTGATCAGTATGTAAGTTTGGAAAAGGAATTAAAAATTGTAAAAGTAGAACATCATTATTCTAAATAAAAGGAAAATAGTTACTCGGTCAAAATTAATGCTAGTGAAAAAGACATGAGATGCCTTAAGGCAACATTAGCTGAGAAAATCCAAGTAATTGATCTAAGTTATGAAGTTGTGGAAGAAAAAACCAAACTTATTGCTGAAAAAGACAAACAGATAGTAGATTATCAAGTGAAAGTGGTGGAACTAAACTGAAAACTTGAACAGCTTAGGAATTCTTCAATGATGCTTAATCATGTCCTTAGTGTTCAACGTTCTCCTAACGATAAAGGAGGAATTGGATACAATGAAGTTCCACCACCTTTTAACAATAACTATACTTATAATCCTTGTAATCAGCCATCTGCTTTTGTTAAATCTGTTCAGACAGTAACAGGAAATGTCAGCTCTATGGAGGTACCCGTTAGAGTTCAATCAAGCAATACTGTGACATTTGAGACAAAACGAGATACACCTCAGCTCGTATTTACCGTTTAAGCAAATACGCACGTTTTGCATAACAAACGACCGATTAACCATACGGGTCTGGTTATGACCCAGATATCCCGGGGGGCCATCTATAAGTGATATACGTTTAATATGAGCCAAAACATTAGTTATATGGCCTTAGTTTGATAGCAACCAAGTTAAACGAAAACATGCTCGTTTAACTACCCGCTATAGATTTAAACACGAAAGATAGTCACAACCAAGCATTGTATCATCCGTTAAGCCGAAAAAGACTTACCAAACACTTGTTTGAAATGTTTTAAGCGATCCGTGAAAATATGAAATTTTTATGGGAACTTAGATTTGATGTATTTTGATCACATATCAATTTTGTGATCATTTGGAGAAGGAGTTTTGTTTATATGCGTTCGTGTGAATTTTTACAGCCGAATTTGGGCCGAAAAGAATATTGCACGAGCTTTTTACATTCTGGAATTGATACAGGTTATTTTGGAACATGATTTGAGTATTCATAAATTTTTGTGGAATTTTTGGAAATTGTTTGGGGTAAACGGACGATTTTCAGGCGAAATGTAGCTGATAAAATGAATTTTTATAAATTAAAAAATCAGTAAATAAATTCCAGAAATATTTTTATAAAAATCTACATATTTTAATTGATAAGTGGTTAAATTTTCATAATTTAATGATTAACGGTTAATTAATTATGCTAATATGAATATTAAACAAATTCAGTTTTTATAACCGGCAAGTTCGCGACTAGTGAACTTGCGGGAAAATCAAAACACCAAGAGTGATCAAAAATCATATGTTTGGACTAATTAAGTGAAAAAGAACTTTTCTATGAGAAACCTGGACAATCCGGGTGGATTGTGCGCGTTTCTTCTCAAATCAAACTGAATAAACGGAAACGGGCCCCGTGGCTAATCCGGGACCCCAGTATGTGATCTTTCTTTATAACTTAATCATGTTATTAACCTATACATTTACCCAAGCTTATTTCCCATAACTGCTTTTTGAACGCGTAAACGAGCAACTTGGCCCTGCTGGGAAAACGGGAGTCTGAGCCAAGTTCGGTTTTAAGTATAAGACATTGAACAACATCACAACCTAAGCCTATTGCCACTTTCTGGGCGTTCCAGCTACACCCAGATTAGTTATACAGCCCAGTTTAGTATTGAGATTATAATAATATTAAAATATTAATATTATTATAATATTGATTATAGGAACTACTGATAGCGGACTGAACAAACCACAAGTTGATACAGTACTGAATATCTACTAAACCGTGAGTCTCATGACCCCACCTTTAAACTGTTTTACGAACTTTTGGGGTGAAAAGCATGTTTGATTACATATACATACCTGAAACATGTACTGATGTGAATTATCTAAGTGCTAACACACGAAAGTCCCAACGATCACAGTGATTAACTTCGAGCCGGTGGCTTGTGAATAGTACTATTGGTTTGACAAACCCAAACGGAATAGGCCTGGTTGCCGTGTCACATAGCGCCGTTTGCACATGACCATATTTATACAAACAGGCTATGTAGTGTTAGACATAGCTACCAGGGCATGTTGTGGGCGGAAGGGGAGCTACAGTGGTTGATTGAGCGTGGGAAATGGATGCATGCAGCACATACAGTCAAGGCTTCACTGTAGCTTAGAATAATTACATCATTTACATACATACATACTTATTTCATGATTACAAGTGTTAACTTGTGAATACTTATTACTATTTTCTTGAAACTCGTTAAACTCACCAACTCTAGTAGTTGACCCGTTTTAAATTAGCTTTTCAGGTGTACCTAAATCGGAGTAATTTGGTGATCTGTTGCTTGCCTGAAGTGTGTGGTCGATGCTATGTGAATAGAAGCAAGGGTTTTAGTAGTAAGAACGTTTAGTTAACTAATTAGTTTTGTTTGTATCACCTAGACTGTAAAACAATGATAGAACAAAGAAATGTAATATATTGTAAATTAGTTTGTAATGTTTCTTTAAAAACAATGTGTTGATACTAGAGGTGTCTGTTACATTCCCGTTTTACGCTTCCGCATTGTGCTAGTCGGGGTGTGACAAATACCAACGTTAAATTGAACAATCGGGAGAACCTCGATAAAGATATAAATGAATCGGTTCAGACAAATTCGTCGGTCATGGATCAAGATTCCACGAATCAGGAGTCTGTGAATATTCGCAAAATGGATGATGAAGTTGTGTTACTCAGACGGGGGGATAGTGATACTTTTAGTAAAAAGAAATCTTCTTTAAACCCATTCGTTCCCCCTTATGTGAAACAAACTGTTAGTGAAGCAACTTCATCTTCTACTGCAACTTCTGAAAAGAATGTTCGGATAGACACAGATTGTCCAAAGAAAATTAATTGTCCGAACAAAAGTTGTTTTCGATGTAACAAGGTAGGTCACTTTGTCAATAACTGTCCGTTGAAAAGGAAGAAATCTAAAAATATGAGGTCAACCAAAACTGAAAATGGAACGAACGTTAAAACTGGTACTTGTAAAAATTTTAATGCATCCAACTCTAATCGTTGGACAAATTTAGGATTTCCAAGAAACCAAACTCGTTTTTTCCCAGTTAATCACAGAACGGTAACTTCGAATCCATTAATGCTAGAAACTCAAGGCCTCATAATCAGTTTTCTAGAAATCTTCCATTCAGATCAAACGAAAACCTCCCTCAAGGGAACTTTTGGCAACCAAGGAATTGGATGCCGTTTGACAGGTTTGACCAACCCAAGACCAGAAGGGCTTGGGTCCCCCGCTTTTAATTCGTTCCTTTAAATGTGCAGGAACAGTCGAACAGGACTGTGAACAACATGTGGGTTGTCGACAGTGGCTGTTCCCGACACATGACGGGTAACAAGAATTTGTTACGTGATTTGAAAGCTGTACAAGGAGGAAGAGTTAGTTTTGCAGGAGAGAGTGGAGGAAGAATTTCCGGAATCGGTACTGTTACTAATGGGAGAATCAAATTGGAGAAGGTTAATTTCGTGGAAGAGTTAAAGCACAATCTTATGAGCGTCTCTCAGATCTGTGACAAAGAATACACTGTGCACTTTACAAAGGATGAAGCACTCGTGCTTTATCCTGGTTTCAAGATTCCTGAAACCTGGGTTGTGATGAGAGCTCCAAGAGAGAAGAATACATACGTGATGGACATGAGGTCCACCAAGATGGAGACGGAAGAATCATGTCTCTTGTCAAAAGCAACTGAATTTGAGTCGGAATTGTGGCACCGAAGGATGGGTCATATCCATCTACGTAAGATGAACTATTGTCAAGAATGAGCTGGTACTTGGGGTTCCATTAAAGAATTTCAACTTTGATGACCAATGTCTGTCATGCAAGAAAGGAAAGCAGCTCAAGAAATCACATCACTCCAAATTGGTTAACTCAATTGTCACACCTTTGGATTTGCTTCACATGGATCTGTTTGGTCCTATATATGTTAAAAGCCTGGGTGGAACATCCTACTGCTTGGTTGTGACTGATGATTACTCACGTTACTCATGGGTATATTTTCTAAAAGCTAAAGATGAAACAGTGCAGTTGGTAATTAACTTGATTACCAAAGTGGAAAATATTATTGGGGGCAAAGTCAAGTTCATCAGAAGCGATAACGGCACAGAGTTCAAGAACTATCAAATGGAGATGTTTTGTCTGCAGAAAGGGATAGAGCATCAGTTTAGTGCACCATATACTCCGCAACAAAATGGAGTAGCTGAAAGGAAGAATAGAACTCTAATCGAGGGAGCCAGGACTACGCTAACATATGCTAAACTTCCCATGGTCTTCTGGGCTGAGGCTGTTGCCACGGCCTGCTATATCCTTAATCGTGTTTTAACTGTTAAAAGATTAAATAAAACTTGTTATGAATTAATGCATGGTAGAAAGCCTAATCTGAAAGGTCTTGAACCTTTTGGGTCCCCATGTTCGATCTTAAAGACTAACTCAAAATTTGGTGAGAAAGCTGACGAAGGCATTGTTGGCTACGTGGTTGGGTCACCCAACAGAAGAGTCTTTAATCTATCGAACAATAAGGTTGAGGTGGTTGGTAACACTGACATTACAAGTTACAAATCACCAAAGCCCAGCATGGGACCAGCAGAGGCTTTCGATTATGACAAATTATTCAAATCCTTTAATCTACCTTCTTTTGATTTTGCAGATACAGAAGAAAGAATGGCAACTCAGATGCTACTCAATGAAGAAGAAGCATTTCTGCATCGTCCACAGTTCAATGAAAAACAAACTCTCGTGTCAAGTAATATTGAAACTCCTACTGTCTCAAGTGGTGATGACTTTATCAATCCGTTTCACACTCAACACAATTCAGATGAAATCTCTCCAAATCTTGGAGAAGACTTAGAGGTTGGTCCAGTCCAAACCACCAGAATTCACAAGAATCATCCCCTGGAGAATGTGATCGGTAGTTCTTCCGATGGAGTGCGAACAAGAAGGAGCTTGGAAGAAAACACATGTGTGTATGCAAGCATTAAAGATACTGGTATTATGAATGAATGCTTGTATGCTTGCTTTATCAGTCAGATTGAACCAAAGAGCTATCGGATGGCATTAAGGGATAGCTCGTGGGTAGAAGCCATGCAGGAAGAATTGGCTCAGTTTAACAAAATGGAAGTATGGCGTTTGGTTGAAAAGCCACGAGAGGTGATTGCAATCGGTACGAAGTGGGTATTCAAATGCAAGAGAGATGAGAAAGGGGTAATCGTCCCGAACAAGGCAAGATTAGTAGTCAAAGGATTTAATCAATGAGGTGTTTGCTCCTGTGGCAAAACTAGAAGCAATTCAACTTTTCTTGTCCTTTGCTACACACAATGATATGAAAGTGTTTCAGCTGTATGTTAAAAGTGCTTTCCTAAACGGCAAGGTCGATGAAGTGGTGTATGTCGAGCAACTTCCGGGATTTTCTGATCCAAACTTTCCAGATCATGTGTACAAGCTTAGTAAAGCGTTATATGGCCTACATCAGGCGCTACGAGCTTGGTATGCAACTTTATCTGATTATTTGCTAGAAAATGGGTTTGTGAGGGGAAAGATCGACAGTACGTTGTTTGTAAAGTGGAATGGGAAAGAATTTCTTCTCGTTCAGGTCTATGTGGACGATATCATCTTCGGAGCCTCAAAGATTTCTATGTGTCAGGAGTTTGAAGCAGTCATGAAGAGAAGGTTTGAGATGAGCGCCATGGGTGAACTAACTTTCTTTTTGGGCTTACAGGTAGATCAGAAGAAGGATGGCATGTTCATTCATCAAACTAAATATGTTCATGACGTGCTTAAGCGCTTTAAGATGGAAGAAAGCACCCCGTTTGACACTCCGATTTGTGGCAACCACAAACTAGGTGCTGACTCCGACCACAGTGATGAAGATGTGGATCCCACTCAGTATTGAGCTATTATAGGTTCTTTGATGTATATAACTGCTTCCAGACCTGACATTATGTTTGCAGTTTGTCTTTGTGCTCGTTTTCAGGCAAACCCAAAGGAGTCGCACATGAAAGGAGTGAAGAGAATTTTGTGGTATCTTAAAGGGAAGCCTAAATTGGGTCTCTGGTATCCAAAAGGAGGCGAACTGGATCTGGTAGCATACACAAACTCAGACTATCGAGGATGCAACCAAAACAAGAAGTCAACAACTGGTGGATGTCAATTTCTAGGAAGAAGATTGGTGTCGTGGCAATGCAAGAAGCAGACTTTAGTGGCCATATCCACCTGTGAAGCAGAATACATGGCAGCATCAAATTGCTGCTCCTAGGTTTTATGGATACAACAAATGCGAGATTATGGTCTGAATTTCACTCATACTCCTATTTGCATTGATAACACAGCGGCTATCTCAGTAACTAACAATCTCGTAAAACATAGTAAAACAAAACATATTGACATTCGTCATCATTTCATATGGGATTGTGCTGAGAAGAAATTAATCGTGCTTGAAAAGGTTGATTCAGTGGATAATTTTGCCAATCTTTTTACAAAAGCTTTTGACCGATCCCGTTTTCAAAACCTTATTGAGCTTAATGGGATGATCAATCCCGAGTAATCATGTTTTTCCTAAAACAAAAAAAAAAAATCACTATCGCTGAGAACTATGTCTGTCGCTCAAGTTTGAAGGACATGTTCTTGAATATGTTTGGTCCTTGTATCTACGTGTAGATTCAAAGGATAGCCATTAACCAAATAACTGAAATCCACTGGGGGGGTTGTGATGAGTTTTTATTTCTTCGCTGAAAATTATGTCGGTTACACTCAGTTGGAGAGATACATATTTGTATGTGTTTGGTCCTGCTAATCTACTGGATTTTCGGGATAGCCATTTACCCAAAGACTTAGAAGTGATCGGGCGTCTGAATATAAAATTATTTTTTTTTTGGGGAAATGATATACTTTTTCAGTCTATAGCTTCTCATGAAGCTTCTAAATTGATGTTAATTTGGAAATTGATCCAACCTTTGGAAAATGATATATGAACTATTTTTGTGCGCCTAACGGGTGAAGTTATTAGGCTGAAAAGGCTTTAGAACAATCATTGTTTGGTACGGTAGCTTTCCATGGTGCGTAAAAGTTAATGTGATACAAATTAAATCTGCTCAATGTACTGTGGAGAGTCATTTTGAAATGTGCATGTCTCCACATATATCTCTCTGAATGATAGGAAGAAAAGTGATTACTCAGTCATACACGAACCCGTTAGTGTCTTGATCCCCGCGTATATTGTGTTATCCTTCTGCAATGATCCAGATTCGGGACTTGCAGGTGTTTGTTATAGCTCTTTAAAAAAAAGGATTATTATGTCTTATTGCGTTTAAAATTCATAAAGTCTAAAACAACATGGATGAGACACCAACTGATTCTTGTGCAAAATGTAAGGAGTGTGAAGCCGACTCAAATGTACATTGTTTTAATCAGACACTACAGGTCGAAGTCAACTTGGGGTGATATGGGGAAAGCCAAATACGCCTTGAGAATAGATAGGAGGGATCACAGTTCCTTAAGTGATGTCCATCTAAATTTTGAGCCTAATTGAACCTAATCCGTATCACTGAAGCAATGAGAATCATGCTAAGTTTTATACTTGCCTTCAACCTGTTTCTCTATGTCATAATAATGCTGAACATGGATCCTTGTGATAACATCTTAATCAGTATGATTCCATGTTCGGATCTTTTCTTAAACATGCTGGGTTCTCTAAAGACTGAAATTTGATCCCGTCTATGTTATTTTACTTATGTTTATTTTATATTATTTTATACGTTTGTCTTCTGTGAATAACATAGAATCTAGGGTTACTCGTTTTTGGTCTTTTCCTTCTTTCAAATTGTTTTAAAATTAACTTTGCTTGGGAGGCGATGTTGTCAAATCGGCAAAGTTGTTATAACTTCGCCACCGGGTTTTTCAGAAAGTATAAAAGGCAGCAATGGTCCATTTTTGGTCAAACAGAACACTAAAAACCCTCTCAACCCTCGATGAAGTTATCTCTCTGGATCAACCCTCATATAATCTGCTTCTTGTCTGATAATAAATAGTTCTTAGCATCTCAGGAGGAGACCAGTTGCAATGGGGATGAGTTGAGAACCAAGAGGAGAGAGGACAAAGATGATGATCCCAATGCTTCGAAAGATGCAGGTGGTGAGCTGCCAAGAACTGAACAAACTACTCTTGGAGCTTCCACATCTCAGGAGGAGTCTACTGGTCCATCTGGCAGTGCAAGTGGTGAGAGGGTTGTGGTGGATGATGAGGCTACTAATCCATCTGGCAGTGCAAGTGGTGAGACGGTTGTGATGGATGATGAGGATGATATGGATGAAGATGTGTTGCCTCTTAGTGAGATTGAAAAGCTTGGTGAACAGATTGAGATTGACAGTGGCTTAGAGGAAGGTGAGATACCTGATGATAGTGTTAAACATGATATTCCAAGTGCTGGTCAAGAACGTATGGGTCAAGATGATAATGTGTCGGGTGATTCTGAGTGGGAGGAAAAGCCACGGTGGAAAGAAGAATATGTTCATTGGTTTATCAATACGAAGAAGCCAGTGGTACCTACGATGTTCAAGAAGAGTTATAATATTAAAGGGTATGCTGAATCGAAAAAAGGTATTATCTGTTGGTTGTATGATGATCAGCTAAAAGTCTTTGTGGTGAAAAGATATGATGGGATTTAGTATTTTGCTAAGAAGTTGAGATCGTTCAATACGTTACCTGAGTGTGAGGTGAAGGACTTGGCACGGTTAAGGTTGATTAATAGGAGTGGGGACAATTTTGCTAGTTGGGTTGGTAAAATAGTGTGAAGTGAAGTTGTTAAGGAGAAAAAGTTTGAGTTGTTGAAGCCTTAAAAGGGGAAGTTGATTGAAGATACAGAACGGGGAATGCTGTTTAATGGCAAGCCCTGGATGGTGATGAAGTATAAACCGATTTGATGTATGAAAGAGGTTCCAATGAAGACTATGCTTCAAGATGTGTTGAAAGATCTTAAATGTTGGTATGTTGATTGTCATACTGCTGAAGCCGTGATGGAAGATCAAAATGAACAGGAGATCTTAAGGGTATATGATCCTATGCACTTGGTTAATTTTTCTGAAGCTGATTTGCAGGTACAAAACGAAAAGAAAATTTTTTATATTCCTGCTTGGAAAGATGAAGTGAAGAAATATCAAAGGGTGGTCTCAGTTTGTGTGAGACAAGGTGTACATGCTTGAAGATGGAAGGTACGACTTTTTGGATTACAAGACGAGACGAAGATGTAAGTGAAATGAAGCTACTGCCAAGGGGGAGTCTGTTGGTGCATTATGCCAGTAGTTCATTTGTCTCGAGTTTATCGTGTCTGTAATCATTACGATGTTTGTTTTGTCTTTATGAACTAGTTAGTTTGGTAACCTAGTTTTGGCGAACTTCTGTTCTGGCGAAGTTAAAGACAACTTCGCCTAGGGTGTTAGGCGAAGTTGTCGCATTATTTAAACCTAACTTGCGCCGTCAGAAAAAATTTTTTTTTTGGGATGTTCGTTTTGTAAGCTGCAGCAGGGTTTTCGTGTTCTTGGCATTAACATCTAATAACAAGTAACCTTTGTCCAACGTGTTACGTTTTTCTTTACGTGTCTCTTGATTAAATACTCGTATCGTACACGTAGGGGATTCCGCACCCTCGTGTTACGAGATAATTATGTGTTGATCCGGCTGGGAACCTACAGGTTCCACTTTTGAAACTTAGTATTTTGAGTTAGGAATCAAATCAAACCCAATTGGAATTGTTTAATTTGGTTGGGTAATGATTTTTATAAAAATAAAACCATTTTGTTGCGCACTGAAATAGCTGCACACACCTTTCTGTGTTAGAAGAATTTTTATGATTTTTGTGTCTACTGGAAAAATATAATAAAAATATTTTTATAAATCTAATTCATTTATGCAACTCTGGCAAAAATTTCATAATTTATTTCTATGGTTTTCCTTTGTAATAAAATACATCTTTACATGCTAAAATCTGCACGTTATACTCGTTATTGATCTATTCGTTCGTTTTAGACTTAACCGGTGGCTGTCCATTCAAGTACCTTTCGGGGCTGTTTTAAGTGAGGTTTTGCTCCATAATCTTCCTAGGTATGTCTATTATAATATACTTTTGTATCGTGCACTTTGGTGCTCGTTTGATTGGTCAACTAGTGGTAGATTGAAAGTTAGGATTCGGTTGTTTTGAATAGTGAATTGTTGCGTTTAACGCGAGTGTTGAAGTAATTAATGACCAATTCAGTTCGGGGGACCTCGGTTTGATGTACGGGCTGTTGGAAAATTCTTTTTATAAGTAATGGGGCTGAATTGGTTGTCGGTTACTCAAATGGGTCGGTACAACGCGTATTCACGTTTATTGAATAGTTAGTGCGTTGTACTTGCGAATTACCGACCCATTCGACTCATGTAGCGTTGTGTGGACTCGTTGGCTATGAATTTATCATAATGGGTCCACACGGGGCTGAGTTGGATGTTAATCTCCTAAACAACTCTTCAACGCGCGTGTTAGTATCCCCTAGTGCTTCCGGGGGTAATTTGGGAATTCTTTATTCCCGGGACTATCTAAGGGTCGTGTTGGTAAATGTATGGCCCCGGGGGCTGTTATGATTGAGTTTGACGAGGTAGAGGCTTTAGGTAACTTGAACCATGTTAGAACGTCTCGTAGGATAAAGGAGTCCTTTCGGTGTCGTTATTATTGATTGTATGTAACCGACAGGCGTTTGATTTGTGGGGATACTTAGGGGCCCTCTAGCTTGTGGTGAATTCGTTCCTTGTGTCAGGTGATTTCATGATGCCCCTTTTAAATATTTTTACGTTTTGGGCTAGCATACACACCGTAATACAATTTTACACGATTTTACTCGTTACAGCTATTTGGATGGTATTACATAGCCTTATTTGTATTTGTGCATTTATAAAACTATGAGTGGATTATACATAGACTCGAGGTTGCTATTAGGCTTAGTATTGAATGCCTAGATTATTCATTATTTATGGATTGTATGTGATGATATTGTTTGGTTGGATATCTGAGGTAGATGTTTGTATGTTTGTATGTGAATGTGTATGTGTGGGTAAACTATGACCGGGTCAAATATATTACTCGGGGAAGACCCGGGGTGAGGAGGCCCGTGTTGCATGTTTATGTCCCGGCGGGTCAAATATATTACTTGGGGATGACCCGGGGTGAGGAGGCCCGCCGTTCTGTTAAACCGTGGTCGGGTCAAATATATTACTTGGGGAAGACCCGGGGTGAGGAGGCCCGTAGCACGTGTTTTGGCATGTTAAACTGTGACCGAGTTAAATATATTACTTGGGGATGACCCGGGGTGAGGAGGCTCGTGTTGCGTGATTTTTGGTTTTGTTAAACCGCGACCGGGTCAAATATATTACTTGGGGAAGACCCAGGTGAGGAGGCTCGTGTTGCCTGTTTGATTAAGAAAAGATACTTATTATTTTATTTATTTATGATTTGATTAAGAAGAGTTATTTATGATTTTATTGACTTATGATTTGACCAAGGAAAGTTATAATGATTTTCTTCTACATTTTTATACATATGTAATTAAATTGTTTAATGAATGTTACTTATTGTAAACTTGAACTCACTCAGCTCAAGCTGACTTTGTGTGTATGTTAGATTGAATTTCAGGTTGAGGATTGGAGATTACCGCTTGGACGTGCTAGAGACTACTCGGACGGTTGAAGGCACATCTAGTCGAAGAATTAATAACGCAAACTGTTTCTTTTAATTTATTACTATAAGAATTTAAATTTTGGTTTTGGGCACTTTTCCTGGTTTTTGGGAATTTTGATGTTTATTATTCCGCTGTTTAATTACTCTGAACTGATTTTAATAAGATGAACTTGTTTGGTTTTAAATTTTTGAGAATTTCGGGTATGATTACCAACTGTAGGATTCCCAGGATTCGGGGTCTTACAAAAAGTGTAGAAAATATATATGATATTTATATATTATCTAGCCCGTATCAAATATCCCCACACTTAAACCTTTTTCGTCCCTTAAAAGTCATTTGCAATGGAATCAGAATTCGAAATCGATCTTTAAAACATATAAGCTATCTTTTAAGCACAGATTAACACAAAAACCGCGATTGCCGATATTGTTGTCCACTTAAACCAAGCCACCAACTTATTAAGCCCACATCATATTTAACGATTAAGTTAAAGTGATATCAATAAACATATAGGTCTCACACCTGGAGAGTTGCAGATCTGCTTACCCCCATCTCAAGCATAATTAAGACAATTTAAACCGAGTTGAAGCAGACAGGTTCAACTTATCACTGTTAGCTAAAAACCTTTTATTAGTAAGAAGAAAATGCACTTATATGGAATTTAGATGGATGAAAGGTCAAGTGAGGTCGTACGAGCAATTCCTAAACCTAAATCTATTTTAGCGGATATCGGCCCAGCATTATTTCACCCGAGCTGCAACCTAGTATATGATGGTCCTAGGGCTCCACCCTTAGTATTTCCTAAAAATATTTATTAACTGAGCTCTTAGCCCCGTCTAGTATGTGTCTTTTGACCTCTTTTACTATTTTTTGGATTCTTTGGCATTTTTGCATAACTTCTCATTCACTTTTATTTTCAAAATAACTGCACATATTTGATGTTCGTGCAACAAAACTTTATGCTCTTAGGCATCTTTTACCTAGATATATAACTATTTTTCTATGCTCTTATAAAATTTGGACATGGAGGGGCGCCACCACTCATTATTTACTTTCATAAAACAGAGTGGCGTGCTAAATTTAAGTGCATGTAATTCTCACCACATCAAGGTAGTCAAATTGCGGTAATATTCGTTATGCCTTATTGAATTTTCAGCTTCACTATCCCCCCTCAAAATAAGAACCCACAAAGTTTATGATTATTAGGTATATTAATAATAATCAAGGGAAGCCTTTCAAAGCTAGTTAGGCCTACCACATCCCAAGCTTAGTGCATTAACTTTTATTAATCTCATATAGAATAATAGTTTTGAAAAACCAATCTCAAATTTTTCTATTATTTTCAATTATTTGCAAACATTTTCGTTAAATTCTTGGGACACATTTATTTTTTATTTTTTTTCAAATTTTTTTATATTATTTTATTTTTTGCTTAAAAACGTTAATTACCCATCCCCACATTTAAATTTCACATTGTCCTCAATGTGAGAAATAGGAAATGACAAATAAAAATAAAGTAAAAATAAAAATTGGAATAGACTCCCATGGTAAATTTTAGTGGCCATGTGTCATGAATCATGTTACGTGCCCTCCAAATTGAACCCAAGCCTCAAACTCAACTGCTCTCTACCAATCTGTCACTCTCGAACGAATATTGCTCTCAACAAATTAGTAATTTTGGAATGTCATGGCAAATCATGAATCAGTTATCATCTCCACACTTTCTTCAAACACTAGATCATCAACCGTCATCAACCAACCCTTGAATAACCTGCAAACAAGAGAAGAACCACCCGACAGAGCAAAGAAGTAAAACCAAATAAAAATGAAAATGAAAATAAAAGATAATACCGGGTTGCCTCCCGAGAAGCGCTAAGTTTACTGAAATGTCTTCAGCCGGACTCGCTCATAAAACCTGAATCAAGAGGCTTCTCCTTTATCCTCTTCCCTTATATGCTCCTCAACACTCTTCTCTAACACCTGGTCGGGAAGAAACCAATTGTAAAGCTCTCATGGGTCCAAAAATGTAAATTTGGCTCGGCCCACCAACCTTGAATTTCCGAGAACCGTACTGTATGGCATGTAATCCAAGAAGTGGTCATCCCTACATAATAATTCGGTGAAGTTAGGTGGGTATGACAAATTCCTTCGCATAATTCGATCCCTGAGTCTCGGTATCGTTTCTCTTCTAGCCAATTTTTCAAACATCGTCACGTCCCGAATGGAGATTGAGTACGGTTCATGTTTTGGTTTATTAGATTCTAGGTGTAATATCATAGGAACTGTATCACTTACATCCTCACGGCTCTCCTCACAAGGCTCTTTCTCGATCCCCCCACTTGGCTCATTATATAGTAAATCTTCAAGGCGCTTTATATCACCAAGTGGGTCAAACTCTTCTTCTTCACAACACGGAGTGGGAAAATCTAATAGCTCGTCACCAAATTCCATTTCCCATGAAGGAATCTGCTCCTCCTTCATGTCGTTTTCCGTCAACTCATCACCCTCTTCAATTTCAACCACAGTGTTATTAGGTAACTCTACTACGTCAATCTCCTCATTAACCTAATAATAATCATTAATGGGTTCAGGCCCAATGTACCAAAGCGTGGAATACCAATTATATGAGCCAACATGGCCAACGCTCTGCTGAACCAGAGGTGGGACTTCATCCTCCATTATGGTCTCCGGTTCTGGGTTGTGTTCCGGCTCACAAACAATTTGCGTTGTACTGCTAGTTAAATGCTCCTCTCCATCTTCGGCCAACAAGTCGCTAAATACCCTGAAATTTTCATTCATTTTTCTAACCGCTTCATCAAATTCCATTATATGTTGCTCAGTTCTAATTCTAATTTGCTCTGGATCCCAACAATCACAACTATTTAAACATTTTTGCAACAACTCATCTGTGAATCTAGCGCATTCGCGTATAAATGGTGATTGGCATTGAGGCTCATACGGTTGCGAGTAAGATCGATGATCTTCATATTCGTATGTGCTACCCCCTTGTGAATAATAGCAATAATATGACCAATGGGGTCCACCACATATCTCACACAAAACTTCCGTAAAATGATCCCGATGACTATAATTGTATCTATGTTGGGGGTTCCTGTAGTCATGCTCCATAATAAGCACTACAATAGACGCTCAAACGAAACGGATTACGGGAACCAGATAAATATATAAATAATACTAATTACAAAAATTTAAATATATATATAAATATATATATATACATATATATATATAAAATATAAAATAATAACAAAAAAAATTTACAAAAATTACTAGACACACTATAAAGACTCCCTAAGACCTACTAGACACTGACAATTACACACACAAATAAGACCAAGTAATCAATGAAGTATATCAATCAAAGCTAGTTTGGCTATCGCCTAAGTATCCATGGCAACGGCGCCAAAAACTTGATGTGCAAAAAGAGGTCTATAAAAAACTTAACCTAACCTAGACACTTTAGTTTTAAATTTATAAACCTAGACTATCTTAATGCTAGATCACTAGACAGACAAATGCACCTATCAACTGTAGTAAAGCCTAATGAAGTCCGGATATCGAACCCAAAGGACACTAGCGACACCTAAACTAGACCCTGACTAATTGACTTAATTAAATAGTTTTAAATCATTTTTGTGCTTTTTTAATTATTAACTACAAACTAAAGAATACTTAAACTAAAACTGGCACTAACACTAACACTAACTGACTTTAACGCGATTATCGAGATTAACTCAGATATACCTAGGTTTAGAATCGTATTTGTGAATCTTGGATCTCTCTCGGCTATGGAAACTACGATAGAACCGGGATCTTAAATTACGACACCCTTAGGAAACCTATGGATCCCTGATCGTTCTCCGGGTGTGACTTAAAAGGAAACCTTAAGGGGCGTGTAAACTTACCGGTTGTTTGGATTACCTCTCAGTCTCTCCAACAATACTAAATTAACCTAAAGACAGATTACCTGTCAGTCTCACTGTCTCAACACACCCTAAAATGCAAGGGGTAACCTATGAACAATCAATAAGATACGTAATTACAATGAAACTAGGGAAATCTCGGAAACCTCCTGTCAGAGCGTTCTAGCCTAAACACCTAATCCCAAAGACAGCCCGACTATCTATTACTTCTCAGTCTCTAGCTTGGTAGAATATAAAATTTTAATAAATCACCAACCAATGTTCCTATAGATTACTACGTCTAGTAAAACCATAAAATAATCACAAACACACAGTAAGTGACCTAAATATGCGTCTATAACTGAAAGACTTTCAACAAGACTCCTACGGAACAAAGATCAATAAAGAATCAAAATTATATATGCAAACACATCAAATCTATTATAAAAAGATTGTTTACTTTAGTATTATCCAACACTAGAAACCATAAACCAATAAAAATCCTCAAATCACAAAGTAGTCATCAAATACCTAGGTAGCTAGGGGGTTTAGCCAACACTCATACTCTGAACAAGATAAAATAAATAGGTTTAAAAACTGAATTTATAAAGAAAACAATAAATTCAAACACGAAAATAATATTTGTATGAGTAGATATTAATCTTGCTTGCTCTAGTTGAATAACCCCTGCTTGCTTCCCTATCCTTACGGTTGTCCTTCGAAACCCTCTGTTATGTCTCTTTCTAAAACCTCTGGTAAGAAAAACCCCTCCAATCAGCCGGCAACAGGGGTCCCTATTGACTTCCGCCAATTTCAGCCTCCCTTTTTTCTTCGTAGGGTTTTTTTTTTCATTTATTTATATTCTTTCTTGTTGAATTGTATCCATCCAAAAAGCCCGTCCACCACAACTTTTTTTTCGTACGCTTTAACTCTGTGTGCCAGGCCAATTGACAAAAAAAAATACATAAGTGATTTGTGGCCTTTAAATCTCAGCATCACGTGAGATGATATCATGACCAAATAATTGGTTTAATTATTTTATTTATTCATATATATAAATCGATATCAAATAAGTACGTTTTTTCCATCATTAAAATTAACTAGATAATATTCTTTGAATTGTGAAAGTTAGATAATAATAATAATAATAATAATAATAATAATAATAATAATAATAGTATCCTCATTTGTCTTAAGTTTAACTTCAATATTATGTTTTAGCTCATTGTTTTATGAAACTCTTTAAAATCCAACTACGAGCCAAGTACGAGTAAAACAAACTTAAAACTAGCTCAGACAACTCAAAAGTGTTGAAAATATATATAATATTTATATATTATTTAGCCCATATCACCCCACTAACACAGTGATTAACTTTGACTCGATGGCTTGTGAATAATACTATTGGTTTGACAAAACCAAATGGAATATGCCTGGTTGTCGCTCACACATAACGTTGTTTACACATGTAATTGTACAAAAATGCTATGTATTGTTAGAAATAGCTACTTGGGGCATGTTGTGGGCAGAAGGGGTGCCACAGAGGTTGATTGTGGGTGGGAAATGGAGGCATGCAACACGAACGAATAGTCAAGACACTTCACTATAGTTTAGCATAATTACATCAGAAACATACAAACAAACGTACTGGCAATTACTAACATACATACATATTTACGTGCGTATATACAAATTATGACTTGTGATTACGCATAACAGATTTCTTGAAACTCGTGAAACTCGCCAACTCTTGTAGTTGACCCGTTTTAACGTGCTTTTCATGTGTACTGGATTTGGATTAGAAAGATAATGTGCTACTGTTTGACTTGCGATCAATGTTGGGTAAATTGATGCAAGTGTGCTAGTAAGAAGTAAAGCAGCTTAACGGGCAGGTTTAGATTTGTATCACCTAGTTTGTAAAAAAAAATTTAGAACGATGTAAAATATTGTAAATTTGTTTTTATGGTTCTTTATAACAACATGGTTGATACCAGAGATGTCTGTTACATTTCCATTTAACGCTTTCGCAATTTGCTAATCGTGGTGTGACAGTTTTTGTCTCAACACACGCACTAATACACAGGAACACCTAATCGTTTAATCAGTCGATCATATCACAACACTAGATCAAACAGTATTGAATCACCCTGGATTCTCAAATCGTACGTGTAACACCGGTTAACTTTCGGTTTAAATATTTTAAAGCTTTTAAAGTATGTATACTTCTCGGGAGTTATCCGGCATTTCTCGATAACCTTACCATCTTTCCGGTACGTTAAATTCATTTAACTTTCCACCCAAGTTGCCTCACACTTCATTCTTGAGGGACTAGAATGTAAATTGTTGTTTTATATCATAAAACTAACCCTAACCCTCCCCCCTTCTGCGATCGGCAGCTTCTCCAGCCCCCACACCCCCGATTTTTCTTTTGTGCAGCCAAGGTTAAGGTCCAAAACTCCAATTGAAGGTTAGTACTATGTCCCTACAAGTCTTTTACAGCTTCATTGATCGTTATAGCACGCGTATTGATCAATTAATGGCTTGTTTTAGGCAAACCAGGTGGCTCTCCAATTGAGCATTTCCGGGACTGTTTTGATTGAGGTTTTTGCACCAAAATCTTCCTAGGTATGTCTAGTATAACATACTTTTGAACCGGGTGTCTAGGCCGATGCTCGATCGTTTGGTTATTGTGTTCATCGATGACATTCTTGTGTACTTCAAAAGCGAATCCGATCACACAGGTCATCTCACGGAAGTTTTGGAAGCTCTGCGAAAGAACAAGTTGTATGAGAAATTTTCTAAGTGTTCTTTTTGGTTACGCGAGGTTCAGTTCTTGGGTCATGTAATTAACCCGAGTGGTATTTGGTTGACCCTACAAAGGTGGAAGCCGTAAACGAATGGGAATCTCCTAAGTCTCCATCCGAAATTCGTAGTTTTCTGGGTTTGGCGGGGTATTACCGCCGCTTCATTACCGACTTTTTGAAAATTGCTTCGTCATTGACCAAGCTGACCAAGAAGAGTGTTAAGTTCGTTTGGGGTACCGAGCAGGAGGAGGCATTTCTCGAATTGAAGAACAGGTTGACGCATGCTTCGATTTTAGCGTTACCCGATGGCACTGACGATCTGGTTGTTTATTCTGACGCCTCTTACCAAGGGCTTGGGTGTGTTCTGATGTAGCGAGGCCAAGTCATCGCGTATGCCTCACGGCAGTTAAAGCCTCATGAGGCGAACTACCCTACTCACAATTTGGAGCTGGCGGCGGTTGGGTTTGCGCTTAAGTTGTGGAGGCATTATTTGTACGGTGTCCCTTGTGTTATCTATACCGACCATATGAGCCTAAAGTATTTCTTCGAACAAAAGGAACTAAATATGCGGCAGCGTCGATGGTTGGAGTTGATTAAGGATTATGATCTGGAGATTATGTACTACCCCGGTAAGGCTAACGTGGTAGCCGACGTGTTGAGCCGGAAGGAGAGATCGAAACCTATTCGTGTGAAATCTTATCAGCTTTTTCTTAAACCCGATATTCTGAAGCAGATAGCCAACGTTCAGAACGAAGCTTTACAGGTGGAAGGGATTATGCCGGAGCGTATTTGGGGTCAAGAAAAATTGTTGGAAGACGTCGGTGATGGGGTGAAGTATAAGGATGAGAGTTTATGGGTACCCAGGTATGGGGGATTCAAGGGTAAAATATTGGATGAGGCACACAAGTCGCGCTATTCCATTCATCCGGGCGCGACCAAGATGTACCAGGACCTGAAGAAAAATTATTGGTGGCCTTCGATGAAGTATGAGGTGGCTCAGTATGTGAGTAAGTGTTTGACGTGTCTGTAATTTAAGACCGAGCACCAGAAGCCATTCGGGAAATTTCAGCCCTTGGAAATACTTGAGTGGAAGTGGGAGCATCTTACGATGGATTTTATGACTAAACTGCCTCGTACTCCTAGGGGTAGTTATGACACCATTTGGGCAATCGTTGATAGACTGACCAAGAGCGCTCATTTCTTGCCGATCCGAGAAACTATTAATTCTGAGCAGTTGGCCGATGTATTTATTCGTGAGATCGTTTCTAGGCACGGGGTGCATGTATCTATTGTTTCGGATAGGGATACGCGTTTTACCTCCAGGTTTTGGAAGAAGTTTCATGAGGAGATGGGTACCAAACTTCTCATCACAGCCGCTTATCACCCATAGAAGGATGGTCAGTTCGAGAGGACCATTCACACTCTCGAGGATATGTTGCAAGTTTGCGTAATCGATTTTGGTGGTAGTTGGGATCTTCACTTACCGTTAGTCGAGTTTTCTTATAATAACAGTTACCACGCAACGATTGGAATGCCACCGTTTGAGATGTTGTATGGAAGGAGGTGTAGGACTCAAGTCTGTTGGGGTTCCATTGGTCAGAAACAGTTGGGTAGTTTGGAGGTGGTTTAGGCCATGACTGAGAAGCTCGATAAGATTAAGGCTCATATGAAGGCCGCTCAGGATTGTCAAAAGTCCTACGCGGATAAAAGGCGAAGACCTATTGTCTTTGAGGCTGGGGATCGGGTTATGTTGAAAGTTTCTCCTTGGAAGGGTATTATTCGTTTTCATAAGAAGTGAAGCTTAGTCCGAGGTTCATTGGTCCGTTCCGTATATTGTCCCGTGTTGGTGAGGTAGCGTATAGACTGGAAATGCCCGATGAGCTCGCGGGGATTCATCCTACTTTCCACGTGTCCCATTTGAGGAAATGTTTAGCAGATGAGGAGGCCCATGTGCCTCTTGATGACATTGAGCTTGATAGTACACTGAACTACGTTGAAGAACCTATCGCTATTCTGAACCGTCAGGAAAGACGTTTGAGGAATAAAGTAGTTAGGTAGGTAATGGTGCAGTGGAGGCACCGCAAGGGTTCTGAGGCTACTTGGGAGTCCGAAGAAGAGATGATGAAACTCTATCCGCAGTTGTTCCTGTCGTATCGGGATTCAGGGACGAATCCCATTGTTAGGGGGTGGACTTGTAACACCCGTTAACTTTCGGTTTAAAGATTTTAAAGCTTGTAAAGTATGTATACTTCTCGGGAGTTATCCGGCATTTCTCGATGACCTTACTATCTTTCCGGTACGTTAAATTCATTTAACTTTCCACCCAAGTTGCCTCACACTTCATTCTTGAGGGACTAGAATGTAAATTGTTTTATATCATAAAATTAACCCTAACCCTCCCCCCTTCTGCAATCGGCAACTTCTCCAGCCCCCACACCCCCGATTTTTCTTTTGTGCAGCCAAGTTTAAGGTCCAAAACTCCAATTGAAGGTTAGTATTATGTCCCTACAAGTCTTTTACACCTTAATTGGTCGTTATAGCACGCGTATTGATCGATTAATAGCTTGTTTTAGGCTAACCGGGTGGCTGTCCAATTGAGCATTTTCGGGACTGCTTTGATTGAGGTTTTTGCACCAAAATCTTCCCAGGTATGTCTAGTATAAAATACTTTAAAATCATGTTCATTGGTGTTCGTTTGATTGGTCAACTAGTTGTCGTTTAAAAGATTGTTTTCGGTTGACTAGAATTGTTGATTGTTGCGTTTAACGCGAGGGTTGAGTGATTAACGACCAATTCAGCTCGGGTGAACTTGGTTTGATGTACGGGCTGTTGAAAAATCATTTTTATAAGTTATGGGGCTGAATTGGTTGTCGGTTACTCAAATGGGTCGGTACAACGTGCATTTGCGTTTATTGAATAGTTGGTGCGTTGTACTTGCGAATTACCGACCCATTCGACTCGTGTAGCGTCGTGTAGACTTTTTAGCTGTGAATTTGTCATATTGGGTCCACACGGGGCTGAGTTGGATGTTAATTCCCTAAACAACTCATAAACGCGCATGCTAGTGTCACCTAGTGCTTCGGGGGGTAATTTGGGAATTCATTATTCCCGGGAGTATCTAAGGGTCGTATTGGTGAATGTAAGGCCCCCGGGGGCTGTTATGGTTGAGTTTGATGAGGTCGAGGCTTTAGGAAACTCGAACCATGTTAGAACGTCTCGTAGGATAAATGAATTCTTTCGAGGACATTAGTAATGATTGTGTCTATACCGACACGCGTTTGAGTTGTTGGGATACTTAGGAGTTCTCTAGCTTGTGGTGAACTTGTGCCTTGTGTCAGGTGAGTTCATGGTGCCCCATTTTACTCTTTTTATGTTTTGGGCTAGCATGCACACCTAAGCGATTTTGCTTGGTGAATTATTTAAAATATTTTGGATGGGCTTACTTGTATAGGGTAGGCCTTGAGATGATATTATTGTATGTTGTATGAACGTTTATACATATATTATTGTATGGCCAATAATTGGCGGTGTTTAGTAGTCGTTATCGACTAAGGATGTTTACGTATTCCTACTTCGTGTTTGCATACATTGGATGAGATGTTACGTGTTTGGGTTGTACATGTGCTCGACCCTGATATTATTACTTGGATGACATATATACATATATATAGAGATGTGATTATGAGGATGTATATATATATAAGAATGATTATTTATTGATGAAGATGGCCTAACTGTTATATCCCGTTTATTTTAGAACTTTTGGAATGACTATTATGATTATTATTATTGATGTTATTTATTAAAACTTGAACTCACTCAGCTCACGCTGACTTTGTGTGCATGTTAGTGTGAGTTTCAGGTTAGGAGGAGGATGTATTACCGCTTGGACGTGCACAAAGCTACTTGGACGATGAAGGGCATACGTAGACGGAAGATTTAAATGTTGAACATTTCTTTTTAAAGTTTTATCAAATACATTTAAATTGGTTTAGGGCATAATTCCCGGGTTTTGAGAACTTATTTTATTAATTATGGTTTTTCGCTGAATTAAACTCTGAATAGGTAATTTTAATAGGATGAACTGTTTTTAAGTTGAAGTATTTTTATAAGTATTATGGATGAATACACACTGTAGGATTTCCGGGATTCGGGGTCTTACAGTACGAGTGTTGGGGGAGATCGGCATTGTCTAGTAGTTGCTGACAACTACTCTAGATATTCATGTATGAAGTTTATGAGCACGAAAGATCATCTACTGATTTAGTGAAGCATATAATCACTAAGATCGAATCACTATACAGGTTGAAAGTCAGAAGGATTCGAAGTGACAATGTCACAGAATTCAGAAATAATATAATGGACTTTTTCTGTATGCAACGAGGTATCCACCATGAATACAGTGCTCCTTATGTGCCACAACAAAATGCGGTTGATGAGAGAAATAATTAAACAATTATCGAAGAGGCTAGAACCATGCTTGCAGATTCCAAATTGCATATTCAATTTTGGAATGAGGCCGTTGTTACAGCACCAAAGGGAGTTGAAAACATCGAGCGTGGTATCGGGGTTTATAATAACATGTTTAGTATTAGAAAATGCATTAGGACCGTAAGTAGGAAAAATAATTAGAGTGTAAAGAGACCATTCGTCAATTTCGGGTCTTGTTTGTATTCGTTTTTGTATTTGTTTATTATGTAAACCGACCCGATTTGTAAACCGAAGCTTATGTTATAATCAAAATGATGAATTTATGTTACAATATTGTTTCACACTTGTTGGGTCTTGAAAACATCCTACCTTTATTTTTATTTATTTATTTAATTATTTTTTTTGTTGTTTTGTGTTTTTGTCTTGATCCATTTTGCATGAAAACTCTTGTGTCTCACACCCATATTTGACCACCAGCATTACCCTATATATACACCACCTTTCCTCTTCATTTTCCCTTGCTACAACTCAAAAAAAAAAAAAAAAAAAAACTCTTTCAAACATCAAAGATTCAAGGTTATCTTCTTAAGTGTTCTTAAAGGTTTTTAGTCTTTCATCTTAATTAGTTTATGTAGCCTTATTAATACTTGTTTATGGTTGTGCAACATATATATAATATACACCCCTTGTTTACCTTTGGTAGTTACTTCTCTGATTCCGGTCGGTGAGGTTTCGGACCTCATATGGAAAGGCTTCATGGAGGGCTTCGTGTCCTTGATATATATACATCTATATAACTAGTTCATACATATTAATCTTACTTATTTTAGTTTGTTGGTCATGTTTACAAGTTCCATGGTTATGGGTTTTTAAGAGTCTATGCTTCGGTTTACCCGTAAATAGCTCTAAACCGTAAACCAAAGTTTGTTACTAGTTTTGTTAAATAATTGTTTAAACATACTTATTGTTAGATCTAATTTTCTAAAATCATTTTTACAAATTCTATGGTTATGGGTTTGTAGAATCTTACCTCGGTCTTAACCCGAAACACGATCCGAACCGAAAACCGAACTTTTGTTTAAAGACTTTATTGTTAACTTTTGGTTGTAAAACTTAAAGTATTTTTTTTTATTTGTACATTATTATACAAGTTCTTTAGTGTTTGGACATGTGGAAACCAAACCGATTCTTACTCGCTTAAGACACACAAGTGTGTTTTTTTTTAGACATCATGACTTGTATATTTCTTTAAAAATAGTTACAAATTGATTTTTAAATATTTTCTTAAGTACTTGGAAATGTTGGATCCAACTTGATCTCATAACAAAGTTTGGACCAACAAAACCGAACACTCGCTTAATGTGCGTTGTTAGTTCTAAAACAATGGAACTACATACCTGGTTAAGTCTTATTAAATTTTATTGAGTTATCTCATAACATTCAATATTTTGGAAAGTTGACTTTGGGTTTGATCAATTATCAAGACCCGAACCGACAACCAGAACACTCGATAAAAAAAACCGTTTTAGTATCTTTATTCAAAGGGATTTGCATTCTTGCATTTTACCCACCTTATTACTTAACATAGGTTGAGTAAATATTAAGGTTAGATACTTTAACCCGGTTTCGAGCAAACTTACATTTTTAAAGGGTTATTAGTATAAATTCTTAAATAGTTACATTTTAAACCTTGAACTTTAATTATTTACATTTCTCAACATTTATTTTGTTTAAAGACCTTCAAGACAACCTTTCTAAATTCAAGACTTCTTTTCTTTTTAGGCATTATGCATTAAACTCGTCGTTCCACAAATCTCCAAATTATCATCTTTCAAGTTTACTACTTGAAGGTGAGTACTTCATACCCCATTTTCCATCTTTTATTTTGGGGGTGACATTTCATACTTATTCAACAAAATGCTTTACATTTGAATCTTAAACCACAAACGTAGTTGTATACTTTACCTAAATAATTGCTCGATTTGGTGTTCTATGCTTATATGCCTATGTGTTTATCGCTTTTGGTTGGTGGAACTATAAAATCCTAGACTATTTGGCATCCCCTTATAGCAAGGTGTCGTTAAGGTAATGCAATTAACGATAACTATAAAATCCTAGACTATTTGGCATCCCCTTATAGCTAGGTGTCGCTAATGTGTTTAGCGATATCTATTTATCCAAATTACCACTTTTATTTATCGTTTCGTATACAAGTTTCGTGGCTATCTTTATTATATACTAATATGATTAAACTTATGAATTGCTCACCAACCTTTGTGTTGACAAACTTTATTTTATGAAATGTTGCAGGTTTGCATCTTGGTTGATTTATGATTGTGAAGAAAATGACATCAAAGACCTTAGGATATTAGTAAAATGAACAATATCAAATTTGCCATATTTTGTGATATCTTGTTTATGGTTTTTTATGGATAATTGTTTTGTGACATTTTCGATGTTGTGAAATGAAATGAGTTTATTAAATACAGTCACTTTAATTAGTGTCATGTGCTTATGGACAATCGTTACACCTCGGCATGTTCCGCCGCCTTTAGTCGGGGTGTGACAGATTGGTATAAGAGCCTTGACAATAGGATAGGTGGTTAGACGTAACGACCTAGTATTGTTATGCTTAGGGTCCTATACGTGTTTACTTTATTTTGATTGTTCATATCGCATATTATTTATAAACTTGTTTAAAATTCACCAATATCCCAAATGTTCACATACACACACTTTAATAGTATTTCTAAGGTATCCTTACCTTAAAACGCAAAAAGTAGATTTTCATTGTGTTTTATGGATTACAAGATTAACTTGGATTCCGTTGTTTATAATCCCTTAAAACGCAAAAAGTAGATTTTCATTGCATTTATATCGGGTTTGTAGCCCTCATAGGAAGCGAGACATTATAAAACGACCATTTGACAAAAAGATTTCAAGAATCGAAGGTGATTTACTTACCCGGAATGGTGGGATTATAGTGCTCGTTTTCTAGGCCACAAACCATGTTATACATGTCAATACTTTAAGAAGTCGAATGCGAGCGTTCCGGTCGCTATCCTAATTTTTCGGTGTTAAAACAATAGAACTACGATGACTCGTGGACTAGTACTTTGACATGACGTTTTATCCCGATTTATGGTGTTATTATCGTTATTTGAGTCGAAAACATGAAAAAGTTGCGGTGATTCGTGCACATGTTTAGACTCCAATGTTGTGTTTTATAAAATTCTTTTTTTTTTGAGTTGGAATATCAAATCATGGTGGTTCATGTATGATTTTCCGACTCTATAAACCTCAAAATCTCAAATTTTTAAGCTTTAACCCCTCAAAATCTCAAAATCATTTACGATTGTTTCCGGTTTGTTGTTTATATACAAAGATTTATATTTTATCTAACACTAACATATACTCCTCACTAACTCTAGGATTCACAATCAAAAAGAAAATTTAACTTCACCTTATTCTTATTTTATACACTCTCATATCCATTTCTTTTTACCTAAAACTTATTCCATTTCTTTATAATCTTTTAGCATGCCTCCACTAAGACCGCGCAAGAGCACCAACCGACGTATGGCTGCTTTTATCGTCAAGCAAAATGGCAGCTGTGATTCCCGAACTTGTTACTCAAATCCAAGCTACCCAACCTCCTCCACCCGTTGTTGCACCCGTTGAACCCAAACCCGTATCCTACCCATATAAGCAATTTACTAGTGCCAACCCAACCGAATTCTGGGGTACGAACTGTGCGACTACCTTGTTGCAATGGTTCGAGTCTATGGAGAATGTGTTTAGATATAGCGAGTGCCCCGAAGCGAAAAAGATAAATTTTGCTTCAAGCATGTTTAGAAAAACCGCTCTAACATGGTGGGGTAGTGTCATGCATCTCCAGGGGTCGGAAACGGCTATGGCGCTTCCATGGTCCGACCTCAAAGCACTTATGATCAAGAAGTTTTGTCCCAAACATGAACTTCAAAAGCTTGAGGAGGAATTTTGGAACCTCAAGCAAGATAGTGGTGATAACGCCGCTTACTCACTCCGTTTCCACGAGTTGAGCATTCTCGTCCCTCATTTGGTTACCACGGCTGAGCGTGAGCTTGACAAATACATTGGGGGTTTACCTATGCGAATCCGGGACTCAGTCATGAGTAGCAAACCCGTGAATCTTGAGGATGCCATTACTTTAGCAGGTGCGCTATCGGAGAATCATGTGAAAGCAGGAACCCTAACCCTCAAGAAACCAAACGAAAAAGCCAAACCCGAGCCCGCACCACAAGCCAAGGTTGAACCCGCACCACAAGCCATTAACTATTCCAACTCTTCCCGTCACAACAATAACAACAACAAGAAGAAACACAAAACCAACTACCGAAACAATGCCGTTACCAAACCCCAACCTCAACAACAAACCCAAATTCCACCCCAAACCCGAAAACCCTATACCGGTACTGCCCCACTATGCAACATTTGCCAACTCCATCACCCACCAAACATGCCTTGTCTCCATTGTACCATTTGTAACCGACTTGGTCATCTCAACACCACATGCCGATCCGCACAACGAACCCAACCTAACCAACCAAACCAACCAAGAACTTTTCCCCAAAATACTCAACACCGATATGCACCCTACCCACCAAACCAACCTCAACAACCCCGAGCTTGCTACAATTGTGGTGACCCTAACCATTTCCGCAACAATTGTCCTCGCCTCATCCTTACTAAACAAACCATGACCGCACCTTACTACCAAACTCAAGCTTACCAAGTTCAAACCTACCAACCTCAACTTTCCCAACACAATGCACCACTCATCCAACCCATCCAAGCCATACAAGCGCCACCTCGTCCACCACCGCAAGCACCTCAAGTCAACCAAGGCAATCAAGGACGAGCTTTCATGATGAATGTTAGTCAAGCTCAAGCGGCAAACGATGTTGTGAACGGTATATTTTTAGTGAACCAACATTTGGCTTCCATTTTATTTGATACGGGTGCCGATAGAAGTTTCATTTCTTTGAAATTTGAGTCGAAAATTGCCGTGTCTCAAACCCAGCTTTCCCGGTTGTTTTCTATTGAAGTCGCCAATGGGAAATCCATCACCATAAATTCCGTCGTCCGCGATTGTACTCTCGTCCTTGCTAACCATAAATTCTCCATCGATCTCATCCCGATGCAAATGGGAAGTTTGGATGTCATAGTAGGCATGGATTGGTTATCTTTGCACCATGCCGAATTTGCTTGCTTCGATAAATTCATTCGCATTCCGTTTATCAACGGTAAAATCCTTAAGGTCTTTGGAAAAGCTACTTCGAGAAGGCTCGTGCTCTCAATCGCAAAAATACTTACGCCAAAAGTATGCTCCGCTCCTAGATCTCTTGTCGACAAAAGACAAAAAGGAAAGGAAAATCCAAGGTATTTCTATTGTTCGTGATTTCCTCGATGTCTTTCCCGACGATGTCACCGGTTTTCCACCCGTTCGTCCGATTGAATTTCGAATCGATCTTGTGCCCGGCGCGATACCCGTGGCCAAGGCTCCTTACCGTTTAGCCCCGTCAGAAATGCAAGAATTATCGAACCAACTCGAAGAACTTTCCAATAAAGGTTTCATTCGTCCTAGCTCTTATCCTTGGGGCGCTCCTGTTCTCTTCGTGAAAAAGAAGGATGGTTCGTTTCGTATGCTCCAAAAGTACTTACGCCAAAAGTATGCTCCGCTCCTAGATCTCTTGTCGACAAAAGACAAAAAGGAAAGGAAAATCCAAGGTATTTCTATTGTTCGTGATTTCCTCGATGTCTTTCCCGACGATGTCACCGGTTTTCCACCCGTTCGTCCGATTGAATTTCGAATCGATCTTGTGCCCGGCGCGATACCCGTGGCCAAGGCTCCTTACCGTTTAGCCCCGTCAGAAATGCAAGAATTATCGAACCAACTCGAAGAACTTTCCAATAAAGGTTTCATTCATCCTAGCTCTTCTCCTTGGGGCGCTCCTGTTGTCTTCGTGAAAAAGAAGGATGGTTCGTTTCGTATGTGCATCGATTATAGGGAACTTAACAAACTCACCATTAAAAATCGTTATCCCTTGCCACGAATCGACGACCTATTCGACCAACTTCAAGGCGCAACTTGCTTCTCCAAAATCGATCTTCGATCAGGTTATCATCAATTGCGTGTTCGCGAAGAAGACATTCCAAAAACCGCTTTCCATACTCGATATGGACATTTTGAATTTTTGGTTATGCCCTTCGGGTTAACAAATGCACCCGCGGTGTTTATGGAACTCATGAACCGTGTTTGCAAACCATTCCTCGATAAATTCATTATTGTCTTTATTGATGACATTCTCATCTTTTCCAAATCCAAAGCCGAATATGAGCATAATTTGTGTTTCATTCTCGAACTTCTTAGAAACGAATGACTTTATGCCAAGTTCTCCAAATGCGAATTTTGGCTCGAGCAAGTTCAATTTTTGGGACATATCGTAAACAACAAAGGTATTCATGTTGATCCCGCTAAAATTGAGGCCGTTAAGGATTGGAAACCTACAACAACTCCCACGGAAATTCGATCCTTCCTCGGTTTAGCCGGATATTATCGACGTTTCATTCGAAACTTTTCCAAGATCTCTTTGCCTCTTACCTCCCTCACTCATAAAGGAAAACAATTTGATTGGGGTTCGAAGCAAGAAAAAGCCTTTTGTACTCTCAAGGACATGCTTTGCAATGCTCCCATTTTAACCCTTCCCGATGGAAACGACTATTTCTTGGTATTTTGCGATGCCTCTCATCAAGGTCTTGGTTGTGTCCTCATGCAACGAGGTCAAGTCATCGCTTACGCATCAAGGCAACTTAAGGTCAACGAGAAGAACTACACGACTCATGATCTCGAACTTGGTGCTATTGTTTTCGCTCTCAAAATCTGGAGACATTACCTTCATGGTACGAAATGTGTGGTTTTTACCGATCTTAAAAGCCTTCACCACATTTTTGACCAAAAAGATCTCAATATGAGACAACGACGATGGGCTGAATTACTTAGTGATTACGATTGCGAAATTCGTTACCATCCCGGTAAAGCGAATGTTGTCGCCGACGCCCTAAGTCGAAAGGCTAATGTTAAATCCGTTCTGCTTCTAAGTGTTGTCGTTCAAACCGATCTTCAAATTCGAATCTTCCAAGCTCAACGTACCTCCGTTGAAGAAGGTAACATGTACAACGAAATGTCATGTGGAGTCGAACTTCAACTCGAAACCAAACTCGATGGTCTTTTGTACTTTCTCAATCGTTTGTGGGTTCCAAATCGCGATGACCTTCGTACTTGTATACTCGACGAAGCTCACAATTCGCGGTATTCCGTTTATCCTGGTGCGGATAAGATGTATTTCGATCTTCGTGCTACCTTTTGGTGGTCGGGTATGAAAAAGGACGTAGCATTATTCGTATCTAAATGTCTTACTTGCTCAAAAGTTAAAGTCGAACATCAAAGACCTTTTGGTCTACTCGAGCAACCACCGATTCCCGTTTGGAAATGGGAAGACATTGCTATGGACTTTATCACTAAATTACCCAACACCCAAAAGGGCAACGATAGCATTTGGGTGATCATCGATCGTTTAACCAAATCTGCTCATTTCACTCCGATCCGCGAGAGTATTATGTCGAGCAGCTTGCTCAAATCTATGTTCGAGAAATCGTGTGCCGACACGGTTTACCATTGACTATTATCTCTGACCGTGATGCTCGTTATACCTCTCATTTTTGGCGTTCACTTCAAGAAGTTTTGGGAACACGTCTCGATCTTAGCACCGCTTATCGTCCTCAAATGGACGGTCAATCCGAACGTACAATACAAACTCTCGAGGATAAGCTACGAGCAAGTGTTCTTGATTTTGATGGGAATTAGGATTCTCACATTCTGTTCATTGAGTTTTCTTATAACAATAGCTACCATTCTAGCATTGAGATGGTTCCTTTCGAAGCTCTTTACGGTTGTAAATGTCGTTCTCCGATTAGTTGGAACGAAGTCGGTGAAGCTCAAATCACGGGACCCGAAATGGTTCAAGAAGCCACCGACGTTATTGATCGAATCCGTAAGAACCTCCTAGCCGCTAGAAGTCGTCAAAAGAGTTACGCCGACAAACAGCGAAAACCAATCGAATTTAATGTTGGCGATCTTGTCCTTCTAAAAGTATCTCCTTGGAAGGGGGTAGCCCGTTTCGGAAAGAAGGGTAAACTAGCTCCTCGTTTCGTTGCTCATTTTAAAATCCTTGAGCGTGTTGGAAAAGTAGCTTATTGACTCGAACTACCGGAAGAACTTACCGGTGTTCATCCGACATTTCATGTTTCAAATCTTAAAAAGTGCTTAGTCGAGGGTAATCTCCGTACACCTCTCGACGAAGTACATGTCGACGAGTCGATGGTTTTGGTTGAACGACCCGTTGAGATCATGGATCGCAAGGAGAAGAGAACCAAGCGTAGCCGTATTCGGTTAGTCAAAGTTCGATGGGAATCATGGCGCGGCGTGGAATTCACTTTGGAGTGAGAAGACAAAATGAAAGAGAAGTATCCACATTTTTTCGCAGCATCGTCTTTGTCTTAATTTCGGGACGAAATTTCTAAAAGTAGGGGATACTGTGACATTCGTCAATTTCGGGTCTTGTTTGTATTCGTTTTTGTATTTGTTTGTTGTGTAAACTGACCTGATTTGTAAACCGAAGCTTATGTTATAATCAAAATGATGGATTTATGTTACAATGTTTCACACTTGTTGGGTCTTGAAAACATCCTACCTTTATTTTTATTTATTTATTTATTTATTTTTAATTTTTTTTGTTGTTTTTTGTTTTTGTCTTGATCCATTTTGCATGAAAACTCTTGTGTCTCACACCCATATTTGACCACCAACATTACCCTATATACACACAACCTCTCCTCTTCATTTTCCCTTGCTACAACTCCAAAAAAAAAAAAAACTCTCTCAAACATCAAAGATTCAAGGTTATCTTCTTAAGTGTTCTTGAAGGTCTTTAGTCTTTCATCTTAATTAGTTTATGTAGCCTTATTAATACTTGTTTATGGTTGTGAAACATATATAAAATATACACCCCTTGTTTACCTTTGGTAGTTACTTCTCCGATTCCGGTCGGGGAGGTTTCGGACCTCATAAGGCAAGTCTTCACGGAGGACTTCGTGTCCTTGATATATATACATCTATTAACTTGTTCATACATATTAATCTTGCTTATTTTAGTTTGTTGGACATGTTTACAAGTTCCATGGTTATGGGTTTTTAAGAGTCTATGCTTCGGTTTAACCGTAAATAGCTCTAAACCGTAAACCGAACTTTGTTACTAGTTTTGTTAAATAATTGTTTAAACATACTTATTGTTAGATCTAAGTTTCTAAAATCATTTTTACAAATTCTATTGTTATGGGTTTGTAGAATCTTACCTCGGTCTTAACCCGAAACACGATCCGAACCGAAAACCGAACTTTTGTTTAAAGACTTTATTGTTAACTTTTGGTTGTAAAACTTAAAGTATTTTTTTTTATTTGTACATTATTATACAAGTTCTTTAGTGTTTGGACATGTGGAAACCAAACCGATTCTTACTCGCTTAAGACACACAAGTGTGTTTTTTTCGAACATCAAGACTTGTATATTTCTTTAAAAATAGTTACAAATTGATTTTTTAATATTTTCTTAAGTACTTGGAAATGTTGGATCCAACTTGATCTCATAACAAAGTTTAGACCGGCAAAACCGAACACTCGCTTAACGTGCGTTGTTAGTTCTAAAACAATGAAACTACATACTTGGTTAAGTCTTATTAAATATTATTGAGTTATCTCATAACATTTAATCTTTTGGAAAGTTGACTTTGGGTTTGACCAATTATCAAGACCCGAACCGACAACCCGAACACTCGATAAAAAAAAACCGTTTTAGTATCTTTATTCCAAAGGTATTTGCATTCTTGCATTTTACCCACCTTATTACTTAACATAGGTTGAGTAAATATTAAGGTTAGATACTTTAACCTGGTTTCGAGCAAACTTACATTTTTAAAGGGTTATTATTATAAATTCTTAAATAGATACATTTTAAACCTTGAACTTTAATTATTTACATTTCTCAATATTTATTTTGTTTAAAGACCTTCAAGACAACCTTTCTAAATTCAAGACTTTTTTTATCTTTAGGCATTGTGCGTTAAACTCGTCGTTCCGACAAATCTCCAAATTATCATCTTTCAAGTTTACTACTTGAAGGTGAGTACTTCATACCCCATTTTCCATCTTTTATTTTGGGGGTGACATTTCATAGTTATTCAACAAAATGCTTAACATTTGAATCTTAAACCACAAACGTAGTTGTATACTTTACCTAAATAATTGCTCGATTTGGTGTTCTATGGTTATATGCCTATGTGTTTATCGCTTTTGGTTGGTGGAACTATAAAATCCTAGACTATTTGGCATCCCCTTATAGAAAGGTGTCGTTAACGTAATACAATTAACGATAACTATAAAATCCTAGACTATTTGGCATCCCCTTATAGCTAGATGTCGCTAATGTGTTTAGCGATATCTATTTATCAAAATTACCACTTTTATTTATCGTTTCGTATACAAGTTTTGTGGCTATCTTTTGTTATATACTAATATGTATAAACTTATGAATTGCTCACTAACCTTTGTGTTGACAAACTTTATTTTATGAAATGTTGCAGGTTTGCATCTTGGTTGATTTATGATTGTGAAGAAAACGACATCAAAGACATTAGGATATTAGTAAAATGAACAATATCAAATTTGCCATATTTTGTGATATCTTGTTTGTGGTTATTTTATGGATAATTGTTATGTGACATTTTCGATGTTGTGAAATGAAATGAGTTTATTAAATACTGTTACTTTAATTAGTGTCATGTGCTTAGGGACAATCGTTACACCTCGGCATGTTCCACCGCCTTTGGTCGGGGTGTGACATATTGGTATAAGAGCCCTGACAATAGGATAGGTGGTTAGACGTAACGACCTAGTATTGTTATGCTTAGGGTCTTATACGTGTGCTCATACGTGTTTACTCTATTTTGATTGTTCATATCGCATATTATTTATAAACTTGTTTAAAATTCACCAATATCCCAAATGTTCACATACACACACTTTCATAGTATCTCCAAGGTATCCTTACCTTAAAACGCAAATAGTAGATTTTTATTGTGTTTTATGGATTACGAGATTAACTTGGATCCCGTTATTTATAATCCCTTAAAGGTTGCATTTATATCGGATTCGTATACAAAGGCTTTTTTCGATCGGAGAGGGCATCATTATGACTACCCGAGGATATTGTTGTAATACTTCTATTTAAGAAATTTGTATGATAATCTTGTTAAATGAGTGAGGAATGAAGGCTAGATTCTTTCCCTTTTATAGCTGATTTCAAGGTCGGTTGCGTATCGCAATGGCGTATTATAGGTCCATCGCGTAGAGCGATAAGTGCTATAGGGTTGTCGAGTCAGCCCTAGCTAGGCCATATGGCAGGCAACGTATCACGGCTGCGTAACCAACACGTCACGTATTGTGATGGATCCAGTGGGAGCCCATTGCGTAGCGCGATGAACAACAAGATTTTTTGGATAATTATAAGCCTTCACTTATCACGACGAGGCCTTTAAAAATCCATCATGTAGCATAATGGGAAGGTATTTAAAAATTTTAATTATCTGCAAAAATAGTAAGGCGGCTCTCAAGCGGCTCACGATGATGCGAGTGAAGTGCAAAGTGTGCTATCGAAGCGCCAGATTACGCCTATCGCACTTCGCTCATGCCCATGCGTAGGCTGTGCGCGTGCACGTCAGGTTCTCCGCACCCTCTTTTAGGACCACTGTGTCTGTCTTGTCATAAAAGAATATTATCATATGAGCTCTCTTTCTTATAAAGCACTTACAAGTTTTGTAATCTATTGATGCGAGACAAGAACTCCTTTTCTTATTTATACCAAGGTGGAAACATTCAATTTTCCTTCTTCCCTAATGTGGGATGAAACTCACTTCTTTTATTTTATCCATTTTTCCTTTTTGCTTATATTATGGTTTGTTATAGTCTCCCATCTTTATCTTAAATCTCGTCCTCGAGATTTATAGGAATAAGTGTGGATACTTGTTAGCGCATAATATCTAGTTCCTAGGTCTAGTGTTGTAGGTCTTGATATTTAGTGATTTTAAATGCATGTTAACGTTTTGAACACATAAAGGACTTATGCGCCACATAAGTTACACGGCGCAGAACTTATGCGTCGTATATCTTATGCGCCGCATATGTCCCAAGCAGCCTATATATAGGTTGCTTGGTGTTTATGTTCACTTTACCTACTGGTTCTTTTGGTCCATTTTGTACCTGATCTTGTAATTGTCATATCTTTTGTATAACCACTGCTATAAATGAATAAAGGCTAAATTAAAGAGATATCTTTGTATTTTTCACCTTGTTATGATTTCTGCACATAACATTGTAGTGTAGATATCATCGTGGATACATGTACACCTCTATCTTATGAACCTATCGCAAACTTTTAATTGGTATCCGAGCCATTTGGCTCGTGATCTACTTCGAAAAGATCAATTCCATCTCTTTTCTACATATTTTTTATCATTTCAGAAGATGTAGCCGTTCAAAACTTACCAAACTTTCACACATTGTCATATTCTTGGTTTTGAACAACATACTTAAAATTTAAATCATTTCATCTTCATTTTTCCCACAAAAATAGTCCAAAACATTCTTGTCAGCATATACGGCGCATAAGTCATGCAACAAAACCCTACGGTTGTACCTACCGTAAACAAACCCTAAACAAAGTCTAGAATCAAACAAGCACTGATCAATCAATACAAAACTAATCAACCAACGTAAGGGGTTTAACCAATAACTTACCAAAATTTCCAGCCCTTAAACACAACCTATTTCATGTCTAAATCAAACTTTACAATAACAATATACGTCTATCAATCAAACAATCCAATAAACTCATCAAAACCTAACAATTATCATCATTCCTAGGTAGAACTAACAAGTTTAGCCTCTAATCATATTTGGACAGCCATGAATACTCATTAAAAACTTCAAATAACTCATCTCAAACATCAATTCAATCATTCAACAATCAATAGCAATCCTAAACAAGTCAATATCTCAAGTAATTGCAAAACTACTAAGCAATTAAACAAGAAAATTATAGTTGATGAACAATGTTATGATTGAAAGGATATAAGAGGTTCCGGGGCTGCACTTGGCTGTCAAAACTGATGTGAAACGTGGCCGACACTTGCTTCTAACCTTCTTCTTCTTCGTTAGCCGTCACCAACTCAAGAACCCTAACCTTTTCTTTTTTTCCTTGGCTACAACAGTTCCGATCGGAACTCCTAGGGTATGTTAGGGTTTTTTATTTTTTGGTATTATGTTATATAAAAGAGGCTTGGGCTTTTCCAATATGCATATGGGCCGGGCTTTGTAACGCTCGTAAATTTCGTTAATCGGCTTGATCGTTTATAAACGTTGGTAAAAAAGCCGGGGTTTCATCTTTCTAATTTAGAGCCTTGTAATACGTTTTAAAAGTCCGTTTGTCCATCCTTTTCCCCAAAACATCCCCTCTTACGACTTAAAGTATTATATTGGTATGTAGCACCCGATATTTTCGTTTATCGGCATGCACGTTGTAGAGTTTGTATACTTATCGGGTTTGAACCAGCTTACTTCGGGGACCTCCTTGTCATACCCATAAGTTGAATTAATTGACTTTACACCCAAGTTGCTATACACTTCATACTGGAGGGACTAGAGTGTAATTTATTTTATATCGTAATATTAAAAAAGAAAAAAACCCTAACCTTAACTCTATTCCCAGCAGCCGATCGGCCTCAAGACCCCCCCTGCTCGTTTTTCTTCTGCCCAGCCAAGTTTCAGCCGTGAAAACTTCAATTCAAGGTCGGTTTTATGATTCCCCATGTCTTTTACACCTTAATTGATCATATTAACGCGCTTATTGGTCGTTAAGGTTGAGTTTTGATGATAACAGTTTGCTGACAGATTCGTATACGTTTATTGTAGGGTCTGTAACGCGATGATAATCCATTGGTTTTGATCGATTCTTGATTCCATGATGTTCTACTTTGAGTCTAGTTTCCAGAAAGGTATAATACGTAATTTTTGGACGAGATTTGAATGGTTTTTATGAATTTATAAAATCGAGTATCAAAGCTGATGCGGGATGACTGATTCTGGTCTGTCTTCCCGCCGTCATAACCTTTTTTCTACAGGTCCAAATTGGTTGTTTCTACTTCTGAAAGTTATTATTTTAAGTTAGGAACCAAACCCAATTGGAATCGTTTAATTTGGTTCAGTAATGAAGTTTATAAAAATAAAACCATTTTGTTGCGCACTGAAATAGCTGCACATACCTTGCTGTGTTGGAGGAATTTTTATATTTTTTGTGTCCAATAGAAAAATATAATAAAAATATTTTTATAAACCTAAGACATTTATTAAAGTCTGGTAAAAATTTAATAATTTATTTCATAGGTTATCCTATGTAATTAATGCATCTTCGCATTCTAAAATCTACACGTTTTACTTGTTATTGATCGATAAGTTCGTTTTAGGCTTAACCAGTGGATGTTCAATTGTGTTCTTGTCGGGGCTGTTTGAAGTGAGTTTTTGCACCACAATCTTACTAGGTATGTCCCGTATATCATACTTAAAGATCATTTTCATAGGTGTTCGTTAAGTTGATCAACTAGTTGTAGTTTGATTGTTATGTTCGGTTGTCTAGAATTGTAGTTTTGCGCGTTTAACGCGAGGGTTGAAATGATTAACGACCAATTCAGCTCGGGGACACTTGGTTTGACGTATGGGCTTTTCAAAATTCATTTTTATAAGTCATGGGGCTGAATTGGTTGTCGGTTACCCCAACGGGTCGGTACAACGCGCAATTTCGTTTATTGAGTAGTTGGTGCGTCGTACTTGCGAGTTACCGACCCATTCGACTCGTGTAGCGTCGTGTGGACTTGTTGACTGTGATTTTATCATGTTGGGTCCACACGGGGCTGAGTTGAATGTTAATGGCCTAAACGACTCTTAAACGCGCGTATCGGTATCACCTAGTGCTTCCGGGGGTAATTTGGGAATTCTTTTTTCCCGGGAGTACCTAAGGGTCGATTTGGTTAATTGAAAGGTTTTAGGGGCTGAGGTAAAGTAATTGGGTTGGGTTGGGCCTCGGCCCAAGTTGTTAGGCCTTGGGCCAAAGTGTTGGGCCTTGGGCCAAGTTGTTGGGGCTTGAGCCAAGTGTTGGGCCTTGGGCCAAGTTGTTGGGCCTTGGGCCAAAGTGTTGGGCTTGAACGGCCCATTAGGCAAGAGTGTTCTTACGGTCTAGTTTAGTAACGCGTTGTGTACTATTTACAGGCCCTTACTTGTGAGTGTGCACTTAGGGATTTCCTAGCTCGTTACAGGTGTTCGATCGATTCCAGGTGAGTTCATGATGCCCTTTTTACTCTTTTCAAGTTTTGGGCTAGCATGCACACCGTAATACAATTTTACACGATTTTACTCGTTACAACTATTTGGATGGTATTATAGCCTTATTCATATTTGTGCATTTATGAAACGATTTGTGAACTATATTTTATGCCTTAGGATATTGTAGACTCGTTTATGGTCTTATTCCTTAAGGTTATATACCTGAATATGGTCTAGACTCGATGATGTTAATAGGCTTGGTAGTAATTGAATATGAGTAGACCTATTTACTTAGTTCATGTATTGGACTGATTAATATATATTACCTTATGGCCCATAGGCTTACTTGTAACTTGGAATGCCTTGGGATGATATATATATATATATATATATATATATATATATATATATATGTATGAATGTATGGAGGAATGTATGTACGTATGAGTATGTGTTACCTTATAGCCTATGGTTGTGTGATGATATTTAGTTCCTCGTGACTAAGAATGATGTGAGTAGGCTTATTGATGTGTGTGATAATCACGGCCGGGTCAAATATATTACTCGGGTTTTCAAATCCCGTGGTGGAGAGGCCCGTGTGGCGTGATCATCATTTTGGCGGGTCAAATATATTACTCGGGTTTTAAAATTACTTGTGGTCTAGGCTCGAGGTTGCTATAAGGCCTAGTATTAATTCCTAGTATTAAACGATTTTTCCTGATGAAACGTTTAAACTATTTTATATAGGCTTGCTAGTATATAGTTGGCTTTGGAATGCTATAGTATGTATATATATATATATATATATATATAAATTATTGTTTGGCCTATACTTGGCGATGTTGTAGTCGTTTTGACTACTGATGTTGTGTATGCCTACTTTGTGTTTGCATACGGATGGATGGTGATCTTGGCCAGGCCAAACTATACGACTCAGGTTCTTAAATCCTGTGGCGGGCCCTGAAAAGCCCATGAGGGGGGAGGCTCGTGTGGCATGATCATCATTGGATGTTTCGTGTTTGGCTGTACGTGTGCTCGACCCTGATGTTATTACTTGGATGAGATGTTACGTGTTTGGGTTGTACGTGTGCTCGACCCTGATGTTATTATTTGGACGGTATTTATAGGGATATAAATATATGGATGTATATAGATGTCTAAGTACGAATACTTAGTGTTGATGATGGCCTAGCTGTTCGTATCCCGTATTATATTTTAAACTCTTGGAATGTTTTATAATCCCGCTTTTATATTTAAACTCTTGGAATGTTTTATAATCTCGTTTTTATATTTAAACTCTTGGGATGTTTTATAATCCCGTTTTTATATTTAAACTCTTGGAATGTTTTATAATTGGAATGTTTTATAATCTCGTTTTTATATTTAAACTCTTGGAATGTTTTATAATCCCGTTTTTATATTTAAACTCTTGGAATGTTTTATAATCCTGTTTTTTATATTTAAACTCTTGGAATGTTTTATAATCCCGTTTTTATATTTAAACTCTTGGAATGTTTTATAATCCCGTTTTTTATATTTAAACTCTTGGAATGTTTTATAATCCCGTTTTTATATTTAAACTCTTGAAATGTTTTATAATCCCGTTTTTATATTTAAACTCTTGGAATGTTTTATAATCCCGTTTTACATTTAAACCCTTGGAATGATTTATTTAAATGTCTATTATTAAAACTTGAACTCACTCAGCTCAAGCTGACTTTGTGTGTATGTTAGATTGATTTCAGGTTAAGGATTGGAGGTTATCGCTTGGACGTGCTGGGGACTACTCGGAAGGTTGAAGGCATTTCTAGTCGAGAATTTCTAATAAAACGGATACTATATTTATATTTGATTTTGGACACTTGTACCCATGTTTGGGATTTTCTTTAAATAATTACACTTTTTCCGCTGTTATTTACTCTGAACTTGTTCTAAATAAAAACGAATCGTTTGTTTTTTTTAAATTTTTGTGAAATTGTGGATGTGATTACCAACTGTAGGATTCCCGGGATTCGGGGTCTTACAGGCTTTGAGTTTTGTCTTGAAATCGTATGCGTAAAAGACCCGTAAGCTCCTTGAAAAGTCCGATTTCTTCATTCTTTCACCCAAAGCCTACAAGATAAAGATTATGTAAAACCTATATAAAACAAGTAAAAATACATAAAATTTAGTATAATAACGTAGATAAAAGGCGCGGAAAACAAGCGTGTTTTACAACACATCAGATTGTTAATACGAATTTCATATTTACGTTCCGTATCACGCAAATTCTTCACGCTTGGCGACATGTCTTCTCGATTTCCACGACGTTGCCCTCCAAACTCAACCCACAAAACGACAACCTAGATCATCAAGCAATTGACCGTTGTGATCCCGACCATGATAACCGAAGATTCATCACTAACCACAACAATATATTCAAACCCCATAACTATGACCGAACCAATCCAGAGCCAACACAACTCTTGGATACTTAAACCTAACCCAACAAAATTACTTACACGGGAAACCACCCTTTGTGTAACACGTGTAATTCCACCACTCTGCTACCGCAATGCTGAGATAGTACAAATTGTGATAAAATCAGCCACTCATCTTTTGCCAATAATGTATACATAACCAACACCACCCGTTAATCCCGACGACCTGTTACCCAACCATTTATCCCAACCATAATCCCATGCTTCGTGTCTGCTATCATTGTGATAACTCGAGCACACCCGTCATATTCAGGAAGGCCTAACCCGTTTCCGCCACGCAATACTTTATCCCGCGTTTCTTTGTCTACTTAGAATTTTATTCTTTTTCTGGCCTCAATGCTTAACCTTTTCAAACTCATTAACCATGTCTATTCCATGCATACATTTCCCACGTTTATTTCTTTTATAAACATCTTTTACGTGAAATGTCAAAACTCGATTATTTTAAAATAGTCAATAAATAAATTTATATTCGTATATACACAAAATATTTCATTATACGATCTATAATCAAGTTATTTTTCTCTAAAATAAATTTCACAGTAAATGGGTTATTATCAACATTATTATCATTATTATTAACAATATTATTATTATTATCATTACTTATTATTATTACTACTACTACTACTACTACTACTACTGCTGCTACTATTATGATTAATATTGTTGCCATTATTGTTATTGTTATTAATATTCTTATTAATATTATTATTTTTATTACAAAAAGATCTTTAAAATAAAATAAAGTAAAATCTTTTACTTCAAAAAAATTCTAAGCCTGTGACACTATTATATTATCATCACAAAGAGTTTTACTACCAACGAGTCATTTTATTTTGCGACTCTCTATTTTCTAGGGCGCCGGCTAGCAGAAAAACTTTTCATATTAAAGTTTTCATAAAGTTTCCAAACTTTAGCACTAACTAAGTATTTCTTTACAAATTATTATTATTTTACTTTGAGCATCATGTTTGCAATCAAACTTAAATGAATCTTAACAAAAATAAAAACATTTTTTTTCTTTTCTTTGTCAACGTCAATGAGCTTCAATTAAAAATCAAACCACCGCCCCCATAATAACTTCCATACCACAATCCTCCTTCGAGAAGACAAGCATCACAATTTACCTTTTGTTTTTATTTCTTTCTACTTCATGCATACACACACACACACACTATTCTGTTTGACATAATCAAAATAATTATATGCATCGAATTCTTTCGAATGTTGTTCACGAAGTGTATGTTGAGTTTGATTATTCGTTAATTAGTAAGCTATTTTCATACATCATTCATAGTTGTATTATTGAGTCAATATATTTTTTGTCATCTCAATTTTGCGGTTTATAACCGATTTCCCATAAACATAAATCATTTAGTGGAAATTGAGACCATATAGATGTTGAGTTTATTAATTTTACATGAATTGTTTAGTTCTATTTCCGCTCAAGGTTTATTCGAATCATTTTGTTATATTCGATTTCAAATATCTTACATTGATTTAAAATTTCAATTCCTCTGTTCTTGATCTCGATGTTTTAACAATTTAAGACTAATGTCCTACTTTGATCTTAATCTCGATGTTTTATCAATTTGAGACCGATGCGTTACTTTAATCTCGAAGTCTCAATTATTTACTTTGTTAATTCTTAGTCTCATTTTTTCGTTACTGATATTTTATTTGAAATTTCCATTTGTTTAACATGTCATTTGATAATAAAGTCTCGTTATTTTAATCACGAACCTAATGCTTTACCGGCTTTCGTTTTTGTATTTGTTAGCTCAATGTCACATTTATTCATTCTGTTATTCTCGAACCCAATGTTTCGTGTAATCACAATGATATTCATAACCTTGATGTTTTCATTGATTATTATTTTAAGTTACACTTATTTTGTTTAAACTTCATCATTTACCTCGTTTGAATTTCAATGATTTCATTTGGACGTAATGTTTTCACTTATCCTTGACCTCAAGGACTTAATTACATATATTTTTTGTTTGTATTATTTTCAATCTTATAGTTTATTGTTCTTGATTTAAAAGGTGTCATATAAGAATTTTATTTATCTTAAAACCCATACAATAGGACGGATTATGTGGACCATCCGACGATAAAGATAATTATGGGTTGACACGTAATTATCCAAGTCCTCGCATAGAAGACATAATAAGTCTGGTTGTGTGCAATAACTCGAAACCTAGAATGATTTTGAAAGACTAGACAAATGTAGTATGATAATGTCATGGTGGATACGGCGCTGGTACATCCTATATATAAGTGTCCTTGCCATATTCCCATTTGTGGCGTCTTTCGGACCATTCAAAGATCGACGTTATTGTTTTTATATAATTATGTAGATAAAAACTGTTAAAACTTTTAACACTACCTTATATTAGTTGTTTACTTTTAAAATCTTATTTTTATTTTAATTTCAGGAAGAAATTTCTAAAATTGTGAATCCTGTAACATTCGTTACTTTTCAACCCGAAAACCCGACCCATTTCCAATTTTTCGGCTTTGTTTATAAATATGTACGTGTGTGTGTGTATTCCTCAAGTTTGTTTCGTGTACTTGTTCGACCTTCGTTAAATGTTATTTGAATTCGTATTTGTATTAGTTAAAAACGAGCTGTTTCATCATTTCATTTTATTCGTGTTTAACGTGCATCGTTAATATAATGTTCTACGTTCGTCGTTCGTTCGTTTTCTTTTCATTTTATTCAATAAACGTAATTCCGGGATTAACGCTTTTGTTCAAAGTTTTACTAAATTAATCGAATTCCCAAACTTTACGAGTATAATATAATATTCGAATATATTAACTTACTTTTCATTCGTTATAACTTTTCAAAGTATAAGGCTTACTTTGTTAATTTAAACTATAATTCAGTTTAAAGAATTATGAAACATGATGGACTAATTATTATTTAAATTATAATAATAAATGGGGCATTTACATATTTCTCCATATTAACCTCTTAATTACGTATTTCTCCAAGGCTAAAAATTTAGTTACATATTTCCTCTTATTAAAACATGTATATTACATATGTATCCATTTCAATAAAAATAACTTAATAAATGACAATTTTACCCTTATATTTACTAATGTTTTTTGTTGGCATATTTCTGCTTCTAAAACATATATATTACATCTTTTTCCATTTAACTAGAACTAACTTACTAAGTGTTGTTCGTACGAATCAAACATAATTCAGTTTCGAAGCTTAAATTTCGTGACATTAAATTAAGCTGTTAATACAGACTGCTTCTTAATTTAGTCATATTTAACTATTGTTTGGTAACTCCCACAAAAACTTTAGTCATGTTTGACGTGTGTTTGCTTTATTCATAGCCTGGCTTGAAATATTACCACGGTTGTATCTTGAAACCTAAAATACAGCAAATGAAAGAAACAAATAAAGAAATATTCAACAACATACTTAAATTTTTGGATCACGCATCCCTACTCTAACCGATAACTAAAGTTTAAAACATCATTTAAGAACAACAATCACTGATAATTAAAGTTACATCTCAAAGACAAAAATAACTTACAAAGTTTTTAACAATTACAATTCCGAAGAAACCACTTGCTTCACTTTGACTATATACTTCATGATCTTTTGTAGTCTCTTTTAACTCGCCCTCAATGATGTTGAATAGAATCTTAAGGCATTGAATTTTTACACGTCTTTTCATAGTGTCAATACACACCACAACGCGGACAATATATATTCTTTTGGGCCAACATTAGGACAAACTTGTGTGATTTCAAATTCTAAAGCTTTTTGCATGTCTAACTAGGCTCACCGATTGCTTTCTTAAGTAACTCAACAAAGCATATTCATGAATTTTTATTTTCTTATTCAAGTCCTACTAATACCCCCATTAAACTTTCCTTTTATATGACATGCATCTAGATGAAGTTGTCAATCCATGTTTGTGGGGATTCTGGTGTAACGCTCGTTAAATTTCGTTAACTTTCGTTAAGAAAAATCAAGCCTTGTTGGGATTTTGTATTTTTATCCGAGAACCGATCTGACTTCTTAGGGGAGCTCCTGACCTCCTGGTCATTTTTGAAAGTTACATTATATTAACTTTGGAGCAAGACATCATAATTTATAAGTTGGGAGGCCTAGATGTAAATGTATTATAAACTAAAACCTTAACTCATTTCCCTCTCTCCCTTGGTCCGTAACTCTTTTTCCCTCTCTCCCTTGATCCGATCGGCAATTTGCAGCCACCACCACCTCGGTTTTTGTGCCACTTCAAGCATGTTCCAGCCCTCTCCCGACTAATTCAAGGTTAGTATTATATCAATTCAAGTCTTTTTAACCATTAAGACCTTTTATTGAGCCCTATAGATGTCATAAACATGTTAGGGTTTGAGTTTTGTTTATAACAGTTGCTGACAGATTCGTACTCATTTATTGTTTGGTCTGTAACTCGATGAAAATTGATTGTTATTGATCGATTCTTGATTCCATGATATTCTACTTTGAGTCTAGTTTCCAGAAAGGTATAATTTATAACTTTTGGATGAGATTTGAATGGTTTTTATGATTTTATAAAAACATGTATCAAAGCTGATACGGGGAGTCGGATTCTGGTCTGTCTTCCCGACATCATAACTCTTTTTTGACAAGTCCAAATTTGTTGGTTCCACTTTTTGAACTTCATAATTTGATTTAAGATTACAACTCAATTGGAATCGTTTAATTTGGTTTGGTAATGATTTTTAAAAAAATAAAACACTTTTGTTGGCACTGAAATTGCTGCACGTACCTTTCTGTGTTGGAGAAATTTTTATGATTTTTTTTAATTGGAAAAATATAAAAAAAATATTTTTAGAAACCCAAGACATTTATACAACTCTGATAAAAAATTTCATAATATTTCCCTATGATTTTCCTATGTAATAAAATACATCTTTGCATGCTAAAATCTGCTCCTTATACTCGTTATTGATCAATTCATTCGTTTTTGGCTAAACCGGTGGCTGTCCAATTGTGTTCTTTTTGGGGCTGTTTAAAGTGAGGTTTTCTCTCCATCATCTTCCTAGGTATGCCATATAGGTCATACTTTAGTATTGTGAGCATTGAAGCTCATTTGATTTGTCAATTGTCGTTGGATTGAAAACTAGGATTTCGATTGTCTAGTTTGTTGATTGTTGCGTTTAGCGCGTTGTTTGAGGGGATTAACAACCAATTCAGATTGTGTAGCTAGGAATGATTTACGGGCCGTGAAAAACTTAATTTTTATGTTAATGGGCTGAATTGGTTGTCAGTTGCTCAAACGGGTCGGTACAACGTAAATTCGCGTTTAATTGATAGTTTATGCGTTGTACAAGCGAATTTCCGACCCATTCAACTCGTGTAGTTTTGTGTGGACTTGATGGCTGTAATTATACTTAACTTTTTCCACACGGGGCTGAGTTGGTTTCTAAGTGCATAAGTAACTCATTAACGTGCGTATTCGTTACAATTAACAACTTTCGGGAGTAGTTTGGAAATCCGTTGTCCCGGAATTAACTAAGGGTGGTTTTGGTAAATACATGGCCTTGGGGGCTGATGTAATTGAATTTGGTAAGGTTGAGGCTTTAGGTCAATAACATCTTGTTATAACGCCTCATAGGATAAACGAGACAGTATGGTTTAGTTAGTAATCCTTATGTGCAACCCTGATTTGTGGATTTGATCAGAGATTCTCTAGCTCGTTGGTATTTACGTGACTCGTGTCAGGTGAGTTCATGATGCCCATTTTACCTTTTTATGTTATGGGCTAGCATACGCACCTACTTCGGCTTTTACTCGTTAAACTGTTTAAATGATCATGCGTAGACTTACTTGTATTATTATACATCATGGGATGATTATATATATATATATATATATATATATATATATATATATATATATATATATATATATATATATATTACTCTATGGCCTACGATTTTAATGTTATTTAGTTCCTTATGACTAAGATATACGTGAGTAGGCTTATTGATATGGGAGCCTTATTATTATTTGTACCTCTATGGAACTAGGTGTGGACTATATTCTATGCCTTAGGATATTTTGAACTCAGGTTTTTTCATAAATCCCTTAATGGTTATATATATTGTTTATGGTCTAGATTCGAGGATGTTATTAGGCCTGGTACTAATTGAATACGAGTAGACCTACATACTTTAGTTCATACTTTGAACGGACCTATATATATATATGTGTGTGTGTGTGTGTGTGTTACTCTATGGCCTATGATTGTTAATATTAATTAGTTCCTTGTGACTAAGATTTATGTGAGTATGCCTACTGTGTGTGGGTGTATGGTGCACGTGGCCGGGTCAACTATACTACTCAGGTTCTTAAATCCTGTGGCGGGTTCTTAAATCCCATGGGGGGAGACCCGTGCTACAAGTGTGTGCATGGTGATTGTGGCCGGGTCAACTATACTACTCGGGTTCTTAAATCCCATGGGGGAGACCTGTGCTACATGTGTGTGCATGGTGATTGTGGCCGGGCCAAGTATACTACTCGGGTTCTTAAATCCTGTGGCGAGTTCTTAAATCCCGTGGGGGAGGTTCGTGTTGCATAATCATCATTAAAACGGGTTCTTAAATCCCGTGTCATGTGTTTATGTCGTAGCGTGTGCGGGTTAACTATACTATTCGGGTTCTTAAATCCCATGGCGGGTTCTTAAATCCCATGGGGGGAGACTCATACGCGTGTTAGACCGTGGTTATATTATTTGGTTATTATTTATTTACCTATGTATCATTTATTCATTCGCCTATTATCTATTTATTGTCTTATACTTTCAATCTTGGAATGATTTATTTATGTCGTTTACTAAAACTTGAACTCACTCAGCACAAGCTGACTTTATGTGTATGTTAGCTTGATTTTCAGTTTAAGGCTAGGGATTATTGCTTGGACGTGCTAGAGGCTACTCGGAGGGTTGAAGGCATTTCCAGACGAGAACTTTTAAAAAAAACAAAGATTTCATTTTATATTTGGTTTTGGGATTTTAATACTTAAACTTTTTTCTTTGCTTATTGTTTGGTACTTATTCCCGGTTTTTGGGAATTTTAACACTCATTGTTCCACTGTCTATTACTCTGAGATGGCTTTAAATAAAATGAACTTGCTTTTGCTTTTAAAATTTTGGGAATTTTGGATATGGTTACCAAGTATAGAATTTCCGGGATTCGGGGTCTTACAGCTTGTTTGGCTGGAACACTCCCTCCTCATTTCAAAACACTCCCTGCAAATATGCATAATTCAAGAGAGAACCAAAAACAAGAAACACATAAATTGAGTCACGAACTTTGATTTGAGAGTTAGATTAAATCTTAGTACCAATCATGCACTTTTTGATGACCTCATTGGATGCAACTGACAAATCAGTTTTGAGTCATTTAGCCAATATTTCCTCTAATGTCACCCTTTTTATTAAATCTTTGATCCGAGCACTAAGCGGTTGTTTTGGATCTTTGTATTTGAAGTATTCTGCTTTAGTCATGGGCCGATAAGGCTCAACGAGACAAAACTAAAAACACACAGGCTCGTTAAAGCTTAAACAAAAAATAACGGTAAAGTTCGAAAACATTGAGTCTGAAAAATCAAGATACGAAATATGCATTTATGTTTATCGGATTTTCAATCAACCTAACGTGAACAAGCCAAAACAAATGTTAACTTTATAAATTACTATCATGTTAGATATTTGAGTTTTTCAGTTCCAAAAACACAAGAATAAAATTACCGTGGCTCTAATTAAAGAAATCAATCATAGGGTTTACATTGATAATGTGCAGCATACCAGATTAAACAAAGAGGCCCTACATTAATAAACTCACATACCCTGCGTGAAACAAAGACGAATGCGATTAATCAAAGCCGTTCTCGTTTGGATGTGAATGGAGCTGGAAGAATCAATCGAAAAAGAAGATTGGGGAAATCTTGTTTAGATCTGAGGCCGATGTTTGGTGTTTGGTTTTTCAGCAAATGGGGAATTTAATTTGAGAAGGGTAAATGGGTAATTTAATCTTAAAACGGGAAATATGTAATTAAGGTTTATCATTTGAGGATATATGTAATTGAAAGGTTTAAGGAGGAGAAATTTGTACAAATCCCATAATAAAATATCAAAACCCAGCCCATTCCCTTTCCCAGCTTTCCCGGCGAGGAGCTTCGGCCGGTGACCCGAGCGGCTCCGGCGACTCTAAACAACCCCTTAATCCTTGCTGTTTGACTCGTTTAATTTGTAAAACAAGCATAGACTTCAATGTTAAACGTTAAACAACATCTTAATTATGTTATAACATCTGTTAATCACCAATTAAGCCACGAGACCTGCCGGAAACGGCCAAAGAATCAATTAAACCAATTTAATCAATGTTTGCTCCAATTACTAGTATATATATGATCCTCACGTTCATCTAAACTTACTCATAACAATAAACTACATTGATAAACACTCAAAAACCATGAATTTGTTCATCCTAAATCCGTTTCGGCCAAGCTCTCGTTCACTGTCAAATCATAACAATTAGAGGTAAATTTTATATGGTTTTTCATTGTTTTTAAGTGACTAACAAAACCATGAATTTGTTCATCCTAAATCCGTTCCGGCCAAGCTCTCGTTCACTGTCAAATCATAACAATTAGAGGTAAATTTTATATGGTTTTTCATTGTTTTTAAGTGACTAACAAAACCCAGCTATTTTAGTCATAAAAGCGTTAAAAGGATTAACGGATTAGCTTGGGTTTTAAGAAGATGAACTAATTAGTTTCTTTAAATATTTATGTTTATGGTTCAATGTCAAATTATGTAGTTGGTCTAGTGGTTAAGATATAAGGGTTACACAAACCAGACCCAGGTTCGAACTTGGGTCAGTGCATCATTGTTATTTAATTTTTAAAAACCAGGTTATTTATTTTATAAATCAAATAAATCATTTAAAATTCACAATAATTCTAATAAAGTTATTTTAAACTAAATATAATTTTTATAAATTAAGTATAAAATATATTTTATCATTTCCCATCTAAAAACCAAACTTATCGTTAACCCGTTAATTTAAATTAGATTGTTAACTGTTACATCGTTAAACTCTTTTGTTTCAATTCGTTAACTTGTATTTCGTCAACTGTAACCCACTAAATTAAAATATTGCTTATTTGTATTTCGTTAAACCTTAGTTCGTTAATCTTAATCCGTTTGTAAACATTAATTAATTTACTTATTTTGTTAAAACCCGGCTAATATTATATTAGCATTTAACTTTTAGTTAACTTTATAAATCGCAAAAATAAGTTTATATTGTTCAAACCGTATCTAATAAATAGTATAAACCTCATTATAATAGTTATTAAAATATTATGTCATGACCTTAAAACTCATTAAAAATCCGTTAAAATTAGTTAATCGCCCATTACTTTTTAATTTAATAGTTTTATGCACTAAACGTTAAGTAGAGTTGTTGAGCTTAAGTTTATTAAACTTAAATCCGTTAGCTTATAACTTGTAAAACATTTATATAGTTATTGTTTGTTAAATTTTATAATTCGTTAACACTTTCATATTCGGAATAATGTAAACCGTTAACAATCCGTTAAAAACTAAAAATAGCATTAATGCTTCAAGATATTAAAATACATATTAAAATAGTGCAACATATCTAAAACCAAAGTTAATTAAATTCCGGTAGCTAGTCTTTATTTTATTTTCATTTTTTTGCATTTTCATTTATAGTTCGTGATGTTTAACCGCTTCGGTTTCGTTATCATGCTTTCGGTTTTCATTGCAATGTTTATCTTCAATTTCAAGGTGAGTTTCTCACACCCCCTTTTTTAACTCTTTTACATTTTGGGGATAGCATGTATATCGTATTCAAACGTTTTACTTAGTATGCTTATTCAAACTACAATTCGCATTATGGACTTGTGTGTTTATTTGCTTATGTGTGTTTTGCTATCCGAGTACGTTGGTTGTCCCCAACTGGAAAGAACCTTAAGTTCGTTGTGCTATCCGAGTACGTTGATCGGCCTCAACTGGAAAGGAACTTGCGTGCGTTGTGCGGTATTCCTAGCACGTTAGTTGTTACCAACTTTACTTGCGTTAATTACATCGTTCATAGAATTGCATGATTATTATGTGTAACTGCCCAGCTACCGTCGCACCATAATATTGTCCGCTTTGGCCGGGACGTACCACCATCGCCTCACTGATTTGCTTTTGATTGCCCAGGTGGAGACTTCCCAGGACGTCACCCATCCTGATACTACTTCTAACTGAGCACGCTTAACTATGGAGTTCACCTCTCATCCACTACCATTAAGAGCCCAAAACGCGTTATGATAGGGAATGTATCCATCTCCTTATAAAGAAGACTTCGTTCTCCTCCACAACCGATGTGGGATCTCACAACCACCCCCTTAGGAGTCCAGCGTCCTCGCGAGACCTGGAACCACCGGTCCGGCCTAGTTCTGATACCATCTGTAAGGGGAACGAAGTCTTCTTTATAAGAATATAGATACATTCCCCATCATAGCACGTTTTGGCCGCTTAATGGTAGTGGATGAGAGGTGAACTCCACAGTTAAGCGTGCTCAGTTGGAAGTAATATCAGGATGGGTGACCTCCTGGGAAATCTCGACCTGGGCAACCAAAAGAAAATCTGTGATAAGACGATGGTATGTCCCGGACAAAGCGGACAATATTATGGTGTGACGGTGGCTGGGCTGTTACAGAAGGTTTCAGAGCCATTGGTTATAGTGAACTATGTTTGTTTTAAAAAACTAGTCTATAACCGTTTTCAAGGCTCAACAACAGTTTTTCAAACATGTCAACCCAGACCCATTTCACTCATGCATTTACTGCATATGTACATACATAGTATTCACATAGTATTGGTTTCGCATTTGCATAGATATTCGTACATGACATACATAGTCACTCACGCATGATATACACAGTCACTTGCACATAAGATACATATATACTTATAACCTACACATTAAAACTCATTGCGTGATGGTCGACATCATTCACCTCATTTTGGTTTCGCATTTGCATAGATATTCGTACATGACATACATAGTCACTCACGCATGATATACACAGTCACTTGCACATAAGATACATATATACTTATAACCTACACATTAAAACTCATTGCGTGTTGGTCGACATCATTCACCTCATTTTCCCCGGGCGAGGAACACGTCAATCTTGTTGCTACATCAGCGGCTACCCCCCCCCCCCCTTCACACCAATGGAGTCGAGGAAGACACCGTATGAATCTAGCATGACCTTTTTCGACTACTCTTTCTGATGGAACTCATAATTATTGGCATATGGTTGATGACCAAGTCTTTTGATAAATTTTGGTTACACTCCGTTTTCAAGAATCCATTCTGAGGGATAATTTAACACACGGTAGGAAGAATTAGGGTGAACATGCAAACCAAATTTTTATTACGGGTGCACACGGGATAATAATTTGAGGTGCATGTGAATCCTAGTGAGTCCTAGCGTGTGGATAAATGGTCAAAATATTTAATTTGCAAACCTAAGTTTTCACCTTTAGTAAAAGTTCCCCTAACCTGTTCAACAACTAGTTAGTATCATTAAATTTGTTCAACGGCTGGTATGCACGACTATCCAATTGAAGATGACTACGGACACACTCAGGTATCATTGATGAATTTTAACATTTAGCTTTCTTCCTTAAAGTCTTTCACTGAACTTAAAGCTTTCCTCCAAATTCTGTTACAAAAACCATCTTGATTCAAAACTTCTCTAGAACCTCATGGCCGGACCATCAACTTTGTCTTGTGAAAACTTACACCATGTCCATTGCACTCTATCTATGAATCTATTTTGACTATATTATTTTGGCCGATGGTCAAATTTCATTGTAACTCAATTTATGCCTCGTCATAATGAACTATGTAACCGGATTCTCCCACAAGATAAATACATGGACTCAAGGATATGGGAAAACGGTAATTCGATCCTGTAAACCCCTCAGCTGAACGCGATGACTTAAAAGATTATTTTACCCCCTTGTGTGGCTGGAATCATCACTCCATGAGGAATTGTTCCTGGTGAAACCTGTTTCTTAGAATTCGCATTAACCGACGTTTACTTTATAAACGTAGTTTTCTTTATCAGTCCCAACGTGACCCCATGAGATGTATTTTATTTTATTTTTTCTTGCATGGTTTTACTCCTTTTCTAGGAAAATACCTAATAGTTAGAAGCAACACCTTGGCTCACACGGAACCTAACCCCAGATTCACCCTAATTTGATTTCAACCCTATTAGCCTAGGTACTTATTGGAAGCCATAGTGGAAAAGAAAATACGACCTTCCCAAATTTTAATAGTACAAGCTCTAATTCGGTATGCCATTCGGTTGCACGCTCATAATGACTTGGAAAATCTCGAACATTAACCCCAATTTAGAACTGTAAACTTTACCCTCACGAGAAGGATGATCAGACCCTTTCTCTCTAATTACTGATAAGAAAAGTCGTGGACGCACTCTTGAACAAGCGATCACGTTCTTGTAGTGACGATAACCGTGATGAACCTTGATTTTAGTGAAACCCAAATAATTTCCTTCTCCTTATGTCTTTTGTTTCTCCCTAGTCTGGATCCCTAACTCGAGAATTTATTATCGCACATTGTAGGACCAAGTCTACAACGTGAACAACCCCTGTCAGTCCGTACAAGGCTTTCCTTTTCTTTACCCAGCAAACTAAAACTGTTAAACCTGAAACTCACTAGCTATGACAAATTAGACAACAAGCCAGTTATTCACACGGATACACTATGGTCCATTTTTGATAGAATACCTAAACTGAATCATTTTGGATTAACGTTGAGGAAAGAATCAAGATATTCTTTTCTTCATCTGCCACAGTTGAATCACAAAGTGATTGTTGGTTGAGATTGTCGACAAGAACCACTTGCGATGTGTTGTTAGTGTGGTGGGTTAGCTGCAGTACACCCTATATATAAACACTAATGGTACGTTGAAGGTGGAGAACAGAGCCAGATCATTAACCAAACCTTAGCCCCTTAAGCATCTATACTCTCATTTTGACGTTGCAGAATCGGTATTCACACCAAAGAGATAGAAAAAAAGAACTTCCCTACGACATTGAATCGACCGACTTGAATTAAACAAGAAGCCTTCTTGACAACGCCATCCGATGTTAGACGCAACCCTAATTCCTGCCAGAGTGGTGGACCAGAGTAAACGATTGTTTCTGTATGATGATTCAATGTCTTGCTTCGGATGCCCATCCAACTAAATGACTAAACTACTTGAATGTGTTAGTTTATACCATCCTCTACTTTTGGTGCTCGGACCTTTATAAGACCACCCTTTTATTAAAACCATCCTTTAGATATGTTTCTTTTTCTTCTTCTAGTTAAACGTCACAATATTGAACCGCATCTCTTATTCTCAGTCATAGTGAGTAGTTCCCATACGAAAGTTGTGTCTCGTCCGATGGTGCAAGGTGAAGTTGAATATCAAAGCCGTCTGGCTCATTTAGGTGATCAGAAAATTCGTTGGGAACATGAGCAAACTTCCATGGACTTCGTCATCAAGTATCTCCAACTTTTAGCGGATGAGACCCCATTTGAGTAAATCGTAGTTCATTTGACCAAATTCACACACCTTCTTGTAATCAGTGCGACCGATAAGAAGAGAAAGTGGACTAAACCCTTGACACCTTTCATATAGTTTTGTATATGACAATTCGCTGATATTTCCATATTAACCGACACAATGTCTTACTTGAATCTTCACTCAAGCTACTTATTTATTTACCTCACCAGTTGGTTCCAATTAAAAATTTATTCCTTTTTAGAAACCTAGCATATAATGAGTTCATTCGTTCTCTTTGGTGGTGGCGACTGCACAATTTCGGATCTCTATTAGTGGTATCTCATATCAGCGAACATCTTGGCACTCATTTTGACTGCTCCCGCCTATATCACTTTTAGAAATCCTCGATGTTTCCAAACTTGTGTAATCGTAGAAATTGGAAAATTTTGACTCTAACAAATTACCTTGATACCAAATCCAATACAACCTATCTCATCATCCTTTCATTCAGATCACTTATCCTTTGTGTCCATACAAGTAACCCATAATACACGTTGAAAGCATATACTTCATGAAGCTTTAAATACATGTTGTTCGGATCATTCTATGATAACTTGACTTTCTCATTTCACTCGAATTCAATATGTATGGACCCAACCCTAACCCGACATATTGTATATGCCAGTCATGCTTCTATGACCGTAGGAGTGTTGGCCGCCATGGCCTGAAAAGAAAATTTAAAAAAAAATTCAAGCTCATAACTCTATTGGACATATAGATTTTTATTTGTACTAATTTCTCATGAGGATCTATAGAAGGAACTCAACCACCCTTGTGAGTAACGCCTGTGAATACCGTAACCTGTTGCAAGATTTCTCATTCTTGAGCTTCTAGGAATTCAATTTTTACTTTGGACCAAGTACGAAATGACTCGTATCGGTAATTCTTTGCTCGATGGCCTAAATTGATCTGTAATTAAAATTTTGATGCATGGATTCACCTTGATGTACGACATTCTCTCGAGCTAGAGTGGTTTCACCTACTAAATCTTAATTATAATGTTGTTATGACAGCGATAACTATACCTAATTGCTACTCATGTCATGAACTCAATCTTACCCATGAAAGGAGACTGGACTATCGGGATTTAACCTCTTAGTGCCTCTTGAAGTCGTGATACTTTCCTATTTTCATGTACGATAAAATTTTGATGCATGGATCCACCTTGAATCTCAGTTAACTTCAGGCACTGTCATAATTATTTATGCTAGAACTTTTTGCCACTTTGTACTGTCAGGTTTTTTGACTCCATCGTTCTCGGTAAATTATGTTATAGTTTCAAAATATCATAATCAAAATTTCGGGACGAAATTTCTTTCAACAAGGGGATAATATGACAACCGGAAAATTTTTGTTAAACATTTGCCACACTTCCGAAACAATTGTGACAATAGCCAATAGACGGGATGTCTACTTAATTCATTTTGATCTTTCAATGGACGAAAAGTTTACGAAATTTATGTTGTTCATACTTATAGACTGGGAGTCTACTTATTTACCTAGCATCACCTACCAATTTTCAGGACGATAATTCTTTCAACAAGGGGATGATGTGACACCCCGCACTTTCATGTTAACACTGTTAACCCAAACTTCGTTATCTTGCACGTCATGCATAGCATTTGCGTGAGTCGGTAACTATTCACACACACAAGTCCGTTAGTACGCATTGGTGATTAATGTTGATTAAGGCATGTTTAAATAATTTGGATATAACTGTTACGTGTTAAATGATTTTATGTGTTACACGATTTAGTAGATTATGCTTGCTTAACATGTTATTAGTTATTATATAAAAATAATACCTCAAGCATATGTTTATAATAATATCTATGTGAAATTACATGCTAAATGATTATGTATTTAGTTTGTAGCTTGTTTCATGAAATTGTGATCGATTGCGCGTATTGAGCGCAACTTATACATTTTCGGCTTTTACAAAAATAATATTTATTAAATGACAAAAAGACTTTAATTTTATAAACTTGGGTTAGTATTTTAGCTGGAATGATTCGTTGTAATCCGGTTTGGTGTTTAAAGTTCATTTAAAGCCAAAACTCACTTTAAAAGGGTCATTCTTGTAAATATGATTATTAAAATATTATATAAAAATATCCCAACCCAAATATCCAGTCATAAACCATCGATGCATGCCCCTCCAAACCCTAACTCATCTTCAATCAAGCCTACTACTAGCAATTGTTGGTGTTTCTTGATCATTCTAACACTCCTACACGCATAACCAGTAAGAACCATTCTCAATTTCAGTTGATTTTATGTTTTTTATGAGTTATTGTGAAACCCTAGATGTTCAATCTCTGTACCTTTGATGATTATGATTATAATTGATGAATTAGAACCTTAGGAATGACATAAACATGTTAGGGTTTGAGTTTTGATGATAACAGTTTGCTGACAGATTCGTTCTAGTTTATTGATTGGTCTGTAACTTGATGTTAAACGATTATTATTAATCGATTCTTGATTATAGAATATAGTACTCTGAGTCTAGTTTGTAGAAATGTAAAATTTTTTAATTTTTAGATGATTTTTGAATAGTTTTTATGATTTTACAAATACATTGGTCAAAGCTGATTCGGGGAGCTTACTCTCGTCTGTCTTTCCGATACCATTACTCCCTAATGACAAACCCAAATGGGTTGGTTCCACTTCTGGAACTTATTATTATGAGTTTAGAAGAGAACCCAATTGTCCTTACACAATTTGGATAAGTTATGTGAGAGAACCATGAAACTACTTTTTATTGCGCAATCTGCTGAACTTTTTGTACCTGTTTGCAATGTTTGATTTATTGTGAATATTTTATACATGAGAAAAATATAATAAAACTTTTCTAAGGAACCTAATTAATATATTCTACTGTGGTAAGTTTTTGGGAATTTATTTCTATGTTTTCAGCAGTTAATAAAATCTGTTTGTAGATGCTATAATCTGTCTTGTAAACTGTTTGATCAGAATTTGAATTATATGACAATTGCTTGATCTATTGATCATGGTGTGATATAGGATGCATGTAAGAACAACTTAGAACTACCAGCAATAATTGAAATCACCAACGAGTCATCGGGTCAAGTTTTGTTTGTGTCTGAGTCCGTAAGTGGTTCTAAGGTCATATGTTGTTGAACACGGTCTCATAATCTAAACACTTGTACTAGGTAGTAGTTAACGAGTCAAGTGCATTCTTTTGGCTTTTGAGAAAAGTATATTACATGTGACACCAGGTGAGTTCATGCTTTTTCCCTAGTTGTTTTCTGGATTGAAAAGAACAAAACTATTTTCGTATACTTGTTTTCTGGATCGAAAACAACAAAACTATTTTCGTATACTTGTTTTCTGGATTGAAAACAACAAACATTTTCCTTATTTGTTTTATGGATTGAAAACATTGACCAACTTACATATTGGTTTTCTAAATGAAAATGCAGCGACTTACTTGTTTTCTGGATTGAAAACATGGACATACTTACATACTGGTTTTCTTGATGAAAACGCAGCGACTTACTTTGGATTTATGTAGTTTCTTATATATCACAAGTGTATACTAGATTTCCTCATATCACTTAAAGTCCTTACATACCTTGAACCTTTAGGATGGGATCGCGGGGAAATTTAAGTAGTACTACTGGGTTTGACAAACCCCACCTGCTATAACTCGACTGGAGGTCGGACGGGTGTAAATTGTCCTAACATACATCGCCAGTGTTTTGTGATAGACCTAGTAAGAAGGCATACAGACAGTCAGCTTCGGTTAAAACGTCTAGTAGCTTGTAAATGGGTTAGCTACCCTGGTATATTTGGAAAGTGCTAAATCTACTTACATACACTACTTATGTTGCGTATAATAGTTATACTATACATACTATTTTTTTACTACAACTTATGAACTCACCAACCTTGTGTTGACCTTTGAGTATTTATACTTGCCCATGTTGCTAGGTATGCTAAGGAGTACTTGCTTGCATTTTTTGGAGTCGTGTTGTAGAATGGATGCATGTCTTATATGGTTTCGCACTTGGATGGGTTGTACATGTTTAAGCAAATAATACTTTGTTTTTAAAATGTTTACTTTTACGCTTCCGCAAACGCATTTTACTGTAAATGTATTTTCCCATTTAGTGAGAAATAATAAATGATATATTTTATTTTTAAATGATTGTTCAGTATGACAAGTGGCTCGATCCTGGTATGTCATGCGCCTCGCGGTAAAACCCCGTTAGTTGAAATTTGAGGGTGTGACATTATGTATGTATTTCAAAAGTGTTTGATTCTCACCAACTGCTTGTGGTTGACTATTTATTTTATATACATGCTACAGGTACAATTATTAGAGGATGATACTAGGAGAAGACACTAGGTTATTCAAACAAACGGACAAATTGCTTTGTTGTATTTATTTTTCTTATATTTCTTGTATAAATTGTGTATATGATGTATTAATTAATTAATGATAATATTGTCACTTAATAGTGCCACATGTGTTTTGAACAATCTGTACGTCACACTCGGGCGTTTCCGCTTTAGCCGGGGTGTTACAATAATCAATGGTTTGCCTGAGATCAACATGAAGCTGTCGAATTCACTTCCTTACACATGGTACAGCAATGCGGCTACCATCAAGAGAACAACAAACCTGAATACCATACCACTCTCAAAGTTGACTTCTACCATCAAGTCTATTGAATCAATGGATGATAAGCTTCGAATAACAATCAGCCCAAAGAAAATAAAGATGGGACAAGTGCTAGAGGTGGAAGCAGTCATGCATATCCTATTCTTCCTAAGGTACATGCAAATCTTTACACACAAGCTTTCATTAATAAATTTAAGTTCTATAGATATAACTATGATGTTGTTGTAAAAGAGAACTCACAGTTGAAGAGTCAGAATGAAAATACAATAAAGCTGATAAGTTTTACGCCACTAAGATTAAAACTCATCATGATGATGTTACAAATTTGAAACTAAAAATTTTGCAATCAGATAAAGCAATTGATTATTATAAAACCATTGTTACAGAATTAAAGGCTAAAGTCGAAAGCTAAGAATCTGAGCTTTCTAATAAAATATTAACTGACAAGAAACTTGAGTTAACTGCTGAAAATTTTGAATTAGCGTCAGGTAAGTTGAATGATATTATTGGAGCATAGAGGGTTGCTAAATAGAAGTCGGGTCTAGGCAATGATTATTCAGCCGTGCCTCCACCATTAAATGATATTTATACTAGGTTGCCCCATTTTAGTTACAATACCCTTCTTGATAGAGCATAAACGGATCTAGATCTTGTGATGACATTGATGTTCACGTTGATTCGTTATATGATTAGGCTAGGAATACGTTAGTGTGTGTACTGTGTGTTGAGAGAATAATCGGGCAAAGTAACGAGAGATAAAATGGAATAATAAGAACTGTTACATTAGAATAACTTACAGGGGGTATTTATAGGAGATGACCTCGTTCGTTAAGATAAACTTAACAAATGAGTCATTCGTTAGACTTACCTAACGAATAAACAAGCTTATTCGTTAATACTTTAATGATAGCGAATAGCCCACATTCGTTATATTCCATTCGTTAATCCTGGTTAACGAATGGGACTTACATTAAGACGAATGTGACACATTCGTTACGGAGTAACGAATGTGCCTTACATTTAGGCATATTTACATTAAATAACCCGTATCACATTAAACTATTACATTATAAGATGATAAAGACCGAGACGGACAAAACATGTATCAACAAACTCCCCCTCGTCTCGAGTTTTTTATCTTTCATCTCTGGAACAACTTGGTCTTCCAGTCCACACAACTATAAATCTTGTATGCATAACAAACACGAACTACTTTCTGAAACTGCATAGCAAGCTCGTAGTCGCATACCTTAGCAAACCTGATCTGAATTGTAAATAATGCATCATTGTCAGCCTCAGATAAGTTAACCAGCCATATCGGATCAATCACACGTATCGTCTTCGTGTTTGAACCATGACCGAATAAAATAACTGCTTCACCTGCATGATTGTCGTAGTACCAATAATTAAACAAGGTGAATAGACTCTGAGGAAAGATCTTCATTGGATCCATCTTCATCGTCTTTGGCGGCTTCAATTGCAATATCATCTTCCTCCAGCCTATGTGTGTATCAATCTCATCAATATACTTGTGAGTTGGCACCTGTGGCTTGAAGAACTTGAAACCGAAACGGGTTTCATGTAATAACTGCTTATAGAACCACCCAAGCCACTGATCGTTCCCACGATTCACGAACGGTCTGTTTGCTAGTGTTCTCACATCCCATCTAGGCATAGATAAGATATCGTGTGGGCATTTGAAATAACAAATACCATGCACCCACTTCACGATATATACATTAAGTTCCAAATCAAACTGCCACGCCACCAAATCACCTCTTACATCTTTTGCTGGCTTGTACTTCTTCATTTGGTATGCTGATGCTCGAGCCTTGGCCAATTTTACTTCCTCTTTCTCATGATATCTAAAGGCTTCGATCATCTTGTTCATTCTTTGCATATCATGCTCGAACGTACCCTCCAAAGCACGCTTCTGTTTTCTTTCTTTCGCTGTGAGGTGACTTGTTTCAGCAGCTTTGTTGCACTTCTCAATCTCTTCACACAATCGACGTTCTGTTGCATCAAAATGCTCAGTAGTGAAAAACGGAATACTTGAGTCGTTGTTGTTGTCGGTGTAGAACTCAGGGTACTCCTCAGCAGTGACGTCTTCGACCTCTACCTCATCAAAATCAGGCACATTCCTTTGTGGAATGCCTGTATTAGTACTTTCCTCTATTTCAATATCCACGTCCACACTCTTACCCAACACATCCAACTCATCTTCATTTATATCCAGAATCAAGGCAATTTGTTCTTTTGTTAACGAATGATCAACAAATTCACTTTCTTCGATCTCATCCGCGTTCACCATACTATACACTACTATGTTCATCCCCACTAATAAAATCATATTTGCTGGAATGACATCAATCGGTTTAGCTCTCGTGTAATCCTTGTATGGCACAATCTGCAACTGACTATCTCCAGGCCCACCACCAGCACCCGAATCAGTCTTATTACCTGCCGACGGTGTAGAACTGCCGCCCGGTTGCTGATCTACCCCACCACCTGTTCCATCCTGATCATCTTCATCATTCTTTAATTTCTTCAACTCATCATCTTTACAAGTCAACTGAAGAATGATCTCATCCTGTTTGTCCAATCTCTCCCCCCTGAGCAGCAACAAGGGCTCTAAGTTCCCTGTTTTCGCGTTGAGTGAACTGAATTTGTCGCAACAAATTCCTTTGCGCTAGCTCATGGGCAGCTCTGTCAGCTTGCATTTGAGTCTATTGAAGGTGCAACAGATTCATCATATGAAACCATTGAGTTTGAAGATTCAAACCAAAGAAGTTAGGATGAACTGGTTGCAACGGACCCTGAGGGCGAGTAAATGTCATAAATGAGTGCTCAGGTCTCGGAAGCTGTGTAGGTGTAGCAGGATTTACTGGATTAGTAGGCTGCGGTGTAGGCATACAAGCCAAAACAGTCTGAAGGATGTCACCAAAAATAGGATCTGATCGTGAAGTAGTCATCAAGGTCATAGAAGGAGGTACCGGAGATACTGGCATATGAACCAGAGTCGGTGACCTTGGAATCTATTGAGGCGCAGGAGATGTAGGAATAGAATCTGAAACAGATATAGGAGGAGTCGAACAAACAAATGGTTGACTAGGAATCTCAATCCCTGAACCATGTCTAACCCATTGCTTCTTTACTTTATCACTCTTCTCCACCATCAATTCTTTCCCTTTACGTTTACGTCTATGATTTTAACTTAACTCGGCTTGTGGTCCTGAACCACCATCACCACCATCATCTCCACCATTTCCACCATCACCACCTTCACGTTCTGAGTCGGAGTCATATTAAACCAACGATCATTAGGCGGCGCAACATAATCAATCTCAAACGTCTGTACAATCTCAAAAGTTTGAATTTTGGTCGATCGGCATGACTCTGACCTCTGTATGATCCCAAACGTCTCATTGTCTCGTCATCCATGTGCTTCAGCTTCATAACATCATCTTGATCTTTAATCAAGTCAGGCTGTAGATCATTGATTATCATCTATATAAATCTTGGATACATTAAAAACTTATGACGGCTCGACAAATTTTCCTTCAAGTGATAATAAACCAATTCAGAGAAATTGAATGGTTTATTTAACACTAAGGCAACGAAAGCAGATTGAAGCATCGATCGGCATTCATCAAATCCACATTTACGACCTCCGAGACAGTGTATCAACACATGCAGCAAGTACTTGTATTGTTCACACAAGTTTGCCTTGTTGTACATAGATCTACCCAAATCACCATTATACTTTACTGGGCTGAATAACCCTCTAATCAAATCCTTCTTGAACTCACACCGATCGTCAATAGTATCAATAAAGCCCAACGAGTCTTGAATCACTCTAACATCGATCACTACTCGTTTGTCTTGAATAACGGCCTCTATCTGATTCTCGGCTTCATTCAATCTAGCTGTATCCCAAAAAGCACGTATAATCTTCTGATAAACTACCGTACGAGTAGATATAGCTTTGTAAATTCTCGAACGAGTCAAGAAGCTGATCATTGCTCCAAAGATAGGTGTATCATCAAATTTTGGCACAAGATAGGCACAGATATTATGATTTTCATTCCATGACAATAACAATGTAGCTTGCTCGGGAGCAGGATTCTGAACGTTTTCATCAGCCATTTCTGTTAAAGAAAACAGTATCACACATTAGAATCATATTTAAATATTAAATTCTGAATAACGAATGGCTATCTTATTCGTTAAGTGATTTAAGACGAATAAGACATTCGTTATACATTAAAAGGTTACATTCGTCACCCGTAACAAATCAACCCTATTCGTTAACATATGTCATACGAATCAAATATTAAATATTTAACGAATCAACCTGATTCGTTAAGATTCATTCGTTAACAAATCAAGTAAGCATTCGTTAACAATTTCAACGAATATACCTTTCATTCGTTAACCCTTAACGAATCTATCCTAATTCTTACTTTGACAATCCAGAGTCAATTATTGATATGATTTTGACTTAAAGAAGTCAAAGACGACGAACATCATCGTCTAAATCGTGCAAATTTGATCATTTTTTTTAACAATTAATCCTAATAACAATTATCGATAAGCGATTTCATTCACACATGTATGACTACTACTCGAGAATCGACCCGATAAACGGTTTTTAATCATTGTTAACTACTCGGTTAACATGCATTTATCAACCAATCTTGTAAACCCATAACCACCGATGAAAAACCATACAAGTTAGATCATCATCATCATCAATACCTATATAGCACGGAAAAATGAGTCGATTGAACAGATAAACAAGTATAGGATTTTTGAAAAATTTAGCAAGAGTTCTCTTAGGAAGATGAATGAATAGGAACAGGCAAATGAGAACCCATTCGTCTGTCCTTTGGATTATAAACCCTCAGATTTCACACAACCCGAGGTCATTCGTTCAAATTTTGAACTAACGAATGGCCTCATTCGTTAACTTATTAATCCTGATTCGTCAATCCTTTTAGACGAATAAGGATTCATTCGTTAACAATAACGAATATACGTTATTCGTTAACGTTTCTAATGAAAGTGTCATTCGTTAAAATCTTAACGAATGATTCATTAAAATCACTCCATTCGTTAATGGTCACACGAATGTCTTCCATTCGTTATGCACAACGGAAGCGAATGTCATTATAACGAATGAGAAATCTCATTCGTTAATCTTTAAATAACGAAAGGCTTTACATTCGTTAAACCAATCAACGAATCACCATTTTTCCTTTGCGAATGAGACACAATCTCATTAAGGAATTAAAATAATGTTAAAATGAAATTTGGGTTTTAAAACAAATAATAAAATAATCAAACACATCCAATTAGGGTTTGATTGAATATATTAACTATACCCGATCAACCAAGGATCGGTAATGTTTAAATTAAACGGATTTTTACGTTAAATCACAACTGATACCAGTTGTAAATACATTAAGCACGATTAACTTAAAATTTTGGGGATCAATCTTTTTTCTTTTTATTTTGAATTATTCGCTAGCTTGGTAAATCGAAACTAAAGCATAAGTGAAAAAGAAAGAAAAATCTTTTTTGATTTTCGAAGATTTTCAATGAACAAATAACAAAAAATAGTAAACAGCTAAACTATCAAAGCAGTACATATTTTTGTGAGTTAAGCAGGGAGTCATATTGACGAAAATATCACTAAGTAACACTTCAATTTCGATGATTATTATACACGTAACCCAACGATGATTGCAGATATAATTGTCCACTTAAACTTTTCACAGACTTTGTCGGAAACTTTACGATATGCTTTAATTTGGTTCAATTAGGCACGAAACCTTATGTGGACCCCATCAATCAGATATAACATTTCTATCTCTTATACAATGAATTTCACATGTACGTTTTTCTTTGATTTTTCCAAATTTTGATTAACTGTGACTCATGCAAAAATAATAAAAGGAAAATAAAGCAGAACATCAAAATTTTCCCTTAAGATCGGCATTACTACACGCAGATAAGGTTCCATTTCAACAAAATAAAAAGATCAAAATAAGTTGAAGTTGTACAGGCCATAACCCCAAGTTCGATACATGACTTTCAAACATTTGTGCTTATAGTATACGCGGAGAAGGTCCAAGGCTTGTACGAAACACTAAGTAAATAAAGCAGAATACTCAAATATTAACCCTCAGATCGGATAAGGTTATCGCGCAGGAGAGGATCCAATATTTGAATAAAAATAAAGAAAAAAAAAGTTGAATTTCTTTGCAAAATAAAATAAAAACAAAGCTGTAAGGCCCCGAACCCTGGGAACCCCACAGTTGGTATACATTCAAAACACTAATAAAATAATTAAACTTAAAAACAATTATTTTCATTAAAATAAGTAATTCAGAGTATAATTCAGTGGAAAACATAAATAATAAAATAAGTTCCCAAAACCCGGGAATTTTGCCCAAAATCAACATAGTTATCTTTAAATAAAAACTTTCAAAAATAAATGTTTAATGGTAAAACTTCAATTCCCGTATGCCCTTCACCGTCCATGTAGCTTCGTTCACGTCCAAGCGATAAGGCATCCTCTTCCTAACCTAAAACTCACACTAACATGCACACAAAGTCAGCTTGAGCTGAGTGAGTTCAAGTTTTAAGTAAATGACATCAGTAGTAATTGATAATATAGTCAAACCAAAAGTTTTAAAAAGTAAGAGGGGTACATCCATCAAGTCCTCATTACCGAGAACTAAACATCCTCATACATACATATGCAAAAAAAGGCATATGTAAACATCCTTTCAATTACATCTCTATATATATATCACAATATATATATATATAACATCCATGAATAACATCAGGGTCGAGCAAACGTACAACCCAAACACGTAACATCAGTGCATGCAAACACAAAGTAGGCATGCACAACATCAGTAGTCGAAACGACTACAACATCGCCAGATATAGGCCAAGAAATAATGTATATACATATATATATATTTAACATCCCAAGGTCTACCATATACTAGCAGGTCTATATAAACTCGTTTAAAACCTTTCATCATGTAAGAAAACACTTAGGTGTGCATGCTAGCCCAAAAGTAAAAAGAGTAAAAAGGGCATCATGAACTCACCTGAAATCAATCGAACACCTGCAACGAGCTAGGAATCCCTAAGTGCAAAATCACAAGCTAGGGCCTGTAAATTATACACAACACTTTACTAAACTAGACCGTAAGAACACTCTTGCCAAATGGGCCGCCCAAGGCCCAACACTTGGCCCAAGGCCCTACACTTGGCCCAAAGCCCAACAACTTGGCCCAAGGCCCAACACTTGGCCCAAAACCCAACACTTGGCCCGAGGCCCAACAACCTGGCCTAAGGCCCAACAACCTGGCCCAAGGCCCAACACGTCGGTTAAGTCCCGAGAGTTATACATACTCTACAAGCTTTAGTTCTTGAAACCGGAATTAACGGGTGTTACAAGTCCACCCCCTTACAATGGGATTCGTCCCCGAATCCCGATGCGACAGGAACAACTACGGATAATGCTTCATCATTTCATCTTCTGATTCCCAAGTGGCCTCAGAACCCCTACGGTGTTTCCACTGCACCATCACCTGTCTAACCACCTTATTTCTCAAACGCCTCTCCTAACGGTCAAGAATAGCAATCGGTTGTTCAACGTAGTTAAGCTTACTATCGAGTTCAATATCATCGAGAGGCACATGGGCCTCTTCATCAGCTAAGCATTTCCTCAGATGGGACACGTGAAAAGTAGGATGAATCCTCGTGAGCTCCTCGGGCAATTCCAGCCTATATGCTACCTCACCGACTCGGGCCAATACAAGAAACGGGCCAATAAACCTCGGGCTGAGCTTCCCCCTCTTACGAAAACGAATAATGCCCTTCTAGGGAGAAACTTTTAACATAACCCAATCCCCGTCCTCAAACACAATAGGCCTTCGCCTTTTATCTGCATAAGACTTCTGACAATCCTGCGCGGCCTTCATAAATGCTTTAATCTTGTCGAGTTTCTCAGTCGTTGCCTCGACCACCTCCTAACTACCCAACCACTTCTAACCAATGTAACCCCAACAGACTAGAGTCCTACACCTCCTACCATACAACAACTCAAACGGTGGCATCCCAATCGTGGCGTGGTAACTGTTATTATACGAAAACTCCACCAACGGTAAGTGACGGTCCCAACCACCACCAAATTCGATAACACAAGCCCGCAACATATCCTCGAGAGTCTGAATTGTCCTTTCGGACTGACCATCCGTCTGCGGGTGATAAGCAGTACTGATGAGGAGTTTGGTGCCCATCTCCTTGTGAAACCTTTTCCAAAATCTGGAGGTGAAACGCGTATCCCTATCCGAAACAATAGATACCGGAACCCCGTGCCTAGAGACGATCTCACGAATAAACACATCGGCCAGCTGCTCAGAATTAAAAGTCTCTAGAATCGGCAAGAAATGGGTGCTCTTGGTCAATCTATCCGCGATTACCTAAATGGTGTCATAATTACCCCTAGGAGTACGAGGCAGTTTAGTCACGAAATCCATAGTAAGATGCTCCCATTTCCACTCAGGTATTTCCAACGGCTGAAGTTTCCCAAATGGCTTCTGATGCTCGGCCTTAACTTGTAGACATGTCAAACACTTACTCACGTACTGAGCCACCTCAAATTTCATCGCAGGCCACCAAAAATTTTTCTTCAAGTCTTGGTACATCTTGGTCGCGCCCGGGTGAATAGAATAGCGCGACTTATGCGCCTCATCCAAAATTTTATCTCTGAATCCCCCATACCTCGGTACCCATAAACGACCATCCTTATACTTCACCCCGTCCGCGACGTCTTCCAACAATTTCTCCTGACCCCAAACACGTTCCGACATAATCCATTCCACCCGCAACGCTTCATTCCGGACGTTGGCTATTTGTTTCAAAATGTCGAGTCAGAGAATAAGCTGGTAGGATTTCACCCGAATAGGTTTTGGTCTCTCCTTCCGGCTCAACGCGTCGGCCACCACGTTAGCCTTACCGGGGTGGTACATAATATCAAAATCATAGTCCTTAATCAACTCCAACCATCGACGTTGGCACATATTCAGTTCCTTTTGTTCAAAAAAGTATTTTAAACTCTTATGGTCGATATAAATAACGCAAGGAACACCGTACAAATAATGTCTCCACAACTTAAGCGCAAACACCACCGCCGCCAGCTCCAAATCGTGGGTAGGATAATTCGCCTCATGAGGCTTCAACTACCGTGAGGCATAAGCGATGACTCGACCTCGCTGCATCAAAACACACCCAAGCCCCTGATAAGAGGCATCAGAATAAACCACCAAATCATCGGTGCCATCAGGTAAAGCTAAGATCAGGGCATGCGTCAATCTGTTCTTCAACTCTAGAAAAGCCTCCTCCTGTTCCGTACCCCAAACAAACTTAACACTCTTCTTAGTCAGCTTGGTCAGTGAAGAAGCAATTTTCGAAAAATCGGGAATAAAGCGGCGGTAATACTCTTGACGTGCAGCTACTCGCGGTGGGGATACTGGTCTCTTTTCATACAGTTCGAGTCCAAGCATTCGGAGATGCTCGGATCCCTCAAACCAAGGCTCTGATACCAACTTGTAAGGCCCCGAACCCCGGGAACCCCACAGTTGGTATACATTCAAAACACTAATAAAATAATTAAACAAAACAATTATTTTCATTAAAATAAGCAATTCAGAGTATAATTCAGCGGAAAACATAAATAATAAAATAAGTTCCCAAAACCCGGGAATTTTGCCCAAAATCAACATAGTTATCTTTAAATAAAAACTTTCAAAAATAAATGTTTAATGGTAAAACTTCAATTTCTGTATGCCCTTCACCGTTCATGTAGCTTCGTGCACGTCCAAGCGATAAGGCATCCTCTTCCTAACCTGAAACTCACACTAACATGCACACAAAGTCAGCTTGAGCTGAGTGAGTTCAAGTTTTAAGTAAATGACATCAGTAGTAATTGATAATATAGTCAAACCAAAAGTTTTAAAAAGTAAATGGGGTACATCCATCAAGTCCTCATTACCGAGAACTAAACATCCTCATACATACATATGCAAAAAAAGGCATATGTAAACATCCTTTCAATTACATCTCCATATATATCACAATATATATATATATATATATATATATATATATATATATATATATATATATATAACATCCACGTATAACATCAGGGTCGAGCAAACGTACAACCCAAACACGTAACATCAGTGCATGCAAACACAAAGTAGGCATGCACAACATCAGTAGTCGAAACGACTACAACATCGCCAGATATAGGCCAAGAAATAATGTATATACATATATATAAATTTAACATCCCAAGGTGTACCATATACTAGCAGGCCTATATAAACTCGTTTAAAACCTTTCATCATGTAAGAAAACACTTCGGTGTGCATGCTAGCCCAAAAGTAAAAAGAGTAATAAGGGCATCATGAACTCACCTGAAATCAATCGAACACCTGCAACGAGCTAGGAATCCCTAAGTGCAAAATCACAAGCAAGGGCCTGTAAATTATACACAACACGTTACTAAACTAGACCGTAAGAACACTCTTGCCAAATGGGCCCAACAACCTAGCCCAAGGCCCAAAGATAGTCAAATCGGGTCGAATGCGCGTGCAAAAAACCTTAAAACCATTTATTAACGAACCAGCCCCGAATGGACCAAATTCCATTTTAACTCTTTTCATTCATCAAGATTATGGCACCCGAGTTGATAGGGTTGACGGTTCCTTTTTAAAACTCTTACTTTAACGTTTAAACGAAATTTCGTGCACCGCCGACTCGATTGACGAAGCCCTAACCCCAACAGCCCCGAGCATCAAAAAAATAATTTTTCCACAGCCCTTAAACCCCCCCTAGGGCTGTACAAACTAATTCAATCGGTCACCCGATCAATTAACGCATCAAACTCAAAAATTTGCATGAAATTATAATATGACGTACATGAAATTATAATATGATGTACATGTCATACCTAGCGGGATGTTGATGCAAAAACCTCACTCGAAACAGCCCCGGAAAAGCTCAATTGGGCAGCCACCCGGTTAGCCTACAACACGACGTTTTTCGATCAATACGCGCAATATAAGGATCAATCAACGTGTAAAAGACTTGGGGAATCGTAGTACATACCTTGAATTGAAGTTCTAAGGCTTAGAATTGGCTGAAAAAAGAAAATCGTGGGTCTTGGGGCTGCTCCTACCTGCCGATCGTAGAAAGAGATGGGGCTAGGGTTAGGTTGTGTTATAATATAATATGTTACACTCTAGTCCCTCTAGATTGGAGTGTAAGGCAAAATGGAAGGAAGAGTTAGGTTCTTAATGTACCGGGATGGCGTGAAGGCTTCCGAGAAACGTCGGTTAAGTCCCGAGAGTTATACATACTCTACAAGATTTAGTTCTTGAAACCGAAATTAACGGGTGTTACAAAAGCAGAATTTTCTTCAAAAATGAAAGCATGCACACACAGTAATCATTTTGACTTTTGACTTTTTTTAAAAAAAATCAGACATAGTATCAATTTTTCAAGATGTAATTCCACTAGGAACGGCATTCATTATCTTTATTTCTTATCAGTTCCTATATAGTCTGTCAAGCCTATCTTTGCATATCATATTGCTGGCCATACCATAATTTTTAATCTAGTTTATACATGTACTAGATCAATCCCGTTAATGTACTATCATTTTCTCTTTTTTCTTCAAAACTCATTTTGAGGAGCATTTTTCAATGTTTTTAACATTTTTCAATATTTGAATGTTTTTGAAGTTTTTAAATTTCTCTGTACAAACTAAAAACACAATATTTTTTGGATTTTATATTTTCTCCCCCTAAAAACGACAAAAATTGAAATAAAACAAAAAACAAAAACAAAATTATTTAACAAAGCTTTTGAATATCTTTTAAAGTTTTTAAACCATTTATACCCAGCAGATATTGAAAACATGTTTTGTCAAAAGCTTTGGTATAAAGGTCAGCCTTTTGAAAATCCGTGTGAATTTTATCAATTGATATTAATTTCTTTTCAAAACAATCACGTATGAAGTGATAACGGATTTCAATGTGTTTGGTTTTCGAATGGTGAACCGGATTTTTGGTGATTGAAATTGCAGCAGAATTATCAATATAAATGGGAGTAGTAAGAAACTTCAAACCGTAATCCCGCAAGTGTTGCTGGATCCTAAGAACCTGTGAGCAGCAACTCCAGGCCGCCACATACTCCGCTTCGGCTGTTGAAGTTGAGACCGTTGTCTGCTTCTTACATTGCCAGGAAACAAGCCGGTTTCTTAAGAATTGACATCCTGCTATTGTAGACTTGAAGTTGATTTTGCATCCTCCGTAGTCCAAATCAGTAAAAGAGGTGAGATCGAACTTATCGTCTTTGAGGTACCATAACCCGATGTCTGGATTTCTCCTCTGATAATGTAAGATGCGCTTTACTGCCGCCAGGTGAGTAACTCGGGGTCTCGATTGGTACCTAGCACACAAACAGCAAACATAATATCAGGTCGCGATGCAGTCATATACATGAGAGCTTCGATCATAGCTCGATACAGGGTTGGATCTACGGTATTCTCCAATTCATCCGGTGATAAATTGTGATCTACAGGAAGAGGTGTCGAAGGAATTTTGCCGTTGGTATCTTGAATCGGCTCAAGACATTGTTTACATATTTCATCTGATGGATAAAGATCCCGGAATCAGACTGGTGAACTTGTAATCCTAAGAAAAAGTTCATCTCTCCCATCGAGCTCATCTCGAATTTGGTTTACATTGTCTTTTCAAAATCTTTACACAAGCTGTCGTTCGTCGAACCAAAAATGATGTCGTCCACATAGATTTGGACGAGGAGCAAATCATCACCCACATTCTTAAAAAATAACGTACAATCCACAGTCCCTCTCGTGAATCCACTTTCTATTAGATGGTATTGTGCTGTACTAGGTTCTCGGGGCCTGGTGTAAACCATAAAGAGCCTTGTTTAATCGGTAAACACGCTCTGGAAAGTCTGGATCTTTGAAATCGGGAGGCTGCTTCACATACACTTCCTCATGAATAGCTCCGTTCAAGAATGTCGATTTTACATCCATTTGATAAACCTTAAAGTTTTTATAGGTTGCATAGGCAAGAAAGATACGTATAGCTTCCAGTCGTGCAACTGGAGCATATACTTCGGTGTAATCGATGCCTTCTTGTTGATTATAACCAAGAACGACCAATCGTGCCTTGTTTCTCATGATTACCCCACGATCGTCCTTTTGGCACTTAAAAACCCATTTGGTCATAATAGCCTTTTTCACATGGTCAGGTTTATCAATTAAGTCCCATACACCCAGTCGAACAAATTGTTGTAGCTCCTCCTGCATAGCTTCAACCCAAGACGGGTCCTTGAGTGCCATTGTGACACTTGTCGGTTCTATCTGTGATAGGAAGCAGGTGTATTGTGCAATACTGAGAATACCCGAAGAGTGTAAATCCGCATAAGCACAAAGTATCGAATCCTCAGTAGGAGATACGTTACTATCAACTTGATCGTCACATATATTAGCTAATTGGTGTCTTGTACGAACCCCATCGTTCACATCACTAATTATCTGTTTCTGCGGACGATTCGAATGAATCCTTAAGGAAGGATTAGCAGGGACAGATTCGTTATCACTCAAATTGGTGATATTTTCCTCCGCTGTGTCTAAAGAGACAGTCGGTGATTCATCAAAAATTAGAATTTGCTCGTTTGTCTCTGGAGCGTCATCCAAAAGAACTGACGATGAATCCACAAAATCAGCATCATCGGAAGATTCAGAAACTTCATTCGACGTTTCTGATACATTAGGAGAGTCATTTACATCAAACGAAGAAGACCTTGGAATAGAAATACATTGTTCTTCCAAATAAGATCTAATGAGATCTTCATGTACTTCTTCAACCATTGACATAAACGAATTAAACAAGCCGTCGTAATCGAACATCCAGTTGGGACCTGTACCAGTTGGCGGAGTAGTATAACTTTGGCAATAAACGTGATACCATTCTTCCACACAACCCGAAGAGATATTGAAGATTCGTTTCTTAGGAGAATTGTATCCCAAAAAATAACCCTCAAACGTTTTTTCATCAAACTTTCCAGCATCTCTCTTCAAAACAGTACACGGACACCCGAACGTTTCCAAATACTTTATGTTCAGTTTATGATTGTTCAGAAGCTCATAACTCGTCTTCTTGAACAGCTTCGTTCTAGAATTGAGAAGCTCATAACTCGATTCAGAGTATAACATGCTGTGTTCACAGCTTCGTTCTAGAATTGAACAGGTAGTTTTGAATCAGCAAGCATCGTTCTCGCAGCTTCAATCAACGTACGATTCTTTCTTTCAAATACACCATTCTGTTGAGGAACATAAGGTGCACTGAATTCCCGATGAATTCCTTTCTGTATGCAGAAGAAATCCAATACATTATTCTTAAATTCAGTTCCATTGTCACTACGAATTCGTCTCACTTTCAGTTTGTAAAGTGATTCGATCTTCGTAATCAGATTCTGAATTAAGATAGGTGTCTGATCTTTCGATCCCATAAATAACACCCATGAGTAACGTGAGAAATCATCAGTCACCACCAAGCAGTACAAGTTTTCAGCAATACTAGCACGATTCATTGGACCGAAGAGATCCATATGAAGTCGTTCCAGTGGTGTAACAATCGTGTTGAGTGACTTGCTTGGATGTGATTTCTTCTTTTGTTTCCCCTTCTTGCACGCAACGCAATGATCATTGATCTTGAAATTCTTAAGGGATACACCATCCACCAACTCATTTGAAATAAGAAAATTCATCTTGCGTATGTGAATGTCCCATGCATCGATGCCAAAGGATAGACTCCTTTTCGGTAGTTTTAGACACGAAACATGTAGCTGAGGGTGAAACATTTACATCATAACTCATATCCAGTACATAAATATCATTCGATCGAGGTGATCTCATGACAACCATATCTTCAGGAATCGTGTATCCCGGTTGAAGGATAACACATTCATTGTCTGTGAAAACGGTGGTAAACTTTTTATCACATATCTGAGAAACACTCAGCAAATTATGATCCACCTTCTCACAATAATTTACTTTTTCAAACGTCACTTTCCCATTTGAAACTTCTCCTTCCTTTGTAATCATTCCCGCATTGTTACCAGCAAACGCAACATAACCTCCTTGAATATCCTTAACATTATTCAAAAGATCTAGGTTGCCAGTAATATGCCTAGAACATCCACTATCCAAAATCCATTGGTGAGTATACCCGGACCTGGATAAACTCTGCACACACAAGTAAATGATTAGTTCAAAAAGGCAGCCCAAGCCTCAGTCTTGGGCTCTCCCTTTGATACTTTCGGAGAAAAGGATAACTTAAAACTAGTATTCGGTACTTGAGAATAGGTGACCGGTTTCTTGTTTTTCTTCTTTAAGGACCTGTCACATATAATTCCCGAATCAGTGTTTGAACAAATTGGTTGAGCACGGTTAACACATTTTTTTGTTACATTAAAAGATTCAATCCTACAAATTTTTCTTGGATTGACATCAGAATACATTATAACACTCTCATCAACTTGTTTTTCTTTTGGTTTTACATTCAGTTCAGTCTTACAATTTGATGACACTTTGATCTCATCAACCTTTGCTCTACATTTTTTAGACACATGTCCCGGTTCACCACATTTAAAACATAAGCGTGAATCTAAAGACTTATGTAGTGAACCACTTGGTTGACTTTCATGCACAGGTTGAGCCTTAGTTTTGGATTCTTCAAAAGACAATTTCTTTGTACCAGCAGATTTAAATCCCCTTTTATTTTGGAAAAATTCTAGATTGGTAGAATTAGATGAATTCTCCATCCCAGATGATTTGACAAATTTTATTGGTTTAAATGTGGTGTTCTTTGCCTTTTCTTGAACATTTTTGAATTTAGATTTGTTAATCGTTGTTCAAGTTGAGTGACTTCTGAAGTGTTATCCTGAAAAACACTACCAATTAATTCTGGATTAAGAAGATTCAGAGGAACTTCCTTATCCGAAAAAACCTTTGACAGATCTTTTAATTTAAATATCTTCCCGCTTAAAGATTTTGGTTGAGGATTTATGAATCTCATCAACTCCTCATCAGACACCGAAGGTTTGTCTGATTGAGATACATTAGGTGATACCTTAGGAGTTTTAGAAGTTTCACCCAAATATTTGAACCATAGACTGCTTGTTCAAATTCTTCAGGTTCACATAAGATGTGATTGTCAGCAGGAATATTCTTATTTTTGACAATCTCATCTTGTTCAACTAACTCCTCAACAGAACCATCTAATTCACTTTTGGTAAAAACGGATTTACTTTTGATGTGAATCGGTTCTTGAGTTGATTTGTTTTGATCAATAATTTCAAGTTCAACTGTAAGCATTTCAGGACATTGTTTAATATCTGGAATGCTACAGTAATCTCCTTTAAAGGGAGGAGGAATCTTAACAAACCCTAAACCTACTTTCCCATTTTTCTTGTGGGAATTGTTTACTTCAATTATTTCATTTAACAAAAACAAAGAATCTCGAAATTTTCCAAGTTCCTTTTTCAATTCCAGAATTTCATTTTCAAGTTTAGAAATGGAGGTTCGGAGTCTGAGGATCTCCTGAAAATGTTGTTCAACCACAATAATCTTACACTGAACCTCAGCTTTTAGATCATGATTGCTTTCAGATAGATTTTGGATTTTTAAAGTCGATTGTTCCAGCAATTTAGATTTCTGTCTATAGCACTCATTGATCATAAAAAGCTCTTTTGTGAGAGAGGTGTTCTAAATTAAGGCTGTTTCGAGTTTGGATTTGATTTCAGCACAATCAGTACACTCTAACACAACAGTTGAAGATTCAGTTACATTAACTTGAGGTTTAGGACATACTTCCTCTATCATAGCCATGCAAGCATAAGATTCAATGTGACCAGGATTTGAAGTGTCAGATTTGACTTGCACAGATGAGTTATCAGACGAACTCTGATAAGAATCAGTTTCAGAGTCTGATGTATCGCTCCCGACAGATACTTGATCACTACTTGCATCTTCAAATTGATCAACTGGTTCAAATACCGCAAGGTTGGCCTGATTCCCCAACAACCTTTGCGACCAATCAACCCCTTCGTTAGCGACAAGAGCTTGATTGCTGCTTAACTTATTCTTCTCTCCTTCAGAAGACTTCCTTTTGCTTTGATCATTAGCCGATGAATTATTTCCTTGTGATCACTCAGTATTGCGTCGACCGGAATATTCTTTTCTTGGCTTGTCACATTCTTTGGCAAAATGGCCAAAGTCCATGCAGTTGTAGCATTAACCTTCAATTTATCAAAACCAACTCGTTTATTCAGAGTTGGAAGGTCTTTTCCTGTTCTTTGCATAAAATTCTTGACCTTTCTAACAATTATAGCCATATTCCATTTGAGATCCATCAATTCAAGATCATCAGGATCAATTTGATCATAATCTTTATCGGTTAACTCACTAGTGGCAATTTTGCTACCCACCAATTGTTCGTATGATGTCATGAAAGCACATACAAAAGCAAACTGTTTTCGGCTTCTTGAAGGTTTACTTTTGGTAATGAACTTGAAGCATTGGCGGTAGACTCAGATTTTGCACTTGACGCCATAAAGCATACATTAGGTGAGTTGTTTACATTAGGAGTCTCATCTTGAGCTTGAGTGAAGAAAGCACTGATTGAGACAGAACTTTGACTTGAAGAAGTGTTTGCTGGCATTGCTCCACCATAAATTGAAGGATTCTGGTTTTGATTGTCCTTCAATAACGTTTGACACTTTAACTCAAATTCTCTTTCCTCAATTTTGTTGATAAACTGCACTGTAGTAAGTTCTGGGTTACGAAAGAAACCATTTTCTTTCAACACAAAGAGAAAAGTCGAATATGTGGAAGGCAATGCATTCTTCAACGTATCGATCTTGTCAGTCTCAGTTGGCTCAAGGTTAACACTGGCCATTTTAACCACTAGATGACTAAAACGATTTATCATCTCTTCAACCGCTTCATTCTTCATCAAGATAAAGTTTCTAAATTGAAACTTCACAAGCGTTTTCTTGCTCTCTAGTGTATTACCCAGGCTTCTTCTTTTCATGGTATCAAATAATGATGCACAAATCTTTATGGTGCTGTATTGATGAAAGATTTGTTCTGGTAGAGCCATTGTGAGAGTTGAATACGCATTTGTCTCACTCTCGAAGTCCTTCAGTTCTTGTGCTTCATAATGTTTGAACTCTTTTGGAGTCCAGCCGAGATTGTCACTTCCAACCAACGGTGCAGCATACACAACATCAAGATAACGTACACTACTTGGATGAACGGATCCCAAGTGAGCACGAAACCTTGGTTCCCACCGAGCAAAATTGGATAATTTCAGCAATTTTGGACACTTGTTGTGGCTCCCAATTTCATTGTCCATGGTAAGCATTTGCTGCATTAGAGCATTTTGTGAAGCCAAAGCCTAAAACGAGGCATTTTGAGAAGCCATGATAACACTTGTTGGAGCTTAGAGGACTAAACTTGTAAAAACTGAAAACTTATGGTTACTTTTCACACGTATAGAGGAACAGTAACGAATGTGAATTGCAACTTTTAAGGAATGAACGATATTCGTTAAGATGATGAATGAAGTTTAACGAATGAGTAATATAGCGAATGAGTATCACAAATAGAGAATGAATAGCGAATGAGCTTTAAGCGAATGTGGTTTATGTAACGAATGAGGTTTTAACGAAAGGAGTGGATTAACAAATGAGCCGTTAACTTTTAACGAGTGAGTTAATGAATGAGCAGTTCATGATTAACGAATCAAAACTCATCAGTTAACTAATGAGAATTCATCAGTTAACGAATAAGAACTCATATATTCAAACTTTTCAAAAACCTTAGATCTCAGTCTAACCTAGTCCGAAATCCCTGAATTATCTATCAATCAACTCGTAAATCAATTCCGAACCAAACAATGCTAGTTTGTAATCTCAAACCACTACCAAACCTATCAAATTCATACTCTGTATTCACCAAACCATTCCAAACTCAAACCAGTCTAACAATACCTCAATTAAACCTCAATTCAGTCTCAAATCAATCTCAAACTTCCATTACTAAGTCACTTAATACCTTATTACAGGTCTGAAATACTTTGAATAGTTCGATTATCAACTTAAACTCGAATCTCTGTTTTATCAGAATTACAATTAGACTCAAATCACCACGAAGTTCATCCAATATATGATGATTTAAACAAATTAATCAATGAAAAGCATCGAAGATCAGATCTTAGGCTCTGATACCACTTGATAGAGCATAAACGGATCTAGATCTTATGATGACATCGATGTTCACGTTGATTTGTTATACGATTAGGCAAGGAATACGTTATTGTGTGTACTGTGTGTGTTGAGAGAATAATCGGGCAGAGTAACGAGAGAGAATATGGAATAATAAGAACTGTTACATTAGAATAACTTACAGGGGGTATTTATAGGAGATGACCTCATTCATTAAGATAGACTTAACGAATGAGTCATTCGTTACACTTACTTAACGAATAAACAAGCTTATTCGTTAATACTTTAATGATAGTGAATAGCCCACATTCGTTATGTTCCATTCGTTAATCTTGGTTAACGAATGGGACTTACATTAAGACGAATGTGACAAATTCGTTACGGAGTAACGAATGTACCTTATATTTAGGCATATTTACATTAATAACCCCTATAACATTAAACTATTAGATTATAAGATGATAAAGACCGAGACGGACAAAACATGTATCAACACCTCTAGAGGAAAAGATGGTATATGGAATTAGTCATGTACCAAAACTAATAACATTTGTTCCTCCAGCTTCTAAAGCAACTGCTCCAATACCTGTAACTGTTGATTCTAGTGGTGATTCATCATGTTCAGCAGGTTGTGTTGAAGAAAGTGGGTCGGTGGAAACAGACACGAGTTGTGATTATGAAACTGTTTATGATGAAAATTTTGTTGAAAAATGTGTCATTAAAAATAAGCCTGTTGATGTGAACATATCAAGTTGTTCATCATCAAGTTGTGAGAGTGAGGATAATTCAAGTACAAGCAAAGTTGTAACGCCCGCAAATTTTTGTTAAAATGATCTATGTGTTGTAGAGTTTGTATTTTTACCGAGACTCGATCTGGCCTTCCCCGGTGACCTCTTTGTCTTTCTTGTAAGCCTATTTATTTAACATTTGATACAAGACATCATAATTTATAAGTTGTAGGGCCTAGATGTAAAAGTTTTATAACAAAAACCCTAACTTGCTTCCCTCCTCCTAACTTCCGATCGGCAGCCATAGGGGGGTCTCCTCCTTGATTTTTGTGCAGGTTCCAGCCATTCTCCAGCATCCCGAGTCTAATTCAAGATCGGTCCTACCTTAATACAAGTCTTTTTCACAATTAAACCCTTGTTGAACATGTTAGGGTTGAGTTTTGATGATAACAGTTTCTGACAGATCTGTAATCATTTATTGCTCGGTCTGTAAATCGATGAAAATTTATTTTTTTTGATCTATTCTTGTTCCTATGATGTTCTACTTTGAGTCTACTTTTCAGAAAGGTATAATATGTCATTTTTGGACGAGATTTGAATGTTTTTTATGATTTTATAAGATCGAGTGTCAAAGCTGATGGGGATGACGGATTCTAGTCTGTCTTCCCGACATCATAACTCTTTTTTGACAAGTCCAAATTGGTTGGTTCCACTTCTGGAACTTAATATTTTTAGTTAGGAATCAAACCCAATTGGAATCGTTTAATTTGGTTCGGTAATGAGTTTTATAAAAATAAAACCATTTTGCTGCGCACTGAAATAGCTGCATGTACCTTTCTGTGTTGGAGGAATTTTTATAATTTTTTTGTCCACTAGAAAAATATAATAAAAATATCTTTATAAACCTAAGATATTGATACAACTCTGGTAAAATTTCATAATTTATTTCTATGGTTTTCCAATGTAATTAAATGCATCTTCGCATGCTAAAATCTGAATGTTATACTCGTTATTGATCGATAAGTTTGTTTTAGGCTTGACCGGTGGATGTTCAATTGTGTTCTTGTCGGGGCTGTTGAAGTGAGGTTTTGCTCCGTCATCTTCCTAGGTATGTCATATGTGTTATACGTTAGTAACGTGGGCTATGAAGCTCGTTTGATTGATCAATTGTCAATAGATTGAAAAACTAGGACTTCATTTGTCTAGTTTGTTGATTGTTGCGTTTAGCGCGTTGTTTGAGGGAATTAACAACCAATTCAGATTGTGTAGCCTCGGTATGTTATACGGGCTATGAAAACTAAAATTTTTATGTTAATGGGTCTGAATAGGTTGTCGGTTAATCAAACGGGTCGGTACAACGCAAATTCGCGTTTATTGGTAGTTTGTACGTTGTGCTTGCGAGTTACCGACCCATCCAACTCGTGTAGTGTCGTTTGGGCTAGTAGACTGTGAATTTATCAAATTGGGTCCACACAGGGCTAAGTTGGATGTTAAGTGCCTAAACAACTCTTAAACGCGCACATTCGTCTCCTCTAGCAACTTCCGGGGGCAATTTGGGAATTCTTTATTCCCGGGATTTTCTAAGGGTGGTTTTGATGAATATTTGGCCCCGGGGGCTGTTATATTTGAACTCGATGAGGTCGAGGCTTTAGGTAACTCGAACCATGTTAGAACGCCTCGTAGGATAAGCGAGTCCTTTCGGTATCGTTAGTAATGATTGTATGTAAACCGACAGGCGTTTGAGTTGTGGGCATACTTAGGGGTTCTCTAGCTCGTGGTGATTTCATGCCTTGTTTCAGGTGAGTTCATGATACCCCTTTTTACTCTTTTTACGTTTTGGGCTATCATACACACCATGTTACAAATTTTATCCGACTATACTCGTTTAAACTAATTGGATGGTTTTATATGGCCTTACTTGTGTTTGTGGGTTCATGAAATATGGGTGAATTATATTCTATGCCTTAGAATATTAGAGGCTCGTTTATGGTTATATATTTTATAAGGTTATAGACATTACTTATTGTCTAGACTCAAGGATATAGGCTTACTCGTATTATAGTATGTCATGAGATGATATTTATGAATGTGCATGCAGGTGTTAATTTATGACCATAGGCTTACTTTCATGATGATATATTTGGGATGGTATAACTATATAAATATATATACATATATATATATATATATATATATATATATACATATATATATATATATATACATATACATATATATATATATGCGTGTTTATACATGCGTTACTTTATGGCCAATAATTGGCGATGTTAATTAGTCGTTATCGACTAAGAATGTTTGCGTATGCCTACTTTGTGTTTGCATGCAGATGGATGGTGATCTTGGCCGGGCCAAACTATACTACTTAGGTTTTTAAATCCTGTGGCGGGCCCTGAAAAGCCCGTAAGGGGGAGGCTCATGTGGCATGATCACCATTGGATGGGATGATACGTGTTTGGGTTGTACGTGTGCTCGACCCTGATGTTATTACTTGGATATTACGTGTTTGGGTTGTACGTGTGCTCAACCCTGATGTTACTACTTGGATGATATCTATAAGGATATAATTATATGGATGTTTATATATATATATATATATATATATATATATATATAAGTATGACCACTTATTGTTGATGATGGCCTAACTGTTGTATCTCGTTTTATTTTAAAACTCTTTGAATGATTTATTTAAATGTCAATTATTAAAACTTGAACTCACTCTGCTCAAGCTGACTTTGTGTGTATGTTAGATTGACTTTCAGGTTAAGGATTGGAGGTTATCGCTTGGACGTGCTGGAGACTACTCGGAAGCTTGAAGGCATTTCTGGTCGAGGATTTCAAATAAAACAGATATTTTATTTACATATGAGTTTGGACACTTGTACCCGTGTTTGGGATTTTTTTTATACTGAACTTTTTCCGCTGTTATTTACTCTGAACTTGTTTTAAACAAAACGAATTGTTTGGTTTCTAAATTTTTGTAAAATTGTTGTGATTACCAACTGTAGGATTCCCGGGATTCGGGGTCTTACAAAATTTTTTGAAAATGAAAATGCAAGTACTTCGTGTAAATATATTCCACCAAATAAACAGTCATTTTCAGTCATACAACTACTATCATAACAACTACTATGGTCATTATCAACAATATTTTGTTGATCCATATTACACAAATGTGTTTTATAATCATGTTCCTTTTCAAGGATCACCTTTCCCACTGCACCAGCCGCATAATAGTTCTAATGAGTTCTATAGCACTCCTAGGATAACGTGTTATCTTGTGTATGGTCACTCTTCACCTTGCAAGACATTGCAAGCACTAGTTCAAGAAAGAAATTGATATTCAAAGACGACTTAGTCTGTCCCCAAAAGGAGCTTTTAGTAGCACAGATTCAAGGACTGATCAAGCTGACTGCGAACCCAGTGAAATGGATGTGAGATCCAAAGTTAATAAATTAAAACGCAAACAGAAACCTTTTTGGAAAACCAAGAAGAATAAAATCAAAAAGGATCCCAAGACTGTAAAGTCTGAGAATTCAATGAAAACAGTTTTAAAAACAAGAAAAGCAAAGTTCAAAATTGCCAAAACCAAGGAACAAGTTTTTACTTGGATTCCTAAGGACTATTCTTCATCAAGTTAGGTTGCAGCAAAAAATAAAGTGCTTTCAGGAAATAAAATCAAGTTTGGTCGGTTTATGGTTGATCTTCCCAAGACAAAAATGTCTTAGAAACCCATGTCTATTTAAATGCTTAGTGCATCCAGGTCAACTAGGAAGACCTGTTAACAGTATCTTGTACTTAGACAGTGGCAGCACCCGACATATGATGGAAGATGAACCCTTGCTATTTAATGCTAAACCATTCGATGGCGGATTCGAGTCTTTCATAAGCGAGATGGGAGGACAAACTTCAAGGAAGGAAAGTGTTTCATACGGTACTTTTTGCTTCAACACCGCCAGCCTATTCAAATACTACAACTTATCGAGCGTTTCTCAAACTAACCTCGTCCAACTACTTCTCTCAAGTGATGAATCCAGCATCATCTGCTGGGTCTTGGTTTGAATCTCTTCAACGTTGTTATACAATGTGATAATGCATGCTTAAGACAGTCCATCTGACAACAACTTTGCTGACCGTTTCACTAAATCCGTCGATCATGCCCGATTTGAATTTCTGGTCGAATCGCTCGGCATGATCAATTTTGATTAAAACAACCTATCTATCTTTTTATTTTAAAATTGTAAATATTTTTCAAGTATGTCACAATTTTAGAGGGAGAAAATGAGTTAAGTTTAACTCACCAAAAAGATTTTCACTTTGTAAATTTAAGAAAAACTAAAATGAGTTATTTGACTTAACAAAAAAATTTTATCTTTTTTTAAGAAAAACAAAAAAACATACTATCCCGTTATGAGGGAGCTCCTGTTTAGAGAAAATGAGTTAAGTTTAACTCACCAAAAAGATTTTCAATTTGTAAGTTTAAGAAATTATGTTCTTTTAAGAAAATCATAAAAACGTACTATCTCGTTAAGAAGGAGTTTCTGTTTAGAGGGAGTCGAATAGTTAAAAATTTTAAAAATTTTGAGAAATTGATCCGACCCTTGGAAAATGATAAGAAATTATCTCTAACGATTCCAGAGCATGAAAAGAGTATATCAAAAGCCAACAAGATCATTGCTTGATGTGTAAATAGGCTTGACAAATAAGTGTTATAGTGATATAAACTTAAATATCTGCCTATACTAGTGGTTACACGTTATGAAGCAGTTGCTGACTCCAATAAAAGTCATGTTAATGAAGGCAGAAATGTAAATAACATATTATACCCAAGCTTCTATTTACCAGGTCGCAGTTGTCTTATGTAATTAAGTGTCAGTTTTAACTCTGTTGAGTTAGGAAAACTGTCAAGAAAGAAAAAGAAAAAGAATCAGAAAAGAAAAATGAAAATAAAAGAAAAAGAAAGTTTAAAAGAGGTATATCTTAGGATTTTTAACTTCTAATCTATTTCTTCATTTATTTTGATTCAAGCCTTGGACTTTCTATGTTTATAGTTATACAAGATCTGATTGTTAAGGCCTTGAATCGATCTTCTGCTTTATTTTATTTTCTTTCTTTTGTTCAAGCCTTGGACTTTCTCTGTTTGTTGTCACATAAGACCTGATTGTTAAAGACCTGAACTTCTGCATTATTTTAATATTTCTAGATAGAGTTAAGCGTCCAAAATAAAGTATTTAAAGTGTCAATAAGTGTACTGTGAGAAAATAAGAAAGGTTTAAGTCAAGTTGATTGACATGTGAAAGAAAATTAAGCCCGATGTATGATGGAGTACGAAATTTGTCATATTACATGGGACCATACAAGCATTGTGCCTAATACATACCTTAACATATCATGTTGATATCAAAATACTTGTTAAGTTTAAAGTGGACAAATTATATCTACAATCAACTTTGGGTTTTTGGCATAATAATGTCTAAATAGAAATGTGAGCTAAAACATTAACAGATAATTTAATTCCATATCGTGATCTTTCTCACAAAATTAATTTACTAAACTTAAGTAAATATATTTGATATATAATATTAATTTCATCTTTACACCTATCTTTTATTTTTATTTTTCTTTTTTTTTATTTTATGTTTTAACTACAAAATATTATGTATATATTTTCGTTATTTTAAAATATATGAAAATGCCAAAATAGATTTTTAGTTATATTGTGTTCGTATATATTATATTAAACTTTGTTCTATTCAAGATCATATGTTTTGTCGTCAAGGTCGTTCATGCAAAGTTTATTGGAAACCGAGCACTTAAACAAATCACTTACAAGTTGAGGGACTGAAAATAAAAATTTTAGAGTTATTCTGCAAACACTTCAAACAAAGACGTGTTTTGAAAAAGAAATTCTTCTTTGACCCTCGAGAGGGTCTGTGAACAAATTTTAGTTGTTCTAAGTTTTTTGTGGTTGTATTTGGACAGGTAGATAAAGATCAAGTCTACTTGGATGCAGAAACTAAAGTTGCAGATGCTGAAGTGCTTAAAAGAAACGAGAATGTGAAAGTTGGTGGTTGAACCTAAAAATGAACTTAATGTATCTGAATACAAGGAAAGAAACCGGTCAGCTCAAGAAAGTCAACAAAATAAATTAGATGTCGAGCCTCCCGCATCTGATGTTTCTAAAATTTACTTTAGTCGATCCTTCTCCAAAAATATGATTGAAATTTAAGTCTACAAAAACGGAAAATAAAGAATTGTCCAAGATCCAATCTCATTCAAGATACTGGATCAAGACAAGTACTAAGTTTCAAGAAATAAAGTCGAAGCAAAGAATTTGACGAATGTTCCCCATCATACTCAATCCTAAAGGGAGATTGTAGGGCCAATATTCTATATTGTTATTAGGATTGTGTATGTCTTTCTAGTTTGCTTTTAGTTGGTGTAGCATGTATTCAGTACGTTTATTATCTAAACTTTGGAGAAATAGGGACCCTATAAAAGGGTTACTTTACCCATTTCTCCAAATAACTCATATTCACATAACCTTAGAAAATAAAGTTTCTCTCTAACTTTCTTCTTCTTCTTCTTCTTCTTCTTCTTTTACCTTCTTGCAAATTAACCAAACACTCCAAGATCCGATATCTAGGTTAACCACTAGTGATTTCCGCTGGCTAGTGGTCCAGATTGGCTCGAGAACTTAGTTGTTAGATCTGTCATGGAACCTACAAATATATACTTATTATGTTAAATATAAAGTGAAAATGTAAAATTTTTACCAAAGTCAACTTCGACATGAATTTTTCTAAAAATGGACCATAAATAATCAGAAGCAGTTTCTTAAATGTAATACAAAATTAACTACTTATACAAACTACAAAGTAAATAATCGGAAGCATTTTGCTTGCGGAGTTGCTGCCACTCCTATATTGATCATCCATAACGGATTATTTGACGCTTTAATTAAGCTCTAAAAATTAACTTATGTTTAGTCGTTTTAGCAAAGTGTAAGAACTTCTATGCATTTATTTTTAATGATAAAATCTGTCGGTTTTCATGTACAAACTAATATGCTATAAAATGTACATACCATATTGTAATGAATAAAATGTTTTGAGAAATAAATGTATAATATCCTCATAAGAACCCAAAATAGTAGGCCTTAAAGTATTTCTAATTAACTGCTGCCATTTCTGATATACAAACGTATTTGTTCTTTCTACATTTGATACCCAAATTTACCTCCATTTTCAGAAAACCATAGGACTACGCACATGGTTTCAGATCAAACAACACCGAAAAAGTCATTAGAGAAAAAACACCATGGTTGTTACTCGAGTTTCAGCACCACCAAACATCCCATTGCCACTCGATTTACCCGACAAAGACCTTGTGCTCGCAATACCAGTCAAGGAATCCAAGAAAAGACACCACCAGGGGCCCTCTAGTCATGGTCCTTATAAATTTACCACCATTTTTCAATTACTTGCTAAACATTAAATATATTAGAAATATAAATATGTATTAGGTTTATTAATTGTTTTTATAAACATATGTGTAAAATATTAAAACTTAGGACTATATTTATAGTTATTAAGGGTGGACTTAGGGTTGCTACTGCCACCATTATTCTAAAGCCGTCATAACGGTTTTGTAGCAGCGATTATCCACGCCTGCACCTGTATAAATACGATGTCAATCATTGGTATTCATCACCAAGATTGATCCTACTTTGATTAATATAAGTTTGTTGTTTACCAGATTCTTGTAATTATTGTTTTCTTGTTCTCTGATTCCAATAAACTAGTATCAAAGCCACATTCGTTTCATCTGAATTGAACCCAACACACAGATTAATCAAACATTCAAAAATCCATTATCATCTTGGTTCCTTGCCAACACTGCATCATGGAACAATGAAAGGTTAAACAAAGGAGGGACAGAAAAAGGCAATAACGTTGTTACTACTGCAAAGGAATCAGACACTTCATTGCTCGTTGTCCTATTAAAGAAGATCATGAGGCGTCGCAGCTAGTTCAACAATCCTTAGATGTAGGAACCAGAAATAAATTCAACCTAGAATATTATCAAATAGAATTACTTTTTGGTTGTGACAAAGGTTTATGGGCAAACATATGGTACATCAGTTACACCGCCAAACGTCACATATCGGGTAACTTATCTATGTTTAATTACATCAAAAGTTCTTATGGTATAGAAACACATATTGAGGGTGCAGGAACGGTATTCATAAGGGGTACAGGAATTGTAATTGTTGAGACGAAACAAGAAACCATGCTCATTCCTAATGTGTTTTATGTTCCTGATATTGATAAGAATACCTTAAGTTATGGTCAATTAATTCTTCAAGGATATGTCATAAAGATAGAGGGATTTACAGGTCAAATATTTAAAATGTTTAAAAGAAATCCGTATGATATAGAGGGTAAACAAGGACGGAAAACTATTGTCCGGAATATGGATAACATAGAAGATAAAAAGGAAGAAAAGAATCAGGAATTTGTTAAAGAATGTAACAAAGATTATGAAAATTTCTTGAGATTGGAGAAAGGAAAGTTTGTTAAATAGGAGGATGATAACACATTAGAAGGTTAGATGAAAAATATAAGTCTTGATTATGAGAGGTTTAATTGGAATAAAGCAATCATACATGCCTTAGAGTTTAAGAGATTTAATGATTGTATTACATTTATAAGTCTACTTGATGATCCTGAGTTTGTTTCTACTTATAAGGAACTTTTAAAGAATAAATTTGAGACTATGATACACTGGTTCCTCAGCATACATCTTGCTTTAAATCGGTTGATACCACCCTATCAAAACAAAAAGGTGGAATTAATTGATCCTTATATCTTGATAAAAAGAGAAGGAGGACATGAGAGAGTAGATGAAAAAGGACTATGGATGATGATTGAAAAAGAGTTGGGATTCAACTGGTGTGAAGGATATGTTATGAAATTAATCTTTGCTAGATATATATTTGGATGCATTTGAGTTTGAGTGCAGGTTATATATGCGTGATTTGGGAAATGGAACAGGAAGTGACAATGAAAAAGAAGGTGTGAATGAATTACAAATGGAATCAAGAAAAGAAGATAAAGATACTGATGAATTAGGGAAAGATCTGAATGAGACCACTGAGATTGATAAAAGATTGCAAGAAGCACATGAATATGCATTATTCATGGGTAACGATTGGAACGGAGCAAGACAGATGTTCAAGAAACGAAATGGAGAATACAAGTCGCGAAAGACTGATTTAAAAGCAGCAAAATTGGCTCTAGATGAAGCTTATCAGAGTCTGCCATGAACCAAGAACTCCCTTAAACCTAATTATATTTAGGGGAGTATATTAGAAACATAAATATGTATTAGGTTTATTATTTGTTTTATTAAACATATGTGTTAAATATTAAAACTTTAGGATTTATTTATAGTTATTAAGGGTGGACTTGGGGTTGCTACAGCCGCCATTTTTCTAAAACTGTCATAAAGGTTTTGTAGCAGCAGTTATCCACGCCTGCACCTGTATAAATACGATGTCAGTCATTGGTATTCATCACCAAGATTGATCCTACTTTGATTAATATAAGCTTGTTGTTTACCAGATTCTTGTTATTATTGTTTTCGTGTTCTCTGATTTCCAATAAAACAACCTATATGCATGAAATGAAACGTCTCCCTAAAAGGATGAGGTGGATGCAGCATATAGTGAGGGGGTATCGTGGGATACCTATAAACTTTTTTGACGAAGTGCAACTTAGTGTAATTTTTTTTTCTTACTTGTTTTATTTATTCAGATAACCTTGAGCAAATATTAGGATATCTCTAGATCCTAAAAATTTTTTGGACACCCCTGAATTATTTTTCTAGATCCGTCACATAGTAAAAAGACACAATAAATATGATATTCAATTCGGACATGACCTGTCTTCTTTTGCAAAATCCAAGGTAAATGCTTGTGATTATCAAAAAATAAACATAACAAACATATTACTTACTTATGTTGCAGAATATATAAAAAGCTTGTGGTACTAATTAAGGAGCATCATCAAGTTATCATATCCAACTCTCCAAAATGGCTATTGCAACTGTTAAGCACCTATATTTTGGCATCCCTGAAATGACCAAACCAGTCAACAAAAAGCATGCAACAAAGCGCTTTGTTTTGAACACAACCTGTATAGTAGAAGTCCACATACATCCATCATGTTGTGTAATGATCAAAATTAACCATCCAAATTTCGCATTTTGTAAAATGGAATACTCAAACGAGCTAAGAAGCTAATGATGACTCCTACATCAAAATAATCATTAGCTACCAACAACGTACAACATATAAATACACCAACACGCTGGCACGTTAAACACATAAATAAACCAACACACCCGAGCAACTGCAAGGCATGATAACATTTGAATTTAAAAGACTAAAAATTACAACAAAATCTCTGCATAAAGGTTTGTTAAACGTATTGAAAGTTAAACTAAATATAGGGGTCTATGTGTCATTAGTAGAAAGTATGTTTAGTATGTTTTATGTATTGTTAAATTAGAAGGGTCTAGTATGTACATTTGAAAGTTAGGCACTGCTTTACAGTTATTATGGTTAGAGTCATGAGTTGTGTCTGTTGGTTGGGTATATAAACCCATCATCACTTGTTGTAAAACACGATGGATCAATCAAAAAGTTTATTGTTTAGTTCATTGTTCTTTAATTCTCATATCAAATTATATGTTTGTATATTCTTGATTTACCAACACTGGTATCAGAGCACACGGTTACAAATCTGGGAGAAGGAAAAGGAAGGATCATTGATCAGAACGACAAATCAGGAATGCAACGGGTTGTTTATGTGCAAATCGTTTGATATAAAAAAAATCATAATAAATTGATAGAAAGAAATCCATAATCAATTGGAAGATCGATTGAATCAATCTTTAATTTGCAAAAGGATTCGTTCTTGGAAGTTCGAAGGTCGATCTTGAAAAGATTTCATCAAAACGTAAATTTGAGTTTTGTTACCTTGCTTTCGTTTAAATATCACCATTCACAAATATCAAAATTTGAAATCATTAAATATAAAAATAAATATTAAATAATTGTTTAAAGGATATATTTGAAACACTGAATAAGAATAAATCAAAAGTTTTTCCTTGAAAGTGTGATGGTCACGAAGTTGGTTTTTATCATAACCAAATAAATCAGAAGTTCTTTTCTTTTAAATTAAGATTAGATGTAAATTTAAATTTGATGAAAACAATTTGAACAAATACTAAATTATGAGAAAGTAGAAAGAAACCGAACACGCAATCCTCTGTGGCAAAAAAGTTAGGCATGTGTGTAGGTCCCAAGGTGGATGGATCTAACAATAGTCTTGGATCAACCGAGCTTAGTGCTAGCGGAAATCACACTAAGCCACCTAAGCGGTTTCGGATCTTGAGATGTTATTTTCTATTAGTTTGAGAGAAGAAGAGAGAGAGCCGAGAGAGTTACAAAAGTTTTCTCTTTAATTAATTTACTTCAAAAATGAACCACCAACTACTTCTCATGGCATGCTTCCTATTTATAGGGAAGCATGCATGAGAAGTAAAATACATCACATGCCCAATGGGCTCTACAACTTATTTCTCTTGGGCCTATTACATTCAATGTTGACAACTAAAGCCCGAAACATATAACTACAATACAAAAGACTAAAACAAAATAGGACTAACAATCTCCCTCTAGTCTTTAGTATTGGAACCCGTCAGTGTCGTAATCCAGCCAACCGCCCTCAGGTAGTGGAAGTTCAACAACTCTCCTAACAAATTTGTTGAAGGCTTCCACTATCTGGTCCGTGTTCTAACGACCGATGTCCTCGACGATTCCCAGGGGTGAATGGTAGAGCTTCTTGATGTCTTCTATGTGCAGCCCCATTAGCTCATGCTCGTCAAATACGCGAATTTCAGTCAGATATTTGCAGCGTATGACGGCCTCCCCTGTCGTGTTGTCAAATTCCCAGCCTGTGAAGTCTCGGAGGATGTTGGGAATAAAGGGCTCTCCATGGTTGATGATACGACAATACTTTGGTGCCCTGTATCTCCACATTGTTTGTGGCTCTCCGGTGGCTGGGTCTATTTCTCTTGGGTTCTTGTACTTCCGACCCTTATTTGGCTCAAACTCTTTGTAATCGACCTTCAATTGACGATGAAGGTAATCTGGGATCCGACTATCCAAAGTGCTCCCAACCGCACCATGACCTAGAGCTTTTTGAAGATAATTAAGGTCAAGCTCCGGTAGTGACTTCAACTCATGATGGTTGAGATAAATCAGATCACCACTATATCGCCTAATCGCCCAACACGCGTTCTCCTTATATACTTTACATATACAATCAACGAATCATCGTGGTAAGGATAGATGAGATCGCGGGCGCATGCATGACTTGACACAATATGATTCTTTCTCATTCTCTTTAGTGGTTCCTGTGTCAAGTCATCAGTTGGATTGGAGACGGGATCAGCAGCAGGAATCTTTGTAGTCTAAACTTGAGCAGGAGGAGTGTCTGGATTCGGTGAGTAATTGATGTAGTCATCTTCAACCCCCTTCTCTGTATTCTGTTCAATAAGTTGCTCCAAGTTCTTTCCCGCTTCGATAAAGTCACCCATAGCACCTGCAAAGTTATCAGGAAATAAATCTTTAGACATGTCAGTAATTTGTGTGTCGTGTTCCCTGACTTTGCTAGCCGAGTCGTGAGCAGCAGGGTCTTGAACGTCATGTTGAACTGGTGGAGGTGATTGAGTGTTATCTCCACCTCCACCTCCTTCTGCCCCGGCCCCTCCGTCTCCACCGGCTCCACCTTCATCATCATTATCGTCATCTTCATCAAAGCTATCATGAACTTCATCATCTTCATCATCTTCTTCCTCATCATCATCTTCTTCATCACCATCATCATCACCATCATTTCCACCACCAACACCGCTAGACAGGCCTCCCTGTTGTACTAACAGACCAACGGTAGCCTCTCCTTCAGATACTACAGCCTGAACTCCTCGCACGGTCACAGATGGACCTGCGGTAGGATGTGAACCACCGACTTGAAAAGTCTCACCAGACCTTCTCCAAGTCCCAAACACTGCGTCCAGCCTATCCTCCAGACCGTGAAATTCATCTTCTTGAATGCCCATAAGGTCTGAGGCCGCCTGGTACTTGCTCACCATGTCTTTATTCATCTTGATTTGTAGCTCATTCAGACGATCCTGCTCATTTATCTTTCCTTGTATGGCCTCCATTTCTGCTCTGAGTGTATCAAGAGAGGCGGATGAATCAAGCTGATTTTCCAAATTTGTAACTCTGTAGTTTGTGGCTTCATTTTCAACATCCCACCTTCTCGTCGCATCTTCGATCTTCTTGTTTACACTAGATCTGAGAGCACTGGCACTTGGTAAGTCTCTTTCAAGTGTAGTCAGCTTGTCACCAAGTCTTGAATGATCTGCTCTCAGATTAGCGTTCTCAGAGGCCTCACAGTTCATTAGTGCTTGTAGATTCTGGATTCGGGTGTGGAAGGTGTTTGTCAATAATCTCTGATTCTTAGCAAGAGCATCGCTTGCTTCCTTTTGCTCTTCCAACACCCTAATCCTTTCCCTTAGAGCTGCTTTTTCTTCCTCATCCTCCAACGCCTTTTTTTTCATTTCTTTAATGAACTTGAGGAGCACAATCTCTCGTTCCGCCCTCTTAGCGTTGGATTCCTCTAGTGCGACGATCCTATCGAGGATAGGATCAGCGTATACTGGAGGTGTTGAAGACATCCCTCGGGAAATGGGTTTGGGTGAGATACTGGTGGATGGTGGGGTGGTGGACATTATGGGTGGTGAGGTTGTTGGCAAAGGTAGGGTGATGGCTTGGGTAAGGATTGCTGAAGTTATAGTGGTGGGTGGTGTAGGTTGTGTTGTAGATTGTGTGAAGGTTTGGGTTGGGGAAGTAATGACGGTTTTGCTTCATAAGCTTGTTGTTTGTATTGGTGAGCTGAAAACTGATGAGGTGAATATGGATGAGGTTGGTTGGATAGATGGTGTTGAGACTTGAGAAGGTACGGGTTGAGTTTGTTGTTGTGGTGGTGAGTGTGGTAAGGATGGTATTTGGGGTAGGAATGTTGAAATTGGTTGGTCTGTTGGTGAAGGTTCAGGTGAGGATTCTGGTGAGTCATGGAGTAGGGTCTTGGTTTTCTTGGCTTTGGTTTTCTTTCTGGTTTTTGGTGTTTTGTAGGCAGGGATTTGTATCTTGGTTGCGTTTAGTGTCTTGAGGGCTTGGGCCAGGGCTTCTTTGGTGATTTTGGTTGATCGGATGGTTTGTCTAGTGAGGGAGTCTTGACAAGAAACTTGGTTGACTTCTGGGAGTCCCAAAGTTTCCTCAAGCGCTTCAGGGGCGGCTGATCTTCTTCTTCCTCCTCAAGTTCTATAACTTTGCCATTTTTAGTCTCTTTCCTTTTTAAGTCATGCTTGGCCTTTGTTTGATCCTCAGCTGGCTCATTTGATGAATCTTGTTCACCTTCAAACTCGGGTTCATCATCATCTTCACCCTCAGCAGATGCCTCGTCCCCAGCAGGCTCTGTCTCCTCAAATAAACCAAACTTAGGACCCGGCCTTGGTCCCACATACTTATGACCCCTTCCCTTGGTGCTCAACAACACACCGAAAACCGAAGTTTTAATCTCATTCACATGATACGGCTCAGGAAGTGACTTCTTGTCCTTGGCCTTTTTGGACCCCGGACGTGGAACATCTAGAATCAAATCGTCCAAAAGAAGCTGCAAGAATCTCGGGTACATGAGCCATGTAGCACCACTCTTGATGTTTCCCAACATGCAAAAGAATATCCTTCGAGAGTAGTTGAACTTCTCTCGAGTCGTCAAGGCAGACATAATACGAACCCAGTCTGTACTCATACTGTCGAATCCTCCATGAGTATCCACAAAGCAATGAGTGACAATGTGGAATAAAAACCTCCAGTATGGTGGAAGATGACTCTTCTCGAGGCTTCTCCATTCAGTGTCGTATCCCATCTGTTCAACAAAACCAGCCAGCTTCTTCCTATTTCCCTTCTCATATGTATAATCTGGCTGGTTGCAATCTTCAGCACCCATCTAATGTCTGCTTCTGAAATAGTCAGCTCCTTTCTGGCAACAGTTGTTGTAAAAGATAGAGACTCATCAGCAACCTTGGCAAATGCCCAAAAGTCCAGGACCCATTTATAATAAACAGCTGGGTTGGCGGTGATAGCATAGGCAAGGGGTGATTGTTTGAGCCCCTTGACCATGGAGGTAAATACTTTGTTTGCCTTTTTCTTTGGCAACCTGAGAGCACAAAAATTATTATGACCCTGAAAGTTAAACCAAGAGATCATGAGAATCATCATTAAGTTAAGACATAAACAAGATAATTTAAGTATAAATATATTAAGTATCTACATATTAAGTTAATTATCTTTACATGAATGATTGATTTTATATAATTTTTGTTTAAATAAGTTAATAAGTTAGTTAATAAGTTCCTAAGACCAATAGGTACTATGATTAAGTTCCATAACAGTTTATAATCCCAAACAGTCCAAGTAGTCTAGTAGCCAAAGTCAGAAACCAAAAAAAAAATTTCTAAATATAACTATTTCACATGATACCTTATTTCGCTTTGCATGGTTAAGCGAAGCGAAACAGAGATCATTTCGCTTCGCATGACCCTGAGAAGAGAAACAGAGGTCATTTCGCTTCGCATGACCATGAGAAGCGAAACAGAAAGAAATCATTTCGCTTCGCATGACCATGAGAAGTGAAACAGAAATCATTTCGCTTCGCATGATTATGAGAAGCAAAACAGAAATCATTTCGCTTCGCATGATCATGAGAAGCGAAACAAAAATCATTTCGCTTCGCAAGACCATGAGAAGCGAAATCTCCTTCCAAGCGAAAAAGTTCCTTGGCTTATATTTTGATTCCTTTTTCCTTTCTTGCGTGTCGCCCAGATCTGAATTAGGTTTCTGGTAAGTTTGAAACAAAAACCCTTTGGTTTTCCTGGTCAATTGAACCTTTGAACACAACAGTTACCCCTAAATCTACAAACTTTACAAATTAAAACTATAACTAATTAACAATGATGACAAACTAGATCTAGTCCAAATAACAGTTCATAATCCAAATATCAACAACATATATGAAGATCTGTTCTAGTACAAATCGACGGTTCATATGAACCACCGCCTCAATCTTGGTGAACCCAGAAACATAAAGATGAAGGGATTATGGTGTTCTGATGTTATACCGAGGGTGGATAATCTGGATTCAACTGCATAGTGGAGAATAATGAGGAGGATCGATGAAGAATTGAAGAGAATTTAGGGTTTGAATGTTTGAAGATGAGAGAGAAGAGAGAGTAAAAGATAAAAGTGTTTGGCGAATAGTGAAAGATATTTTAGGTTTCCCTTATATATAGGGTCAGCCTATCTCGCGAAGGTGAAAACAACACGAGTATTCACCGAAAATACACTCTCAGTCCTCGATCTTTAAAATAATTTGCATTTTCAATCCCTAAAAAACATTTACCCATCGAATTCGAGCACTTTTTTGTTTTGCAAAATTTTCTTTTGTTGGTCCGTAAGCGCTAACGTTTTGCACGATCGATCTCTTTGGTCAAAACAAAATGTAGGTTCCCCGAATGGATCTGCACGGGATATCTCAATCTACACAGGTGCGGAATCCCTGCGTAGGTCGTTACGAGCGTAGAATACGAATCAAACAAACACACGATACGAATAAACACACGTTATATTATAACCGAAACACGTGATATAATCACTGAATACAGACTCAATACTCTCTGGTTCTCACGTCTCTCGACTCACACACGCGTATACGATTACATTCAACTCTCTAAACAAGCCGTATAAATACACGACAACTTCACCTGATATGTTCAGGCGAAGTTGTTGCTAACTTCGCTTGACTAACAAGTTCGCCTGATAAGCGAACTTGTCAGTAACTTCGCTTAAACATAAACAAAACACAATTAACATTACATACTGGATTACAGACACTAGACTATGAACTACTGACATTATGCACCAGCAGACTCCCCCTTGGCAGTAGCTTCATATCTTTATCTTTAAGCACTTGTGTTGTAATCTTCATGCATGCACTCCCTCTCTTACACAGACCGTGACTACTCGCTGATATTTCCTCGCTTCGTCTTTCCAAGCAGGAATATAGAATATCTTCTTCTCGTTTAACACCTGCAGATCAGCTTTAGATAAATTAACAAGATGCATCGGATCATAAACTCTTAGCACTTCTTGTTCGTCTTCGTCTTCCATCACGGCTTCAGCAGTCTGGCAATCCACATACCACCATTTCAGATCTTTCAGCACATCTTGAGGCATAGTCTTCATTGGAACCTCTTTCAAACACCGAATTGGCTTATATTTCATCACCATCCAAGGTTTGCCATCTGCTCTCATTCCCCTTTCAGTATCTTCAACTAATTTCCCTTTCTGTGGTTTTAACAACTCAAACTTTTTCTCTTTAATACTTTCTTTCCATACTATCTTCCCAATAACTCTGGCCATATTATCATCACTTCTATTAATCAACCCCAGTCTGGCCAAATCCTTTACCTCACACTCAGGTTAGGTATTTAGAGATCTCAACGTCCTCTTAAAGTATTGGATCCCATCATATCTTTTCACCACGAACACTTTTAGTTGTTCATCATATAACCAACAGATAATGCCTTTCTTTGACTCAGTGTACCCTTTAATATTATAACTTTTCTTGAACATTGTAGGTACCACTGGCTTCTTCGTTTTGATAAACCAATGAGCATAGCCTTCCTTCCATCTAGGCTGCTCCTCCCATTCTGTATCATCAACTATTGTATCTTCACATACATTCGACTTCTCAACGGTTGGAAGCTCGTGTTCAACATTCTCCTCTACAATTTCACCTTCTTCAACATCATCTTCTATCACTATTTGTGCACCAATCTTCTCAATTTCTTCTAATGGCAGCACATCATCATCACACACATCATCATCATCTAACATATCATCATCCAACTCCTTCAAAGCATCGATCACATCATCTCCCATCTCCTCGTCATCTACCATCACCACCTCATCACCACCAGAACCGCCAGCTGCACCTGCAGACTCCCCCTGAGCTGTGGTTGTCCCAAGAGCTTGAGTAGTTCTTGGCAACTCACCACCTGCACCTTTCGATGCATTGGGATCATCGTCTCTGTCATTCTTCTTCTTTGTCCTGAGCTCGTCGCCTTTACAGCTCGTTTCCACCTGAGATGCCAAGAACTCCTTCATAGCATCTATAATTTTTCCATGTTCAACCAGGAGGGACGACTGTAGTTGATTTTCTGCTACTAGGCGTTGAATAGCCTGGGTCTGGATAAGATTCACCCTTGATTGTTCTGCCACGACCCTTTCAAGTGCAGCTATTCTTTCCGAGTCAGATAGGGTTGCATCGAAATCGAACCTCATGTGAGATATGTCTTGAGTATACTGAGGAGGGATTTCGAATGAAACCGGGACATCAGATGTAGCTGTGGACGTAACCGCAGGTGGTATCGTGACCGACAACCCTGCAGTGTGAACCACTGTCGACTCAATAACCTGTGCAACAACCTCCGACGGAGTAAGCGTTGGAGTCGGCAACGATACAATATCTGGAGTCGTCAGCTGGAGTGTGATGGATGGGAGGCCAACAGATGATGATGTAGCCACCACGGGAACGTCCGTGGCGCTTGGCCTTGTGACCTGTAATGGTGTAAGGACAATTGACATACCGGACAGTGCGGGCGGAGCGAAACGTATGACTCTAGAGCTCTCACCAGCTCCCCTACCTGCACCTGTCCTGTCCCTTCTTGAACGTCTGATCAACTTATGAATGTCTTCTTCTTCTTCTGACTCACTGTCGTCATCTGTCCTCTTTCTCTTCCCATACGTCCTCTCTTGAGTCACCATCATACGTCTTGCCTCATCCATTACATCATCAAAATCTGAGTCAGCCACCGTTGTAGCTGCCCTAGTAACATGCACAGTCGAGGCACGTTCAACAGGGACCTGAACGTTTTCCTCTGGATCCACCCGATCCATATCAAAGAAGCCTTGACCACCAAATTCTGCATCAAGGTCCACTTCCTCCTCCGGTGACACAACAGGAGTAGCAGGTATAGCTTGAGGTGCTCCTGCCTGTTGTGGTGCCGGGTCCCTAAACTCATCCCCACGAGCAGGCACATACTCCGGGTTGATTAAGTACCCAAAGAGTGGAGTATGCCTAGGACGCAGTTCAGGCTTGCTTCTAGCACTCGAAGTTCTACATTGAGCAAAGATACGCTTGTTCACACTCTCCACGTATCTGATAGGGCGACGTTGAGGCAACGTGGGAGCAACATGATTCAAGATCATTTGGAGAAATCTTGGATACATGATGAATCTCTCACGCCCCATCGCCCTTCGCTGTCGATCAATCTCATAGAAGACCATCTGACTCAAGCTGTAACGCTTGTTATAAGTCAGAGCAGTCATCGCCGACTGCAAGGTCGCGCCCATCCCGTCAGTGCCCGCCTTCCTCCCTGACATGCAGACAATCATTACGTGCATGAGGAAGCGCCACTGATCGAGCAAGAAACCTTTCCTTCTTTGTGTATCCCCCAAGGGACCAGAATATCCCATTCGTAGAAATGCTCCATCACGGAACGGAGCAACAAACTCTGTCGGGTCGTCCCTCGTCTCCTCTCCGAATTGCAAAGCCACCCGGATTTGTTCAGACGAGAACTGAACATCCTGACCATTTACCGTTGCACGCATCACCAGGGGGTCGACGCGGCAGTCATATTCCACCGTCTGCCAGAAATCCTCAATGTTGGGCAAGGAAATCGGTAGAGTTGTCGTAATGGCGTGAAATATCCGCGAGCGTAGCAGGAATGTGATGATTTCGCGGAAATCATCTACTCCACTCGCGTCTGGGTCAAGTGTGATATACATGTTATGACCCGGAAAGAATTGTCTCTCATTATCTCCTCCATCATCGCCACCAGCACCTCCAGCACCAGCAACAGCAGCCATATCTGCAACAAACGAACCAAGTTAGATAAACGTTAGAGCATAACACAAGTTCGCTTGTTACCATGAGCGAAGTTGTGATAAAATCTGTATAGGCGAAGTTAAAGGTGGGGCGAAGTTGGGAACAACTTCGCTTCATCTTTAAGTTCGTCTAATAACTAATAAGTAAAAAGGTCCAGGCGAAGTTAATGATAACTTCGCCTCACCACAACATCGCCTCAGGCGAAGTTACGGATAACTTCGCCCAAACTGTAAGTTCGCCTGAATCTGAATCGGCGACAGTAAGGCGATTCGAACGACGTGCAGTTGATGATTTCGGAGATCAAGGACTCCGAAATACATGATTTTATGAAGTTTTATACGTTCAAGTGGTTTACTATCACGTAAATACAAGTTTGAAATCAGGTGTTTAAGGTTTCGAAAGACGAGGTCGATAATCGAGTCGAGACGACCGATGATCAACCTCAAAAACATTGATTATACGATACTAGAAACCTTACACACCTTTAATCACGGAATGGAATCGAAATAAGAACACAGATGATTTTGATCGATAAGTTCGCTAAGGTTTACGGAGAGAATAAGTTCGCTGAAACCAGAAAATAATAAACTGTTTGACCTTAAAAATTCCTTTATATAGGAGCGGAGTTATACAGGCGAAGTTGTGGATAACTTCGCCTAGGGCAGGCGAAGTTAATCACAAGTTCGCCGATTTTACAAAATAAACCCCTATAGTTTGAACATTTTGCAATTAAGTTTTAAAAACTTCCCTTTAAGAATTAAATGACACGATCAAGTCCAAGTAACCAGTTATAAAATCATAAACTACCTAAGTACGAAAAACTTTTAAAAATTAAAGTACAAGGGATCAAATTTCAGTCTCGACAGGGACTACTACGTTTTAGAAAAGATCCGAACAGGAAACATACTAACTACGTGACTGTCACATAGATCCGTGTTTAGCTGTATTATGACATAAAGAAACAGGTTGTAGGCAGGTAAATAACTTAAGATGGTTTTCATCGTTTCTGTGATACGAGTTAAGTTCAATTAAGCTCAAAAATTAAGTGGGCAAACAACTCAGAGATTATGATGCCTCCTATCTATTCTCAAAGCGTATTTGGCTTTCCCCAAGTCACCCCGAATTGACTTCGACCCATAGTGTCTGATTAAGTTTGTAAGTACTCTTCATCTGCTTCCCGTTCTCTTTCTTACATCATGATTGACATTTCAAGTTAAAGAATGTCTTAATGACTTTAATTTTTTTTTTTTTTTATCAAACACATAGAGAACAACTGCAAGTCCCGAATCTGGATCACTGCAGTCTCTTGACACGCTTTCTTCACGGGAATCAGAACACTAACAGGCTCGTGTATGACTGGGTAATCGCTTCTCTGCCTATCATTCGGAAAGATATATATGAAGACATGCAGAACTCTTAAGAAGTTTCCACATAAAATCGAGTAGATTTAGTTAGTATCACTTCTACTTTTACGCACCATAAAAAGCTACCATGACATACAATGACTGTTCTAAAGCCTTTTAAGCCTAATAACTTCACTAGTTAAGCACACAGAATCAATAAATCTTTCATTTTCCAAGGTTGGATCAATTTTCTGTTAAAACATAGTAACAGAACTTCTTACGAAGTAGTAGACTTGAAAAATAATTTCATTTCCCTTAAAAAAAATTTTGACTTCAATCGCCCCGATCAGTTCAAAGTCTTCAGGTAAACGGTTATCCTGCGAATCCAATGGATTAGCTGGACCGACCACATACAAGTATGTGTCCTTCTAACTAAGTATGATCGACTAATTTTCAGCGAAAGAATAAAAAGACATCATAATCGCCCCGGTCACTTTCAGTCATTTGGTTAATGGCAACCCTCATACTCTACAAGTAGAAAATGAGGACCAAACACATCCGAGGATATGTCCTTCAAACTGAGGTAACCGACATAATTTTAAGCGATAGTGACATTTTTTTTTTATATATGCACAAAAAGCATGGTTACTCGGGATTGATCATCCCATTCAACTCAACAAGGTTTTGAAATCTTGATTTGTCAAACGCTTTAGTATATAAATCAGCGAAATTATCAAGCGTATCCACCTTTTCAAGCACAATCAGTTTCTTCTCAGCACAATCCCGTATAAAATGATGACGTATGTCAATATGTTTAGTTTTACTGTGCTTTACGGGATTATTAGTTACTGAGATCGCAGCAGTGTTATCAATACAAATTGGAGTAAGTGAGAAATTCAGACCATAGTCGCGTAACTGTTGTTGAATCCACAGAACCTGGGAGCAGCAGTTGGATGCTGCCATGTATTCTGCCTCACATGTTGAAATAGCGACTGATGTCTGCTTCTTGCATTGCCAGGACACTAATCTGCTTCCTAGAAACTGACATCCTCCAGTAGTTGACTTCCGACTCTGATTGCACCCTCCATAATCAGAATCTGTGTAAGCTACCAACTCCAAGTCTCCTCCATTCGCGTACCACAACCCCAGCTTAGGTTTGCCTTTGAGATATCGCAAGATCCTCTTCACACCCTTCATGTGAGATTCCTTTGGGTTTGCCTGAAAACGAGCACAAAGACAAACTGCAAACATAATATCAGGCCTAGAAGCAGTTAAGTGCATTAAAGAACCTATAATAGCCCGATACTGAGTTGGGTCCACATCTGCGTCATTGTCTGTCTCAGCACCCAATTTATGGTTGACGCAGACTGGAGTATCGAATGGAGTGCTGTCCTCCATCTTGAAGCGTTTGAGCACATCATGGACATACTTGGTCTGATGAATGAACATCCCATCCTTCTTCTGATTAACCTGCAATCCTAAAAAGAAAGTTAGTTCACCCATAGCACTCATTTCAAACCTTTTCTTCATGACGGCCTCAAACTCCTGACACATGGAGACTTTTGATGCAGCAAAGATAATGTCATCCACGTAGACTTGCACCAGCAGGAAGTCGCTTCCTTCTCTCTTGAAGAACAACGTGCTATCTATCTTTCCTCTTTCAAACCCATTTTCAAGCAAGTAATCTGATAAGGTTGAGTACCAGGCACGAGGTGCCTGATGTAGTCCATACAACGCCTTGCTTAACTTGTACACGTGGTCTGGAAAGTCTGGGTCAGGAAAACCCGGAGGTTGCTCAACGTACACAACCTCATCAACTTTCCCATTTAGGAACGCACTTTTCACGTCTAACTGAAATACCTTCATCTTCTTATAAGCAGCAAATGCCAAAAACAATCTAATGGCTTCCAATCTTGCCACAGGAGCGAACACTTCATTATAATCAATCCCCTCTTGTTGATTAAAACCTTTAACGACTAGCCTCGCCTTGTTTCTTATAATAATCCCTTTCTCATCTCTCTTGCACTTAAAAACCCATTTTGTGCCTATCGCATGCACATTCTTTGGTTTTTCAACCAAAGTCCAAACTTCCATTTTCTTGAATTGAGCCAGCTCTTCTTGCATGGCTTCGACCCACGAGCTGTCCTTTAGAGCCATTTGATAATTCTTTGGTTCAATCTGGCTGATAAAGCAGGTGTACCAGCATTCGTTGATTATGCCTGTCTCCTTAATGCTTGTGTAAACACAGGTGTGCTCATTCAAGCTACGTCTTGTTTGTACACCGGAGGACACATCACCAATCACATTCTCCAAAGGGTGATCTTTATGAATTCTCGTGGTCGGAAACGAACCGACATGCAAATTGTCTTCCAAGTTAGAAGAGAGCTCGTCAATGGTTGTTCCTTGCTGAGAGTGAAACGGATTGAAAAATTCTTCTTCAGGAGAGGCAGCAGGGGTATAGATAGCATTTGATGAGGAAGGTTGACATTTATCAAACAGTTGTCTTTGCACTAGATTTTCTTCCTCATCAAGGATCATCTTCGTAGCAACTCTTTCTTCTACTTCTGCACTATCCAAATAAGGTATGTTAAAAGACTTAAAAAGTCTATCATAGTCGAAAAACTCAGCAGGTCCGTTGCTTGGTTTTGGCGGTTTGTAACTTGTGATATCGGTGTTACACACCACCTCAACCTTGCCGGTCGATGTATTAAAGACACGTCTGTTGGGAGTCCCAACAACATAACCGACTAAGATTCCTTCATCGGCTACTTCACCAAATTTAGAATTTGTCTTTAAAATCGAACAAGGGGACCCGAATGGTTCAAGACCACTCAAGTTGGGCTTCCTCCCATGCATAAGCTCATAACACGTTTTATTAAGTCTTTTAACAGTCAAGACTCTATTCAGGATATAACAGGCTGTAGCAACAGCTTCAGCCCAGAACACCACAGGAAGCTTCGAATCAGCCAGCATAGTTCTGGCTCCTTCAATTAACGTTCTATTCTTCCTCTCAGCCACTCCATTCTGTTGCGGAGTATACGGAGCGCTGTACTGGTGCTCAATCCCTTTCTGAAGGCAGAAGATCTCCATTTCAAAATTCTTGAACTCCGTTCCATTGTCACTCCTGATGAACTTAACCCTTTTATCCACAACGTTCTCAACTTTGGTAATCAAATTCTTCACCATCTGAGCCGTTTCATCTTTTGATTTCAGGAAATATACCCACGAATATCGTGAGTAATCATCAGTGATCACCAAGCAATAAGAAGTACCTCCTAGACTTTTTGCATTCACGGGACCGAAGAGATCCATGTGAAGCAATTCTAGAGTACTGACAATAGAATTGACCTTCTTGGTGTGATGGGATTTCTTGTGCTGCTTTCCCTTCATGCACGCTAGACATTTGTCTTCAAAGTTGAAACTTTTCAAGGGAACGCCCAGCACAAGTCCATTCTTGACAATGTGGTTCATCTTCCGAAGATGAATGTGCCCCATTCTCCTATGCCACAATTCGGACTCCGATTCGCTCGCTTTTGTCATAAGGCATGATTCTTCCGTGGCCATTTCAGTCGACCTCATATCCATAATATACGTATTCCTCTCATGTGGAGCCTTCATCACAATCCACTCCTCTGGTATTTGAAAACCAGGATGCAACACAATCGCCTCATTCTTTGTAAAATTTACGGTGTACTCCTTATCACAGATCTGCGACACACTCAGCAGATTGTGCTTCAATTCTTCGACAAAGTTTACTTTCTCTAGAGTCATCTTTCCATTAGACACCGTTCCCATTCCTGTAATCTTGCCTCCACTTTCTCCAGCAAAGCTCACTCTCCCTCCTTGAACAGGTTTCAAATCGTGTAACAAGATTTTGTTACCCGTCATGTGCCGGGAACAGCCGCTATCCACAACCCAAAGATTATTGGCAGCCCTGTTCAACTGTTCCTGCACGATTAAAGCAAAAGATTAGTATCTAGGGACCCAAGACCAATTGGTCTTGGATCTATACATCCCGAACTTTGGCTTTCCAAAGTTAGTCTCTGTATAATTCCTGTAAGTCCTATTAGTATACCTCCTTGTAGATTGATTGTGAGGCCTTCCAAACCTTTGTGAATTGAAAGAATTATAACTTACTGTTTGGTTATCAGCAGTGTGAAACTGAGATTGGTTTCTTTGAAAACCTGAATTAGTCTGATTTCTGAATTTTGAATGGTTTTCACTTTTACCAGTATTATAATTACCATTAGGCTTAGTCTCAGTTTTGGTATGCCTCACACCTCTGAATCGCTGCTTCAGAGGGCAATCTGCAACTAGGTGCCCTAATTGATTACACCTAAAACAACACCTATGCTCAACTTTCTTTTCAACAGTTGTTTTGAATGTCGAGGCTGTACTACCGCCCGTTCGTCTCACATATGGTAGGACATAAGGGTTTAGCGGAGAACTCCTTTTAGTTGTTTTATCTTTCTCTCCACTATTTGGTAATACAACCTCCTCCTTTGTCTTACCCGACTCGAATGACTTATCCGAATCTGATGAGACCGGACTCGGAACAGAAATTTTAACACTTGACACAGACGGACTTGTTTCGCCTCTACTAACATCTGGTTCTTTACTAGTTACCTTAATTGGAACTGTCTGAACAACCTCAAAGTCAACAGATTTCTGATTACTAGGATTAAAAGTGTAATTGTGATTATAAGGTGGTGGAACCTCATGATAACCAATTCCTCCCCTCTTAACTGAGGAACCTTGATCACTAACAAGGTGATCAAGAATAGCAGAGGAATTTCTGAACTGCTCAAGTTTTCTATTCAGTTCCACCACTTTCACCTGATGATCAGCAATCTGTTTTTCTCTTTTAGCTATTAGTTTGGTTTTTTCTTCCAAGACTTCATAGCTTAGATCAATCACTTGAATTTTTTCAGCAAGTTTTGCTTTTAGACTTTTAATATCTTTTTCACAAGCTTTTATTTTAACTTTATAGCTATTTTCTCTTGCTTTTGTAAAATGATGATCTTCTTTTAGAGTTTTAAACTCAACATCCAAACTAACATACTGATCAGTTATAGTTGCTAATTGCTCAGACAAGTTTTCACATTTAGAACAAGTAGGTTTAGAACATACCTCGGAGAGCTGGTCTTTAGCATCACCCATGAAAGCTTTTTCTTCTCCAGTAGCTTTCTCACTTTCTTCATTTTCCACATTCGCCAAATTTGCCTGTTCAAAGCTTTCTTCAGAATGCAGGTTCCAGTTATATTCACCATCTTCTCTGGAAATCATGGCGCTATAATCTTTACTACCCCCCTTATGCTGTGTAGACTTGCCTTGACCACGTTCTACACGCTCATTTCTGCACTCCTTAGCAAAGTGGCCGTTTTGCTGACAGTTGTAGCATCTTACCTTCGTCTTGTCAAACCCTGGCCTTCCACCGACAAACTTTCTTCCGGTCTTTTTCATAAACCGTTTCACTCTTCTCACGATCATAGCCATCTGCCATTGCAGATCCATTTCTTCCAGATCATCAGCATCAATCTGGTCATAGTCTTCATCCAACATAGCTGGATCAACAATCTTCCCCTGAATGTAGTTCTCATAGGAAGCAATAAAAGAAGCATATAGAGCAAACTGCTCTTCAGCGGATTTGACACTCATAGGCATCTTAGAATAGTTGTTGCTAGGAATACTTGGAGAGCAACTACTCTTGCTTACTTGCGGTTTAGATGCACTAGATCCACCTGCTACAAAGCAAACATCACCATTCGTGTTGACTGACACATGCCCCTCATGTGATGAGTTGGCGCCCGACTCTCCCTTCGAGTAGTAGGCAGCTGATTCAGTCTTCGAACCTGAACTAGAGTTGACTTTAGCACCATACATACCTGGATCTTGAACCTGATCCGTAGGTGTCTCCTTTCTAACCATGTTAAGCTCAAAGGTTCGGAGCTTGTTAACTGCTGTCTCAAGGTCATAGTCAGCAAAGTCTTTATCTTCTCTCATCAACACAGTATACATCTCCCATTTTGGTGGGAGAGCATCAAGAAGCTTCTCAACAATCTTATCTTCTTTGTATGCAATTGAATAGTTGCTGAGCTCAGTCATCAGATGATAATATCTGGTGATGATATCATCAAGTGATTCGTTTTTCAGATACTTGAAGACCGAGAATTGAGTTTTGAGCAATTTGATCTTCGAAGCACGGATTCCCACATTTCCTTTAAACCGGTTCTCAAGAGCTTCCCAAAGCTCTCTTGCTGTCTTGTACTTTCTAAAAGTATAAAGGATCTCTTGTGGAAGAGCCATAGTGATAGCAGCATGAGCCTTGCTCTCGGCCTCATACATCTTTTTCACTTCTTCTTCCATTTTGCTGTACTTTTTGATCTGATCACGACCTTCGTACTCCATAGTTGGTGGAATATAACCATCCTGGATGCATACCCACATTTTCGCATCCTGGTACTTGACATATTGTTCGAACCGATCCTTCCAAGCAACGAAGTCGGTTCCTTTAAGCAACTTTGGGGCCTTAGTAGCTGACCCTGCTTCTACTTCCATCTTAACTAACTCTGAGATGTTAATTGACGAAATCTTTCTCAAAAACTAAGAAACCCGAAAAAAAAAATTCTTCTGAAAAGTACTGTAGGCGAAGTTACGGATAACTTCGCTTAAGTCTTAACTTCGCTGAAGAACTTCGCTGATTCTTAACTTCGCTTGAGGTAAGCGAACTTAGGAGGTAGGCGGAGTTGTAGAGAACTTCGCTTGAGTTAGGCGAACTTGAGAAGGTAGGCGAAGTTGTGGATAACTTCGCTTAACCTTATATCTTCGCCGAAACCCTACGAACAGTGACGGCAACTTCGCCTGATGAACACGAAGTTTCTGCAGATCTGATTTCTGGGTTTTTTGAGGTTTTTGACGGTGTAAAGGGTTGAATACGATGGTAGGAGGTAAGAATGACACAAAAACACAGAAAACACGTCCCGCGAATAGTCGAAACGGGACGACTTCTACACCCGCGTGAATATCCCGAACCACACAATCGAGCAATCGCTCTGACACCAATTGTAGGTTCCCCGGATGGATCTGCATGGGATATCTCAATCTACACAGGTGCAGAATCCCTGCGTAGGTCGTTACGAGCGTAGAACACGAATCAAACAAACACACGATACGAATAAACACACGTTATATTATAACCGAAACACGTGATATAATCACTGAATACAGACTCAATACTCTCTGGTTCTCACGTCTCTCGACTCACACACGCGTATACGATTACATTCAACTCTCTAAACAAGCCGTATAAATACACGACAACTTCGCCTGATATGTTCAGGCGAAGTTGTTGCTAACTTCGCTTGACTAACAAGTTCGCCTGATAAGCGAACTTGTCAGTAACTTCGCTTAAACATAAACAAAACACAATTAACATTACATACTGGATTACAGACACTAGACTATGAACTACTGACATTATGCACCAACAAAACACAACAAAAAGAAGACACTAAAATAAAAGAAAAAAAAATAAAATTAAAATTAAAATTAAAAATAAAATAAAATAAATAAATAATAAAGTAAATTTAAAATATTAGCTGTGTAGATACTTAATATTTTAGAAAACAAAACAAAATAAATTTAAAATAAAGAAAATTTAAAACATTTTAAAGTAAAAAAACAATAATATTGAATTAATTTACACAGTTCTTTTCTTTAGTTAATTTACATAGAACAATCACGACATGGAATCATATTGATTTGCAAAGCCCTAGATCGCGTTTCCATTTTGAAATTATTGTGACACAAGTTCATCATTGACTGTAGATATTGTCCTCCTTTTTAAATTAACAAGTGTTTTGATGCCAAAAATGATACGTTTAAAGTACAATTAGGCACGGTGCTTATGTGGTCCCCACTTAATCAGACATATTACTGATTCCATCATATCTCGGGCCTACTTTATGTTAACATATCACCTCAACTTGACTTAAACCTTTCTTAGTTGTACACTGTACTCATGACACTTTGTGCTTTGCACACTTGACTCAATCTAGAAAGATTAAAATAAAGCAGAAGTTAAGGCCATAACAATCAGGTCGGATAATACCATATTATCGCGCAGAGAAAGGCCAAGGCTTGAACAAAAGAAAGAAAATAAATCAAAGAAGAAGACTCAGGGCCTTAACAATCAGATCTTGTATGACTACAAACGTAGAAAGTCCAAGGCTTGAGTCGAAAATAAATGAAGAAATAAAGCAGAAGTTAAAATTCCTAAGATTGATTCTTTTTCAAATCTTTTTCTTGATTTTTTTGACTCTTTGGTTTTCTTTTTCTTGCTTTTCTTGACTTTTTACTTGACTTTTTTCTTGACTCAATTAAAATTGACACTGACTTTCATAAGACTACTGTGATTAGGTAAAGAGAGGCTTGGGTATGACATGTATTTTTTGCCTTCCTGAATATGACTTCACGGAATCATGCAACCGCTTCTTAAACGTATAGCCACTGGCAACGACAGGAATTTAAGATTATATCATCTGACACTTACTAGTTTGTCAAGCCTACCTACACATCTATGAATGACCTTGTAGCCTTTTGTTCTACTCTTTTAACGTGCTAGAATCATTACAAACCAATGTACCATCAATTTCCATAGGTTCGGATCAAATTCTTAATTGAAAATTTTTAAAATAACTGACTCCCTCTATGAAGGAGCTCCCTCTCAGCAGGACAACACTTTTGAATTTTCTTAAGATTTTCTTAAATAAGAGTAAAATATTTTTGTTAAGTCAAATGACTCGTTTTGGTTTTTCTTGAAAGCACACTGAAAATCTTTTTGGTGAGTTAAACTTAACTCAATTTTCTCCCTCTAAAATTGTGACATATTTGAAAAATATTTACAATTTTAAAACCTAAAATATAAGGTTTACTCAAAAGAAATCATGCCCAATGACTCAACGAGAAACAAAAATCGAGCATGACTAAAAGCTTTAGTAAAGAGATCTGCAAAGTTATAGTCAGTATGGACCCTTTTTATATTGGCAAGCTTACGATCATAACAATCACGAATAAAGTGTATTCGGATGTCAATGTGCTTAGTCTTTGAGTGCTGGACCGGGTTTTTAACAATTGCAACGGCCGCTTCATTATCACATTTGATCATTGATCCATAGAAATTCAAACCGTAATCCAGCAGCTGATGCTGGATCCATATCACTTGAGAGCAGCAGCTGGATGCAGCAATGTACTCGACTTCTGCTGTGGAGGTGGACACGGTGACTTGTTTCTTGCACTACCATGAGATCAACCGATCTCCCAGGAATTGACATCCACCAAATGTAGACTTTCTGTCCAAGTTTCATCCCCCATAGTCACTGTTAGTGTAACCATGAAGTTCCAAGGGAGATTCCTTTGGATACCAAGGACCCAAACGTGGTCTACCCATCAAGTATCTGAAAATACGCTTGACAGCCGTCATGTGGGATTCTCTCGGGTCAGACTGATATTGGGCACACTGATAAACAGGGAACATGATGTCTGGTCTGCTTGCAGTGAGATACATCAGGACACCAATCATTGACCTGTAAAAGTGTTGATCGACTGGTTTTCCCAATGGATCAGGAGCTAGGACAGGTCGCGTTGCGATTGGTGTCATGAATGATGATGAGTCCTTGAAACCAAATTTCTGAACAATGTCATGAACGTACTTTTCTTGGTGAATCAAAGTCCTGTCCTTCTTTTGCTCAACTTGTAAGCCCAGGAAGAAAGTCATCTCCCCTAAGGAACTCATCTCAAATCGTTGTTACATAACCTGAGAGAACTCCTTGCACAAATCCTCATTCGTGGACCCGAAGATGATGTCATTGACATAAACTTGTACCAGAATCAAATCACTGTTAACCTTCTTGACAAAGAGAGTTTGATCGACGATTCCTCTCTTGTAACCATTCTTCACTAAATGATCAGCCAGTGTGGTATACCATGCACGAGGTGCTTGGTGAAGACCATATAATGCTTTGTCAAGGCGGTAAACATGATCAGGATGAGTTGGATCCTCAAAACCTGGGGGTTGACTGAAATAGATCTCTTCTTTTACTTTCTCGTACAAGAAAGCAGTCTTCACGTCCATCTGATACACTTTGAAGTTCATATACGAGGCGTATGCCAGAAAGATGTGAATTGCTTCCAGTCTGGCCACCGGTGCATAAACTTCATCATAATCAAGACCTTCACATTGACAAAAGCCTTGTATAACAAGCCGGGCTTTATTTCTAATGATCACCCCCTTGTCATCCTTTTTATTTCGGAACACCCATTTTGTTCCGATTGGCCTTTTATTTTCTGGTTTCTTTACTAGCCTCCAAACATTTAGCTTCTTAAATTGTAATAGCTCTTCTTGCATGGCCTCTACCCAGGAGTTGTCTTTCAGTGCGACTTTGTAGTCCTTGGGTTCCACCTGTGATATAAAACAAGCAAAAAGACAACTGTTAATGTTACAGGAAGTACTGCGTGTTTGGATGCCAGCGGACGGATATCCGATGATGTTCTCAGTCGGATGTCGACGATGAATTGGCAGCTGTGGAATTTGGTCGACATGCTCGACTGGTATGGCCTCAAGTTGGATGGTCAGGCTCTCTATAGTATGGAAGACAGTGGTCGCAAGGACATAAACACTCGGTTGAGGATTAGTTCCATCTTCTTGTGGTTCAACCAAATGTTCTGTAGCAATGGGACCTTCCCATAGGTTGTCATAGAATGGAACAGCAACAGCTGGAACAAAAGTCGTGTTGGTGTTATCAGAAGTTTCATTAGGACTTGGTTCAACCTGCACACTTGATGCATCAACCTCCATTGCAGGACCTTGATTGTCTTCTTCTGAGGGAGGTGTGGGGACTGATTCCACCACACTTGGTTTTGCAGGAGGTGGCTCTGCTTGATCAACTTGAACATTTTGATTGTTGTCGGCTGACACGTATGAATCGGAATCTGAATCAGTCATGTCTTCAACAGCTTGCATTTCAGTGGTGTCGGCAAAGCGCTGCTCAATAACAACCAGGCTTGTTGATTAGCCACGGGTTGTATATTAAGTATAGGTGCAGCAGCAGCTATGTCAACATGTCCAAGATCTTTCAAAACAGCATGTATCAGGAAATTGCTTGAACAATCCTTCATAGGGTTGAACAAGTGGAGAAACAACAGGGGAAACCTTTGGTACAACTGGTGTCATGTACATTCCACGAAATTGCTTGAACAATCCTTCATAATAAAACATCCAGTCTTGACCATTATGTGCATCAATAGGGTTTAACTCTTGCCAATCAATGTTGAAGGACTCCAAGATTACTCTTGATTTCTTGTTATGCACCCGATAAGCACTTTTATCAGCAGAATAACCAACAAAGTAGCACTCATCCGCCTTTTCAGTGAACTTGGAAGTTGTTCCAACATTTGTTTGGAGAATGGTACAGGGACATCCAAACGTTCTGAAGAAATTTACCCTTGGCTTCGTTCCATAGAAGACTTCATACGGAGTCTTGTTCAGTCTTTTGTTTAGAAGCACACGATTCTAGGTAAAGCAAGCAGCGTTGATAGCTTCACCCCAGAAAATCAATGGTAGTTTGGAATATGAGAGCATTGGTCTAGCGGCTTTCACAAAAGTATGGTTTCTTCTATCAGCCACCCCATTTTGTTCGTGAATGTAAGGTGCGATGAACAACTACCATGTATTGACAGAATTCATTCACCACCTTGTTGCAGAATTCAGTGCCGTTGTCACTTCTGATACATTTCACCTTCTTATCAGTTTGATTCTCAACCAACACGATAAACCTGAGCAGGAACTGTGACGTCTCGTCCTTGTGCCCTAACAAAAATGTCCAACTGAAACGCGAAAAGTCATCAGTAATAACCAGACAATAGGCTTTTCGATCTATTGCCATTGGTTGAATTGGACCAAAAAGATCCATGTGCAACAACTGAAGAGTGGAATTGATGGAATTGACAAGCTTGGGCCTATGAGGAAGTTTGTGCTGTTTGCATTTAGAGCAAGATAAACATTTTTCAGCACAGTGAAAAGATTTTACTGGCAAACGCCTCAATGGTCACCTTTAACCAACTTGTTCAAGTTCTTAAAGTTGACGTGACCCAAATGTCGATGCCATAAGGATGAATCGTTCTCCGAGGCCTTGGACATCAAACAAGAAGCAGACCGCATGGAATAATTGCTTCTCATGTCCAGAATGTAGGCATCGTTGTGCCTCGGAGTACGCATCATAATCCATTCTCCAGGGTCTTTAAAACCTGGATTCAGATTGAGACATTCATTTTCAGTAAATAGGGTTGAAAATTTCTTATCACAGATTTGAGAGACACTAAGCAGGTTGTGGTTGAGTTGTTCCACCAGATTGACTTCATCGAATGTCAAAGTGCCATTCGAGACCTTCCCTTATTTCGTTATCTCTCCTCCAATGTCACCGGCAAAAGAAACGTGACCACCGTTGAATGGTTTGATGTCGAACAATAGCGATTCATCTCCTGTCATGTGTCGAGTGCAGCCATTGTCCAAGTACCAAATGTTGTTGACAGGCCGTCCAGGCTGACCCTATACACACGAAGAACCAGTTAGTAGAGGTTTTCCTGAGACACTCTTGTCTCGGGAAAGTTAAACACAAAATCACCAAGTTTAATTTTATGATTTCTGAAAATATAATCCTTTGGTGAATCAGAATCTGAAGAATAATCCCTCAAGGATCTTGAATTATGGTTTCCTCGGTTTTGGAAAAGTTTTCTGGATTGCCTTCGTTTTGGTTTAGGCTTAACTACAAAATCTTCTTGATTAGCCTTTGAGAAAACCTTTGAAAGGTTCTTGGGCTTTTCAGCCTCAGACCCTTTTGCTAACCTCTTTCTTTCTCTTTGGGTTAGCCAAAATGGTTTCTTAGGTTTTTCAGTTCTTTTGGATCTTAAATTTGTCTTACTGGCTGAAGTGTAAGTTTGGTTAGGCATTTTCTTGGTTTCAGTATTATACCAAGGAAATGTCTTACCAAACTTACTGTTGAAGTCTCTTTGTTGTTTATGCCAGTTCTGGCAATGCCTTGCAAGATGAGACGGATTTCCACAAATGAAGCAACGTTTTATTTGGTTGCATTTATAGACATCTTGCTCACTGAGATATGTGGGATGAGATGATGTAGTTTGGTTAACATGTTGGTGAACTCTATCTGAATGATAATTGTAAGCATTTGAATGATGAGTTGCAAAATAATTTGATTGCCTAGGTTTCTGTCGAGAGTAGTAAAAGTCACTATCAAATTGATCATAATTTTGAGAACTAGTGTTATAATTTGTATTTTGAGAAAATGAAGTTTTCTTGGGTGGCACATATTACATGAAGTTCTTGGTTTTTTATTTTCAAAGCTAATTTTCTCTTTTATTAAGTTCTCAATTTTATTATCAGTTGAAAAGCAGCTTTGACTAGTGTGTCCATTAACCTTGACTTCAACGGTTTCATCAAATACAGTTTCACATTCTGAATCAGAAGAGGAACATTCACTTTCATTGCAAACATTTATACAACTGTCATCACTTGATGATTCACAAAAAAACATCATTTGATCTAGACATTAAACTTCCTAACATTGATTCACACACTTTGTTACAAACAGGATTGTTAATTGATTTTGTTAGACCCACACAGGATTCAAAACGTGGTTCTATCTCTCCCTTTGGTTTACAACCCTGGTTAACCTTCCCACCACTTACATCACCTAGTACACAAGACATGTTGAAATTAGAACTATCAGATGATGAAATTTGAGCTGTTGATGGAGAGGCAGCTAAAACAAATTTCACTGGTTTTGGTAGTCTACCAATACCATAGGCCATCTTTTCATCAGGAGAAGTATTATAGCTAAAATGGGGTAGGCAAGTATAATTATCATTCATTGGTGGAGGCACCGTTGAATAATCACAACCTAGTCCTGATTTAACTTTAGTACTTCTCTGAGCTCTGATGAGATCATCTAATTGTTCAGATGATGCTTCAAATCTTTCAACTTGTTTTTCCTTTTCTCGTTTATTAGAAAGATCAAGTTTCAACTTTTCAATTTCATCTTTTAATTTATTTACAATGTCCTTGTAATAGATGACATTGTGCTCTCCTTGAAAGATTTTAAGTTTAAGATTTGCAACATCATCGTGATGTGTTTTAATCTTTTCAGCATATATCTTGTCAGCCTTTACATATTCAGCATTTAGTTGACGAAGTTTTGCGTTTTCTTTCAAAACTTCGTCCTGAAGATATCTATAGTATGTAACTTTATTTACGCAAGCTTGAGAGCAAAGATTTCTTTTTACCTCATCAGATGGTGACGCATCAGAACTTGCAGCAGCATATGAAGAAGCTTCATTGTTTGTGAGAGCCATGCCAGCCATGTTGAGAGGATTCTGCAGCTCTTGGAATTGATCATCCCAATCCACACCAACCTGGACCTCCGATTGGGAGACAAGGGCCTTTGAGTTTGAGCTTGAGTGGCCCTTGTGTGGATGACGTCCAATTATTTGTGATGAGCTGCTTGGTTTCTGCACCTCATGCCATTTTCCTGCAGCCTTGCTGTTCTCTTCCTCTGTCACCTCAGTCACACGAATATCATTTGCAGGTTTTGATGGATTCATGCATTCTCGGGAGAAATGACCCATCTCACCACAATTGTAACATCGCAGCTTTGACTTGTCAAACCCAATCCTTTTTCTATCAGAATCGTGGAAGCTATCTTTCCCGTACGTCTTTATGAAATTTGTAGCTCTTTGCACCGCCATTGCCATTTGGTACTTGATATCCATCTTTTCAAGATCGTTTTTATTGATATCTCTTAAATCTCCATCTTCAAACTGTGTTGGCAATAGGTTTCCTTGCATCAACTCTTCATGGCTTGACAGAAAAGCATGAACTATTGCGATGTTGGAGTCATTCAGCATGGGTAGTGCTTCACATAAACTTGAAGGTTTTCTTGGTTGAGGTTTTGAAGATGAGGAAATCCCTTGAGCTTTTAAGGCCTGGGCAACCGCACTGTCGACTGCCTTTTGAAACGAACTTGTATTGGAAGAATCTTGTTGATTACTGGTTGAGATGAATGTTGTTGGTTGTGAAGGTACACTTGGGGAGTACTTGGGAGTGGTCACGGGATACACATTCTGTTGAGCTTTCCTTATGAAAGCAGTTGGCATTGAGGAAGCAGAACTCACTCCAACTTGATTCAGAGAACATAGATGATTGTTCATTCTCATCTGCTCATCCATTTCAAATGACTTGATAGTGGATATCAAGTCAGTGTTTGACATCATATTTAGATTGGTAGTTCTCTTGATTGTGAATGTAATTGTACTCCAGCTGTATGGCAATGAATTCATCAACTTGTGGTTGACCTCAGCATTTTCAATGTTGACACTTGCAGCCCTAATTCTTACCATCAACTTCTCAAATCTCTTTACCAAATCCAAAACAGCTTCACCTTGACGATGATTGAACATATTGAATTCTTCCTTTAATAGGGCCTTCTTGTTTTCCCTAATTTCGGCATTGCCCTCAACTTTTTCGACAAGTGCTTCCCACAGACCCTTGGCACTTGTGTGTTCACGAAGAGTTTCAGTGATTTCATTTGAAAGGCAAACAGTCAATATAAGATAGGCTTTTTTATCTTGTGCCAACAGGTCCCTGTCTGCTTGATCATAGTTTTCTGGAGCCTTATGTTGTTCCCCAGCATCAGTGCGAGTCACGGGAACATGAGGACCTTGTTCAAAACATCTCATCAAATCAGTCTCAGTCAATGAGATATAATTCATAAATCTCCATTTGAAATCCGCAAAGTTATCATCCAAGGTCATATACTTTGGTGGCTTTGTAGGTGTTCCCACTTGGTTTTCTAACAGCAAATACCCCTTCAGCAGCTCAGAATTAGTACTCATCATGATTTTAGTAGTATCTACCATTAAACAGTTTAAAATTTGAAAACAGTTAACTTTTTCGCATGAAACACCTTTTCAAGCGAAGCGAAGAATGATCCAAGCGAAGCGAAAAAGTGTCAAGTGAAGCGAAATGGTTGTCAAGCGAAGCGAAACACTCCAAGCGAAGCGAAAGAGTCCCAAGCGAAGCGAAATAGAATTCAGTTTTCTAGAAGCAATCTTCCTCGGGATCTGTTTTCACCTAATATTGTCAGTAGTGGGTCAAAAATTGTTACACAAACTTTCATGCCTTGAGACGCGAAACTACTTCTTATCACTTTTGACCAACTGTTTGAACCCGTAACCCAAACTTTAACACCTTTTAGCCCAAAACTTCTTAGATCTAGAGTTTGTAGACTTGATATTTTTATCAAGAACACTTTATGAAGATTTTGCCCGATTCTTTTTGTATTTTTCTTGTGTTTGAGGTTTTTGTGAACTTTCTTGTAAAGAGCACTTGTTTTCTTCTTCTCAAGATCAAAACCCAAGGTTGTGATCCAAAAACCCTCAACTAGTGAGCCGAAGCTCTGATACCAATTATAGGTCCCCAAGGTGGGTGGATCTAACAATAGTCTTGGATCAACCGAGCTTAGTGCTAGCGAAAATCACACTAAGTCACCTAAACGGTCTCGGATCTTCAGATGTTATTTTCTATTAGTTTGAGAGAAGAAGAGAGAGAGCCGAGAGAGAAAAGAAGAGAGTTACAAAAGTTTTCTCTTTAATTAATTTACTTCAAAAATGAACCACCAACTACTTCTCATGGCATGCTTCCTATTTATAGGGAAGCATGCGTGAGAAGTAGAATACATCACATGCCCAATGGGCTCTACAACTTATTTCTCTTGGGCCTATTACATTTAATGTTGACAACTAAAGCCCAAAACATATAATTACAATACAAAAGACTAAAACAAAATGGGACTAACAATGTGTAGTGTAATTAAGTCCTGTGTGGCAATTAGAAAGTTAGTCTTATGTGGTAAAGGAGTCCTATATGACGTAAAAAGTCATCTGTGGCAAGAAAGAAAAACCTGTGGCAAGAAAAAAAAGAAAAAGAAAAAAGGCCCGTGTAGTACGAAAAAGAAGCAAAAAAAGATTAAAACAAGAACTGCAAGATAGGAAAGAACAAGTCCAAGAAAGTAACGTAAGTTAAAGAAGGCAATAGATGGAAGCCCATCAACATCGGTTCAAGATTAAGGGAACGAGTCTCTTCGGCGCCCAAAATTGACATAATCAAATTTCAACAAATGATCAATTATGATGGAAACAATCCTAAAGGCATATAATCTTTGGGAAACGCTTGGATCAACTTAAGGAGTAAACAAAAGAAAGGATAATACAACGAAAGCAACGATCTTCCAAACATTACCGAAGATGTTCTAATGGAAGTAGCGCAATTTGAAAGTGCAAAGGAGGTGTGGGATTCGATAAAAGTCGATTCCTTCGAGCGGATATGATTCAAAGAGCGCGTCTACAAATTTGAGGAGAGAATTAGAATCCTTAAAGATGAATGAGAATGAAACCGTGAGAATCTTCGCAAGCAAGTTAGAAAGTATATGGGCTAAGTTTAAAAGTCTTGGTGCAACTCTTAAAGACAAGAATATTGTAAGGAAGTTGCTTATTTCAGTACCAAAGAAGTATCTAACGGTCGTGGCAAACATCAAGCAGTACTCAGAAATTGATAAGATGCCATTTGAAGAAGCAGTGGGAAGAATAAAAACTTTTGAAGAATGCCGTAAATTTTTATAAGAAACTGAGTTCGATGATCAATCAAGGATGCTGATAGCAAGCGCAGGTAATTCAGAAAGTCGGAGGAGGAAAAACCGTAAAAGAGGAAGATGATCATTCAGAGGAGTTGGAAAAAAGAAACTGTTTAACTCAATGTTAAAAGTTGGAATTAAAATATTGCGTATACAAAAGTTGAATTTAATTACAAGGTAAAATGGCGTTTGGTTCTTGGTTGGGAATATCCCCCATGATTTAGCTTCCCATGTTTAATTTAGTGAGCCGACGTATTTGAGCCCACAGCTAGTTCAATGGGCGTAACCGAGTTGGGAAGGTGGAGCGAGCTCAATGGTTCAACGGCTTCCGGCCCTGGTTGTCCCAGAATGCCTGAAATATGTGTTCAAGATGTCTATACTCAATTACTCAATTTAGTTAAGCCTATTTAAAAAAAATGGAAAAAGAAAACATTGTACAGTCTAAATTACAACCTAGTAAGTCAATTTTAAACATTTAAATATCTAAACTCAATAATTATAAAAAAAACTCAATTTACTTAAGGGTCAAATTTTATCTCTTTTGGCATAAAACTTTTTAATGATTTTCAAAGAATGCTTGATGTATGCATATCACACCCTGCCATGGGGGCCTGGGAGTTTCATGAACAAAATGATACCAAATTTAAGCAGCGTAATACTATTTATTAAAATAAGTTACAACATGTGCATTATGCATTTAAGACAAGGTGCAACTACACAACTATCTCATCTCTGACACTGCTGTAATCCCGTGTTAGGTTCTACTAATCTTCTTGGTGCCTAATCTTCATTGTTCATGTTCGGTATACGCCTCTATCCTTAGGCATTCTCATTACATCACTAATCCAAATTGTTATCCACAAAGCACCTGAATACATGCTAAAAAGTGTCAACTAAAAACTTGGTAATTTTGTGAGTTTAGCTCACATACACATAAAAGAGTTAATTCATAAAAGCACGCAAGTTTGTGTGTATGTAAGTTATGAAGCATGGTTCATATCAATCAAGTCCACAATCAATCCTGCATTCGATCTTAAGCCTCTCCTCGACTTATAACCGAACGTCACCCGTCCCCGATTATTACTCTGCCAAGAAATAATCCATGTGTTTAGGTCATATGCCGTAACGGTCCACAGACCTCAGCGTGGTTTACCCGACATAGGGTCACTGTATGGGGGTCTCTCAAATAGTACTACCCATATGAGCCGAGCCCTAGGCTCACTCCCTGAGTTAATGATTGTGTAATTTTAAGTGGGACAAAATCATGGCAGAAAACAAGTCTTGATAAACATCACACCATAAGTAAAACCAGCGTGTATCCATCCCAAAAATTTAACTAAAAAGGGCACACAAAACTCACCTCACTCCATATGCAACATATGTAAACGAATGATAATCAATGAGCTTGCAATAATGCTAGATACCACCAAGTAAGTCTAGTAACAATAGGTAACTTATCAACAATGTAATATTTGTTATTGGCGTTGTCGTTCGATTGAGCTCTTCCGGTATGTTTAAATATCTGTTGTTTGGCTTTTAAGTTGGCTTGTCCCATGTTAATTTATTATTAGATATACACTTCACTTAACTAATATAGGTTCTAATAACCTCTCCTAGTATTATGTATTAGTCGAGCCTAAGTGTTCATCAACGCACTATGTTCTAAACAAATAAAGTTTCCTCTTTAGGAAGGTTCTTAAGCATGTATGATTATAGCATTAGCATCACATATTATATCACATAATTCATGTATAATAAGTAAGCATCATAATATATAACTTTGCCGGTTCGATAAAGTTACTATTCTTAGCTAGTTCGTGTTTCCTTAACTTTCGGATGTCAAACAACTTCAAACTATCTTACTATATTAATATTAGTAAATCAAATGTTTTTATATAAAACATAGTTCGTTTTATAAAAGGAATGTTAATGCGGGTTACCATCGGTATTGTTGGTTTTAAACGTAACAACCCGCAGCTATGCTTACATAGACCAAAATCTTTTGTATTATGACTTCACATTTACAATAAATATATACCACGCAAAAATATAATTGTTTCAGTTCTGAAAATTCCAACAAGTTTCAAATGCATTGTTTCGGTCCCATACTTTGTTTATGTGGCAAAACGTAAAAATTTTAAGGCTAGTAACTTAATCAATGGTTACCAGAATAATTTGTAATTAAAATATTAGTTATATAATATAAATAACTTATTGAAATTACAAAAAATTCTAATTATTATTATTATTATTGTTGTTATTATTATTATTATTATTATTACTACTATAGTTATTATTTTAATTCATAAACTGTTTGTTCGGTTCATGTCGTTTTAGCCATAAACCGTGTTTAATTGTCGTTTCTTACAAAATAATGCAAAATAGGTTAATAAAATAGTTTATAATATTAAAATAAACTATTTTATGTAAACTTTATGTAAGAAAAATATTATATTTTTGTGTTCCAAACGTCTCTTTTATGATTTAAAACACAATTATCGCGTAAGCGCGTATCGCTCGGTTTTCTAAATAAATTGTTTATATTTTCGTTATAGAAATTTTTCAAATATATTAATTCAGTTATAATAATCCATATAAGCTTTTAGTTCAAAAACCATAGTTTAAAACAAAGTTCGGTTCTAAGATCGGTTAACCGCTCGGTTAATTTTAACGGTTACATAGTTATGTTTTATTTAAGATATTTTTATTAAACATGTTCTATTTATTTATTTTTGTAAAAAAAAAACATTTACCTATCGTTATTGTTTAAAATAATTCATTGGTAATTTAATCGGTAAGATATATATTTTTGTTGGTTTAACCCAAATATAAACAAGTAAGATTAAAGCAAGTAACATTAATTAAATAGATTAGTCGTGATAGTAATAACGACAAGTAATATCTTAACTAGCATCTAGTCGCATTAATAATAAAGCGTTTAGCGTGTAAGCTCGCTTATAAGGAAATATAATATATCAATTATGTTCATGAAAGTATTATATTATTGCCAACGAGTGTAATAACTTACAAAGTCCCGATCCAAATATGTGTATGGTTAACGGTGTTGGTTCACTCGAGTTCCCAACTCACCATCTTGTAGTTATTATTAACTATTCGTTTTAACCATTTACACAATTTAATTCGACATATTCGTATGGACACTCAAGCTTTCACAAGTTTTAATTCGTCGCGTACAATTCACATATAGACAAGTAGGCGGCGAAACTAGAATATTCATGCTTGGTTTTAACATATGATTAATTGTTCTTTATAACTCATTGTTTTATTATACTAGCTATATATATGTTTTTACCATCTAGTCAAGTATCCGATTTTTACCAAACTAGCAATCATCTCAGTTAACCAAGTTTCCAACCGATCAAGTATCTACACAAATCAAGAAGTCACATACCCAAATTAACTCAGTTAATCAATTATTCAGTTTTTTTTAGTTTTTATCCAAGTTGTTCTCTATTTATAAATGTGTTGGTCTTAAGTTTGTCGGTGTATTTTAACAAGAGCTTAATACGGACATGCAATGATTAATGGTTGGTTGGTTTTAAGACAACCGAAATATTAATGTTTGTTTATACCTCTCTTGGGTACGATTTGTTAAGTTAGGTCGTTGACCAAAGAGAGAAACTAGGGAGTTATTTTGGGGTAGGGAGAATGAATGTATGTGTAAGAGCATTCTCATCTAACCCTTTATATTATTTGAGGGGTGTTTTTATAACTTAGAGAGTGATTAAGGGTGTTGTGAGTGAAGGGTTTTTATATTTTAGAAAAATAGTTATTTTTCTGTATATTTGAAAAGTTACTGTTCATCCCTTATAATTTTTTAATATATTTTGAAAGTGGTTTTGAGTGAATGAAAGAGATAAGGTAATAATAAAAGATCTAAAAAGTATTATTTAATTGAAATTGAGAGAAAAAATAAAGTGAGTTTTAGTGTAATTTTTGGTTTGAAGATAGGATGGGATAAGAATGCTCTAACAATGAAAATTATGATGTGTTTAACAAAATATTGATGTTTTTGGATTGGTGGGTATGTGTGGTCAAATAGAAAGGCTTGCATGTCTTGGGTTATCACAACCCCAATTCATGAATTTGTATTTTGTTAATTGAAATTCGTATTTTCATTAAGTGTTTATATAAAAAAATTTGGATTTTAATTATAATAAGGGTTCTAGAAGGATGTCGATATAAGTAGCGTATGAATTTATTTAATCGTTTTAACACTTCGCTCTCGTGTTAGCATTTTTATATATGTTTGGCCGGTGTTAGATTGGTACCGATGTACTTCCTATGTAGACTATCTTATGGGTTTTAAATTCATACGCACGTAACTACACTTATTATACCTCATATAATCATCAAGTAGCACATATATCACATTCATATATGTACAATCACATAATAGGTTTTATGACCTTGTGTGGCTTGTACCACGTTCATAATCCGATATAATACCTTATCATTAATACCATCAAGTATTAAATGATAATAACAGAACTAATATAATATTATTTCTCATAAGTGGTCATAACTAATACTGACAAGTGTCGGTCGCATATGGTAACCGACCCGTTAATCTTTAATGTTGTGCGCAGATGATCAGAACCATATTCTCTATCTTAGGTATTGATATTAATAGAAATTATATTTCACTCAATATTTAGTTAACTTGTTGTATTGCGTCATTACTCCGCGTATTAAATTAGATGGGTTTTATCGACGCCTAATGTGCCATATGTGTTTGTTTATGGTTTTCAAAGTAATTATTATTGGGTTGACTTCTAACAAAAATCTTTGTGATCATCTATTCTTAGAGAACTTTTAAAAAAAAAATTAGGCCCTAAATTCAAGGTTGTTACAGTCTTCCTAACATACAGGAATTTCGTCCTCGAAATTCAACGTATGTTATATATCTCAAGGTAACATGTTTTTTGTTAATTTTATATTTCACAACATTGTTATCTTAATTTCGCCAAATCATGGACGGTACCAAGTCTAAATGGATGACAAACTATGAGTAGTCAACTAGGAAGCCAAGATTAGTAATTTCCCACAATCTCAAACAAATATTGGAAGTCAACAAGGGTTTAAGAATTACCAAATAAAATATGATTCGCCATTATAGCTTATACAAGAATAAAGATTTTCTCTATGAAGTAATGATTCAGATATCAGTTTATTCGAGACCAAAACGGTGCAATAATGAAGATTATCATTTGATGTAGGAGTATTTTATGTTCCCAACCAAGGGAAGGTTTGAAAAGTATTTAAGGTAATGCCGTAGAGACGTTCTATTCATTATATTCCTCAAGATCGAATTAGAATGATGTTGTCCATATGCAGGTAGACAAACTTTTGTCTAGGTGCGGACTCCTATTTCGGGTTTTTTTATCATAAGCTTCGCATCCAGAGTAGTTCACAGGGTGATTTCGGCTCTAGCTTGTGTTATACGATAGACATCATTTTTGGGTTTACAAGCATGCGAAAGAGGATATTCTATCTGAAAAACTATAGTTGTAAACATATCGTCTCATGTCATGGAAATTATTCATTTTTTTGAACTTGTTCGTTTGAAGAACTTGGACCAATTAGGAGTGCTCAAAAAAATGGTGTGGATTCTTAGCAAGAGTAGGGTAATTCAACAAATTGAACGAACTATCGTTCCCAAGAGCTAAAGAGATATACTACGGAACATAATTATCCGCTATGACGGAACTTTTAGAAATACATTTATTCTAGTTGAATTGGGGGGGGGGGCATGTTAATAAAAAGAAAATCTACTTGCCGCGGTGAATCGATAGGAGTGCCGGTTGCAACAACCATGTCGAAGCCCTTCCAACAAGGTTGTTCTTAATTCTTCTCCAAGTAATTAAAATTTATGGAATATGTTACAGGAAATGTCGTAACGGAGTAAATTTCAAGAATGTTCATAATGATTGTTGGGATTGACATCATTTAGATATTAGCGATCCTAAAAGAAGTGTCGTTTAGAGAATGCTGCTTAAAAATATTATTAATTGAATCCGCTAACTTCAACAGGGAAAATGGGATAAAAGTATGCTAATTAAAATAAGCGATATGTTTATATTGTTACCGAGGAGATGACACATTCTGAATGAGAAACCAACGATACAATAGTCATAAGGTTACTAGGCTTGGTCACACGTGTCATCGATAACTTATCACAAGGGGTTTTGGTATAACTGTTATGCTTTAGAAAGGATGAAAGACGAAGTGTGATCATAAGAGATGAAACAATGATATAAGCACGAACACTAAGTTCGGTCGAACACCCTGTAGGAGACCTATAACGAGGAATTTAGGAAAGAAATCATTGCGTGGGGTACTAGAAGGTATCTCACCAATAATAAACCAAGAACGGACTACAGGTTTGACTTGTGCGAAAGGTATTGGTGTAATTTGAAATGGTTTAACTGTAATGTAAATTTTACACTTAAGTCTTATATGATGTGCCCGGGTGATCACACTTAAGACACCCCCCCCCCCCCCCCCTCTTTTACTAGTTTTTTGTGCTTAGAGCATTTTATTTAGCGCTTATATCGAATGGACAATTTATTTGATTTAAAGCTTACATACAGAAAATTGTGCACACATCATCCACATTGATTATCTTCCAGAGAAAGGGAACTTTGTTATTATGTGAGAAAGGGAACTTTGTTATTATGTGATTGCATTATTAGATATTAACATATTTAATGTCTCAAAATAAAATTTTTGAAAGAGGTTAACTCCAAAGACAGTCGTCGTTGAGAGTACTGTTGGCGTTTCTTGTTGGGATTTTAAGATGCCGTGAGGGGTAAAAGATAATTATCGATATCGTAGTGCCCTTAAGGAAATTCATTTAATCTAGGTGTTAGGAGGTAGTCACTGTATTGGCCATGAAGATGTGAATGAATAAATAAAGTTAAGTTGGACGGATAACCAAGTCATTAATAAGATTACTAATTAGTTTCAAGCAATTCTAATAATCTTCTTCAACTTAGAGCTTGCAACTTACTACGTAAGATAATTAGTTCCACAAGGTTGGACATAGGCTGAGATGTTGTCATATGTGTCAATCCATCTCCTTTCCTTAGACTAGGGTCGTCTTAGGAAAGTCGTACGAAGTTTTCCAATAGAGTAGCGACATAAAGTTTTACGATGATGTAAATTTGAGTCTTGTTTTCCGAAATTAGTAGTTTAACATACTTAGTAGTGAAATTTTAAGTATTAGATATACCAAAATCGTATGATTTTTATAAAAACTAAATATTTATGATTTCATAAGTTATGAGAAGTATTTTGTATGACTGATTGTAACAGGAAATTTGTAACGTTAAATCACAATTTTTTTTATGTATGCATGAAATGGACATTAAGTTGTCATATTTGAATTACAGAATTTCAGAATATTCGTTAAGTTGTATTCACTCAAAAGTTTTAATGAAATTAAAATGATATCGATAAGCTCGAAGGAGGTAAAAATGTTAATGGGTGTTAATTTATTATTATTTTTTTTTTAAACTTGCATAAATTTATCAATCTGGTTTGTAAAATCCTAGAAAATTCTAGTTGATTTTAATGAAATTTAAAAAAAATTAATGTAGTCTCATTGTCAAGATTGTAGTTAGCTAATATACGGTTTAAAAGAATTTGATCGACATCGGAAGGATATAACGTAAGGTCGACCTAAAGAGTAAAATGAAATGACGCTCGTAAATAGAATGACGTCAATGACTAGAAGATCGAGTTAGTTTTGCATAAGTCGTCGATCATAGCCATATAATTTCGGGATGTAACACCATTGAAATGGAGTAGCTGAGAGGATATGTCGAAGTTGTCACCTGGATAAATAAAATCGATAATAAAAAGAGTACAAAATCAATTTCCCGTGTTCTTGACAAGTCGATGCATTTCAAGAATTTTAGGCATGTTTGCTATGATCCCAAGAAAGTTCCTAGTGTGGTTTTCACATTATCCTAAGAGTCATGTATGATAGAAGATCGACACACACAAGTGTTAAAAGATGTGGAAAATCTCAACTTATGGGGGCACATGTTTGAAATTACTTACTAAGACATGTTTTGTGGTACGATTACACGAATGTCACTTGAGTTGAAACAAGGAAAAAAATGACAAAAAGATTTATTAAATTCTCAATGGAAAGAAAAGGTCCATTAAGTTTCAAATGGTGGGTGCTGTCGTGCCTTCGTCAGGTAGTCAATAACTTAGAAAGTATTTTAGGTTTGGATTTATGTTGTTCCCATTATTGTTGTTGTTCATGTTGGTATACATGTTACTTTGGATTTAGGTGTTTTTCATTTGAACTTGGTTTGATTCTATAGTTTACTCGACATAATTTTTGTTCATGATCAAGATATTTTGTATTAGTTTTATTTAGAGTCTTGGGTACCATTCAGGGTTTACTAGAAATCACACGTACCTGCAAATTTATAATTATGTTGTAATTCATAATTATGTTGTACACCCATAATTATAAATTTGCTTTGCATGATCACTCTAGTGTTTACCCTTTAGGTGTTTCATAATCGTTTCATTCATATTTATAGTTTTGTAATCACCTAAGCAAACTCTTATTCTAACATGCAACTCCTAATTATAAATATGGGCTCATATATAAATTAGTCTATGGTTGGGTACGGGTAGAGATGGGCAAAAAAACCGGTTGGTGAACCGGTTCAACGGTTTAAACCGAAAACCGGTTTTTACAAAAACCGGTTATTTAAAAACCGGTTTGACCGGTTTAGTAACCGCCGGTTCGTATATCGGTTACAAGTTCTAGAAAAAAAACCGGTTACTGAACCGGTTATGGAAAAACCGGTTAATTTTAAAACCGGTTATTATGAAAAAAACCGGTTATTAACCGGTTATTTTAATAAAAAACCGGTTAATTAAAAAAACCGGTTATTAACCGGTTCTAACCGGTTTCTAAACCGGTCCTAACCGGTTAGACCGGTCCGAGTTTTGCACCAAAAAAACCGGTTAATAAACCGGTCCGGTTATTTAAAAACCGGTTTTTTTCCAGGCCAAGAAAAACCGGTCCGGTTATTAACCGAACCGGTTTTTTTAAAAAAACCGATTTGTGCACCTCTAGGTACGGGTACCTATGAAGGTACAACGTGTATCCTTCTTTGCTAAATATGAAAGAAATGTTTAACATAAAACGAGATCGAAGTTCCCAAATAATCTCGAGCATAACACGCTCCATTTAATAAAGTAGCCTTCTAGCATTGGCAGATACACTCGAGCATAACTCGCTCCAATAAAATTAGTGTGCCCTCTAAACAATAATATTTATCACGTGTGCATAAAGGTATTATAAGTATCCATAAGAAAATCGATAGCTTATAATGTACGCACACATTCAAATCAATCAGGTTATCACTTAGTAATTAATCCTGAAAATAAAGTCTTAGAGTTCTATAAGCCAAATCATAGAACTAGTCAATTCCAATAACCAACCCATAGAGCTCTATTGGTCGTACTTAAGTGTTTTCATGTACCTATTTGGTCAAGGTCTTACAGTGTCAGAGTCTTAGTGATTGAGGTTTTTAAGTTGTTTTGGTTAAAGCCTAGATGTCTCAAGAAAACCTAATTCGCTGAAATCTTTGGCTCTGATACCAATCTGTCACATCCTACCATGGGGGCCTGGGAGTTTCATGGACAAATTGGTACCAAATGTAAGTAGCGGAATACTATTTATTAAAATAAGTTACAACATGTGCATTATGTATTTAAGACAAGGTGCAACTACACAACTATCTCATCTCTGACACTGCTGCAATCCCGTGTTAGGTTCTTCTAATCTTCTTGGCGCCTAATCTTCATTGTTCATGTTCGGCATACGCCTCTATCTTTAGGCATTCTCATTACATCCCTAATCCAAATTGTTATCCACAATGTACCTCAATACATGCTAAAAAGTGTCAACTAAAAACTTGGTGATTTCGTGAGTTTAGCTCACATACACATAATAGAGTTAATTCATAAAAGCGCGCAAGTTTGCGTGTATGTAAGTTATGAAGCATCGTGCATATCAATAAAGTCCACAATCAATCCTGCATTCGATCTTAAGCCTCCCCTCGACATATAACCAAACGGCACCTGTCCCCGATTATTACTCTGCTAAGCAATAATCCAAGCGTTTAGATCATATACCGCAACGGTCATCACACCTCAGTGTGGTTTACACAACATAGGGTCATTGTGCGTGGGGCTCTCCCAAATAGTACTGCCCATACGAGCCCAAGGCTCACTCCCTGAGTTAATGATTGTGTAATTTTAAGTGAGACAAAATCATGACAGAAAACAAGTCTTGATAAACATCACACCATAAGTAAAACCAGCATGTATCCAGCCCAAAAAGTTTAAGTAAAAAGGGCAACACAAAACTCACCTTAGTCCATATGCAATGTGTGTAAACGAATGATAATCTATGAGCTTGCAACAATGCTAGATACCACCAAGTAAGCCAAGTATGTATATAACAATAAGTAACTTATCAACAATGTTATATTTTTTATTGGCGTTGTCATTCAATTGAGCTCTTCCGGTATGTTTAAATATCTGTTGTTTGGCTTTTAAGTTGGCTTTTCCCATGTTAATTTATTATTAGATATACACTTCATTTAACTAATATAGGTTCTAATAACCTCTCCTAGTATTATGTATTAGTCGACCCTAAGTGTTCATCAACGCGCTATGTTCTAAACAAATAAAGTTTCCTTTATAGGAAAGTTCTTACGCATGCATGATTATAGCATTAGCATCACATATTATACCACATAATTCATGTATAATAAGTAAGCATCATAATATGTAATTTTGTCGGGTTTGATAAAGTTATATTCTTAGCAAGTTCGTGTTTCCTTAACTTTCTGATGTCAAACAACTTCAAACCATCATACTATATTAATATTAGTAAATCAACTGTTTTTATAATAAAACATAGTTCGTTTATAAAAGGAATGTCAATGCCGGTTGCCACCGGTTTTGTCGGTTTTAAATGTAACGACCAGCAAGTTTCAAATGCGCTGTTTCGGTCCAATACTTTGTTTATGTGGCAAAACATAAAAATTTTAAGGCTAGTAACTTAATCAATGGTTACCAAATAATTTGTAATTAAAATATTGGTTATATAATATAAATAACTTATTGAAATTACAAAACGTTTTTATTATTATTATTATTATTATTCATAAACTCTTTGTTCGGTTCCTGTCGTTTTAGCCATAAACCGCGTTTAATTGTCGTCTCTTGAAAAATAAGGCAAAGTAGGTTAATAAAATAGTTTTTGATATTAAAATAAACTATTTTATGTAAACTTTATGTAAGAAAAATATTTTTTTTTGTTCCGAACGTGTATTTTATGATTTAAAACCCAATTATCGCGTAAGTACGTATCGTTCGGTTTTCTAAATAATTTGTTTTTATTTTCGTTATAGAAACTTCTAAAATATATCATTTAAGTTATAATAATCCGTTATAAGCTTTTAGTTCAAAAACCATAGTTTAAAACGAAGATCGGTTCCAAGACCGGTTAACCGTTCGGTTAATGTTAACGGTTACATAGTAATGTTTTATTTAAGATATTGTAAATAAACATGTTCTATTTATTTATTTATTATTCTTTTTTTTTTTTGTAAAAATACATTTACCTATCGTTAATGTTTAAAATAATTCATTGGTAATTTAATCAGTAAGATATATATTTTTGTTGGTTCAACCCAAATATAGACAAGTAATAATAAAGCAAGTAACATTAATTAAATAGATTAGTCGTGATGGTAATAACGACAAGTAATATCTCAACTAGCATCTAGTCGCATTAATAATAAAGCGTTTAGCGTGTAAGCTCGGTTATAAGGGGATTTAATATATTAATTATGCTTATGAAAGTATTATATTATTGCCAACGAGTGTAATAACTTACAAAGTCCCCATCCAAATATGTGTATGGTTAACGGTGTTGGTTCATTTTCATTCGAGTTCCCAACTCACCATCTTGTAGTTATTATTAACTATTCATTTTAACCATTTACACAATTTAATTCGACATATTCATATGGACACTCAAGCTTTCACAAGTTTTAATTCGTCACGTACAATTCACATATAGACAAGTAGGCGGCGAAACTAGAATATTCATACTTGGTTTTAACATATGATTAATTGTTCTTTATAACTCATTGTTTTATTAAACTAGCTATATATATGTTTTTACCATCTAGTCAAGTACCCGATTTATACCAAACTAGCAATCATCTCAGTTAACCAAGTTTCCAACCGATCAAGTATCTACACAAATCAAGAATTCACATGCCTAAATTAACTCAATTTATCAATTATTTAGTTTTTATTAGTTTTTATACAAGTTGTTCTCTATTTATAAATGTGTTGGTCTTAAGTTTGTCGGTTTATTTTAACGAGAGCTCAATACGGCCGCACAATGATTGATGGTTGGTTGGTTTTAAGACAACCGAAATATTACTGTTTGTTTATACCTCTTTTGGGTACCATTTGTTAAGTTAGTTAGTTGACCAAGACATGAACACGAACCCGAACCATCCTGGGTTCGTTGACTTCTGTTGATCCCCAAGTCCCGAATCATCTAAGTTGTGTTACCACAGTGGCTCCCTTGCTGCTGCCATAAGACCGTATATCGCCGGAAATTGTAAACCAGTCGTCGGAGAGTGGCTGTTGAGGCCGCCCTTCGCCTCATCATCTCCACTGCTCGTGTAACGCCTCTAATGTAGTACCGCCAAAGAGTCGTATGAGCCACCACAGCACTTCGTTCAGCATCAGCATTCACCATCGCTGCCATTGGTTCAGCGGTCAAACCCTACTTCCCCGCTGTGATCGCGTCTAAGCATTGCCAGCCGTCGCACGTTGGTTGCAGCGGCCGGAGGAGCTCCCGGGAAAACCGGGCTGCGGTCCCTCTTCCTGGTTTCTCTCTCCGATCATCACTCTCAATCTCTCTCTCTCTCTATCTCTCTCACACACACATACACACACGTTGGACAATAGAAAACTCCATGGGTTCTTCTATGGTCCGATTTGAGGATTTATCTTTGGTGTTAATTGAATCAATTGCTTCACGTTCTTGATAGTTTCTGAGCATTATTGGTTGGATGGCATAGTTCAAAGAGAGAAAGTAGGGAGTTATTTTGGGGTAGGGAGAATGAATATATGTGTCAGAGCATTCTCATCTAACTCTTTATATTATTTGAGGGGTGTTTTTATAATTCAGAGAGTGATTCTGGATGTTTTGAGTGAAGGGTTTTTATATTTTAAAAAATAGTTATTTTTCTTTATATTTGAAAAGTTACTGTTCATCCCTTATAATTTTTTAATATATTTTGAAAGTGGTTGTGAGTGAATGAAAGAGACAAGGTAATGATAAAAGGTCTAAAAAGTATTATTTAATTGAAATGAAGAGAGAAAATAAAGTGAGTTTTAATGTAATTTTTGGTTTGGAGATAGGGGCTGGGATGAGAATGCTCTAACAATGAAAATTATGATGTGTTTAATAAAATATTGATGTTTTTGGATTGGTGGTATAGAGGGAGGGTAGCAAAGCTACCCACGGATCCCTTATCCGACCCGCAGATCGTCAAAGACGTCCAACACCAACGGATCCATCAACCAACCTGCGGATCACCAAAAGACATCCGCGCAAGGAACAAGTGGATTGGTAAAGCCATCCACAATCCAAGACATTTCGTGGAACTCCGTCATAACCCGCGGACGGTCACGCGAGCATCCGTAGAAGGAATCCACAAATAACTCAAGGGACTCATCATACGTATGATCCCCACGTGATATGGAAGAGCAGTTGTAACAAACTACTTCTTGAAGATTCCCTCAAAAGCTCTTGATAGTGACATCGGCCAATGGAAAGAAGACACCTGGACACGTAATGGCCATCCCACGACGCGCACAGGTAATGGCTACACCATAAACAGGTCCAGGCTGTCACATCCAATAAAGGCCTGACACGTGTCCAATCAGGCAGAGAAGGAATAACTTGATAGTGACAACTCCACCAATCACCTTCCCTCCACCTTCGGCTATAAATACGAAGATCATCTTTTTGAGGTATTCATTCACTCACTCAAGCCTTACGCTATATACTGGTACTCGTATTAATTCCGATTAAGATACAGTACTGATTCTCATGTCAGAGGGTGGTTATGGGAAGACCCCCCAATCTGTCCTTCCCATGACGAGACTCAACAGTTTTCTGTTTTGCAGGCATTAGCTTGGATCTGTTCTCATAATCCTTTAGAATACTCAAATCTGGGGAAATACCTGATCAGACTATCTAGTTTGATCTAGTGTTTCTTCAGGTGGGTTTGTGTGGTCAAATAGAAAGGCTTGCATGTCTTGGGTTATCATAACCCCAATTCATTAATTTGTATTTTGTTAATTGAAATTTTTATTTTCATTAAGTGTTTAAATAAAAAAAATCAGGATTTTAATTCTAATAGAGGTTCTAGAAGGAACACCAAAACCCCGGTCCGGGAAGACCAGGCCGGAGAGTTCCCAAGGCATAAAGTCACCGAGATCCATCGGACCACTCAAACCCTAGCTCTGGATGATGAAGCCGGAGAATTTCCCAGATACGAAGGGGACGAAACGAGAACTTACCAGACCAGATCTGGCAAAAGCATTCTCACCCCAGAAGAGTGGTACCAACAAGAGAAACATCGGCTAAAATAGGAGTATGAGCGGAGAGTGAGGCGAGATCAAGTCCAAGCTAGAACGCTGACATATGACTCGTCATCTCCTTCTCCGCCACCAGTACTCCGACGCGCTCAAGATCTAGAGTTGGAAGACAACTCTCGATCAGCTGGTCGGTCATTTTCAAAGAGCCGCGAAAGAAGTTTTCACACTCAGCGTACTCTCTCCCACAGAACCCCACGGGATACTCGACAGAAAGAAACGTTTCAAGAGGAATACTACGCGAGTGATGGTAGCTGGGACTATGGTAGGGAAACCTCCAGCCGTCCCAAACCGTTAACCAAACATGCTGAATACTTCAGCGATGCGGAAGAAGACTTCACCAAGCCAGACCGCCCCGCCGCGTTCCCGAAAAAGTTGAAGTTCATCCCGCAAATAGCAACCGCTCCTCTCCTAACAAATATCAAGATCCCGAGCAATTTGGGAAAAGTCAATGGGATGACTGATCCGAGCGATCATCTACTAAACTTCACAGCAGTTGGCGAAGTAAGCGGATGGACGTTGCCCTATTGGTGCCACATGTTCGCATTAACACTAACAGGAGCAGCCGGAATGGTTTGAGAAATTACCAGACGGTCAAATCAAGAGCTGGGACGACCTAGTAGCGAAGTTTTCACAGCATTTCAGTCAACAGCGTAAACGCACTCGGGAACCGTCAGAGATCCTAAGTGTTGTCCGCCGAGACAATGAATCACTGGAAAGCGTTATCACTAGATCCAACAATGAAAGCTTAAACATTGGTGGAATCAGTGAGGACATCCTAAGAGGAGCATTCGGAGTAAACACAAAGAGTCCAGAAATGGTCAGATGTTTGACAGGCCGGGATGGCATGCCACAGACCTGCAACAGAGTCATGTCCACGGCCAAGGTCTTTGCAGCCACAGAAAAACTGTTAGGGCGGGAGGTGCCCAAACAACAAACAAGAACCAAGCTGCAGAATGCTCAGTCGAAAGAGAAGGGTTCAATATGGTCAAGGATTCAACCCCCGGAAAGCTCATCCAAGCAGTTTGACACCAGGTCATTGATCGGGCAAAAACAAAAGGATAGAAATGCGGGCAAGTCCGACCGACAACATTGGACACCCTTGAAGAAGACTCGTCTGAAATATTAATAACAGAGAACATCGAATTCAGGAAGGCCCAATCGTTGAGCAAGCGGGTGAACCTGAATCCGAACAAGCACTGCATGTTCCATGAAGATATTGGACACGACAAAAATGAGTGCATAAGCCTGAAGAATGAGATCAAGTCCGCCATAAAATCCGGAAAACTAGACCACGTGCTCAAAAACGTTCGACAGGGTCCACGGAAGAACGCAGCTCACGCGGACAAAGGTTTGCCGCGAAAGCAGATCAACGATTTGAACGTGCACATGATCCAAGGGGTGCCCCCTCGGAAGTTTAAGCGAATGGAGGCAGACGAAGAGGAATGGAAAAGCGAACCCGCAGTTTTTCCAAGAGTGAAAGGAGGCCCATGTATGAAGCAATCTCTAATCATCACAGCTCTGTTCGGTCACTATCGATCTCAATACGTCTTCTTCAACACTGAAAGCACATCCGACATAATGTACGAACAATGTTTCGAGCAGTTAGACGATGAAGACAAGGCCAGGTTGAAACCGGTACACGCCACAGTTTCCGGGTTTGGATACGAGGTTATGCTACTCCCCAAGGGGGTCATAACGTTCCCAGTCACACTGAGTGACGGAACCCACACAAGGACCGAGGACGTTGAGTTCCTCGTCCTCCCCGCGAGATCCAAACAGGACAAAATTCTTGCGCGGGAAGCAATTGGTGATTGGGGCAACCATTTCGGAAATGGTAAGGGTTTTCTTGAAACAACTATTGGTTAAAAATGTCGACGTCTTTGCGTGGAAGCCATCAGACATGACAGGTGTTCCACGAGAGATATCTGAACATCGGTTGAGGGTCAACCCGGCTTACACGCCGATTGTCCAAAAGAAAAGGAAGATGGGACCTGAACAGACAAAGGCCACGAATGAACAAGTGCAAGACTTACTGCATGCCGGGATCATCCGCGAAATTCAATACCAAACATGGGTCGCAAACCCTGTGATGGTCCCAAAAAGCAACGGTTCGTGGTGAATGTGCATTGACTTCAAGGATCTGAATAAAGCATGTCCAAAGGATTGTTACCCACTCCCAGAGATTGACCTCAAAGTAGACGCGGTAGCACCTTTCAAGTTTAAACGTTTCCTCGACGCATACAAGGCGTACCACCAGATACGGATGGCGGCCCGTGATGAAGACAAAACTGCTTTCCGTACTGACCAAGGCACGTTTTGTTACAAAATGATGCCATTCGGTCTAAAGAACGTGGGCGCCACGTATCAGCGCCTGATGGATAACACATTCCGTGATCAAATTGGGAAGAACCTTGAAGTGTACATGGATGATCTGTTCATCAAGAGTGCGGAGGAAGATCAAATGCTTCAAGACATCGAAGACGTTTTCACCACACTCAGGAAAATAAACATGAAACTTAACCTTTCAAAGTGCTCTTTCGGCAAGGAAGAAGGAAAGTTTCTGGGAGTAATTGTCACCGGGGAGGGATTCAAAGCAAACCCGGAGAAGGTATAGGCTAATACCCGGATGCCCTCCCCGTCTTCACAAAAAGAGGTCCAAATGTTGAATGGAAGATTAGTGGCGCTAAACAGATTTCTGGCAAACCATACGACTAAATCTTACCCATTCGTGTCAACGTTACGAAATTGCCTGAAAAAGGCACATTTCAAATGGACACCGGATGCCAAAACGGTGTTCCTAGAAGTAAAAAATGCCTCATGGAGCTTCCAACATTGACCGCACCTCGGGAAGAAGAACCTCTCATATTGTACCTATCCGCTTCGGATATTGCAATTGGGGCAGTTCTCCTAATGGATCGTAAAGCCATCCAAACGCCGATATACTACGTCAGCCGAACGCTAGCGGATGTCGAACCCAGTACTCGATGCTTGAAAAACTTGTGCTAGCGCTAGTTTATGCGGCATGAAGTTTAAAAAGGTACTTCTAAGGTCGCCCAATACAAGTTTTGACAAACTACATGCTGAAAAATGTGTTGGCCAAACCTGAATTATCCGGGAGATTAGTCAAATGGGCAATCGAACTAGGTGAACTCCATTGAGTACAAACCTAGAACAACGATCAAAGGCCAGGTCTTGGCGGACTTCGTCACAAAGATACCCACAGGCAAAGTCCAGGAATGCCTGTTTGAACAACAACCCCCAATCCCTTCCAATGAAAGCCAACAATGGACTCTGTTTACAGATGGAGCATCAACTGGGGAGGGATCAGGCCCGGGTCTGAAATTGATTAACCCAGACAGCCAAGAGTTCACCTATGCCATTAAGTTGAACTTCAAAAGTACAAACAATGAAGCTGAGTACGAAGAATTCTTGGCCGGACTGCGGATTGCGAAGAAGATCGGTGTTAAATTTTTAGAGGCCTGGGTCGATTCTATGCTTATTGCAGGATAGGTCTCAGCAACTTATGAAGCAAAGAATGATGTCATGGCCTCATATCTGTCTCAAGCTAAAGACCTTATGCAAAAATTCACTTCATGTAAAGTATTGCACATCAAAAGAAGTGAGAATCGACCCGCAGATGCCTTGAGCAATCTGGCATCCACCAGCTTCGAACACATAGGCAGAGACGTTAGAATCGAGGTTCTGGACGCTCAGTCTGTCCCTCAACACCAAGTTCTGGACATTCAGACCGGAGCAACGTCCTAGATGGAACCAATCAAAGCTTACTTGTCCTCTGGCATCCTCCCGGAAGAAAAAGCAGAGGCCCGACAGATCCGCCATAAGGGGTTGTGGTATCAAATGCATGATGAGGTCCTGTTCAGAAAATCATTCATTGGCCCACTGCTTAGATGTGTAGACGCAGACGATGCCAACTACATAGTCCGAGAAATACATGAGGGCATCTGCGGGCTACACGCTGAAACAAGAATGGTGGTAGCAAAAATAATGAATGCAGGGTATTATTGGCCAGGCATGCACATGGATGCCCTCAAAGAAATCCGGAAATGCAATGCCTGTCAACGACACGCACCTCGGATGTTGCGACATCAGATCGACCTAGTTCCAGTCACTGCAGCATGGCCTTTCCAAAAATGGGCCATAGATATCATGGGACCGTTCCCCGAGGCCCCCGGATGTGTGAAGTTCTCGCCATCGACTACTTCACAAAGTGGGTAGAGGCTAAACCTCTGGCCCATATAACGACAACGAATGTGAAGAAATTCTTATGGGAATATATTATCTATCATTTTGGTCTCCCCCAGATGCTAGTCAGTGATAATGGGACTAAGTTCGCGGATAGCAGCCTCCAGGAATGGTTATCTGAGTTGCAAATAAAGCAAGTGTTCACATCATTTGCCCACCCGCAAGCCAATAGACAAGTCGAACGGGCCAATCGAAGCATCAAAGAAGGCATCAAGGCCAGACTGGGAACCAAACGAACTGGGTGGGTAGAGGAATTGCCCCATGTGCTGTGGGCACACCGCACCAGTAAAAGGACGAGCAACTCAGAGACACCATTCAGCTTAACGTATGGCAAGGAAGCGGTAATTTCGGCCGAAATTGGTGTCCCATCCGCGCGAATGCTTTTAGTTGCCGATAACGAAAAAGAGCTCCGGTTAAACTTGGATCTCTTAGAAGAAAGAAGAGAGTTGGCCGCCATACGCGAAAGCAAATACAAACGCCAACTCCAAAAATACTATGACACACGAGTCAAATTATGCAAATAAAACCAAGGCGATTACGTATTCCGAAGCAATGAAGCATCGAACGCCGAATCACCAGGAAAGTTAGCACCAACTTGGGAAGGCCCCTATCAAATTGACGAAGTACTGGGAAAGGGTGCATACAAACCAAAAAGAATGGATGGCACTCCTATTCCCAGGACTTGGAACGTTGCGCAACTGCGGAAGTGCTACATCTAAGTCGTGTAATTTCCTTTTGGGCCTGCTCTCCTCTTTAACGGCCTGCGTGCCTAATGTTCTGGTCTGCGTGCCAGATTTAATTTACCTTAACGTTCATATGAATATAGTTAACGCACAATTATCCTATTGTTTAAAAATTTCCTAGAATGCTAGTTCCTGTACGGATAGGCCTGCGTGCCAATACTCATCCTAATTCTATGTTTTGGATACATGACGAATTTAGCTCACACACATTTATATTGTACTCATACAAGACAAAATGTAAAATCCATGCCATATATACATTCAAAAAAGGGATTATAGGAACAAAAGAAAAATAATATATACAACAAAATTATTCTTCACGAAGATAGTCGCGGAGATGGTGAACGCCATCCGCCGCCTCAGCAAAACCTCGGATAGCTTCTTGGATGGGAAAATGCAGTTGGTTAAAGGCATCCATTTGCGCATCATATTTCCCATCCACATCCAATCCTTGAAGGTCAAACTCCTCTAAAAGACGCCCCTCATGAGAAAAGGTTATCCCCTCCTGGAAGCCTGCCTTACGCCCTGAGTCACTTGAGGCACATAGAAGGTCAGCAAGGCAGTTACCTGACTCATATACTTTGTGAATACAGGAGATAACCTACGAAAATAATTCAAGAATCAGAAAAACGAATTCACAAGTCATGATAAAGATGAAGGAACCCATACCTTGGAAATACCTTCCCGCATCAACCAGGCACGGTCAAAGGAAGCTTCCTCAGCACTTAACTTCAAAACGCCCTGCTAACCAATGTACTTGGTGTTCTCCTTGATCAAGTCTTCAATTAATTGATCCTTTTCAACAGCAGCAGCGCAAAGGGTACTGATAGCTTCCTACTGAGCTGCAACGCGAGCTTCAACATCACTCTTGGCTTCTTTTGCCTTCGCAAGCTCAGCCTCGCGGACACGGGTTAGAGAGCGCGCGGCTTCAAGTGCAACATTCTGTCGCCGACATGCCTCCTCCCATTCCTTAGCAGCAGCAGCTTGCCGCTCCCTCTCTTGCTAAAGAGCCCGTTCAGAATCTCTCAACTTCCACCTTTCGGTGTTAGCCGTGTGATGTGTTGTAAAACACTAGTATTTTCCACACGTTTTATCTACGTATTATATTACATTTTATATGTTTTAACTCATTTTAGATAGGTTTTTGTAACGATTCCGACGAAACCCGGTATACCCTAACTGATAGACAATAGTTACGTCATATTTAATGTCGGGTACATGAGTTACCATAGTAATTATACGAGAATACATGGTTCACTGTATTGATCGTACGTGAATATATAATTCATCGTATTGAATATGCGATTAATCGATCGATAGTTATTGAAACCCGAACGAATCGAGGGTTCAATTATAGACGAGATATATGATACTTAGTGATGTTTACGAAGTATTAAAGCTTCGGGATAAGTGAATTAAAGCACAGAAAAAGAATTTCGATTTAATGGTACGTCGTTACATTAAACGAAACCTTTAATACCAAACCGAGCAAGAGATGATCGATCAAGCCGAAAAAGATGCGCAATAATTAATAATATGATGTTTTAAGTTAATAAATGTCATGGTTTAAGTTTTTGAAGTTTTTAAATCGGTTTTATATAAATTTCATTTTTAAGCCGAAAAAACGACCGTTTTAGCCTCGTTTTAAGCCGAATTAAACATTTAACCGAAAAACGAACTGAACCAGATTATCCAAAACATTTTCCGGATATTCGAAATCCAAACATGTGGCCTAGAATGGAGAGGTGGGTCCCACCCCACCCCCCTTATGTTTCCGATCGGAATGGGGAAGACCCCTCTTGCCTTTCATTTCTTTTTTTTTTTTGCATCAAATCTTCAAGTTCTTCATCTTCTCTCAACTTCATGATCCAAAAACTGAGATATTTAGCAAAAAAACAAGGTAAAGAATCGAGTTAATCACGTTTCCATCTTCGTTTCTTGAGTTTATTTGCAAGAAAATGAGGTTTCAAAGATGAAAACCGATTCTTGCATGATCAAGTGATGTATACGGGTTATACAACGGATCTTGGTCCAAGAAAGGAGTTAAACGGACCAAAAACGAATTTTTACGGTTTAAATCTTTGTTTTTGAATCATAACCGAAACTATAGTGTAAGAGGCTTGATCGTGAGTGTAACTTGCTTGGTATTGTGGTATGTTGGTTGTAGGTTCTGTGTTTAGTGTTAGATAAGGCGGAAAGACGAGTTTGTAGCTTGTAGTGGCGGAAAACGAAAGGTATATTCGGTTATGTTCGGTTTTGGAGTTTTTGGACAGATTGTGATGTATTTAGAGTTGGGTCATGAAATTTTACAGGGATGTTCTATATATGAAAATATGAGTTCTGTGAATTTTTGATAATTTTTGGACAAAGGATGAATATTTGGTGAATTTAATGCTCGGTTTTGGCCAAAAATGGTGAAAAATAGTTAAATATCATGAAAAATTCTGGAAAATTTCAGAAAAGCTTTTTTTATCATGTATAAGTCACACACACAATTTTAGGTCAGTTGGATAAGTCTAAGTAGGCTTTTCGGTTAAACGAGTTCTAGGGTTTTCTAGCTCGGTTTTAGTGAAAATGGCATGTAAAGAGAGATTTTGGTTATGGAAAAATTACAGGGGACTATGTGGATGGCAGGGGACATCCAGGAAAAATTTGGGATTTTTCTAAGTTCGTTTGGTATTTACGACATATTTAGTGTAAATGGTGTTTAAAAATAGATAAATAAATTTTAAATATAAAAATTAATTCTGGAAATAATTTTATAAATTTCCCCACTGTCAAAATGTTATTTGTGCAAAATCTCAAGATCAGAGGATGAACGGATATTTATTTGGAATAAAAGTGAACTTTTATAATATAAAACGCGTAAACCAGCAAAGTTCGGGTAGACGAACTGACTGGTGTATAAAAACCCTAAAAATGAACTATTTTCATATAACTGAGTTAAACAAGCAAAAATAAATCATCCGAAAATAATTCGGATGATTTGGGTATTTTTAAACGATTTAACAGTTTCCGGTACGCCAAAGACGGAAACGGGTCTCGCGGCCAATCGGGGCGTCTAAACCGAGCTCAAATTTCACAACTTTAATTAAATTATCAGTCAACCACTACTTTCGGGTCGTGTGTGACCAAACTCATTTTTGAAACGTAAAAACGGATAACCGTGCTAGGCACGCAAAACGAGAAAAACGACTAATAGTAGTTATGACCATGGAACTCTAAACGATATCACAATCTGAGTCCGGAGAAGTGTTTCCGGGTTAACATTGCCCCCGGAATGGGTACAGTACTGGGTTAACAGTGTCCCCAGATGTACCGGTTGATACGGTTAAAGTTATATTAATAATGAGTGTATAGTAACGATCGTAGGGATTATATTACAGATTGGACGTGTTAACTGATAATGATTGTTGTTACCTGCTTGCATGTGCTAAGGTGAGTTTCACGAGCCCCTTTTTCTGAATTGTTTCAAATATTTTCCCGGGGCGGAAGCATGTTACTATTGAAATGTTTAAGTACATACTGAACGCATGGATTTGCGTGTGTTTATAATTATATGATTGTACAGGAATCGTACGGAATGGGTACAGTACTAGGTTAACAGTGCCCCAGATGTCCTTAAAAGTGTTTCTGGGTTAACGTTGCCCCCGGAATGGGTATAGTACTGGGTTAACAGTGTCCCCAGATGTCCAAAGAGGTGTTTCTGGGTTAATATTGCCCCCGGAAAGGGTACAGTACTGGGTTAACAGTGTCCCCAGATAATATTATATTATGATATTGATTTTATCAAGGTTTACTCAAATTGTGAAACTCACCAACTATTCGTAGTTGACCCGTTTTCTCACATGCTTTTCAGGTACAACTAAGATGAAGTGTTTGCTTACGTGCTAAGTGCTTGATGTGTGTAAGATTTGCGTGCGGGATGTTAGGATACATTATAATAAATAGAATTATGTATCATATTGTATGATGTGTGTATCACCTAGACGGTAATGAAATACGAGATAATGTAATTTTGAAGTATATTAATGCATTCAGTTTTCTTTATAAACAATGTGGTTGATATCAGATGTGTCTGTTGCATCCCGTTTACGTTTTCGCTGCGGTTTCGGGGTGTTACAGAACTTGGTATCAGAGCCATTGGTTATAAAGAATTAGGATGTCTTTAAAAGATACCTAAAATATAACCAGTAGCTCAAGTATTATAGGATCTGAATATCAACTAATAAGTTATAGTGACGAGTTCTGGATGAACTTGGATGGACAAGTGAGTTATTATGGTCCGGAACATAATAACAGACTTGTCCGCACGAGGTAATTCAGAGGAAGTCACGGGGTACATTAATAGGTAAAAATAGCAACGTATGTGTAAAGTATATAATATTATTTATGCGTGCTAATGTGTATATATATATGTGCATATCTTGTGGGTACATGTATTGAGAAATAGGACCCGGATAAGGAACCGGGGGATGAAATAATAAAAGTGCCGAGGATGCTAAAATTTCTAGAGCATCGGTTGATGATAAGTCTGACTTATCGGGCCATAGTTATGATCGTACCAAATTAGATCTCCCCTTTGACATTAACCAGAAATATCTAGTAACCGTCACTCCCAACCAAAATTGATAAATCCCTTACCCTACCAACACCGGTACCGTATATCCTAATAACCCCCTATGTTCACCCGAACCGTCGACCCTCACGTAAGGACGGACCCGTACCTGAACCCGTTCTTATTCCATTAAGGTAAATAAATAAATAAATAAATAAAATAAAATAATAATAATAAATTTGATAATAAATGAGCAGATAAAAATAATATAAAGAAATATATATATGTATTTCCCACTCTCAAACATATGAGTCATACCACCTCCAGATCGAGAATTACTGATTTTAGCAAACCTAGAACGCCTGAGGACATTGACTGAGCAAGTGATAGAGTTTCCCATAATAGTAATTAATAATATTTGAAGGCAACCCATGTTGCGCGATCACCTTGAACCTTGCAACTCCCTATGTAAACCTTACATCCGTTAGATGCCTATACCCATGTATACTCGAGTAGAATGATTACCCATACACAAAGAGGTGTTGGAATCATTATAGCATAGTTGGTTGTTCGTTCGTAGGTGGTATACCGTGTATGCTGGATATACAAATAGACACGGATATTATAACTCCGTGGTACGTAATCGTTTGGTGCTCACGGTGAGCATGTATCGGTTATGCTAACATGCCGAAGGATATTGAAATCAAGCATATTAAACATTAATCTTTGTTGAGAAAGATCCATATGTCAGTTGGTGACAAGGGTTATGAAACATATTTAAACGTTAACCGACGTCAGGTTAAGTCCATATGTTATTATACTTGTGGGACATATATACTAGATACTGGTATGTGTAATATGTATGATAATATTTGGTGTGTATATGTACCTGCTGTTATGATTGAACTGGTAACGAGTTATACGGTAAGATTAGTATTGATTACTGCGTACAGGATGAGTACGGCAGAATGACATAAAAAAAAGAGTAACTCCGTTGATGGAGATTGATATGATTCAATGAATTGCTCAAAGATAGCAGATGATGATACCGAATGTCGTATCACAGATCAAATGTGATCGCAGAATTATAGATCGAGCAATCACATGAATATGAATATTTCAATTCTTAGTGGTTTTACTAAGAGTGATAATGTCCCACCGAATACTATTATGACTACAAGTATTAGTTATAAACTAAACATGAATAGTAGTCGAAATGAATTAGATCCGGTATGAAGGATATGTTTGTTGGTTGTGTTAAGAAAATTATTAATGGTTTACTGTTGGTAAAGGGAGGAATAGATTAGCAAGTGGATAGAAAAGATCGAAATGGTTAAGGATGTTGGTAAGAGTCTAGAACATGGTGTAGTGAAATATGCTACAGATATGTTGGTAAATTATGTTGTATCGTAATGGAACACGATGGTATAAAATTGTAATTAGAAAATTATTACTCAGATGATATGGTCAGAATTTAAAATTCTTATGCTAGAGCACTTTTATTCGAGTAATTAAGTTCAGAGATTGGAAACTGAGCTATCAAAAATAGAAATGTTGTGTGCTGATCACTTAGAACACGCTAATCGTTTGAAGGAATTGTCATGTCTGGTGACATGGCTAATTACTCCTGAAACTAAGCGAAGTAAGCGCTATATTGGGGACTAACTCCATCGATAAGGAGTATAGTCAATCCTGTAAAATATACAACCTTCGGAAAGGTTGTGTCACAAGCCAACATTGATATATTTGACTCTATGGGAAGCGGAATGGAAGGACGTTAGGTGAGACGTCGAGTGTTAAAGAAGAGAAATGATAAATGTATAATGCAAGATAGACTTGTGAATAAGTAGGTATGTCCTACAACCCAGAATTATACTAAGACTAGTTCCGGTGTGAAAACATGAACCGTATGAAGGGTCCTTCCCTAAATGTGGAATATATGGTTATCGGCAGGAAGAAGAATGTCGAGTGATAGTAGGCCACAGGTGTGGTAAAGATGGACGTAATGCCCTAATTGTAGAACCAATTGAAGCCAGGTGAACCGACAACCCCAACCCATTCGTGTACAACCACTCCGAACCCAACAACTTCAATAACAATCCATCCAAAGAAATCAAATTATGCCAAACAGTTGTACTTGCTATGAATGTGGCAGTACAGAACGTTTCAAGAGAAATTGCCCAAAGTTGAACCAAGGTGTCGTTGGAAGATGAACCTCATGACAAGCATCAACCTCTGATCAAGCAAGGAGCCGTGCTTTTGTGAGTAATTCAAATAAAGCACGTCATGATCCAAAGGTGGTATTAAGTACGTTGTAGTTTTAAATCAATAGACTTCAGCGATATTTTTACGGTCGTCGATAGAAGTTAGTTCCTGTTAACCTCCTATCATTTGGAAAGATACCGATTAGTGAAACTATAGAACCCTATACTGTAGAATCGCTAACGGTAAACCCCTAATGGTTAACTAAATTGTTCGGAATTGTCCTATTATTCTGAACGATTAACCTTTCCTTATTGACCTACGACCAGTAAAGTTAAGAAGTTTTGACGTAATAGTTAGCATGGATTGGCTAACTCAACATGAAGCTGAAATCAAATATGAAAAGAAGATGATTAGAAGCTCTCCTTCGGACGATGAAGCAATTAGATACAGAGAAAAGTGTACGGTATTATGTTACCACTCTAATCTCATCTTGAGATGTTATAATATTTACGACAAGAAGACGTGGTGTATTTAACAAACGTGATTGCCACAGATTTAAAAGAAAACATATAGAAGATATCCCGGTGGTACGCGAATTTCCACAAGTTCTCCCAGAAGAACTTCCTGGATTACCGCCAACCCGACAGGTCGAATTCAGAATCGATTTAATACCTCAAGCTGGCCCTGTTGCTAAAGCACCTTACCGACTTACACCAACTGAAATGCAAGAATTAATGGATAAGGTTTTATGCGACCTAGTTAGTTACCATGGGGTGCACCAGTGTTATTTGGGAAATAAAGGACGGAAGTGTTAGGATATGTATTGATTTGGGAAAATTGAATAAAGTGACAATCAAGAATAGGTATTCACTTCTTCGAAGTAAATGATCTGTTTAACCAACTGCAAGGGGCGATTTATTTTTTGAAAATTGATCTTAAATATAGTTATCACCAAATGAAAAATCCAACAGGAGGACGTTGCAACAACAGCGTTTCGGACTCGCTACGGCCATTATGAATTCTTAGTTATGCCTTTCGGGCTAACGAATGCGCCAGCAGCATTCATGGAACTCATGAATCGAGTCTGTAAACCCTATCTCGACAAATTCGTCATCGTGTTTATTGACGATATTTTGATATATTCGCAACGTAAAGAAGAGCACGAACGACGGTTAAGGAAAATTGTGGAAGTGTTAAAGCAAGAGGAGTTGTACGCGAAGTTTTCGAAATATGATTTTGAATAAAGAAGGCATAATCCCTTGGTCATGTTGTAAAGCAACAAGGATTTCACATAGACCCAAATAAGGTAGAAACCATTAAAATTGTGCCGAGCGCCGATTTTAAGTCTCCCCGATGGAGACGATGGTTTTGTTGCGTATTGTGACGCATCGCGTAGAGGGTTAGGATGCGTGTTAATGCAAAATAATAAGGTTATAGCCCATGCTTCCCGACAGTTAAAAGTACACAAGAAAAAAAAATTTACACTACTCATGACTTAGAACTGGGAGCGGTTATCTTCGCACTTAAAATCTGGAGACATTATCTCTACGGTACGAAGTGCACCATCTTCACCGTTCATAAAAGTTTGCAGCACATATTCGATCAGAAAGAACTGAATATGAAGCAACGAAGATGGGTCGAGTTGTTAAGCGATTATGACTGTGACAGCCGTTATCACCCCGGCAAGGCTAACGTCGTAGCCGATGCCTTGAGTAGGAAAGACCGGGTTAAGCCATTGCGAGTGAGAGCGCTGGGGATGATAGTCCAGTCGAACCTTTCGGACCTGATTCGAGTCGCTCAAAGTGAGGCGTTAAAAGAGGAACAATTGGAAAAGGAGGGACTTTACGGCAATGAGAAGAATGTCGAACAGCGCGTAGACGAAATTCTCTACTTCAAAAATCGGGTTTGGATCCCGACCCTCCATGACCATCGTGAATTAATCATGGACGAAGCGCATAGATCGAAATATTCCATACATCCGGGATCGGATTAGACTATTGATGATATGAATATCTGAAAGGATTTTGTTAATGGCCGAGTTTGGAGAAAGATATGGTTACGTATGTTGGTGAATATGTAAGTTATGCAAGAGATAAGGCTGCACACCGAAAACCCTAGGGAACGCCACAACGACAGAAAAAATTCGCCAAGGATAGTGGGAATAAATTACAATGGATTTCGGGACGCAAATTCCCAGGATATATCAAAGGCATGAGGCAAATTGGGTAATCGCGGATCGATTAACCAATCTTCGCATTTCATCCCAATCCATGACGATTACCACAATGAATTCTCGCCCAAATTCATGATGGGGAAATGGTATCTTGTCGTAGAGTACCATTTTCAATTATCTCAGATCTAAATAGTCATCCTACTTCCATTATTGGAAGGCGGGGAAGGAAGCATCGAGAGCTTGAAGCTTTCTATGGGTGAAGAAATTATCACCAATTTGTTAAATTGAAAATGGGCGTCACTCAAGCCATAAGATTTGAATCGATTCGAGAAACAACCCATCGGATTTATAATATTTAAGGTAAGTTGAAAGCAGCGCGAGATTGGCAAAGGATTTATGCCAACATTCAAAGGAAACCATTGTCACTGGAAAGAGGTGACAAGGCATTTTTAAGGCATCACCTTAGAGAGGTGATATGAGGTTTGGCAAAACCGAAAATAGCTCCTTAATATATTGGACCTCATGAGGCTATCTCCATGATTGGTCATTTAGTTTATCGATTAAAGTACTCCAGGGACTAAGTACTATACATGATGTTTTGCCATGTATACGAATTGAAAAGTACCTAAGCGATGAGGTAACGAAAGTACCAGTAATGGAGGTACTCATAGAAGACGTGCTTGATACCATAAATAATTCCGTAGAGATAGTAGACGGGAAAACTAAACAGTTTGGACACACCAAACTTTATTGACTAAGATTAAGTGAAATTCACAGCGAGGACCAGATTAGACCTGGTAACGTGAGGGTGAATTCTGAAGGAAAAACCCCCACCTTTCTCTCGGAAGGGGATATTGGGCATATAAAAATTTCGAGGACGAAATTTCTTAACGGGGGGAGAATGTAACGATTCCGACGAAACCCGGTATACCCTAACCGATAGACAATAGTTACGTCATATTTAATGTCGGGTACATGAGTTACCATAGTAATTATACGAGAATACATGGTTCACTGTATTGATCGTACATGAATATATAATTCATCGTATTGAATATGAGATTAATCGATCGATAGTTATTGAAACCCGAACGAATCGAGGGTTCAATTATAGACGAGATATATGATATTTAGTGATGTTTACGAAGTATTAAAGCTTCGGGATAAGTGAATTAAAGCACATAAAAAGAATTTCGATTTAATGGTACGTCGGTACATTAAACGAAACCTTTAATACCAAACCGAGCAAGAGATGATCGATCAAGCCGAAAAAGATGCGCAATAATTATTAATATGATGTTTTAAGTTAATAAATGTCATGGTTTAAGTTTTTGAAGTTTTTAAATCGGTTTTATATAAATTTCATTTTTAAGCCCAAAAAACGACCGTTTTAGCCTCGTTTTAAGCCAAATTAAACATTTAACCGAAAAACGAACTGAACCAGATTATCCAAAACATTATCCGGATATCCGAAATCCAAACATGTGGCCTAGAATGGAGAGGTGGGTCCCACCCCACCCCCTTTATGTTTCCGATCGGAATGGGGAAGACCCCCCTTGCCTTACATTTCTTTTTTTTTTGTTTTGCATCAAATCTTCAAGTTCTTCATCTTCTCTCAACTTCATGATCCAAAAACTGAGATATTTAGCAAGAAAACAAGGTAAAGAATCGAGTTAATCACGTTTCCATCTTCGTTTCTTGAGTTTATTTGCAAGAAAATGAGGTTTCAAAGATGAAAACCGATTCTTTCATGATCAAGTGATGTATACGGGTTATACAACGGATCTTGGTCCAAGAAAGGAGTTAAACGGACCAAAAACGAATTTTTACGGTTTAAATCTTTGTTTTTGAATCATAACCGAAACTATAGTGTAAGAGGCTTGATCGTGAGTGTAACATGCTTGGTATTGTGTATGTTGGTTGTAGGTTCTGTGTTTAGTGGTAGATAAGGCGGAAAGACGAGTTTGTAGCTTGTAGTGGCGGAAAACGAAAGGTATATTCGGTTATGTTCGGTTTTGGAGTTTTTGGACAGATTGTGATATGTTTAGAGTTGGGTCATGAAATTTTACAGGGATGTTCTATATATGAAAATATGAGTTCTGTGAATTTTTGGTAATTTTGGACAAAGGATGAATATTTGGTGAATTTAATGCTCGGTTTTGGCCAAAAATGGTGAAAAATAGTTAAATATCATGAAAAATTCTGAAAAATTGCAGATAAGCTTTTTATATCATGTATAAGTCACACACACAATTTTAGGTCAGTTGGAGAAGTCTAAGTAGGCTTTTCGGTTAAACGAGTTCTAGGGTTTTCTAGATCGGTTTTAGTGAAAATGGCATGTAAAGAAAGATTTTGGTTATGGAAAAATTACAGGGGACTATGTGGATGGCAGGGGACATCCAGGAAAAATTTGGGATTTTTCTAAGTTCGTTTGGTATTTACGACATATTTAGTGTAAATGGTGTTTAAAAATAGATAAATAAATTTTAAATATAAAAATTAATTCTGGAAATAATTTTATAAATTTCCCCACTGTCAAAATATTATTTTTGCAAAATCTCAAGATCAGAGGATGAACGGATACTTATTTGGAATAAAAGTGAACTTTTATAATATAAAACGCGTAAACCAGCAAAGTTCGGGTAGACGAACTGACTGGTGTATAAAAACCCTAAAAATGAACTATTTTCATATAACCGAGTTAAACAAGCAAAAATAAATCATCCGAAAATAATTCGGATGATTTGGGTATTTTTAAACTATTTAACAGTTTCCGGTACGCCAAAGACGGAAACGGGTCCCGCGGCCAATCGGGGCGTCTAAACCGAGCTCAAATTTCACAACTTTAATTAAATTATCAGTCAACCACTACTTTCGGGTCGTGTGTGACCAAACTCATTTTTGAAACGTAAAAACGAATAACCGTGCTAGGCACGCAAAACGAGAAAAACGACTAATAGTAGTTATGACCATGGAACTCTAAACGATATCACAATCTGAGTCCGGAGAAGTGTTTCCGGGTTAACATTGCCCCCGGAATGGGTACAGTACTGGGTTAACAGTGTCCCCAGATGTACCGGTTGATACGGTTAAAGTTATATTAATAATGAGTGTTTAGTAACGATCGTAGGGATCATATTACAGATTGGACGTGTTAACTGATAATGATTGTTGTTACCTGCTTGCATTTGCTAAGGTGAGTTTCACGAGCCCCTTTTACTAAATTGTTTCAAATATTTTCCCGGGGCGGAAGCAAGTTACTATTGAAATGTTTAAATACATACTAATCGCATGGATTTGCGTGTGTTTATAATTATATGATTGTACAGGAATCGTACGGAATGGGTACAGTACTGGGTTAACAGTGCCCCCAGATGTCCTTAAAAGTGTTTCTGGGTTAACGTTGCCCCCGGAATGGGTATAGTACTGGGTTAACAGTGTCCCTAGATGTCCAAAGAGGTGTTTCTGGGTTAACATTGTCCCCGGAAAGGGTACAGTACTGGGTTAACAGTGTCCCCAGATAATATTATATTATGATATTGATTTTATCAAGGTTTACTCAAATTGTGAAACTCACCAACTATTCGTAGTTGACCCGTTTTCTCACATGCTTTTCAGGTACAACTAAGATGAAGTGTTTGCTTACGTGCTAAGTGATTGATGTGTGTAAGATTTGCGTGCGGGATGTTTGGATACATTATAATAAATAGAATTATGTATCATATTGTATGATGTGTGTATCACCTAGACGGTAATGAAATACGAGATAATGTAATTTTGAAGTATATTAATGCATTCAGTTTTCTTTATAAACAATGTGGTTGATATCAGATGTGTCTGTTGCATCCCGTTTACGTCAGAATCTCTCAACTTCCACCTTTTGGTGTTAGCTGTGTGATGTGTTGTAAAACACTCGTATTTTCCACACGTTTTATCTACGTATTATATTATATTTTATATGTTTTAGCTCATTTTAGATAGGTTTTACATAATTTTATTCATATTGTAGGTTTTGGGGGAAAGGAAGAGAGAAACCGAGCTTTTGGAGTAGTTTACGAGCCTTTTACGCATACGTTTTCAAGTAAAAACTCAAGGCCCGGTCCGTTACATCATGGAAAAGCCCAAGCCTCATATTATAACATAACATAAAAAAGAAAAAAAAACCCTAAGCTACAGCAGTAGCTGCGATCGGCCAGTAGCAGGGAAAGCAAGGGAGGAAAAAAAATTTTCGGCTTAGGGTTTGAAGGTTTTGTCGGCTAGGGAAGGAAGAAGAAGGCAAGGACAAGTCTCGGGATCATTCACCATCAATTTTACAGCCAAGGAGCAGCCCGGAATCACTCCATATCCTTTCATCTTTTACATTGTTCATCATATTATTTTACTTGTTCAGTTGACTACATAGTTTTGCAATTGTGTTAGAGATTGACTTGTTTATGATTGTTATTGATTGTTGGATGATTGTTAAGATGTTTGGTATGAGTTTTATGATGTGTTTATTAATTGTTCTTTGCTGTCCAAATATGATCATCAGCTAAACTTGTTAGTTCTACCTAGGAATGATGATTAATCATAGTGTTTGATAGGTTTTATGGATTGTTTGATTAATAGACCTTAATTGCTATTGTAAAGTTTGATTTAGAAATGAAATAGGTTGTGTTTAAGGGCTGGAAATTTTGGTGAATTATTGCATAAACCCCGTGTGTCGGTTAATTAGTTTTGTGTTGATTGATCGGTGCATTGTTTGGTTCTAGACTTTGTGTTTAGGGTTTGTTTGCAGTAGGTACAACCGTAGGGTTTTGTTGCATGATTTATTGGATTAAGTACAGCGGTTAAACACCTTCTTTGAGACCGAGAGGTGATAAGAAGTAGGGTCGTCTCATTACCTTTGCATGCTAGAATAAGGATTGCGCGAAAGCGAGTTCGTTTCTTGTCAGGTTTAGGTGTTTTGAGCGACTAGTTGATCTATATTAGTTTAAGTTGAATTGTTCCTCTATCCTTGGTTGTGTAGTATTCATTGCCATTAGGGTCAAGTGTTGGTGAGACCGAGAGGTGATCTAGCATTAGAACACGTTAGCAATTATTTCCCGGTTTGGTCGTTTTAGCCGATTTTGAGTAGTTTAGGCTTGTTGTGTGAGAGCGAGAGGTAATCCGGTGAGCCCGAGCAATCCTTAGTCGTGTCATCTTTAGGAACCGGTGTCTTGAAGTCATTCAATCCATTAGCTTGTTAAGCCTACAATTTGATTCAGACCTTGGTAGACGTTTTTCTCCATCCTAAGTGAACACAGTTAGTTCCCCGTTAAGTTTTCTATTTTCGGTAAGTTTTGTCAGTCGGTTAGGTTAGTCCAGTTAAGTAAGTAAAATCAAAAACCAATTAAATATTATTCTAAGGTAGGTCTTGTCTAGGGTTAGTAATCGTTAGCGTCTTACGTGTCCACGTGTTCGATACTCGGACTTCCTAGGTCTATACTACTTGCGATCGGTACACATGCCGGTTGTGTGTGGTTTTAGGATTTTCGTTTTAATATTAAAGCTTAGTTGTTAGTGTCATTACTATAGGGTTATTAGACACACATCAAGTTCTTGGCACCGTTGCCGGGGACACGGTTTTAGGCGTTTTGAGAGCAATCCGAGTTAGGACTTACCTTTTGTGCTACTTGTGATTATTGTTTGTTTTATTTGACTTAATTGTTAGAATAGTTTAGATAATCTTTTCTCTAATTATAGTTTTTATGCGACAGACTCGATCTCGTGGACCACCCGACACTGAAGCATTCCCGAGCCGGAAAGAGAGTTTCGTGAGAGACATCGTCCTGTTTCACCCTCGTCTACTTCTTCATCCGTTTACCCCGACGATAGGGATAGGATTATGGGCGACATTCCACCGAGGAGGACAGTTGAGGACCTGGCCCGACCGGCCAATGCTGGCGCGAGATCCAGCATCGCACCACCCGCCATTGGAGTTGCTACGAACTGGCAGATCCCATCGAATATTCTAAATACCATTGCTCATTCTGCTCAGTTTCACAGGTTGCTTCATGAGAACCCGCACTCTCATCTCACCCGCATTGTGCGTATCTGCGACACTTTCCATCTTGCGGGCGTTTCCGAAGACGCCGTTAAGCTCCTTGTCTTTCCGTTTTCACTCGCTGATCAAGCCAGTCTGTGGATCGAGTCCCTCCCACAGGGCTCTATAGCTACTTGGGATGCCATGCAGACCCAATTTCTTGAATAATACGATCCTCCGGCTAAGGCCGCTCGTTTGCGTAACCAGATACATTCTTTTCAGATGGAGGACACCGAGAGTTTTTACGAGACCTGGGAGCGATTCAAGAATCTATTAGCATTGTGCACGAACCACAGCTTGCAAGATTGGGCGGTTTTCGAGAAATTTTATAATGGAGTGACTTACGCGACGCAGAGTATGCTCGACACGGCGGCGGGAGGAAATCTGTTGACGACTAAGGACCCTGATGAGTGTATCGCTTTATTAAATGGGCTAGCTATGAGTGAATACCAGAGACCACCCACCAGAGGAGGTAAGACCGTCGATTTCATCTCACGAGGCATGCATTCGGTGGACACGACCACCGCACTGACAGCACAGGTCGAGGCATTGGCGAAGATGGTGAAGGATATGCAGACGAAGAGCAAGTTGTGTGAGATCTGCAGAGGGGGGCATGATACCGTTCAGTGCCCAGTCAGTTCGCAGGAGGAGGCCGTAGACTTCATAGGAAATCCAAATTCTTTCAATTCTTATAATTCGGGATGGAGAGGCAATCAGAACTCCAACTGGAGGAGCGGAAACCAGCCCGGTTTTCAGCAACGCCAGAGTTTATTTCAGGATGCCGGCGAGGGAGCGAGCAGTGGGGAGAAGAAGCCCACTTTGGAGGAGATGATGGCGCAACAGACCCAGATGTTGTCGCAGCTTATGACGCGTGAGGATTCCCGACACAAGGAGATGCAGGAGAAGCTTCGAGAGCACGAGCAGTTCATGAGGAATCAAGGAGCGTCGATTCAGAGTTTCGAGCGGCAGAAGGGAGAGATAGCGAGTAGGTTAAACGAGAGGCCGCAGGGTACGCTACCAAGTAACACCGAGCAAAACCCGAAGGGATTCGCTAAAGCTGTGACAACGAGGAGCGGTGCAGGGGCACGAGATGAGCCCGGGATTCAGCAGAGGTCTAGAAGAGGAGTCGTCGAGGAGCCTGCAGTAATTGTAGAAGAGCAGGTCGATGAGGAGATTCAGATGGAGTCTCCACCGGCCCAGGTGCATTAGAGGAGCAGCCCAAGGAGTTCAGCACAGGCTGAGAGACAGCAGCTACCGAGCGAGCCACCCAGAGTCTACAAGCCTAGAGTACCATACCCCGGGAGACTCCGTAGAGATAGAGATGAGGAGCAGAATTCCAAATTTCTTGATCTTTTGAAGCAGCTTCACCTTAAAATTCCATTCCTTGAGGCACTGACTCAGATGCCTAAACACGCGAAGTTCCTCAAGGATATCCTTTCGAATAAGGAGAAGCTTGCTGAGGTCGCTTCCATCCCATTGAGTGCTAGCTGTTCTGCTGTCTTACAGAGGAAATTACCAGGTTGGCCAAATGATATATATACGAATTGCCAACAGATACCGGGACCGGTTCTGCTGATACGCGCGCTCCGTAGGGGGCATGCACTCATGAAGGAAATCAAAACACACCTCCTCGTCAGAAAATCGCGAGGAAGGAGTCAGATTCCATTCAGGTACATGCTGAACAATACCGCTCTGCATAACACGGCCCCCCTCCCCCCTCTCGGACTCATGAGGAGGCGGGGGAGGTACCGTCACCCGCTCGGATAGCTCAGCTTCTGGAGAAGGAGGCGAAGGCGGCGACTCCAACCTCCGCGAACCAGAGGAAGTTAAATCCTCCTTGCACTTCCCCTTACCAGTAGAGGACCGCCGACTAAGGTCACTCTTAGTGGGTGGAGAGTCCAAGAGGATAACGGGGGCTGCACAAAAATAAACCGCCAAATAAGCAACTAAACAATAAACACAAATCCATAAGGAAAGTATATGCGATACCTTTAGTACGGACCGCAACGCGGTCACAAAGGCGAACCCTCTTCGCTTTCAGAGGAAGGGGGAGGAAGATCCATTCCCTGCTTTTCACCAGCAACCTCCAACGGAGTGTAGCTGGACGATGATTCTTTCCTCTTGCGACCAAAGGCTGTACCATAAAACATATTCAGTAACCGGTGAGAGTACGCAGAAAATTACCCTTAGTCGTATCAAGGATAAATTACCTGTCACAAACAAGCCGTCAGAGACTACAGGCTCCGGACAGGTTTGTTGAGGAAACAAAAAAACTATCCTTGGTCTTGTCAAGGATAGGGAGCTCCTTCTTATCACGGGTAGTAATGTGCATAACCCCAGGCACACCCACCACAAGAACAGACAGCAGAAGACCTTCAGCTGCATAGTAAACCAAAATTAGAAACTAGGATAAACTCAAGAAGTATGACAAGTAAACTTACATCCATCCGACTTTCGGAAATAGGGCACATCGTTCGGATAAGGCCACAGGAGACTCATCCCAGCCCTCACGAAGGCAGATTCAGGGATGGGGCGCATAGGAGTGGGGGTATGGGTCAATTGTTGGTGCCACCCATGCCTTTCCAGACGATCAACGAATGGCAAGGCAAGCAATGGCTGATCCGCTGAATGCCAGTACATGGGCGACAGGATCACGTCCTCCCGTATCCAAAAGAATTTCCAGGCCCAATGAGGGTCCAGGAGAGGTGTGTCCACAGCAAAACTCAAAATGACGCATGCGCATCAACGCCGAAGCATGAAGCTGGAAATATTAATCATATTCCTAGTTATCAGCTTACCCAAAAACCGGGTAACCGGAAATCGGAGATTCCCGAAGCTGAAATATTCAGCGAACACAGCCATCTTCCCCACCGGAGATCAGCTCGCCGTCAAACCAGGAGCCGGAAATTCCGGCTCCCATTCTGGAGCTATACCATAAGCATTAACGACGTCTTGAAAACCTTTCACATCCCAATCAATGGTTACAGAATCGATGGTTTGATAACCAGGTCTCGCCGACGCCATATAATCGGCCAAATATTGATTGCAACGAGCTATGGCTACTGAGTAATCAGATAAAAGAAGATTAAAGAAGAAGAGAATTACTTCCAAGAATTCCGGCAATGTTTAATTCAACTCTTCAACACAAAAGTGAAGATATTGAAGATGAAATCGACAGGTATATATAATGGCAGCATTTAATGTGTGGAGTACTGCAACGAAACAATCTACCAATCAGATTGTGACACGTCGGGCAGGAAAACCAAAAGTCTAAAATTTAAAATCCCAAGGTACGACGCGAACCAGCTGTCAAAACTTTTTCTGCGCGTGGCAAACCTGTCACATCTGTCAAATCTCAGATATAACCGGCGAACTACTAGTTCCACAGTAACCAGACAAACTGAATGCTTTAACTAACACATCAGACATTATCGGAATACAAATTACAAAAAAGAACATGAAAAAGACAAGTCTCAACTGTAAGCGGATGGGTCATGAACAAAGAGGACTACAAATACAAAAAGTTCAACACAAGTGAAAAATACAAGTCCATTCCATTTCGTATATACATATAATTTACAAAACAAGAAAGAAAGTACATCGATAAATCTACACTATCATTATATTCGTCGCGGGGTGCCTCCTTATCCTCAGCCTCTGCGAGCAGCTTATTTACATGAAGGCGCAGCTCACCAACAGCGGTGGGCTCGCGACGGTTCTCCTCTATATACTTCAGGATGTCAAAGGAAAGATTATCAAAGGATTCAATTCACGCATCATACTCCTTTTGACAATCCTGGCCTTGAAGCTCAAATTCTGTAGGCGGACGTCCCTAGCGAGCCATGGTGTACCCCTCCTGGAAGCCAGCTTGGCAACCCACCCGTGACGAGCTGACCAACACGCCAGCCAAGCAATCCCCAAGCTCAGGGCCTTCCTTGATGAGCCTGACAATCTGGTCCAAAGAAAGATTAACATAACATTCTCATAAGACAAATGTAATCTAAGTATTTACCTTAGGGATGCCAAATTTCATAAGCCAATGCCGTTCATCCGAGGCATCAGTGACAGCCTTGTCCAGCCTCACCTTCTCTTCGGTAACAAAAGCAAGGCGTGCATCCTTCTCCTGAACCTCGGTCGCGAGCCTCAGAAACTCCTCATCCCGGGAGGCGATAAACTCGACCTGAGCAGCTATCCGCTCCTTCAAACGCTTATTCTCCTCCTAAGCAGTCAGGAGGGCAGCTTCATTCTTCTAAGCCTCCGTCTGGGCAGTATACCTCGCCACTTCAGCTTCGACCATGCGTTGAACAGCGTGCTCAAGGTCGGTTTGACCAACCACCCAACCCTTGAATACCTCACGACTAGTCGACAGCACATTAGCCAGATGGTAGCTAAGTGCTTGCGCCAGACTAGCCTGAGTATGGGAGTGTATCCTATCACACTCAGAGGGTGGGAGGCAATGCTCAAAGAACTCTTGGCACACACGCGGATCGGTAAAGAGCGCGTCAGAACCAAGGTTCCATGAGGGGCGAAAGAGGGAGTCCCCTTGATTAGAGGACTCCGCCCCTTCACCTGTGGAAACTGGAGGGGTTATAGATGTATCCACAGGAGGCACATCCTCTCCAACCTTTTGCAAAACCTCTGAAGGCGGAGAAGGTGGTTGCGACGCATCAATAGCTGTTGATCCAAAAACAAAAGTTAGAAGCTATTTACAGCAAAAGTCTAGGGACATAAGCATATAATTACCTGTGGGTTTCCGTACGGTAGTCCAGCTCTTGACCCGATCCTGAAGTCGAGTCAGCTTGATTTTCTTAAGGGGTGGTCCCTCACCCCCAACTTTGGAAGCCTCCCCACGGGCGGAATCATCGACGTTCCTGGGTGCCTCCCCACCAACGGGATCATCAGCACCCCTAGATGCCTCCCCACCAGCGGGATCATCGGCAGTCTTGGAAGTCTCCTTATCAACAGAAACATGAACATGCCCAGCAGCCTCCCCACCAGTGGGTTCATCGGCATCAGAATCCTTAATTAGGCCGGATACACCAGCAATATCCGCCCTGTTCCTACGGCAGATCATATCTGTAATAACACGCAACACGCCAGCATGAAAACTCTCCGGAGTACCAAGCGAGGAACCCTCACTAGTTGAATCTTCACTGGAAGATTCATCACTAGAAGAAAGGACTATCGTCCCGTCCGGATGCATAACGCTAAGAGGTTTAGGGTTAAGAATGTACACACCTTGAGCCACAACTGACTCGGTGACTACCAGCTCTGTGCGGCCGCAGGTGGGAAAAAGGAAATTACCCTTGAAGTGATCAAGAATAGGCTCTTGATACATCTCCAGGGGCATCCTGAACATATCTCCCACGACGGTGGGTATAAGAACTTCAAACAACGAATACTCCTCTGAAAAAAAACAAAAAAAAATAGAGAGCAAACGTAAGGAAAGCATAAAAAACACTAAAAGGCACAGTAGAAGAAAAACTTACGTCCGTCGTCCCGGGAAAAGTATGGCTTCTCTGCATGATAATGCCAAAGGCGGCTCATCCCCACCTGGACCAACGCGGACTCGGGGATCACACCCATCGGAGTAGGCGTCCGCGTCAACTCCTGGAACCATTCCTGACCCTCTGTGTCGGCAGCAGGGAGGGAGAATTTGGTGGTCAGCGAGCGGCGGGTCATGGTTAGCGGAATAACGTCTGCATTGACCCAAAAAGATTTGTTCTTTTATTCATGAGCACTCCTCGGAGGCTCAGTCCCGATCGCCTTCCCCTGGACGGCGAAACTAAACCAGCTGCCGCAGGTCTGAATCTTGTAGATCGCAAGAAAGCGATCCACCGTAGGTTCCATCGCAAGAGCCCTGCAGAAGAACTCGAAGTGTCGAAGCCTCGTTACTCCAAACGGATGCAACAGGGAAATATGAATCCCAGTAGCAACCAAGAAATCACCAAAAAACCTAGTGATAGGCAACCGGAAATTACCCATGGTGAAAGACTCACCGTACAAAGCAATCTTTCTGGCCGACGGCTGATCGGCCCTAGAACTAGTAGAAGGAAGCTCCGGCCCCCACTCCGTGCCAACCCATAAAGGTTGACAATGTCTTGGAAGTCAGCAACCTTCCATTTGATACATATGTTCTCCACCAGCCCTTTCGATGAATCTTTCTTGGCTTCTTTAACCTGACCCCCCTTCATGCCTCCAACCATGGTTGATCAGAATAATAAAGAACAAAGAAGTCGGAGGAAGAAGATGAACAGAGAAAAGATGGATAGGCTCAGAGAAAATTTTGTGCAAGTAAATCGGAAAGTGAAACGGCCTCCCTTATATATACAAATCACAATTAATGCGAAGAGAGAGGGAGACAGTTCAGCCCTAGCAGGCAACCAACCAAACGGTGACACGTCAGGCGGGAACTGTCAAAACAAAATGATTTTAAACATGCCACCTAAAATCTCGTGCACCAACCTCGAGCACCACTCCTGACACGACTCAGACATTAGACGTTACATCGCAGATGCCTAAACAGTACCCCAGTTCAAAAGCAACAGGAATCCTAAGTACTAGTAGTTGCGACCGGCGACAAAAGACAAAAGTCCATAATTCCACCCGCGACATCGACTCACGGAAGCAAAAATGGACTGGGGGGACTTATGGTGTCACACCCCGACTTAGGGCCTAAGCGTGACACCCGTAGTTGGTACCTGTTTTGAAAATATATCAGAGTTACGGGTTATTAGCGAAAGTCTTTGATTATAATAAAATATTAATTTATTTTGAAAATCTCTTGGATATAAATATCCAAGTATTTGGTTTACAAACCTTTGTTTATTCTTGTTTATCATATTTTATTTATTTGAAACTGAGCCATCTCTACCTGCGAGCATCTAACTTCAAGAGTGACTCTTATGCTTTGCTATCTGTGCTATACTTGATTTCCTGTAATGAAGGGAAAAATACGTCAGCGAAATGCTGGTGAATCGTTGACTCTGAAAACATTTAACTGACAAGATTTTTTTGGAACAAACTCAGCAGAAATGTCTCTTATTTCTGGGAACTTGTGCCACTGCCATACACACACAATTATGGTTCTCCAAGAACTGTTGCCCTTTTGAGAAATTTTGTTATGTCTATTAAACTGCGGCCACGTAGCCTTGATTGATAGTTTAACAGATATGTTTGGATCCAGACACATGTGTACTCGGTCTGAGTTGCTTTTATTATCCATCTTGTGACTTTAGGGATCACGTAATCCCTTAAAATTTAGAGATCATGTAATCTCGTATTTGTCTGACTGTTTAAGATAAACAACACGTTTATCTGACTGTAAAAGGTTTAACGTATTCACCTGTGATTGTGATTTTCTTTTCTGAATGATGTGGTGATCTTGTTTGAAAACCCTTGTGAATGATTGATGATTAATCTATAATGAAATAAGTTTATATAAATACCTGAATCGTCTCTTGATCGAACTACAATCCTTTAGTCTTGTTTTGATAGCTATAAACCTTGACTGATCATTTGTTTGAATAAAATATTTAAACCCGTAGTCTTTTCATTTGCTTACAATTCATGTGTTAAGTTTCTTCTTCATGAAGAAATATCTATTGATAGGTTTCTTAATCAAGAAGAAACATTGAATTGACTATAACCCTGGTATGTAAAATCATACGTTTCTTAATTATGAAGAAACATTATTTTAACTATAACCTTTGCATGTATACAGCTATTATAAACATAATCATGATCAAGGTTTTGGGCTATACCCCTGACTATGGTCTAAGCCACATAATATAATAATAAAATAATATTTGGGCAGAACCCCTACTTTAATAAGTACTCGGGAATATTAATACTAATACAGAATGACGGCTTGATTAGCAGAACCTTGTTTCCTATTCGCTTAACTGATCTACGACGCGTCAGAACTCCGATTCTCGCACGAACTTCAAGAAAAGGGACCTCAGAACTTCTCGGCAAAGCTAGCACGCTTCCCAACACTAAGTGTGTGTTTGTGAACGTGAAAATAGGATGAAATGGGTTGAACCCGTAGCTGCCCTTTTATAGGCGAGTTTTGGCCACCATCGCGTAGCGCGATGGGGCTTTCCCTACAGCCTTCGCGTAGCGCGACACCACAATCCACAAGAGGCTGCCACGTGTTGACACGTGGTTGGTCACGTGTTCCTGGTTGGTTAATGGGGTCATCGCGTAGCGCGATGCCCTTTTGATAATGGACAATCGCGTACACGGCGCCCCCTTTTTTCAGAACTTCTAGGGAATGGCATCGCGTAGCGCAATGTTCAAATCTGTCCACCCATCGCTTAGCGCGATGGGTCTGGAAACCCAAATTTTTCATTTTAACCCCTTTAAGTTTCAGAATTTTCACTTTTAGCCCAATACTTGAATGGGGTATTTTCGAGATGTTACACGCGGATCGTCAAAGACGTCCGCCACCCACGGATCCATCAACCAACCCGCGGATCGCCAAAAGACATCCGCACAAGGAACAAGTGGATTGGTAAAGCCATCCACAATCCAAGACACTTCGTGGAACTCCGTCATAACCCGCGGACGGTCACGCGAGCATCCCCGGAAAGAATCCACAAATAACTCAAAGGACTCATCATACGTATGATCCCCACATGATATGGAAGAGCAGTTGTAACAAACTACTTCCAGAAGATTCCCTCAAAACCTCCTGATAGCGACATCGGCTAATGGAAAGAAGACACCTGGACACGTAATGGCCATCCCACGATGTGCACAGGTAATGGCTACACCATAAACAGGTCCAGGCTGTCACATCCAATAAAGGCCTGACACGTGTCCATTCAGGCAGAGAAGGAAAAACTTGATAGTGACAACTCCACCAATCACCTTCCCTCCACCTTCAGCTATAAATACGAAGATCATCTCTTTGAGGTAGTCATTCACTCTCTCAAGTCTAACGCTATATACTGGTACTCGTATTAATTTCGATTAAGATACAGTACTGATTCTCACGCCGGAGGGTGGTTACGGGAAGACCCCCCACTCTGTCCTTCCCATGACGAGACTCAACGGTGTTCTGTTTTGCAGGCATTAGCTTGGATCTGTTCTCATAACCCTTCAGAATACTCACATCTGGGGAAATACCCGATCGAACTATCCAGTTTGATCTAGTGTTTCTTTAGGTGGGTTTGTGTGGTCAAATAGAAAGGCTTGCATATCTTGGGTTATGACAACCCCAATTCATTAATTTGTATTTTGTTAATTGAAATTTGTATTTTCATTAAGTGTTTAAATAAAAAAAATCAGGATTTTGATTATAATAAGGGTTCTAGCAGGATGTCGGCATGAGCAGTGTATGAATTTATTTAATCGTTTAACACTCCGCTCTCATGTTAGCATTTTTATATATGTTTAGCTGGTGTTAGATCGGTACCGATGTGCTTCCTACATAGACTATCTTATGGGTTTTAAACTCATACGCACATAACTACACGTATTATACCTCATGTAATTATCAAGTAGTACATATATCACATTCATATATGTACAATCACATAATAGGTTTTATGACCTTGCGTGGCTTGTACCACGTTCTTAATCCGACATAAGAGCGTTCTCATCCCACCCTCTATCTGCAAACCAAAAATTACACTAAAACTCATTTTATCTTCTCTGTCTATTTCAATTAAATAATAATTTTTATACCTTTTATCATTACCTTTTCTCTTTTCTTCACTCACAACCACTTTCAAAATATATTAAAAAAATTATAGGGGATGAAAAGTAACTTTTCAAATATACAGAAAAATCACTACTTTTTCTAAAATATAAAAACTCTTCACTTACAACACCCTGAATCACTCTCTAAATTATAAAAACACCCCTCACATAATATGAGGGGTTGGATGAGAATGCTCTAATACCCTATCATTAATACCGTCAAGTATCGAATGATAATAATAGAACTAATATAATATTATTTCTCATAAGTGGTCATAACTAATACTGACACAAGTGTCTGTCGCATATGGTACCTGACCCGTTAATCTTTAATGTTGTGCGAAGATGACCATAACCATATTCTCTATCTTAGCTATTGATATTAATAGAAATTATATTTAACTCAATATTTAGTTAACTTGTGGTATTGCGTCATTGCTCCGCGTATTAAATTAGAAGGGTTTATCAACGTCTAATGCGTCATATGCGTTTGTTTATGGTTTTGAAAGTAATTATTATTGGTTTGACTTCTAACAAAACTCTTTGTAAGCATCTTGTCTTAAGAGAACTTTTTAAAAATAATTAGGCCCTTAATTCAGGGTTGTTACAACACATAATAGAATCTTATTGACGAAGAATAGTGAAAACTACTTGTATGAGCCATAGATATCTCAACGCTTTTATTTTAGTTTTATGTCCACTAATGCTAGGTGTAGTAGCTCAAATTCCATATAAATAATATATAATTTGCTCAATATCCATTTTGGTATTTTTCTAGCTAGTAATCTCTTTAAACCGCTTGATTTTCCACACTAAAAAAAACTATATATCTATAAGTTGGCATTTACTTGCTCGAAATTGCAATGACAAGGTCCATTACATTTATAACCATCCATGTGGTGTATTATTATATAAGAATGCGACCTTGATAACACTAATCGATTAACTCTTATCTTTTGTAACTCTTACCACTTGCTACATAATAATATATTAAACAAGTTAATTGACAACAAATCGCTTGTAGAGTGTACATTGTTTTAATGATGAAACTTCATGCTCCTTCACATTACATTTCGTTTAAAGCAAAACCTATGACTTAATATATAGCATTAATCTAAGTAATCCTTGAACTTTGGCTTATTTAAATGCAATATGATCGACTACATTGTATTGCCATCCTCATTGTTTAGCCGGTACAAAGAAAAAGAAGATATGCATACTCTTGTACAACTACTTTTCTTTGTCTTAGCATCCTTCTCAAGCGATGTCTTATCCCACGATACACGTTTCAATACTTCACTTATACCCATCACAAAGGATGCCAAAACATCCCTTCACAAAGTTTTGCGGTTTCTTAAGAAACCAAACTCGGCTGCAGAACCTTATTACCTTATCGACCTTGATGCTCCTTTCACATGGCGAGATTGTGCTATTCGTCACCCTCCATATAAGTGTGGGTTAGAGGTATGATGCAGAAACCCTTTAAAATGTGATGACAAATTTTGTAAAGAAGCGCACTCTTACATCAATCCTAAATGCCCCTCTCTCAATATCACAAGTAAATATGGTTGCAAAATATGCGCTGTCACCGTGTCAAATCCTGTCTCAAAATCTTGCAAGTTGTCACAACTAACCACCGATTTAGTGCAACTTTGTGGAACTGATGGTCGTAACCCGAGTTTTATTTGGTCTCCTCCCTATGGAACACCATTTGTACTATCATGTGCCCCTTCCTCATTGTTAAGATCCCTACCTAAAGGTGTCACGGGCGTTGCAGCGTTTTCATGGTCAGCTTTGGCTTTTCCACGTCAAGTATATAGCCCTAAGGTGGCAGATAAATTTGCTCTTTGTCTAGCAAACTCCTCAATGGTTTTTGGGGTGACATTTTTGGGTGAAGGTCCCTTTTATTTTACTTCTTTTCCAAATCTAGATGTCAGAAGCATTCTTTCTTACACTCCATTGGTCAGAAAGCATACCAAATCCCTTGGATATCATTTTAGGATCAATAGGATTTCAATTGAAGGAATAACCATTGCGTTACCATCACTGAAAAGTGGATCCGTGAAGCTTAGTACCATCACCCCATACACCAAACTCAGAAGTGATATCTTTGAAGCATTTGTTTCCGGTTTTGCAAAGGTCACAAAGAACATTCCTAGAATGAGATCTGATCAACCCTTTACTCTCTGTCTAAAATCTAGTGCGGTTGGGTCTGTTGAGAAGGGTTTTCGTGTTCCTAACGGAGAGTGGGAAAATCTGGACAATATCCGGTGACAACTCGATGAAACGCGTTGGGAATGGCACAGCATGTCTTGCATTCATCAATGGCGGCTTAAAGATGAAAGAGGCAACTGTGATTGGGACGTTTCAAATGGAGAACAATTTCTTGTTTTTTGATCTGGAGAATCAAAAGTTAGGGTTCAGCTCTTCAATATTAGCACGAGGAACCTCTTGTAGCAACTTCAACTTTACCGAGATTCCGGAATGACTTGATATCATGAATGCTAAATGAAATAACAGAATAAGAAAGAGTGATCCGTCTTCTTCTTTGAGCTAGTGCCAGCTTGCCTTTCATTTTTCTTTTAATAGTAACTCTGATGTGTATCTCACTCTCACAAACAAATGTATCCAATCTCGTCATATTTTATTAGGATGTATTGCAAGATTATGTCTGAATTATATATTTATATGTGCATTTGTATGTGATTGAAAAATGGTTTCAGTGTTAATATAGAGTTAGCTCACGTGACAAGTGCTTTTGCTTTTTAGTGGGAGATCATGATATAATACCCGTAAAATTTCATGCCGATGTTATTTACTTCTAAAAAATTAAAGGGACTGAAGAGCAAACGAATGAGATGGGACTTGCAGGTAGGCTCGGACCCAGCAAAACGAAAAAAGCCCAATACGGAAGGCCTAAAAAAAGGACGTTCTAAAAGATCACTTTGAGGGAAATGAATTTGGAGGGAAATGGTCTTCTGTTCACCTGATCAGGTTGGAGGCCCAAGGTATGTTGTCTCAAGATAAAAAGCGTGATCCAAGGGATAAAGATCCAAGGAGAAGCCGGACTAGAAAAAGAAGAGAGGAGCCAAAGGAAATTTATAATATCGATACAACCAATGGGTAAATCATATAAACCTTCCCCCTATATAAGAGAAGGGAAGGCCATTCACAAGGCAGAACACATATACAACATTAATACATATTCATTACTCACAATCATACTATCGATCACCATTCTCCTCAATATCGTTAGAAACGTTACCCCCCCCCCCCCCGGTGGGAATAGGTTTTAATATTGGCGCCATCTGTGGGAACTCTTGATCACAGGTTTTATTCAAAACTTTGAAGACGAATGGTCGATCAAAACCAAGATGAAACTTCGTTGTTATTCCCTACAAGTTCGGGAAAGAGCAACATGGTCACTAAACCAGGATAGACGAGCACGACACGTCAAGATGCGGGGAATCAGCGGGTCAACGATGGCCCCGTATTAATTGAAGATGAAACTGAGAGAGAAGAGACCGAGAAGAGCAATCCTGAAGATGAAGGAAATGAAAAAGAGGGGAGGAAGGTCACTTTTGAGTTCATAAGAGCTCACACTTGAAAGCCATTCTTGAAGAGCAAGAGGAAAAGGAAAGACCGCAGATCCTTCGGGCCCGACTCTCGTTTGAAACCTCCTGGACCGGATAAGAATAAATATGGCCAAGATGCTGCAGACAAAGATCCTAACTCACTGCTAGAGTCCTTGGTGACCATCCTTTCTACAGCCAAGGGAAAGGAGAAGCCTCCTAGGGATCTCCTGGAAGCTCCCTACTGACCTAAAGACATATTTGACGTTTCCAAGTTCTCCAAGCGTATAGCTGAAGCCACGCTGCCCCCAAAGTTTTGGTACTCGTCCACGGTAGATAAGTAGGACGGTACGCAAGACCCGGAGTATCACTTACACGCTTTTAGGGGGCAGGACTCATAAGTGGCCGGTCCTTGCCTGTATGGTGCCTCATGTTCCCTCAGACGCTGACAGGGGGAGCTAGGGTTTGGTTTGACAGTCTGGAGCCACGAAGCATCGATGGCTACAAAGAGTTGCGAGAAAAGTTCCTCTGGAACTTCAGTCAACAACGAAAGGCTATGAAGAACCCCAACGAGATCTTGCATATTCAAAAAAGGGACGACGAAAAGGTGGAACAGTTTATGGAAAGGTACGTAGCCGAAAGTATGAACATCAAGGGGGTCCCTGAAGTGATGAAAATAAGTGAGTTCATTAGCAGGGTAAGGTTCTCCCAGCTCACGGAGAAACTGGGGAAAGATTTCCCTACCATGTTTGACCAGCTCATGGACCGAGTCAGAGATTTTGTTAGGGGAAAGATACGGGTTCTAAACTAAGAGAATGGGAAGGAAATAATGGAGTCTTCAAGGCAGGGAATGGAGGGAAACACATGGGGGGAGCCCCGACCACTCAAGTGAGATCTTCTTTGGAGGGAGCAAGGTTTGCTCCCTACAGACCCCCGCACCCCTTGTCCCCTACTGCATCATATTACCCCCCTCACGCACTCCCGGAAGGAGACTCCCCGACATAGACTCCTCTTGGGCGAAAGGTAGGATCCGGGGTCAGGAGATGTAATGGTAGAGGACAAAACTAAGTTTCCCCAAGGTCCGCTAGCCCTTCCAAGCAACCTTAAAAACCTAACCCCCAAGATGCTGCAATTATCACAAGAGCCAGGGACATGTCACCAAAAATTGGGTGCAGCTAAGAAGGTTATGGGAAGCGGTGTTGAAAGCAGGGCAATTGTCGTTACCCTCGAAAGAGTCCTCCTCGAAAGTCAAAGAGGAAGACGAGGATAAACACTTTGTAGACATGATCAGGGGGCGCGAGGATGACAGGGAAGACAAGGAAAGAGCATCCAAAGTGGGAAAATAGAGGCGTTCCCATCAAACCCCTTGTGGATGAACGTACCTCTCTCATTTACGGGGCTAAGTAATGAAGATGCTATAGAAATGCCTTTGAAAATATCTGCTAGTGTAGCCGAGCATCGGATAGCGCGTGCACATGTTGACGGGGGAAGTGGTGTGGAAGTTATGTTTGAGCATTGTTTTTCTAGGCTCCAAATGGAAGTCAGGAGCCGCTTAGGGAAGATATATACCCATTGATAGGGTTCTCAGGGGAGGTAGTGAAACCTCTTGGCTCTTTGACTCTCCCCTACAGCCTTAGAGACGGGGAAAAGAGTAGGACGGTACATCTACGATTCTCTGTAGTGAGAGCTCTATCTAAATACAACATCATTCTCGGGCACCCCTGGATGAGAGCCCTCAGAGCAATAGCCTCTACCGCACACAGTTGCATAAAGTTCCCCACCCCAAGGGGAGTGGCTACCATATGCTCCTTAGCTGAGATCGTCGCTAGTGTGGAGGCAGGGGGTGAGCCAAAGAAGAAACATAAGAGAATAGAAGAATGGGTCCTCACTGGGAGCATCCGGAGCAGACAATAAAGATATGGGACACAACTGCTGACAAAGGGAAAGTAGGGTTGAAAGAACTGCTTTTAAGAAACACAGATGTCTTCGCATGGAGTCATGAAGACATGACGGGAATACCACGGGACCAGCTAAAGCATAACCTCAAGGAATACCACTGAATGGAACCCGTAAAGCAAAAGAAGAGAAATCTGGGGCTTGAAAAAAGCCAGGCTGTTTTGGAGTAAACTTGGAAGCTGTTACAGGCTGGGATACTATAGGAGGCGAGATATCCCCAATGGATTTCAAACCTGGTGATGATAACCAAGTCAGATCACAGTTGGCAAATGTGTATTGACTTTAAAGACTTTAATAAGGGAGGTCCGAAAGACGCCTACCTCCTGCCGGAAGTAGAAAAGAAGATCGAGTCCTTAGCCCAGTTTCCCCTAAGATATTTTTTAGATGCTTACAAAGGGTACCATAAAGTACAGATGAATCCTATAGATGAATAAAAGACAGCGTTTTACACTAATGAGGGAACCTATTGCTACACAAAAATGCCTTCTGGGCTAAAGAATGCAGGGGCGACATACCAACGGTTCATGGATGAACTTTTTGAAGAACAAAGGGAAAGGAACGTTGAAATCCATGTCGACGACTTGGTCGTCAAAAGTAAAAATTAAGAAGGGATGTTGAATGACATCAAAGAAATGTTCCAAGCCCTAAAAAGAGCCAACATGAAACTGAACCCGGGGAAGTGCTCTTTTAGGGTCAAAGAAAGAAACCTTTTGGGGGTATTAGTGACAAGAGAAGGAATCAAGGCCAACCCAGAGAAAGTAAAGGCATGCTCCAAATGCAACCCCCGAAGAACCTTAAGGAAGTACAAAGGTTAAATGGAAGACCAGTGGCTCTTAATAGGTTTCTTTCCAAGATAGCAGAAAGAACACTCCCGTTCATGGCAGTTTTGAGAAGAAGCATCAAGAAAAGTAAGTTCTGCTTGGATAGTGAAGCACAAAAGGGTTTCCAAGATTTGAAAGCCCTCCTGTGTGAGCTCCCCACAATAACACCACCTAAACCCGGGGAGCTACTTGTCCTATACCTCTCCTACACATTTAAACCCATTAGTTCCGTACTAATGGTTGAAAAAGGGGAAGCACATATGCCTATCTATTTTGTCAGTCATACACTAAAGCGGCTAGAAGGAAGGTACCTCCCGGTGGAAAAATTGGTTTTAGCCCTCATTTGCACGGCCATGATGCTACGACGATATTTCCAAGCACATGTCATACAGGTTCTTACCAATCAACCTCTACAACAGATATTGTCAAAGCCAGAGATATCAGGAAGACTGACCAAATAGGCAACTGATCTGGGGAATCACAACATCGAATATAAACCTAGGGATGCCTTTAAGGGGCAGGTGATGGCTGATTTTTTAACATAAACATAAGCAGAAGAAGATGAGGAAGAAGGGGAAAAGGAAAAAGTAGTGGTCACAACGATAAATGAAACACAAGAGGCCACCCCGAAAGAAGCCCTATGAAATGTATATACTGATGGGGCCTCTAATAAAGAAGGAAGTGGGGCAGGAGTTATCCTAGTTAGTCCTGAAGGCATTGTTGGCCGGCCTCAAGATGGCACAAAAGGTAAAAGCCAAAAGGGTTAAGGCTCATGTTGATTCTTTATTGGTAGTCTAATCAAGTTAGGGGAGTTATGAGGCTAAGGACCCCAAGATGGTGGAGTACTTGAGAAAGACGCAAGAGTTATTGCAAAAATTTGAGGGGTGAGAAGTAACACACATCCCTAGGAGTCTTAACAAAAAAGCTGATACTTAAAGCAAACTGGCTGCCATGGCTTTTGATCACTTGGCCAAGGAGGTAAAAGTGAAAGTCCTTCGACACCCGTCAATAGCAGAAGTCACAGTAGCCTGCGCAGAAATATCGGAAGACAATTGGATGACAACTGGATGACTCCTCTCCTAAGATACATTCAGGAGGGGATAGTTCTAGATGACAAGGAGGAAGCAAGAAATTTGAAGGTTCGGGCCTTACATATTTAGTGATCGATGAGGCCTTATACAGAAGATCCTATTTGGGACCCTCTCTCAAGTGCATCGACCTGAAGGAAGCCAAATAAGTAATCCGAGAGATAAACGAGGGAATATGCGGAATGCATATGGGGGCAAAAATGGTAGCAGCTCAGGCCATGAGAGCCGGAAACTATTGGGCAGCCATGTTTCTGAGTGCTGTAAAAGAAATACAAAAGTGTGATCACTTCCAAGTGCATGCCTGGTAGGACGAAAGCCCAAGTCTAATTTGGTACCGGTAAGTTCTTCATGGCCCTTCTAGAAATGAGGAATAGACATAGTAGGCCCTTCCCTGATGGGGGCAGGAAAGGCCAAATTCCAGGTGGTAGCGATCGATTATTTCACCAAATTGGTAGAGGCCAAGCCACTAACAACCATAACGGGGAAGCAGATAAAGAGGTTTGTGTGGGAAGTTATTGTATGCCGATTTGGGTTGCCACACTCCATTATTAGTTATAACGGGAAACAGTTCGCAAATAATCCTTATAACGGGAAACAGTTCGCAAATAATCCTTTCCGTGATTGGTGTGATCAATTAAAAATAAAACAAGTGTTTACTTCGGTGGCCCATCCTCTGGCCAATGGCCAAGTAGAACAGGCTAATCGAAGCATAGTGGAAGGAATCAAGGGAAGGCTAGGAAAACAGTAAGGATCATGGGTGGGGGAGGTGCCCCATGTATTGTGGCCCATAGGACCATGCCCAAGACTAGTAATGGAGAAACACCTTTTAGCCTAACATATGGGACAGAGACGATGATACCGGTGGAGAACGGATCCCCAACAAGCCGAACTTTTAAAAGGGGAGAAGAGAATGAAAAGGATCTGCGTTTAAATCTGGATCTGGCTGATGAGAGGAAGGAAGAGGCAGCAAGAAAAGAAGTGAAATACAAGCAAAAAGTGGAGAAATAGTACAATAACCAAGTTCGAGAAGTAAAGTTAAGGAGGGTGATTTGGTGCTAAGAAAAAATGAGGCAGGTAGGAAAGAAGACAATGGGAAGCTAGGGCCCAAGTGGGAAGGACCATACCATGTCACATGGGCTGGGGGAAAGGGGGCCTACAAATTAGCCGACCTTTCAGGAAAAGAAGTGGCAAGAACATGGAACTCAATGCAACTACGGAAGTATTATGCATGAGTCAAGGCAAGGGATACCCATTTCGAGACCAACCACATGGGCTAGACGAATAAAGAACCTCTCCGGGAGTGAAATCATGGCAGAAAGACTTAAATCTCTTTTTTGTGAAATTCTGATGTAAACATGGTTCAAATGGAAATGCATGAAAAACGTTTTTATACACAAAGGTAGAATAGGAATTTTAAGTAACACTAGTAACACTTATCTTCCTGAAAGAAAGTAAGATAGGTATACAAGAAAACATAATGAGAAACAAGTCCGCCTCGTAAAAACAATATTGCATAAAAACAAATGAGTCCTACACACGAGTCAGCCTCGCAGAAACTCATTTAAACCCTTTTCGTCACGAAGAACAAAATGAAGGCCTCGCTGATAGGCTCAATGGTTAATCAAACATCATCTAAAACGTTCATGAACTATAAAAAGCTATTGCAAATACTAAAGACATTTCCATGCATTCATAAAGAAACATCCAAGGGAAACATGTTTAGATACAAAGTCATAGTCCATATTGGGGTTAAAAGGATAATAAGTCCAAATTGTTCAACCCATAAACGATAAAATAGCAAAAGAAATAACCAAACCATGAAGAAAACAAGTCAGGGGAGCGGAGAGGGAGGGTCCACAATGGAAGACAGGGCCTGGATTTCTTCAACGGACACTTCGAGGTTTGAAGATATCTTCTCTAAGATAGGTGGCACATGAGCAGAGAAAGCCACAAAGGCTTCCTGAGCTTCAGCCTCAGCAGAAGCTAAAAAGGAGGGAACCTCCGGCAAAGAGGTCCCCTGAGAGCAGTGCTCGTAGCTGGCCTGAAGTCCGTGTTCAAAGCCGGATGCAAAGATCGCCCGATTCAAGGCATCCCTAACTTCTAGAGTCTCCCTGCACCCTAAGGTCCTCTCGTACTTGACGAAAACCTGTGGAAACAATCCACCCTTTCTCCTCTTTAAGCTTGGTCATAGCTCCCTGAAAGTTGGTGCACTCACTCTTCAACCGATCGACTTCTTGGGAAAGTTCACTAATCCTCCGTCCCATTGACTCGTTAAACACCTCCATCTGCTTAACAAGAGACTCGCGCTCAGCACGCTCACGATCCAAGGAAGTTTCCAATTCATGGATCCATATAAGGGAAGGGGTCCCCTCAAGCTTAAAAAAGCAAAGCAATCAATCAAGGGAAACAATAAGGAAAATAACAAGAAAAAAGAAAAAAAAAGGCTAACCTCATAAATATTTGCTTGAGCCTCTAAAAGGGAGGAACGAACAGTGTCAAGTTCATAACTTTCTCACGAGAAGCAGCAAGTTCAGCAGTCAAATCAGATACTTGTTTCTTGGAAGATTCCAAAGCAGCCTCCAACCCAGGCACCTCTAAACTTTTCTCCTCAACCAACGTAATCCTTTTTCTCATCTCAAGGATCCTCTTACCATGACCTTCAAGTGATTCCTTCATGCCAGCAATTTCGTTTGACCCTCATGATAAAGGAGGTTAGTATCCACAAAAGCTTGATGAATTGAGGCCCCTAAAACTAAAGTTCGGTAAAGGTCAGTACCAAACTCACCAACAAGACCGTGAGGTTCCAAAGACTGCATGTGGGCATAATCGACAGGCGGCACAACCTGAGTCATGAACTCATGGGCAAGCCCCAAAAGAAGAGCAAACAGTCAATGTCCATTTAGGAGCAAAGATATCACTAGGTAAGGGATCAGTAGAGGAAGGAGCGGAAAAGGTCTCTGGAGTCATGGGTTTTTTGCTTTAGGGTCAGCTTTGGTTGCAGTAGAAGCATCAGGTTCATAAGCAGATTTGGAAATAGGAAAGGTAAAGTTAGCATCCACATCAACAATTTCATATAAGGGGGTGGAAGATAGACCTTGTGCAGTAGATGATCCCAACTACAAGCGTTTAGAGTTCCTTAACCGGCCTTTCAAAAATGTGACAACCGGAAAAATACAGATTAATATCTGTACAACTCATTAATAAAAAAATAAATCATTATTATTTATCTTAGGGATTTTAATACACATGCATGATCATTCATCATTTAGAGGTCAAAAACCTCAAATATGCTCATTACAAACACTAGGTAATTACAGGAATTATCGCGCCACGCATACAAATATCCGTCACACGCACAGAGGTTGGTGATATTATATTTTAGGTACTAAAATAATACTTTTATATTTTTTTGGGTATATAAATAACGATTCTGAGCCATGTATAAAGTGTAGTAGTATTTTATAATTAAATAAACAAACTTATGTTAACAAACTGACATTGTGACTAAATATAATAATAATAATAATAATAATAATAATAATAATAATAATAAATAAATAAACCTAAACTAGTAAGTAAAAAATAACACTAAACTAAATTATAATAAATAAACAAACAAAAAAATATATATATAACGTCACAACTAATATAACAAAAGAATCATTATGCATGCTGTGGACATATATACACAATCTCAAATGTATACATTAAATAATGATTAAAGTGAAGAGGTACATGCATTCTTAACCAAAGATGTTCACCCATTTGATTATTATTATACAAAACAGGGAGTTGGATAATCCAAGGAGTGGAAAGAAGAGTAAAAGCCTACTCCTTTCTTACTAACCAATAATCCAACCCGTGAATCCTATTGACTTGTGTATTGTAAAGTTCACACACCAAAGTATTTGCACCAATTATGATAAATGCAATGAAGCAAGAGACTTACCATCATCTTGACCAAAATACCCCACCATAAATAGACTTACACAAAAATGAATAAGTAACATTTTTGCATAAGGAAAGCAACTATGACCATGCTCATTTACACCCTCACCACATCCATCACCACATCTTCCCTCGTTGAAATTTAGACACAAAAGGCATATGCATGCAAATACTTAGTGTATTATAATACTAGAATTTATGAAATATAGTATTAAAATATTTGGGAAACACTTTTAGTTTTTATAAATAGAGGCTTAGATGAGTAGACCTACACTCAAGTCATGCAAACCTTCTCTTTACTCCATCCACCAAACCACCTCTTCTCTTCCCCTTACATGTTAAGCATCAATCATACTCACACAAATTGCTCTTGGATACTATAAACCGAAACCACCTCATCCATCAATATATTTCTATTTTAACTTATAAACAAGCTCTTCAATGGCCTAGACAAGCTAAAGAAAGTGTGTCCTGAGTTCAAGTAGGAGAAACCAAAAGTTTTCAAATACTTGAAGTTGGTTTGGAGCGCTCTTCATTTCTCATTAGAATTCTTCACCTAGTTTGTCTAGTGGTATGAATACCATTCTAACCCTTTTTTACGTTAAAAATCTAGTTTACATAATGTAGTTCATCCAAGTAAAACTAACAAATAAACACTAATAATATAATAAAGTAGTTAAACTTGTTTATCTAGCATTAGGTAAAATATAATGTAACATAAAAACACAAGATATTGTCACTTAAAATAAAATTTGTACTCGTAGATCTTGTAAGATGTAACTTATAAATATAGGATATAGAATCTATGATGGCCAAAAACTTAAACTCACAAGTTACTCGATATTATATAGATTATGTAAATTTATTGCCTTCGTATCTCGAAAATATTTTATTTCTTTTAAAATATAAAAACTAGTTATGAAAAGTTCTACTTAAAATAAGCCATTGGAGTGTTACTTTTAAGTTATATATATATAAATGTATTTTAGTTCTCAAGAAATTATGTTGAACCATACTCAAAAATAAATATATAAACTTATATGTTTATGTAAACGATCGTTGTAAAAATAACTTTTTTACTAGAATGTATATTGTTAAAGTTATAAACGACTTTTAAAAATATTTTGTAGAATATACTTATTTATGTATTTTCAAACTTATTCAATTAATAGAGTTTTCTAAAAATATAAATAAGTAATATATATATTTTAATAATCACCTAATCATACTTTAAAGCACTTATACATATACATGATTTAACGTAAAGATATAAGTTGCGCTTTTCCTTAAAATAAATAGGTAGTGTTATATATATTTGTTTACCATTTCTTAAGCTGCAAAGATAGATATATAAGTATATTTATGAAATACATCGTAATAAACTTAATGTATCACCAACGAGTTATACCACACCTAGGTCTAGGTTGTTGAATGAACGCATAGCATAAACCAAAAAACTAATATGTCGTACCGACCCAAATTATGGTCCGTACTTGTCTTAGGATGCACTTAGGTCGGATACCGTCAAGATCTTTTGTCATCACTACTCACCGACACTGAGAGTGAGTTTCACAACCCCTTTTAACTGTTTTACTATTTTTGGGGTGGAAACATACTTAATCTTATAATGCGTAATAAATGATCTTTACATAATTATGAGTAACTCGAGGCACTTACATCTTCGGATCAATGCGTTCTATAATCATTAACGATAGATTTAGCCGAGGAATATGTGGGTGGTAATATCGGGGTTGATCCCCCGCTCATGGTTAGTAGCTCTAACCAACGTGATAATGGGTGTATATATTCTAACCTTATACCGTGGTGTTACGGTACCGAGCAAGCAATAACAGACTTAGGATTGATTATAGGCTCATGTGTTATATATTAATTCGTACTCCTTGCAAGTTTACGGAGGATCATGCATTACATTATTCTTATACCTTGCATGTTTTAAATTCTTTATTTGACATAAACGTTTTAACTTTTGGGAACAAATGTTTTATATTGGGTCATTAAACTTGTGAGTCCACCAACATTATGTTGACGTTTTCAAGTATGTTTTTCAGGATGCTAAACAAGTAAGAAGAAATATTGTGGGTAACAAGCATTGCATGTCGGATCACCTATTTTGGAGGATTTTTGTCTATAAATTAACTTGTTTTTGAGTCATAGACTTGGAAATCCTATAACTAAGTCATGTTTTAAAATACTTTCAAACCTTTTATCTTGTAAAATAATTAAACTATTTAGTGATCTATGAATGTGATGCTTGTTTTAATCAATAGCTATGATTATCCATGATTCGTCGCACACTCGCGTTTCCGCCAAGGCGGGGTGTGACAGATTGGTATCAAAGCCATTGGTTATAGTAAATCAGATGAGTCTGGTCTATAACTAAATGAATAAAAAACGGTTTTAATAATTGAAATTTGAATGGGGTGAAGAGCAAGAATCAACTTTTCAACTTTTGAAGCAGAAATTGTGATTGCACCGATCTTATCCCTACCCTAAGGTACGGACAATTTTGTTGTATTTTTCGATGCATCACATCAAGGCTTGGGATGTGTCTTAATGCAAAAAAGACAAGGTGATCGCCTATGCATCTCGACAATTAAAGGTGCACGAGAAAAACTACACAACTCATGACTTGGAGTTAGGGGCCGTAGTGTTTGCACTCAAAAATTGGCAACACTATCTTTATGGTATAAACTGTACTGTATTCACCGATCACAAAAGCCTTCAGCACATATTCGATCAAAAAGAATTAAATATGAGGCAACGTTGATAGGCTGAATTGTTTAACGACTACGACTGTGAGATCCGTTACCATCCGAGTAAAGCAAATGTTGTAGCTGATGCTTTGAGCCGTAAGGAAAGAGTTAAGACACTTCGGGTCTGTGCATTGGGTATGACCATACATACGAGCCTCACCACTCAAGTTAGAAATGCACAACAAAAAGTCCTTAAAGCTGAAAATTTGAAAGGAGAAGCCTTAAGAGGGATGGTTAAACAATTGGAGCCAAAGGCTGATGAGACCTTCTATTTTACAAATAGGATTTGGGTACGACACACTGGAGGTCTACGTGAATTACTCTTGGACAAAGCTCATAAATCTAGATACTCGATCCACCCAGGAGCCGACAAAATGTACAGGGATCTCAAAGAACTTTATTGGTACCCCAATATAAAGGGAGATATTGCTACATACGTAGGTAAATGCTTGACTTGTTCTAAGGTTAAGGCTGAGTATCAAAAACCATCGGGACTTCTACAGCAACCTGAGATACCACGGTGGAAATGGGAACAAATTTCCATGGACTTCATCACGAAATTACCTAAGACGAGAAATAGTTTCGACACCATTTGGGTAATTATTGATCATTTGACTAAGTCCGCTCATTTTATCCCCATAAGACAGAAAAATCGCATGGAAGCGCTAACTAAAATCTACCTAAAGGAAATTGTTTCAAAACATGGGGTTCCCATTTCCATAATCTCCTATAGGGATAATCGTTTCACATCAAATTTCTGGAAGTCATTAAAGAATGCCTTGGATTCTCGATTGGATATGAGTACGGCTTATCATCCGCAAACCGATGACCAGAGCGAAAGAACCATTCAAACCTTGGAAGACATGCTACGTGCTTGTGTGATGGACTTTGGTGGTAATTTGGATAATCACTTGCCATTGATTGAGTTTTCTTATAACAACAGTTATCACTCCAGCATTAAAGCTGCACCATTTGAAGCGCTTTATGGCAGGAAGTGTCGTTCGCCTATCTGTTGGGCAGAAATTGGTGACAAACAGATCATTGGTCCTGAGATCATCCAAGAGACGACTGATAAGATATTCCAAATCAGGGATCGCATAAAGGCGGGAAGAGATAGACAGAAAAGTTATGCCGATAATAGGCGTAAGCCGTTAGAGTTTAATGTTGGTGATAAAGTTCTTAAAGTTTCACCTTGGAAAGGTGTTGCTAGGTTTGTTAAACGAAGGAAGCTAAATCCTAGGTACATTGGACCATTCGAAATTTTGGCAAGAATTGGTCTCGTATCTTACAAACTCAAGTTGCCGTTGGAACTTAGTAGCATTCATGACACTTTCCACATGTCAAATCTGAAAAAGTGCTTAGCTGATGAAACACTTATCATACCACCTGATGAGATCAGTATAGATAACAAACTTCACTTTGGTGAAGAACCTGTTGAGTTTTCGGATTGGAAGATTCAAAAGCTCTGTAGAAGCCGAATCAAATTGGTTAAGGTGCGTAGGAATTCGCAACGCGGTCCCGAGTACACATGGGAACGTGAAGACCAAATGAAACGCAAATACCCTCATCTATTTCCAAAGGAACCGGCCTCGAATAGCTCAACTTGAATTTCGGGACGAAATTCTTTTAACATGGGGAGAATGTGACATCCAGAAAAATTCAGGTCAATATACGTACAACTCATTAATAAAAAAATAAATCATTATTATTTATCTTATGGATTTTAATTCGCATGCATGATCATTCATCATATAGAGGTCAAAAACTTCAAACATGCTCATTACGAACACTAGGTAATTATAGGAATTATCGCGCCACGCATACAAATATCCGTCACACACATAGAGGTTGGTGATACTTTATTTTAGGTAATAAAATAATACTTTTATATTTTTTAGGGTATATAAATAACGACTCTAAGCCATGTCCAAAGTGTAGTACTAGTTTAGAATTCAATAAACAAACTTGTGTAAACAAACTGACATTGTGACTAAATATAAAAAATAATTAAAATAATAGTAATAAATAAATCTTAGGACGCACTTATGTTGGATACCGTCAAGATCTTTTGTCATCACTACTCACCGACACTGAGGTGAGTTTCACAACCCCTTTTTACTATTTTACTATTTTTGGGGTGGAAACATACTTAATCTTTTAATGCGTAATAAGTGATCTTTATATAATCATGAGTAACTCGAGGCCCTTATATCTTCGGATCAATGCGTTCTATAATCATTAACTATGGATTTAGCTGAGGAATATGTGGGTAGTACTATCGGGATTGATCCCCCGCTCATGGTTAGTAGCTCTAACCAACATGATAATGGGTGTATATATTCTTACCTTATACCATGGTGTTACGGTACCAGGCAAGCAATAACAGATTTAGGGTTGATTATAGGCTCATGTGTTATATATTAATTCGTACTCCTTGCAAGTTTACGAAGGATCATGCATTACATTATTCTTATACCTTACATGCTTTAAATTCTTTATTTGACATAAACGTTTTATCTTTTGGAAACAAACGTTTTATATTGTGTCATTAAACTTGTGAGCTCACCAACATTATGTTGACGTTTTCAAGTATGTTTTTCAGGACGCTAAACAAGTAAAAAAAGTATTGTGGTTACCAAGCATTGCATGTCGGATCACTTATTTTGGAGGATTTTTGTCTATAACTTAACTTGTTTTTGAGTCATAGACTTGGAAATCCTATAACTAAGTCATGTTTTGAAATATTTTTAAACCTTTTATCTTGTAAACTAATTAAACTATTTGGTGATCTATGAATGTGATGCTTACTTTAATCAATAACTATGATTATCCATGATTCGTCGCACCCTCGCGTTTCCGCGAAGGCGGGGTGTGACAAAAAAGTCATCAAACAGCTCGGAAGTCAAATTCTTACGTTTGGGAGTTTCCTGAACAACAGCAGCTGAGAACCCAGGAGCATCAGACTCAGGGGAGACGGTAGCAGAAGGAGTTGCAACCCCTAAAGAAGCATCAGCGGAAACACGGAGCGTGACGAACTCAGCACTATCCATTGGACGCTTCCGTAAATTCTGCATTAAATCCATTTCTGAAACAAAGCAAACACATTTAGGAAAAAAAAAGCAAAATCAACCTGAAAACGACAGGAAAAGAAACCACAGAGCCGCCCACCTCAGTCCCCCTCAAGCATGGCCGAACGTGTCAAAGGGTCGGGCCATATCTGTCTAAGCCCTGCTAAGTACTGTAACTGCTCGTGGTAAGTCATTGCTTTCGTTTTATTCTGAACTAACAAATCGTAAAGCCAGTCTTGATTCGTTGGAGGAACGGGGGCAGGATCATCGATTTTCGAAGAGATGAGACGACGACGATTGAGACCGGGAGCAAAGGAGGTAGATACAAAGAAAAAACTATCTTTCCACTCTCTAGGTTAAAAACCGATGGGAATCTTAGAAACACAAGAAGGGCATTTATCACCCGAACGGCGTTGAAAGGTGAACCAGTCAACATCAGCTTTTAGCCGGTAGAAACAACGAAACAAGGGAACCATTGGAAAGCCACCTAAAGCTCAACAAGCAACCTCAAAATGGGTAACACGTAAGAAACCCAAAGGATGAACTTGAGAAAAACATAGGCGATGATGATTTAAAAGAGCCAATTGAAATTCAGTCAAAGGATAACGGATGTTAGAAAACTCAAGTTTTTGCATATAAGGCTATGAAACCAGGGCGACTAACCATCGTTTCACTAGGACCATGTAAGGTAGGTGAAAGAGAAAGAGGAATATGATACCTCGAACACAAGGAAGCCATTTTAACATAATTCATAGAGGAAGTAATGGTGGACGTATCATCATGGCTCATAGTGAAATAAGAAAGAATAATGACAAACTTGTGAGAGAGGAAAGAGTGGTGGATTCGTCGGAGAAATCATGCGCCGGAGTAGGAAGGAAATAATAATGGTAGGGCGTAATGGTGAAATGACAATGAGGGAAATGAAATGATGGCATTATGGGGAGTTGGGGAATACCATCATTTCAAATAGGGAAGAGACAAAATAATAGATAGGCCGAAACATTGGGCCAGAAAAAACGCCATGAACAGTGGGCCAGAGAAAACGCCAAGAACACTAGGTCAGAGAAATATAAGAACATTGAGCTTCAAAAATATGAAAGGGATAATGCGAGCCAAGGAACGAACGAGAAGCTAATAGACCAAATGCTAAAGCCCAAAAAAGAAACCAGGGAAGACACGAACAACACTGTTGATTGAGTCTACTACCCTCGACATAAATAATGAGGATAATACACTAGGGGGATTTGAAAAGCCTACCCATGATATGGGCCTCACAAGTAGGCTCTGACCCAACAAAACGAAGAAAGCCCAATACGGAAGGCCTAACAAAGAGGACGTTCTAGAAGATCACTTGGAGGGAAATGAGTTTGGAGAGAAATGGTCTCCTATTCACCTGATCCGGTTGGTGGCCCAAGGTATGTTGTCTCAAGATAAGAAGCGTGATCCAAGGGATAAAGATCCAAGGAGCAGCCGGTCCAGAAGAAAAAGAGAGGAACCAAAGAAAATGTATAATATCGATATAACCATTGTGTAAATCATATAACGGAAGGCCACGCATAACGCAGAACACATATACAACATTAATATATATTGATTACTCACAATCATACTATCGATCACCATTCACCTCAATATCGTTAGAAACGTTACCCCCCCCCCCCCCCTTCTGAGAATAGGTTTCAACAGGGACAGAGTATAATAACAGGCATAAGGAATGGGCATAAATATACGCTATGATCGTTTCATAGTATATATAAAATTATTTTAGTTTGTATTCAAAATGTCATACTTGAGTGTTTGACTAAATAAATAATTGTTCGAGTTGAAAAGGTTTTAAACAAACATGTTAAATGTTCGTCTAAATATACTAAAAATGAATAATATATCTATCTACTTTAATAAAATACTACCACTTTTGTAACTTGTCAATCTCATAACCATCCTCACATTTATTTCAACCAATTTTAATATATGGTCCTTGTATTTTAAGCCATTTCAATAAACGAATTCAATATTTTTTTTATTAAATGTAAATCTTAACCAATTCATTTATTAGCATTAATGGTGAAATAAGAAAAAATAAAATTTGAAGTTGAAGGTCTGGTAGAATAAAATTTTAAAGTCACGGGCAATTGCGAATAAATAAAGTAAAGGTGCATCATTGACGAATAATTTGGATTTGTGTGGTATACTACAAATTGTTTTTAAACTGGGAATCGAGAAACAGTGCATAATTTTTTATATAAGATTGATTTCAAATTTGTATTTAATAATTTTCTCATATGCATTTGAACTCAAGAAAATGTGCATTTTCTTAATTTTCTCCAAACATTTTGTATAAATATTACAAACATGGAGAATACCTATTATATATATCTTGGTGTTAAGCATTAAATCATTGAAGTCGAATATTATAACTATAATCTATATGTAAAACGATTTACTATATGAACTATCTAATATTTTGTAAGGGTACATATGAAATTAATCTTTATTTATATGACTTTTTTGTGTAGTATAAAATGTTTTAGCAATAAAAAAATTAATATTTAGTTTCAATATTTTCTTACATAACTTAGACCAAAATTCTTCATAAACATATATTTTATTTACTTGATTTATACTCTTCTGTACATTTAAATATAGTTAATTTAGTATGTCTTATAAGACAAATTAGTATTTATTATGGTTTATATAAGACAAATTGTGTTTACGTTAGTGTTACATGTTGATAGTACATAATTAAAGTGTTTATTATGGTTTATATTTAAAATAATAAAGCTATATACAGATTTTTTTATAAAATTATAACATTTATTATAAAAATTCATTAGGATTCACACTTATTATAATGTAACTTAACAGAAATATTTATTATTTTTATTTCTGTTTTCTATTATTTGTAACATAATAATGCTTCTCATTACATTTCAAGGAATATATTCTATTTTCACATTAATTTTAAAAAAATAGTTAATCCAGTTAAAAGTCATTTAGCATGCTTCCATAAAATCCAAAATATATATATATATATATATATATATATATATATATATATTACGATTAATTAAATATTCCAGCAAGTTCCCACCATATTAACTAATAAAACGGGATAAGTATTCAAATTTAAGCATTTCTAATTTAATACATTCAACTACTGTAAATAAAAATAACTACCTTCACTGTATGCAACTTAAAATTTTTTTAATATTTTGCTAACACACTGTTATTTGAACATGGCTTTAAGGTTAGTATGTTTTTGTTATTTTCACGGAAATTACATTTCATATGAAACGAAATAAATCATTTTGTTATAGCTTTTCGGTTTTATATGTTGCTTGATTATACAATTGTTAATCATAAAATATAAAATAAATTAAAATGTGTCATACACAAAATATTAATGGCAACAAATTTATTATAAATTCTAAGAGCATGTTTGAGATTGAGTTTGAAAACACCTTATTGGGCTTATTGGTTTTTTCAAAAAACCAATAAGTTAAAATGTGCTTGACAATCCTGAAAATCCTATTTATATTAGCCTTTTCAAAAGGTTAAAAAGCAGTTTTCTAAAAGCTCAAATCCTGGCTTTTCAAAATGGCTTTTTAAAAAAGCCCATAAGCCAATAAACATATTTCAAACTCAATCCCAAACATGCTCTAAAGATTTCAAGGATGATTATATCAACAACGTTCAGGTAATCTGGTTTTGGGATAATCATGTTTTTTTATAAACATGAATAGATGATCTCAAATGACATCATATTAATTGATTAAAATATATGTTATTTATATACATATATATATATATATATATATATATACATATTATTAATTTCATGCATACATTATCATTTATCTAAGGTTGGTATGTTCTTGAAGAACCTAATTTGTCACACAGAGAGTTATAAGCAGACCTATATGTTACCTTATCAAGAGTTTGGCAGACATGAACTAAAGATTTTGATTTTGATAAACAATATATACCGACCAATACAATCACAAATGCAGTATACAAGGAACGTCTAATTATTTATAACATATTTGTGTAATCTTAATTATGTAATTTCTTTAATTTTATTTAAATTATGATTGTATTAACAATATATGATCATTTCATTGACTGTATTTCACTTAATGGCAAAAATTTAAAATTTTCATCAATTACTCGTGTAATACATGGGCCTTAAACTAGTATATAAATATTATAGATAGGATATTTATTAGGGGTGTCAATCGTGTCGAGTTAACGGGTTGATAGGTTTCTGGTTGGCGGGTTAGCGTGTTGAGATTCTTCAACCGTAACCCAACCCAGATTTTTATTCGTCTCGTGTAGTGTCAACCCTATCAAATTCATGTCGTGTTCGGGTTGTGTTTCGGGTCAACCCATTTTACATTCACATAAGAGTATGAGTAATACCTATTGTCTTGGTAATAAATTAAACAATTAATTATTCTTATTCATAAAAACTTATTAATAATTTGTGATAAATCTAATTGTTTTTGTGCATTTGTATCTCATTCCCAATTAATAAACTTAGGTTCACATATTTAACTCAAGATAAGAACAAACAAAGGAAATAACTACAGAATAGCTAGTTAAAACTAATGAAATGAAAATGTTGTAAGTAAAAAGTAGATAAATATAGTGTAAAAAGATATTAGTTTTACTTTTAAAAGTTAATTGATATATAAAAATTAAAAATATATTTGTATTTAACTTTAAAATTTAAAAATTCATATCTCTAAAATTACAATGTTAACTACTTTAAAACTGTTAAACGGGTTAACAAGTCAACCCACTTTTTAATGAGTTGGGTTTGGGTTAACCTGTTCAAGAAAACGGGCCGCGTCAGCTAACCCAAAACCTATATTTTTTGTGTTGGATATCGGATCGTGTCAGGAATTGAAAACCCTAACATTTATATGGAAAAATTATGTTTTCCTAGTAAATTGTGAAATACACATGCAAGAGCATTCACATCCTAACCACTAAATTATGTGAGTGGTATTTTGTAATTTAGGGAGTGGTTTAGAGGTATTGTGAGTAGATAATTTAGAAAATGCAGTGATTTTTCTGCATATTTCAAAATCTAGTGTTCACCACCCTCTATATTTTTTTAATATTTGTTGAAAGTGGTTGTGAGTGAAAAACAAAAAAAAAAAGGGTAATGATAGGAGTATAAAAATCTTACTTAATTGAAAATGAGAGAGAAAATGTGATTTTTTTAATGTAATTTTATATTTAGAGATGGTGAAGACGGTAAGAGTGCTCTAAGGCTCTAAGTTGGTGATGGAGAAAACATAACAAGTTGTCACACTGTAAACATGAAGGGCTAAGTTACTGAAGAAACACTAAGTGACCCGGGGCAGATTACAGATAATCTGGGGGTTAAGTAATGTTTCCCACGAGGATGAGGTCCAGCAGAGAAGATTGTTCTTCAGGTGACCTGCAAAACAGACACCGTAAGCTCGTCACTGAGAAGGGGGGGGGGGGTTCCTCCTTGTGACCACCCTCCGGCGTGAGAATCAGACTAGATTTCTCTGAATATAAGTGTATATTAAGAGATTGCTAGATAAGATAACGAGATATCAGATGATGTCCTTACCATTCCAAGGAGTTGGAGTATTTATAGCCGAAGGTAGGTTTCCTAGAAGGTACAGCCGGCTGAATAGTATTCCTGTTCTACCAACAGTGGGCTACGCACAAGCCATGCTGGTTGGTGGATAGGCTGCGGCCGACAGTGACAAGGTCGGCTGTATACTGTTCCTTTACTGCCGGCTATGCACTGTTCCACCAACTGTAGGCTGCGCACGTCCCACAGTAAGGGTTGGTGAATAGGCAGCAGCTAATAGTGAAACAGTACTAGAGGGTGCACCTCCTCGTACTGTTGTCGATGAGCTGTCACCCTGTGATTGGTTCATGGGCGTCTGGCCAGATCGTCTGTTTTGCCCATACCTTGGTAGGTATAGTACAAAAGATCTTCCAGAAGCATACGGACTGGCTCATTTGGGCGGGAGTATTCCCGCCTTGCTCATTCCTTCAGGTGACTACTGAAGTAGCAAGTTAGTGCCTTGTGCGTGTAGCCTTGCTATCAGTGCGGGTAGCCTTCCCTGATGGCTTGTATCCGCAGCTGCGGGGACAGGCGGAGTACTTCACCATTGGGAGGCTTTTCCTGCGGGAACAGCTTGCGTTCTGCGCGTAAGGACGTCACGTCTCTGAGCATGGTGGGTCCTGCGGATCCAGTTGGTTTCTGCGCAGACGTCTCTCTTCAAGGTGAGTCCTGCGGGTCCAACTGGGCTCTGCTAGGACCTACCTCTTCAAGTTCCCCCAGTCCAATGTTCTTCTCATGAATGTTTAATAAAGTGAGGTGAAATTTTGGACTTAAGCAAAGGGTTTTGAAAAGGGTTTAGTTTTAAGGTTTTCCATGGGGATTCTTCCCGCGGAAGTCCTAATGTCACTTGCAGAAATTCCCGACTTTCCTAGCTTGATCTTTGGGTATGATGCGGGTAGGTCTGTAACCTCCTCGCAAGTCAGGAGCGTTGAGTCCCACTTGTGTGGATTCTCCATGAGGTTTTGGTAGTTTTGAACATAGTGATCAATTATGTTAAAACCACCAATTCCATCTTGGAGCTTCAAACAATGTAGTTCTCGACGTTCCCGCTATGCGGGGATGTTATTCCCGTTTCCGCAAGCGTGGCCCAGAAGATCCTTCCTGGTTTGAATTCCCTGCGGAGTGCTAAGTATGAGAAGGGTTTTGCCTTGACACTGTACCCGCACTCGTCTTACGGTTACTTCCAAGGTATTCCTGGCGTCAATTCCCTGCGGGTGCTAAGTATGTGAAGGGTTTTGCCTTGACACTATACCCGCACCTGTCTTACAGTTACTTGGTTGCCAAGGTAAGGGGTATTTTCCCGCTTACTTTTGAATCTTTTTTTTTTTTTTTTTTGAAATTTTTGAAATTCGAAGAGTTGGTGAAAGGATAAGAACAGTCCAAACTGCTGAAACGTCGTGCGACGGTTTCTTCTGACTGTGTCAGGACGTGCAGGAAGTTATGGTGACGTGACAGTACCTGGTCATTCCAGACGCTTTTTCAGGCGCGTGGGCGCGATTTTTCGGGCGCGTGGCCGCCAAATTAATGGTACGCGTCCTTTCAACAGCTGTTGCCAGCTTGCTTTTTGCCACGTGTCATAGTTTCATTGCACCTTCGATTTCTCTCTCTTCCACATTAAATTCATCGCATTAATTGCGATTAGTATATAAAGGGGGAGAGGGTTCTTTGTAATCCACACTTTCACTTTTCTCTTCATCTTCAAAACGATTTCCGGCGAATAATCATCTTTTCAGTCGAGCATTCTCTTGAAATCGTTTTCTTTCATATCTGCAAGATGTCGTCTCACGATCTTGAGGCTACAGCCCAGGAGGCTGGGGTGTATGGCGATGACAAGAGTACTGCTGGCGAGTGCCAGTGTGCTCTGCCTGTCGATCTATATCAGTACATCGTCAGGAAGTTCATGCTCGAGTCTCTCGAGCCTGAGTTTTCTGAACCACATCAGACGGTGTATGATGCCCCCAGAGGCAAGATCGGGGTATATGCTGCATTCTTTGTCTATGGGAATCTTAGGTTCCCATTGACAAAGTTTGTGTACCATGTCCTAGAGAGGCACGGTGTACACCTGACCGAGGTGCACCCGATGGCGATCGCGAAGATTCGTCACTTCGAGTGGGTGTGCCGGATTCTGGGCATTGAGCCCTTCGTCGACCGCCTGATGACCTTCTACTCTTGGAAGTGCATCCAGGGGTGGTATACTCTGATAACCCGTATAAAGGGTTTGAAGATTTGCGCAACCGAGCGCAGTCTTCGTTCGTGGAAGCGGGAGTTCTTTTTCATCTCCGCTCGCGCCATCCCCCTTGCCATGAAATTTAAGAATAGGCAAGCTCTCCCCAGCCTTCACGCCTCCAACTACCAGGAGGCGGAATGGTTTTCAAAGATTTCCCGAGTCCAATCTCCGGTTTACCGGTTTGCGGAGTCCGGGATGGTGATGCTCGGGATGAGCCGGGTGTGGAAGGATGCGGATGCGCAAAAGATCCCGATCGTCCTCGAATACGGTTTGAACTCTGTTCCTTACGGTATGCTTTGTTTACTTTGTTTATATAGGTTTGTCTTCTAACTGCTTCTCTTTTATTTCAGAGGGGAACGACTTGCAGTCGCTCCTGTACCCGCGGGAGGCTGACAGTCCCGCTCGGATGGGTACTCGTGCTCTAGATGAGAACGAGTTGCCCATCCTTGAACAAACGGCGGATCGGTTCGTGGAGGTCTACCCGCTAGGCCACGAGATCCTGAGCGCCAGGCGGCCAGGTAAGGCGTTATTCAACCCTCGACCCCTCAATGCTGAAACCTCTGCTGGAATTCCTCTAATCTTATGTTCTGATGAGGAATCCGCAGATGGTCCTCCGTTGGTGCGGAAGAAGAAGGCTGCCGGCGGGAAGGGGAAGGAGAAGGTGGCCTCCACTGCCGATCCGGTGCCTCGGTCTGACTCAGAGGCCGAGAGCGAGGAGGTGGCGGGGAACCCCGGTGGTGATAAGACCACTGCTCCGGAGGCTGCGACGACTGTCACCTCCGGAGAGCCCAGGATGAAAACGGTGAGCGGCGTGAAGAGGCCGGCTCCATCGGGTTCATCCCCGTCTGTCCGCACTTTTAGGCTCAAGAAAACCCATAAGTACAAACTTTATTTTTAACTTCATAGCTTTCCATCATTAATACTTATCTTCTTTGTGCAGGCGTGGATGTTGACGCATTCCAGGGAGGAGCGGGGAGGAGTACCTCCCCGCCCATGACGGTAGGCTTGGTCAGCCTACCTGAGGCGACGACTCAGGCGGCTGCGCCTACGCCTGCTTCCGCTGGTTCAGTTGCTCACTCCGTTGAGCCAACTGTTCCAGCTGTGATGACATCACCGCCGGCCGTCAGTGCCATATTTACCGCATCTTTCACTGAGCCGGCGGTTACTTTTGCTGCGTACTCCGCAGCGGCGACCGCGGCGGCCGCGGCGGCCTTCACCATGCCTCCTCCGTCTTCGGCAACGACGGCCGATCCTTCAGGTATGCATGGGGCTTCTCGCCAACCTCTGCCTCCTTCCCATCTACCTGACCTCTTGGACGGATTTCCCTTGGGTTCAGGTGATGGGTTTGGCGGCTATCGGCCTGTTATTAACCCTACAGGTGCGTAGGGTTCTTTTGGCCTATTTTTTTTTTATATATCATCTTTTCCTAACTGCTTTTTGTTTTTTGCAGTGTCGGATTCTAATGAAGTGTATGTTCCTCGATGGAACATCCGCCGAGGAACAACCCTTCGCACACCTGTGGAGTGCGTGGAGTGGGCTCGTCACGCAGCTCCCAGTGGTGCGTTGGGGGAAGCCATGGCTAGCTACCAGGAGGGTAGGCTAACCAATGAGCTTCGGGTTCTCCTGGCCCGGATGCAGCCGCGCGTCGAGCTGCTTTGTCGTGAAAACGACAAGTTAAAAGCAGCTCGCATTCAAGAAGTAGCTCAGGCGCGGGCTGTCCGGGAGGAGAATAGGAGGCTCTCCTCCGCGGCTGCGGAGAAGGAGAAGGCGTTCAAGGCCCTTGAAGTTGAGGTTCAGGCCCGTCTCGAGGCCCGTTCCAAGGCTGCCAAAGCTGTTAACGACAGCTTCGGCTGGCTAAGGAAACTGCTAGGAACGCAACTGAAAGGGCCACCAAGGCTGAAGCTGTTGCTGAGCCTCTACGCCTCGAGAATGAGGAACTTAAAGCTAAATTAGAGGCGCTCCAACAGGCTCATGATGCCTTGGCGATGGAGGACGCGAAGAAGCTCCAAGAGATCCTGGACCAGAGGGGCGTGCTTGACCACACTGAGCGGAAGCTAAAGGGCGTCGAAGAGGCTGCTGCAAAGGAAGTGTTGCTTGCCAACCTCAATAAAAGTGAAGCCGAACGCGCCTGTACCCAAGCTCAAGCCGCCCTCCAAGAAGCTCTGGTTGCCAAGGAATGGCTTCTTCGAGAAGCGTTGTCTCAGGTAAGCTTTTCATGTCTTTACGCTTTTCTTTGTAAATAGAAAAGGTTTTGATACTTGTATTTTTTTTTTCTTTTTGTAGGTTGTGCATCGGGTCTTCACGGAGACGTCTTATAACGATGCTATGAGCACAGCCCTCAACGCTTCTCATGAGGATGGGGAAAAGGCCGGCTTCCTGCTTGGTCTAGGGTTTGTTGAGAAAGGCATCCCGCCTTCCAACTTCCCTTTGTATGATGTGGATACTGAAGCTGTTTATGACCAAGCAGTGAATCAGTATGCCGCCTTCCCGCATCCGGTGGTGGAGAAGGTAAACGAAGTCGCTGCTGCTGATGATGGGCTAGCTATCCTTAAAGCTTTCCTTGAACCGCCACGCTCTGCTGATGGTGCGGGTCCAAGTGGAAGTGGTCCTGAAGCATGATCCTGAAGATCCCTTTCCACCATTAGCGTAGATTTTTGCTTTTGTATAGCTTCTTTTGTATGCGGGTATGCACCCAGCAATCTTTGTAATATTTGAATTTGATGGAATAAAGATTGTGTTAATTCTTTGCCTTGTTTATTTTACGCATGTTTTGATCTAACTTAGCAATTTCTTTAGTATTTAGATAAGTTAACTTTTTAACGTGGCAAATTATAAGTTTGTTTCGCTTCCTCTTTCATGATTGTGCGGGTATGACCGTCACTTACACTTAGTAGGATGGCTTAACTTTACTTATATCTGACCTGCGTGGAAGTTTTCCTCATCTTTTCCTTTGAAATTTTCTAAGTGTTCAGAATAAGTTAACCTTTGGACGTGGTAGATAATAGGTTGAAGTTTTGCCTCCTTGTTCGTGATTGTGCGGGTAAGACCGTCACTTGCACTTACAAGGATGGCTAAACTTTACTTACATCTGACCTGCGTGGAGGTTTTCCTTAAAATTTGAAATTTTTACCGTTGTGTTTATGCGGGTTTTGCCGCCTTCCACACGTAACGACTTACTTCTTCCCCTATTTATGCGGTGAATACCGGCTCATCAGTGTGGGAAGTTCATAAGTATAAAGGTAAGGCTATCAACACATTGTGAAAGGAGAATCATTTCCATTAGAAGTGGCTCTAGGCCTTTTCTTTACAAGTTTGGAATTGATCTACATATAACATTTGCGTAATTGAGCTCCATTCCATGTTCTTGGGATGAGAGTGCCATCGAGCCTTTCGAGCCGGTATGCGCCCTTTCCCAGAACTTCTTTGATAATGTATGGCCCTTCCCAGACCGGGGCCAGCTTTCCTGGGCGTTTTTGGTTCGAAGCCTCGTTGTTACGCAGTATGTAGTCTCCTACATTGAAGTTGCAGAGTTTTACCCGCGTGTTGTAGTACTTTTGCATTTGTCGCTTGTAGTTCTCTTCACGCACTGCGGCTAAGTCTCTGCGTTCCTCGGTTAGCATAAGGTCTAACCGTCTTTCCGCATCATTGTCTTCTGGCTGAATCAAGACCCTTGGTGAGGGTAAACCAATTTCGACCGGGACCATGGCTTCAGTGCCATAAGTGAGACTGAACGGGGTTTCTCCCGTACTGGCCTTCTTCAGCGTTCTGTTTGCCCAAAGGACGTGCGGAAGCTCGTCCACCCAGCCAGATCTGTGTTCCAAGAGTCTTTTCTTTATGCCTTCGACGATGCTCTTATTTGCTCTTTCCACCTCACCATTACCTTGCGGGTGTGCCACTGAGGTAAAGGTGTGGGTGATTTGAAGTTCTTTCAGCCACTGTTGTAGCTTCTTGTCAGCAAAGTTGGTGCCGTTATCGCTCACCAAATTCTGTGGAAGTCCAAAACGACAAATAATAAATTCCCAATTAAATTTTTTGATATGTTTCGCGGTTGTTTGGGCTAAGGGTTTTGCTTCTATCCACTTGGTGAAGTAGTCGATGGCTACCACTAGGAACTGAACATTTCCTGCTGCTGTAGGAAATGGGCCTGTCACATCGATGGCCCACTTATGAAATGGCCATGAAGAGGTGACTGGAACAAGTTCATTCTTCGGGCGGTGCGTGTTGGGTGCGTAGAGCTGACAAGACCTGCATTTTCTAATGTATGTCAGCGCATCCGTATGCATCCCTGGCCAAAAGTATCCCGCGTTTTTTAGCTTTGCTATAACAGCGCGTGGACCTGCGTGTACTCCACAGATGCCTTCGTGTACTTCCCTTAGGAGGTAGTCAGCATCTTGGTTGTCCACGCATCTTAAGAGTGGGCCAAGAAAGTTACGTCTGTAAAGGATGTCATCGATGAGTTGATAATTCAATGCTTTACAGCGTAGTTTTCTTGCCTGTGTTTTTGACTCTAGTAGCGTACCTGCCGCGAGGTATTTTATTATTGGTGTCATCCATGTTTCTGTGCCGGTTTGGATGACACAAATTTCCTTGTGCGGGACCGAAGGTGCCTCGAGGAGTTCAATGCGGATGTCCTTTCCCAAGTGGGTGAAGGCTAATGATGCAAGCTTGCTTAACGCATCCGCAGATTTGTTTTCACTACGCTTGACGTGTATGACTTTGCAGTCGTTGAAATCGCGCATAAGGGTTTTTGCTTGTGCGAGGTACAGGGCCATTGTGTCGTTCACGGCCGTGTACGTCCCGTTGATTTGATTGGCTACTAACATGGAATCCACGTGGGCTTCCAAGTGTTTCACTCCCATCTTACGCGCAATTCTCAGCCCAGCCAAGAATGCCTCATACTCGGCTTCGTTATTCTACTTGGAAAATCCAGTCGAATAGCGTAAGTGTATTCTTGGCCTGTTGGGTTGGTTAGTTTCAGCCCTGCACCTGAACCCTCGTTACTGGCTGCTCCATCAGTGTAGAGTAGCCAGACTTCATTGATGTCTTGTGCTGGAGAGGGTTGAGCCTCTTCCTGTCACTCTTTTTCCCGCGATGCAGGCACTTCCGCAATAAAGTCGGCCAAAACCTGGCCTTTTATGGCTGGTCTTGGCTTATACTTTATCGCGTACTCCCCCAACTCAATTGCCCATTTGGCTAGGCGTCCCGATAACTCGGGTTTGCCTAGAACGTTTGCAAGTTTGAAGTTGGAGAGAATGGTGATTGGGTGACCCTGGAAATATCGTCTTAACCTGCGTGAAGCGTGTATAAGTGCTAAGACTAATTTTTCGAGGGTAGAGTACCGGGTTTCTACGTCTGTTAGGATACGGCTGATATAATAGATTGGCATCTGGATGCCTTTTCGCTCTACTAGCAGGACTGCCCCGGTTGCTCTATCTGTTGCGGAAACGTACAGGATTAACTCCTCTCCCGCTTTTGGTGCTGTGAGCGTTGGGAGTTCGATCAAGCGTGACCGAATCTCCTAAAAAGCTGCTTCCGCTTCTGGTGTCCAGCGGAAGTGCGTTTTCCTTAAACAGTTTCTCAACGTTGACACGAAAGGAAACGACTTATCCGCGTGGTTTGCCAAAAAGCGATTAAGTGCCACTAGTCGCCCATTCAGTGTCTGAGCCTGTTTGATGGTAGTAGGTGATTCCATTTTGATAATGGCTTCGACCTTTTCAGGGTTCGCTCTGAAGCCATCTTTAGTGACGATGACCCCCAAGAACTTCCCTTCTTCCATTCCAAAGGCACAGTTGCCCGGGTTGAGTTTCATGTTTATCTTCCTAAGCGTGTTGAAAGTTTCTTCGATGTCTTTCAACATCGCTTCTGCGTCAGGGCTTTTGATGACCAAGTCATCCATGTAGACTTCCAAGTTCCTCCCAATTTGGGCATGAAACTGGTTGTCCATCAGGCGTTGGTATGTGGACCCGGCATTCTTAAGTCCGAACGGCATCATTTGGTAACAAAATGTGCCATCGGGCGTCCGAAAAGCGGTTTTGTCCTGATCATCAACGGCCATGTGGATTTGATGGTACCCCTTAGACGCATCCAGGAAGCATTTAAGGCGAAACGGTGCTAACGAATCCACCTTAAGATCAATTTCGGGTAACGGATAACAATCTTTGGGGCATGCTTTGTTTAAGTCCTTGAAATCTATGCACATGCGCCATTGTTTGTTATTCTTCGGTACCATAACGGGATTTGCAACCCATGTTTGATATCTACTAACGCGTACGATGCCTGCATCAAGGAGTTCCTTGACTTGGGTTCTACACGCGTTAGTTTGTTCTGGCCCCATTACTCTGCGCTTTTGTACGATTGGCGTAACAGCCGGATCGCATTTGAGCTTATGCTCTGCCTTACTTCGGGGTACACCAGTCATGTCAGCTGGTGTCCACGCGAAGATGTCAGCGTTTTTCTGTAATAAGCGCTTGAGTAAGGTACGTGTGGGATCAACAACAGTTGGGCCAATGGAAACGGCCTGGTCAGGATATTTGCCGTTGAAGGCCCATCTTTCTGGTTCGGTGATGGTTGGTTTAGCCATCTTTGGTTTGGGTTTAGATGAAACAGATGCGATGCATACCTGGGGAATGCCGGTGATCATCGCTACACCCTCAGCTGTTGGCCATCCCATCATGCCGTGGACTGAGGATACCACGGCGTTGAATCTTGCCATCCCGTCTCTTCCGAAGAGAATGTCGTATGTGTGGTGTGGCTACCTCATTACGACAAAATCCACGTCTTCTGTGCGTGAGTGATTCCCGTCCGTAAGAGTGACGGGGAAAGATAGGATACCCAGGGGGGTGTTTGTGCTGCCATCGAACCCTTCCATCGAGGCGTAGATCGTTTCCAGGCGTTCCTTGTCTTCGTCATCTAGCTTATCGAAGAACTGCCTGTACATCACCGTTGACGAGGCGCCGTTGTCAGCAAGAGTGCGAGAAGTGATGTAGTGCCCCAGCTGGCTTTTGATGACGATAGGGCCTTCTTTGCTGGGTCCTCCTGGCACTCGCGGGAAGCGCACCTCAGCTTCCTTCCACGCGCATGGTTCTGTCGTTCGCCTTTTTCTTCCTCTGATCTTACCATGAACCATGTTGATGCTGATGTCAACGGGCTTTCGTCCGTTGCCTCGGTACCGGTTATCATTCCTTCCTCCCTTCTTGATTGATGCCACAAGGTGTGCAAGTCTTCCATCCTTGACGAATGTTTCAACAATATCCTTCAAGGATGTACACTCTTCCGTACTATGACCTTTTATCCCGTGGAAGTCACAGGACTTGCTCTGATCCGCATTAGGTCGCTGCCGGATCATTGGAGCTTTTGGCCATGGTAGTTTTTCAGTGGCAAATATCTCCGTGACGCTTTTGGTGAGTGGCGTCCACCGGTGTTTTCGGCTTGAAGGGTGTGTGTTATCTCTTCCGCCAACAAGAGGGTGAGAGCTGGATGAGGTGTCAAAGTTTACCCTTGACTGCCAAATACCTAGCTTCCTCTTTTTGTTCTGCCGGGCGATCCGAACATTGTTTTCTCTAGTCCTTTGCGTGTAGAGGTGTGTACTCTGGGGAAGATCCCTTCCCAGTTGCTTCTCCGTCTGGGCAAAGCGCTTGGCCGCCGTCATGATGGCATCCCATGTGGATGGCATGCCGTCCTTACCCGTCAATGTGCGGATAAGCTCTGGGTATTCGGCGCCCTGGATGAAAGCGGCGCGAACAAGATCTTCACTTATGTTGCCCAGACTTAGGTTTTTGGAGTTGAAGCGAGTGATGAAGTCTAGTAAAGATGCATCCTCCTCTCTAACGCAGTTGAGGATCGTCCACTGTTCTTCAGTATATTTCCTTTGTTGGCTGAAGTGTTGGCTGAACTTGTTCTGAAAGTCCGCCCAATCATAGATGTGGTGGACCGGTAAACGATCGAACCATGCCCTGGCCGCTCCAACCAGAGTCATCTGGAACATATAACACCACGTGGGTTCCGTCCAGTTACTGACGGTTGCCCCCGCAATGAATCTGTTCAAGTGGTCGTCTGGGTCGGATAGACCATCATAAGTGCCGATGTTGGACATTTGTTTGACACTTCTCGGGGCGATTGCTTCCGCAATGTCCCTTGCAAACTTTGACTTTCCTGCATTTGCAGCAGTTGGTCTAAAGGTTTTGGAGAAGTCACGCGGGTTTCTCTCCGCATTCGTTGGTTTAAAGGCTTCCCCAAAATTCCTTGTCGGTTGGAAGTCCGTTTCCTTACGCTTCCCTTTTGCCTTATGGCGAGGGTTTGCGTCGGTATCGGATTCTTCCCGCTCATCGTCTGAGTACTCGCACTCACTGTTCATATTGAGATGTTGGCGAGTACTGCCGAATTCGTCAACCTGTTGAAGTGAACGCAAGCGTTCATCCAACTCAGCTTGGAACTCTTTCTGACGTGCTTCGGCCCACGCCTTAACTTGATCTAGTGTTTGGCGAGGGACCCTCGTCCGTTTCTCCAACTGGGTATCAGTGAACCCCAGTGAAATGTTGTTTACTGCACTTGTCCCGGCTTGGGTAACCGGGGTAGTGTTCGTAAAATTTGTATAACCGCCGGTGTACCCAGTTGCTGGGGTTGTGGTCACCGGGGTTTCTTGGTTACTTACTGGCCTTGGGACCGGAGTAACGTTAACCATTTCTTCAAAAATTTTGAAAAAACTAAGAATTAGTTCTAGCTTTTATGCACGGATGGCGCCAATGAAGAAACACTAAGTGACCCGGGGCAGATTACAGATAATCTGGGGGTTAAGTAATGTTTCCCACGAGGATGAGGTCCAGCAGAGAAGATTGTTCTTCAGGTGACCTGCAAAACAGACACCGTAAGCTCGTCACTGAGAAGGGGGGGTTCCTCCTTGTGACCACCCTCCGGCGTGAGAATCAGACTAGATTGCTCTGAATATAAGTGTATATTAAGAGATTGCTAGATAAGATAACGAGATATCAGATGATGTCCTTACCATTCCAAGGAGTTGGAATATTTATAGCCGAAGGTAGGTTTCCTAGAAGGTACAGCCGGCTGAATAGTATTCCTGTTCTACCAACAGTGGGCTACGCACAAGCCATGCTGGTTGGTGGATAGGCTGCGGCCGACAGTGACAAGGTCGGCTGTATACTGTTCCTTTACTGCCGGCTATGCACTGTTCCACCAACTGTAGGCTGCGCACGTCCCACAGTAAGGGTTGGTGAATAGGCAGCGGCTAATAGTGAAACAGTACTAGAGGGTGCACCTCCTCGTACTGTTGTCGGTGAGCTGTCACCCTGTGATTGGTTCATGGGCGTCTGGCCAGATCGTCTGTTTTGCCCATACCTTGGTAGGTATAGTACAAAAGATCTTCCAGAAGCATACGGACTGGCTCATTTGGGCGGGAGTATTCCCGCCTTGCTCATTCCTTCAGGTGACTACTGAAGTAGCAAGTTAGTGCCTTGTGCGTGTAGCCTTGCTATCAGTGCGGGTAGCCTTACCTGATGGCTTGTATCCGCAGCTGCGGGGACAGGCGGAGTACTTCACCATTGGGAGGCTTTTCCTGCGGGAACAGCTTGCGTACTGCGCGTAAGGACGTCACGTCTCTGAGCATGGTGGGTCCTGCGGATCCAGTTGGTTTCTGCGCAGACGTCTCTCTTCAAGGTGAGTCCTGCGGGTCCAACTGGGCTCCGCTGGGACCTACCTCTTCAGTTACATTATTAAATCTTGTATGTATTATAAATGGCTTGCTACTTCTAGTAAAAACAACAAATCTTATAGTTAAAAAATATTAAAATGAACTTATCTTTCTTACTTAAAAAGGATACTACATCGACCCTGCATTAGGTAAAAACAGCAAACCTTATACAACGAATCTCAACCGGTTCAAATGTCAGACCATATCTATGTCTGAAATGCTTACCATAAAAGTTTAATGTCAGATCATATATAAGTCTGTAAAAATAAAATAACCGTTACCTTTGCAGCCTCTCCAAAAAAAGCATGTAGTATGTTGAATAATCAACTTTAACTGACTCGCAACAGTTTTGTAACCTTGTGACTGTTTTCTTCTAAACAAACTTTATTACTTAGCATTCAAAAAGAAACAACTCACAACAGTTTTCTATCAAACTCATCTAGATCATTAGTTATAATTAGAGGTGTACAAAATCGGTTTTAAACTCAAAACGAACCGATTTATAAACCAAACCGTTTTGGTCAACGGCTAGTCAAAACCGGTTTAACTCAAACCGGTTCGGTTTATAAACCGGTTTAGACACAAGATAGGCCGACCTGGTTACGTCGGTTCGGTTTATAAACCGGTTTAACCGGTTTTAAACCGGTTTTTCTCAAACCGGTTTGATAGATCATAAGGGGAACCGGTCCTGAAGCTAGCGGTTTGGGTCGGTTTGGGAACCGGTTTGAGTGAAACCAGTTTTGAACCCAAACCGGTTTTTTTGTACACCTCTAGTTATAATAGCAGCATACAAGCTATAACTTTTATACTAGCATATGAACCAAAACACAAAAGAAACAAACCAAACATATAGCTTTTAAAGAAAGTGGTTAATCTGGTTGCTTCTACGTATTTTGTAACTTAACAGACTAATTTATAGTTGAAATAATGTATTTTCTACTCTATCAGAAAACGTAACATTTCAAATAAAAGAAACAATGCCTTAACCACCACTGACACAAGTCCAAGTCTACAACCCGATTATGCACAGGGGCGGACCCACATAGTGTGGATCGGGGTCCCGGGACACCGATGTTTTTTAAAAATTTATTAGAAGCGGTATATTAAATTTTTTGATGACCCCATAAGATTTAATACTTGGAACCCATACTATTAATGTTGATGTGGTCTGGTGGAAAGTCCCTTGTTTTATCTTTGAAAGGTCATGGGTTCAAGTCTTACAAGTCTCAGTTTTTGGTTTTTTGTGTTAATTTTTAGTGTTAATCAATCATTTGATTGCTAATGTTGCAATGATAACTTTGGAAACATTCAAACACCTCTAAAATACATATCATTGTTTTCAACTTTATGCATGGTTTTCTTTAGAAACATTCAAACACTTTAAAATATCAGTTTTATTTTTCACTAGTTTAAGTTAATGGTTTTCAACACATGCTTATGAAAGGGTGGATCTAGGTTCTATCTCAAAAATGTTTAAGAAAGGGAAAACAAAGTGTTTATGTGTCAACCCGACCCATTTTGACCCGTTCAGGTAGTGATGATTGAAAAGAAAGTTTTATTATGATATTGTTTTTTATTATGTTCTTCGCCTCGACCCGAACTGAACAACGACCGACCCGAAAAATTTGAACACCGAAAATATGGGACCACATTGGCAAAAAATCCTGGGTCCGCCACTGATTATGCATGAAGTTATATCTGTAACTGCCACTATCCACCCCGAATTTTAGCCCAATCATCTCCAAAAGCGCTCATTATGCATGCAAATAAGAGACTATATTTCTCAAACGCTGATCAACTATGTCAAGAACACATAAAACCGACATTATGCAACCAAAGCTTTTGAAAAGAAACAAAGTGCGAACCAGAAATCCAATGGTTCTCCCTTTCTTGGATAAGTTGTCACGCTGTAAACAAGAATAAGCAAAGTTACAAAGTTGAATCTTGTATGTATTACAAACGAAACTAGTAAAAACAAGAAACATATAGTTAAAAACGTAGAAATGACCTTATCTTTGTAATCTATTAATGCAAATTAACCATACCACCCCCTGCATAATGTGTTAGCTAGCAAACAGTATACAGGAAAAGTACATATCCTTAAATGGATTTAAGCCAGCTTATCTTAGTGCTTCTCATCATTAATTGAAAAATCTCAACCTTTTCAAATGAAGTTCACAAAGGATTGAAGTCAGATCATATTTATGTCTAAAATGCAAGAAAGAATAATGAATAGAATTGTTACACCCCGACTTGCACAATGTGGAAGCGTAAAACGGGAATGTAACAGACACCTCTGGTATCAACCATATTGTTTATAAAGAAACATTACAAACTAATTTACAATATATTACATTACATTATTCTATCATTTTTTTACAGTCTAGGCGATACAAACAAAACTAGTTCGTTAAAATATATGATCTTACTATTAACACCCTTGCTTCTATTCACATAGCATCAACTACACCTTGAACACGTAGCAGATCACCAAGTTATTCCAATTTATGTATACCTGAAAAGAAGTTTAAATCGGGTCAACTACTACAGTTGGTGAGTTTCACGAGTTTCAAGAAAACAGTTATAAATATTCACAAGTTAACACTTGTAATTATGATATAAGTATGTATGTATGTAAATGATGTAATTATGCTTAGCTACAGTGAAGCCTTGACTGTTTGTGCTGCGTGCATCCATTTCCTATGCCCAATCAACCACTGTGGCCCCCTTTCCGTCCACAATATGCCCCAAGTAGCTATGTCTAAAACTACATAGCGTGTTTGTGTATTTATGGTCATGTGCAAACGGGGTAAAGTCTCAGCAACACATGCCGGCTCCGTTTGGGTTTGTCAAACCAATAGTACTATTCACAAGCCACGGGCTCGAAGTTAATCACTGTGTTAGTAGGGACTTTCTTGTGTTAGCACTTAGATAATTCACATCAATACATGTTTCAGGTATGTATATGTAATCAAACATGCTTTTCACTCCAAAAGTTCGCAAAACTGTTTAAAGAGAGAGGTCATGAAACTCACGGTTTAATCAGTAATTAGTAGTGCGACAATTCAGGGTTTGCTCGACTCGTAATCACTGGTCCTTATTATTATTATTATTATTATTATTATTATTATTATTATTATTATTATTATTATTATTATTATTATTATTATTATTATCTCAGTACTAAAATGGGCTGTATATCTAATCTGGGTATAGCTGGAACGCCCAAAAAGTGTCAATAGGCTTAGGTTGTGATGTTGTTCAATGTCTAATCCTTAAAACCGAACTTGGCTTAGTTTCCCCGTTTTCCCAGCTGGGCCAAGTTGTTCGTTTATGCGTTCAGCAACACAGTTATGGGGATACAAGCTTGGGTAAATGTGTTGGTCGATAAAATGATAAAGTTATAAAGAAAGATCACATATTGGGGTTCTAGATTCGCCACAGGGACCGTTTCCGTTTATTCAGTTTGATTTGAGGAGAAACGCGCACAATCTATCCAGATTGTCCAGGTTTCTCATAAAAAGGTTTGTTTTTTCATAATTAATCCAAAAATATGAATTTTGATCACTCTTAGTGTTTTGATATTCCCGCAGGTTCGTTAATCACGAACTTGCCGGTTTTTATTATAATTGAATTTGTTTAACTTTCAAATTAACATAACTAATTAACCGTTAATCATTAAATTATGAAAATTTAGCCACTTATCAAATAAAATATGTGGATTTTTATAATAATATTTCTGGAATTATTTATTGGTTTATTAATTTATAAAAATAAAAATTCATTTTACCTGCTATATTTAGCTTGAAAGTCGTTCGTTTATCCCAAACGATTTCCAAAAATTCCACAAAATTTCTTGGATTCTCAAGTTATATCCCAAAACCTTCTGTATCTATTCCAGAATTTAACAACCTTGTTCAATATTCTTTTCAGGCCAAAAACGACTATAAAAACTCATCTGAACACAAATGCATAAAACCTACTTAGGGTTTTCCAAATGCTCCTAAATTTCATATGTGATCAAAATATACCAAATCTGAGTTCTCACACAAAAGTTCATAATTTTTCAAGCAGTTTAACTATTTTTCCCAATTAAACGTCCCAATTCGGTAATAAATTCGCCAAATTTTCTCGGATGGTCGAAAAATTACCAAATTTGAACAGGGACTCAATTATAAGGTCCCTGATGTCCCTGCAAAATTAAATGACCTAACAATATGCACATCACAACATAAACTTAAACAGCCCGTAAACGAGTGATTCGGTATTACCTTACCGGTTTTGGTTCGGTTTCGCCTTTCTAATCAAGTTTTCAACCTCTCGTGCTTCTATGCAAGCTATATATAGTTCCTATATCACAAACCAAGTAAATTTCATCAACATAACAGCCCCTTAACTTAGGGTTTCGGCTAGGGTGTAAAAACGAACTTTTGAACCGTAAAAATGCTGTTTCAACCCTCTAATCCGTGTTTATGGCAAAAAAAAAACTATCAAACCAGGTTCCTAACCATGTGTATGATCAAAACATGTTTTTTAGACAATTTTTAGGGTTTTTGCATGATTAGAAGTGATTTTTGGTAATCAAACTATGTTTATATATGATTAAACATGTTTAAACAAATAAAAAAAAGATCAAAATGATAAATTCACCTAGGTCTTGGCTGAAATATTTAAGAGCAGATCCTAAGCCGCTTGATAAGTTGATATTTTGTTGAAATAACTTCCAAAAGAAGCTAACAAAGTTAATATATAAAGTGTGGTGTTTTTTCTAACTTGGCGGCCGGAAAACATTGGGCCCCTTTTGGGCCCAATATTGGCACACATTTTTGGCAAGCCCAATGTAAAATCCCGAGCCTAAATTATTTCGGGTTCGGTGTTTGGCAAGAAAAATATATCGGGTGCGTCAACCAGGGCGAAAACAAGTGCTTTTCGGCTATTTTTATGTAAATTTATAAAAACATACTATACGTTTGTAAAATTCGAAAAAATTTTCATGGATCGCTTAAAACATTTCAAATAAGTGTTTGGTAAGTCTTTTTCGGCTTAACGGATGATACAATGCTTGGTTTGCAACTATCTTTTGCGTTTAAATCTATAGCGGGTAGTTAAACGAGCATGTTTTCGTTTAACTTGTTTACTATCGAACTAAGGCCATAATGCTAATATATTAGCTTATATTACTCGTATATCACTTATAGATGGGCCCCCGAGATATCTGGGTCATAACCAGACCCGTTCGGTTATTCGTTTGTTCGTTACGTAATAAGCGTTTAATCGTTAAATCGGTAACTGTATAATAGGGTGTACCTGGTTTTGTCTCAATTGTCACAAGAATATAGAACAAGCTTCAAAAAAAGAAGCTGATATTAGGTCTGGAGGATACCTCTATAATGATTATAAGAGGCTTACCCTCCCAAATGCATTGATGTAGTAAAGCCACCATATCCAAACATGTCAAAGTCCAAAGACCACCAGAAGGTTTTTAATCAGTCATCATGAACAAGGTAATATTTTAAGATGAAAATTAAGCATATGTCATGCATTATTTACCTTTAAATACTGAGGTTGGCTACTAGTGGCTTTTATTTTGTCAGACCTATGGAAAGAAGCACCCATCTCCGTGTAGTGTAAAAAAGAAAAAAAAAAAACCATAACATATACTTTTTGAAAACCCGTGAATTATATTAAGAACATAATAAATTAACGATTAGGCAACAAAAGTATTTAAAAAGGGTCAAAGTACAAACCTGAGATTCGATAGGCATGATAGTTCTCCGTTTCTTGTTCATGGTTTATATTCAAAATAATAAAGCTATATATAGATTTTTTTTAAAATTACAGTCATAACATTTATTATTAAAATATGTTATAAAAATTCATTAAGATTCACACTTATTATAATGTAACTTAATAGAAATATTTATTATTTTTATTTCTATTTTCTATTATTTGTAACTCAATCATGCTTCTCATTACATTTCAAAGAATATATTCTATTTTCACATTTGTTTAAAAAAAATAGTTAATCCAGTTAAAAGTCATTTACCATGCTTCCATAAAATCCGAAATCTTTGCTTCTTTTTTGTTTTCTATAAGTTGTTAATACACACACACACACACACATAGGAAGAGGATCAAGAGAAAACTCACATTTAGAGAGAAAACTAAAAAACTCTTAAAAAATTATTTTTAATTAAAAATTAAAAAATACTTTCAAAATTCTGTTTTAGCCATTATTCTTATATTTTCTTATATTTCACTCGAAAAATAAAAAAAAAATAAAAAAATAAAAAAACCGCTGTAATACACAAACGTATTACTGTGCGATACCGTTGTATTACACATGTGTATTACTATGTATTTTTGAGTTTAATAGTGTTTTATTGCATATATTCAATATTTGTGTATTGTATATGTGTAGTAGTGTTGTATTATATGGGAAAAAAATAATAATAAAATAAAAGTCGATGTGGTGCACATATGCGTTAATGTTGTATTACACATACTAATGTGTATTCGATGTGTGTATTAGTCTTACATTGTATATATACAATAGTGTGTATCAAATATGTGCAATAGTGTTATATTCTATGCAATACAAACACTTTTGCATATATGAAATGCACACTATTACACATGTGCACTATACCGACGAGGTTACCGACAACTTTCTTTTTTGTTTTTGTTTTTGTATTTTTTGAACCAATAACAACATATAAGAATAATGAGAAAAAAAAAGAAACTTCAAAAAATAACACTATTCTTTCGTGAAAAAAAAAATTTTTTAAAAAAGTTAAAAATAGTTTTTTAGATGTTTTTAAAAGTTTTTAAGTTTTCTCTTTAAGAGGAGTTTTCACTAGAACCCACCCCTATACACACACACACACACACACACATATATATATATAACGATTAATTACATATTCCGACAACTTCCCACAATATTAACTAATAACACGGGATTAGTATTCAAATTTAAGCATTTCTAATTTAATACTTTCAACTATTGTAAATAAAAATAACTACATTCACTTTATGTAACTTTAAATTTCTAATATTCTGCTAACTCATTGTTATTTGAACATGGCTTTAAGGTTAGTATGTTTTTATCATTTTCTGGCAATTACATTTGATATGAAATGAAACGAATCATTTTGTTATAGCTTTTTGGTTTTATATGTTGCTTGATTATACATTGTTAATTGTAAAATATAAAATCAATTAAAATTTTGTCATACACAGAATATTAATGCCAACAAATTTATTATAAATTCTAAGAGCGTGTTTGGGATTGAATTTGAAAACACCTTATTGGGCTTATTGGTTTTTATCAAAAAGCCAATAAGTTAAAATGTGTTTGGCAAACATGAAAAACCTTTTTTTTTTAGCTTTTTTAAAAGGTTAAAAAGCAGTTTTCTAAAAGCCCAAATCCTAGCTTTTCAAAATGGCTTTTTTAAAAAAGCCCATAAGCCAATAAGCATGTTTCAAACTCAATCCCAAACATGCTCTATAGATTCTAAGGACGATTATATCAACAACGTTCAGGTAATCTGGTTTTTGGGATAATCATCTTTTTTTGATAAACATGAACAGATAATCTCAAATGACATCATATTAATTGATTAAAATGTATGATATTTTATGTGCATGAATATATTTTTTTTTTGTTAATTTCATGGATGCATTATCATTTATCTAAGGTTGGTATGTACTTGAAAAATCTTATTTGTCACACAGAAGAGTTATAAACAGACCTATATGTTACCTTATCAAGAGTTAGGCAGACATGGACTAAAGATTTTGATTTTTGATAAACAATATATACCGACCCATACAATCACAAATGTAGTGTATAAGGAAGGTCTTACTTATTTATAACATATTTTCGTAATATTAATTAAGAAATTTCTTTCAATTTATGTAAATTATGATTGCATTAACAATATATGATCATTTAATTGACTGTATTTCACTTAATGTTTAAAATTTAAAATATTCATCAATTACCCGTGTAATACATGTGACTCAAACTAGTATATAAATATTACAGATAGGATATTTATTAGTGGTGTCAATCGTTTCGGGTTAACGAGTTGATATGTACTGGGTTGGCGGGTTAGCGTGCTGAGATTCTTCAACCCTAACCCAACCCATATTTTTACTCGTCTCGTGTCGTGTCAACCCATTTAAATTCATGTCGTGTTCGGGTTATATTTCGGGTCAACCCGTTTTACATTCATATATATATGATTAATACATATTGACTTGGTAATAAATTAAACAATTGATTATTCTTATTCATAAAAACTTATTAATAATTTGTGGTAATCATTTCCAATTAACAAACTTAGGTAAACATATTTAGCTCAAGATAAGAAAAAAAGAATGAAATAACTAGAGAATATAGCTAGTTAAAACTAATGAAATAAAAACGTTGGAAGTAAAAAGTAGATACAAATAGTGTAAAATATATTAGTTTTACTTTTAAAAGTTAATTGATATATAAAAAATTAAAAATGTATGTATTTAACTTTTAAAATTTAAAACTTTTTATCTCTAAACTTAAAAAATTAACTTCTTTAAAATTGTTTAACAGGTTAACAGGTTAACCCACTTTTTAACAGGTTGGGTTTGGGTTAACCTGTTCAAGAAAACGGATCGTGTCAGCTGACCCAAAACCTAAATTTTTTAGTGTTGGGTATCGGATCGTATCAGGAAATGAATACCCTAACATTTATATGGAAAAATTATATTTTCCTAGTGAATTGTGAAGTACACATGTAAGAGCATTCACATCCTAACCACTAAATTATGTGAGTGGTGTTTTTATAATTTGGGGAGTAGTTTAGAGGTATCATGACTAGATGAGAGAGAAAATGCAGTGATTTTTCTGCATATTTAAATCTGCTGTTCACCCTCTATATTTTTTAATATTTGTTGAAAGTAATTGTGAGTGAAAAGAGAAAAAAAATGTTAATGATAGGAGTATAAAAAACTTAGTTAATTGAAAATGAGATTTTTTAGTGTAATTTTATATTTAGAGTTGGTGAAGGCGGTAAGAGTGCTCTAAGGCTCTAAGTTGACGATGGAGAAAACATAACAAAGTTGTCACACTTTAAACATGAAGGGCTAAGTTACAATATTAAATCTTGTATGTATTATAAATGGCTTGCTAATTATAGTAAAAACAACGAATCTTATAGTTAAAAAATATAAAAATGAACTTATTTTTGTGATTTAAGAAAGATAATGCATCTACCCTGCATTAGGTAAAAACCAGCAAACCGTATACAACGAATCTCAACCTGTTCAACTGTTGACCATATCTATGTTTGAAATGCTTACCATAAAATTTTGATGTCAGATCATATATAAGCCAATGAAAATAAGATAATCGTTACCTTTGCAGCTGTTGGATCCTATTGTGGCTGACCGGGGAAGGCTCCTAACGATTACAAGAATGGGATCAATGCAAGTGTGTGTGGTGTATTTGGTATGTATTTAGTGAATAGTGTTACAAATGTCATCTCCTTTTTATTTATAGAGGAGAACGTGTGTGTACAAAGACCCACGGTCTTTGACTTCCGGCTGGGTCCTTTGGTCGGCTCTTCTTTCCATGGACCTTGCTTCCCTTGAAGATCTTTATCTTCTGGTTACTATCTCTTATCCCGGATCATGCGCGTCTCGTGCCACCCACAGGATTGGACATGTCGCATGAGTTTCCCTCGCAAACCATTTTCCCTCCAAGCCTTCTTCTAGAACCTTTTGTACTATTGGGTCTAACCTTGTTGGGCCTTTCTTGAGTTACTGGGCTAAGGCCTGACCATGAGCCCATCTTATGGGTAGGCTCTTCAAGTCCCCCCCAGTCTATTGTCTTTGTTATTTATGACAAGGACCATAGACTCATCTTCTCCTCCTTGACCCCCGATTTGCTACTTTATCCTTGGGCCCTTCTTCTATTGGTCTGCTTTCTATGTGCCCATGTTAAATTCTTTTTTGGCCCATTTGAAAGGTCTGTCCCAGTAATTAATCGCCCCCTTCTCTGGCCCATCCTTTATTTTGAATTTTTTGATGGTTTACTTTCCCAATGCCAATAATAACCGCCCCCTCTTGTCACTTCACCATTATTGGCCTTCTCTTTTCCAACTCTCTCTTCCCAAGTTTTCCCGGTGAACTTCTTCACCCCTGTCCAGGTTTGTTTACTTCTTTTTGCTTCATTATGAGTCTCGACGGTCGTTCTACCATTGTCTCAACCATGTCCTCCGTCAGAATGGCTACCCTATGTTCCACTTACCATATCCCTTTGTCTTTATCTCCCACCCTTCTTGGGCTGGACGAGACTGCTTGTAGTCGTCCTGGGTTCATTGCTTTATACGCCAAAAACCTTGAGTTTGCGAACATCCGTTACCCGTTAACTGAATTTCAGATTGCTCTATTGAAACACCATCGATTGTGCTTTTCCCAAGTCCATCCCCTAGGTTTTCTTCGAGTGACTCATTTTGAAGTTTCTTGTCGTGCTCTTGTGGCCATGCCTCTGTTACCTTGTTTCGCCGTTTTTATCGTTTGAAGGCTGACGGTGATTGGTTCACTTTCGAACGGAGGGCCAGTAATAAACATCCCCCTTGCACATCTTATGTCCCTTCCGGGTTCTATCCTCGGGAGTGGAAGAATGACTTTTTCTTTGTTTCTTCCTCTTTCGCCCCCGGTCTTACTCGTCACCATCATCTTGGTTCTCACATTGACGATCCTGCCCCTGGCTTTCCTACAGCTCATGACTCGCTTTATAAGTTGTTGGTTAAAAATCCCACTGAGGCCGCTACATATCCTGAGCCTCTGCTGTATATGGCGAGACTTAGTTAGATTTGGCCGGATCCGTTGACACGTCCGGCTATGTTTGACGGGGACCGAGGTTGGTGACTCCTTATCTCCTTCTTTTTGGGCTCGCGTTGTCTTATTTCTTGTTTTTGGCCCTCGTTTGTTTTGTTATTTATTTATTATTATATTTTTACAGAGATGGATTTGATGGAGATTCTTCAGAAATGTCCCGTGAAGGGTGCTGAGTTTGTTACCCTCCCTGCACCCGTTGATGGTTCTACCCAACCTGTTCGTGCTGTTGATGCCTCTTCTGATTTAGATGCCCCTGGCTTTTCATCTGTTGCTGCCCAGGAGTCACGTAAACGCAAGAACGTTGTGTATGACCTTTTTGATTCTTCTTTAAAGAGTCGCTTAGGAAAATCCAAACGTTCTTATCTTGGCTCTACTGGTCAAAGCTCCTCTTCTGCTCACGAGGTTGTGGATCTTGACGATGATTTTTCCTTCAAGGTTTCTGATGCGACCCCCGATCCCATTGTCGCTCCCATTTTCACGAGTAAAGACCCTGTTGTAACTGAGGCAGATCCCAAAGGCAAAACTCCCATTGCTCCTGAAGGCTCTTCGAATCCTTCCTCAAGTGTGCCTCCCCCCGCTGACATTTTTGTCCCAAAATGGTCTTTGACAGTGGATTCCTCTGTTAATACCCCTCACCTTGCCCACGAATTCCTACGTGTGTTATTCCCCCTGTTGATCATGCTCATGTGCAAACCATGTTACCGGATGTTTTGGTTGGCGAATTTGGTACTTATCTGTATCGTACCTTAGTGTTGGGCACTGCTCTTCGTCAGGGTTTGTTGATGTTAATGTGGCCTACCACGATAGTCAGGAGGAGGTTGCGAGTTTGAAAAAGTCTGTTGAGGGTTATGTTTGACGGGTTGGGGATATACGAAAGAGAGTAAACATGGCTGAGGAGCAAAGTTTGGAGGTTCCTGGGTTGAAAGCTGCTCTGGAGTCTTCCAACAAGCAAGTCTCTGACTTGACTGCCTCCCTTCAGCTTGCCTAGGAGAAAGTTGCTGAGTTTGCTTCTCCATTTTCTCTATTTCTTCTGTTTTTTTCTTTTTTGCTTACCTTTTTCCTTGTATTGTAGTTTGAAGAGAGTCCCCCTCTCGTGCGGATACATGAGCTGGAAAATCTGCTTGATCATGAACGCTTTGAGCATCAATCCGCTTTGCAGCAACTAGAGGTTGTCAAGAGTCAAGGGGAACAAAAAGTTGAAAGTTTGTCGAAGGAGATCGAGGGGCTGAGAGGAGAGTGCTCCCGTCTTCAGGAGGTTGTTTCGAAGCATGATGATGATCGGAAGTGGCTAGTTTCTAAGGGTTTTAAACAGGTATATGACCGGGCTTTAAGTTGTAGGAAAACCTTGGAGGTCCGGGACAATCTTAATCGGGCGGTGTTTGCTTCTGGTTTTCAAAATGGGCTTCGGGCAGGGTATGAACATTCCTCTCGCGGTATTCCCCTACAAGAGGCTCCCTCCTATTTCCCTACTACGGAGGTGGAAGCTCAGGAGGCCTTTGTGGCCCTTACTTCTCACGTCCCTCCCATTATTACCCAAGTAACATCAAACCCTGAGATCTCCATTGCAGACATCCAAGCCCTTGCCTCCATTGTTGATCCTCCCTCTCCTTTGCCATAGGTTTTACTTTGATGGTTTGTTTTGAACAAGTAATCTTTGTGTTGGTTTGTTTGTGTGTTTTTAGACAATGTTACCACTGTTTTCCCCTGTGTGGGTGGATTTGAACTTTGTATGTCTTTGTATTCGGATATGTATGTATATGCTTTGGCGTTTGCCCTAGCATTTTGATTTTATGTTTGTTTGGTTAACAACTATCCTACCGGCGAGGCCTTCCCCTTCTAGGGAGCGTTGCGTGAGTATGTACGAGACGGACTCGTATGTCATACTTATTGCCTTTTAATGAGATGGACTCATTGTCTTGCATAATAAAGCACTTTCTTGTATTAGGATCATGTTTACATCATGGTTACAAAAAAAATACAGTTTAGACTTTCTTGCTTTTTCCTCACAGAGAGGTTATTGTTTGATCCTTAGACTTTTTGCTTATGCCTTTAGGCGTAGTACTTTCGAAGTTGCATTGAATTTGTGTCCTAGGAACCTCCTTCCCCGCCGAATCTGCCAATCTGTAGGCCCCTTTGTCTCCGGTCTAGATAACTTGATAGGGCCCCTCCCATTTAGGCCCCATTTTCTCCTGATCTTCCTTTCTACTTGCCTCGTTTTCTCTTAACACCCAATCCCCTTTTTTGAATTTTACCTACCTGACTCTTGCATTGTAGTACCTTTCGATCTTTTTCTTGTATTCCACCTCCCGTCTGGCTGCCTCCTCCCTCCTTTCTTCTGCAGATTCAGGTTCAACCTCAAATCTTCCTCCACTCTCCCTTCTCCTTACAGAGTTCGCCGGGTTGGTACCCCGATCTCCGCAGGGGTCATAGCTTCTGTTCCATATGTTAGGCTGAAAGGCGTTTCTCTGTTTCTTGTTTTAGGCATTGTTCTGTGCGCCCATAAGGCATGAGACAATTCTTCTACCCACGATTCCTTTTTTCTTCCCAGTCTTGCTTTGATTCCTTCTACAACACTGATTTCAGTTTTTCCCCGTCCTTAAACTTGAACCTTTCTAGATACTGCTTCAGTCTATCTTTCTTGATGTCCCTTAATTCAGTATTCCCTTCAAACATTTCGATATTTGTATCATACATACCCTTTGCAGTCTTATGATGATTAACAGTTGTCAAAATCTCCCTAGAAAGCCCTAACTTCAGCATAGACAAAGCTTTATCATCCCGTTTCTTCATTTTTAGCTCAACGGTGGTAATATTATTTGCAGCTATTGAAGGAACATAGTTTCCTTTAGTGATGGAAGTCCAGAGCTCTGGGTCGTTGTAGTTTACAGCTGCTTCGAAGAGCACCTTCCATTTGATTAAGTTTTCTTGTCCTAGCAGTCTTGGAATCTTGTTGGTGGAGACTTCTTGGTCTTCTATTTCAGCAGATCTGGAATTTGCAGTAGTGAAAACAGAGTAAAGCTTCAAGCTTTTTCAAAACCTTCTGTCCTGTGTCCTTCAGCGAGCTTACTCAAGCTCTGATACCACTTGTCAGGACCGGGAGTCGGGTGAAACCTTATAAAAGGTTGACAAGAACACACCGACTCGATTACCCAAAGGCCTGTTGAAAATCCCGGCGGAATCAGGATATCCAATGAGTGGGAACGAAGGAGTGAAAATAGCAAACACAAAACAATAATAGATGATCAATAAAAGAACATTCAAAGACAAAGACTCACCGTATTTAATATATCATTAATGGAACCGTGAAATGAATGTCTAGGGTTTCGTGTGTGACAGCGGCGGCAACGGCTGTACGAGGAAACAAATAGAATATTCCTTTGGAATGTTTCTCGTATTGTGTGCGTCGTTATCCGTGCCCTAAAGGGAAACCTAGGACCCCTATTTATAGACCCTAACATTCCTTCTAGAAGTTCCTAATCATTACTTAATGAAATACAAAATAATACAAGTGTTGAGTCCTCGAGCAAGGTAACAATCTTGCTCGAGCAAACTCACTATGCTAGGTATGCTCGATGTGTGTCCTCGAGCATACTTTACTTAGAATATCTTCAGTGAAGATATTCCTTTCCAGCAGACTTCATCCTTCTTGACTGGTCCATGCTTTGCTAGAACTAGTCCATCGAGCAAGCTCATTCTTTTTGATGTCTTCAGTTATACTTATTCAGCAATCTTTAGCATGCTCGGATGTAAATCTTGCTCGGGAACTGAACTGTGCTCGAAGTCCTTGCTTTGATTACGTGACATCTTCTTATTGCATCCATACTTGTCCCCATGTGCTCGATCATCCTATGCTCATAACACTTGGTTAAAACTTTTATGATCAAGCTGTTTGCTCGATTGGCAATCCATGCTCGATAGAAGAATACTATTGCTCGTTGAAGTGTAGCTTGCTCGAAGCCTTAACACTTAGAAGAATCAACCATTTAAGGTTCTGAAGACCTTGCTCGAAGTAGTAAAACCATGCTCGATCGTCTAGGCTTGCTCGAAGTCCATACTTAGCCGTTTTCTGAGGAGGTTGAGAAGATTCCCATCTTCCTTATCATAAATCTGACCCAACAATCTCCCCCTAGATTGGAACAAGCTAAAATGCATAAAAACATACCTGCATAGAGTTACACATGTATCAGACATCAAAAATATATCATTTGAGAACATGTCATTTCATTACATGAGTAGAAATTCTGCCTCATGGGCATTACACATTAAAGTTTTTACATCAAATATAAACTCAACAAAAATTACAAAAATAAAACAAAAACAAAATCAATTGTCGTTAAGCTCCTTTCTGCTATCTTCTCCTCCTCCCTGTGTCAGATTCTTCCTTCCATTTCTTGACAAGGGCTGCTCTTTGTTTGATCATATCCAGTTCTGCTGCGTCTGAGGAGTCATTTGGAAATTTAGCAGTAATCAAGTCTTGAAGGTCCTGTGGATGCATAAATTTGAGGTCTTCATCATGTCTTATTACTGCAATGGGTATACCAGACTCGTTTCTCAAAGTGATTGAATCATTATGCTGATTGTATGTTATGTACATGATTCTCCCTAATTGTTGCACCATTGAGTTTGGTTCCTGCATCACTTCTCTCATCACAAACCACTCCTTCAATGTCTTCCTTTTATAGTGTGAGCTGCTTGCTTGGGACTTTCGTTTCTGGGTATCAAAGAGTGAGAGTTCTGAGATGTGCACTTCACTAATCCTCTTGTTTCTTTTCTCTCTCTGCTTCACTTCGTATTTCTCTTCTCTTTTGTTGCAAGAATGGGAACCCCTTTTCTGCTTGTTCTTTTATAAATCTTGAGAGATCATTTCTTTGCTGACCAGATGGCTGACTTCTGATTTGATTGTCATACAATGCCAATTCAGCCATCTTGGTTAATTGTTCTTTTGTGAAGTTTCTCAAGTCATCTCTAAAGATGATAAGATGTTCTTCTTTATCTTCAGTAAGAACCCTCAAGGTCTTGGATCGTTTATCAAAGAAGAGATGTGTGGGCAAGTTTAAGTTCCTTGGTGGCTCAGGCCTCACAAAGAAGAGAGGTTTATCAAGAAGTTGTAGCTGTATCCATACAATTGAAGAAATTTTATATCATTGTGTTTGGCTTTTAAGGTTCATCCTCTGCTTCATCACTTGCTTTCTTCTCAGTTCTCTTCTTGCTACTATCCGACTCCTTTAACACTTTATCCCCTTCATTCTTCTTCATTGATATCTTCTTCACATAGTCTGCAACGTCACTTACAAGAGTATTTCTGTAAAGTCTGTCTATTGAATCAAAGGATTGCAAGTTTAGGAATTCAGGCTTGTGACCGACTTTCATCAAAGCTTCTCTTCTAGACTTCCTCATTCTCCACCCTTCAGCTTCTCTGGCTATGTCTTCTTTTGTTAGTCTTTGAAGATACTTAAGATCATAGTTCAGGCTGATCAGATAGTCTCTGTTTTCATTTTCCTTTTCATTCTCCTTTGACCCCTCCTTATCTTCATTCTCCTCTTCTAAGTCAATTACTTCTTCAAGATTATGAAGAGCCTAAATTATTGGTTCTTCATGTCTTTCAGATTGAGTTCTCTTTCTTTCTTATAATATGTCTTTCCTTATTTTGTATATCATCTTCTTCACTGATTTTTGTCTCTGACTTTGGTGCTTCAACTTCAGATGTAGCTTTTCTTTTCAATTTAGTTTGAACATTGGTAGGAGAGCTAGACTGATGCATTTCAACTTCTGGTCCTTCCAGTATAATTTCCTCATCAACTGACTCTGAGGTCATAGACCCTTCTAATTCATGGTTATCTTTATCACCAACTTCTTCTATGATTGGTTCAGATGTGTCTGTCAGCAAGAATTGGCTTTTCTCTCTCTGTTCTTGTCTTTGCTCCTCTTGGGTCCTCCTGGCTGTAGCCACAGTTGCTAAACTGTATTCTTTAGGATGTAGAAGAATATCATAATATGTTCTGAGCATTACCAACTGAGCAATAAATTTGACATATACATTCCATGGCATCTTTGGTCCCTCATCCTTCTCAGGCTTATCCCTCAATCCCAGACGAGTTTCTTGATCATTGTTAGTTTCCATATCAGTGTTTACAGGTTCTGTTTCAAGTAGTTCACTTTCAACTTCCACATGCTCTTCATTTTCACTTGTCACAGATTCTTCAGTTTTGTCCTTTTCAGGTTCATCAACATTCATACTTTCTCTCAAAGCATCGAGTGTAGCCTTTATTGCTTCATCTGCCTCTTTCAGCCTCCTCTCATCTGCCTCTACTTTCTCTTTCATCTGTTTATAAGTGCTCAAACTCTTCATTCATTAAGTTTATGGCTGTCTTTACAGATTCAGCTTCTGCAACATCTGGATCAATTACATTTTCTTTGTACAAAATATCATCAGATTGAACTGTATGTTGGGGCAGGGGATGTAGATCATTATCAGTAAGTGCAACCCCCTTTCCCTTTTCTTTTCTTTTCAAAATTTCTTCTTCAGTTTCTTCCTCTTTTTATCCTCCCCCTCAACATCCGAACCTCCATCATCATATGCTTGATATAGTATGTTTAATGCATTTGATGATCCAACATCCACCACTTCCTCTTCAGAACTCTCATATATCTCTCCAATCACTTTTAAGCTTTCTACACCTTCAGTTTTCTCCCCCTTTTTTGATGCATCTGAGGTCTTCTCAACCTCAGACTGCCCCTCTAGGGTTCGAATTTTCAATAGAGCTTCATTTAGTGCAGCTTCCAATGCCGAGTTCCTTGTAGTCAGTATTGCATTTCGTTCTTTCAATATTTTGTTTTTCAAACTCAAGTTTGGCATTCTCACAAACAATATCATATAGGTTAGGGCTTGATGGTGGGGTTTCTTGATTTGGCTTTGAGGCGGGTTCAGAGAACGGTTCTGATTCAGCAGTTTCAGGAGATGGACCTTATACGGTTCAGAGGATGGGTTGGTTGAGTTGATGGGGTAGTTTCAGTAGCAGGTTGATCTTGAATGGGATGGGTAGATGGTGTGGGGATAGGAATGTTATCAGTTGGTGCAGTGTCAGATAGAGCAGGTTTAGTGGTGGCTGGTGAAGAAGGAATATTATTATTAGCATCATCTAGCTCCACAGAATCTGTGTCATCATGGTAAACCTCAGGTGCTGGTGATTCTGGTGGAGTTATCTTCTGGATGGTTGCAGCAACATCTGATACAACACTTTCTATAAATGGATCATCATCCACTTGTTCTGTAGCTTGAGTGATCCGACTCACAACTGGTTCATTTATCTCCTCATGGACCTCCATCTCTGCATTATCTGCCTCATATGCCACCTGTTCAATCAAAGGCACATTTTCCTCAATTGCCTCCTATGCATCATCATTATTATCAATCATCATGCCATTTCCACCTTCCAGACCATTGTTCCCATCATGATCATCATCATCTGCACTATCATTATCTTCATCATCACTATTCCCCGAGGTTCCAAGCACATTAATAGCACCAAGAGCCGGTACGAGCAACCACAGGAGCACAGCCCATTCATCATTATCAAAAAATTTACTTTGAGCATCTTTCATGCGTTTGCAGATATTCGGATCTTGCAACCTCAAAATCTGTCCTGTCCTTTGAATATCTGGTAGAGCTCTGTTTATTAAGATCTGTTGAAAGCGTGGATACATAAGAAATCTTTGATTGGCTTGCTTCTCTGCATTTGATGCCAACCCCTGAAAGATAAGTCTGGAAATGTTGAAGGGTTGCTGATAATGTATGGCAACTGTGAGTGTCCCAAGCTCTCTACTCAACAAAGTCCAAGTCCCTCTCCTAGGAGATAGGGACTGAATCACATGATGAATCAGGAACCTGTAGATCAATGGAAAACTCCTTTTCTGAAATTATCCCTCTTTGACACCTCCTTGATAACCCATAGTCTCTTGAAAGACTCGCAACAATCTTGGGACATAATACAATTGTTGAGCTTCAAGTTGTCATTGAGGTCCAATGCAGCTCGAATGGAAGCTTCTGTAATTTCAATGTCATTGTTTAAAACAGATGCCTCGATCCTCTTCCCGTTCACATCACTAACATAGGTTGCTGACTGCCAAAAGTCTGTAAGATGGTTCCTGTAGATTGTGGGGTTCTTTGTCAGCGCCATTCGTAAAATTATAGTTTCTTAGAAAATTTATCATGACTTCCAACTCCATGTTTTCATCGTCGAGCTCTAACTGAACGCACATATTGTGCCTCTTTTCAAATTTTAGGGCCATCAGTTCTGCAAGATAAAACATATGTCAAGTATACAAAATCGCAGAACTCAACAATCGAAGAAATGAGTAGATGATATTAGTGTCTTCAATAACATGTTCCGTAGTAATATGCGTACCTGCAAAAACAAGTAAACAGTTAGTCAATAGTTCAATTTGAAACCCTAATTTCAAAATAGGTGCAACGATAATCGAATAACGATGTCTTACAAAAGTCGAAACAGAGCTAATGGCTGTAATCAAAGTAAAATCAAGCAAGTATTAGAGCAATCGAGCAAGAGGAAGATAGCACGAGCAAGAGGGTTTTTGTGGTTAGGTTTAAAAGAGGAGGAAATATGTGAAAAAGTTTCTAAGTCCCCCTTTTATACCTAACGTTTGGGTGGTACAGTACCTTGGTTTGTCTTCTAGTGCACAACAGTTGTCATTTATTTAAAATGTAATGTACCTCCCTTGCTCGAGCATATAGCCAAGGTAAGAGCTGGCTCCCTCTGTACATGAGTACATAGTACCACCTTTCCTCGATGTACTTGGAATATTCTGTCCTTGATCACTAGTGTACTCGAGACAGATTGCTTGACTAGACTTGTGCTCAATGCCGTAGCCAAATTTTTAATGATCATCATAATACCTGCTCGAGTATTTAGCCATACTTGAGGTGTAGTGTGCTCGACTATACTTATCAAAATTTAGTCAATACAGATTTCTGAGACACACCAGTAATCGAATCTTACTCGACTATAAATCATGCTCGAAATACTTAGAAATCTATCATGACAATGGCCTATGCTCGGGATGCATTCGTAAGTGTTAGAGCCTTTGCTCGACTAACTTAGATTATAAAAGCTCAATTGTGCTCGATGTACCCTAATGCTCGAAAGCCTTAGCATATTAAATCATTCCTATGCCTGTACTCGAACTCACAACCTAAGTGTCTAGTCCACAAATTTGCTCGAACTACTTAAAATTGATCCATTTCCTTAAGCTCAAACTCTCATGCCAACACCTTCTGAACACTTCTATGCTCGAGACACTGAAATGTTTCCTACCATGCAATCATGCAAACATGCTCGAAACATAATGATTTTCATATCAGATGCTCTAAAATAAAATGCATGCTCGGAACACTTAACAGCAAATTTTCAGGTCACGCTCGAAATACATACATTACTATTCACTTTATTTCAGGTGCTCGTAAGTAAGATGCGTGCTCGAAACACTTGATGATGCATACAAGTTACATAAGATACTTGACACAACGTTATCATGCTTAGTGAGCAAAGTTCTTCTGCTCGAATTAAAAATAATCATTTCAATTTGATGAGCGGACCTAAACAGTTAGTTTAAGGTGAAATAAGAGATCAAAATCCAGTTCAAAATAAAATTCATTTTAGATTATTTGGAAAGATCTCAACATGGGATCAGACTATTTAAAACAACGATCACACCACTTCATGGTCAGTGTTAATATGACTTAAGTCAGGTTGACTACAGGTATACTTAGCATAACGTTCATTGCTTTCTATGATACATTTAAGATTCAATTACAGCTTAAGTTAGGAATTGTTATCACTATAGCTTCAGATTACCTCTAATCTCTTCTCAAAGCGTATTTAGCTTTCTCCAAATCACCCCGAGTTGACTTCGACCCCCTGATGCCTTGGTCAAAATTGATTTTTGTATTATAGAGCAGTTACTTATTTATATTTTGTCTTTGATAACAGACTGTAAGGTTGAACGTTGGACTTAGATGCCATCTGGACTTATAAGCCTTACATTCAGGGTGTTTAGGACTTATTTGAATGCCCCACCCCTGTAGTTCCTTAGTGCCCCTTAAGTCATGAAATCAGATAACTTATTTATTTATATTATACTTTTGATCTTTTTATACTTTTCAATCTCTTTCTTTTTCTTTTCTTTTGAGAAGTTTGCCATATAGCAATAATTTATTTCTGCTCAAATACTTAATAAATATTTTGATAGACCAGAAACACCAACAGGCTCGTGTATTTCGGATAATAACCTTTATGCCTATCATTCGGAGAGATATGCTAGAGAGCATACCTTATTTTCCAATGTTTCACCACATCACGCAAATTTAAGTGTATATCACATATGACAACTACAGACTATGGAAAGCTACCATACTTTGCCAATGACTGTACTCAAAGTCTTTGAACTTATAATCCATGGGTTAGTTATCTTAAACAGTTTTCTATCATTTCCCAGTTTATATTGGATTCGATTTCCACATAAACAGTTTCTAGCTTCTTTGGAGCTGGGAACTTGGATAATATTATCATACCTCTTATAAATATTCACCAAAAACATTGTTGCTTAGTCAAAAACTTTTACCATTTTAAAAACTATTTCCTTTTGAATGTTCAATTAAGAAATATTGATTTTTAAAAACAGTGTTGTCATTTAAGCATGTTTCACAAGCACACATTATCACAATATCAAAACACATTCATTCAGACAGTAGAAATCATTCAGATAATCACATAAGTCTGTCGAGCATGCTCAGAAGTTCATCGAGCATACTCGAAAGTCACTTGAGCAAACTTAAGATTTATCATTTCAAGTATTGTGCTCGAAAGACTTAGCCGAGTGCTCGAGAAGTATACTTGTGCTTGAATTACTTAGAAAGTTTTCCAAAACACATGTCCATGCTCGACCATAAGTAACACATCATTTGTGCTCGAATTACTTGAGAAACCTCAAGTATGGTTTGTTTGTGCTCGAAGAGCATTAAACACACCATGCAACACAGAGTTATGCTCGAAATACTTTGAGTTTCATGGCCAAATTCTGTGCTCTAGCAGCTGAGCTATGACATCTGTGCTTAAATGACTTAGAAGTCTTTCAAGAGCCTTTGCTCGTGCTCGATGAGCAACATGCACACTATCAAGCACAGATTCATGCTAGAAGTACTTAGAATTACATAAATACATCATGCAAGCACAGATAAAAGTACCAAAAGCTGTAAACAACAAAAGCAACATATTTCAACAAGATTTTCACACAATTTAGTCACATACATGATTCATGCAATTAGAATAATCATTCAAGCATAGCAATTTATCACGCATAACATTCAAGGTGAGAAACACAGATAATCAGTAAGCACCTCAGTTAAGCACACATCCTAAATCAAACTTCATCAGCATTTATCATTCCTAGCCACTTTAACAGAAAATGAAACCTGGTTTTATCTAAAGGTTTGGTGAATAAATCAGCCAAATTATCAGATATATCTACGTTTTTCATTTCTATTAAACCTTTTACCTGACAGTCCCTAATGAAATGATGTCTAATTTCAATGTGCATAGTCTTAGAATGTTGGACTGGATTCTTAAAAATAAACATAGCAGCAGTATTATCAATTAAAATAGGTGTAAGTAAGAAATTCATACCATAATCCAGCAGTTGATTTTGAATCCACAGAACCTGTGCACAGCAGGCAGAAGCAGCAATATACTCAGCTTCAACAGTAGAGATTGAGACTGTAGTTTGCTTTTTGCATTGCCAAGACACTAGCCTGTTCCCTAGAAACTGGCATCCTCCAAAGGTTGATTTTCTATTCATGTTGCAACCATCATAGTCACTATCTGTGTAGGCCATCAAATCAAAGGAAGGGTTCTTTGGATAACAAATCTCCAAATCTGGTTTTCCCTTTAGATATCTGAAGATCCTCTTGACTGCTAGCATATGTGAAACTTTGGGGTTAGCTTGAAATCTTGCACAGACACACACAACAAACATAATATCTAGCCTAGATGCTGTGAGATACATCAATGATCCTATCTTGGCCCTATATTCATGCTGGTCCACTGGCTCCTCCTTTTCATCAGGTACCATTTTCTCATGTGTGTCCATTGGTATGGACACTGTCTTGAAGTCTTGGCACTTGAATTTGTTAAGAATCTCTTGTACATATTTTTATTGATTTATGAAGATTCCATCTGCTTTCTGTTGCACCTGAAGTCCACGGAAGAAATTCATTTCCCCCATTGAACTCATTTTGTACTTGGACTTCATCACTTGCTCAAACTCTTTGCACATTTGTTCATTGGTAGAGCCAAAGATAATGTCATCCACGTACACTTGCAGCAGCAGTAGATCTTTGTTTCTCCTTTTGTAGAATAGAGTCTTGTCAATTGCTCCTCTGCAAAAACCATTTTCCAACAAATGATTTGAAAGCTCATCATACCAAGCTCTTGGTGCTTGATGTAGTCCACAAAATGCTTTGCTGAGATTGTAAACTTTGTTGGGATGCATTGGATCTTCAAATCCAGGAGGCTGAGTGACATAGACTTCTTCATCAATTTTTCCATTTAAAAATGCAGATTGTACTTCAAGTTGATAGACTTTAATGTTCATTGATGCTGCATATGCAAGAAAGATTCTGATAGCCTCTATGTAGGTTCCCTGGACGGATCACACGAGATATCCCGATATACACAGGTGCGGAATCCCTGTGTAGATCGTTACGGACGTAGAATATAAGCTTACGAACACACGGACACAATACGAACAAAACCACGTTATATTAACAACTCGAACCGTGTTACTTACAGCCTCTCGACCTCACGTCACTCGACTCAATGAATTACACGTAAATAATCAAAAGCTCTATCAACTGATTAACGATTAACCCGTAAACAGTAAACAGAAAACAATATAAATACACGACAACTTCGCCTCAGGCGAAGTTGTCAATAACTTCGCTCGTTGAACAAGTTCGCCTAGGCGAACTTGTCAACAACTTAGCTTGGTTAACAAGTTCGCCTAAGCGAACTTGTCAACAACTTCCCTTTTACACAAACAATTACATAAACAATATTACAGACTCGATTACAGACTTTAGACATATGAACTACTGACATCTATGCACCAACAGACTCCCCCTTGGCAGTAGCTTCATATCTTGATCTTTCTGCTCTTGTCTCGTAATCCTGTATCTTCAAGCGTGCACTCCTTTTCTAACACACACCGTGACTACTCACTGATATTTCCTTGCTTCATCCTTCCAAGCAGGAATATAGAATATCTTCTTTTCGTTCAACGCTTGCAAATCAGCTTTCGATAAGTTAACAAGATGCATCGGGTCATACACCCTCAGCACTTCTTGTTCATCTTCGTCTTTCATCACGGCTTCAGCAGTCTGGCAATCAACGTACCACCATTTTAGATTCTTCAACACATCTTGAGGCATAATCTTCATTGGAACCTCCTTGATGCATCGGATCGGTTTGTACTTCATCACCATCCATGGCTTGCCATCTGATCTCAATCCCCTCTCTGTATCCTCCACGAGCTTTCCCTTCTGTGGCTTTAATAGTTCAAACTTCTTTTCTTTTATGCTTTCTTTCCACACAATCTTCTCAATCATTCTCGCCATATTGTTGTCACTTCTGTTTATCAGGCCCAACCTGGCCAAATCTTTCACCTCGCATTCCGGCAATGTATTGAGAGATCTCAACATTCGTTTGAAGTATTGAATACCATCATAACGCTTCACCACAAACAACTTGATCTGTTCATCATAAATCCAACAGATGATTCCCTTCTTCGAATCAGCATAGCCTTTGATGTTATAGCTCTTCTTGAACATGGCTGGAACAGCAGGCTTCTTGGTCTTGATAAACCAATGAGCACAACCTTCCTTCCACCTAGGCTGCTCCTCCCACTCAGTCTCATCCATCTCAACACTCACGTCGGCTTTCTCAACCTCAGGGATCTCGTGTTCAACGTTTTCTTCTACTATCTCCCCCTCTTCTATTCCCTCTTCAATCACAATCTGCTCACCGATCTTCTCAATCATATCACTCGGCAGCACATCTTCATCGAATAAAACATCGTCACTGAACATGTCATCATCAAGCTCCTTCAGCGCATCAATCACATCATCTTCAACTAACACCACATCACCACCAGAACCACCAGCCACGTCAGTAGACTCCCCCTCAGCTGTGGAAGTACCAAGAGCTTCAGAAGTTCTTGGCAGCTCACCACCTGCATCTTTCGATGCATTGGGATCATCGTCTCGGTCATTCCTCTTCTTCGTTCTGAGCTCGTCGCCTTTACAGCTCATCTCCCCCTGAGATGCCAAGAACTCCTTCAAGGCATCTATGATTTTCCCATGCTCAACCAGGAGGGATGCCTGTAGTTGATTTGCTTCCACTAGGCTTTGAATAGTCTTCGATTGTTCTGCCACGATCCGCTCTAGTGAAGCTATTCTTTCTGAATCTGACATTGGCGAAGGCGAGACTCCAGAAGCAGGCGTAACCGCAGGTGGTACCATACCTGATAACCCTGCTGTAGTAATGACCATTGACTCCACAAACGAGCAGCTACCCCCGATTGAGTAAGCGTCGGAGGTGGTAGTGACACGATCTCCGGAGTCGACGCCTGGATGGTAGTGGTGGATGGAATGCCAGTCGTTGATGTAGCCACCACGGGAACATCCGCAGCGCTTGTACTTGTCACCTGTACAGAAGAAGGAATAATAGACATACCAGACAGTGCGGCTGGAGCAAATCGTACAGTCCTTGAAGTCTCTCCAGCTCCCATGCCAGCACCTGTCCTCTCCTGTCTTGATCTTCTAATCAGCTTGTGTATATCTTCTTCTTCCTCTGACTCTTCATCATCCTCCGTTCTCTTTCTTTTCCCGAACGTTCTTTCTCGAGACACCATCAACCGTCTCCCCTCATTCATAATCTCATCCAAATCGGAGTCAGCCATCGACTTAGCTGCTCTAGTCATACTCACACCCGAACCCTGTGCAGCTGAGACTTGCACCTCTTCAACTTGATCCATGTCAAAGTAGCCTTGACCTCCAAAAACAGCGTCAATGTCTATATCCTCAGCTGTTGATACAACAGGCACAGCAGGAGCAGGAACAGCTTGAGTTGCTCTTGCCTGTTGCGGTTGAGGATCTCTGAACTCGTCCTCACCAGCAGGAACATACTCTGGGTTAATTAAAAACCCAAATAGTGGAGTATGCCTGGGACGTCGTTCAGGATTGCTCCTCGCACTTGACGTGCAGCATTGAGCAAAGATACGTTTGCTCACTGATTCGACGTATCTGATCGGGCGTCTCTGTGGTAGACTCGGAGCCACATGGTTCAATATCATCTGTAAAAAGCGTGGGTACATGATGAACCGCTCCCGAGACATCGCCCTTCTTTGCCTGTCTATCTCGTAAAAGACCATTTGACTGAAGCTATAACGCTTGTTATAGGTCAGTGCAGTCATGGCAGACTGCATGGTCGCACCCATACCATCTGTGCCCGCCTTCCTCCCCGACATGCACACGATCATAACGTGCATGAGGAAGCGCCACTGATCTAGAAGGAAACCCTTCCTCCTCTGGGTATCTCCTAATGGACCAGAGTAGCCCATTCGAAGAAATGCTCCATCACGAAAAGGAGCTACAAACTCTGTAGGATCGTCTCGAGTCTCCTCACCAAACCTTAATGCCACCCGGATCTGTTCAGAATTGAACTGAACCTGTTGATTGTTCACCGTAGCTCTCATCACCGGGGGCTCAACACGGCAATCATATTCTACCGTCTCCCAGAAGTCTTCGATGTTCGGTAGAGATATCGGCAGAGTGTTGGTGATGGCATGAAAAATCCTCGAGCGCAGGAGGAAAGTGATAATCTCACGGTAGTCATCCACACCGCTCGCCTCCGGGTCAAGAGTGATGTACATATTGTGACCCGGGAAAAACTGTCTCTGATTGTCACCGTCATCGCCTCCTGCACCTCCAGCACCCGCTACCGCAGCCATATCTGCAATAAACTAACCAAGTTAGAACGACAAAAAGACATAGCACAAGTTCGCTTGTTACCATGAGCGAAGTTGTGATAAACTCTGTATAGGCAAAGTTAAAGTTGAGGCGAAGTTGGGAACAACTTCGCTTCAGCTTTAAGTTCGTCTAATTAATATAAGTAAAAATGATCAAGGCGAAGTTAAAGTTAACGTCGCCTCATCACAACATCGCCTCAAGCGAATTTAAGTTTCAGGCGAAGTTACGGATAACTTCGCCTCAGGCGAACTTAAGCTTCGGGCGAAGTTACGGATAACTTCGCCTCAGGCGAACTTAAGCTCCAGGCGAAGTTACGGATAACTTCGCCTAAACCCTAACTTCGCCTAAATCTGAATCGGCGACAGTGAGATTCATGGAACAACGTGCAGGTGATGATTCGGCTAGTTTTAGACGATTAAGCACTCGTAAACATAAGTTTTAAAGACATGTTGATGATCAGTATAGTGTTCAACACGTAAAAACATAGGTTATGAAAATCGGTTTCAAAACCGATGGTTCGAGATTAATAACCGGGTCGAAATGACCCTTGATTAGCATCAAAGAACTTGTAACATATGAGAAAACAACATCTCGAACCTTTGATCGGTGTGAAAATCGGAATAAATAACACGTAATCGAGGTTAAATATCAAGTTCGCCGGAGAATGGTTTGTGGATATAAGTTTGCTGGTTTAATGAACAGAATGACTGTTGATGATCCTTTTATATGGGCGGAGTTATACAGGCGAAGTAACGGATAACTTCGCCTAGGCGAAGTTAACCACAACTTCGCCTGTTCAACAACATCGCCTAAAATTTCAAAATTTAACCCTTAAAATGTTAACAGTTGTCAATTAAGTTATAAATTTTCCTTTAAGAGATAAATGACATGATCAATTCTAAGTAACCAGTTAAAAAACCATAAAACTATCTAAGTACAAAACTTTAAAATTTAAAGTATAAGGGATCAAATTTCAGTCTCGATAGGGACTGCTACGTTTTAGAAAAGATCCGAACAGGAATCATACTAACTACGTGACTGTCACATAGATCCGTGTTTAGCTGTATTATGACATATAGAGACAGGTTGTAAGCAGGTATAACTTAAAGTGGTTTTCATCGTTCCTGTGATACGAGTTAGGTTCAATTAATCCTTAAAATTTAAGTGGGCAACAACTCAGAAATATTGATGCCTCCTATCTATCCTCAAAGCGTATTTGGCTTTCCCCAAGTCACCCCGAATTGACTTCGACCCATAGTGTCTGATTAAACATGTATGTACTCTTCTTCTGGTTCCCGTTCTTCTTCTTACTCTAAGATAGAGAAGTCTTGATTTTATCATCACTAATATGTTTTAATAACTCCAAATATATATATATATATATATATATATATATATATATATATTTTCTTTTTTTTTTTTTGAACAAAGACTTCAAAGTAGAAATTTACTGCAAGTCCCGAATCTGGATCACTGCAGTATCTTGAAACGCAATCTTCACGGGAATCAGAACACACATGGGCTCGTGTATGACTGGGTAATCGCTTTTCTGCCTATCATTCGAAAAGATATATATGAAGACACGCAAAACTCTTAAGGAGTTTCCACGTAAAATCAAGTAAAATTAGTTTGTATCACATCTACTTTTACGCAGCATAAAAAGTTACCATGACATACAATGGCTGTCCTAAAGCCTTTTAAGCCTAATAACTTCACTAGTTAAGCACATAAAATTAGTATATCTATCATTTTCCAAGGTTGGATCAATTTTCCGTTTAACATAGCTAACGAACTTCTTACGAAGTAACAGACTTGAAAAATAATTTCATTTACCTTCTTTCAAAATTTAAACAAAAATCGCCCCGACCAAAACAAAGTCTTCAGGTAAACGGCTATCCCGAAGATCCAATGGATCAGCTGGACCGACCACATACTAGTATGTGTCCTTCTAACTAAGTATGATCGACTAATTTTAAGCGAAAGAAAGAAAAACTCATCATAAACCGCCCCGGTCACTATCAGTAATCTGGTTAATGGCTATCCTCAAAATCTACAAGTAGAAAATGAGGACCAAAACATATCCGAAGACAAGTCCTTCAAACTAATGTAACCGACATAATTTTAAGCGATTAGTGACGTTTTTTTTTTTAAATAACACAAGAAAAGCATGGTTACTCGGGATTGATCATCCCATTCAGTTCAATAAGGTTTTGAAATCTGGATTTGTCAAACGCTTTAGTGTATAAATCAGCGAAATTATCAAGCGTATCCACCTTTTCAAGAATTATCAGTTTCTTCTCAGCACAATCCCGTATGAAATGATGACGTATGTCAATGTGTTTAGTTTTACTATGTTTCACGGGATTGTTAGTTACTGAGATGGCAGCTGTGTTATCAATGCAAATAGGAGTAAGTAAGAAATTCAGACCATAGGCGCGCAGCTGTTGTTGTATCCAAAGAACCTGAGAGCAGCAGTTGGATGCAGCCATGTATTCTGCCTCACAGGTTGAGATTGCGACTGAAGTCTGCTTCTTGCATTGCCATGACACCAATCTGCCACCAAGAAACTGACATCCTCCAGTTGTTGACTTCCGACTCTGATTGCACCCTCCATAATCAGAGTCTGTGTAAGCGACCAGCTCCAAGTCTCCCCCTCTCGGGTACCACAACCCCAGCTTCGGCTTGCCCTTGAGATACCGCAGTATCCTCTTTGCACCTTTCAAATGAGATTCCTTTGGATTTGCCTGAAAACGTGCACAAAGACAAACAACAAACATTATATCAGGCCTAGATGCAGTTAAGTACATTAAAGAACCTATTATTGCCCGATATTGAGTTGGGTCCACATCTGCATCACCGTCTACTTCAGCACCTAATTTGTGATTGACGCAGATTGGAGTATCATATGGAGAACTGTCCTCCATCTTGAAGCGCTTGAGCACATCATGAACATACTTCGTCTGATGAATGAACATCCCGTCCTTCCTCTGATCAACCTGCAATCCTAGAAAGAAAGTTAGTTCACCCATAGCACTCATTTCAAACCTTTTCTTCATGACGGCTTCAAACTCCTGACACATGGAGACTTTTGATGCAGCAAATATGATGTCATCCACGTAGACTTGTACCAGTAGGAAGTCGCTTCCATCTCTTTTGAAGAACAACGTGCTATCAATTTTCCCTCTTTCAAAACCATTCTCGAGCAAGTAATCCGATAAAGTTGCATACCAGGCACGAGGTGCCTGATGTAATCCATACAATGCCTTGCTCAACCTGTACACATGATCTGGATAGTCTGGGTCAGGAAAACCCGGAGGTTGTTCAACATACACAACCTCATCAACTTTCCCATTCAAAAACGCACTCTTTACATCTAGCTGAAACACCTTCATCTTTTCATAAGCAGCAAACGCCAAAAACAATCTTATGGCTTCCAACCTGGCGACAGGAGCAAACACTTCGTTATAATCAATCCCGTCTTGTTGATTGAAACCTTTCACGACAAGCCTCGCCTTGTTTCTTATAATGATCCCCTTATCATCTCTCTTGCACTTGAACACCCATTTTGTGCCTATAGCATGCACATTCTTTGGTTTTTCAACCAAAGTCCAAACTTCCATCTTCTCGAATTGAGCCAACTCTTCTTGCATGGCTTCGACCCACGAGCTGTCCTTTAAAGCCATTTGATAATTCTTTGGTTCAATCTGGCTTATAAAGCAGGTATACAGGCATTCATCGATTATTCCTGTCTCCTTAATGCTTGTATAAACACAGGTGTGTTCATTCAAGCTACTTCTCGTTTGTACACCTGAGGACACATCACCAATCACATTATCCAAAGGGTGATCTTTATGAATTCTCGTGGTCGGAACAGAACCGACATGCAAATTATCTTCCAAATTAGAAGAGATCTCATCAATGGTTGTTTCATGCTGAGAGTGAAAAGGATTGATAAATTCTTCTTCAGTTGAGGCAGCAGCGGTACCGAAAGTGTTTGATGAGGAAGGTTGACATTTTTCAATCAGCTGTCTTTGCAATAGATTTTCTTCCTCATCGAGTATCATCTTCGTCGCAACTCTTTCTTCTTCTTCAGAAATCTCCAAATCCGGTACGTTAAACGACTTAAAAAGCTTAACATAGTCGAAAAGCTCAGCAGGTCCATTGCTAGGTTTTGGCGGTTGGTAACTTGTGATGTCAGTGTTACACACCACCTCCACCTTGCAAGTCGAAGTATTGAAGACACGCCTGTTGGGAGTACCAACAACATAACCGACTAAGATTCCTTCATCGGCTACTTCACCAAATTTAGAATTTGTCTTCAAGATCGAACAAGGGGACCCGAATGGTTCAAGACCACTCAAGTTGGGCTTCCTTCCAAGCATAAGCTCGTAACAAGTTTTACCAAGTCTCTTAACGGTTAACACCCTATTCAGAACATAGCAGGCTATAGCAACCGCTTCAGCCCAGAACATCACCGGAAGCTTCGAATCTGCCAGCATAGTCCTGGCTCCTTCAATTAAAGTTCGGTTCTTCCTTTCAGCCACTCCATTCTGTTGCGGAGTATACGGAGCGCTGTATTGATGTTCAATTCCTTTCTGAAGACAGAAGATCTCCATTTCAAAGTTCTTGAACTCCGTACCATTGTCACTTCTGATGAACTTAACTGTTTTACTCATGACGTTCTCAACTTTAGTAATCAAATTCTTCACCATTTGAGCCGTCTCATCTTTCGATTTCAGAAAATATACCCACGAATATCTCGAGTAGTCATCAGTGATCACCAAGCAGTAAGAAGTACCTCCTAGACTTTTTACATTCACGGGACCGAAGAGATCCATGTGAAGCAGTTCTAGAGTACTGGCAATAGAGTTGACCTTCTTGGTGAGATGGGATTTCTTGTGTTGCTTTCCCTTCTTGCATGCAATACATTTGTCTTCAAAGTTAAAACTTTTCAAGGGAACGCCCATCACAAGCCCATTTTTGACAATGTGGTTCATCTTCCGAAGATGAATGTGCCCCATCCTCCTGTGCCATAGTTCGGATTCTGATTCGCTTGCCTTCGTCATTAAGCAAGATTCTCCCAAGGCCATTTCAGTAGACCTCATATCCATCACATACGTATTTGTATCACGTGGAGCTTTCATCACTATCCACTCGTCTGGTATCTGAAAACCAGGCTTCAACACGATCGCCTCATTCTTCGTGAAGTGAACAGTATACTCCTTATCACAAATCTGCGACACACTCAGCAGATTGTGCTTCAGTTCTTCCACAAAATTCACATTCTCAAGTGTCATCTTCCCATTGGACACCGTTCCTCTTCCCGTAATTCTTCCTCCACTTTCACCTGCAAAACTAACTCTCGCTCCTTGAACAGGTTTTAAGTCGTGCAACAAGTATTTGTTGCCCGTCATGTGCCGGGAACAGCCGCTATCTACAATCCAAAGACTGTGGGCAGCCCTGTTCAACTGTTCCTGCACAATAAAGCAAATGATTAGAATCTAGGGACCCAAGACCAATTGGTCTTGGAACTATACATCCCGTACTTCTGCTTTCCAAAGTTAGCATTTGGATAATTCCTGTCAGTCCTAGTAGGAAATCTCCTTGGAAATTGAGTGTGAGGCCTTCGAAACCTATGTGTATTGAAAGTATTATATCTTACGGTTTGTTGATTAGCATTGTAAAACTGAGGTTTGTTTCTTTGAAAAGCTGAATTAGTTACATTTTGAAACTTTGAAGGGTTTTCATTTTTAGCATTATTAAAATTTCCATTAATCTTATGCTCAGTTTTAATAGGCCTCACGCCTCTGAATTTCGGCGTCAGAGGACAATCTGCAACAAGATGTCCTAACTTATTACACCTAAAACAACACCTATATTCCATTTTCTTTTCAAATGTTGTTTTGGATGTAGAGACAGTGTTACCGGCCGTTCGTCTCACATAAGGTGGGACGTACGGGTTGAGTGGAGTATTCTTTTTAGGAGATTTATCTTTTTCTCCACCAGTGGGTAACACTACCTTCTCATTTGTCTTACCCGATTCGGACAACCTATCCGAATCCGATGAGACTGGACTCGTAACAGAAATATTCACACTTGAAACAGGCGAACTCGTTTCGCCACTACTAACACTTGGTTCTGAACTCGTAACCTTGATTGGAACTGTCTGAGGAACTTCAAAATCAGCAGATTTCTGTACACTAGGGTTAAAAGTGTAATTGTGGTTATACGGTGGTGGAACCTCGTGATAACCAATTCCTCCTCTCTTTGTAGAGGTACCTTGATCACTAACAAGGTGATCAAGAATAGCTGAGGAATTTCGGAACTGCTCCAGTTTTTGGTTTAGTTCCACCACTTTCACCTGGTGGTCAGCAATCTGCTTTTCTCGTTCAGCAATCAATTTAGTCTTTTCTTCTAAAACCTCATAACTAAGATCAATAACTTCAATTTTTTCAGCAAGTTTAGTTTTTAAGCTTTTAACATCTTTTTCACACGCTTTAATTTTAACTTTGTAACTGTTTTCTCTTGCTTTTGTAAAGTGATGATCTTCTTTAAGAGTTTTAAATTCAGCATCTAAACGAACATACTGATCAGTTATTGTAGCAAGTTGCTCAGACAAATTCTCGCATTTGGTACAAACAGATTTAGAACTTACCTCAGAGACTTGATCATTGTTATCTGCCATGAAAGCTTTTTCCTTACCAGTAGCTTTCTCTTCTCCGGTAGTCTTCTCACGTTCTTCACTCTCAACCTTAGCCATATTTGCCTGTTCACTAGTTTCATTCAAATGCAGGTTCCAGTTGTATTCACCTGCTTCTCTGGACAACATGGCATTGATTTCCTTATTATTCCCAGTGTGCTGTGCAGGCCTGCCTTGACCACGTTCAACTCTCTCGTTTCTGCAATCTTTGGCAAAGTGCCCGTTTTGTTGACAGTTATAGCACCTCACCTTAGATTTGTCGAACCCAGGCCTGCCACCAACAAACTTTCTCCCCGTCTTTCTCATAAACTTCTTCACTCTCCTCACTATCATGGCCATCTGCCATTGTAAATCCATTTCCTCCAGATCATCAGCATCGATCTGGTCGTAGTCTTCATCTAGCATCGCTGGATCAACCACCTTTCCTTGAATGTAGTTTTCATAAGAAGCAATAAATGAAGCATAGAGGCCAACCTGCTCTTCAGCAGATTTGACGCTCATTGGCATCTTAGAGTAATTATTGCTTGAGGAACTTGAAGATCCACTACTCTGGCTTGCTGTCTGTTGAGTACCACTTGATCCACCCGCAACAAAGCAAACATCCCCATTTGTGTTTACTGACACATGCCCCTCCTGTGAAGAATTGGCACCCGACTCACCTTTCGAGTAGTAGGCGGCAGAGTCAGTCTTTGAACTTGTATTGGAGTTCACTTTCGCACCGTACATGCCTGGATCTTGAACCTGATCCATAGATGTTTCTTTTCTTACCATATTAAGCTCAAAAGTTCTGAGCTTGTTGACAGCGGTTTCAAGATCATACGTAGAGAAGTCCTTGTCTTCCCTCATCAGTACCGTATACATCTCCCATTTTGGTTGGAGAGCATCGAGAAGTTTTTCTACAATCTCTTCTTCTCGGTAGGAAATGGAGTAGTTACTCAGTTCAGTCATTAGATGATAATATCGAGTGATAATATCATCAAGAGATTCGTTCTTTAAGTACTTAAAGACTGAAAATTGAGTCTTGAGTAACTTTATCTTTGACGCCCGAATACCTACATTTCCTTCGAATCTGCTCTCAAGAGCTTCCCAAAGCTCTCTAGCTGATGTATACTTTCTGAAAGTATGGAGGATCTCCTGTGGAAGAGCCATTGTGATTGCAGCATGAGCCTTGCTCTCGGCTTCATACATCTTCTTCTCCTCTTCTTCCATTTTACTGTATTTCTTGATTTGGTCTCGACCCTCATACTCCATGATCGGTGGAATATATCCATCTTGGATGCATACCCACATTTTCGCATCCTGGTACTTAACATACTGTATGAACCGATCCTTCCACGCAACAAAGTCGGTTCCCTTCAGCAACCTTGGGGCCTTTGTGGCTGACCCCGCTTCAACTTCCATCTTGACAAGCTCCGAAATGTTGATCGACGACATCCTTCTTGAAGACTAAGAAACCCGAAAAATTCTGAAAAGGGCGAAGTTAAAAAATTTCTTCGAAACAGTACTGTAGGCGAAGTTAAGTATAACTTCGCTTAAGTAATAACTTCGCTGGATCCTTCTTAAATTCGCGTAACTGGGCGAAGTTGAGAATAACTTCGCTTAGGATAAGCGAACTTAGAAAGTAAGCGAACTTGAAGAGAACTTCGCTGAACTAGGTGAACTTGAGAAGAACTTCGCTGAGTTAGGCGAAGTTGAGGAGGTAGGCGAAGTTGTGAATAACTTCGCTTCTCCTTATATCTTCGCTGAAACCCTACGAATCCTGACGGCAACTTCGCCTGATGAACAGCAACTTCGCCTGACGAACTGAAACTTTCTGCAGATCTGAAAAACGGATTTTAACGACGATTTTGACGATTTGAAGGCTTGAACACACTGGTAGGAAGCTAGAATGAGCAAAAATACCACAAACTCGTCCTGGTAATACCCGAAATGGAACGAATTCTACACCCGCGTGAATATCCTGAACCACACAATCGAGCAAAAGCTCTGATACCAATTGTAGGTTCCCTGGACGGATCACACGAGATATCCCGATATACACAGGTGCGGAATCCCTGTGTAGATCGTTACGGACGTAGAATATAAGCTTACGAACACACGAACACAATACGAACAAAACCACGTTATATTAATAACTCGAACCGTGTTACTTACAGCCTCTCGACCTCACGTCACTCGACTCAATGAATTACACGTAAATAATCAAAGGCTCTATCAACTGATTAACGATTAACCCGTAAACAGTAAACAGAAAACAATATAAATACACGACAACTTCGCCTCAGGCGAAGTTGTCAATAACTTCGCTCGTTGAACAAGTTCGCCTAGGCGAACTTGTCAACAACTTCGCTTGGTTAACAAGTTCGCCTAAGCGAACTTGTCAACAACTTCTCTTTTACACAAACAATTACATAAACAATATTACAGACTCGATTACAGACTTTAGACATATGAACTACTGACATCTATGCACCAACACTCTAGCCGTGCAACTGGAGCAAAAAATTCTTCAAAGTCCACTCCTTCTTCCTGTAAGCATCCTATTTGTTCTTGATTACAATTCCTCTTTCATCTTTCTTGTTTCCGAAAACCCATTTTGTACCAATAGCATACTTGCCTCTGGGCTTGTCCACCAAGTCTCATACATGTAAGTCTCTGAATTGGGTTAATTCCTCCTGCATAGCTTCTACCCAGCTGTTGTCTTTCAAAGCTTGGTTAATGTTCTTTGGTTCAACTTGGGATAAGAAGCAGGCATACTGGCAGATGTTTGCCTTTTCAGAAGAACTTCTTGTCACTCTTTCATGCAAGTCTCCAATTATGTTTTCTGCAGGGTGGTTTCTTTCAACAGAGGTGGTCTGCACAACTTGTTGTGCAGACACTTCTGTCTCTAGATTTGTCATGTTCAACTCAGCAGATTCATCTTCAATTCTCACTTGAGATTCTTCATTTGCTTGAACTTGATTGATCTCTGATGATGATGTTTCAGTTGACCCAAATTGTAGAGAGTCAAACAAAGACTGGAACCTATCTTCAAATTGATTTAATCCTTCTGTCTGAACAGGTTGTTGACCTTGATTGGGGTCACTCTCTACTTCACTTGGTCCTTCATTAGAGACTTCCACTGCATCATCTTGTCCATTCATATCAACTTCAGCAGCTTGATTGTTGTTTCTTTTAAAGTTAAATCCTTGAGATTCAGGAGCAACAAATGACCATAGCTTATCCAGATCAACTTGTCTTTGTTTTCCTTTATCTTCAAAGCTGGTTCTGTACATGCTATCATCCATATCTTCATTGTAGATTTTAAAGATTTGATCATCTTTTCCAAGTCAAACAGCCACTTGGGTACTTCAGCATTGTTAAAATGGTTTTCATTGAATATTATATCTGAAGATTCAATGACCACCATGTGCACCTTCACATAGACTCTATAAGCCTTTGAATGAGATGAGTAGCCCACAAAAAACATTCCAGTGATTTTGAGTGGAATTTGTCTAGATAGTCCTTTGTATTCAAGAGTGAGCATCATCATCCAAAAGGCTTCAAGAAATTCACATAAGGCTTTCTTTTGAAGATAACTTCATATGGAGTCTTGTTTTAAGCCTTGTGCAGTAGAACCCTGTTCTGCACATAACATGCAGTGTTGATTGCTTCTGCCCAAAAAGTGACTGGCAAATTTGCATCAGCAATCATGGTCCTTACAGCTTCAATCAATGTTCTGTTTCTTCTTTCTGCAACACCATTTTGTTCAGGAGTTCTTGGTGCACTGTATTGTTGAAAGATTCCCTTAAAATTGCAGAATCCATAATTCCATTCTTGAATTCTGTCCCATTGTCACTTCTAATGACCTTTACATTCATTTGAACCTGATTTTCCAGTTTTAGTACATAGGATCTGATCAAATCTGAGGTTTCATCTTTGCTGCCCAAAAAGTGTACCCAAGTAAACCTTGAATAATCATCAGTGATCACCAGGCAGTATTTTTTCTTCCCAATACTTGGAACACTTACAGGACCAAATAGATCCATGTGTAACAGTTCCAAGACCTCATCAATTGTGTTTATCATTTGCTCTTATGTGAGGATTTATGTTGTTTTCCTTTTAGGCAAGATGTGCATTTTTTTTCCAATTTGAAATCTCTTGTGGGAAGGCCAACAACATGTTCACCTTTTACAAGTTTGTTCATGTTCTTTAAGTCACATGACACATCTTCCTATGCCATAGCTTAGTTTCATTTTCAGTTGCTTTGGAAACAAAGCATAAACCACCTCTTGAAGTTGCAGTATTCATTCTTAGTTCATAGAGGTTGCCAGTTCTTGGAGACATCATCATCATCATTTCAGTTGGAATCATAAACTCAGGCTTCAAAATCAGGCAATGTTCATCATTGAAGGCTACCTTGTATCCTTTGTCACATACTTGAGAAATGCTCAACAGATTGTATTGAAGTCCTTCAACATGTAGAACATTCTCAAATGATACCTTGCCATTTGTGAGTGTTCCTCTTCCAACTATCTTCCCTCCATTATCATCACTCCCAAAAGTAATTGGTCCCTCATATTTTCTTTCATAATTGATTAGTGCAGTCTTGTCACAGGTCATGTGCCTGGAATATCCACTATCCATGTAACATAAATCGTTCTTGTTCAAGGACTGTTCCTGCACATACACATTAAACAGAATTAGTTGGATTCTGATTTACAAACTGCATCAGTTTGTAATTCAGTGTCAGTGGAAGATTCATCAGAAGTTGGAACTAGAACTGGAAGTGGATCTTCATACATAATTTCACATTCTTCTTCTGTGTCAGAATCTGACCCTTTCTTCAGAACTTGTGACTTGATTAAATTTTCAGTTTGCTCAATCTCATAGATCTTCTTTTCAGTCACCTCCTTCTTTGTCTTCCATTGGGACCCTTTTGGCTCAAACCTATGTTTTAACAAAAACTTTTCATCACCGTTAAGAACTCCTGGTCTTATCTTTGTTTTTCCCTTATCAGTTAACCTTTTGTTCTTCTCAACTTTATGTGACTCCTTCTCATTTTCCTTGATTTTCAAAATGGTCTTGAGTTTCTTTTCAAGGATATACTTTTGTTCCTTACTACCAGATGGTTTTCTATTTCCACTCAAGTATTTCTCGTACATTTCTTTGTAACTTTTCATATCAAATCCACTCACCACATCAGGAATTTCAAAGGTATCCTCAAGAATCCAACAAGAATCAGTGTGATGTCCATAGGCATCACATTTCTTGCACCTAACCTTAGCAAAACTTCCCATATCTTCAAGCAATTGTTGGTCTTGGATTTTGTCACTGGGTTTGGGAAAGTCAAAGCCTAAAGAGGTCTTTGGACACAAAGTGTTGGCAAAATCCATCTTGATTGGCTCACTGATGTCAATTGTTTGTGGATACTTTTCTTTGACAAAAACAATTTTCTTCAGCTTGGATGGAGTTCTTGATGAGCTTCCTTCTTCTTCTCTTGAGTGTTTTCTCATTGGCACATAATTAACATCCCCTATATCAAATAACTAATGGTTAGAGAAAACTAGATAAACTAGTGGATGTGACTGATCATAAGAAGATTTCACAGTTTCTCCAGTTCTTTTCTTGATATCAGGCTGTGGTCTTGCACAGATGTCAAACACTACATGTTCTCTTTTTATCTTCTCATAGTGCTTTTTCAACTTTGGAGTCATCTTTGGCAAAAGAGGAATCTTATCACCTTTCTTTTTGCCTGATCCTTTCTTCTTCTTGCCCTTGGATGACTTAGAGCTTCCACAGCTGCAGTTACTGTCTTCACTGGAGTACTCACTCCATTTCTTCTTCTCACCTTCTATCTTTTCATTTTTCTCAATCTCTGGCTCCTCACTCTACTTTACTGCAAACTCTCCATTCTTGTCTACAAATACATCAGCATATTGCTTCATAAACTCATCCTTTAAAGAAATTTTTGAATTGCTTAAGATATTCATTTATGCTCTCCTTGTCTACTTTCAGTGGGTAGCTATCACAAAAAGGTGGTGGCACCTTTTTATACTTCTCTTCCTCAGTCATTTTATCAACATAACCTACTAAATTTCTTGTAGAAACAAGGTTCTTCAAGAATTCCATTTGAATCAGTAATTCAGCATTTTCCATTTTCTCTTCTGCATACATCTTCTTCAACCCTTCAATTTCAATTGTCATTCTTGATTGGGTTTGGTATGCCATCATACAATCCTTTTCAAGCCCCTTGATTTGACTTTCATAAGTTGCTTCACTTGCTTCATAGACATTCAAGAAGACTTCCTTTCTCCCACACTCAGTTTTCCACTTTCCAATCTCCTGATTTAGTTCATTAATGGTAATAAGAAGATCAGAAATTAAGATATCAGATTGTACCTGAGCATTTGAGGATTCAGCCTTGTCATTCACTTTGGCCAAAAATGCAACATTTGCCTTCTCCATTTCAGCTGCGTGATTGCTTCAATCAAATTCCCCATCATGTGGCATCCTGGTTACAGCAACATTTCCCTGGTCTCGCTACTGATTCACATTGTTCTGATTACTTCTGTTTTGATTTGTGTGAACCTGCATTTGATTGTTTCTTTGAGGTTGAAATGTTTGTTGAGGGAGTCTGTTTGGATTCTGATAGGGGTTTTGGTTGGTGATCTGATTTCTTTGTTGCTGGAAATTCTGATTCTGGCTCTGGTAGAATTGATTTTGGTATACTTGATTGCCAGCCTGCTTTGGCATGTTACATTCTCTAGCAAAATGTCCTGGTTGTTGACAATTATAGCAGATGGCCTTTGATTTGTCAAATCCGATTCTTTCGTTTGGTCCATTGAAGCTTGTTCTACCAGTCCTGTTATACAACCTTTTGCTTCTTACTGCTAGCATGGCTTCTTGCCACTTAATGTCCATGTCCTCTAAATCATCAGCATCTATTTGTTCTAGGTCTTCTTGCACAATGCTTGTGTTTAGCAGATTCTTGGCCACAAAGGCATGATATGACTCGGTAAACATGGAGAACAAGGCTTGGTAGTCTGCTCCTTGATTTGGATTGTGTTGTATGAATGTTGGTTGCCCATTTGCTGTAGAGGGGGTGTCATCTTCGATCAGCTAAACATTGAATCTTGATTGACCACTGCAAGTTGATCCTCTTTTTGATGGTTCCGCAATGATAGGCTGCTAGTTCTTGATTGACAGGTTGCCCATTGGTGCTACTAGAGCATTGTTCACTTGAAACCTTGACTTGTCCTCTCGAATCATATGATTTTCAATCATCTCATGTTCTGCAGCCTTGAGAAAGGCAATCACATCAATCAACTTAAAATTGGGAAAACTATCTTTTTCTTTGATAAACTTGCTTGCGGTGTACCATTCACCGGACAAAGATGATAGAAGCTTTTTGTTCAGCTCAAAGTCAGAGATCTGCAATTCAGTCGTTCACAATTGTCATAAACCTCTGCAACACTGATTTCAGTCTTTCCTCGTCCTTAAACTTGAACCTGTCTAGTTGCTGCTTCAGTCTATCTTTCTTGATGTCCCTTAATTCAGTATTCCCTTCAAACATTTGGATAATTGTATCATACATACCCTTTGCAGTCTTATGATGATTAACAGTTGTCAAAATCTCCCAAGAAAACCCTAACTTCAGCATAGACAAAGCTTTATCATCCTATTTCTTCATTTTTAGCTCAACGGTGGTAATGTTATTTGCAGCTGTTGAAGGAACATAGTTTCCTTTAGTGATGGAAGTCCAGAGCTCTGGGTCGTTGTAGTTCACAGCTGCTTCGAAGAGCACCTTACATTTAATTAAGTTTTCTTGTCCTAGCAGTCTTAGAATCTTGTTGGTGGCGACTTTTTGGTCTTCCATTTCAGCAGATCTGGAATTTGCAGTAGTGAAAACAGAGTAAAGCTTCAAGATTTTTCAAAACCTTCTGTCCTGTGTCCTTCAGCGAGCTTACTCAAGCTCTGATACCACTTGTCAGGACCGGAAGTCTAGGGTTTCGTGTGTGACGGCGGCGGCGGCTGTACGAGGAAACAAATAGAATATTCCTTTGGAATGTTTCTCGTATTGTGTGCGTTGTTATCCGTGCCCTAAATGGAAACCTAGGGCCCCTATTTATATACCCTGACATTCCTTCTTGAAGTTCCTAATCATTACATAATGAAATACAAAATAATACAAGTGGAGTCCTCGAGCAAGGTAATAATCTTGCTCGAGCAAACTCACTATGTCCTTCCTCTTCCCCTCTTCGACGAATCATGTTGACAAAGTGTTTATCTTCATCTTCTTCCTGGACCTTTGAAGTTCCTTCCTTGGGAGGGAGTGGCAAGTGTCCCACCTTTAGGGCCGCTTCCCATAATTTCTTTAGCTGCACGCAGCTCTCAGTGGAGTCCCCCGGACTCTTGTGATAATTGCAATACCCCTGAGGGTAGGGTCGGTAAGGCTGCTTTAGTTGAGTGGGGGCTCTCGGGGCATATTTGGTTCGGTCGGCCATCATCACATCTCTATGCCCCGTGTTTAGCCGATCTCCCAGAAGAGGTCTAGGACGAAAGGCTTCTGTCCTGCCAATGGTTGACAACCGAGGAGGATAGTAGGATGCGTTGGCAGGATGTGGGGACTTATAAGGGGAGAACTGAATCCCCTCTCCCGGTGTCCTTTCTCGCCTGCTTTGTTGCCCACATATCTTCCCGCCGTTCCCCCCTTTTTTCCTTCCCACTCCCTTAGCTTGGACCCTGTGTCTTTCCCCCTGACGAAATCTCGGACTTTGTCCATGAGCTGATTAAAGGTGGTTGGGAAATCTTCTCCTAGCTTTTCTGTGAGCTGGGAAAACCTGACCTCATTAATGAACCCGCTGATCTTCATTACTTCCGGCACCCCCTTTATATTCATGCTTTCAGATATGTACCTTTCCATGAATTGCTCTACTTTTTCATCATCTCTTCTTCGTATATGAAGGATTTCATTGGGATTTTCCATGGCCTTTCTTGGCTGACTGAAATTTCGGAGGAACTTCTCATTTATTTCTTCATAACTGTTTGTTGGACCGATTCGGGACTCGGTTTCCCAACGATTCACGGGGCAACGTGTTAGAGTGCGGAATCCTCTAACACGGCGATTCGGTGGTGATCAACGGGCACGTAGGTACGATTCCTAAAGGGGTTTGACGCCTAGGATTGGAGGAAACGACCAAGAACACGAAGAACAGTGGAGAGAGTTTCTGTAGGCTGCTGGTTCGTGAGTGTGTAATCTGTTCTCTCTGCATGTGAAATTTCCCAAGTAACGTTTATATACCGAAGACTCATTCGGTCGAATGAGATACTCATTCGATCGAATGAGATATGGTTCGATCGAATGAGACCTGGTTAGATCGAATGAGATCTGGTTCGATCGAATCAGTCACTGATTCGATCGAATCAGCTTCGTTTGACATTTTCAGTACGTTAACTTGTTTTCACGATCGTTGGTTTCATGTTGAACCAATCCTGATAGAACTGGGGACATACATGTGACATTTCATGTCCTAACAAACTCCCCCTTGGAGCCAGTTCTATTTGCCTGTAACCAATCGAGTACTCTTGCTCGATCGTAACTCCCCCTTGGAGTTATCTCACTCTCTCTTTTCTCAAAACTAGTGGTGCATACGTTGCATCCACAAACTCCTTTCTTCATGGAGTTCTCTCATGATCAAATGGTACAGTCAGTCAGACCTACCATAGGTTCCGCATATCCTGAGACGCTGTCAATTGGAATTTTGGATTAACATTTAAGCACAGTTGTATTAGATTTGTAAGATTGACATTAAAGCATAATCTATCACAATATTCCAAATCATATTTCATTCAATTTCAAAACAATTACAATCAGAAGATTTAACTTTGAATTACAACAAGAAACAAGATAAACGAAAGACATGACAATTAATCTTTAGTTTCTTGGGCATACTTCTTCTGTTGTTCTTTCCAATTTGATCCTGCATGTATGTCATAGGCAAAGCAAATCCTAATGACATTTCTGTAAGTTAACGCTTGCTCTATGTCTTCAGGAGCATAAAGAATCTCTGTCTTGTACAACGTATAGACATCCTCCCTTGACAAATTTGTGAGCCACATTGGATCAAAAATACGAATTGTGCTCCAGTTTCCATAGTCATTGAGCACAATAACTGCCTCATGCAGTCTTCCATCATAGTACCAATGCCTGAATGATTTGTAGAAGTCCTGCTTCATCTTTCTAAGAGGAATCTTCTTCATTGTGAGTGGTGGCATGTACTTCAAGATAACTTTTGGCCTGTTGGTGATCGGATCGATCTCCTTTTTGCTTATATATCTCTTCGGCCTTTGTGGTGTGATCATGTTCCATTTTGTGTTGTACTCTTTTCGCAATACACTATGATAATACGTGGCAAATGGAGATGAGTTGGCGTATAGCATATCAAGATAATTCAGACGGTTCAGATCATAAGTAGGAAGGGTCTTCAAATCAGTAATACGTTGAAAGTATTCAACCCCCCTTTCTCTCTTGACAGCTACACAGTTAAGATCCTTCAGACATGCCCAAGCGATAATTTCTCCTGAAGTTCTGCGACCCTTCATCTTATATGACGTTGTATGAGGAATGGTCGGCTTCGCTTGTCGTCTGGATCTAATCTTCTCAAGAATAGCATTGAATGCTTTTTTGCATTCCTCGGTTTTCTCTAAAAAATCGGCTTGATCCGCTTCAGAAGGCTGTTCCATATTGTTTGACCTTTCTTCAGCCTTCTTCTGTATTTCCTCCTCTGTTACATTTTGGAAGAAACTTGCAGAGTTAGGAAGATCGTCATTTTGAGACGTATAGTATTCAGGATACTCTTCCTTTGACAAGTCTTCCATTTCAACTTCATCAAATTGAGAAGGATCGACGTGTGAGGGATCAGTGGCCGTTGATGATGATGAATCAGGTGTAGCAGCAGAAGAAGACATTCGTTCTGTTGGAGGCAAAGCCAGATACTTGCCTGTTTCTACATTGGATAATTCAAACATTTGTTCCAATTCTTCTTCTGTGAAATTATGAGAAATTTCACCTTCTTCCAAGTCTCCACTTGCGAAGTTTCGCTGCTCATTTGGATTGTCCAGTAAAAACGTGAAAAATTCTGCTGCAGTTTTTGATTGCAGCGGTTGGACATTGAACGGATCATCATCACCTGTTTGATTAAACAACCACAATTTAACAACAATTTTAAGTAAACATATGTAATATCATAAACATGAAATACAATATCATTACATATGAAACTGAGTCTATACAAAAATCATCATTTAACAGGATTTAACATTTAAGTCCTCACTACATTCACTCAATTCACTCTTTAGTACCTTCACCTCCATCATCTGAAGAGTCAAGTTCGTCTGTGTCCACATCAACATTTGATGGACCTTCCAAACGTAGAACATCTCCTTTCAATTCGGTTACTTTCGCCTCAAGGCTTAGATTTGACTCTCTTAGTTCCTTGATAGAAGATCCCTGATCAGCGACAGTCGCATTCAGCTGACTGTTTTCAATTCTGAGCATGTCGTTTTCGGCTCGAAGTTGGGCAATCTGCTCATCTCTCAGTCTATTTTGCTCTTCTTGCCGTCTATTCTGCTCTTCTTGCCGTCTATTCAGCTCTTCTTGCTTAGTCTTGAACATGAACATCTTCATCATAGCCTTCTGAAGATCAGCTATTTCTGTTGCAACCTGAGGAGGTATAGACATTTCAGGTTGAGGTTGAGTAGTCGGTTGTGGTGCTGATTGTGGTGCTGGTTGCTGTGTTGGTGGCGGAGCTTGTTGAACGGGAGGAGCAGCAGACGAAGTCCCAACTGATTGTAACATTTGAGGACGTGGGGGATCAGAAAATAAACTCCGATACTTCCTTGTAACCTTCTTCTTTTGTCTCTTCGCAGGCCTTTCTTCGCCCGCAACATCCTCGGCCCTAACCTCACCAGCAAAGTGCACATCTGATGCACTTGCTTCATCACCAGCATCCAGAACCTCAACATTAAAGAATGAATCAGCCTCTTTTTCGGCATCAGTTCTGGTGTCTGCCGGTACCTCTTCCTCCTCAGTGTCAGATTCGTCGCTGGTTTTCTGATAAGGTAAGTTCTCGACATCTGAATCACTGGCGGCATTCCTCCACTTCCTCTTCGGAGGAGCCTTGTAAGACGGATTTGTCACGTGCCCAAAGCACCTTTTGTGTGGCGGTCTTGTGGGGCGGTCTTTGTAAGATTTTAAACGGTTGAGAGTTTCGTTCTTCATGTGGTCCAGTTTCACCACATCACCCTCATTTTCTTTCAGTAGACCCGGAGCTTGACTATCGACGATCATTTGCACAAATCTCGGGTACTGTAGAAATTTCTCGCCCGCCCATTGTTTTATTGTCAGATTTTCCACCATATGGCTGAAGGTCATTTGCGAGAAGTTGTAGGGGTGGTTCATCACTAATGCAGCCATTGTGAACTGCATGCTTTCCCTCAATTTGTCAAAACTTGTTCTTTGAGGCCCTAAGCAGTGCATCACCACGTGTGCCAGATATTTGAACTCTGGACACAGATTGGCTTTATGGAGTAGACCGGAATTCAGGTCACCATCGTACTTCATTCTTGCAAAACATCCTCTGGTTCCAGCAGGATGTAACCCAATAGGATCTGAATCAGCATCAGCAAACCCACAGACTTCCCTGAGGATTTGGGCAGATACAACAATTCCGTGCCCTCTAACATTGGAGCGAATTACCGACGGCACAACAGTTTTGTCGTGCGAGGCATTCCTCCAGAATTCCTGTTGAATTGACATAATGGGTTCTACTACCCTTGAGATAGGTCCGTGAATCCTGGAACGTTTCAGGAATTTGATCATTGTTGCAAAGTCTTTCCCATGGCTTGCCTTTTCGTCGAGAAAGGCTACAATATTGTGCTTGATTGATGTTTTGAAGGGAACGAAAACTTCTGCAACTTCAGCCATTTTATCTGCAATCATAAACGTATTAGAACGAACAGATATCGAGAAGACTGAATTCGTTTAACATTTTTAAACATTCTGGACTTGTTCAATCGAATGAGTCAAGATTCGATCGAATGAGCTACTCATTCGATCGAGTGATCTACTCATTCGATCGATTGAGATCTAGTTCGATCACAGACAGTCGAATGAGATAGATATCATCTTTGACCTCTGATTCGATCGAACTACAGATCGAATAAGTCTCATTCGATCGAACAAGAGACTCGTTCGATCGAGTAGACTGATTCGACTCCTTCAAACTCAGCCCAGAAACTGCAGAAACCCGATCGACATTTTCGATCGTTTAAGGATACGCGACACACATATAGCACCAGTTGATGTTTAAGAACATGTATCAACATTAAACTAAAAGACTTAAACGATTAAAAACAGTTCAATATCAGTTTCGTTCTAAAGTTCGTTTCCGAGAACTAAAACGACCAAAAACATGATCAAAACACGGTTAAAAACCAAAAAAACTTACATTTTATTGATGTACGTGAAAAATCGAATAAGATGAACGGATCAAAACGAGGGTTTCGCGTAAACAATTTTGAGAGTAAATTTCTGTAAAAATTTTCGAATAATACTGACCGATCGAATGAGTCTGAGTATTTATACTGTTTCTGGACTCATTCGATCGAATGGACTTGTTCGATTGGACCAATCGATCGAATGAGAGTCTATTCGATCGAATAAGTCTCTCGCAACACTTCTCATTCTCACAACAACTGACTCGATCGAATCGGCTCATTCGATCGATTTACTCGATCGAATAGCAACATATTCGATCGAATGAGGGACAAACTTTGGAAAAAATAAACTTTTTATTCCCTGCCATCGATCGTGGTGCCTTTGAACCTGCAAGAAAACATAAACTTTTGATACTTGGTTAGTTTTCTTAGACATTTTCCGATAATGAGAGCTTAGTTCCTACAGAACATATAGATCATAAGACATTAGTAAACACACGGAAAAATATCAGGCACAACCATCTTTGGGTTTCCATTGTCACTTCTTCTTTCTTTCATGCACAGTCGGTTGCGCAGATAAACATTTAGCAACCTGCATGAAGTTTTCTTTCATTCCTACACACTGGATAAACATTTAGTAGGAATAGACAGGGATCAGACTACCTGTCACGATGATTTCTCATCGATTTTCAAACAAACAGAACTAAATAAAATGAAAAATAAATAGAAATAAAACATTTTTTTTTTTTTTAAGTATTTACAAGGAGGGACAGGGATCAGACTGCCTGTCACTGGATGATTTCTCATCAACATTAAAGCAGAATAAAAATAAAAATAATTCAGAATAAAAATCTTTTTGAATTTTTTTATAATATTCAAACTGAAATAAGCAACTGTATAAAACTTAAAATACAATATTTTTGGTTGAGAAGGATCTATAATAAGAAATCATACAGACTTGTTTGACTATCTACTGAGACTTTTCGAGATTTTTCACATGATTTTGATTTTTCTTAATAAAAGAGTATATAATATTAAACTAGGCATAATGAACATTCTTTTTGTGAGAGAGATCCGAACATGGGATCAGTACTGACATTGTAGCACTCAGTAAGTTCAATATAATTTCTTTTTGATCGATACATATTACCAATGCGATTATGGGTATATTTGTCCATTTAAACTTAAACAAACATCCTCTCGTCTGTCAATGACCATTTGAAATTGCTTGTGATCACAGCTATGTATCCCACCATATTTTGATTGACTCATGTAGGACCTCACAACATATTGAACAGTCAAATCGGCGCATCTTATTTTGACGAACGACCATAAGCTTATAGGATCCCCTTTGTTAGCTTTTCATCAAATATTGTTGCTTTTCTCATTCTTGCGAATTTAATTAGCAACTTGATGATTTTATCATGTTTTCACATACGTGTTCGGTATTCATCTACTTGTCCCAAAATCATTTATTTTATATTTTTTTCAGGAGATATCCAAGTTATCAGCGCTGTCCAGGTCGATACTTACGTATCACAGAGGGAGATAATAACTTTAGATGTACCAGTATGGAAGAGCGCTGTCCAGGTCGATACATACGTATCACAGAGGGACATCATTCCAAAACCGGTGGAGCATAAGATATTTAATACAGATATCCAAGTTATCAGCGCTGTCCAGGTCGATACTTACGTATCACAGAGGGAGTTAATAACTTTAGATATCACAGCATGGAAGAGCGCTGTCCAGGTCGATACATACGTATCACAGAGGGAGATCATTCCAAGGCCGGTGAAGTATAAAATATTTAATACTCCTCCTTAATCAACGTTTAAAGCATTTGATTTAGAAGGGACTTTCGATGAAAGCAGACCTGCAACACGAAGATCTAACATTCTTTAAGAATTTAGCTTTTGGGGGAACCAATTTGGGCCGATGGTAATTCGTGTACGCGTGATAAGACATATCCTCAATTGATATTGGTCTTTAGACAGTGACGTCTCGTCAATTTATCTTAGATGTACACCCATAGCTGACAATCTAAATGATTTAGATAGGTCAAATCCAGACTCAATTCAGTAAGATAAGCCTACCAATATATCACATTAGTACTATGCATGACCAATCTTTCACTTTATATCTTTTTAACATCATGCTACTGTCAGTGTGCCATCACTTCCCAAAGGTTGGATACAATTTCTCATTTTCTGAATATATGAATGTTTTTGGAAAAAAAAAATTTAAATTATTTCGCCCCGATCAAGTCAAAGTCTTCAGGTAAACGGCTATCCTGACGATCCAATGGATCAGCTGGACCGACCACATACGAGTATGTGTCCTTCTAACTAAGTATGAACGACTATTTTTCAGCGAAAGAATAAAAACACATCATAAACCGCCCCGGTCACTTTCAGTCATCTGGTTAATGGTTATCCTCATAATCTACTAGTAGAAGTAAGGGCCAAACATATCCGAAGATATGTCCTTCAAACTGAAGCAACCGACATAATTCTAAGCGATAGTGACGTTTTTTTTTTTTTTTTTTTTTTTTTTAATATAAGGAAAATGAGAATAAGCTATACAGAAATAAAAATCTTTTTGATGTCTCAGTATGATAGCGTCTGTGTACTATCATCTTTCTTGTAACAAGATCAACTTCTCAAAATTTTAAAATTTTTGATGTTTTTGGGTTTTTGTATTTTATATTGTTTTTGGTTTTTCTTGAAACCTTTCTCCCCCTAAAAATTATAAAAACAAAATCTTTTTGGATTTTTTAAATTTTTAAGAAAAGGAAAAATGAAAAACAATTTAAATGATATCTTCAGGAACATCATTTGATTGACGTTTAACGCCGTTGATCTCTAGCAAATATAAAAACCGTGGTTTGTCAAATGATTTAGTGAAGAGATCAGCGCGTTGTTCCTGAGTGGGGATTTTTACCACATCGATTAACTTCTTTTCGTAACAGTCACGAAGGAAGTGATATCGAATTTCGATGTGCTTTGTTTTGCTAAAATGGACAGGATTTTTGGTAATTGAAATTGCAGCAGAATTATCAATATATATGGGAGTAGTAGAACATTCAATACCGTAGTCACGCATCTGTTGCTGAATCCAAATAACTTGAGAACAGCAACTGGCAGCCGCAATATATTCCGCCTCAGCTGTTGAAGTGGAGACTGACGTCTGCTTTTTGCATTGCCACGTTACTAAACGACTTCCAAAGAACTGACATCCTGCTGTTGTTGATTTGTAATCGAGTTTACAACCACCATAGTCCGAATCACTATACGCATGTAGATCAAAGTTATCATCCTGAGGATACCAAAGACCCCAATCTGGAGTACCTTTCAGATAACGCAAAATTCTTTTGACTGCAATAAGATGGGAGACCTTCGGCTTTGACTGGTAACGTGCACAGAGACACGTAGCAAACATTATGTCCGGCCGAGAAGCAGTCAGGTACATTAGAGATCCGATGATCCCTCTATAGTGAGTTGGATTGATCAATTCACCCTTCTCGTCAGGATTAATCCCGTGATTAACCTCTAACGGAGTTCCCTGTGAAGAGGAACTCAACATCTCGAACCGTTTCAAGATGTCATTGACGTATTTTGTCTGGTGAATGAAGACACCGGAGTCTGTTTGATCAACCTGAAGTCCTAAGAAGAACTTCATCTCACCCATGGAGCTCATTTCAAATTTTTCTTGCATCACTTGTTCAAACTCCTTGCATAGTGTTTTATTCGTGGACCCGAAAATGATGTCGTCCACATACACTTGTACCATAATGAGATCTCCTTCTTTCTCCTTTGTAAATAACGTGCAGTCGATCGTTCCTCTTCTAAACCCGTTGTTCAGAAGGTGTTTGGATAGTTCCTTGTACCAAGCTCTCGGGGCTTGGTGAAGACCGTATAAAGCCTTGTTGAGCAGGTAGGCTTTGTCCTTGTGATTTGGGTCTTCAAAACCTGGAGGTTGTGCCACATATACTGTGTCTTCGATGTGACCGTACAAAAAGGCACTCTTGACGTCCATCTGATATACTTTGAATCTCTTGAAAGACGCATACGCCAAGAACATCCGGATTGCCTCCAAACGCGCAACCGGAGCATACACCTCATTGTAGTCTAGGCCCTCGATTTGCCTAAACCCTTGGACCACCAGGCGGGCTTTGTTGCGAACAATCACTCCAGGATCGTCGCGTTTACATTTGAGTACCCACTTAGTGCCAATTTTCTTCTGTCCTTTGGGGAGATCCACCAGCTTCCACACACCAAGTCTCTTGAACTGTAATAATTCTTCTTGCATGGCTGAGACCCAGTTAGCGTCTTTCAGTGCATCGGTGATGCTGCGTGGTTCTTCTTGTGCTAAGAAGCATTCATGGGCATTTAGCGCAACTGATCCTGACTCCATCATTTCAGTGTAGAGGCCAAAATTCAGTTGACGACGTGTTTTGACACCCTGTTGAATGTCCCCTATAATGTTGTCTTGTGGATGATCACGTTCAGTCCTGACCACCGGATTGTCAGAAACGACAACATTTTGTTCCAAGTTAGTTAAGTTCGGCTCAGGAACTGGAGCGGTTGGTGCCTCTGATGTAGACGTTAGAGGCTGATCTGCATTTGGCGCTTCTTGATTTGACGATGAAGGTTGTGGAGTAACCTGTGTCGGTGCAGATTGTACATCATCTGCTGGTGATTCATCTTCAGATTCAGATTCGGATGACTCTTGAACTTGCTCGCTAGACTCTGTGGAGGAAGACGATGATGGACCAGGATGAGGTGAAGATTGCTGTGATTCATCAGGAGGTGCATTTTGCGCCTCATACATCATTTGAATAGCAACCTCATACAGATTGAATGACTTGAACAATTTGTCAAAATCAAACAACCAGTCTTCTCCTGACCCCTTGGCTGGTTCTGTGTAGCGTTGAACGTCGACATGGTACCATTCTTCAACTGATTTTGTTGATCTGTTGAAGACCCTTTTGAGAGGTACGCTGTAACCCAGAAAATAACCGTTGATGATCTTCTCCTCGAACGTATTACCGACTTGCCTTTTAAGTAACGTGCAAAGAGCTCCAAATGGTTCCAGATGCTCTAAATTAGGCCTCCGTCGTTGAAGAAGCTCGAAGCTTGTCTTGCCGTGGCGCTTGACAATGCCTACCCGATTCAATGTGAAACAGGCGTTGGCAATTGCCTCACTCCAAAACGTGACAGGCAACACTGAGTCTGCTAACATTGTTCTAGCTGTCTCGATTAACGTTCGATTTTTCCTTTCAGCAACCCCGTTCATTTGTGGAACATACGGGGCACTGAACTCCTGAACAATGCCTCTTTCTTTGCAAAAATTTTCAACATTCGCATTCTTAAACTCTGTCCCGTTATCTGAACGCATTCTCCGAACCTTCAGATTGTACTGTGACTCAAGAGTTGTAACCAGCAGATTTATACACCCAAATGTCTCGGACTTTGCTTTCAAGAAAAACACCCAAGAGAATCTTGAATATTCATCAGTAACCACTATACAGTATGAGTGCCCAGAGATACTTTTGACGCTGATTGGGCCAAAAAGTTCCATATGAAGGAGTTCCAATGGAATATCAATCGAGTGGAAACTCTTAGACTTGTGGGACCTTTTTACTTGCTTTCCCGCTTTGCACTGCACACACGAATCAGGGAGACGGAAACTTCTCAGATTAACTCCCTCAACCAGCCTGTTATGCACAAGCTTGTTCATGTTCCTGACATTAATGTGTCCCATCCGTTTATGCCATATGACAGTATCACGTTCGGATGCCTTAGACACAAAACATGTCGCCGTTGGAGACGATGACCCTGCCTTAGCCATATCCAGAATGTAGAGATCACTCTGGCGTGCGGCTGACATTAAAACCTTGTCTTCAGAAATGGTGAAATCCTTAGCCAAGATGTGGCAGTCTCGATCATCAAACATAACTTTGAAACCCTTGTCGCAGATTTGACTTATCGACAACAGGTTGTTCTCCAACTCCTTGATGAAATTAACCTTATCAAACGAAATTCGCCCATTAGAAACAATTCCTTGGGCCGTGATGTAACCACCTTGATTTCCTGCAAAGGAAACTGCACCTCCTTTTATCTGTCTGACACTGGATAGGAGATTCATGTTTCCAGTCATGTGCCTGGAAGCTCCTGAGTCGATGATCCACATGTTGAATCTTGGATCATACAGAGCAACCTGCACACAAAAAGAAAAAGGTTTAAATATCATTGGAAACCCAAGCCTTTATGGTCTTGGGTTTTCCATTATCATCACGAATTAACAATTCAATCCATTTACCCTCATTAACACTGTTTTCTGGTTTGACATCGTTATCAACAGTGTTGTTTTTCTTTTGTTTCCAACTGTCAGTCTTCTTCTCAACATGTTTGACATAGCTGGTTGAAGACTGACTTTCACTTGTTGAAGTGGAAACACTTGGGTTTGAGGGATTCGGTGATCTGTGTGGTGAGGTTGACTGAGGTTTCCCAGGAGAAACCGACCGCGGTGTGTGAGACCGAGGTTGACTTTGAATGTCAACGGTCGGTCGCCTCATAGGAGTTGACTTGACATATCTAGGATCCGTGTAATTGTAACAGAATCTTGCTATATGGCCAACCTCTCCACATGAGAAACAGTAGTTTCTCCCCCTTTGACGTGGTGGAGAGAAATAACTTTGTTGTTGTTTGTTACCATAGTACCCCTTTGATTTGACATTTTGGGGTGAAGTTTGTCTGGGAGGGGGTTTTGGAAAATTATGTTTTTCATTAAAGTTACCCTCCTTGACAAACTGGGTACCATGTTCCACATGCACTTTCTCAGATTTATGATTAAACTTGTTCTTCTGAGAATTACTTGTTGTTGCCTTTGATTTAGATGTGGATGGGCCTGACTTAGTTGTGGAACCTAAGTCTGTGGCAACAACATTTGGTTTGTTCTCAGGAGCCGGGTCAATGACTTCTTTACCCTTGGACTTTGAAATTTGTTCTGTGTCCTCGGGTGTTTTAACATTTGAGTCATCATCTGGCACAGCTCCTGGTGTGCTCACAAATTGGTTCAGCACAGGGGGTGGGACATTGTGATATCCCACACCTCTTTCCTTTTTGCACCGGAACTCGGGGATAATGTGTTCTAGCAAATAAGAGGAGTTGGAGTAACTTTTTAATTTGAAAGTCAATGATTCAAGATCAGCTTTTGTGTTCTCCATTTCCTTTTTCAAGACATTATTTTTATTGATATGAAAATTTATAGAATCTTGTTGATTTAGAACACATATCTCCAATTCCTTGTTCTGACGCTTAAGGCTATCAACTTTTTCTTTAAAAACAGACTCTTTCTGCTTCCAAGCCATGTTTTGTGCAAGAGCGTCAGTCAATTCAATTAAAGATCTTGAGGCTGCATGTTTATAAGCCTCGAGATCTTCAATTCTCTCTTTCAGAGAATGAATTTCTTGTTCAGACATTTCACATTTTAAACATTTGGTATTTTCTGGTTTGGGAGTAGTAGGTTTAGAACTTACCTTGGCATCATTTGACGTCTCTGCCATGAACGCGAAGTAAAGATTCCCTGCTCTTTCCAGAAAAGATGCAGACTTTGCTTTTGACAGTACCTTGTTGACTTCTTCAACAGTAGCAGCTTCTGCAGGAATTGTTGAACTTGGAGATGATTGAGGAACATTTGACTCCTTTTCTTGATCCTCCATAATCTCCACTGATGACACCTCAGCTTCATGCTCTCCTTCATTTACTTCAGTAGCTAGCTCCTCGACAATGTATTCTTCCTCAGTTGAGGAATCATCAGACCCAGATTCTGAGTCTTGATTCACAATGTTGATGTCAGCCATGTTAATGCTGAAGTTCCAGGACTCGCCTTCATCACCTTGAATAGCAAGAGCAGCTTCATTGTTGATGTTGGCGTTGCTCGCTGTTGTTTGATTCTGAGGGACCAGTTGTCTCTCATTGTTGACATTTGCAGCGGCTGCAGCAGGAGTAGATGAAGTTGAAGTAGTTCGGAAGGGATATTGGTGACCTTCCCTCTTTGGTTTAGAGCACTCCTTAGCAAAATGACCAAGTTCGCCACAGTTGTAGCATTTAACTTTTGTTTTATCAAAACCAAACTTGGATTTATTGTTGATTGAAAGAGCTTGGCCTGTTTTCTTAGCCCACTTTCTAGCCCTACGGAACGCGCTGCCAAGTGCCCACATTATATCGATGCGTTCCATATCGTCTTCATCTAGCTGTTCATAGTCATCGCTGTCCAGATGACTGTTGCCAAGTTTACCAGCCACCATTAAACTGTATGATTCAATTATTGTGCCTAACGTTGCCATATGTTCTTTTGCAACTTCCACCGTTACCTTTCCCAAGCCTTCAGTGTTTAACGTTGCCTTTTCAGTTGACTTGGGTCCGGAGTTAGAACTTGAATTTCCGGAATTTGATGTGGGTGGTGCAGAAGATCTCGTTTCGGTCCCCTTAGATTGATTTGACATTGAGGAGACAAACGCACTCTTCATTGGAGCATGTTCATTTGAATCTGACATTGGAGAGTTTGACATGTACAGCGACTTGTCAGATGTTGCTCTGGGTTTCCTGGAGGATGCTCTTAATTCAGCGTCTTCCTGTCTGATTTCTTTTATAAAGTCAGAAAGAAGAATCGTCTCCAATTGATGACTTCTTCTCATCACAGTCAGGAAGGTGTTCCAGCTTGTTGGAAGTCCTTGAGCGAGACATCTAACCTTTTCAGTCCCTGTTGTTTTGACATTATAGGACTTTAGCTCTGACATAAGATGATAGAACCTTGACAGCAATGATTCAATGTCTTCCCCGGATTCTGGACCAAACAAATCAAATTCACGCTTTAGCTCCCGTGCGTGAATTTCTTTAAGTGACTCAGATCCTTCGCATCGTTCAACCAGTGCGTTCCAAAGAGTTGATGCTGTTGTGAACTGATTAAACTGATGGAAGAGATCGCTGGAGAGAGCTTGAGACAGTAAGGAGAAGGCTTTCTTCTCAGCATCAAAGGCTATCTTTTGTTCTTCTGACAGCCTAAAGTAGCTCAGGCTTTCACCATCATTGTTTGTAGGATGCACCCACGATGTCTGAACCGCTTCCCATAGTCCAGGATTCACACCTGTGATATGAATCTGGAATCTTGTCTTCCAGGTAGTAAACTCATTGAGTGCCATCAACTTTGGAGGCTTGTTGAAGCTTCCAGATTCTGAATCACTCTCAAGGATCGATTGGAACCTTTTGTTTGTACTTGAACTGGCAGACATGTTTGCTTCTTTGCTTTAATCTTTGATCTGTTAAACGAATGTGATCGAGTGAGTTCTGATTCGGTCGAATGTGTTCGTTATTCGATCGAATGTGTGATGATTCAATCGAATGACTGACTGATTCACTGTTCTGGTCTTCTGAAGGTTATCCGATCGAATACAATCTAGTTCGATCGAATGAGGTGACAGGTTCGATCGAACGGGTTCTGGCAGTCGACTAAGAAAGAGATCGAATGGGTGGATCGAATCTGAGACTTGTTCGGTCGACTGGAAGCAGGTTCGATCGAAAGGATGAACTTATTCGAACGAATGGACTTGGCGCAGATCACGGCGGGAAAAACTGATTCGGTCAAGATTCAAACTGGTTCGATCGAATAAGAGGCTTATTCGATCGAATGAGTTCCAAAAATACGACTAGTTCGATCGGGATTTCTGGAATTTCCAAACTTAGAAGATTTAACCAGATTTTCGGTTTTAAACTCACTAACACGAATCCAAGTTGATTTGGAAGCAAAATATGACTCTTTTAAGTGTATTAACACTCAAACAATTAACCAACCAAGCAAAAAAGGATCAAACGATTAAAAACGAAGAACACGATGAATGTTCTTGATAAAACCCGGAATTTTAACACCAAATCTTGAGATCAAAAACCAAAATATATGACTTTTATGAGTTTTTGATAAGAACACCAAGAACAAAAACACTAGTTTTCGAAAATTTTTCAAGCAAAATATATGATTTTCACGAGAAAAACACGAATATCACCACGAATCTTTCGTGAATCAAGAACCTTAAGCTCTGATGCCACTTTGTAGGACCGATTCGGGACTCGGTTTCCCAACGATTCACGGGGCAACGTGTTAGAGTGCGGAATCCTCTAACACGGCGATTCGGTGGTGATCAACGGGCACGTAGGTACGATTCCTAAAGGGGTTTGACGCCTAGGATTGGAGGAAACGACCAAGAACACGAAGAACAGTGGAGAGAGTTTCTGTAGGCTGCTGGTTCGTGAGTGTGTAATCTGTTCTCTCTGCATGTGAAATTTCCCAAGTAACGTTTATATACCGAAGACTCATTCGGTCGAATGAGATACTCATTCGATCGAATGAGATATGGTTCGATCGAATGAGACCTGGTTAGATCGAATGAGATCTGGTTCGATCGAATGAGATCTGGTTCGATCGAATGAGATCTGGTTCGATCGAATCAGTCACTGATTCGATCGAATCAGCTTCGTTTGACATTTTCAGTACGTTAACTTGTTTTCACGATCGTTGGTTTCATGTTGAACCAATCCTGATAGAACTGGGGACATACATGTGACATTTCATGTCCTAACAGTCAGTACTCCCAAGCTCTATGCTATCGAACCATACCCGACCTCCCCCTGTCAGCGTCTGTGGAAACACTAGACACTATACCGGCATGGACTAACCGCTTACCAGCCCAGCAACCCGATAGGCATGCAGATGGTCTTCCGGATCCAGCGTGCCGTCATACTTGTCAACTGTGGAGGGATATTTTAACTTTGGGGGTAGCGGTTCCTCAGCTACACGTTTGGTGAACTTGGAGACGTCGGACGTGTCCCTAGGCCGATAGGGACCTTCCAACGGGTTTCCCGATACTTTCTCCTTCCCCTTAGCGGTGGACAGGAGGGTCACCAGGGATTCTATCAACGCCTCGGGACCCCCGGCGGGGACACAAGGGCCTTCTGTGTTCAACTATGGCCCGGTCGTCTCGAAGGAGAGCCGTGTACGAAGTGTTTCCAGTTTTTCTTTCTTTTCCTCTTTGTCCAGAAAGGCTCTTAGAGCGTCTTTATGAGCTCGTATGAACTCTGGGGTAACCTTCCACCCTTCCTTCTCTCCATCTTCCTCTTGGGGTTCTTCTTCCTCCCCTTCTCGTCCCGTGAGATCCTCCACCTGGACAGGTCCCCCGTCTACTGATCGGTCATCCGGTTCCTGCTGGACTTCGCATACTTCTTCGTTAACGGCGTGACCTTTCCCTGAACTTGAAGGTAAAGGTGGTGGCATTATTGCATGTTCTTCGCATACTTCTTCGTTAACGGCGTGACCTGGACTTCGCATACTTCTTCGTTAACGGCGTGACCTTTCCCTGAACTTGAAGGACTTCGCATGCTTTTCAAGGTTTGATCGGCCATTATTGCATGTTACGGTAACACCCGTGATCAAGAGGACCCACGGATGGCGCCAATGTTGGATCCTATTCCGGTTGACCGGGGAAGGCTCCTAACGATTACAAGAATGGGATCAATGCAAATGTGTGTGGTGTATTTGCTATGTATTTAGTGAATGGTGTTACAAATGTCATCTCCTCTTTATTTATAGAGGAGAACGTGCGTGTACAAGGACCCACGGTCTATGACTTTCGACTGGGTCCTTTGGTCCACTCTTCTTTCCCTTGGACCTTGCTTCCCTAGAAGATCTTTATCTTCTTGTTACTATCTCTTATCCCGGATCATGCGCATCTCGGGCCACCCACCGGATCGGACATGTTGCATGAGTTTCCCTCGCAAACCATTTTCCCTCCAAGCCTTCTTCTAGAACCTTTTGTGCTATTAGGTCTAACCTTGTTGGGCCTTGCTTGAGTTACTGGGCTAAGGCCTGCCCATGAGCCCGTCTTATGGGTAGGCTCTTCAGCAGCCTCTCCAAAATAAGCATGTAGTATGTTGAATAATCAACTTTAACTGACTCGCAACAGTTTTGTAACCTTGTGACCATTTTCTTCTAAACAAACTTCATTACTTGGCATTTAAAAAGAAACAACTCACAACAGCTTTCTATCAAACTCATCTAGATCATTAGTTATAATAGTAGCACATAAGCTATAACTTTTATACTAGCATATGAACCAAAACACAACAGAAACAAACCAAATATATAGCTTTTAAAAGAATCTGGTTGCTTCTACGTATGTTGTAACTTAAGAGACTAATTTATAGCTGAGATAATGTATTTTCTACTCTATAAGAAAACGTAACATTTCAAATAAAAGAAACAATGCCTTAACCACCACTAACACAAGTCCAAGCCTACAACCCGATTATGCATGAAGTTATATCTGTAATTGCCACTATCCACCTCGAATTTTAGCCAAATCATCTCCAAAAGTGCTCATTATACATGCAAATAAGAGACTATATTTCTCCAAAGCACATTAACTATGTCAAGAACACATGAAACTGACATTATGCAACAAAATCGTTTAAAAAGAAACAAAGTGCGAACCTGAAATCCAATGGTTCTCCCTTTCTTGGATAAGTTATCACGCTATAAACAAGAATAAGCAAAGATACAATATAAATTCTTGTATGTATACAAACGAAACTATTAAAAACAACAAACACATAGTTAAAAACGTAGAAATGACCTTATCTTTGTAATCTATTATTGAAAATTAACTATACCACCCCCTGTATATATAATGTGTTAGCCAGTAAACCGTATACAGGAAAAGTACATATCCTTAAATGGATTTAAGCCACCTTGATGTGTTGTAAAACACACGTATATTCCGCACCTTTTATCTACGTATTGTATTACATTTTTTGTATTTTAACTTGTTTTAGATAGGTTTTACATTGTTTTTATTATCTTGTAGGCTAAGGGTTAAAAGGAAGAAAAACCGAGCTTTTGGAGCACGAGCCTTTTACGCATACGTTTTCAAGTAAACTCAAGGCCCGGTCCGTTACATCATGGAAAAGCCCAAGCCTACTATTATATTATAATATAAAAAAGAAATAAGAACCCTAATTAGGGCAGCAGCTACGATCGCAGCAGAGGAAGGAAGGAAGAAAAGAAGAAATTTTGGTGATTCATTGCATAAACCCCGTGTGTCGGTTGATTAGTTTTGTATTGATTGATCGGTGCATTGTTTGATTCTAGACTTGGTGTTTAGGGTTTGTTTGCGGTAGGTACCACCGTAGGGTTTTGTTGCATGATTTATTGGATTAAGTACAGCGGTTAGGCACCTTCTTTGAGACCGAGAGGTAATAAGAAGTTAGGGTTGTCTCATTGCCCTTGCATGCTAGAATAAGGATTGCGCGAGAGCGAGTTTGTTTCTTGTCAGGTTTAGGTGTTTTGAGCGACTAGTTGATCTATTTTGGTTTAAGTTGAATTGTTCCTCTATCCTTGGTTGTGTAGTATTCATTGCCATTAGGGTCGAGTGTTGGTGAGACCGAGAGGTGATCTAGTATTAGGACACGTTAGCAATTATTTCCCGGTTTGGTCGTTTTAGCCGATTTTGAGTAGTTAGGGTTTATTGAGTGAGACCGAGAGGTAATCCAGTGAGCCCGAGCGATCCTTAGTCATGTCATCTTTAGGGACCGGTGTCTTGAAGTCATCCAATCCATTAGCTTGTTAGGCCTACAATTTGATTCAGACCTAGGTAGACGTTTTTCTCCAACCTAAATCAACTCAGTTAGTTTGTCGTTAAGTTTTCTATTTTAGGTAACTTTTGTCAGTTAGTCCAGTTAGTTCAGTTATGTTAAAAGAATTCAAAAATCAATACAATATTATTCTAAGGTAGGTCTTGTCTAGGGTTAGTAATCGTTAGCGTCTTACGTGTCCACATGTTCGATACTCGGACTTCCTAGGTCTATACTACTTGCGATCGGTACACTTGCCGGTTGTGTGTGGTTTTAGGATTTTTGTTTTAATATTAAAGCTTAGTTGTGAGGGTCATTATTATAGGGTTATTAGACACACATCAAGTTTTTGGCGCCGTTGCCGGGGACACGGTTTTAGGCGTTTTGAGAGCAATCCGAGTTAGGACTTACCTTTTGTGCTACTTGTAATTATTTTTGTTTTATTTTACTTATTTGTTAGAATAGTTTAGATAATCTTATTTCTAATTACAATTTTTATGCGACAGACTTGATCTCGTGGACCACCCGACACTGAAGCATTTCCTAAGCTAGAGAGAGAGTTTCGTGAGAGACATCGTCCCGTTTCACCCACGTCCACTTCTTCATCCGTTGACCCCGACGATAGGGATGATGGGCGACATTCCACCGAGGAGGATAGTTGCAGACGGGGCCCGACCGGCCAATACTGGCGCGAGATCCAGCATCGCACCACCCGCCATTGGAGTTGCTATGAACTGGCAGATCCCGTCGAACATTCTAAATACCATTGCTCATTCTGCTCAGTTTCACGGGTTGCTTCATGAGAACCCGCACTCTCATCTTACTCGCATCGTGCGTATCTGCGACACTTTCCATCTTGCGGGCGTTTCCGAAGACGCCGTTAAGCTCCGCGTCTTTCCGTTTTCTCTCGCTGACCAAGCGAGTCTGTGGCTCGAGTCCCTCCCACAGGGCTCTATAGCTACTTGGGCTGCCATGCAGACCCAATTTCTTGAAAAATACGATCCTTCGGTTAAGGCCTCTCGTTTGCGTAACCAGATACATTTCAGATGGAGGACACCGAGAGTTTTTATGAGACCTTGGAGTGATTCAAGAATCTATTAGCGTTGTGCCCGAACCACGGCTTGCAAGATTGGGCGGTCGTCGAGAAATTTTATAATGGAGTGACGTACGTGACGCAGAGTATGCTCGACACGGCGGCGGGAGGAAATCTGTTAATGACTAAGGACCCTGATGAATGTATCGCTTTATTCAATGGACTAGCTATGAGTGGATACCAGAGACCACCTGCCAGAGGAGGTAAGACCGTCGATTCCATCTCACGAGGCATGCATTTGGTGGACACGACCACCGCACTGACGGCACATATCGAGGCGTTGGCGAAGATGGTGAAGGATATGCAGACGAAGAGCAAGTTGTGTGTGATTTGTAGAGGGGGGCATGATACCGTTCAGTGCCCAATCAGTGCACAGGAGGAGGCCGTAGACTTCATAGGAAATCCAAACCGAAATCCAAATTCTTCCAATTCTTATAATTCGGGATGGAGAGACAATCAGAACTCCAACTAGAGGAGCGGCAACCAGCCCGGGTTTCAGCAATGCTAGAGTTTATTTCAGGATGCCGGTGAGGGAGCGAGCAGTGGGGAGAAGAAGCCCACTTTGGAGGAGATGATGGCGCAGCAAACACAGATGTTGTCGCAGCTTATGATGCGTGAGGATTCCCGACACAAGGAGACGCTAGAGAAGCTTCGAGAGCACGAGCAGTTCATGAGGAATCAGGCAGCGTCAATTCAGAATCTCGAGCGGAAAATGGGGGAGATAGCCAGTCGATTAAAGGAGAGGCCGCAGGGTATGCTGCCGAGTAATACCGTACAGAACCCGAGAGGATTTGTGAAGGCTGTGACGACGAGGAGCGATGCAGGGGTACGAGATGAGCACGTGATCCAGCAGAGATCTAGAAGAGGAGTTGTCGAGGAGCCTGCAGTCGATGGAGAGGAGCAGGTGGATGAGGAGATTCAGATGGAGTCTCCGCCGGCCCAGGTGCATCAGAGGAGCAGCCCAGGGAGTTCAGCACAGGCTGAGAAACAACAGTCACCGAGCGAGCCACCGAGAGTTTACAAACCCCGATTGCCATACCCCGGGAGAGTCCGTAGATATAGAGATGAGGAGTAGAACTCCAAATTCCTTGATCTTTTGAAGCAGCTTTACCTCAATATCCCATTACTTGAGGCACTCACTCAGATGCCTAAACACGCGAAGTTCCTTAAGGATATTCTCTCGAACAAGGAGAACTTAGCTTAGGCCGCTTCCACCCCTTTGAGTGCTAAATGTTCTGCTATCTTACGGAGGAAGTTACCAGAGAAAAGAGTCGATCCGGGGAGTTTCATAATTCCCTGCACCTTGCGTGATGATACAGTGGTTCATGCGTTGGCTGATCTTGGTGCCAGTATCAATCTCATGTCGTATTCTGTGTATCGCAAGCTGGGTTTAGGCGAACCAAGGCCTACCAGGATGAGTATCCAGCTTGCTGATCGTTCCGTGAAGTATCTGCGTGGGATTGTTGAGAACATGTTCATTCGCATTGGTAAGTTCATTTTCCCGGTAGACTTCGTTATTCTTGACATGAATGAGGATGATAATGTTCCACTCATTTTGGGCAGACCTTTCTGGCCACCGCACATGCGTTGATCGATGTTCGCGATGGCAAACTGATCCTTCGAGTCGGGGATGAGAACGTCACGTTTGACGTTCGACAGTCATCTAAGCATCCCAAATCGACTTATGACTCCTTATGCTTCATTGATACGATCATGACTCATGTGGGGGAGTTTTCCAGTGACCTCGGTGGAGGCCCCGCCTCAGACACACATTTCTTAGATAGGGAAACCCCGGAGGTTGAGATGGTCGCCTTGACTGAACACCCCCCTAATGCTGACATTGAGTCGTCTTCCTTCGATTCTGAGTTATCTACCGGAGATCATCGTGTTCATCAGTTGCTTGAGTTGGAGGAGTTACGGGACCATACTTACGTCCATTCAGATTGTTATAAGCAGCAGATGAAGGAACTACAGGATCGTAAGTTAGAGGGTATTGAGCAGTTTTAAGTGTGGGGATATGGTCTTATGGTATAATTCCTAGTTGAGGCTATTCCCGGGAAAGTTGAGATCCCGTTGGTCAGGTCCGTTTATGATTATTGAGGTTTTCCCGGATGGCATTGTTCAGATAAAGGATAAAGGCGGGACATTTATGGTGAACGGTGATGGACTGATGCACTACACTAGCGAGCCGATGACTGATCAGACGGTTGAGGTATTCTACCTTGACCCACTATCCGAGATGTAGACATGTGGACGCATCACTCGGGAGACTGCCCGAGTTGTAGAGTTTATATTTCTATATTTGTGTGTGCTATCTGTTTTATCTGTTTTGTATATTTAGAAAGTAAAAAAAAAAGTATAAAAACCAAAAACACAAAAATATATTTATTTGTTTATGTTTTTGTTTTCCGTATTGTACGCCGCTACATGTGAGCGAGTTTGAGTTTTGCAGGTTATATTATGCGCATGGTAGCTACGTTGGCGTCTTGGAACAGGTTCTCCCGAGGTTGCGGCCGCGAATGAAATGCTATACGGTCGTTTGGACACTACTCAGCTGTTGAAGATTCTGCACACAAACCAGGGGAGTAACCCGTTTTTTGTTTTAGTCTTGTATACTTTATTTTATTTTTTTCTGTTTTATTTTTATTTTATTTCTTTTCCTTGTACTCATCGAGGACGATTTCATTCTAAGTGTGGGGATGGGGTTTATTTTACTTAGTTGTAGGAAAATTTTTGAAAAATAAATAAATAAATAAAATAAAAAATTTGAAAATTTTGAAAAAATAGTCCCTTGAAATTTGTTTTCTCTACGTTAAACAGGAAATGATATTATTACCGAGTAGTGGTTATTTTATAACTTCTTGGTGTTTTCAAAATATATATATAATAAATAAGAACAGTGCCCATTAGACCCGCACGTAATGTATGGTAACCGAACGGTTTAGACTCAGTAATAGTGTGTCGGTAAGCTCAGCCTTTGAGAATGAAAGGGCGGTTTGGTTGTTGACTTAATTGAACCTCTTAAATGGCCTGACTATAGTGGGAAACATCTTAGGGGTTTTGTTTGTTTAACTATGCTCGTGACAGGACTGGAATGAAAAGCCGGGTCATACTCAAGCCTCGAGTCACATGATCGTCTGTTTATATTAGCTGTTTTATCTTTTGTATTTGTTTCTATTAAGGCAAAGCCATGTACTATGGTGATTCAAAAAAAAAATTGCAAAAAGCCAAAAGGCAGAAAAAGAAAAAATAAAATATAAAAGAAAAAATGCATTTGTAATTGCGTGCACTTGAGAGAGAGCTAGAGTTTATAGTTTGTATATGAGTAGAAATGTTTTAATCATGTGGCAAAAGGTTTAAGTCAAGTTGGGGTGGCTCGGCCCGGTAAAACCATAATGGAATTTGTGAAGTGGCAGCAGGGCTTTTAGGTGTGGGTTCCATTTAGTCATACAAATTAATAGAATCGTCACGCCTTATTTGCCTTGGTAAGTATTAGGGGCATGGGTTTAAAGTGGACAGCAATACCGGCAATCGACCTGATCTAGCTTATTAGGTGAAAGTTGGAAGAGATAATTGGGTAACGGGTCACTTGTTCTAATACTTTAAAAAGAAAAAAAATATAATAATAATAAAAATAAATAAATAAAACCAAGAGTTTTCGGTTAAAACTCGAATATGATCCTGTGTAGTATTCTTTTTCAGGGACGAAAAAGTCTTTAGTGTGGGGATATTTGATGTGTTGTAAAACACACGTATATTCCGCACCTTTTATCTACGTATTGTATTACATTTTTTGTATTTTAACTTGTTTTAGATAGGTTTTACATAGTTTTATTATCTTGTAGGCTAAGGGTTAAAAGGAAGAAAAACCGAGCTTTTGGAGCAGTTTACGAGCCTTTTACGCATACGTTTTCAAGTAAACTGAAGGCCCGGTCCGTTACATCATGGAAAAGCCCAAGCCTACTATTATATTATAATATAAAAAAGAAATAAGAACCCTAATTAGGGAAGCAGCTACGATCGCAGCAGAGGAAGGAAGGAAGAAAAGAAGAAATATTTTTTCGGCTAGAGTTTGAAGGTTGTGGCGGCTAGGGAAGGAAGAAGACATAAGAACCAAGCCTCGGGATCATTCACCACTGTTTTTTACAGCCGAGAGCAGCCCCGAAACATCTCATATCCTTACATCTTTTCTATTGTTCATACACTTTTAGTTTCTTGCTTAATTGTTGAATTGTTTTGCAAGTACTTGATAGATTGAATTGTTTATGATTAGAATTGATTGTTAGACGATTGTTAAGATGATTGGTATGAGTTTTATGGAGTTTTTAATGAGTATATGCTGCTGTCCAAATAATATGATCGGCTAATCTTGTTAGTTCTACCTAGGGATGATGATTATTGTTAGTGTTTGATAGGTTTTATGGATTGTTTGATTGATAGATTTGAATTGTTATTGTAAAGTTTGATTTAGACATGAAATAGGTTGTGTTTAAGGGCTGGAAATTTTGGTGATTCATTGCATAAACCCCGTGTTTCGGTTGATTAGTTTTGTATTGATTGATCGGTGCATTGTTTGATTCTAGACTTGGTGTTTAGGGTTTGTTTGCGGTAGGTACCATCGTAGGGTTTTGTTGCATGATTTATTGGATTAAGTACAGCGGTTAGGCACCTTCTTTGAGACCGAGAGGTGATAAGAAGTTAGGGTTGTCTCATTGCCCTTGCATGCTAGAATAAGGATTGCGCGAGAGCGAGTTCGTTTCTTGTCAGGTTTAGGTGTTTTGAGCGACTAGTTGATCTATTTTGGTTTAAGTTGAATTGTTCCTCTATCCTTGGTTGTGTAGTATTCATTGCCATTAGGGTCGAGTGTTGGTGAGACCGAGAGGTGATCTAGTATTAGCCGATTTTGAGTAGTTAGGGTTTATTGAGTGAGACCGAGAGGTAATCCAGTGAGCCCGAGCGATCCTTAGTCGTGTCATCTTTAGGGACCGGTGTCTTGAAGTCATCCAATCCATTAGCTTGTTAGGCCTACAATTTGATTCAGACCTAGGTAGACGTTTTTCTCCAACCTAAGTCAACTCAGTTAGTTTGTCCTTAAGTTTTCTATTTTAGGTAACTTTTGTCAGTTAGTCCAGTTAGTTCAGTTATGTTAAAAGAATTCAAAAATCTATACAATATTATTCTAAGGTAGGTCTTGTCTAGGGTTAGTAATCGTTAGCGTCTTACGTGTCCACGTGTTCGATACTCGGACTTCCTAGGTCTATACTACTTGCGATCGGTACACTTGCCGGTTGTGTGTGGTTTTAGGATTTTCGTTTTAATATTAAACCTTAGTTGTGAGGGTCATTATTATAGGGTTATTAGACACACATCACACCTTATGTTAGTGCTTCTCATCATTAATTGAAAAATCTCAACCTTTTCAAATGATGTTCACAAAAGATTGAAGTCAGATCATATTTATGTCTAAAATGCAAGAAAGAATAATGAATTGAATACGGAACAAGCTTCAAAAAAAGAAGTTGATGTTAGGTCTAGGGGATAACTCTGCAACTTAATGATTTTAACAGGCATACCCTCCCAAATACATTGATGTAGTAAAGTCACCATATCCAAACATGTCAAAGTCCAAAGGCCACTAGAAGGTTTTTAATCAGTCATCATGAACAAGGTAATATTTTAAGATAATAAATTAAGCATATGTCATGCATTATTTACCTTTAGATATCGAGGTTGGCTACCAGTGGCTTTTATTTCGTAAGACCTATGGAAAGAAGCACCCATCTCCACGTACAAAAAGAAAAAAAAACATAACCTATATTGCTTATCATGTATGCAAATATTGGATTATCAAAAACTATACTTTTTGAAAACCCGTGAATTATGTTAAGAACATAATAAATTAACGATTAGGCAACAAAAGTATTTAAAAAGGGTCAAAGTACAAACCTGAGATTCGATAGGCATGATAGTTCTCCCTTTCTTGTACATGTCTTCACACTGTAAAAAGAAACAAGCTAAGTTACAATATAGAATCTTGTGTATTATAGTTTATGAATGGGATACTTAATTCTAGTGCAAATGAAGAGCCTACCCATGAGATGGGCCTCACAAGTAAGATCTGAGGCAGCAAAACGAAGAAAGCCCAGTACGGAAGGCCTAACAAAGAGGACATTCTAAAAGATCACTTGGAGGGAAATGGATTTAGAGGGAAATGGTCTCATGTTCACCTGATCCTATTGGTGGCCCAAGGTATGTTGTCTCAAGATAAGAAGCGCGATTCAAGGGATAAAGGTCCAAGGAGCAGCCGGAGCGGAAGAAGAAGTGAGAAACAAAAGGAAATGTATAATACGTTTCAACATTGTCACCATCCATGGGACCTCTTGATCACATGTCTCATTCAAAAATTTGAAGAGGAATCACTGATAAAAAAAAAAGATGATACTTTGTTGTTATTCCCTACAAAGTCGGGAAAGAGCAACATGGTCACTAAACCAGGAGAGACGAGTACGGCACGTCAAGCAGCGGGGAATCAACAGGACACCGATGCCCCACATTAATTGAAGATGATATTGAGCGTGATGATGCCGAAAAGAGCAATCCTGAAGACGATGGGAACGAAAAAGAGGGGTGGAAGGTTACTCCCGAGTTCCTAAGAGCTCACAGAGATGGCTTGAAAGCCTTACTTGAAGAGCAAGAGAAAAAGGAAAGACTGGAGGCCCTTTAGGCACGGCTCTCGTTAGAAACTCCACGACCGGATAAGAATGAAGATGGCCGAGATGCTGAAAACAAAGATCCTAACTAACTGCTAGAGTCCTTGGTGACCCTCCTTTCTGCAGCCACGGGAAAGGAGAAGGCTCCCGAGATCTCCTGGAAGCTCCATACCAACCCAAAGACACATCTGGGGTTTCCAAGTTCACCAAGCGCATAGCTAAAGCCACGCTGCCCCCCAAAGTTACGATACCCGTCCACGGTAGATAAGTACGACGGTACGCAAGACCCGAAGGATCACTTACACACTTTTAGGGGGGAGGACTCATAAGTGGCTGGTCCATGCCTGTATGGTGCATCATGTTCCCTCGAACGCTGATAGGGGGAGCTAGGTTTTGGTTTGGCATTCTGGAGCCAGGAAACATCGATGGCTATGAAGAGCTGTGAGAAAAGTTTCTTCGGAACTTCAGTCAACAAAGAAAGGCTATGAAGAACCCCAACGAGATCTTGCACATTCGAAGAAGGGACAACGAAAAGGTGGAACAGTTTAGGGAAAGGTATGTAGCCGAAAATATGAGTATCAAGGGAGTCCCCGAAGTGATGAAAATAAGTGGGTTCATTAACGGGGTAAGGTTCTCCCAACTCACGGAGAAACTAGGGGAAGATTCCACTACCACGTTTGACCAGCTCATGGACCAAGTCAGAGTTTGTGTTAGGGGGAAAGATACGCGTTCTAAACTAAGAGGGAGTCTTCAAGGTAGGGAATTGAGGGAAACACATAGGGGGAGCCCCGACCACTCGAGGGAGATCTCCTTTGAAGGGAGCAAGGTTTGCTCCCTACAGACCCCCGCACCCCTTGTCCCCTATTGCCTCCTATTACCCCCCCCCCCCTACACTTTCCCACGCACTCCCCGCAGGAGACTCCCCGACACAGACCCCTCTTAGGCGAAAAGCAAGCTCCGAGGTCAGAAGATGTAATGGTAGTGGAAAAAAATAAGTTTGCCCAAAGGTCCACTAGCCCTTCCAAGCCACCTTAAAAACCCAACCCCCAAGGATACTGCAATTATCACAAGACTCAGGGACCTGCCATCAAAAACTGGGTGCTTCTAAAGAGGTTATGGAAAGCGGCGTTGAAAGTAGGGCAATTGTCGTTACCCTCCAAAGAGTCCTCCTTGAAAGTCAAAGAAGAAGAGGATAAACACTTTGTAGGCATAATCAGGGGATGACAGGGAAGACAAGGAGAGAGCATCCAAAGTGGGGAAAATAGAGGCGTTCCCATCAAACCCCTCGTGGATAAACATACCTCTCTCAATCGAGGCTAAGTAATGAAGTTTATAGAGAAATGCCTTTGAATATATCAGCTAGTGTAGTCGGGCATCGGATAACGCATGTACACGCTAACAGGGATAGTGGTGTGGAAGTTATGTATGAGCATTGTTTTGCCAAGCTCCAAAGGGAAGTCAGGAGCCAGTTGGAGGAAGATTTGTGCCCATTAATAGGGCTCTATGAGTCTCCCCTTTAGCCTCAAAGATGGGGAAAAAATTAGGATGGTGTATGTCTATGATTCTCTGTAGTGAGAGCTTCATCTAAATAAAACATCATACTCCGGTGCCCCAGGATGAGAACCCTGATAAAAATAACCTCTACCGCACACGGTTGCATAAAGTTCCCCACCCCAAGGGGAGTGGCTACGATACGTTCCTCAGCCAAGATCGTCACAAGTGTGGGGGCAGGGGTGAGCCAAAGAAGAAGCAGAAGGGAATATACGAATGGGTCCTCAATGGAGAGCATCCGAAGCAGACAATAAATATAGGGACACAACTGTTTAACAAAGGGAAAGTAGGGTTGAAAGAACTGTTGTTAAGAAACACTGATGTCTTCACAGGAGGCTTGAAGATATGACGGGAATACCACAGGACCAGGTACAGCATAACCTTAAGGAGTACCACTGGATGGAACACGTCAAGCAAAATGAAGAGAAGCCTAGGGCCTAAAAAAAGCCAAGCTGTTTTGGAGTAAACTTGGAAGCTGTTACAGGCTGGGATAGTACGGGAGGTGAAATATCCCCAATGCATATCAATCTCGGTGATGATAGCCAAGTTGGATCAGAGTTGGTGAATGTGTATCGACTTTGAAAACTTGAATAAGGCATGTCCCAAAGATGCCTACCCCCTGCCGGAAGTAGAAAAGAAGATCGAGCCCTTATTCCAGTTTCCTCTAAGATGTTTTTTTAGACGCATAAAAAGGGTACCATCAAGTACAGATGAATCCTAAAAATGAAGAAAAGACAGCAGTTTACACTAATGAGGGAACCTATTGCTACACAAATATACCTTTCGGGCTAAAGAATGAGGGCGACATACCAACGGTTCATGGATGAACTTTCTGAGGAACAAAGGGAAAGGAACGTTGAAATCTATGATGACGAATTGGTCGTCAAAAGTAGAAATTAAGAAGGGATGTTGAATGACATCAGAGAAACGTTCCAGACCTTAAGAAGAGCCAACATGAAACTGAACCCTGGGAAGTGCTCTTTTGGTGTCGAAGAAGGAAAATTTATGGGGGTGTTAGTGACAAGAGAATGAATCAAGGCCAACCCAGAAAAAGAAAAGGCATTTCTCCAAATGAAACCCCCGAAGAACCTTAATGAAGTAAAAACGTTAAATGGAAGATTGGTGGCTCTTAATAGGTTTCTTTCCAAGATAGCAGAAACCCGTTCATGGCAGTTTTGAGAAGAAGCACCAAGAAAAGTAAGTTCTGCTGGGATAGTGAAGCAGAAATGGCTTTCCAAGATCTGAAAGCCCACCTGTGTGAGCTCCCCATAATAGCGGCATCTAAACCCGGGGAGGTACTTGTCCTATACCTCTCCCACACGTCTAAAACCATCAGTTTCATACTGATGGTCGAAAGAGGGGAAGCACATATTCCTATCCATTTCGTCAGTCGTACGCTAAAGGGGCCATAAGAAAGGTATCTCCCGGTGGAGAAATTGGTTTTGGCCCTCATTTACACGACCAGGAAGCTATGACAATATTTCCAAGCACATGTCATACATGTCCTTACCAATCAACCTCTAAAACAGATATTGTCAAAGCCGGAGATATCAGGAAGATTGACCAAATGGGCAATTGAGCTGGGGATCACACCATTGAATATAAACCTCGTGTTGCCTTTAAGGGGCAGGTAATGGCTGATATTTTAACAAAAACATAAGCAGAAGAAGATGAGCAAAAAGGGGAAAAGGAAAAGGCAATGGTCACCACGACAGATGAAACACAAGAGGCCACCCCAAAATAAGGCCTATGGAATCTATATACTGACGGGGCCTCTAATGAAGAAGGAAGTGGGGCAGGACTTATCCTAGTTAGTCCTGAAGGCATTGAGTTGATTTATGCAGCACGATTGGATTTCCACAGCAGCAATAATTAGGCTGAATACGGGGCATTGTTAGCTGGCCTTAGGATGGCACAAAGGGTAAAAGCCAAAAGGTTTAAGGCTCATGTTGATTCTTTATTGGTAGCTAATCAAGTCAGGGAGTTATGAGGCTGAGGAGCCCAAGATGGTGGAGTACTTGAGAAAGATGCAAGAGCTATTGCAAAATTTTGAGGGGTAAAAAGTAATGCGCATCCCTAGGAATCTTAACAAAAAAAGCTGATGCTTTAAGCAAACTGGTCGCCGTGGCTTTTGATCACTTGGCCAAGGTGGTAAAAGTGGAAGTCCTTAGACACCCATCAATAGCAGAAGTCACAGTAGCCTGCGCATAAGTATCGGAAGACAGCTGGATGACTCCTCTACTAAGATACCCTCACGAGGGGATAGTTCCAGATGACAAGAAGGAAGTAAGAAAATTGAAGGTTCGGGCCTTACAATATGAAGTGATCCATGAGGCCTTATACAGAAGATCCTATTTGGGACCCTCTCTCAAGTGCATCAACCTGTGTTGGGTCGGATTTATGATATAGAAGATTGGAATCTTCTCAAACTCCTCAGAAGATGGCTAAGTATGGACTTCGAGCAAGCCTAGATGATCGAGCGTGGTTTTACTACTTCGAGCAAGGTCTTCAGAACCTTAAATGGTTAATTCTTCTTAGTGTTAAGGCTTCGAGCAAGCTACACTTCAACGAGCAAGAGTATTCTTCTATCGAGTATGGACTGCCAATCGAGCAAACAGCTTGATCATACAAGTTTTAACCAAGTGTTACGAGCACAGGATGATCGAACACATGGGGACAAGCATGGATGCAATAAGAAGATGTCACGTGATCAAAGCACGGACTTCGAGCACAGTTCAGTTCCCGAGCAAGATTTACATCCGAACATAATAAAGATTGTTGAATAAGAAAAGCTGAAGACGTCAAGAAGAATGAGCTTGCTCGATGGACTAGTTCGAGCAAAGCATGGACCAGTCAAGAAGGATGAAGTCTGCTGGAAGGGAATATCTTCACTGAAGATATTCTAAATAAAGTATGCTTGAGGACACTCATCCAGCATACCTAGCATAGTGAGTTTGCTCGAGCAAGATTGTTACCTTGCTCAAGGACTTAACACTTGTATTATTTTGTATTTCATTATGTAATGATTAGGAACTTCTAAAAGGAATGTCAGGGTCAATAAATAGGGGTCCTCGGATACCTTTTAGGACACGGATTTCCAGACGGAATACAGGCTGGCACACACTGAATACGAAAAAACATTCAAAAGAATATTCTCTTTGTTTTCTCGTACATCTGCCGCCGCCGTTATACGAAACCCTAGACATTCCTTTCACTGTTCCATTAATGATATATTTAATGCAGTGAATCTTTGTCTTGAATGAGCTTTTATTGATTATCTATTACTGTTTTGTGTTTGTTATTCACACTCTTTCGTTCCCACTCGTTGGATATCCTGATTCAGTCGGGATATTCAACAGGCCTTTTGGTTAATCGAGTCGGTGTGTTCTTGTCAACCTCTAGAAGGTTTCACCTGATTCACGGTCCTAACAAGTGGTATCAGAGCTTGAGTAAGCTCGCTGAAGGCCACGGGACTGAAGGTGAGTGATAAAGCTTGAAGCTTTACTCTGTTTTACTACTACAAATCTCAAATCTAATAAAATGGAAGACCAGGAAGTTTCCACCAACAAGATTCCAAGGTTGCTTGGATAGGAAAACTTCATCAAATGGAAGATGCTCTTCGAAGAAGCCGTGAACTACAATGACCCAGAGCTTTGGAATTCCATTACCGAAGGAAACTATGTTCCCTCAACAGCTCCGAACAACAATGCCATCGTTGAGCTAAAAATGAAGAAACGAGACGATAAGGATTTGTCAATGCTGAAGTTAGGGCTTTCTTGGGAAATTTTGACAACTGTCAATCATCATAAGACCGCAAAGGGTATGTATGATGCAATTATCGAAATGTTTGAAGGGAATACTAAACATAGAGACATCAAGAAAGACAGACTGAAGCAGCAACTAGACAGGTTCAAGTTTAAGGACGGGGAAAGACTGAAATCAGTGTTGCAGAGGTTTATGACAATTGTGAACGATATAAGAACAACTGATTTACAAATCTCTGACTTTGAGCTGAACAAAAAGCTTTTATCATCATTGTCCGGAGAATGGTACACTGCCAGCAAGTTTATCAAAGAAAAGGCCAGTTTTCCGAACTTCAAGTTAGATGATGTGATTGCCTTTCTAAAGGCTACAGAACATGAGATGATAGAGAACCACATGATTAGGGAGGACAAGCCAAGATTTCAAGTGAACAATGCTCTTGTAGCACCAATGAGCAACCTCTCAATCAAGACCCAACAGCCTATCATTGAGGAACCATCAGACACAAGTTCAACTTGCAGTGGCCAATCCAGATTCAATGTTCAGCTGATTGAAGATGACACCCCCTCTGCAGCAAATGGGTAGTCAACATTCTTACAGAACAATAATGCTCAAGGAATAGATTATCAAGCATTGTTCTCTATGTTTACTGAGTCATACCATGCTTTTGTAGCTAAGAACCTGATCAACACAAGTATTGTTCAGGAAGATCTTGAACAAATTGATGCTGATGATTTGGAAGACATGGACATAAAATGGCAAGCAGCTATGTTGGCAGTAAGAAGCAAAAGGTTGTACAACAGAACTGGCAGAACAAGTTTCAATGGACCAAATGAAAGAATTGGCTTTGACAAATCAAAAGCCATATGTTATAACTGTCAACAACCAGGACACTTTGCTAGACAGTGTAACATGCCAAAGAAAGTTGGCAATCAAGTTAACAAGAATCAATTCTATTAGAACCAGAACAAAAACTTCCAGCAGAGAAATCAGATTTCCAACCAAAACCCCTATCAAAATCAGAACAGAACCCAGCAACAAACATTTCAACCACAAAGAAACAATCAAATGCAGGTTCACTCAAATCAGAACAAACCAAATCAAAACAATGTAAACCAGCAGAGAGATCAAGGAAATGTAGCTGTTACAAGGGTGCCATAGGATGGAGAATTTGATTGGAGCAATCATCCAGCTGAAATAGAGAAGGCAAATGTTGCAATTATGGCCAAAGTGCATGACAAGGCTGAATCCTCAAATGCTCGAGTACAATCTGATATCTCAATTTCTGATCTTCTTATTACAATTGATGAATTAAGTCAGGAGATTGGAAAGTGGAAAACTGAGTGTGGAAGAAAGGAAGTCTTCTTGAATGTCTATGAAGCAAGTGAAGCAACCTATGAAAGTCAAATCAAGGGGCTTGAAGAGGATTGTATGATGGCATGCCAAACCCAGTCAAGAATGACAATTGAAATTGAAGGGTTGAAGAAGATGTATGCAGAAGAGAAGATGAAAAATGTTGAATTGCTAATACAAATGGAATTCTTAAAGAACCTTGTTTTTACAGGCAATATTATGGGATATGTTGATAAAATGACTGAAGAAGAGAAGTATAAAAAGGTGCCACCAACTTTTCCTGATAGCTACCCACTGAAGGTAGACAAGGAGAACAGAAGTGAGTATCTTAAACAATTCAAGAATATTTTTGATGATAAGGCTGACTTTGCTAAACAATATGTTGATATGATTGTGGATGAGAATGGAGAGTTTGCAGTAAAGCAGAGTGAGGAGCAAGAGATTGAGAAAAGTGAAAAGAAAGAAGATGAAAAGAGGAAGTGGAGTGAGTACTCTAGTGAAGACAGTAACAACAGCTGTGGAAGCTCTAAGTCATCTAAGGGCAAGAAAAAGAAAGGATCAAGCAAAAAGAAAAGTGAAAAGATTCCTCTTCTGCCTAAGATGACTCCAAAGATGAAAAAGCCCTATGAGAAGATGAGAAGAGAACATGTAGTGTTTGACATCTGTACAAGACCACCGCAAGATATCAACAACATAACAGAAGAAACTGTGAAATCTTCTTATGATCAGCCACATCCTCCAATCTATCCAGTCTTCTCAAACCATGAACTTTTTGACATTGGAGATGTGGAGTATGCTCCAAGGAGAGGATCTGTTAAAAATGAAAAGGGAAGCAGTTCAAGAACCCATTCCAAGCTCAAACCGGTTGTATTTGTCAAAGAAAAATATCATATGGAGCCTGATCTGAACAAACCAATCAAGATGGACTTCAGCAATTCACTATGTCCTAAAACCTCCCTAGGTTTTTACTCCCCCAAACCCAGTGACAAAATTAAAGACAAGCAATTGCTTGAAGACATGGGGAGTTATGCAAAGGTACAGTGCAAGAAGTGTGATGCATATGGTCATCACACTGACTCTTGTTGGTTTGAAGAGGAAGTATTTGAGGTTCCTGATGTGGTTTGTGGGTTTGATATGAAAGGATACAAGAAAATGTACCAAAGATATTTGAATGAAGAAAGAGGAAGTTCAGATAATGAAAAGAAAAGCTCAGTACTTGAAAAGAGACTGAAACAGATATCAAAGATCAAAGATGATACCAATTGACAAGATCCGAGCCCCAGTGCGGAAGCGTGAATAATTGTCGTTATTAATGGTGGATCTCGGATCTGAGCTAGGATTGAATCGTATTCACTCTTGAAAGGTGTTTGGACGGATGAGTGGTATTGGTAGAGAGAGCCTGAATCGATTACAATGAACAATAAACATGATGAACAAATATATGTAATCGAAACACAAATATAAAGAAGTGGCAGTATGATTTCATTAGTCACAAGATTGTCATACATAGCACTCATACATACACACATACATACAATAAAGATCAGCCACCTTCAGGAGAGCTCATCCTGGTGGCGGCGGCTCTCTCTAAGAGATAAAACCCTAGATCTCAACAATACACAATACACTCATACCAGACAAATTAACAAATACATCTATTTATACTAGTCTAGCATGTCTTGGTCTTCAAGCCATCAACCCTTGGTTGAGACCAAAAATATTAATTATTTTTTACCTATAATAATAATAATTCGATGCGTCAGTCTAAAATATAAGTCCCAACAATCTCCCCCTTAGACCAATGCCATCGAATTTCTTCCATGATCACCTCAAAAACCCGTTGTCTTTCGTTGAAATTCTCCCCCTCATGTTAAGCTTCTCCCATTGTTCATTTCGAATCATCACTCTTATATCACTTTTGGATATAGTTGTATGGGCATATGAACGAGGCTTTGAGCTTCAAAGATCAACTTCAAGTAACAAGGTCATCACAAAAAGAAATAAAATCAATGTGATCATCAAATAATCTTTCATTCTTCAAATATGTTTCTTCCCTTGTAAATCATCTTCAAACCGTACTGGGAAATATGAAGACTCATGCTCGAGCAACAGATAAGATACCTTTCGGGTAAACATATCGATGCTCGAACAATAGAAACATTTCCTTGTGCTCGTAATACTTCATGAAAGACTTATCGATGCTCAAACAACAAACATCTCTAAAGAATCTTGGATTATTGATCTTGATCAACTTTTCCTTAACTTGAGTCTTTTCACTTGATTTGAAGCAAGCAATTTGCAATGAAATTCAAGAATTTTTACTCCCCCAATTTCGTTGTAATTATCTTAGAAAATTGTGTCTTCAAATCAAGTATGGGTGAAATAACCTTGACCATCCTTATCAAGATTGTTGATTCTGTAATAAACAAAGATAAACAAAACATTATGTTGGTTGACACTCATAAGTGATTAAATCCGTAAGCTTGGTCAACACTTGTTCTTGTAAAGCTCTTTGATGAAGTTTGTGAAAAATAGATAAGGCTTTGATTTCCTTTTGCTTGTTGATGATTGGATAAAATTTACCAAAATACCCCTGGTATATATCTTCCGTAAAGGTCAGCTTGGTCAAACGGTGAACGGCACCAAAAATCTCAAGTGTAATTCATTTACGAGCATGGATTCGGTCCACGAGCATACATAAGTCAAAGTCCCGTCACGAGCATACTCAGTTTTTACTCAAGCATGCTTGAAAACACTTGTGTTTTTTTTTTGTCTTTCATTGAGCATGCTGGGGAGCTTGCTCGAGGGCTTACTCGAAAACACTTGTGTTTTTCTTTCATCGAGCATGCTGGGGAGCTTGCTCGAGGGCTTACTCGAAAACACTTGTGTTTTTCTTTCATCGAGCATGCTGGAGAGCTTGCTCGAGGGCTTGCTCGAAACCTTGCTCGAGAAAACACTTGTATTTTTCTATCGTTACTCGAGCATGCTTGTCTTTACTCGAGCATGCTCCAGACCTTGCTCGAAAATACTTAGTCTTGTTCTGTCTGTCATCGAGTATGCTCGAGACCATGCTTGAAAATACTTGTGTTTTTCTATCTTTTCCTGAGCATGCTCAAAAGCAAAAGTGTGCTCGAAAACACTTGTATTTTTCTTCTCTTTTCATGGGCATGCTCAGGAGCCAAAGTGTGCTCGAAGAAGGTTTGCTCAAGTAAAACAAAGTGTGCTCGACACCAAAAGATAGATTGAGATAAATAGGGATGTGCTCGGGGTTCATGTGCACGAATCCATACTTGATGTGCTCGACTTTGCATGCTCGAGCAATCGATAAGCTACATTTCGAATAAACATATCTATGCTCGAACAGCAGAAACATTCCGTTGTGCTCGAAAGACTTCATGAAAGTTCAGGACTTGTCTACTGTGCTCGAGCAATTGATAAGATACCTTTCAGGTAAACATATCGATGCTCGAACAACAGAAACATTTCCTTGCGCTCGTAATACTTCATGACAGTCTTGTCCATTATGCTCGAGCAATAGATAAGATACCTTTCGGGTACACATATCGATGCTCGAACAACAGACCTTTCTTCTGCATCATCAATCAATGATTTTTCAATACAGAACCTGCTTGAATATTCCCTCTGCATTTTCCATCTGCTGCTACGAACAATGATTAGATTGCTCCTAGTACCTGTTCATTCTTGACTTCTACATATCAAATTGTACCAGCAGCAATGTTCTTCAATATTCCCTTTATTGTCAAGCAGCACACTCATATCAGAAACAATTATGAGCACATAAAACCCTGATTTTCAGATCAAGAACCAAGCTTCATCATCTGAAAGTAATCGTTATAGCAATATCCAAGTCATCTCGATATCAACCATCTATCTTTAATCTATCAACAGTTGTTACATATCTGAAAATAATCTTCAATAACAGTTTTGCACCAAAACGAGTTAAAAACACTGTTACATCAGATCTGGATCGATATGACCAAATAAACATGAAATTGATGTTGAATCTCCGAATGAGTCATCAACCCAAACATCAATCCACATAAATTTTACCCAAATCATCAAATAATTTCAAAACCCTAAAAATTTTTCAACAAACTTCATCGGTTTAACGTCCATGGTGGATTCAAGAGCGAGATGAATCAAATTCAGCGGTTAGTCTGAACGATTCAGCAACCCTGCTTTGATACCAATTGACAAGACACGAGCCCCAGTGCGGAAGCATGAATAATGGACGTTATTAACGGTGGAGCTCGGATTTGAGCTAGGATCGAATCGTATTCACTCTTGAAAGGTGTTTGGACGGATGAGTGGTATTGGTAGAGAGAGCCTGAATCGATTACAATGAACAATAAACAGGATGAACAAATATATGTAATCGAAACACAAATATAAAGAAGTGGAAGTATGATTTCATTAGTCACAAGATTATCATACAGAGCACTCATACATGCACACATACATACAATAAAGATCAGCCACCTCCAGGAGAGCTCATCCTGGAGGCGGCGGCTCTCTCTAAGAGATAAAACCCTAGATCTCAACAATACACAATACACTCATACCAGACAAATTAACAAATACATCTATTTATACTAGTCTAGCATGTCTTGGTCTTCAAGCCATCCACCCTTGGTTGAGACCAAAAATATTAATTATTTTTTACCCATAATAATAATAATTCGATGCGTCGGTCTAAAATATAAGTCCCAACAACCTGAAGGAAGCCGAATATGTAATCCGAGAGATAAACGAGGGAATATACGGAATGCATATGGGGGCAAAAATGGTAGCAGCTCGAGCCATGACAGCCGGATACTATTGGGCGACCATGTTTCTGAGTGCCGTAAAAGAAATACAAAAGTGTGATCACTGCCAAGTGCATGCCCCAGTAGGACGAAATCCCAAGTATAATTTGGTACCATTAACTTCTTCATGGCTCTTCGAGAAATGAGAAATAGACATAGTAGGCCCTTTCCTTGAGGGGGCAGGAAAGGCCAGATTCCTGGTGGTGGCTGGCGATTGATTATTTCACCAAATGGGTGGAGTCCAAGCCACTAACAACCATAACGGGGCAGCAGATAAAGAGGTTTGAGTGGGAAAATATTGTATGCCGATTTGGGTTACCACACTCCATTGTTAGTGATATTGAAAAACAGCTCGCCAATAATCCTTTCCGTGATTGGTGTGATCAATTAAAAATAAAACAAGGTTTACTTCGGTGTCCCATCCTCATGCCAATCGCCAAGTAGAACGGGCTAACCGAAGCATAGTGGAAGGAATTAAAGAAGGCTGGGAAGACAGAAAGGATCACGGGTGGAGGAGGTGCCCCATGTATTGTGGTCCCACAGGACCATGCCAAAGACTACTAATGGAGAAACACCTTTCAGCCTAACATGTGGTACAGAGGCAATGATACTGGTGGAGATCGGATCCCCAACAAGCCGAACTTTTAAAAGGGGAGAAAAGAATGAAAAGCATCTACGTTTAAATCTGGATCTGGCTGAAGAGAGGAGGGAAGAGGCAGCAAGGAAAGAAGTGGAATATAAGAAAAAAGTGGAGAAATACTACAATAACCGAGTTCGAGAAGTAAAGTTTAAGGAGGATGATTTGGTGCTAAAAGAAAACGAGGCAAGTAGGAAAAAAGACCAGGGAAAGCTAGGGCCCAAGTGGGAAGGACCTTACCAGGTCACATGGGCTGGGGGGAAAGGGGGCCTACAAATTGGCCGACCTTTCAGGAAAAGAACTACCAAGAACATGGAACTCAATGAAACAAAGGAAGTATTATGCATGAGTCAAAGCAAGGGATACCATTTTGAGACCAATCACATGGGCTAGACGAATTATAACATCTCGGATTTTTCATATTCGTATTCATTTACGTTTCACCCGATTCGGGAACATTATTCGGATCCTTATTATTTATAAAATCAAATGATTATAAGTATTTAAGATTTGTATTTTAATTTTATACCCTTCATATTCCTAAAGTTGTTAATTCTTTATTTAAACTTGAAAATAATCAATTTTTAACCATTTAATAAAGTTCAGGGACTAATATTGTCTAAAAATGAAAGATTTTCCTTCCCTTGGCTGGGGCGCCACGTGGTGGCAAGCCTCTATGGTGGCCGCGCGCCGCCGTGGCTCCACTATGCAGATCGTTTTGTTATTTATTGTTTCCTAGTTCATTTTTGGCACAAAATCGCTTATTTTTGGACTATATCGAGTGTTTTAAGCCCAAGAAAACTAACATAGACTAAGTTATTGTCCACACACATTACTCCTTGATCTAGAACAAATTTTGGCTGCTCATTTAATTGATTTGATCATTAAAACTTGATTCGGTTTCTTAAACGAGTAAAATAACCATATTTTGTTTGTTTTAGTGTATCATATATAAACAACACTTATATTATCTGCCACAAACTTCCCTAAACCCTAAATTAAGCATTCCTAGCCGTCACCTACCTCTGCCATATGCATTCTTCTTCAGTTTTGTGATAATACTCTAATAAACAAGCTTTGGTGTTTGACTTTCAAGCATTCTCAACCTTTGACTTTCGTTTCTCATCGATTTAAGAATTATCTAGGTAAGTTGTCTTCTGTAAATCATTCATAAATTTTCCCTAGTCAATAACCTTCAATCAATTTCTGAGATTAAAGGGTATTGACGGGTCAAATCGTTTAAAACCCGTTAAAGGGCACAATAGTCAACAAGTTTGACTACTCGTTTTCTCATGCTTCTGGTCAGAACCGACGTTTGGTCCAGAAGACCTTTATTCTCGTAACGATATTTTAAGGCTGCTGAGCAAAACCCAACTTCTGACTCGCTATTTGGATTCTGGTTAGTACCAGCTCGCTTAAACGTTTAATCTATCATAACCGGAGTTTTAGATGTTCGTTTGGAACGATTCCAGTGGCAACGAGTTCAAATTTTCAAATATTTCCCTATCTCAAAGTATCAAGTTCAGCTGGTTTGTTTCGTTCAACACGTTAGTGGATGACTCGCTTATTTCTTAATCACTTATTATTGTTCTTTATTCACTTGCCTACGATTTAAGGTAAGTTTGATCATTCCCCTTTATTTTTACTGTTTTCAAATGTTTTGGGGATATATGTGTACCCATTCATATTTTCTATCATATCTATATACACAAACTCGCAAACATTATTACTATGTGTATATCAATTAAGTGCTATTTGCTATTTGCATATGTGTTTACATTCTATCATGTTTCGAAGAGGTCCATTTGAAGTCTAGCAAGTCAGTATGATCATACACCGTCTTAGTAACCTGAACCCGTTTCGCTTGGTGATGGTAAACCGACAATCACAGTCAGTCATTGTAGCCAATGCCCATTTCGCAAGGCAACGGTTAAATGGCACACTAACATGTCTATCGTATTTTATATATATATATGTATATATATATATATATATACAATTATTATTTTCATGAAAATTGGTGATCATCTCACTCAACATGTGTTGTTGACAAACTCTATTACATTTTCTACTCATATGCAAGTTGCCTTTTGAATTGAAGTTTGACGTGAAGGATATCTAGAAAATACCATAGGGAACTTAATGAAGACTATCTTTATTTAAATATTGATTGGATTAGTTTTTTTAAATTATTTGTTTGTATTATGAATATTTGTGCACTATAATTTGAAATAATTAATTTAATAGATATTGTCACTTTATTTATGATAGTACCTTTAGCTGTGAACAATCAGCTCACGCCCCGGAATTTCTGCCTTAGGTTGGGGCGTGACACGAATAAAGAACCTCTTCGGGAAGGAAGTCATGGCAGAAAGACGTAACTCTCTTTTTTGTAAAATTCTGATTTAAACATGATTCAAATGAAAATGCATGAAAATTGTTTTTTTAAACAAAGGTACAATAAGGGAAACACTAGTAACACTTATCTTCCTGAAAGAAAGTAAGATAAATATACAAGAACAGATAATGGGAAACAAGTCCGCCTCGTAAAAACAAGATTGCATAAAAACAAATGAATCCAACACACGAGTCAACCTCGCAAAAACTCATTTAAACCCTTTTCGTCGCAAAGAACAAAAGTAAGGCCTTGTCGATAGGCTCAATGGTTAAGAAAACATCATCTAAAGCGTTCATGAACTATAAAAACCTATTGCAAGTACTAAATACATTTCCATGCATTCATAAAGAAATATCCAAGGGAAACATGTTCAGATACAAAGTCACAACCCACATTGGGGTAAAAAGCATAATACGTCCAAATTGTTCAAACCACAAACAGAAAAATAGCAAAAAGAAATAACCAAACCATAAAGAAAAAACATCAGGGGAGCGGAGATGGAGCGTCCACAATGGAAGACCGGGCCTAGATTTCTTCAACGGACACTTCGGGGTTGGAAGATATCTGCACTAAGATAGGCGACACAAGAGCAGGGAAAGCAATAAAGATTTCCTGAGCTTCAGCCTCAGTAGAGGCTGAAAACGAGGGTACCTCTACAAGGAGGTCCCCTGAGAGCAGTGCTCGTAGCCGGCCCGAAGTCCGTGTTGAAATCCGGATGCAAAGATCGCCCGATTCAAGGCATCCCTAACTTCCAGAGTCTCCCTGCACCCAAGGCCCTCTCGTACTTGACAAAAACCTATGGAAACAATCCACCCTTTCTCCTCTTTAACCTTGGTCACAGCTCCCTGAAAATTGGTGCACTCACTCTTCAACCGATCAACTTCTTAGGAAAGTTCACTAATCATCCTTCCCTCTTGCTCCTTAACCGCCTCCATCTGCTTCACAAGAGACTCGCGCTCAGCCCGCTCACGATCCAAGGAGGTTTCCAATTCATGGATCCTTATAAGGGAAGGGGTCCCCTCAAGCTAGAAAAAGCAAAGCAATCAATCAAGGGACACAATAAGGAAATAAAAAAAAAAAAAAAAAAAAAAAAAAAAAAGCTAACCTTAGGAATTTTTTCTTGAGCCTCTGAGAGGGAGGAACGAAAGTGTCAAGCTCCATAACTTTCTCACGTGAAGCAGCAAGTTTAGCAGTCAAAGCAGATACTTGTTTCTTGGAAGATTCCAAAGCAGCCTCCAACTTAGGCACCTCCAAACTTTTCTCCTCAGCTAACGTAATCCTTTTCCTCATTTCAAGGATCCTCTTACCATGGCCTTCAAGTGATTTCTTCAAGCCAGCAATCTCGGTTTGACCTTCATGATAAAGGAGGTTAGTATCCAAAATAGCTTAACGAATGGATGCCCCTAAAACCAAAGTTCAGTAATGGTAGGTACCAAAATCACCAAAAACACCATCAGGTTCTAAAGATTGCACATGGGAATAATCGACGGGCGACACAACCTAACTCAGGAACTCATGGGCAAGCTGGGGAGTATTAATAGAAGAGCCAACAGTCAATGCCCATTTTGGAGCAAAGATGTCACTGCGTAAGGGATCACCAAAGGAAGGAGCAGAAGAGGTCTCTAGAGTCACGGGGTTTTTTACTTTAGGGTCAGATTTGGTAGCAACAGAAGCATCAGGTTCATCAACCGACTCAGAAACAGGAAAGGTAAAGTCAGCATCCACATCAACAATTTCAGGTAAGGTGGTGGAAGATGGACCTTGAGCAGTAGATGATCCCAAGTACAAGCGTTTAGAGTTCCTTAACCGGCCTTTCAAAGAGGCATCAAGCATCTCGGAAGTCAAACTCTTATGTTTAGGAGTTTCCTGAACAACAGCAACTGAGAACCCAGGAACATCGGAATCCGGGTAGCAGAATGAGTTGCGGCCCCAAAGAAGCATCAGCGGAAACAGGGAGCGTGATGAACTCAGCACTCTTCATTGGATACTTCCGTAAAATCTCCATTAGATCCATTTCTGAAAAAAAGCAAACACAGTTAGAAAAAAAAAACAAAATCAACCAGAAAACGACAGGAAAAGAAACCATAGAGCCACCCACCTCGGTCCCCCTCAAGCATGGCCAAACGTGTCAAAGGGTCGGGCCATATCTAGCTAAGCCCTGCTAAGTACAGTAATGGCTCGGGGTAAGTCATGGCTTCCGTTTTATTCTGAACTGACAAATTGTAAAGCCAGTCCTGATTCATGGGAGGAACGGGGGCAGGATCGTCGATTTTCGAAGAGGTGAGACGACGACGGTTGAGACCGGGAGCAAAGGAAGTAGATACAAAGAAAAGGCTATCTTTCCACTCTCTAGGGTAAAAACTGGTGGGAATCTTAGAAACACAAGAAGGGTATTTATCGCCCGAACGGCGTTCAAAGGTGAACCAGTCACAATCAGCTTTTAGCCGGTGGAAACGACGAAACAAGGGACCGTTGCAAAGCCAGCTCGGAAGGCAACCTCAAAATGCGTAACACGTAAGAAACCCAAAGGATGAACTTGAGAAAAACATAGGCGATGTTGATTTAAAAGAGCCAATTAAAGTTCAGTCAAAGGATAAGGGATGTTAGAAAACTCGAGGTTTTTTTGTAGATAAGGCTATGAAACTAGGGCGACTAACCTCTATTTCACTAGGACCAGGTAAGGTAGCCGAAAGAGAAAGAGGAATATGATACCTTGAACACATGAAAGCCATTTTAACAGAATTCATAGAAAAAGTAATGGTGGACATACCGTCACAGCTCATTGTGAAATAAGAAAGGATAATGAGAAACCTGTGAGAGAGGAAAGAGTGGTGGATTCGTCGGAGCAATCAAGCGTCGGGGTAGGAAGGAAGTAATAATGGGAAGGAGTAATGGTGAAATGACAGTAAAGGAAATGAAATGATGGCAAAAGAACAGGTGGGCCAAAATATTGGGGAGTTGGGAAAACTGTCATTTCAAACAGGGAAGAGACAAAAGAACAGGTGGGCCAAAATATTGGGCCTGAAAAAACGCCAACAACATTGGGCCAGAAAAAACACCAAGAACAATGGGCCAGAGAAAACGCCAAGACACTGGGTAGAGAAATATAAGAACATTGAGCTTCAAAAGTATGAAAAAGGTTAATGCGAGCCAGGGAGCAGACGAGTAGCTAATAGACCAAAGGCTAAAGCCCAAAAAAGCAACAAGGGAAGACCCAAACAACATTGTTGATTAAGTCTATTACCCTCGTCATAATAACAAGGATAATACACTAGGGGGACTTGAGGAGTCTACCCATGAGATGGGCCTCACAGGTAGGCTCTTACCCTGCAAAACGAAGAGAGCCCAATTCGGAAGGCCTAACAAAGAGGACTTTCTAGAAGATCACTTGGAGGGAAATGGTCTCCTGTTCACCTGATCCGGTTGGTGGCCCAAGGTATGTTGTCTCAAGATAAGAAGCGTGATCCAAGGGATAAAGATCCAAGGAGCAGCCGGGCAGAAAGAAGAAGAGAGAAACCAAAGGAAATGTATAATATCGATATAACCATTGTGTAAATCATATAAACCTTCCCCCTATATAAGAGAAGGGAAGGCCATGCATAAGGCAGAACATATTACATATTCATTACTCATCAATATCCTTAGAAACATAACAACCCCCCCCCCCCCCCCCCCCCGGTTGGGAATAGGTTTCAACAATAAGCATAGTAAAACAATGAACCTTATAGTTCAAAACATATAAATTAACTTATCTTTATAATCCAAGAATGCAAACTACTTCACCCCTGTCTGCATCATGTATAAGCTAGTAAACCGCATACTTGGCAAGCACATATCCGTTGATATGCATTTAAGATGCCTTATGTTGGTGTTGTTATCTAAGGTTTGAAAATCTCAACCAGTTCAAAAGTTGTCCCAAAAGTTAGATGTCAGATAGTATCTAAGTCTAAAATACAAGAAAGAAGAAGGATCAGGTAAAATGGTAGATAAGGAGAAAACATATATCGTAGATCAAAATGACACAATTACCCTCTTAAATGCAATCCCGAACATGTCAAAGGCCACCAGAAGGTTCAAAGCAGTCACTATGAATAGGGTAATGTTTAAAAGTGATAGACTAATCATTTTAACAGTATACCCTCCTAAACGCATTGATGCAATAGAGCTGCCATGTCCAAACATGTCAAAGGCCACTAGAAGGTTTAGAAACAATCATCATGAACAGGGTAATACATTATCTCCATGGTTAGACAGTTTGTACTTACACGTAACTAACGAAATTACTATATTACGGACAGTTCCTTAAGACTTTATTTTTCAAAAACTCATGAACGATGCTAAGAACTGATGAAATTCACTATTAGATAGAGAGCACATGCAACAAAAGCTTTCAAAAGGGAAAAAATGCAAACCTAAAATTCACTAGTTATCCCTTTCTTGGACAAGTTGTTAAACTGTAAACATGAACATGATAAGTTATAATACTGAATCTTGTATGTATTATAAATGAAACTAGTAAAAACAACAAATCTAATATTTAAAAATATAGAAATGAACTAATCTTTGTAATTTTAAGAAAGCAAACTGCATCGTCCCAACTTTATGTACAAACCAGCAAACTGGATACAACGAATCTCAACCTGCTCAAACGTTGTCCACAAAAGCTTGATGTCAGATCATATCTATGGCTGAAATACTTACCATAAAAGTTCAGTGTCAGATCCTATATAAGCCTATGAAAATAAAATAACCGTTACCTTTGCGAAGCTTGCACCAGGAGATCATTCAAGCTCATTATTAATAAACTCGTGCAGACCACCATTAGTCAAAAATGAAAGGAAGAACAAGGAATAGAAGATAAAACAGGCTTAAAGAAGGTAGATAAGAAACGAGAAAACATAAAACAAAGATCAAAATGACACAATTACTCTCCATGTTAGAAATAGAACCACTAACAAGAGCATCTCCTCTCCAAAACATAAGTACTTAAGAGAAAAAAAAATATTGGGACAAGAAGAATTAAAAAAAAAAAAAAGACAACTTTCTAGATCAGCCCAAACCGACCCACACCAAAAATACCAGCTTAACCCACCCACATTGTAGCCTCTACAAAAGCATGAAGTATGTTGAATGATTAAACTTTAAACTATACTCGCAACTGTTTTCTAACCTTGTGACAATTTTCTTCTAAACAAAGTTCATTAATTGGCATTCAAACTTTAACTATACTCGCAACAGTTTTCTAGACTTGTGACAATCAAACTTTAACTGTACTCGCAACAGTTTTCTATCACACTCATCTAGATCATTAGTTTATAATAGCAACACACACTACTAGAAAATACACCTTTAATGACGCGTAATGCGTGTCATTAAAGGGGGTATATGACACGCAGAAGCGTGTCAAGGAAGGCCATGTCATAAAAAAAAGATGACACGTATTTGTGTGTCATCTGTTTATGACACGCATTTATGACACACGTTTATGACATATTGTTTTGACATGCATTTGAGTGTCATGGTTTTAAGTGCTTAAAAATATATTTTTTTATAAAATTACCATTTTCACATTAAATGACAATTGACGTCTCATAATACAAATAATATACATATATAGCACAAATAAATCCATTTCATAGAATATTTTATAAAATACAAATTGCAAACATTCCTTAATGCCGATACAAAATTTCACCAAAAATTGAAGTTTGCCACTAAAGACGACCTTTCTTCACGATTTTCATCCATATCAGCATCTATGTACTCTTCTTTCCTTCTCCTAATCTGAGAAAATTTTTGATTAGGGAAAACAATTAGAACTATAACTAAATAAAAGCCTAACTACTTGATTTTAATTTTTAAGCCTCAATCCCACAAGATGATATGTAGACTATTGTTAGAATTTTTCAAAATGTTTGGGTTGAAAGTTGAAGCTTAACATGTTTGACCTCTAAAGTCAAAGTACCACTATTTTCACATACAGTACAATAAAAGCTTTGTAGAATACACAAGTTTATTTTGTGGACTTTTGAGGTCAAACCTACATAGAATCAAAGGCACTTCATCGAAAGCCTAGCAAGCACAACCAAAACACATATAATCAAATCAACTAGAAGCCAAAATAAAATGAAAGAAACATCACTTACTGTTAGCAACCTCGAGGAAGCAACAAAATTATCGGCAAACAAACATAAAAAACAAACTAGCCCCGGCCTGCTTTACCTAAAAGAGAAGAAATTTAGAATTAGGTCGATCTACGACATCAACTATACCTGAAAAGTATAATATAAACCTACATGTCTTTTACCTGAAAATCAGGCATCACTGAAGGTCTTAAAATTTGTTTCTTCAAAACAATCCAAAAGCATCTTTGCGTTGACCTCATTACCAAATCCACCTACACTGACTTGTGTGACAATCAGCTCTTTATTTCTTTCTGAACCCATTTTCTTGAAGAAATTTGAGTGAAGATTTAATTTTTAGTTTAATACCACACCTGCAACTAACTTGTACCAAACCCACAACAATTAATCGAACCTAGTGCTATAAACGAGCCAAGCTACTCAAGATTGGACTGATATGAAAAGCACAAAACCAGCCTAGCTTTATCGAGATCGAGCCGAGCTTGAGCCTCAAATAAATTTTGTTTAACTATCGGGCCCGAGCGCGAGCCTTGTATGGGAAGATCATTTAAGCTCGTCAAGCCTTAAAAACCTTTTGTGTTTTGAAGTTTTACAGCATTTGAACTTCTATGTATTAATTTCACATGCACAGCCGAGCTCGAGCCGAGCTTTGGCTCATTTAAGGTACTACAAGAACTCAAGCCAAGCTTAGGCTCATTTCAGGTTTCCTCAATACATATATATATATATATGACTAATTAATAAATAATAATTTAGTCGATTCCGAGCAGAGCTCGAGCTTGAAACAATAACTCACAAACTAAGCTCGAGCTTTAAAACAAGAGTTCGAAACGAGTCGAGTTCGAGCCTACTATCAAAAGCCACGTGTAAAGAAACATGGAACTATTAACTAAGTCAAACACAATTTCAAAGAACAGCCAATACAAGAATGAAACTTGTAATATTGAGATGATATAACTTACAAAGGATTAAGCTGTGATGTTCTGCAACCTGCACAAAGTAAAATGAATGCAACCTACTGGATCTCACTTAACCTGTGGAAAGTTATTGTAGATTGTAATACAATATTAACATAAAAAATGAATAACATCATAATTGAATTGAATATCAAAATGTTCAACTGATGCTCAAAGCCAATATTAAATAAACTAATTTTCTGTTATCAACAACAGTTTTAACTACTTAATAAAAGTATAAGGCATTCGAGAACAACATCATCAAAAATCATGAAATAGTCTAATTAAACATACTCCTTAGAACCAAAAGATTACAAAATTCATATTCATAATATCAAATATACAAAATTTGGGATCAAACCACTTGTGCATTTGAGCAAACACCTGAGTTTTTCCTATCTTCCTCTGCAATTACACAAAACTAAAATACAATTAGCCAAAATCACAAGATCACAACATTTCAAATCGAATATGATTTCAACAAAACTAACCTAAATCACCTAGCTCAGTTGCGTGGTATGAAATTAACACATAGACTGACAGAAGTCCAAAAGAGCTCAAATTAAAAACAAAATACTCAAGGCTCGATAACTAAATGAGTTTATTTGAGCCTCAAGTTTGACAAGGCTCCGCTTGTTTCGATCTTTTTATCAAACCGACACCAAGCTTTGGCTCTGCAATGTCTAAGCTGGATTTAGCAACAATCACAAACTGATTAGGTATTTCAATCTATGTTGTACATATCATCAATATATAGACAGCAACCAAATAAAATAACCTAAATCATAATTGACTATCTCATTTGGGGAAAATGATATATTCACATAATTTCTTAAAATTTCAACAAATTAACCTACATCAACTAGCTAAATGATGATTAGAAGATGCAAAATTAATCTAATTGCATATGTAAAACCTAAACAATAAAATTAGGGCGTTTTACAAACACACGGTTATTCATGTTCAAATTTACAGCTACGTGAAATCGAAAAAGGAATTCAACGATGATCGGATGATTAATAAGAAATCGGATCTTGTGATCATGACGAATTAAAACCATATGTACACAAATTATGTCAACAAAATCAATCAAAGGTTGAAACAGAAACGAAATCGATGATTCAATTGTAGAAATCGATGAATTGATTACCTTCCATGACAAATAAATCAACGATTTAGTTGAAGACGATTGGGGATCAATCTGATCGAAGGAATAGCCTTTGTTCCTCTGGTATTGGGGATAGATCTGAAGGAATCACCCGTTTGTGTTCTTCTTGATGCTGAACTCTGGCCTAGACTTATTGGCAACGCGGCGTTGTTTAAAAATTATAAGATGACATCCTTGAAGATGACACGCAAATATGCGTATCCCGTGCAATCTTTCTTTCTTTGTTGACGTTAAAATGATGACACGCATCGTTTCTTCATATTTTTATAAAAGATGACGCTTTTTTTATTACACGCGTTATTATATGTCATAAAATCATTGTGTGTCATTAAAGGTATATTTTCTAGTAGTGACACAAGCAATAACTTGAAATGGCTGTGTAGATACAGAATATATCACTAAGTTTTTATATTGAAGAGTTTCAAAAGACAAAATACCATTTTGGAATGAACAACACTTTGATCACTCTTCTATCCTTTCTATCCTGGTACTTCAAAATCTTGTAGTTTTAACAATGTTGTTAGAAGTTTATAATTATTCTAGTTTGACTATCCAAAGTCAAATTCTAAGTTAAATATAACCATTCTAGGACTATTTGTTTGTCACCAAGAGTTGCTGAAAAAAGTAAGAATTTGAAACTCACATTCTAGTTTTACTTTCTTAAGTCAAAATATCAAGATTTCTAGTTGAATAATCATTATAGACTCAACAAATTGTAAAGAATCTTGAACAAAAGCAAGTTATTTTCATAAATACTTTATAGTTTGACTTTCAAATGTCAAAATACCACTTTGAAGGTACAATTGCAATTTTGAAAGGTTAAACTTTCAAAAGGCTACAATCAGTTTAAATGTTAAACCGGTTCGGGTGCTAAATGATACCCAAACCCTAATAACAATCAGTTTTCGCGTAACTGGCTTTGTTCAGGTTGGGTTAACGGGTGTAATTAATTTCGAGTAACCGGGATTGCTCGGGTTGGGTTAACGGGTGAAAATGACCAGAGCATTTTTATGATATAAACCCGTATCCTTTACCTGGGCTTGGGACCGGCAATAATAAGCTTCAAATTTATAGCTGGCGAAGTTAAAAAGTTAACACGTCTGTCCACCACCCACTAAAGTGCCATTTATGAAAAAATGTACTCTAATTAGAGATGAACAAACACGGACGCCAAGTTGCTGCTTTTCATTCAAGAGAGGTCAACGAGACTCATTTTTGTGTTTTTTTTATAAATATAATGAGCATGTCATTTTGAAAACTATCAAAAAATGAACATCATCTATACGTCCTATCCTATCGACCCTATTGGTTGGCTATTCCCTATCAATCCTATTGACTTTGTTAGACGGCTATTCCCTATTAATCCTATTGGCCTTATGTCCTATTGCGTTCACTTTTTAAAATTTTAAAAATTACATGTATTGTTATATTTTAAAAATCAAAAACAAACAAAAACAAGTTCTTCTTGAAGCCCGTCATGAATAGACACCAGCAACCCCTTGCCTCGTGTGAGTTGAGACCAAAAGCAGCCTCACACACAAATTAATTAGATGTTAAAAAAACGCATTCATGATAATGTGTAAAATTCTACTAATAAAAGTAAAAACAAAAAAAACAAAAATACCCCTTCTCCGGTGTGTGTCAAATTGAGCACCAACAGTCGTGTGAGCGGCGAGTCCCGCGCTCAATTATATCAAAAGAAACTATTTGTTTTCAAGATTCGGAAGGGAGGAATGGAATCTTAGCCAATAATTATGCATTGAATAGATAATCATGTATATATTTAGAATATTGTGTTTCCTAGAATTGTGCTAGGCTTAGATAATTATGTATATATTTAGAATATTCTGTTTTTTAGAATTGTGCTAGGTTTATTATTGTAATCTCCCTATATAGGGATGATATGTTTTTGATTAATTGATTCAGAAATCTTTTACCCTAATCTCTTTTATGGTATCAGAGCCATAATCTCTTATTGACTCTGTCGATCTCTTCTTTTTTTTTTCTTTTTCTTTCTCAGCCAGCCTTCCCTTATTCCTGCCATGGCTAAAGACGATTCCACCTCTGAATCCTCCACACCAAAACCCTCCCCCTTGCGTTGTTCCGTCAACGAGTGAAACTTGTTATCTCTTGGTCTTACGTGTGAACAAATACGTGTCAACTCTGGATATGGAGTTGAGGTTGTGAATGGGATATTGATTGAAACTGGATATTGACACATATTTGGGTGTTTGTGGGCAATGAAAAGTTGTTGTTCGAGGTTGACCAACTGAAGAAAGTCAAATTGAACTGAAGGTTTTCGTCATTACTGGATTGCGGTCAGAGCATATTATTTATGTTATTTTCAAGGCGTTCGAGAATTGGATCCTGAAACGTGATGCTTATTTATTAAAGTGAAAATTCTGGAACAAGTTGGATTTAATCGGGAATTAAAGTGTTTATGTTCTTGATCGTTATCCCTGGTGATTGAAGATGCTTCGGATAAATTAATGGTCATGTGTGTTAGATTCCGTCAAGGTGGTTTTGTGATGAAATTGATCACTTGATGTTGAGTAGTTGAAGATTAAACCTTATCGTATGCCGACGTGTTGGTGAAGTTGTGGAGGGAGCCCAACTTCACGTGTTGGTGAAGTTAGAAGAACTTCACGTGTTGTGAAGTCAGAAGGACTCACGTGATTGGTTGAGATGATCAATTAGGCACGGGGATGCATGCATTTCAAAGACCTCAATCTATATAGTCGGAGAAGCTTACACTGAAGGGGAGATCTGATATGGAAGACGCTGGGTGATTGGTAGATTTGTGAAGCTACAAGACAGTTTCAGACACGGCTAGTTGAAGGGCAAACAGAAGATCATCAGTTAAGAGGGAGTCTGTTGGTGCATGTTTTGTAACAGATGATCTTTTATGTTTGTTAGAATTGAGAGCAACGGTCAAAGGAGAGTCTGTTGGTGAATTATGTGACCGTCGCTATGCAATTCTGATCAGCGGAAACGAAGTACGAAGTTAGGACAACTTCGCCATAGGCGAAGTTAGAACAACTTCGTCATAGGCGAAGTTGTAACAACTTCTGCCATAGGCGAAGTTAGAACAACTTCGCCTTAGGCGAAGTTGTAACAACTTCGCCTTAGGCGAAGTTGTAACAACTTCGCCTACAGGCCCAAGCCCGTGAAGTTGTTTATATATATATATATATATATATATATATGTGTGTGTGTGTGTGTGTGTGTGTGTGTGTGTGTGTGTGTCTTGGTTAGGTTTGAGTATCCAGAAAAGTTAGAGTTTTGAGTGATCAGTTTATTTGTCTAGAGAGAAACCGAGAGGGAGAGCCGTGTGGGACGGCCCGAGGTAGAGCTCACCTCGGGTCGGCCGTGTTTCTGTTTATGTTCGGTATGTAACGTGTTTGGTTATTATATGAAAAGATCTGCAGATGTGTTTATCCCGTTCGTGTGTTTGTATGTGTGTAATCGTGTTCTGCGTCTTCTACACCAATAAACGAGTCTAGGAGGATTCCGCACTCCTAGACATCGTGCGGATCTCGTATCGATCGGCGACGCCCCGTGGGCGGGGGACTTACAATTACACTTATTCCTAAATGTGTAGACCCAGCGAGCCTTAATGAGTACCGTTCAACCAACTTGGTGGGGGTAATTAGCAAAGTGATTTCAAAGGTTTTAGCGAACCGCTTAAAAAAGGTGTTGGGCTCGGTTATTTCTGAATCTCAGTCAGCTTTTCTAAAAGGGAAGGCGATTATAGACAGGCCTCTTATTGTTAACGAACTTATAAGTTGGGCTAATAAATCGAAATATAAAGCTTTTTTCTTAAAGATTGATTTTGAAAAGGCCTACGACAATGTCAACTGGAAGTTTTTGATCTCAATTATGGAGCAAATGGGTTTTCCTAAAGGTGGTGTAGATGGATTTCGGGTATTCTTAATTCGGCGAGGTCCTCGGCCCTTGTAAATGGATCTCCGACTTTCAAGTTTCAGTGTTATAAAGGCTTGAGACAAGGAGATCCTATATCTCCTTTTTTATGCTTGATAGCGATGGAAGTGCTCTCAAGCATGTTTACAAAAGCTGTGGAGGACGGGATTATCAAGGGTTTTAGGACACCGAACGGAGGCCCGGTCATTTCTCATTTGCTGTACGCAAATGACGAGATGGTCGTTGGGGAATGGTCAAAGGTAAATTTGGAAAATGAGAATTCTAAGGTGCTTTCATTTATGTTCCGGCTTAAAAATAAATTTGAAGAAATTTGTTTTGTTTGATTGTAATGTGGCTGGGGAAGAGGTTAGAGAGATGGCAGGGGTTATAGGGTGCAAGATTGGTAAAATGTCTTTCTTACACCTTGTAATAATGGTAGGAGCAAATATGAACATAATCAAAAATTGGAACGGGATTATTGAAGTTTTTGAGAAAAGATTGGCCATGTGGAAAGCTCACTCCTTGTCCATAGGAGGTAGAGTTGTCATGATTAAATCGGTGCTTGAAAACTTAACGTTTTATTATTTTTCTGTATTTAAGGCGCCGGGCAACGTGGTGGAGAATTTAGAAAGAATTATGAAGATATTTTTGTGAGGTGGCTCTAACAATGCTAGGAAGATTAATTGGGTGGCTTGGGAGAGAGTAGCTCTTCCAAAAGAAGATGGGGGCAAAATGGTGTTTGAGGTTCAAGACGGAAGGAGAAAGCGTTTGGAAAAAACTGTTTTGGCTATTAATGCCCACTGCTCCGGATGGGGAACAATGCCATTTAAAAGTGGAAACACGAGAGTTTGGATAAACATAGCGAAAGCAGTGAATAAAATGAAATTTGATGGTAGTAATTTTGGAGAGTTGAAAAAAGGCTATCTTGGGGATGGGAGTAAGCTTAGTTTTTGGTATGAATTTGGGTTGAGAATATAAGTTTATAGGATGTTTTACCCGACTTGTTTAACCGGGAAAAAAACAAGGTTTGCAAGGTGAGTGACCGGTATTGGAGGCAAGCACGGGAGTTTGGATGAACATAGCGAAAGCAGTGAATAAAATGAAATTTGATGGTAGTAATTTTGGAGAGTTGATAAAAGACAATCTGGGAGATGAGAGTAAGCTTAGTTTTTGGTATGAAATTTGGGTTGGGAATATGAGTTTAAAGGATGTTTTACCCAACTTGTTTAAGCGGGAAAAAAACAAGGTTTGCAGGTGAGTGACCAGTATTGGAGGCAAGAATGGTCTGTTAACTAGACTTGGGAGTGGTCTAGACATTCTAGCTCGGAGCAAGAAATAAAGGATTGGGAGAAATGCTTTCAGTTAATAAGTGCAGCAAATTGGTAAGGGGTTCGGATTCCTGGCGGTGGATGGGAAACAAGGAAGGGGACTTTTTGGTGAGATCGGTGAAAACGTTGTTAAGAAAAAATAAAGATCTAAGCAACAATTATATCATGAAATAGAGGAAATGGGTTCCAGCTAAGTGTAATATCCACGCTTGGAGGGCGGAGATGAATAGAATTCCGACAAAGCTAGCACTCGAAAGAAGAAATATTCCGGTGGAGAATATTAGGTGTTTGTTATGTGAGTCAGGTTTAGAGTCGGCAGATCACATTACCACGGGCTGTTTGGTGGCGGCGGTGGTGTGGGAACATGTTAGTCATTGGTGTAAAGTCCCTCCTATTTTTGGTTTTTTGGTTCGAGATATGTTAGATCTCCACAAGAATACTAAAATGGGTAAAACCGAGAAGGAGGCTTTTCACGGGATTGTAATTATTTCTTGTTGGAGTATTTGGAAAGCAAGAAATGAAAAGATTTTTGAAGGTAAACAAGTGAAGGTTGAAGACACAATTGGAGATATAAAATCATATGGTTTTCTTTGGTACAATAATAGATCGAAAGATAGACATATAGATTGGTCGAAGTTATGTAAATTTGTTTTTATGTAGTGTCTCTTTTGTTTTGGTGGGGCTTCTTCCCGTTTTGTGGAGGTTGCGGTTTTGTAGCGTTTTGTTGTTTATAAAAGTTTACCAGTTCGGAAAAAAAAAATAGCTAAGTTTGGAATTAAAAGAGTTTAATTTTACCAAATGAACTTTGTTAGGCATCCGCTTCCTAAGAAAAAAAATGTTAGTATTCCCAATTATAAGAGTAAAATGAAATTCATTTTAATGACTAAAAAACTAATTACCTCAATCTTTTTGCTTCCCTTAGTTTGTATCCTTACCAACTAACAGCTATTTTAAAGAAAAAAAAGATATATATATATATATATATATATATATATATATATATATTTGACAAAAGAAGAGCATATCATAATAAGTTTGGGATTAAGAATTTACCTTTCATCAAAAGAATCATGTTATGCTTTTGCGTCCCAAATAGCAACTCATGTTAGAAATCACATTTGTATTAGCAATTGAAAGAGTAAAACTATAGTTATCAAATGTGTTAGGCACACTCAAGGCGCATAGGCCTCGCCTAGGGCCTAGGCGCTAAAAGAGCGAGGGCCTGAGGAAATATAGGCGCACTTAAATAAAACATTTAAAATATGTACGCATATGAAAATTAATACTATTCTTGAATAAAAACAAAAATATTATATAACATTTAATATCATCTAATTAGTGCCAAAAGTTCTAAAATAGTCAAGATTCGAATGTGATTCCAAAACTTGAATAACAAAATGTATTAATATAATGTCTTTGACTTCTCGTAGATCTAAGTTTCAATAGCAACCCTTGCGTTTATTTTGCTCTGCTTTTATGTTGTCATGCTCTTGGTATAGACAATGCCGAAGCGCTCGCTTAGGAACTAGAAGCGCGTTTATTGAGCCTCGCATGAACATTGGGCCTAGACGCAAGAAGCGATGGCTTTTAAAACTAAGAGAAAAGATAAATCATTTTAAACTGTTCTCTCCCCTTAATTTGTATCCGAGCCAACTGGCCGGTCACTTCAATAAAGTAGATGAATTTGACAAATAGAAAGAGCAAAACATACCAGAACTGGTTCCACCATCTTCAATTTTGATCTTGTATATTACTGGCTATTATTAGAGCCAAACACATGTGACCATCCATACCTGAGAGCCAAACACTGTTACAGTATGTTTATGTTACTTACAGGATGATGAGAATCAGTGAATGAAGAGGTAGGTCCCAGCAGAGCCCAGTTGGACCCGCAAGACTCACCTTGAACAGGGACGTCTGCGCAATGATCAACTGCTCCCGCAGGACCCACCATGCTCAGAGAAAACCTTACGCGCAGTACGCCAGCTGTACCCGCAGGGAAAGCCTCCCAATGGTGAAGTACCCCGCTTGTTCTCGCAGTTGCGGATACAAGCCATCAGGGAAGGCTACCCGCACTGACAGCAAGGCTACACGCACAAGGCACTAGCTACTTCAGTAGTCACATGAAGGAATGAGCAAGGCGGGAATAATCCCGCCTAAATGAGCCAGTCCATATGCTTCTGGAAGATCTTTTGTACTATACCTACTAAGGTATGGGCAGAACAGACGATCTGACCAGAACAGCCCATAAACCAATCACAGGGTGACAGCTCACCGACAACAGTACGAGGAGGAGCACCCTCTAGTACTGTTTGTCACTATTAGCCGCTGCCTACTCACCAACCCTTACTATGGGACGTGCGCAGCCTACAGTTGGTGGAACAGTGCATAGCCGACAGTAAAGGAACAGTATACAGCCGACCTTGTTACTGTCGGCCGTAGTCTATCCACCAACCAGCATGGCCTGTGCGTAGTCCACTGTTGGTAGAACAGGAATACTATTCAGCCGGCTGTACCTTCTAGGAAACCTACCTTCGGCTATAAATACTCCAACACCTTGGAATGGTAAGGACATCATCTGATATCTCGTTATCTTATCTTATCTAGCAATCTCTCAATATACACTTATATTCAGAGCAATCTAGTCTGATTCTCATGCCGGAGGGTGGTCACAAGGAGGAACCCCCCCCCCCCCTTCTCAGTGACGAGCTTACGGTGTCTGTTTTGCAGGTCACCTGAAGAACAACCTTCTCTGCTGGACCTCATCCTCGTGGGAAACATTACTTAACCCCCAGATTATCCGTAATCTGCCCCGGGTCACTTAGTGTTTCTTCATTGGCGCCATCCGTGCATAAAAGCTAGAACTAATTCTTAGTTTTTTCAAAATTTCTGAAGAAATGGTTAACGTTACTCCGCTCCCAAGGCCAGTAAGCGACCAAGAAACCCCGGTAACCACAACCCCAGCAACTGGGGGGAACACCGGCGGTTATACAAATCTTACGAACACTACCCCAGTTACCCAAGCCGGGGCAAGTGCAGTAAATATTCCACTGGGGTTCACTGATGCCCAGTTGGAGAAACGAACGAGGGTCCCTCGCCATACACTAGATCAAGTTAAGGCGTGGGCCGAAGCACGTCAGAAAGAGTTCCAAGCCGAGTTGGATGAACGCTTGCGTTCAGTTCAACAGGCTGACGAATTCGGCAGTACTCGCCAACATCTCAATATGAACAGTGAGTGCGAGTACTCAGACGATGAGCGGGAAGAATCCGATACCGACGCAAACACTCGCCATAAGGCAAAAGGGAAGCGTAAGGAAACGGACTTCCAACCGACAAGGAATTTTGGGGAAGCCTTTAAACCAACAAATGCGGAGAGAAACCCGCGTGACTTCTCCAAAACCTTTAGACCAACTGCTGCAAATGCAGGAAAGTCTAAGTTCGCAAGGGACATTGCGGAAGCAATCGCCCCGAGAAGTGCCAAACAAATGTCCAACATCGGCACTTATGATGGTCTATCCGACCCAGACGACCACTTGAACAGATTCATTGCGGGGGCAACCGTCAGTAACTGGACGGAACCCACGTGGTGTTATATGTTCCAGATGACTCTGGTTGGAGCGGCCAGGGCATGGTTCGATCGTTTACCGGTCCACCACATTTATGATTGGGCGGACTTTCAGAACAAGTTCAGCCAGCACTTCAGCCAGCAAAGGAAATATACTGAAGAACAGTGGACGATCCTCAACTGCGTTAGAGAGGAGGATGAATCTTTACTAGACTTCATCACTCGCTTCAACTCCAAAAAGCTAAGTCTCGGCAACATAAGTGAAGATCTTGTTCGCGCCGCTTTCATCCAGGGCGCCGAATACCTAGAGCTTATCCGCACATTGACGGGTAAGGACGGCATGCTATCCACATGGGATGCCATCATGACGGCGGCCAAGCGCTTTGCCGAGACGGAGAAGCAACTGGGAAGGGATCTTCCCCAGAGTACACACCTCTACATGCAGAGGACTAGAGAAAACAATGTTCGGATCGCCCGGCAGAACAGAAAGAGGAAGCTAGGTATTTGGCAGTCAAGGGTAAACTTTGACACCTCATCCAGCTCTCACCCTCTTGTTGGCGGAAGAAATAACACACACCCTTCAAGCCAAAAACACCGGTGGACGCCACTCACCAAAAGCGTCACGGAGATATTTGCCACTGAAAAGCTACCATGGCCAAAAGCTCCAATGATCCAGCAGCGACCCAATGCGGATCAGAGCAAATCCTGTGACTTCCACGGGACAAAAGGTCATAGTACGGAAGAGTGTACATCCTTGAAGGATATTGTTGAAGCATTCGTCAAGGATGGAAGACTTGCACACCTGGTGGCATCAATCAAGAAGGGAGGAAGGAACGATAACCGGTACCGAGGCAACGGACGAAAGCCCGTTGACATCAGCATCAACATGGTTCATGGTAAGATCAGAGGAAGAAAAAGGCGAACGACAGAACCATGTGCGTGGAAGGAAGCTGAGGTGCGCTTCCCGCGAGTGCCAGGAGGACCCAGCAAAGAGGGCCCTATCGTCATCAAAAGCCAGCTGGGGCACTACATCACTTCTCGCACTCTTGCTGACAACGGCGCCTCGTCAACGGTGATGTACAGGCAGTTCTTCGACAAGCTAGATGACGAAGACAAGGAGCGCCTGGAAACGGTCTGCGCCTCGATGGAAGGGTTCGATGGCAGCACAAACACCCCCCTGGGTATCCTATCTTTCCCCGTCACTCTTACGGACGGGAATCACTCACGCACAGAAGACGTGGATTTTGTCGTAATGAGGAAGCCACACCACACATACGACATTCTCTTCGGAAGAGACGGGATGGCAAGATTCAACGCCGTGGTATCCTCAGTCCACGGCATGATGGGATGGCCAACATCTGAGGGTGTAGCGATGATCATCGGCATTCCCCAGGTATGCATCGCATCTGTCTCATCTAAACCCAAACCAAAGATGGCTAAACCAACCATCACCGAACCAGAAAGATGGGCCTTCAACGGCAAATACCCTAACCAGGCCGTTTCCATTGGCCCAACAGTTGTTGATCCCACACGCACCTTACTCAAGAGCTTATTACAGAAAAATGCTGACATCTTCGCGTGGACACCAGCTGACATGACTGGTGTACCCCGAAGTAAGGCAGAGCATAAGCTCCAATGTGATCCGGCTGTTACGCCAATCGTACAAAAGCGCAGAGTAATGGGGCCAGAACAAACTAACGCGTGTAGAACCCAAGTCAAGGAACTCCTTGACGCAGGCATCGTACGCGTTAGTAGATATCAAACATGGGTTGCAAATCCCGTTATGGTACCGAAGAATAACAAACAATGGCGCATGTGTTGGGTTTCTATGGATATTTTAGACTTAGTTAATCATTTAACTAGTCATTAAAAGGCGGAAGCGTGATTATCTATAAACTTTATGTACATATATCCATATATATATTACAAGTTCATATGTGTGTTAATCTATGAATAACCCTTTATTCTTGTTTCAAGATTACCATTAATCTTAAGATTAGAAACCCGAGACTAAGGATCAAATAATACGGAAAAACTAAACTATCAAAGCTTGTAAAACTTACATTCTTAACTCCTTAAGAGATGTAGTTGATGGTTGAAGAAGATGATGATGTTGATGCTAGACTTTCAAAGGGAAAATCCTCAAACGGAAGATACCCCGAGCCTCCAACACACACCGAGCTATGTTAGGAAGCTTGAACACGAGAAACCAAGACTCGAACCTCTTTTGTTTCTTGACTTCGGCCGAACCAAAAACAAGAAGGAAAGAGAGTGGTATATCTTTGAAAGTGTGTTGAACCATTCTTATATATATGAGATCATATCTCAATCAAATCTATGGTTAGGTTCATTTTGGTCAAGTAAACTTTACTCAATCTCCAACAAAACTTTACCAACTTTGACCAAGTGTATGGAGTGTGTGTGTGACTCATGTTTAAATGATATATTTTATACTTTATAAAATATATAAACACCCCATCTTTTATAAACCATTTTATAAAAGAACACATGTCTAAATAATCATTCCAATAATAATTATTTGAATAAATAAATTAATCAATTAATTTATTTAACACTTTCAAGTAATTATTCAGAAACCCGATTTCTGAATGTGTCGTGTTCTGTATTTGTTTTATAGATTATATCTCAACAAATACATAATTGGTGTGTGTCTAACTCGTTATTGGGTATGACCCGACTTGGATCAAACACGGCTTGCCACATTAACCTAATTATGTGTCTCGGGCATACGGTATTCTAACAGCATGTGCATAGATTTCAAAGACTTGAACAAAGCATGCCCCAAAGATTGTTATCCGTTACCCGAAATTGATCTTAAGGTGGATTCGTTAGCACCGTTTCGCCTTAAATGCTTCCTGGACGCGTATAAGGGGTACCATCAAATCCACATGGCCGTTGATGATCAGGACAAAACCGCTTTTCGGACGCCCGATGGCACATTTTGTTACCAAATGATGCCATTCGGACTTAAGAATGCCGGGTCCACATACCAACGCCTGATGGACAACCAGTTTCATGCCCAAATTGGGAGGAACTTGGAAGTCTACATGGATGACTTGGTCATCAAAAGCCCCGACGCAGAAGCGATGTTGAAAGACATCGAAGAAACTTTCAACACGCTCAGGAAGATAAACATGAAGCTCAACCCGAGCAAGTGTGCCTTTGGAATGGAAGAAGGGAAGTTCTTAGGGGTCATCGTCACTAAAGATGGCTTCAGAGCGAACCCTGAAAAGGTCGAAGCCATTATCAAAATGGATTCACCTACTACCATCAAACAGGCTCAGACACTGAATGGACGACTAGTCGCACTCAATCGCTTTTTGGCAAACCACGCGGATAAGTCGTTTCCTTTCGTGTCAACGTTGAGAAACTGTTTAAAGAAAACGCACTTCCGCTGGACACCAGAAGCGGAAGCAGCTTTTCAGGAGATTCGGTCACGCTTGATCGAACTCCCAACGCTCACGGCACCTGAAGCGGGGGAGGGGTTAATCCTATACCTTTCCGCAACAGATAGAGCAACCGGGGCAGTCCTACTAGTAGAGCGAAAAGGCATCCAGATGCCAATCTATTATGTCAGCCGTATCCTAACAGACGTAGAAACCCGGTACTCTACCCTCGAAAAATTAGTCTTAGCACTTATACACGCTTCACGCAGGTTAAGACGATATTTCCAAGGTCACCCAATCACCGTCCTCTCCAACTTCAAACTTGCAAACGTTCTAGGCAAACCCGAGTTATCGGGACGCCTAGCCAAATGGGCAATTGAGTTGGGGGAGTACGCGATAAAGTATAAGCCAAGACCAGCCATAAAAGGCCAGATTTTGGCCGACTTTATTGCAGAAGTGCCTGCATCACGGGAAAAAGAGTGCCAGGAAGAGGCTCAACCCTCTCCAGCACAAGACATCAATGATGTCTGGCGACTCTACACTGATGGAGCAGCCAGTAACGAGGGTTCAGGCGCAGGGCTGAAACTAACCAACCCAGCAGGCCAAGAATACACTTACGCTATTCGACTGGATTTTCCAAGTACGAATAACGAAGCCGAGTATGAAGCATTCTTGGCTGGGCTGAGAATTGCGCGTAAGATGGGAGTGAAATACTTGGAAGCCCACGTGGATTCCATGTTAGTAGCCAATCAAATCAACGGGACGTACACGGCCGTGAACGACACAATGGCCCTGTACCTCGCACAAGCGAAAACCCTTATGCGCGATTTCAACGACTGCAAAGTCATACAAGTCAAGCGTAGTGAAAACAAATATGCGGATGCGTTAAGCAAGCTTGCATCATTAGCCTTCACCCACTTGGGAAAGGACATCCGCATTGAACTCCTTGAGGCACCTTCGGTCCCGCACAAGGAAATTTGTGTCATCCAAACCGGCACAGAAACGTGGATGACACCAATAATAAAATACCTTGCGGCAGGTACACTACCAGAGTCAAAAACACAGGCAAGAAAACTACGCTGTAAAGCACTGAATTATCAACTCATCGATGACATCCTTTACAGACGTAACTTTCTTGGCCCACTCTTAAGATGCGTGGACAACCAAGATGCTGACTACCTCCTAAGGGAAGTACACGAAGGCATCTGTGGAGTACACGCAGGTCCACGCGCTGTTGTAGCTAAGCTAAACAACGCGGGATACTTTTGGCCGGGGATGCATACGGATGCGCTGGCATACATCAGAAAATGCAGGTCTTGCCAGCTCTACGCACCCAACACGCACCGCCCGAAGAATGAACTTGTCCCAGTCACCTCTTCATGGCCATTTCAGAAGTGGGCCATCGATGTGACAGGCCCATTTCCTACAGCAGCAGGAAATGTTCAGTTCCTAGTGGTAGCCATCGACTACTTCACCAAGTTGATAGAAGCAAAACCCTTAGCCCAAACAACCGCGAAACATATCAAAAAATTTATTTGGGAATTTATTATTTGTCGTTTTGGACTTCCACAGAATTTGGTGAGCGATAACGGCACCAACTTTGCTGACAAAAAGCTACAGCAGTGGCTGAAAGAACTTCAAATCACCCACACCTTTACCTCAGTGGCACACCCGCAAGGTAATGGTGAGGTGGAAAGAGCAAATAAAGCATCGTCGAAGGCATAAAGAAAAGACTCTTGGAACACAGATCCGGCTGGGTGGACGAGCTTCCGCACGTCCTTTGGGCAAACAGAACGCTGAAGAAGGCCAGTACGGGAGAAACCCCGTTCAGTCTCACTTATGGCACTGAAGCCATGGTCCCGGTCGAAATTGGTTTACCCTCACCAAGGGTCTTGATTCAGCCAGAAGACAATGATGCGGAAAGACGGTTAGACCTTATGCTAACCGAGGAACGCAGAGACTTAGCCGCAGTGCGTGAAGAGAACTACAAGCGACAAATGCAAAAGTACTACAACACGCGGGTAAAACTCTGCAACTTCAATGTAGGAGACTACATACTGCGTAACAACGAGGCTTCGAACCAATAACGCCCAGGAAAGCTGGCCCCGGTCTGGGAAGGGCCATACATTATCAAAGAAGTTCTGGGAAAGGGCGCATACCGGCTCGAAAGGCTCGATGGCACTCCCATCCCAAGAACATGGAATGGAGCTCAATTACGCAAATGTTATATGTAGATCAATTCCAAACTTGTAAAGAAAAGGCCTAGAGCCACTTCTAATGGAAATGATTCTCCTTTCACAATGTGTTGATAGCCTTACCTTTATACTTATGAACTTCCCACACTGATGTGCCGGTATTCACCGCATAAATAGGGGAAGAAGTAAGTCGTTACGTGTGGAAGGCGGCAAAACCCGCATAAACACAACGGTAAAAATTTCAAGTTTTAAGGAAAACCTCCACGCAGGTCAGATGTAAGTAAAGTTTAGCTATCCTTGTAAGTGCAAGTGACGGTCTTACCCGCACAATCACGAACAAGGAGGCAAAACTTCAACCTATTATCTACCACGTCCAAAGGTTAACTTATTCTGAACACTAAGAAAATTTCAAAGGAAAAGATGAGGAAAACTTCCACGCAGGACAGATATAAGTAAAGTTAAGCCATCCTACTAAGTGTAAGTGACGGTCATACCCGCACAATCATGAAAGAGGAAGCGAAACAAACTTATAATTGGCCACGTTAAAAAGTTAACTTATCTAAGTACTAAAGAAATTGCTAAGTTAAATCAAAACATGCGTAAAATAAACAAGGCAAGGGATTAACACAATCTTTATTCCATCAAATTCAAATATTACAAAGATTGCTGGGTACATACCCGCATACAAAAGAAGCTATACAAAAACAAAAATCTACGCTAATGGTGGAGAGGGATCTTCAGGATCATGCTTCAGGACCACTTCCACCTGGACCCGCACCATCAGTAGAGCGTGGCGGTTCAAGGAAAGCTTTAAGAATAGCTAGCCCATCATCAGCAGCAGCGACTTCGTTTACCTTCTCCACCACCGGATGCGGGAAGGCGGCATACTGATTCACTGCTTGGTCATAAACAGCTTCAGTATCCACATTATACAAAGGGAAGTTGGAAGGCGGGATGCCTTTCTCAACAAACCCTAGACCAAGCAGGAAGCCGGCCTTTTCCCCATCCTCGTGAGAAGCGTTGAGGGCTGTGCTCATAGCATCGTCATAAGACGTCTCCGTGAAGACCCGATGCACAACCTACAAAAAGAAAAATACAAGTATCAAAACATTTTCTATTTACAAAGAAAAGCGTAAAGACATGAAAAGCTTACCTGAGACAACGCTTCTCGAAGAAGCCATTCCTTGGCAACCAGAGCTTCTTGGAGGGCGGCTTGAGCTTGATTACAGGCGCGTTCGGCTTCACTTTTATTGAGGTTGGCAAGCAACACTTCCTTTGCAGCAGCCTCTTCGACGCCCTTTAGCTTCCGCTCAGTGTGGTCAAGCACGCCCCTCTGGTCCAGGATCTCTTGGAGTTTCTTCGCGTCCTCCATCGCCAAGGCATCATGAGCCTGTTGGAGCGCCTCTAATTTAGCTTTAAGTTCCTCATTCTCGAGGCGTAGAGGCTCAGCAACAGCTTCAGCCTTGGTGGCCCTTTCAGTCGCGTTCCTAGCAGTTTCCTTAGCTAGCCGAAGCTGTTCGTTAACAGCTTGGGCAGCCTTGGAACGGGCCTCGAGACGGGCCTGAACCTCAACTTCAAGGGCCTTGAACGCCTTCTCCTTCTCCGCAGCCGCGGCGGAGAGCCTCCTATTCTCCTCCCGGACAGCCCGCGCCTGAGCTATTTCTTGTATGCGAGCTGCTTTTAACTTGTCGTTTTCACGACAAAGCAGCTCGACGCGCGGCTGCATCCGGGCCAGGAGAACCCGAAGCTCATTGGTTAGCCTACCCTCCTGGTAGCTAGCCATGGTTTCCCCCAACGCACCACTGGGAGCTACGTGACGAGCCCACTCCACGCACTCCACTGGTGTGCGAAGGGTTGTTTCTCGGCGGATGTTCCATCGTGGAACATACACTTCATTGGAATCCGACAATGCAAAAAACAAAAAGCAGTTAGGAAAAGATGATAAAAAACAAAAAAACAAAAAAAAAAAAAACAAATAGGCCAAAAGAACCCTACGCACCTGTAGGGTCAATAACAGGCTGATAGCCGCCAAACCCATCACCTGAACCCAAGGGAAATCCGTCCAAGAGGTCAGGTAGATGGGAAGGAGGCAGAGGTTGGCGAGAAGCCCCATGCATACCTGAAGGATCGGCCGTCGTTGCCGATGACGGAAGAAGCATGGTAAAGGCCGCCGCGGTCGCCGCTGCGGAATCCGCAGCAAAAGTAACCGCCGGCTCAGTGAAAGATGTGGTAAAAATGGCACTGACAGCCGGCGGTGATGTCATCACAGCTGGAACAGTTGGCTCAATGGATTGAGCAACTGAACCAGCGGAAGCAGGCGCAGCCGCCTGGGTCGTCGCCTCAGGAAGGCTGACCAAGCCTACCGTCATGGGCGGAGGGGTACTCTTCCCTGCTCCACCCTGGAATGCGTCAACATCCACGCCTGCACAAAGAAAAGTATTAAAGATGGAAAACTATGAAGTTAAAAATAAAGTTTGTACTTACGGGTTTTCTTGAGCCTGAAAGTGCGGACAGGCGGGGATGAACCCGATGGAGCCGGCCTCTTTGCGCCGCTCACCGTCGTCATCCGGGGCTCTCCGGAAGTGACAGTCGTCACAGCCTCCGGAGCAGTGGTCTTCTCACCACCGGGGTTCCCCGCCACCTCTTCGCTCTCGGCCTCTGAGTCAGACCGAGGTACCGGATCGGCAGTGGAGGCCACCTTCTCCTTCCCCTTCCCGCCGGCGGCCTTCTTCTTCCGCACCAACGGAGGACCATCTGCGGATTCCTCATCAGAACATAAGATTAGAGGAATTCCAGCAGAGGTTTTAACATTGAGGGGTCGAGGGTTGAATAGCGCCTTACCTGGCCGCCTGGCGCTCAGGATCTCGTAGCCTAGCGGGTAGACCTCCACGAACCGATCCGCCGTTTGTTCTAGGATGGGCAACTCGTTCTCATCTAGAGCACGAGTACCCATCCGAGCGGGACCGTCAGCCTCCCGCGGATACAGGAGCGACTGCAAGTCGTTCCCCTCTGAAATAAACAGGAAAGAAGTTAGAAGAGATTCTAAATCAACAAAAAGAAACAGAGCATACCGTAAGGAACAGAGTTCAAACCGTATTCGAGGACGATCGGGATCTTTCGCGCATCCGCATCCTTCCACACCCGGCTCATCCCGAGCATCACCATCCCGGACTCCGCAAACCGGTAAACCGGAGATTGGACCCGGGATATCTTCGAGAACCATTCTGCCTCCTGGTAGTTGGAGGCGTGAAGGCTTGGGAGAGCTTGCCCATTCTTAAATTTCATGGCAAGGGGGATAGCGCGAGCAGAGAGGTAGAAGAACTCCCTCTTCCACGAACGAAGACTGCGCTCGGTTGCGCAAATCTTCAAACCCTTGATTCGGGTTATCAGCGTATACCACCCCTGGATGCACCTCCAAGAGTAGAAGGTCATCAGGCGGTCGACGAAGGGCTCAATGCCCAGAATCCGGCACACCCACTCGAAGTGGCGAATCTTCGCGATCGCCATCGGGTGCACCTCGGTCAGGTGCACACCGTGCCTCTCCAGGACACGGTACACAAACTTTGTCAATGGGAACCTAAGATTCCCATAAACAAAGAATGCAGCATATACCCCGATCTTGCCTCTTGGGGCATCATACACCGTCTGATGGGGTTCAGGAAACTCAGGCTCGAGAGACTCGAGCATGAACTTCCTGACGATGTACTGGTACAGATCGACAGGCAGAGCACACTGGAACTCGCCAGCAGTACTCTTGTCATCGGTGAACACCCCAGCCTCCTGGGCTGTAGCTTCGAGATCGTGAGAAGACATCTTGCAGATGAAAGAAGAAAACGATTTCGAGAGAATGCTCGACTGAAAAGTTGAGTATTCGCCGGAAATCGCTTTGAAGATGAAGAGAAAAGTGAAAGTGTGGATTACAAAGAACTCTCTCCCCTTTATATACTAATCGCAATAAATGCGATGAAATTAATGCGGAAGAGAGAGAAATCGAAGGTGCAATGAAACTATGACACGTGGCAAAAAGCAAGCTGGCAACAGCTGTTGAAAGGACGCGTACCATTAATTTCGCGGCCACGCGCCCGAAAAATCGCGCCCACGTGCCTGAAAAAGCGTCTGGAATGACCATGTACTGTCACGTCACCATAACTTTTTGCACGTCCTGACACAGTCAGAAGAAACCGTCGCACGACGTTTCAGAGGTTTGGACTGTTCTTATCCTTTCACCAACTCTTCGAATTTCAAAAAATTCATAAAAGATTCAAAAGTAGGCGGGAAAATACCCCTTACCTTGGCAACCAAGTAACTGTAAGACAGGTGCGGGTACAGTGTTAAGGCAAAACCCTTCACATACTTAGCACCTGCAGGGAATTGAAGCCATGAATACCTCGGCAACCAAGCAACTATAAGACGGGTGCGGGTACAGTGTGAAAGGCAAAACCCTTCACATACTTAGCACCCGCAGGGAATTGACGCCCGGAATACCTTGGAAGTAAAGTAACTGTAAGACGAGTGCGGGTACAGTGTCAAGGTAAAACCCTTCACATACTTAGCATTCTGCAGGGAATTCAAACCAAGAAGGATCTTCTGGGCCATGCTTGCGGAAACGGGAATAACATCCCTGCATGACGGGAACGTCGAGAACTATATTGTTTGAAACTCCAAGATGGAATTGGTGGTTTTAGCATAATTGATCACTATGTTGAAAACTACCAAAACCCCATGGAGAATCCACAAGTGGGACTCAACGCTCCTGACTTGCGAGGAGGTTACAAACCTACCCGCTTCATACCCAAAGATCAAGCAGAAAAGTTGGGAATTTCTGCGTGACATCAGGAAAACCGCGGGAAGAATCCCCACGGAAAACCTTAAAACTAAAAACCCTTTTCAAAACCCCTTGCTAGTCCAAAAGTTCACCTCACTTATTATTAATTCATGAGAAGAACATTGGACTGGGGGGACTTGAAGAGGTAGGTCCCAGCAGAGCCCAGTTGGACCCGCAAGACTCACCTTGAACAGGGACGTCTGCGCAACGATCAACTGCTCCCGCAGGACCCACCATGCTCAGAGAAAACCTTACGCGCAGTACGCCAGCTGTACCCGCAGGGAAAGCCTCCCAATGGTGAAGTACCCCGCTTGTTCTCGCAGTTGCGGATACAAGCCATCAGGGAAGGCTACCCGCACTGACAGCAAGGCTACACGCACAGGGCACTAGCTACTTCAGTAGTCACATGAAGGAATGAGCAAGGCGGGAATAATCCCGCCTAAATGAGCCAGTCCATATGCTTCTGGAAGATCTTTTGTACTATACCTACTAAGGTATGGGCAAAACAGACGATCTGACCAGAACAGCCCATGAACCAATCACAGGGTGACAGCTCACCGACAACAGTACGAGGAGGAGCACCCTCTAGTACTGTTTGTCACTATTAGCCGCTGCCTACTCACCAACCCTTACTATGGGACGTGCGCAGCCTACAGTTGGTGGAACAGTGCATAGCCGACAGTAAAGTAACAGTATACAGCCGACCTTGTTACTGTCGGCCGTAGTCTATCCACCAACCAGCATGGCCTGTGCGTAGTCCACTGTTGGTAGAACAGGAATACTATTCAGCCGGCTGTACCTTCTAGGAAACCTACCTTCGGCTATAAATACTCCAACACCTTGGAATGGTAAGGACATCATCTGATATCTCGTTATCTTATTTTATCTAGCAATCTCTCAATATACACTTATATTCAGAGCAATCTAGTCTGATTCTCACGCCGGAGGGTGGTCACAAGGAGGAACCCCCCCCCCCCCTTCTCAGTGACGAGCTTACGGTGTCTGTTTTGCAGGTCACCTGAAGAACAACCTTCTCTGCTGGACCTCATCCTCGTGGGAAACATTACTTAACCCCCAGATTATCCGTAATCTGCCCCGGGTCACTTAGTGTTTCTTCAGTGAACCACAACTTTCCACACAAGATTTAACTCCTTTAGCTCAGCATCTGATAAACCTAAAGAAATCACATGTTAGTAGACATAACCCCGTATGAAAAAATTATTCTAATTATAAAAATGAAGCGCAACAGACACCAAGTTATTACTGTTCATTCATGACCGACTTCGAAAGTGACTCATTTCTGATTGTTTTTGTTTCTAGAAATCTGATAAAACATCTCATAGTTACGACGGTAAAAAATGAACGCTATCTATGTCCCATTCATCTGGTTGGTTGGCTATTCCTGTTGACCCTATTGGCCCTAATATCCCTGTCTCCTATTGGCTTCCATTTATTACGATGTCCGAGTTGCTCGTTATCTGTAACTGTCGATCCTTCAATCATTTGAACATTTCTCATACTATGCTAATATTCTATTTTTGGTTTCATTGTTGATGTTTCTATTGAATTCAAGTTCATTGGATGATAATGGACATAATCAAAAGAAAAAGGGAAAAAGTGGAAAAAGGGGATATGAAGGCTAAGAAGAGGAAAGAAAAAATTGTTTTTTTTTCAGTTTTTTGGGTATCTGTTTCACAATCCGAACAGATATCCGAAGTTCGGGCACGGATTCGTATAGTGAAATCCACTATCCAAAATGTTCAAATAGCCGAAACTCCGGATATCCGATTTTGAACAGCCCTACCCATTTCTATAATTACACTAAAAATTACTAAATTTCTCTCTCCTTTTCAATTAAATAATACTTTTTATATCTTTATTATTTTTCTCTCTCATCTACTCATAACCAATTCAACAAATATTAAAAAATAAATGAAAGAAAACAAAGTCTCTCTAAATTTATAAAAATCACTATATATTTCTCTCTCTGCCCTTTAAAAATTTAGTTGTATTATACATATATATATATATATAGGGTTTGGATCAAATACAAACTAAATTTTCATACTAAACGTGCAAATCAAAGGAAACTTAGAAATCCCCAATAACACTAATCCCCAACCACAGATCCAATCTCCATCTTCTTCATCATCCACCACCAAACCACCAAACTTCGATCACTTCGCGGCCAACCTCCGCCACCTTCAACCAAGGCTCCACTACTTCACCGCTGGCACCAAGCTCAACTTCCGTATCTGCAACAGCGACAAATATTCCGACGAGACTTTAACTCCGGTAGCGGAATCGCCGTCGTTTTCCGCTACAACATACTCGCTCTAGTCGGCGGCGGCGGCGGACTACCACTAGAGCCGATGTGTCTTTCCGATTGGAAATTAAATCCGTACGTCTCCGGCGAGACCGGATTATTGTGATAATATTAGAGAATATATATGTTTACAATTTCGCCAATTTAAAGCTTTTTATGGCATATTGAAACAAGAAAGTGTGTGATTTGGCAGTCGATTTGTAGTTACAGGGGTAGGTTTGAAGCAGGCAATTTGAGAAAGAAAAAGAAACAGATTCAATAATCACTCGACTAATAAAATAATTATTTTAGTTGAAACTAGTAAAGTAATAAAATTACTCTATATAGTTTACAAATAGAGTAATAAAATTACTCTATTTGTAAAATATAATTACTCTATTTGTAAACTGAATAGAGTAATTAAATTACACTACAGACATGATTTTCACGTATTTACAAAAATGCCACTGCCTCCAATTTTCATCTAGTTCGTACGTTTCGCACATTTTTTTATTTGTATGTTATCTTTACCCTATATATATATATATATATATATATATATATATATATATATATGGTTAGGTTAGAATAAAAACCCATTTGAGTTGTGAAAACTCTAGAAACTCATTCTCAACCACATGTTTTTAATTAAAGATTAAATTTTGTGATCTATAATTAAAACTAATAAAAAATATAAAAGTTTATTTACATTTTCTCTCTCCTGAAAACATATATAAAAATTATTAAAAAAATGTTAAAAAAATAGCAAAACATTTTTTTTTTATGTTTTTTATGTTTTGTATTAAATGTAACAACATATATTACATGTAACAAAAAAAACGATGTTACATAGGGTTTTCACGGGTTTTCTCACTTAAAAGGGTTTTCAAACTATACTTCTCCGATGTATATATAAAAGAAAAAAAACCGATTCTACTAAAGCTTATATTGACTCTACAAAGAAAGTCGTACACAGAAATGAATGGATACCAACAACCCTGTGGTAGCAACAGATTCTACTAAAGCTTATATTGACTCTACAAAGAAAGTCGTACACAGAAATGAACTTTAGTCAAAAGTCATAAACTTTTTCGTCACATAAATGAACTTATCTTTGAAATCTAGAAATGTAAACTATATCACCCCAGCATGCATCATGTGTTACGGTTTATTCGAGACAACCGTCAATCTCCCAAAAACACAAGAGAATAAGAGAAAAGAGACCCAAAATAATAATTCTTTCTTATTATTATTCTTAAACGAGATTACAATATAGGAAACAAAAACATAAAAATAGGAAAAGATAAACAATAAGGAAACATAATTTGACTATAATAAGAAAACTAAATAAAAGATAAAGTTAAATAATAATAATAATAAACTTATTCATATAATAGGATCGTATCAATTCCCGATCCCTTGAAAGCGTCCTTGTCCTCAAGGACGGAATGTCGTTGTCATGGCGGTCGCCACTCGAGTCGTACAATGACAAGTGGGGCAGTCTCAACGTAGCACCACGGTGGCCACCATTCGAGTCTTCTGGTGTTATTTGGGCCAATGTCAACGGACGACCACAAGAGGCGCAACACCAGTTGCCTTGTTGCACCTTTTAACGATGTCGGCGCCAATGAGCTAATTGTATTTTTGTAAATTTGACTGGCATCTTTATTAATCATCAAATTACCACTTTGTTGCTTATATTTACCAGTTGCATGCTCACCTAAGGTCACATCCCCCAATCCTTGAGTAACTTCCTCATTAACAATGGTTTCATGATCAGACTTGACAATTGCACTAACGGAACTAGCGTGGAATTGAGTAAGCATTGCTGTGGTGAAATCATCCCAGATGAGGAATTCTGAACTCCGAAGCTAACCATTGAACCACCAGAATGGTTCATCATCGAAGGATTCAACAACACAGGGAAACCGCTCGTCGCCATTGATAGCGTAAAAGAGAAAACATCGTTCGGCTTGAGAGATCCATAGAGCAGGATTAGATTCAGTAAAAAGAGGTAATCGTGGATGCTCCCACAAGAGTTCTTCCAAAGCCATCTAGGCTAAGGCTCAATGAAAGCACCAATTGTTACGGTTTATTCGAGACAACCGTCAATCTCCCAAGAACACAAGAGAAGAAGAGAAAAGAGACCCAAAATAATAATTCTTTCTTATTATTATTTTTAAACGAGATTACAATATATAGGAAACAAAAAAAATAAAAATAGGAAAAGATAAACAATAAGAAAACATAATTTGACTATAATAAGAAAACTAAACAAAAGATAAACTTAAATAATAATAATAATAATAAACTTATTCATATAATAGGATCGTATCATCATGCCATCATGTATAAGCTAACCAACCGTACACAGGGAAAGCACGTATTCGTTACTCTGCATTAAGCCGCCTTATGTTAGTGTCCTCATCTAAGGTTTGAAAATCTTAACCTGTTCAAACACTATCCATAAAAGTTAGATGTCAGATCATATCTAAGTCTAAAATGCATGAAAGGGTAGGTAAGGAGAAAACAAATAACATAGATCAGAATTACACAATTATCCTCCAAGGCATAACATAGAAACAGATACAAGAGCATCTCTCTCAAGACGTAACACAAAAACCTTTTTACCAATATTAAGCTTGGAGGAAACCTTTGTAATTTAAGACATGCATTCCCAAACAGACAGAGATGCCTATTTTCAAGCCTAGAGATCTACTCAAATATATTCTAATAATTTGCTTATATCAGGGGAAGGGGCACATTCAAGGGTAAGCTTCATGGGTTCTAAACCACAAAGCAAACCACCCCCAACGCATATGGGTAGATTGCCAAATCGTAATTTATGACAAACATTTGCCATGAAGAATCTATGAATGTTGGAAAACATAAATGTGTAATTAATTATTATTGTTACATATAAATACCAATAACTCTTCATCATTTTATTCACTCAAATCTTCCGTCATTTTTATTCACTCAAACCTCCATCATTTTTATTCATTTAAACCCTCAATGCCTAATTTCCTTAACAATGATATAGGAATTTCGTACCGCTAAACTATTCTCATTTTTCAAACGACAGTAGCATACAATTTTTCAAAGATCTCATAGAGTAAACCGAAGATGAAGACACGGCAACATTATCATCGAACGATATAATTGGCCAAAATATCATTTAGTTTAAATTTTTGTATTTTGATTTTTTTTATCTGAGTTGTCGTATTTTATTTTTCCGGTTTTCAGTTATGTTATATTTTTAATTTTAATGAAATTTTAATCTTAATTATGTTTAATTGTTTTATTTATTTTAGATTATAAAAAACAAAAAACACAAAATGTTCTAGTGTACTTGTGGGCAGGTGCCACCGGTGATTTTATGGTATGTGGGTAAATGAGGGTAGAAATGAGATGGTAGTGCGGGATTGACCGGTACATGGTTACTACCCATGAGTACCCCTTCCCCTCTAAAATGAAGACCAACAAAATAACGAACTAAGGTAGTATTTGTTATGGAGGAATGAAAGGTGGAATGTAATAGGTCATTCCAAAGGAAGGAAAAAAAAGTATGTTTGGTTACCATACATGAATGGAATGGATCATTCCACATGAAATGAAACTCCTTCCATATTTAGGATTTTCATTCTTTTGAGTATAGGTATTTTTTTTTCCATTTCTTCAAGGAATGAAAAAGTCAAAAAGTCAACAATCATTATTACTATTATAAAATTATAATTATATAATAATTATTATTATTCTTTTCCAATTATAGTTATTATATTATTATTATATAATTATCATTATTGTTTTGTATATTATAATACTAGATGTGAAAATATGTGGAATATTTCTATGAAAAGATAAAAAAATAGAACAGGCTAGACGTAAATCAATAGAAATAAGAAGAGCCGATAATATAGAAATACTGAATCGTAAATAGAGTTCAGGTTCTAATTTCATAGATAATATAGATGGGATTGTCTATAATGTTAGACAAATGAAAGATTTTCTCAAGATCCTTATTCATCTACTTGATATTTTGAAAATGGGTTGGTTGAACTTAAAAACTATTATTATATTAGAACTATTACTACATTATCAATATATTTTTTTTTTAAATTTGATGAGTTAACATTTCACAATGCATATACGGTTTAACGATCTCGTTGTAACACTAGAGTCCTAAAAATAGTTATTATGAATATTCATTTATTATTAATATTATTTATTTTTATTTTATTTTTATTTATTTTTTATTATTATTACTAATAAAAATATTAGTAATAATAAAATGATTAATCATTTCATTCTTACATGGTAACTAAACATGACAATGGAATGGTAATGATCAATTTCATTCCTTTGTCCATTCCATTACCACATCCATTTCATTCCCTCATCTATTCCATTACCCCAGTACCAAACATACCCTAATACTCATTATAAATTAACTAACCAAACAAGTCAGCATGCGTGTATGATGAAGTAGTTATTTTGCTTTTAAACCATGGGAGTCTAGTCTGGCGTGAAACCATCTTTATAAGGATTTCTCAGACATGATTTCAAATTTCAGACATACGGGGTTTGAGAGCATTCATAACCCATTCCTTACCATTTATCCGTATATATTATATAATTATACTAAAAATCACTATTTTTATCTCATGTTTAATTAAATAATATTTTTTATACCTTTATCATTATCTGTTATTCTTTCTTCACTCACAACCACTTTTAGAAAATATTAAAAAGTTAAATGGTATGAACAGTGAAACCTCAAATTTAACTTTCTCATATAACATTTTCCCCCTCCTCTACTCAAAACCACTCATAATCACACCATATAATTTACAAATCTCTCTCACATAATGTTAAGGAACATGCTGAGAATGCTCTAAGTAAACTTTATAGTACCTTTGTTACACTATCACACTCATCTAGATCATTAATAGTAATTATAGTAGCACACAAACCATAACTATTATACTTGCACATGAACCAAAGATAAAAAAAAAAAAACAAAAAACAAACCAATATCTTGCCAGTCCACCACTAAAAGCTTTTGAATAGAAACAAAGTGCAAACCTGAAATCCAATAGTTCTTTCTTTCATGGACAAGTTGTCATACTGTAAACAGGAACAAGGCAAGTTACAATATTGAACCTTGTGTGTATTATATGAAGACGTACTAAGACTAGTAAAAACAACAAATCTTATAGTTAAAAACATAGAAGTGAACCTATCTTTGTAATCTAGGAATGCAAACAATATCGCCCCTGCATTATGTATAAGCCAGCAAACCATATACAGGAGAACTACATATGTATTTAAGCTACCTAATGTTAGTGCTTCTCATCATTGTTTGAGAATCTCAACCGGTTCAAATGCTATCCATAAAAGATTGAAGCAGATCATATTTATGCTAAAAATACAACAAAGAATAATAAACAGAAGACAGAACAGTAAGAAAACATAGAATTCAGATCATATTTATGTCTAAAATTATCAGCCAAATCATCTCCAAACAGGCGGTACGAGTAAAATATCGGTTTTTAAAACATTGCTTTTAAGGTTTTTTGGTAGGTATTCGTAGTTGGCCCTTTTTAACATGCTTTTCAGATATACCAAAATTGGAATAAGATGTTATGTGCTATGTGGTCAAGTAATGATCGATACTGTTGTAGATAGAAGCAAGCAGTGTTTTAAAAATCAGTACGTACCAGCCGGTTGAACCGATTATACCGGATTTTCGTAAGGCCATCGGTATTTAGAGTCCTGTATTTTTGAGTGGTTTTCTAGAATATCGTGCCGTCGGTTTTTTTTTAAATACCGGTTTAAACCGGTAACAGGTTTTAAATCCAAAAGATTTTTTATATTGCGGCCCATATTTTTGAAAAATGACTTTTAGCATAGCGGCTAAAATTAAAACGAGTAAACACAGTAAACAACGATTCGTTAATCAACTTAATTTGTGTAATACAAATCCAATGTTGGTTTGTTTACATCTTTTGTAATTGAATAATTTCATTTACAAAATAGTGAACATAATTTCATCTTTTGCCATTGTTCATGTGTGATATTTTGTGCAAGTGTGATGTTTATTAATGTACTTTTGGGTTAATTTTTGAGTTGAAATTGTATTTATATTGAATTACAAGGTAAATTATTCAACCCGGTTGAACCCCGGTATATTCCGGTTCAACCAGTTGTACAACTTTTGATATTCCGGTTACGAGTAAAATACAAAACGTTGGATGCAAGTATACTATTAAGGAATAAATCAGCTTAAAGAACTGGTTTATGTTGTGATACACCTAGTTTGTAATCGGAGTTAGAATAATATAATATAATGTAAATTAGTTTGTTAATATTTCTTTATAAACAATTTGGGTGATACCAGAGATGTCTGTTGCATTTCCGTTTTACGCTTCCGTTGCTGCTAGTCGGGATGTGACAAAATGCAAGACACATGCCAATTCCCCAAGTATTTTAAAACATCTATAACTTTTTCATACGAAATTTTTGGTAAAAAAAAAGTTCACCATAATAACAAGTGTTTTTTTTATATTTAATATGAATACCATATTGTTGTAAAAAATAAAAAAATAATAAAATAGTGGGTTTTTATGCATAGTGTTATTAGTTTGTCATTATGTTTTTTTTAATTGAGTTTTCTATATTGTGTTATAGGTTATGATTATTATATTTTACAATCATTATACATAGTAAAATTTAATTTAAAATAAAAGGTATGTCATTGTGTATTTATGTTCACTATTTTGTCTATTTTGATTGAAAGGAAGCAGAGATCTAAAGATCTAAAGTGTGTAGTGAGGGATCTTTATATTCTAGATAGCTAGTCTTTACTTCATGAGAGAAGGTTCTCGACGAACCGGGTTCCGACCGAATAGAGCATGGAGCCAAGGAGTTCAGTCGAACAATGTAACGAGTCTAAGGGCGCTTGAAAGAAATGGATGGACAAAGGAAAATGAAATATGAAAAAAAGTTGAAGATCGAACTTAAACTAAATATATGAACTGAGTGCCATTTGATGAGTAACTGAGAACAAATAAGAGGGATATGGAAATAATGAAGTAATGAAATGAAAGAGGAAGTCATTGCGTATCGTTATACTCATCATTATGGTTTAGTAATTGTGTACTACGTTCATTATGTATTATGTTTAGGTCATTGTGTATTATGTAATTACCATTGTATTTTACGTTTCAAATCATTTTCTATTATGTATTCACCATTGTGTGTTTATATTTTATGTTGTTGTGTAATATACATTAATCATTGTGTTTTATACTTTTATGTATTAGATATAGTTGTTATTTTATCATTATAACATATTAGAATAATACAATGGTGTTACTTTACTATTACAATTTTCATATTTCATCATGTAAAAAAAAACACCATGATAAGCATAAACACACAATTATGAACATAAGATACAATGACAAACAGAAAGACACAATAATATAATTTTTTTTTATTTTTATAAAATAAAGTCATACTCATATTAAAGATAAAAACACAATGATAAGCATAAACACCATGATAAGCATAAACACACAATGATGAACATAAGACACAATGACAAATAGAAAGACACAATAATCATCATCATCATCATCGTACTCAGTATATCCCACCAATAGCAAAGCTATGGTAGGGTCTGAGGAGGGTAAGATGTAGGCAGCCTTACCTCTACCCCATAGGGATAGAGAGGCTGCTTCCGGTGAGACCCCCGGCTCGATAGTAGTTTTGCATCAAGCCTTGGACATAAGGCACATAGCACTCAATCATCGGGACACCGGCTGACCGGTGCATGTACCCTTATCTTTCAGCTATCAACGCCACTACATGATGCCTGATTAACCGTCCGTCACTTTTAACGTTATTTTCACGAGATTAGTAAAATAACGTCAAAATTAGTGCAATTTCACTTTTGCCCACCCGAGGGTTCACACATATATACATCATATGTGCGCACCGCAAGCAGGGCTAAAAGACACGCTTTTAAAGATAAAAATAAAGTCATACTCATATTAAAGATAAAATAAAGTCATACTCATATTAAAGATAAAAACACGCTTTTTTATATGGTGAACTTTTAAAAAGAAAATATTGAACGAAAAGTTTTAGACATTTAAAATGATGGGGGAATTGACATGTGTTTTGCATGTGATTAGAGAAAATATGTGTTTTTCCTTTTATGTCCTTCCTCCTTTGGTCCATACTTGACACATGACAATAAATTATCGCTTCTTACCGTTCTCATTTTGTTACACTTTGTAAAATAACTCAACCCACATTTTGTAATGTGGTTTTTTTTCAAAATTTTTGAATGAAAACAGATAAACTTACTCTACTGAACAAAAAGATCATGGGTTCAACTTCTACAATTTGCGTTCTCTTTTATATACAATTAGCGTTCTCTTTTATATAGAAAAAACTTCCATTTGTGTTCTATATGAGTAATTTTAGTAAGATGTTTATTATTATTATTTGTTTGTAGTGCGCTTTAAAGGCAACCTTATAGGTAACTATCAAATTACATAATTGAGAACGCGATTTTAGAGGCTCGTTTAACAAAGGTCTAACATTATGTCTTCTATAACAAAACTGGAATCAAGTCCGTCCCCGACAACCTCTTAAAATTTTGAAGTTTGGGACGAGTAAAAAACGAGCCTCTAAAATCGTTTAACAAAGGTCTAACATTATGTCTTCTATAACAAAACTGGAATCAAGTCCGTCCCCGACAACCTCTTAAAATTTTGGAGTTTGGGACGAGTAAAAAACGAGCCTCTAAAATCGCGTTCTCAGTTATGTAATAGATAATTTGATAGTTACCAATAAGGTTGCCTTTAAAGCGCACTACAAACAAATAATAATAAGCATCTTACTAAAATTACTTACGTAGAACAGAAATTAAAGTTTTTTATAATTACTTACGTAGAACAGAAATAAAAGTTTTTTCTATATAAAAGAGAACGCTAATTGTAGAAATTGAACCCATGATATTTGATTTCATAGCCTAACACAAAGGTCATCTGGTATGTTTTTGGGTTAAAACAAAAATATAATATATATATAAACTCTAAATTTTAAATTCTAAATTTTAAATTTAATAATTATGTTTTTGGGTTAAAACAAAAATATAATATATATATAAACTCCAAATTTTAAATTCTAAATTTTAAATTTAATAATTATGGTCCTCTTGAGCCGGGGCTGACTGGAATGTTCTTATCGGAATCGGATAGTCTTGCTAAATGAAGGATCCTAATATTCATAGATCTCTTTTTAACTTATTGTTTTGAATGATTGATTTATAAGAACAACTTATGCTTAAGAAAATAAGTTATTTTTTTTATTATTATTATTTTCTCCTAATTTTTTAGGACTTTAATAACTCCTTATCTTTTATGGCTTCACTGGTGTAATTTCTTGTGGTGTAATTTCCCAATTCTCAATATAAATTGTTCACTGATAATTATGTACATTGATTTGTTCAAGAAATTATCTACTCCATCCGACTATAGTTTGGGGTTCGGATCACGGGCAACCCATTATCATTATCATATTGTTAATGTTTCATGTTTTAATAAAAGTTGCCATAAACATGTTCATATACCGTTCAAATCAAAACCATGGATTTAAAGTCTAACCCCAAATATCCAGAAATCAGATTTGATTATGATATCAAACAGCGCAAAACAACAAAACCAAAGATCACCTTACATTACATACGCTCACTCATTACTCATAACACTCAATTATTCATATGGCCATTCATATTTTTTTCTTCAAGCAACCTGCACCTGGATCGTCTTGGGCTTCTTCGGCTCAGGCGGCGGCAGCTTCTCCACGGTCACCGTCAGCACACCGTCCTGACAAACCGCGGATATCTTATCCGTATTCGCATTTTCAGGCAAAGAGAACTTTCTCATGAACTTGCCGATCCTCCTCTCCATCCTGACATATTTGACTCCCTCCTCATCCTCCTGCTCATGCTCCCTATCTCCGCTTATCACCAACACGTTCTCCTCTTCCACCTGCACCTTGATATCTCCGCTCTTTAGCCCCGGCATGTCCACGATGAACACGTACGACTTCGGGTACTCCTTCACGTCCGCTGGGGTTGCCGCCATGGCTCTTGCGTCGCGGACGTAAGCGCGGGTAGGCCCGGAGTTGTTAGACTTGGCGGTGGTGGCTTCGAGGATGTGGTGGAGGTTGCGGAGGAGTGGGGAGTCGAAGCCCATCAAACTGATGTCCATTTTTGGTTATTGATCTGTTAAAAAAAATGCAAATTGGAATTGATTTTTTGAGATTGATTACAAGATGATGGAATGAGATTGTTGATGGTGGATTTATAGTGGAATGGAAAATAAGAAGTGGCTTCAGGAAGGAACGGGAAGTGGGAAGAGGAAGCGAGGAGGTTCTAGGATCTTCTTTTGAAATCAAGAAAGTATTTGAATGTTTTGACTTTTCTAGGACTCTTTAACATAATTATAAAAATAATTGTATAATATATTTTAAGTTTTATGATACCATTTATATAGCTATTTTTAAAATTAAGAAACCCACAATTTATATATCTTAAAAGGAAAATGAATATTATGAGAATTTAACTTAACTACGGTTAAATGAAAATCCCACTATAAATAGTTAAAAATACATACTAATCTTTAAAATGATCTTTGTTGACGATGAAATCTCGCTTCATTAGTATTCCGTAAATGTTAACACAAGTTAATCTAATTTTAGTTATCTTTTTGTTAAGAAAGCCGTTATAAAACAATTGTTATAAAATATAGCTGTTAAAAGCTAAGCAGTTAATACGGAAAAATATCGGATATCGGTCAAGGACCGATATCTAAGATATCGGTTAACGGAGTGAAATATTGGTGGAATATCGGTAATTTAAATATAATGTAAAATTCATATATATAGCAATTTAACACTAATAATTTAGTATAGACTCTTACCATTAACAAATTAATCTTTTGCAAATTGCAAAACACTAACAATTGTAGCAAGTAAGAATTTATTAAGATTTAAAACAACAACATTGAACACTAAAGTTGATAATTAAGACTTAGAACACTTATATCAGGAATATCGGTCAAATATTAGTCAAATATCGGTCAATATTGTTGATATTATCGGTACCGATATTCTGACTTATATATCACTAAGAGACCGATAACCGATATATCACTGATATATCGACGATATCGACTGCATAGGTTAAAAGTAGCCATCATTTTATTACTTAAGTTACTTTTGTTTTATTTGTATGTTTAAAATATTCTTAAATAAAAAGAATATATCATTACTATATAACAATTAAGATTGTTGATGCCGCAAAGGCATCTATTGGGCCACGTGTTGGCTAACAATTGGGCCACATTAATATTTTGTTTTTTATTGTTTTTTTAGTTATATGTTTTACTTTTGGGCGTTATCTAAGATAATCGAAATCACTGAATTTGCGTTAATTCACTGCTTCAACGCTCAGAACCGACAGCGTTTGGGGTATGCCCATTGATCATTGCAACACCTGAGACAGACAATGCTCGGGTTTTGCCAACGTCCGGGTTTTATTAATCGAATAAATACCGTTTTTCAAATATTTTATATGTTAATCTTTCTATATTTTAAATCGACAAATTTATATTTTGGGTTTTGACACTTAGGTTTTACCAACGTTGTTTATACGGTACCGTAATGAGCGTAACTGAAACCAAAGAATTTCGTGTCGACTACTGCTATGACACCCGGGACCAACAATGTTTGGGTTTTACCGACTTACCGCTGCAAGCCCAGGCTTTACCAATACTCGGTTTTACCGATGTTCAAAATATTTTATTTGTTTATATTTTAGCACTATTATTGTTATAAGTATACAATAAAACTTTGGTGCAACAAAAATAAGATTAGGGAAAGTGGCGGCCCTCCATTAGGTCACTTTTGTTATTAGTTACGATATCGTAACACATATTAACTTTGTTTTGTTTTAATTTCGGTGCCGTATTGAACGTGGCAGATACTGATTGAACTCGCATAGACTCACTGGACTTTGTTTTAGTTCCAGTACTGTAACAAACTAACAAAAAACCGACCAAATGCCAATTTTGTGTTTGTATTTTTGACTTAGTTCTGGTTACGTAAAAAACATGACAGAAATCGACCAAATTTGCATAGACTCGCCTTCTTAACGCCCCGGAATCAACAACTCTCGGGTTTTACCAACCTGCCAGATACAACGCACCGAGCAAAATATACTAGTTAGTTACATTAAATATAAACTAATGATGTAAAAATAATGAGGTTAGATGTGGAAAATAGATGTACGAAAATGTTTTGAGGTAATTGAGTTTTGGAAAGGCAAAAACTGGTATGGGATGGTATGCTCACTAGTGTAGTAGTCTTGTATGTGGAATCGATGGTTTCGGCGTTGTAGAGATTTGAGAGAAACTTAAATTATTTATTTAGTGATTACATCCTTTAAAACCATCCGGAAGTGATAAAAAGTTTATCATTTGCGGTCTAGTGGTAGAAAGGCTTGGTAGTGATGGATCTATACAAATGATAACGTTTAAAAATACTTTTTTTTACCGTATTTCATACAATATGCAAACGAATTTTTTTACCGCATTTAATACAATATCGGAAATTTTTTTACCGTATTCTCACCCAATAGTTTTTTTTCTTTTGAACTTTGTGTTGCACTAATATAATCATTAATTTTCTTGGAATTTTCGTTTAAAAAGATTGCTAACAAGACTGCCGTTTCATCTTTCAAGTTTTCTAAATCTAGAAGAGACAAAATATAAATCATAAACCCATAGCTAATTTCAATTTACGCATAAACCCAAATATCCAACAAACCAAAATCAATCATTCAATTGTCACAAATTGGGTGGTGGTCCATTAGCAAAGACAAATCATGCAATTGCTACCAATGGGGTTTGGGAGGGGGATTTTGGGTTCAAGTCTTATAGGCAACAAAAGTTAAAAGATGTTCACTATTTAAAAAAAAAAAAAAAAAATCATTTAATTGCCCATAAACAGTTCCAAATTAACAATTTATAGAAACAAATAAACAATTAAAATTTCAAATAAAAGTAGAAGAATACCTAAATTGAACAAGTAGAATTCAAACAGTGGAAGGACAGAAGGAGCGCCGACCGTCGGCTACTCGGCTGCAACATGGAGGCCCATTAACCGGAGGAGGGCAGTAGGGGGTCGGGCAACGTGGGGTGGAAGCAGCGGTTGAATGAAACTTTTTTTTATTGAACGTTATTGATTGGCCTAAACCAAGCGTCCAAGCATCAATGAACAACAAACAGTGGTTTTATTTGGTTTGGACTTAAATTTGGTTGGCTTTAATTGGTTTCGGCTTTTAATTTGATTGGGTCTTAAATAATAGGGGGTAACGTTATATTTTTTCAGGGGTAGCAAAGTACGGAAACCGACCAAAACATATAAAAAGTTGCACTACAGACGAAGTTGAGGGATAAACTAAGTCCGTCCCTAAGGCTTGGGTTTTTCAGTGGAGACTCAAGTTCGATCCTCACTTGTGTCACTTTAGTTGAATATTAATAACGAAGGATTTGAGTTAGGCCTTGCGAGGTTGTCTGTTTGGATCCCGAACCCACCCGGGTTTTCGTCCCACCGTGTTTTACGCTAGAGAGTTTTGCTTTTGTGGCGGCACGACGACTTTTAAATGGCAGTCGCGGTATGATTTTCCAGGGGAACGCCCAAGCCAAACTCTGAAGATAAAAAAATCTGGCTAGAGTGGGACAATGGAGCTCTCTAATTTAGAGAGTGCGGTGATCTAAACATAGAAAAGAAAGTCGTTTAAAAAAATAACAAAATAAACTTTATAATTTTTTCTATTAAGTTAGTCAATTTAGACCAAAATTGGGTGTGAATGTTTTGTTTATTAAAATTGTGCGTTAATAAATTCAATTTATAGCTTAAGTGATATCAAAACATTAAAACTTACTTTCTTTTTGTAACGATGAAGTTGATCGACAGAATTCGTACTACCACAACGAAGGAGTATACACCGGCACATCTTATAGTGGGAATTCGTATATTATTTCATTGACCACGATCGTGCAGCTAATTCTAGAAAAAAAATCACACAATTTATAATAAAAGCCCCTAGTGTCGTGATCAAGCATTTGACCTTAATGACCCCAAAACTCCACCCATCATTCTCCATGCCGTGGGACTAAATGGTCAAACTATTAGTTACTATTTACACAATTTAAAACTTGTATTAAAATGTTAGAAATATTATTAAAGTATTTAATTTCGACGAAAGACAACAAGTCTTTCGTTATTGCTTTAAGATGGCTGAACTTAATCTTCTCTTTTATTTAGATTCGTTTCTATTTAAAAAAAATCTTTTAATATCTAAAGAAATCATTTATCCAACTAAGTTTGCGTCACCGCAATGTGACGTGGAGAACGAGTTGCTACTTTCCTCCACATGCTAAGTCCACGTGCCATTCCAAATAGACATCATGCCTGTCACTTTGATTGTGTCGGTGTCGACTATTGAGCTTACTTCACACCTGGTTTTTTTTTTTTTTTTTTTTTCTCACGACAAATTCTTTTATCACAAGGCATTCAGAGTCGCAAGTATAAATCATAAATGACAGATTCATCAACGAACATTGCCATTTTCTCCATCAAAAGCAATCAGAAATGTATACATACAATTACCACTTTTAAAAAAATAAGCAAGATAAGCACAACAGATAGCAGTGTACAAACATTAGAAGCCCAAGTTAAAACTCGTAATGCACAAAGTTAGACCAGTTGTAATATTATAATATTGGGCCATACTTAGAAAATTGACGTGAGGTTGTTAACCGAGGCTCAGGTCCAATACAAGGCTGCAACATATTTTTGCCACGCTGGAGCATCATCATAGCCATAAACCGTAGAGAAAGTTCCAACCTCATAACTGAAAGTGATAACCAGACAACATCTAGACCTTGCAAATTAACCAAAACTCATTCTGCATGCAGCATCCTTCAGATAAGAAACTAATTGAACAATTTGTATATTAACAATTGCAAGTTTGTTAAGGAGTCACATGACTAGTTACCGGAACAACATCATAGCTAGACCACCATCGCCATGTTGGGTTCGATTCTAAACCCCCATTTGTCTTTGTAGATCTTTCACCACCATCACCGCTTCTAGGGTTCCGGCCTACATTGATAAAAAAAATAAAGATGGAGGTTACGATGGAGATTTTATGTTCGTGTTCGTTCATTAAGGAAATTAATGTGTTCACGAACGGTTCACGAACACAAACGAACATAAATAAAATCGGCAGGGCCTAGAGATTGAGATCGGTGTATTCATCAATGTGAATCGTGAAAGCCTATAAACGAATCGAATGAACATGATTAACGGCATGCTCGTGTTCGTTCATTTAACTTTAAAATAACACAGACACTTAATCAAACAAATATTTAGACAAAATACAGATATTGTCCTTTAATTTTATCCCAAATTTCACTCGTGATCCTTTATCTTCAAAATTGATCTGTATTCTTTACGTTTATAAATCCAACAACGTTTGTCCTTTGGCCCTAACCCAGTTAATTTTTCTCGTTAAGTCAGGTCATGTGCCTTGCGCATACGAGCAAATTAGTCATTTCACTTATGTATTTTAAAAAAGCATTTTAATATATAAACCAAACGAAATATAATAATAACAATAGTAATTATAGTAATAATAATACAAATATATGTGTATAAGATGTACAGTTTCTCTCTCCCTCTTTCACTCACTCTTTCTTTCTTCTTCAAAGTATCTACCACCAACCCCCATCATCATCACCCACCGCCACACCACCAACGGCCACCGTCCAACCCTCGGTAGCCCATCGTGTGACCACCGCTATTATGGTTGTTTTTGGTTCAGATTCTGGAATTTGATCATTGCATTTATGGTTCAGATTTCTGAGATTACCAGCACTGAACTCAAAAGTTTTGATTAAGATAACTGGATAATATATATTATATAGTTGTTTTTGTTACCAAAATTAAATTTTGTAATGTTTTGAAGATCTACTTAAACTAATGACACTTTCACAGTTTCAGTTATTAGTATACTTTTTCCATGCCATATTATTGTGTGTTTTGTGTGTTATAATTTGTCTATCATCTGTTCATTATTTATGCCCAGAAATTAAGAATATAGTTTGAATTTGTCAGTAAGAAGGTTAATTTATACCATTTTATAATAACAAGTACTCGTACCCGTGTGTTGCTGCAGGCCAAGTAGGTGACATTGTAGTGGTAATATGTTTTAGGATACACGTATCATAGAGAAAGTAGTGGTGGTTTTGTTCATACATACTTGTCTACCATGGTTTAGTTCAAAATACAAAGTGACTTTTACATACATAGTTATCCATGGTTTTCCACATTGGATGCCATTCAAAAGTTAGTAGTTAGACATCCTTCCATCTGCTACTTCGTTTATTTCGTGGTTGAGTTCGTTGTTTGTATTTACCAAAAGCGAGTTTTCTTCCTCAACCCATGGTCAAAAAGGGTTACATCTAGATTGATTTATAGCCTTTTTTTCTTGGTGTGTTCTTTGGCTCCTGTAATTGGATAGATGCTTGTTTTAGAGTGTGTTTTATTAGAGTTGTTTGTTTGTTGTGTGTTACTTGATTGTTCATGCATAGGCATTTTTGCTTGAGAGTTTCCAATTGGTGTTGCTGGGTCAAGGGGGAGTGCAACTTGCGTTATTTCCATCGCTGGAGTGATTTGTGATTCTTTTAGACTGTTGATTGCTCATGTGCGGTCGGTTTTGATTGCTACCATCATTTCTCTTGTTTTTCCAATGGTGGTGAAAACGGGTGGTGGTGGATTTTTTTGGTCATTGTACCCGTAGGTTTTGATTAGTTCATTGCATGGTATTCCAAGGAGAGTTGTCATTGCGTCGTCGAAGAAAACTGCTGGTGCATCAGATGCGTCGTCAGTTATGATAGCATTGAGACAATACCTGCTCGGTTGTAAAATATAAGGTTTACATTCGATAAGCAGCAAAGTGTTGTCCTATTTTGTCAATACAATTGATGGTGGCTTACATGAATTTTGGAGTCTTGTTGGTGTCATGGTCCTCACATGAAAATTCGTGTGGATTGTTCCTTTGTGGATGCCTATGGCTCTGGCATTCGGGGCATATGACATAGAACCACTTTGTGTCATTTGTTATGTCCTTTATGCGTGCGTTGCACCTGTGATTATTCTGCAATTTCTTTTTTGTATGTTAGTGTTGGGTTTATGCATTATTCAGTAAATGGTTACTTGCCGGTTTTTGATGGGGGTTCTTTGTAAGAATCTCTGCAATTGACAGTAGTTGGTCGTTTGTTGGTAACATTAGCTGATTCAGCCTGTTACACGTATTATTTTGCTTGTTAGCGTGATGTAAGATATGTGTTTGTATATATTTTTATATGCTGGTATCGACCGGTATGAATTCCGGATTTCGTAATTCCGAGTATCCTAAAAACTTGGTACACCTATCGAAAATACTTGGTTCGGTACCAGTATGGTTTAGGTACTGAACTGTATCGATGCTAGTATCATATTGATTCTAAAATATCAGATAGTTGGTAACAAATATGGACCGAAGGGAGTCATTTTGGTTTTAGTATCCGGTAATGTTTTTTCATCCGTAAATCATATTTTTCTTCTAAATTGTTTTGTTGGTTGTTAGTTTCACGGATATATTTTATTAGTTTTAAGTGGATATTGTGTTAGGCTATGTGTACCTGTTTACATGATGCTTCGGATCTGTTGGATCTACAATGATTGTTGTTCGAAGGATGTCTCCAGTTGTGGGTGATCTATGACAGTAATTGTTTCTTTAGTTAAATAAGAAAATAGATGGTGTAAATTTTGATCTTGTTAATACGTGTTTACCCATGTATCCTGTAACCAATGCAGAACTGATTGCAAGAATGCTTCCTGGCTTGATTCTTTCTGGAGCTTTGATCTTGTGGTTTGACCAGAAGGTGAATTCTAGTGTTGCATTGCTGCGATGATCATAGAACAATAGATGAGTTACATCGGTAGTATATTATACAGATATAACATCAATGATAAGTGTCAGATTGCTAAACCATTTAGAACATCATAAGGTAGGTAGGTAACTAACCTTAGTATCATCTCTTCGTCTACAATGGTAATCATTCTAAGATTCGTTAATTTAACTGGTTTATAGTTCTCAGAGATAGCATGTCCAATGTAATCTGTAAGTGTAACATATTGGATTAGTATTTTGCGTAAGAATTTGTGACAAATTTTGAGGATGTCACATTGTTGGCTGAATTAAAAATTATCTTTTCATTATAACGAATCTCTCTTAATATAAAATAAAATAAGATAACACACGTTTTTCCATTTTATATTTGATGTTGAAATTGTTGGCCGTCCTATAATCTTTGAAATTAAAGATTAAAAATGTTGGCATTAATGTAATCACCTAAACATGAATTTGTGATTAAATAGTAAAAACTTGAAATGTTAGATGCTCAGATGTTTTCGCCCTTTGTTCTTGGCATGAGTTCGTTGAAGGTAGCAAAGTCAAAGTAGTGATTTGGGATTCGGTTGTTGGTGGACGGAACAAAGGTTGCTTTCATTCCGAGTCGTAGGGATGCATCATGAGCTACAACCGGCATATATGACCTATTTTTTAAGATGATGTAGTTTTCAATTATGTAACATGATTGGATGGCAATAAGTGAGTCAAAATGGCTTTTGTGATTCATAGACACTATTGCTTCTATAGCATCTCCCTATTATTAGGTATTGTATTAGTTGACATTTGTGTTATAATATGTTGCTATTAGGGGGTTGGGACTTACATATTCATCGACGAACGTACAAAGCTCTGGTTTGTTGGAAGGCTTGTTGGAAGGCCGGACCCATTTTTTAAGAACGCGCGCCTCTATTGGTGATGGGTTTTCATATTCTTGGATTTCAGAGATATGCATCATTAAAGTTTATGTAGACCTGCAATTTGCAATTGAAAGTTAGAGGATTAGTATTGTATCAAATGGTGATTACATGCATAATATAAAATCTTAAGGACAAACCTTTTAGTGAAGATAATGCAGTATTGTTATGTAATGCACATGTACCATTGTTGCCTATAATTGTTTCTATTTCAATTAGTAGGTAACTATGATACTGATATGTATGGATGCAAAGAAGGTGTAAAGTATAAGTATTATGTGTATAATAATATGTTTTAATTTATTCATGTATGATGTGATGCAAAAAATCCGAGTAAACTACGTTTCTTGTGGCAGATGGTTCATCGTCTTCGTTTGGAATGATTAACACCTTTGGTAGCTCTAGACATTGCAACATACAATTGACCGTGGCTGAAAACAGGTTCGGGCAGATCGACACCTATTTTATCTAATGATTGCCCTTGGCTTTTGTTTATTGTCATGGCATAACATACTCTAATTGGGAATTCTTTTCTTTTGAAAACGAAAGGTAGCTCTTTGTCAGTATAGGTAAGGCTTATTCGTGGTATATATAATCGGCGACCGATCATTGTTCCAGTCATTATCTCAGCTTCGATAATTCTTTCCAACAATTGCGTAATGATTAGTCTTGTGCCATTGCACAGGCCGGCATTTGGATTAAGGTTTCTTAGAAGAATGACTGGTGCATGGAGCTTGAGTTCTAGGTGATGTGGTGGAAGGCCATTAAAGTTCAGTAAGTTGAGGTATTCATCTGGATATAGCATCTCTGTGTCGCAGTTATCACCCAGATGTGGAGTAATAGAGTCTATGCTACTGTATGTCTTGCTTCTTCCCGGACAGATGGTTAGTATGCAATTGCTTATATGTAGTGTAGTTTCATTTTTGGGACAGACAATTGCCTTTTTGAAAAGTGTTGTCGCTGAAGGATTTTCTAAGGTTTCAGGTTTCTGCATCATATATGAAGTGTATCAGTTCAGACAATGCTGTTTCTGAGTATTAAATGACGTGTTCAGCTGAAAATTTTATTTTCTTTGTATTTTGAGGGTCATCCTTATGTGGTATGCCTTGTTTTCCGTCGCCTAAATATATGAGCCATGATGAGAACTGGGTGATGAAGGATGCTTCTGACTGGTTCATGTTGGGCCTTTGTAGCCTCATGTTTTGGGTAAGTTCATATATCTTGAAACGTCACCATAGATATGAGTTTGGTAATAAAGAGGCAATTTTAGATGATCTTGAACCCTTACGAACAATTGGCAATGTTTGTCTGAAGTCTCCTCCTAGCAACATAGACTTCCCACCAAAAGGTAGGCACGGTTTGTCAAGAATGTCTTGAAGTGATTTACTCAACGACTCAAAGCATCTACGATCGCTCATTGGGGCGTCGTCCCAAATAAAAAGGACAGTTTCAGTTATCAATTGGGTTAGGTGGGAGTTTTTTTTGATATCGCACGTAGACTCGTCTGTCAAATCGAGGGGTATCTTGAATCGAGAATTAGCAGTTCGTCCAGAAGGCAACAATAATGATGCAATTCCGGAAGATGCAATGTCAGGACCGGGGATTAGGTGCATCCTTAGGTAGGTCGACAAGATCACACAGATCCAATACCCAAAGGCCTATTGAATATCCTAGCGGAATCAAGATATTCAATGGATGGGAGCGAAGGTGTGATACAAAGACAAACGAAACAACAAATAATAATCAGTGAGAACAGATTCAAAGACAAAGATTTACTGTATTAAATACATCATTCAATGAAACAGTAAATGGAATGTCTAGGGTTTCATGAAGGCGGTGGCGGCGGTACGAGGAAACAAAATGAATATTCTTTGAAATGTTTCTCGTATTCCGTGCGTGCCAGCGTTGCCCTAAATGGAAACCTAGGACCCTATTTATAGACCCTGACATTTCTTCTAGAATACCTAATCATTACATAATGAAAGACAAATAAAAATACAAGTGTAAGAGTCTTTGAGCACGATGCGTATCTTGCTCGAGCAGACTCAGTATACAAGGTATGCTTGATGAGTATCCTCGAGCATACTTTACTTAGAATATTTTCACAGAAAATATTCTCCTCTAGCAAGCTTCATTCCTCTTGACTAATCCTTGCTTTGCTCGAACTAGTCCGTCGAGCAATCCCATTCTTCTTGATGTCTTCAATCCTGTCTTGAGACTTATTGAACAGTCTTTAACATGCTGGGATGTAAATCTTGCTCGTGGGACTGAACTATGCTCGAAGTCCTTGCTTGGAACATTGACATCTTATTGCATCCATGCTCGTCACCATGTGCTCGGACATCCTGCGCTCGGAATCACTTGGTTAAAACTTGAATGATCAAGTTGTTTGCTCGATTGGCAATCCATACTCGATAGAAGAACACTCTTGCTCGTTGAAGTATAGCTTGCTCGAAGCCTTAACACTTAGAAGAATCAACCACAAATGGTTCTGAAGACCATGCTCGAGGTAGTAAATCATGCTCGGTAGCCCAAGCTTGCTCGAAGTCCATACATAGCCGATTTCCAGAGGAGGTTGAGAAGATTCCAATCTTCTTTAGCAAATATCCGACTCAACAATCCCCCTAGATTGGAAGAAGCTCAGATGCACCAAAACACACCTGCATACAGTTACACATGTATCAGCCTACCAAAGATAATCAATTTAGGCATAAATATCATTTCATTACATAAAGGAATTCTGCCTTTAGGGCATTACATATCAAATGTTTACAAGTATATTATAAGCTACAAAACAAAATACAAAGACAAAAACGGAAATAAAACGATCGTCATTAAGCTCCATCCGATTATCTTCTTCTATGGCTCCTTTCAATAGCCTTTTCATTCTTGAGTTTGACAAGAGCAGCCTTTTGTTTGAGCATGTCAAATTCCACTGCATCTTGAGAGTCAATAGGAAAATTAGCATCTATTATGTCTTGGAGGTCTTGGGTATGTATAAATTGTAGCTCTTCATCATACAATACCACTGCAATTGTTCATCCCGAAGCATTTCTCAAGGATATTGAGTCATTATGTCTATTGTATGTGAGATTAGCTATCCTTCCGTTTTGTTGCATAGCAGAGTTAGGCTCAAGCATTTCCCTTTTCATGGCTAAGCACTCCCTCAAAGTTTTTCTTTTACCACTTGAGCTGCTTGCCTGTTGAGTATTCCTCTTCTTCGAATCAAACAGAGAGAGTTCTAGTGTGTGAACTTCATTGATTATCTTTCGTCTTCTCTCTCTCTCTACTTGGCTGTGTATTTCTCTTTTCTTTTGTTTTAGAAATGGAAACCCCTTCTCAGATTGTTCTTTAATGAATTTAGAGAGGTCTTTTCTTTGTTGTCCTACTGGTTGGCTTCGGTCTTGATTGTCATATAGGTCTAGTTCAGCCATTTTCTTCAACTGTTATACTGAAAAATTCCTCAAATCATCTCTAAAGATAATTAGAGTATCTTCATTATCTTCAGTGATCACCCTTAAGGCCTTGGATCGTTTGTCAAAGTAGAGATTTGTGGGCAAATTCATGTTTCTTGGTGGTTCAGGCCTCACAATCTCTGACCTTATGGGTGTTCTGCTTGTACTGACTACTTTATTCTTCTTTGCCTCTTCAATCTCCGATTATTCAAACCATCTTTTGATCGTCTCATTAGATTGCACCAATAATCTTCCCATATTAGCACCTTTCTTGTGCAGAGCACTCATCCTCTCAGCTCGTACTTCCTCTTCCATTCTCCTCCTATCTTCTTGTAATTTTCTTTGAGTTTCCATGTACAATCTCTGCTCTTTGTGGTAAATGTCAAGAAGCTGAGCATGAGGCATCTTATCAAATTGGCAATGTCATGCCCTTGTTCATCAACAAGTCCTTCAAAGTTTGCACTCTTTGGGGATCTTTGAACCACTCCCTTGCTTCAGCTTCTTTCCTTTCAGCTTCCTCTCTCTCCTTCTCCAATCTCATCCTCAACTCCCTTTCTCTTACATAATCTTCCTGGCTTTTCTGATCCTTGTGTGAATCTTTTACTAATTGTATTTTTTTCAGCTCTTCAAAGGAAAGATTTATCAAGGACTCGTAGCTGTAGCCATGTAATTGAAGAAACTTTATGTCTTTATGTTTTGCCTTCAATACTTCATATTTTGTTTCATCACTGGCTTTCTTTTCAATCATTCTTTTGCTACTGTCAGATTCTTTCAATACATTCTCTACCTTCTCTTTCTTCCTGGTCTTGCTCATTTTCTCAACATAATTTGCAACGTCATCTACCAAAGCATTCTTATAGATCTTCTCGAAAGAATCAAATGATTGGAGATTCAGAAATGCAGGCTTGTGTCCTGCCTTTATAAAAAATTCTCTCTTTGATTCCCTGTTCCTCCATCCTTCAGCCTCTTGTTGAATATTTTCTTTTGACATTCTTTCAATATACCTCTCATCGTATTCAAGGCTTAACAGATAGGCTTTGTATTCATCCTCTTTATCATATTTCTTTGTTTTATCTTCCTTTTCTTCTACTTCAATGGAATCATCAAGATTGTGAAGTGCTCCTATTATTGGTTCTTCTTCATGAATCATTTGTGTTCCTTCATCCTCTATAGATTTAGTTTTCCTTCTCTTGTAAACCTTAACCTTCACCGATTTTTGTCTCTTAGGCTTGGGAACTTCTAACTCTGATATTTCTTTCCTTTTCATGCCCCCTACAGCCTCTGTCTCTTGCTCATTGACAGCTTGTTCATCATCAACAACTTCTTGAATTATTGGCTCAGTGGTGATAGGTTCTTCATTTACAGTCCCCTGCACATCATCAATAATTTCTTCTATTGTATGTCCTTTGATTTGATGGTCATTTTCAACAATTTCTTGAATTATTGGCTTAGTGGTCTCAATCACCTCTTCAACTCTTGGTTCTGAACCACTACTAAGATTGATAGTCTTTTTGTGCCTTTTGTGCAGCTGATACAATTTCAGGATCATGTCCTTCTAGTTTATTCAGAATATCTGTAAGTGTTTTCATTATAACCATTTTTACTATTGAACTAGCAGATATTTCAATTGTTTCTTCCTCACTTGCTACTGGATTTACTAGACCCAAACCAAGCTCTTGTCCTTTAGATTGTTCAGTTTCAGGTTCTTCAAGTTTAGGTTCATATTGAATGGGCTCAGGTTCATTGTCAGTCTGTGTAGTTGATTTTGTTCATCATTTTGTGTTTCTTTTAAAGACTCCAACGCAGCCCTTATTGCATCATCAGCCTCCTTTCTCAATCTCTCTTCATCTTCTTGTTTCTTCTTCATTTCAATGAGTGCTATAAGCACTTCTTGCTCAATCTCCTCCTCTTATTGGTCTTTAGCCATTGCAGCCAGTTCTTCATTCATGAGTTTCATAGCTGTATTTACGGACTCAACTTCTATTATATCCAGATCCACTATATAATCTTTTTCCAAAATTTCATCGCCAGATGTTTCTTTATAAGTGGCTTTTGGATGAAGATCAGCATCAGTTAGAGCCACCCCTTGCCTTTTAGTTTTCTTATGAAAATTTGATCAGGGGTCTCTTCACAAGTCTCATTCTCTTTCTCTCCTGACTCCGCCTCAGCTCTATCATCTCCCTTATACTCTTCATTTATTCTCTTTAGAGCATCAAAGGTTCCAGCTTCTGTAGTTTCCTCATCTGAACTGGCATATAAATCTTGAATTATTTTCAGGCCCTCTGCATCTTCACTATTCTCCCCCTATTTTGGTGCATCTGAGGTCTTCTCAACCTCAGAATGCTCCAGGGTTTGAATTTTAATTAAGGCTTGTTGTAGTGCAGTTTCAAGTGCTTTATTTCTGATCTCCAGGACAACATTTTTCTTCTTTAACATGATGTTTTCAAATTCCAAAGCAGCATTTTCAGAAATAATGTCATAGATATTTGGACTAGATGGTGGTGTTTCTTGAGAGGGCTTTGTAGTTGGTTTAGAAAAAGGTTCCAGTGAGGAGGTTTCAGGTGAAGGTAGTTTGTAGGGTTCTGGTTCATTAGGGATGGGATGGGAAGTTTGAATGGTTTCATTTGATATAGTCTTTTGTGGAGGTGAGGTTGGTGGTGTTGAGATGGGTATGTCATGGGTAGGCTCGGCTGGTGGTGATGTGATGATTGGTTCTTGGAGAGGAGATGTGGGTGGAGTTGGAATGTGTGTCTCATAGATTGGCTCTGGCTCTGAGTTTAGTGGTTCCGTTGTGGCCGGAGATGAGGGAATATCAGCATTAGCAGGTTGAGAGTCATTGGAGTTAGTGTCATCATTGTTAACAGCAGGGCTTGGTGAATCTGGTGGGGTGATCCTCTGTATGGTTTCAGTCACATTAGATACCACATTGGCTATGAAATCATCGTCATCCATCTGCTCAGTTGCCATATGACTAGGATCTAGAACTGGTTCCTCAACTGGATTAGTAACCTCCATCTATGGTCCTGTATTACCACTTTGATTTTCCATGTGAACATCAGATTCTGCACCAGTAATGTGACCAATTCATTCCCTATGGGATCATTAACAACTTCCCCATCGCAGCATCATGACCTACATCCTCAACACCTCGGCCTCATGGGCAATTGGTTCATTAACAAGCTCATTACCAGCACCATCACAATTATTTCCTTGATCATAATCATCATCATTTTCACTCTCATCATCATCCTCTTCACTATTTCCAGGAGTATGAGGTACATCAATGGCTCCTAATTCCGGAACAAGTAACCATGGGAGGATATCCCAGTCAGCATTATCAGTGAATTTATTCCGTGCATCCTTCAATCTTTGACAGATATCAGGGTCTTGAAGTCTGAGTACTTCTCTTGTTAGTTGAAGATTTTTCATAGATCAATTAATGAGAATTTGGAGAAATCTTGGATACATTAAAAATCGCTGATCCACTCCCTTCTCAGCATTTGAGACCAGACCATTGAAGATAAACCGTGAAAAGTTGAATGGTTGTTGATACAGAATGGCCACTGTCATAGTTGCCAATTCTTTGCTTACAAGAGTCCAAGTCCCTTTCCTTGGAGATAAGGACTGAATCACATGATGTATTCGAAATCGGTAGATTAAGGGAAAACTACCCTTCTGGAATTGTCCTTCCTTTACAACTCCTTGATATCCCATAGTTTCTTGAAATATTCTTATCAACCTTGGGACAGAATATGATGGCTGTACTTCATGATTGTCATTTAAGTGCAGTGCCTCTCTGATTGTAGCTTCAGTGACTTCAATGTCATGATTCAGGAAAGAGGCCTCTATTCTTCTCCCATTAATGTCATCAACATAAGTTACAGAGTTCCAAAAATCAGAGATGTGATTCCTGTAGATGGTTGGGCTCTCGGTCAAGGCAAACCTCAAGTTGGAGTTGTGTAGGAAGTTGATTATGAGTTCCAATTCCCTATTGTCATTGTCTACCTCCAACCGAGCACATATATTATGCCTCTTTTCGAATTTCATGGCCATCCGTTCTGCAAAATAGAAGAATAGTCAGTACATATAAATGCATAAAAAATAGTCGAGATTAGTTAGAGAAGAATAATGTCTTCAATAACCTGTTCTGTAGTAATATGCGCACATACACAATTCAAGCAAATAATCAGTAAGAAATTCAATCAAAAACCCTAATTCCAAAGTCGGAGATATGATAATCGAGTATCGACATCTTACCAAAGTCGAAACAGAGCTAATTGCTGTAATCGAAGTAGTATAAAGCACAAGTAAGTGATTCGAGTAAGAATGGGATGCACGAGCAAGAGGGTTTGGTATTTGGGTGAAAGAGGGAAATTAAAATGTTGAAAAAGTTTCTAAGTCCCCCTTTTATGCCTAATGTTTGGTTGGTACAGTACCTTTTGTTGTCTATTGCACGACAGTTGTCATTTAATTCAAATTAAGTGTACCTCTCTTGCTCGAGCATACAGCCAAAAGACCAGCTGTTTCCCACTGTACTCGTAGACATCATAATTTATGTTTGACATACTTATGTATAAGAAGATCGAGAGCAGGTATACTCGAGATAGTTTGCTCGAAAATGCCTACGCTCAATACCTTAAGCCAAATGTTAATTTAAAAATTGCTATACACTTGCTCGAGTATTGAGTCATACTCGAAAATGTTCATATTCAATGATCATGCTCGCGTGCTTGTGACATGTAATGTGTTCGAAGGTACTTAACAATATTCAGTTGGTCTTGTATACTCGAAACACACTCACTGTCTAACCTTGCTCGAAAGACTTAACAAATTATTTCCTTCCTGTTTATGCTCGAACAATTTAGCCTAGTCTAGCACACAAATTTTGCTTGAAATGCTTAACTCAAATTTATCCTTCAGTTTCTTATGCTCGAACTCAAAACCTTAAGTATCTAGCACACAACCCTGCTCGAAATACTTAAATCGAATGTATCCTTCAATTCCTTAGGCTCGAACTCATGACCTTAAGTATCTAGCACTTATCCTTGCTCGAAATACTTAACAAACTCTTTCCAACTCTCAAGCTCGAATCCTGATACCTAAACATTTAACATGCAATCATGCTTGAACCACATAACATCAATTATCATATCATAGCAGGTGCTCGACAGTAAGATGCATGCTCGATTCACTTAATCATGAATATTCAGTTCATACCATATGCTGGAAAGTGAAATGCATGCTCGATATACATAGATGAATTTAATAGGTCATATAGCATACTAGAAGCAGTGTATTCACACATATAAGCAAGATTCTGTACTCGAAACACTTACAGATCAAATTTTAGTTGATATTTCTTTTTAAAAATATTTTCGTAGAAAGATCTCAACATGGGATCATATTGTTTAAACAATTTCACACCATTTCATGGTTAGTATTATTTTGACTTAAGCCAGGTTGACAGCAGGTATATTTAGCATTATTTTCAATACTTTCTGTGATACATGTTAATTTCAATTAAGGCATAAGATAAGCATGGTTATCATTATATTTTCAGGTTGTCTCTAATCTCTTCTCAAGGCTTATTTAGCTTTCTCCAAATCACCCCAATTTGACTTCAACCCCTTGATGCCTTGGTCAAAATTCTATTTAAGTACTATGAGAAGTTTATTTGCATATATCTATATATATATATTTGTATATCAGACTATAAGGTTGAACATTGGACTTACATGCCATCCGGACTTACATGCCTTACATTCAGAGTGTTTAGGACTTATTTGTATGCCCCACCCTTGTAGTTCTCTTGGTGCCCCTTAAGTCATGATATTTTATTACTTATAATTTATATAATATTCATTTTGAAGCATTTTCCTTTTCAATACTTTTCTTTTTCTTTCTTTTCTTTTGATAAGCTTTTATATAGCAATATATTTATATCTGCTCAGATACTTTTGTAAATTTGTTTTTGTAAGACCAAAACACCAATAGGCTCGTGTATGATTGGATAATTATCTTTTTGCTTATCATTCGGAGAGATATGCATAGAGAGCATATCTTATCTTCTAATGGTTCACCACATCAGACTTAGCAAGATTTAGGTTTATATCATATAGGCAAATACACATTATGGAAATCTACCATACCATGTCAATGACTGTGCTTCAAGCCTTTTAACCTTATAATTCATGTGTTAGTTGGCTTAAACAGTTTCTATCATTTCCTATAGGATTGATACAATCTCTATCCAAAAACTCTTAAGCTTCTATAAAGCTTACAACTGAATAATCTTATCATATCTCTTATGTGGTCACCAAAAACTGTTTGCTTAGTCAAAAATCATTTATGTCAAAAGTTAGTTTCTTTGAAAAATTCATTCTGCATCTAATTTTGAAACACATTTGTCATTCAAGCACATAAGACTTAAAACAACACAAAAGTTACACACCATTTGCAAATTTACTCAGTTTTGAGTGAACTTTCACTTCGAGCACACAAGTCTTCTATCGAGCAAACTTGAAATTTATCGTGTCAATGCATTTGCTTGATGGACTTACAAGGTTTATCATTTCAATGCATGTGCTTGATGGACTTCATAGAAGTCTCAATTTGCTCGAGTACAAACATGTGCTTGAATTACATAAAGATGATTCAAGACACAGTCTTGTGCTCGAGCCACAGATATATGCTCGAAAGACGAAAATGCTTTCATGATATATTTCCATGCTCGCACATCAGATACATGTCACTTGTGCTCGAAATACTTGAAATTTTTTTTAAGTATGATTGTTCATGCTCGAGGAGCAACAAACACAACTCCAAGCACAGATTCATGCTCGAAATACTTAGAACTACAAAATATATCCTATATGCTTATAATTAAGTACGAGAGACATGAATATCACAAACATATTAAATTTCACACAAACAATTAAACAAGCATGATTCAAACAATTTATTATAGACATTCAAGCATACATCAAATCATGCAACCTATCTGATGCGCGTCGGATAACCCTATAACAATGACCCTCACAACTAATCTTTAAATATAAAACGAAAATCCTAAAACCACACACAACCGGCAAGTGTACCGATCGCAAGTAGTATAGACCTAGGAAGTCCGAGTATCGAACACGTGGACACGTTAGAACGCTAAAGATCACTAACCCTAGAAGACCTACCTAAGAATAATATTTAATTGATTTTTGATTTTTAATTACTTAACTGAACTAACCTAACTGACTGACAAAACTTACCAAAAATAGAAAACTTAACGAGGAACTAACTGTGTTAACTTAGGATGGAGAAAAATGTCTACCTAGGTCTGAATCAAATTGTAGGCCTAACAAGCTAATGGATTGGATGACTTCAAGGCACCGGTCCCTAAAGATGACATGACTAAGGATCGTTCGGGCTCACTGGATCACCTCTCGGTCTCACTCAACAAGCCTAAACTACTCAAAATCGCCAAAAACGACCAAACCGGGAAACAATTTTTAACGTGTTCTAATGATGGATCACCTCTCGGTCTCACCAATACTCGAACCTAATGGCAATGAATACTACACAACTAAGGATAGAGGAACAATTCAACTTAAACTAAAATAGATCAACTAGTCGCTCAAAACACCTAAACTTGACAAGAAACGAACTCGCTCTTGCGCAATCCTTATTCTAGCATGCAAAGGCAATGAGACAACCCTAACTTCTTATCACCTCTCGGTCTCAAAGAAGGTGTCTAAGCACTGTACTTAATCCAATAATCATGCAAAAAAACCCTACGGTGGTACCTATTGCAAACAAACCCTAAACACAAAGTCTAGAATCAAACAATGCACCGATCAATCAATACAAAACTAATCAACCGACACACGGGGTTTATGCAATGAATCACCAAAATTTCCAGCCCTTAAACACAACCTATTTCATGTCTAAATCAAACTTTACAATAACAATATACGTCTATCAATCAAACAATCCAACAAGCTCATCAAACATTAACAATTATCATCATTCCTAGGTAGAACTAACAAGTTTAGCCGAGAATCATAATTGGGCAGCCATGAATACTCATAAAAACATCATTAAACTCATCTCAAACATCTTAACAATCATCCAACAATCAATAGCAATCATAAACAAGTCAATTGAACAAGTAAAATAATATGATGAACAATGTAAAAGATGGAAGGATATGGAGTGATTCCGGGCTGCTCCTTGGCTGTAAAATTGATGGTGAATGATCCCGAGACTTGTACTTGCCTTCTTCTTCCTTCCCTAGCCGACAAAACCTTCAAACCCTAAGCCAAAAAAACTTTTTTCTCTTGGTTCCCTTGGCTGAAAATCCTGATCGGCAGCTTGCTGCTAGGGTTTTTTATTAGTTTTTTTTCTTTTATAAATTATAATATAATGTATCTTGGGCTTTTCCAATATGTAACCAGGCCGGACCTTGAGTTGTTTCTTGAAATCGTATGCGTAAAGACCCGTAAACTGCTCAAGAAGCTCGGTTTTTCTTCCATTCAACCCTTTGCCTACAAGATAATCAAAACTATGTAAAACCTATATAAAAGAAGTAAAAACTCATAAAATATAATATAATACGTAGATAAAAGGTGCGGAAAATACGTGTGTCTTACAACACATCAAATATCCCCACACATAAGACTTTTTCGTCCCTGAAAAAGAATACTACACATGATCATATCCGAGTTCAAGCGACAACTCCTGGTTTTATTTATTTATTTATATTATTATTATTATTATTATTATTATTATTATTATTATTATTATTATTATTATTATTATTATTATTATTATTTCTTTTTAAAGTATTAGAACAAGTGACCCGTTAACCAAATATTTCTTCCAACTTTCACCTAATAAGCTAGATCAGGTTAATTGCCGGTATTGCTGTCCACTTTAAACCCATGCCCCTAATACTTACCGAGGCAAATAAGGCGTGACGATTCTATTAATTTGTATGACTAAGTGGAACCCACACCTAAAGGCCCCGCTGCCACTTCACCAATTCCGTTATGGTTTTACTGGGCCGAGTCACCCCAACTTGACTTAAACCTATTGCCACATGATTAAAACATTTCGACTCATATACAAACTATAAACTCTAGCTCTCTTTCAAGTGTACGCAATTACAAATGCATCTTTTTTTTTTCTTTTTCTGCCTTTTGGCTTTTTGCATTTTTTTTGGATACTCATAGTACATAGCTTTGCATGAATAGAAACAAATACAAAAGATAAAATAGCTAATATACAGACGATCATGTGACTCGAGGCTTGAGTATGACCCGACTTTTCATTACAGTCCTGTCACGAGCTTAGTTAAACAAACAAAACCCCTAAGATGTTTCCCACTAAAGTCAGACCATTTAAAAGGTTCAATTAGGTCAACAACCAAACCGCCCTATCATTCTCAAAGGCTGAGCCTACCGACACATCGATTACTGAGTCTAAACCGTTCGGTTACCATACATTACGTGCGGGTCTAATGGGCACTGTTCTTATTTATTATATATATATATATATATATATATATATATATATATATATATATATATATTTTGAAAACACCAAGAAGTTATAAAATAACCACTACTCGGTAATAATATCATCTCCTGTTTAACGTAGAGAAAACAAATTTCAAGGGACTATTTTTTTTCAAATTTTTTTATTATTTAATTTAATTTTTTTTTCAAAAATTTTCCTACAACTAAGTAAAATAAACCTCATCCCCACACTTAGAATGAAATCGTCCTCGATGAGTACAAGGAAAAGAAATAAAATAAAATAAAAATAATACAGAAAATAAAAAGATAATATACAAGAATAAAAACAAAGAACGGGTTACTCCCCTGGTTTGTGTGCAGAATCTTCAACAGCTGAGTAGTATCCAAACGACCGTATAGCATTTCATTCGCGGTCGCAACCTCGGGAGAACCTGTTCCAAAACGCCACCATAGCTATCATGCGCATAATATAACCTGCAAAAACTTAAAATCGCTCGCATGTAGCGGCGTACAATACGGAAAACAAAAACATAAAGAAATAAATATATTTTTGTGTTTTTGGTTTTATAATTTTTTATTTATTTATTTATTTATTTTTTAACACTTAGAAGAACACCCCTTAAGTTGACTGACTCGAATGAAGATTGAGTACGAGCGGTTTCATCTTGGAACATCCTGAAATAGACAAAACAAATAAAACAGATAGCACACACAAGTAAAAGAAGTACAAACTCTACAACTCGGGCAGTCTCCCGAGTGATGCATCCACACGTCTACGTCTCGGAGAACGAGTCAAGGTAGAATACCTCGACCGTCTGATCAGTCATCGGCTCACCAATGTAGTGCATCAGTCTATCACCGTTCACCATAAACGTCCCGCCTTTATCCTTTATCTCAACAGTGCCAACCGGGAAAACCTCAGTAATTATAAACGGATCTGACCAACGGGATCTCAACTTTCCCAGGAATAGCCTCAACCGGGAATTATACCATAAGACCAAATCCCCACACTTAAACTGCTCAATACCCTTCAACTTATGATCCTGCAGTTCCTTCACCTGCAGCTTATAACGATATGAATGCGCGTAAGTATGGTCACGTAACTCCTCCAACTCATACAACTGATGAACACAATGATATCCGGTAGATAACTCAGAATCAAAGGAAGACGACTCAATGTCAGCATTAGGGGGTGTTCAGTCAAGGCGACCATCTCAACCTATGGAAGCTCCCAATCTAAAATCTGTGTGTCTGAGGTGGAGCCTCCACAGAGGTCACTGGAAAACTCCCCCACATGAGTCATGATCGTATCAATAAAGTATAGGGAGTCATCAGCCGATTTGGGATGGTTAGGTGACTGTCGAACGTCAAACGTGACGTTCTCAACCCCGACTCGAAGGATCAGTTTGCCATCGCGAACGTCGATCAATGCATGTGCGGTGGCCAGAAAAGGTCTGCCCAGAATGAATGGAACATTATCATCCTCATTCATGTCAAGAATAACGAAGTCCACCGGGAAGATGAACTTACCAATGCGAATGAGCATGTTCTCGACCACCCCTCGAGGGTATTTCACAGAACGATCAGCAAGCTGGATACTCATCCTGGTAGGCCTCGGTTCGCCTAAACCCAGTCTGCGATACACGGAATATGGCATGAGATTAATACTGGCACCAAGATCAGCCAGCGCATGAACCACCGTATCATCACTCAAGGTGCAGGTAATAGTGAAGCTCCCTGGATCAGCCATCTTCTCTGGTAACTTCCTCTGTAAGATAGCAGAACAACTAGCACTCAAAGGGATGGAAGCTACCTCAGCTAACTTCTCCTTATTCGAGAGAATATCCTTAAGGAACTTCGCATATTTCGGCATCTGGGTAAGTGCGTCAAGGAATGGAATATTGAGGTGAAGCTGCTTGAAAAGATCAATGAATTTGGAGTTCTGCTCCTCATCTCCATCTCTACGGACTCTCCCGGGGTATGGCAATCTGGGTTTGTAGACTCTCGGTAGCTCGCTCGGTAACTGCTGTGTATCGGCCTGTGCTGAACTCCTTGGGCTGCTCCTCTGATATACTTGGGCCGGCGGACACTCCATCTGAATCTCCTCACCCACCTGCTCCTCTACAACTACTGTAGGCTCCTCGACGACTCCTCCTTTGGACCTCTGCTGAATCCCGGGCTCATCTCGTGCCCCTGCACTGCTTCTCGTCGTCACAGCCTTCACGAATCCTCTCGGGTTCTGCTCGGTATTACTCGGTAGTGTACCATGCGGCCTCTTGTTCAATCGGCTGGCTATCTCTTCCATCTGCCGCTCGAGATTCTGAATCGACGCTCCTTGATTCCTCATGAACTGCTCGTACTCCCGAAACTTCTCCTGGGTCTCCTTATGTCGGGAATCCTCTCGCGGCATAAGCTGTGAAAGCATTTGTGTCTGCTACGCCAACATGTCCTCCAAAGTGGGCTTCTTCTCCCCACTGCTCGCTCCCTCACCGGCATCCTGGAATAAACTCTGATGCTGCTGAAAACCGGACTGATTACCGCCCCTCCAGTTGGAATTCTGGTTGCCTCTCCATCCCGAATTATAAGAATTGAAAGAATTTGAATTTCGGTTTTTATTTCCTATAAAGTCAACGGCCTCCTCCTGCGAACTGACTGGGCACTGAAAGGTATCATTCCCTCCTCTACATATCTCGCATAACCTGCTCTTTGTCTGCAAGTCCTTCACAATCTGCGCTAAAGCTTTACCTGTGCCGTGAGTGCGGTGGTCGTGTCCACCGAATGCATGCCGCGTGATATGGAGTCGACGGTCTTACCACCCTTGGCGGGTGGTCGCTGGTATCCACTCATAGCTAACCCGTTAAACAAAGCAATGCACTCATCCGGGTCTTTCGTCGTCAGCAAATTTCCTCCCGCCGCCGTGTCAAGCATGTTCTGCGTCATGTACGTCACTCCATTATAAAACTTCTCGACAACCGCCCAATCTTGCAAGTCGTGATTCGGGCACAACGCTAAAAGATTTTTGAAACGCTACCATGCCTCGTAGAAACTCTCGGTATCCTCGATCTGAAAAGAATGTATCTGGTTACGCAAACGAGCGGCCTTAGCCGGAGGATCGTATTTCTCAAGAAATAGGGTCTGCATGGCAGCCCAAGTAGCTATGGAGCCTTGTGGGAGGGACTCGAGCCACAGACTCGCTTTATCGATGAGCGAGAACGGAAAAACGCGGAGTTTCACGGAGTCTTCGGATACGCCGGCAAGATGGAAGGTGTCGCAGATACGCGCGATGCGAGTGAGATGATGATGCGGGTTTTCGTGAAGTAACCCGTGGAACTGAGCAGAATGAGAAATGGTGTTCAGAATATTCGAAGGAATCTGTCAGTTCGCGTTAACTCCAATGGTGGGTGGTGCGATGCTGGATCTCGCGCCAGCATTGGCCGGTCGGGCCAGTCAGCAAATGTCCTTCTCGGTGGTGGATTGTCGCCCATGACCCTATCCCTATCGTCGGAGTTAATGGATGAAGAAGTGGAAGATGGTGAAACGGCGCGACGTCTCTCACGAAACTCTCTCTGGCTCGGGAAATGCTTCCGTGTCGGGTGGTCCTTGAGATCGAGTCTGTCGCATAAAACTATAATTAGAAATAAATTTAACTAAACTATTCTAACAAATAAGCAAAACAAAACAAAATATAATTACAAGTAGCACACAAGGTAAGTCCTAGCTCGGATTGTTCTCGAAACGCCTAAAACCGTGTCCCCGGCAACGGCGCCAAAAACTTGATGTGCGTCGGATAACCCTATAACAATGACCCTCACAACTAAGCTTTAAATATAAAACGAAAATCCTAAAACCACACACAACCGGCAAGTGTACCGATCGCAAGTAGTATAGACCTAGGAAGTCCGAGTATCGAACACATGGACACGTTAGAACGCTAAAGATCACTAACCCTAGAAGACCTACCTAAGAATAATATTTAATTGATTTTTGATTTTTAATTACTTAACTGAACTAACCTAACTGACTGACAAAACTTACCAAAAATAGAAAACTTAACGAGGAACTAACTGTGTTAACTTAGGATGGAGAAAAATGTCTACCTAGGTCTGAATCAAATTGTAGGCCTAACAAGCTAATGGATTGGATGACTTCAAGACACCGGTCCCTAAAGATGACACGACTAAGGATCGCTCGGGCTCACTGGATCACCTCTCGGTCTCACTCAACAAGCCTAAACTACTCAAAATCGCCTAAAACGACCAAACCGGGAAACAATTGTTAACGTGTTCTAATGATGGATCACCTCTCGGTCTCACCAACACTCGACCCTAATGGCAATGAATACTACACAACCAAGGATAGAGGAACAATTCAACTTAAACTAAAATAGATCAACTAGTCGCTCAAAACACCTAAACCTGACAAGAAACGAACTCGCTCTCGCGCAATCCTTATTCTAGCATGCAAAGGCAATGAGACAACCCTAACTTCTTATCACCTCATGGTCTCAAAGAAGGTGTCAAAGCGCTGTACTTAATCCAATAATCATGCAACAAAACCCTACGGTGGTACCTACCGCAAACAAACCCTAAACACAAAGTCTAGAATCAAACAATGCACCGATCAATCAATACAAAACTAATCAACCGACACACGGGGTTTATGCAATGAATCACCAAAATTTCCAGCCCTTAAACACAACCTATTTCATGTCTAAATCAAACTTTACAATAACAATATACGTCTATCAATCAAACAATCCAACAAGCTCATCAAACATTAACAATTATCATCATTCCTAGGTAGAACTAACAAGTTTAGCCGAGAATCATAATTGGCCAGCCATGAATACTCATAAAAAACATCAATAAACTCATCTCAAACATCTTAACAATCATCCAACAATCAATAGCAATCATAAACAAGTCAATTTCTAACACAATTGCAAAACTATAATCAATTGAACAAGTAAAATAATATGATGAACAATGTAAAAGATGGAAGGATATGGAGTGATTTCGGGCTGCTCATTGGTTGTAAAATTGATGGTGAATGATCCCGAGACTTGTCCTTGCCTTCTTCTTCCTTCCCTAGCTGACAAAACCTTCAAACCCTAAGTCGAAAAATCTTTTTTCTCTTGGTTCCCTTGGCTGAAAATCCCGATCGGCAGCTTGCTGCTAGGGTTTTTTATTTTTTTTTTCTTTTATAAATTATAATGTAATGTATCTTGGGCTTTTCCAATGTGTAACCGGGCAGGGCCTTGAGTTGTTTCTTGAAATCGTGTGCGTAAAGACCCGTAAACTGCTCTAGAAGCTCGGTTTTTCTTCCATTGAACCCTTTGCCTACAAGATAATCAAAACTATGTAAAACATATATAAAAGAAGTAAAAACACATAAAATATAATATAATACATAGATAAAAGGTGCGGAAAATACGTGTCTTACAACACATCACTATCATAGTGAGTAACAAAAGATAATCAGTAAGCATCTCACCTAAGCACACATCATCAATCAAATTTCATCAGCATTTAACATACCTAGGCATTTTAACAGAAAGTGAAACCTGGTCTTATCTAAATGTTTGGTGAACAAGTCAGCCAAGTAATCAGATGTATCTACCCTTTTCATATCTATTAAGCCTTTTTCACTACAGTCCCTAATAAAGTGATGCATTATTTCAATGTGCTTAGTTTAGAGTGTTGCACTGGATTTTTAACAATGAACATGGCAGCAGTGTTATCAATTAAGATATGAGTAAATAAGAAATTCAGACCATAGTCCAGCAGTTGATTTTGTATCCATAAAACCTGTGCACAGCATGCAGATGCAGCAATGTATTCAGCTTCAGCAGTTGAAATGGACACTGTAGTCTACTTCTTGCATTGCCAAGACACCAACCTGTTTCCTAGAAACTGGCAGCATCCTGAAGTTGATTTCCTACTCATGTTGCAACCATCATAGTCACTATCTGTATAGGCTATCAAGTCAAAAGAGGGGTCTTTGGGTACCAAATCCCTAAATCTGGCTTTCCTTTAAGATATCTGAATATCCTCTTCACTGCTAACATGTGGGAGACCTTTGGATTGGCGTGAAATCTTGCACAGACACACATAGCAAACATAATATCTGGCCTAGATGCTGTAAGATACATCAATGATCCTATCTTGGCCCTATACTCGTGATGATCCACTGGCTCCCACTTTTCATCAGGTACCATCTTCTCATGTGTGTCCATTAGTGTGGACACTGTCTTGTAATCCTGGCACTTGAATGAGTGTCTTGAACGTATTTTTCCTGATTTATAAAGATGCCATCTGCCTTATGCTGCACTTGAAGTCCAAGGAAGAAATTCATTTCTCCCATAGAACTTATCTTGTATTTTGATTTCATCACCTGTTCAAAGTCCTTGCACATCTGTTCATTTGTAGACCCAAAAATGATGTCATCAACATATACTTGTACAAGCAGTAGATCTTTCTTCCATTTCTTGTAAAATAGAGTGTTGTCAATAGCTCCTCGGTAGAATCCATTGTCCAGCAGGTGATTTGACAGCTCATCATACCAAGCTCTAGGAGCTTGAAGTAATCCACACAATGCTTTACGTAGCTTGTACACCTTGTTGGGACGGATTGGATCTTCAAATCCAGGTGGTTGTGTTACATACACTTCTTTATCTATCTTTCCATTCAGAAATCCAGATTTGACATCTAATTGATAGACTTTTATGTTCATGGATGTTGCATATGCTAGAAAGATTCTGATTGCTTCTAGTCTTGCAACTGGAGCAAAGACTTCTTCAAAGTCTACTCCTTCTTCTTGTAAGCACCCTAGAGCTACCAATCTTGCCTTGTTCTTAATAACAATCCCTCTTTCATCCTTCTTGTTTCTGAAAACCCATTTGGTTTCAATTGCATATTTTCCCCTGGGTTGGTCAACCAAATCCCAGACATGTAAGTCTCTGAACTGGGCTAACTCTTCCTGCATTGCCTCCACCCAGCTGTTGTCTTTCAGGGCTTGAGTTATGTTCTTTGGTTCAACTTGGGATAGGAAACATGCATAAAGACATATGTTTGCCTTTTTAGAAGAACTTATTGTCACTCTTTCATGTAAGTCCCCAATGATGTTCTCTGAAGGATGATTTCTTTCAACAGATGAAGTTTGAACAACTTGCTGTGCTGGAACTTCTGATTCAAGATTAGTCATGTTCATTTCAGTAGCTTCAGTTTCAAGTATCTGTTCATTTTCAGCTGTTACTTGAGTTTGGTTATTTGCAGATGATGATGCTTCATTTGTTCCAATTTGGAGAGAATCAAATAGAGACTGATACCTGTCTTCAGCTCCAACTGTCTCTTCAATTTGAACTTGTGACTGGCTCTACATTGGCTCACTCTCCATGTCACTTGGTCCTTCATTTGATACTTCAACAGCAGCTTCTTGACCATTTGTCTCTACTTCATTAGCTCCTGGAATGCTTCTTTCAAAAGTGAATCTAGTTTGTTCAGAAGCAACTGAAGACCACAGCTTGTCCAGATCAAGTTGCTTTTGTTTTCCTTTCTCTTCAATGCTTGTTTTGTACATGCTGTCATCCATGTCTTCATTATAGATTTTGAAGGATTTGATCATCTTCTCCAAGTCAAACAGCCATTTGGGACCATCAACATTGTTAAAATGATTTTCATTGAAGATAATGCCTGATGATTCAATTACCACTGTGTGCTCCTTGACATAGACTCTGTAAGCCTTTGAATGAGATGAATAGCCCACAAAGAAACATTCCAAAGATTTTGATTGGAATTTGTTGAGACAATCCTTGTGTTCAGTAGTGAGCATCTACATCCAAAAGGCTTCAAAAACTTCACATAAGATTTTCTTCTGAAGATTATCTCATATGGAGTCTTGTTTTGAGTCTTCTTCAACAGAACCCTGTTTTGCACATAGCAAGCAGTCTTAATAGCCTCTGCCCAGAAAGTAACTGGTAGATTTGCATCAGCTATCATGGTTCTTACAGCTTCTATCAATGTTCTGTTTCTTCTTTCTGCAACACCATTCTTCTCAGGAGTTCTTGGAGCACTATATTGTTGAAAGATCCCTTTAGAAGTGTAGAATTCTTCCATAAGTCCATTTTTGAATTCTGTCCCATTATCACTTCTAATCACCTTCACCCTTTTCTCAAGTTGATTCTCCATCTTCAATACATAAGTCTTGATAAGTTCTGGAGTTTCATCTTTGCTTCCTATAAAGAACACCCATGTAAATCTTGAATAGTCATCAGTGATTACTAGACAAACTCTTTTCTTGCCAATACTTGGAACACTTACAGGACCAAATAGATCCATGTGAAGTAGTTCCATTACCTCATCAATTGCGTTGAGCATTTTGCTCTTATGAGAGGATTTGTGCTGTTTTCCCTTAAGACATGATGAACATTTTTCTTCCAGTTTGAATTCTCTTGTTGGAAGACCCACAACATGTTCACCTTTCATCAACTTATTCATGTTCTTCAGATTGACATGTCACATCTTCCTATACCATAATTTTGTTTCATTTTCAGTGGCTTTGGAAACAAAACATGAACAACCTCTTGATATTGTAGTATTCATTCTCAGCTCATAGAGGTTGCCATTTTTTGGAGCCATCATCATGATCATTTCAGGTGGAATGACGAATTCTGGCTTGAGAATTAGGCAATGTTCATCGTTGAAGGCAACCTTGTAACCTTTGTCATAGACTTGAGAAATGCTTAGCAAGTTATATTGTAGTCATTCAACATGCATCACATTCTCAAAGGTTACTTTGCCATTTGTGAAAGTGCCTCTTTCAACAATCTTCCCTCCATTCTCATCACTCCCAAAGGCAACTGATCCTTCATATTTTCTTTCATAGTTCACAAGAGCTGCTCTGTCACAGGTCATGTGCCTGGAACAACCACTGTCCATATACCATATATCATTGCAATTCATGGACTATTCCTGCACAAACACACACAAGAGAATCAGATAGATTTTGAGTCACAAACTTCATCAATTTGCAAATCAGAGTCAATTGGAGATTCATCAGGAGTTGAAAGTGGAAGTGGATCTTCATAGACTATTTCACATTCTTCTTCTGAATCTGAGTCTGACACAACTGGTGACTTGATGCTATTTTCAATTTGATCAAGCACATAATCTTTCCATTCATTCGCTTCCTTCTTAGTCTTCCACTGATAACCTCTTGGTTCAAAACCCTGTTTTAACAAGAACTTTTCATCACCATTAAGAACACCATGTCTCAGCTTTGGTTACTCTTTCTTATCAGACCTTTGTTCTTCACAGCTTTGTTTGAAACTTGTTCACTTTCCTTAATTTTCAGAATTGTCTTTATCCTCCTTTCAAGGATTAGCTTTTGTTCTTCATAGTCAGAGGAACTTCTTTCTCCATTCAAGTACTTCTCATACATTTCTTTATAACTCTTCATGTCAAATCCACTCACAACATCAGGAATTTCAAATTTATCTTCAATAATCCAACAAGAATCAGTGTGATGTCCGTAGGCATCACACTTCTTACACCAAAATTTTGCAAAACTCCCCATGTCTTCAAGTAGTTTCAAGTCCTTGATTCTATCGCTTGGCTTTGGGAAGTCAAAACCTAAAGATGTTTTTGGGCATAAAGAATTTGTGAAGTCCATCTTGATGGGCTTGCTGATGTCAAGTATCTGTGGATACTTTTCTTTCACAAACACAATTTTCTTCAACTTGGATGGAGTTTTTGAAGAGCTTGACTCTTGCTTTGTTGAATATCTTCTCATGGGCACATAATCAACATCCCCAATGTCAAAGAGTTCATGGTTTGAAAACATTGGATAGATTGGAGGATGGGTTTGATCATAAGAAGATTTTCTTGAAGCATCAGTGTACTTTTTGATCTCAGATCTGTCACAAATGTCAAACACTTTATGTTCTCTTCTCATCTTTTCAAAGTACTTTTTCATCTTGGGGGTTATTTTTGGCAACTTTGGAATTTTTGTATAATCTCTTTTGTTTGTATTCTTCTTCCTTTGCTTGCCTTTTGAAGATTTGTCACTGTTGCAGCTGCATGTGCTCCCTTCACTGGAGTATTCACTCCATCTCTTCTTTTGTTCAACCTTCTTCACTTCTTTCTCATTAGTATTCCCAGGCTCACTCATTACAAATTGTCCATCTTTGCTTACTGTCAGGTTCTCAAATTGTTTCACAAACTCAGGTTTATCCTCAAAGACATTCTTGAATTGCTTCAAGTATTCATTCCTACTTTTCTTATTAACATTTAGTGGATACTTGTCACAAAAAGGTGGTGGCACCTTCTTGTATTTTTCTTCTTCAGTCATTTTGTCCACATACCCAACAATGTTACCAGTTGATACCAAATTCTTTAGGAAATCCATTTGTATCAACAATTCAGCATTCTTGAGTTTCTCATCAGCATACATCTTCTTTAATCCTTCAATCTCAACACTCATTCTGGATTGAGTCATGTAGGTTTGCATATAGTCTTCTTTTAGACTCTTGATTTGGTCCTCATATGTACCTTCACTTGACTCAAAAGCATTCATAATAACCTCTTTTCTTCCACACTCTGACTTCCACTTTCCAATCTCCTTATTTAGCTCATCAATGGTTAATAGAAGATCTGAAATAGAAAGTTCAGAATGTACCTTAGAGCCGGATGATTCTCCTTGTTCTTGAACCTTTGCCATGAAAGCAACATTTGTCTTTTCCATTTCAGCTACATGGTTGCTCCAATCAAAATCCCCATCATGTGGTGCCCTTGTAACAGCAACATTTCCCTAATCTCTTGCTTGATTCATCACATTAGTGTTTCCTCTGTTCTGAATCTGCAATTGATTGTTTCTTTGAGGCTGGGCCTGTTGTTGAGTTCTGTTCTGATTTTGGTAAGGGTTTTGATTGATCAATTGATTTCTCTATTGGGTTCCCTGGTAAGTCTGATGTTGATTTTGATAGAACTGATTTTGATTGACTTGATTACCAAACTGTTTTGGTTGATTACATTCTCTAGCAAAATGCCCTAGTTGCTGGCAGTTGTAACATATGGCCTTTGATTTGTCAAATCCTATTCGGTCATTTGGCCCAGAAAGTGATGATCTCCCAGTTCTGTTATACAACCTCTTACTTCTGACTGCTAACGTTGCAGATTTGTCATTTTAAGTCTATGTCCTCCAGTTCATCTGCATCAATCTGTTCCAGATCTTCCTACACTACACTTGTATGAATGATATTCTTTGCCACAAATGCATTGTAGGAATCAGTGAACATTGAGAATAAGGCCTGATAGTTAGTTCCCTGGCCTGATGTGTTTTGAACATATGGAGCATGTCCACTAGCTGTAGAAGCAACATCATCCTCAATTAGTTGTACATTAAATCTTGATTGCCCTCCACACATAGAGCCAGATTCAGAAGGCTCTTCCACAATAGGTTGTTGGTTAGACTTAAGAGAGAGATTTCCCATAGGTGCCACTAAAGCATTTGTCATTGGGAAGCTAGGCTTCTCTTCTCTTATCATTTGATTTTCAATCATTTCATGTTCAGCAGCCTTCAGAAATGCTATTACATCATCTAGTTTAAGGCTTGGAAAACTTGCATTTTCTTTGATGAACTTGCTTGTAGTGTACCACTCTCCAGATAGTGAAGACAACAGTTTCTTGTTCAATTCGAAATTAGAAATCATTAAATCAGTTGTTCTGACTTCATTCACTATGGTCATGAACCTTTGCAATACTGATTTCAGTCGTTCTCCTTCCTTGAACTTGAAATGGTCAAGTTGCTGCTTCAGTGTGTCCTTTTTGATGTCTGTTAACTCAGTATTTCCCTCAAACATATCAATCACAGCATCATACATTTCCTTAGCGGTCTTGTGATGGTTGACATTGGTCAATATTTCCCAAGAGAGACCAAGTTTTAGCATAGACAGGGCCTTGTCATCCATTTTCTTCATTTTGAGTTCTATAGTTGGATTGTTGTTAGCAACAGTGGATGGAACATATGTCCTTCTCTGATAGAAAGCTACAGCTCAGGGTCGTTATAGTTAACTGCAGCTTCAAATAGGACCTTCAATTTGATGAAGTGTTCCTGATCTAAAAGTCTTGGAATCTTATTTGTTGATACTTCTTGGTCAACCATCTTGCACAGATCTGAGATGTTATAAACGAAAAACTTGTAAACCTTCAAGCATTATCACAAACCTTCAGTCTCGTGGCCTTCAACAAGCTTCCAAAGCTCTGATACCACTTATCAGGACCGGGGATCAGGTGCAACCTTAGGTAGGTCGACAAGAGCACACAGATCCAATACCCAAAGGCCTATTGAATATCCCGACAGAATCAGGATATTCAATGGATGGGAGCAAAGATGTGATACAAAGACAAATAAACAACAAATAATACTCGGTGAGAACAGATTCAAAGACAAAGATTTACTGTATTAAATACATCATTCAATGAAACAGTAAATGGAATGTCTAGGGTTTCGTGAAGGCGGCGGCGGTGGTACGAGGAAACAAAATGAATATGGTTTGGAATGTTTCTCGTATTCCGTGTGTGCCAGCGTTGCCCTAAATGGAAACATAGGACCCTATTTGTAAACCCTGACATTCCTTCTAGAATCCCTAATCATTACATAATGAAAGACAAATAAAAATACAAGTGTAAGAGTCTTCGAGCACGATGCGTATCTTGCTCGAGCAGACTCAGTATACAAGGTATGCTTGATGAGTATCCTCGAGCATACTTTACTTAGAATATTTTCACAGAAAATATTCTCCTTTAGCAAGCTTCATTCCTCTTGACTAATCCTTACTTTGCTCGAACTAGTCCATCGAGCAATCCCATTCGTCTTGATGTCTTCAATCCTGTCTTGAAACTTATTAAACAGTCTTTAGCATGCTCGGATGTAAATCTTGCTCGTGTGACTGAACTATGCTCGAAGTCCTTGCTTGGAACATTGACATCTTCTTATTGCATCCATGCTCATCACCATGTGCTCGGACATCCTGTGCTCGGAATCACTTGGTTAAAACTTGAATGATCAAGTTGTTTGCTCGATTGGCAATCCATACTCGATAGAAGAACACTCTTGCTCGTTGAAGTGTAGCTTGCTCGAAGCCTTAACACTTAGAAGAATCAACCACAAATAGTTTTGAAGACCATGCTCGAGGTAGTAAACCATGCTCGGTAGCCCAAGGTTGCTTGAAGTCCATACTTAGCCGATTTCCAGAGGAGGTTGAGAAGATTCCAATCTTCCTTAGCAATATCCAACTCAACATGCAACCGCAAGCATGATATAACCTTTACATCTGAGAGCGGAGATGATTGTTGACCATAAGAAAGTTTTTCCGGTTCCACCATGGCCATAGACAAATGCCAAGATTTGATTGTCGGATGTTACAGCGGTGAGAACATCATCGTATATAACTTTCTGTTAAGCATTTAACAGTGCTTTACATGTCTCATGCTCATGTGAGAGTTGGTCTCTGTCATAGTTTTTCTCTTCCATCAGTAAAGTGTTTCGTATATGCTCAATGAAATTTGCTGAGGACATTGGGAGGCCAAAATCTGATAAAGTCTAACCATTAGGACTTGAAATTAGCAACAATTCAAGTTCGCATAGAACAGACTGTTGTAGGTCATTGTCATTGGCTATGTTGTAGTTACGTGCCAAGTCGTCGCTCATTTTGGACCACTATTCGTTCCATAGCTGTAGTGGATTTGATATTTCACAATATAAAAGCATATGGATGAAGAGCGAACGTAGTTCAGCAGCAGTGGCCCACCCTGCTGCTTCGTGAAAGGTGCATGACCATTCGTTGTCATCTTGAAGCAATCCTAGTTTTCGCATGCACCAAGAAAAGTAGAGCAAAGTTGACCATTTACTGTTCTTATTGATGCAAACGATTGAGAGCCTTTCTGGTGATTCAAAAGCATTCAGAGGAAAAACTTTATATGAGCCTTCCTATGGCTGGAGGTCTATTATACGATCGCCTAATCCAAGCCTTTGATTTAGCATCCCATGTGTATTCAAGCAGGAAGTCTACGTATCTTAGGTGACGAGTTGACGGATCATAGCGATTGTTGGAAAGCCATTCGTTTAACGTTGTACGTCTAATAAACGTATTTTTAGCAATGCTGTGCAGGTTGTCGTTATCCCTAAGAGTCATATTCTGTGAATTTTCTAAATGAACGGAGAGGACCTGAACCGGTGGATTCCTATCGTGTATCGTGAAATTGAACAGTCTCCATGAAGCTTCATGTGGGCATATGAAACGCCCGTTGATGTGGTCTAAATTATACATATTATTATATAAATATTCTCTACTTTTAAAAGCTTTTGAGTTGGTTTTTAATACATTATAGTTGATCGGTGTTCAAATTTAAAGTTTAACTAACTCAAGAATAAACGAGCTAAATTGGAATACTTTTACTAAACTTGTGTCGGCTGAGTAAATCTTTAAATAAGCCTTATTAACTATGGTTGTCAAATTTTATCGGAATTTATTATGGATAGATATATATACACATAAAGTTATCTACCACATAATAGTTATATAAAACATATGGCATAAAATAAAAAATAGAATTCGTTGAATGCTAATGTACATATCAACGTGAGTTCACTATTTTAATATTAGTTTATCTTTTGAATGGTGAATATACAATAGAAATCTGAAGATGGGTCGAGCATCACAAAATAATAAAGGGCTTCAAACTTCAAAGTACCTAATGGGCCGATCTTGGAACAAGGCTATTGTCGGTTATATGGAATTAGGAGAAGGGGGCGGTTGAATTTTTTTTAGGGGGTTTATATAAAGTCCCGAAAGAAAAAGAAATCCTATCACGGCTGGAAGGAGAGCCGCAAGAAACAAAAGAAGACGGGAGGAGACAGAGGTAAGACAAAAAGGGATAAGCATCTTTTAGATTTATTTGTTTATTATTATTATGAGTAGCTAAATCGTTAGAACTACCTAGGTTTGATTGATTGATGACGTTTTAATGATTGTTTTGGGTTGACCAATGAACATATAATTGATTTACTATTGTCAAGTTCATATTGTTATGATTTTATTCTATGATTGCTATCGAGTTTGTCAATATTATATTAATTAGACCCCGTGTGATTTTATCTTTACATGAATTAGTTTCGTGTTTTGTTTAGGATTGCATGCTATACTGATTACTTGGTATTTTCAGTTGTTTGTGGTAGACGTCACCATAGGGTTTGATTGGTTAGAGTTGTTCATCTCAGTGGTTCATCTCCTTTCATTCAGACCAAGACATTAGGAGTCGGTTTATCCTTTGGTATAGTCGATTTAGTTAGCCGTTGCGAGACCTCATTCGGTTTTCTAGCCGTTGATTAGGTTATTTTGTAAGCTGAGTTATTTAATCTTTAATATTGAATTACCCCTTATTCCCTAAGTTTGTTAGGATTACGAGCTTTAGTAAAATTTGTGATTTTGATACGGACCAAGTAATAAATCATTAGGGTACTTAGAAAATCAACCGTGCTTTACATATCTTTCTAGAAGTTTTTAGGGGTCTTTAGTAAAGCTGACCGTGGTGACCTATTTTCCCTTATTATTGTCTAGTTAGATCATCCTTAGAACCCAGTTTCATGTGTTCGTTGTCACCCGAGCATCGTTGATAGTCGTTAAGATTCCTTACCTAGGTGGTTCCTCTTCATCATATTTGAGAGCTCCGTTAGTGCCGTTAAGTTTTTTCGTTAGTTTCGTTAAGTTAATTAAGTTAGTTAAACTAGTTTAAGTTAATTAAAATAAAAAAAAATATAATTAGTTAAATATTGTTATTAGGCAGTACTTAGTTAGGGTTTAGTATCCGAGCCACCTCACGTGTCCTTGAGTTCGATATCCGGACTTCCTTAGCTCTTTGCTACACGCGACCGGTACACTTGCCGATTGTGTGAACTAGGTTAGGTTGTTTGGTTTTAAAGCTTTGTTGCGAATCGTTTAATTATTTATATATATTTTCGCACATCAAGTTTTTGGTGTCGTTGCCGGAGACACGGTCTAAGGCGATTCGGTAACGACGCGAGTTGGGGACTTGCCTATTGTATTTTTGTGTTTATATTTAGATTTTATTAGTTATTTTAATTAATTTAGTTTTAGTTTCATATTATTCTTATTTAATTTATTTTGCTACTATCTGGTGTCGGTGATCCTTTTCTGTTTAAGTTTATCTTAGTAGTGATCTTCATGGAGTGTTACTACGGGATCCGATTTGAAGAATACCCCTATAAGGAACAAAGAGGTTACACCATGTTGTAGCTGGAAATACAAAGGATTATGGCTCACGTAGAAAAAAATCGCGTGAAACCTCAATTCCGTTTGATATATGATTTAAAGGGGAATCTTCTTGGTTATGAAAACTCATCCGGTGAATTCGTCGAGCAAATACCAGATCCAGATGAGATAATATTTGATTGGTTATGTATCAGCAATTACTCTAATCCAAATGCTCCTTTTTCGAACCAACAAGCTTTAGACGGAATTCGGCTAAGCTTAATGAGTAGTCACAACTTAGTGAGCCTTTTATTGTGTTTGAAGATGTTGAGACGGAAATTCAGATTGAGGAATGTGCTCCCTCTTGGGAGGACGATTTTAGGGGTGGGTTTGATGAAGAGTTGATGGATTTTACTGCTATGGATGAAGGAGAGTTTGGCCAACTTGGTGATTTAAAGCGTCTTGAAGATTTACTATATAACGAGCCAAGTGTGGGAATCGAGAGGGATCCTTGTGAGGAGAGCCATGAGGATTTAAGTGACTCGGTTCGTACGACATTACACATCGAATCTGATAAACCAAAACACGAACCATACTCAATCTCCATTCGGGACGTGTCGAGGTTTGAAAAATTGGGTAGAAGATAAAGGATACCGAGGCTCAAGGATCGAATTGTGCGTAGGAATTCGTCATACCCGCCTGCCTTCATTGAATCACTATGTAGACCATGTCTTGAGATACATGCATATCATACATTTCAGTCCTGGGAAATTTAAGAGTTGGTGGGTCGTGTTTAATTCATATGTTTGGGCCTATTAGAGCTCTGTAGTTGGTTTCTTCCCGACCAATTGTAAGAGGAATGTGTTGAGGAGAATTGATGGGAAGATGATAAAGGAGAAGCCTCCTGATTAAGGTTTAAGGAGTGCCGGCTGAAGACTCTTCTGTAAACTTAGCGCTTCCCAGGAGGCAACCCGGTAATATCTTTTCTTTTTATTTTATTTTCATTTTTTTTATTTCGTTTTTTTGTTAGGTGTTTCTTCTTTTGCTTGCAGGTTGTTCCAAAGTTTCTTATGAGATGGTTGCTGAGCTATGATGTTAAACAAGTGTGGGGATGCCACTTGCTTCAGAATTGCCACTTTCGTTCGTGGGAGAGTATGTTATTTAGAAATGGTTTGCTGACTGCGTTCGAATTGGAGGGCACGGAACATGACTCATGGCACACGATCACTGAAATATTTATCAGGGGAGTCTATTCCATTTTCTTTATTTTTTGTTTTATATTATTTTATTTCTGCTTTATTTTTGTCTTTTTCCCGTCTCACATTGAGGACAATGTGAAATTTAAGTGTGGGGACGGGAAACTGACGTTTTTTGGTAGTAAAAAAACAAGGTTTAAAAAAACATAAAAAAAACTAAAAAAAAATGTCCCTTGAATTAAATGCTTTGCAACAAAATGGAAAATGATAGAAAAATTGGGGATTGGTTTTTAAAATTACTAATATATATGAGAAAAAAAAAAGAAAGCGCACTTAATTTGTGATGTGTCTGTAGGCTCAAATAGCCTTGAAATGTTTCCCTTGATTATTATTAATTTACCTAATAGTCAAAAACGTTGTGGGTTCTCATCTTAAAGGGGACTGTGAAGCTGAAAATTCAATAAGGCATAGCCAGTATTACCGTAATCTGACTATTTTAAGGTGGTGAGAATCACATGCACTTAAAAATTAACACACCACTTTGTTTCATGAAAATAAATAATGAGTGGTGGCGCCCCGCCATGTCCATTTTTCTCTACGAGCTTAGAAAATAGTTATATATTTAGGTAAAAGATTCCTAAGAGCACAAAATTTTGTTGCACGAACATCAAATATGTGCAAATATTTTGAATTTAAAGTGAATGAGAAAGTTATGCAAATGCCAAAGAAGCATTCACTAAAAAAAACAATTGAAGAAAAAAATCAAAATTAGAAAAAGAGGCCAAAAGGTATATACTAGACGGGGATGGTGACTCTAAGGATACACTATTGGGGCTCGATGGTTCCTAATCAATAAATATTTTTTAGGAAATACTAAGGGTGGAAGCCTGGGACCGTCATATACTGGGTTGCAGCTCCGGTGAAACAATGCTGGGTCGAAATTCGCTAATATAGTTTAGGATTATGTATTGCTCGTACGACCTCATTTGACCTTTCATCCATAGAAATTCCACCTACGTGCATTTTCTTCTTACCATTAAAGGGTTTTTAGCTTACAGTGATAGGTTGAACTAGTCAGCTTCAACCCGGTTTATTTTGTCTTGATTATGCTTGAGATGGGGGGAAAGCAGATCTGTAACTCTTTAGGTGTGAGACCCGTAGGTTTATTGATATCACTTGAACTTAATCACTGAATATGATGGTGGGGGGGGGGGGAGGGCTTGATAGGTTGGTGGCTGGGTTTAAGTGGACAACAATATCGGCAATCGCAGTTTTTGCGTTTATCTATTATTAATTAAAATAACCTAAATGTTTTGAAAATCAGTTTTCCAATTCTGATTCCATTACAAATAGCTTTTTCAGGGACGAAAAATGTTTAGTGTGGGGATATTTGATGTTGTCTAAATTATACATATTATCATATAAATATTCTCTACTTTTAAGAGCTTTTGAGTCGGTTTTTAATACATTATAGTTGATCGGTGTTCAAATTTAAAGTTTAAATAACTAAAAAATAAACGAATTAAATTGGAATACTTTTACTAAACTTGTGTCGGCTGAGCAAATCTTTAAATATTAACTATGGTTGTCAAATTTTATCAGAATTTATTATGGATAGATATATATACACATAAATTTATCTACCACATAATAGTTATAAAACATATGGCATAAAATAAAAAATAGAATTCGCAGAATGCTAATTTACATATCAACGTGAGTTCACTATTTTAATATTAGTTTATCTTTTGAATGGTGTATATACAATAGAAAGCTGAAGATGGTCGAGCATCACAAAATAATAAAGGGCTTGAAACTTCAAAATACCTAATGGGCCCATCTTGGAACAAGGCTATTGTCGGTTGTATGGAATTGGGAGAAGTGGGCGGTTGAATTTTTTTAAGGGGGGGGGGGGGGGATTATATAAAGTCCCGAAAGAAAAAGAAACCCTATCACGACCGGAAGGAGAGCCGCAAGGAACAGAAGAAGATGGGAGGAAACAGAGGTCAGACAAAAAGGGATGAGCATCTTTTAGATTTATTTGTTTATTATTATTATGAGTAGCTAAATCATTAGAACTACCAAGGTTTGGTTGATTGATGACGTTTTGACGATTGTTTTGTGTTGACTAACGAACATATAATTGATTTACTATTATCAAGTTTATATTATTATGATTTTATTCTATGATTGCTATTGAGTTTGTCAATATTATATTAATTAGACCCCGTGTGATTTTATCTTTACATGAATTAGTTTCGTGTTTTGTTTAGGATTGCATGCTAGATTGATTACATGGTGTTTTCGGTTGTTTGTGGTAGACGTCACCATAGGATTTGATTGGTTAGAGTTGTTCATCTCAGTGGTTCATCTCCTTTTAGTCGGACCAAGACATTAGGAGTCGGTTTATCTCTATGGTCTAGTTGATTTAGTTAGCCATTGTGAGACCTCGTTCAGTTTTCTAGCCGTTGATTAGGTTATTTTGTAAGCCGAGCTATATAATCTTTAATATTGAATTACCCCTTATTCCCTAAGTTTGTTAGGATTACGAGCTTTAGTGGAATTTGTGATTTTGATACGGACCAAGTAATAAATCATTAGGGTACTTAGAAAATCAATCGTGCTTTACATATCTTTCTAGACGTTTTTAGGGGTCTTTAGTAAAGCCGACCGTGGGGACCTATTTTCCCTTATTATTGTCTAGTTAGATCATCCTTAGAACCCAGTTTCATGTGTTCGTTGTCACCCAAGCGTCGTTGATAGTCGTTAAGATTCCTAACCTTGGTGGTTCCACTTCATCATATTTGAGAGATCCGTTAGTGCCGTTAAGTTTTTTCGTTAGTTTCGTTAAGTTAAGTAAGTTAGTTAAACTAGTTTAAGTTAATTAAAATAAAAAAAGATAATTAATTAAATATTGTTATTAGGCAGTACTTAGTTAGGGTTTAGTATCCGAGCCACTTCATTTGTCCTTGAGTTCGATATCCGGACTTCCTTAGCTCTTTGCTACACGCGACCGATACACTTGCTGATTATATGAACTAGGTTAGGTTGTTTGGTTTTAAAGCTTAGTTGTGAATCGTTTAATTATTTATATATATATTCGCACATCACCCGTCTATGAAGTTTTGGATTTCATTTACGTGAGACGGAGTGTCATTGGGAATAGTGGGATCAACAGGAGATTTTGTGAGCTTGTAACGTACACGATCCGCTCCTTTTGAAATATATCTGAAAAGATATTTGATAAGCATACTCCAACCACGGTACTCGACATTAATGTGTGCCATGAAGTGTAAACAAAGAGCACGATTATAAGGAACAACATATCTACTATCGACTATTAGATCGTTTTTGTTTACAGTAAAGCTCGAAGGTCTGCGTCTGTAATGTACGTAACCTTTCTTATCAAAGAAGGTTGTTGACCGGAAGTCCTTGGGAAAAACTTTAGAGCACGATCCGTTATTCATGCACGTTGAATTGGGTAGAACCAAACCGCATGGCCCATGAACCATTAGCTCTGTAACCACCTTATACAGTAATGGATCCTCGTCGGGGTTGGATATCTCAGCTATTATGAAACTATCAATATCCATAGGTCCCGTGACTACAGACGTTTGCTTCACCCAAACCAGTAGATGACAATGAGGAAGACCTCTCTTTTGAAATTCTATCGTGTACAAATTTGTCAGATGTTGAATAGAAATACCGCATTAAAGCGACAATGAAAAATGCATGAATTGAATGTACACGAATCCAATGTAATAAGGTGTACCTGCAGTAACCTCTCCAAAAGGTTTTTCCTTCTTAAAAAATCTTTGAGCAATTTAACCTTAATTTGGAAGATTCTTGCTATGATATCAGGACGATCCTCTAGCTTAAGTGATAGAAACTTAGACATATGTCTTTGTATCTCAGGCTATTTAACATTACATGTAAAATTTATAAAAAATTGAGGATTCCATGAACTTTACAGATTTCAAGAGAGTCCAAGTAGTGTTTGTATGTATAGCATGGGCCTCCAGTGAACGAAGATGGCAAAATCATGCGTTTGCCAATTGACCTGCCTTCAGAATCACCTCGTTCAATAGCGTTGTTGATGCCTTGTAAAATTTCTATACGAAAAAGATTTTGATTCATTCTAATATAGTCCAGACGACTTTGTTCAACGGATACGTACTCATCAACAATGTATGGTTGCAGAAGACGACTTCCTCTCAATAGATGGGTGTATATGTTGAACCTATCATGCAATAAATAACTATGGTACATGTTCATGGTAAGTTTACGATCACTATCAGATGTACTATTGCATAAACACGTATCGGGAGACCAACCACTTTCACCATGCAAAAAAATAAGAGGATATTGCAATGGCATATACAACAGATGTAGCTTGCATTACGTTGTGGAATTCCATCCTTATAACGAATGACAATCAAACTTTGTGCATGAGGAATCACCATCCGGAATTATAGCACCAATAGACCCCGAAAATGGTTTGTCATGTGAATGGGCATTATGTGAACTGTAAAGACGAATGCTAAAGTTAGATACGTCAGATGAGCTGCATAAGTCTTTTGCGGTACGAAAAAGTTTGACCAACTCATTGGTGGTGGCTAGCACATCCATAAGAAGTGTTACAGTCTCTTGTCTTATGTGCGAACGACCATCATCTGAAAATACACCGATCCTGTTTGAAAGCTCATTGTCAGTATCGTACACATACATCTGCAGAAACCATGGTGACTCGTTTGGAGGAGGACATAGACTGCCAATCAAATGATGTATGTGACCCTCAACCTTGAATACGCAAGGAGCAGACCCATCGTTTATGAAATCATCAACTTTGGCACCAAAAGATGTCATAGAAAACATGGAGTTATATGCCCTGATATTCGTTAAGAAGTCACTTTCTTGAAAAAGCCTAATAATGGATTCAGGAGGCCTTCTTGGGTATGGTAGCACGACACGACCACACTTACAACAATGTGAATACCTGGGACGCCTACAAGTGGATCGAGAAATGAGGCGTTCTTGAAACCACAAGAAAGCATCGCAAAACTCACATGTCCAATTACAATCTCCACTATCAAGGTAAGTCGACTGATACATGGACGAAAACGAAGGGAAAGGCGAACGGTTAATAGAACGTGAAGAAGACTTGGCCATATCAGTAGTAGATGATTGAGATGTTTGTTGCATAGAAAAAGCAGCGGAAGTGGTACGTTTTCTTCAGGTCGGCATAAGGAAAGAAAAAACAAAAGAACTGAACGTCTATACAATGTTCGTAGAAAGAAACCAACCAATAGTACTAAACTAAACCTAATCAACAACTGACCAACAAAACAAAAACACACCTTCTACTTTAAACTATTGCTGCAACATCAATGGTAAAGGCGGAATAACATAATAGAACTTACCAAAAATAACTCGGATGACAAACGAACGTAACGTAAGTCACTGCACAATTTAACAACCAAAGTGATTAAAAAAATATGTTAAATACATAAAGCTACAACAAATATAGAAACTATAACATTCACTAAAACCAACAACAAAACAGAAGCAACAATGACCCATTTTTTTTTAAATGTATTTATTTGTTCATGTCCGTGTCTTTGTACATATGATGACTTTTAGAAGGTTGACATAGTCTTTAAGGAGGTTGTGTGGACTTTTAGAAAATTAACATGTATTGACGATTAATTATTTTATAGTATTATTAATTGATTATGTAAGCTGGAGTAGAACATGAGTAAAGTTTAACTTCATGGGGTAGGGTCTGGTCAAATAGGATTAAGCATGAAGAATGGGTTATGTTGTGTTATAATGACTATAGTAAGTCAACATGCATCTCAAGAAATCCAATTCACAGAGTATTGTTCATGAATATGGACAAAGCATTTCATCAAACACTTGGTAGGCATCCCAAACATCAAAAGCAGATAATAATTTCAACTAGTAAAAAAAACAAATCTGCCAAGATCCGATTATATTACGTTATAATCACTTCGTTACATATATTTAAGTGAACAGGCGGCTTAAAGAGTCAAAGAAAGCTACAGATGCTAAACATGAGAAGTAAATTTTAATTAATAAAAAGAACAAATTTGACCATGATTCCATGTGGAAGCAATAAACACATACTGTTAATTTCGGATGAGTTTACCATAAGTGCGTAAAAAATCAAGTAAATAAAAGAAGAAACCCTAAATTTAATCAAAAAAGTTACCTTGTGACATCAGAAGATGAAGACCAAGAAAGCAAAAGGAAAGATGAAAAGTGATTTAAATCTCATATAATTAAGGTTGTTGAAAAGGAAGCGCGAATGTGATACCGATGTATACACGTAAATATCACAAAGATAAAGATAAGATATGTGACAGATATGCTTTATTAGGTTGCACAACATGCTTTATGAAAGATACAATTCTTGCTACAGTAACTTTTGTGAGTGTAACCCAACATACCTTTTAAATATAATATAAATGTCACTATCATCATTTATTTCCTTTTTTTGCCCGTATAACATCTTTAGTAAACTGGCACCTGCAGAAACTAAAACAACTTTGTGGCATTTGCTAGAAGATTTTGGAGTTTTCTGATGGTGCAGATTATCTAAGAGATTATAACTTATATGTCATTGTTTTTATTATTTATGTTATCATCTATTAATTTGTTGATTGGCGGCGGTGTTACTGAATTGGGTATGGTATCTGATTAATGGTACCCATTGGCGCCCCAATCCACCAAATGACTAGCATCTAATATGTTTGGTTATCTTGGTTTTTCCTAGATATTCTGTGATGGTTGTAATAGTTGTGCATATACAGTACGCCAAAGTATCTACTGATGTGTTAAAGGTAGTTATTTTCTATATTTTTTTAATGTTTTTTTTGTGTGTGTATATATATATCTTAAAAAATTATATCACATGAATGATATGAAGAAGGTTGAATATTAGTGCCCAGCATGAAAAGTAAGGGGTGAGTGGAGGCGCACACTGTTTCACACTCATCACGTACAACCATATCACCTCACCAGTCTCTCATACTAGAAGTATGACAGATAATCTAATATGTGACTGAATTACTAATTTCCTTTTTGTTTGTTTTTATAATACTTTTAGTTAATAAGTTATTAAAATATATGTAACAATAAAACTTTAAAGAAAAATAGTTTTATATTATGTGGACTTTTTACCTGTTATACATTCAATTATATTTTTCTGATTTAGGCAATCAATTCAACAATAAATAAATAGGCTAATATCAACACATTTTTTTTAATATGTCCATTTTTTTAGTTATAAATGTTGCAATAAAGATTCATGTTAAATGATATATATCTTTGATCATACAACTTTCTTACCATAAATGTGTGGTTTAATTTGTCGGGTGATCACAACCTTCTTATCAGAAACCGTTAACTGTCACAACAATGATAGGAAGCTATAGCATTTCAATGTTTTTGTTGATTGCGATACCTTATGTTATTTGTTCCTCCACCCCACACCACCCCACATGGGGATTTCTGGTGAAAGAACAAATTATTTTATCATTTCATGTAACCTTAGAGGTAGCATCATGTCACAACATGATCCTTGTTGACCAGGTTTGAGCTCGTTCGACAATATGGTATCTACAACTGATATAAGGCAAAATATATATAAATGTCTTGTATATTTTATATTATTTTATTTGTTTTTGTTCGGTTTTTTTTAGAATTTATATATTACTAACATATTTGAATAATGTAGGTTTTGAGACTAAAACAGGCCAAACTGGTGAACCGGAGCATCAGAATTGAACCGGACCGCATCAGGAAACGAACCGGACCGGTCAGCCCCCCTCATCCAAACCGACGCATGACCGGGAGGCCAAATCCCTCCGCGCGGCGCTCCGGGCACCCCGTTTCTCGAATTTTCTTCGTTTTTTATTTGTTTTGGGCCTAGGAAATCTATATAAACACCCCTAAACTTAATCCTGAGCGCGAACCAGAGCCGATTTTGGAGTTTCCTGGAACTTAGGATTTCAATATTTAGCGGGTTTGAAGGCTAGGAATCAGCCGGCGAAGTGCTTTTCGTCCAAGAACAAAGACCACGGGTTTTATCGCCTTTAATCTTCCGTTCTTATTTATTTTCGCCATGATTTCCTTTATTATCGTTCTGTTTGATTTTATGATGTTAGGCTAAACATTATAGACTGCCTAGGCTTATGATGAACCTATTTTGACGTTGTGTTTTGATTTGGGTTTTATTTATCGTTATGGTTTTATGAACTAGTTAAAAGGTTTAATTATATTAAATTGATGCATATGTGTGTTTAGGGTTGTTTGTTGAGTTTTATTATTCCATAGTTGCCTTGATTATTGTTTGTCACTATGATAGGTTGCTATTAGGTCATCTACTTTGTGTTTTTGACTATTTTATGATTGATTTCGAATAAGATCATAGGAATAATATTATTTAATTAGATAAACCTAAGTGTGCTGCTAACCTAAATATCTGTAAGGTGATAGGTTATTGATAGATCTTTATTATTTAATCTTGCTAGATTTAGTTCTTCGTAAGGAGTCCGTCTAGGTTTGATTATTTATTATTGTCTATTGAGTCAATTGAATATATTAGACTGTCTTTGATTTCTGCGCTGTAAGGTAGGATTTAGTATAAAGGAACTAGTTTGTAATTAATTAGGTGACCGTAAGGAAACTTGATTTGTAATGCTAGTGTGCGTTAAAACTTATTAGAAACCCATAGGTGTCTCTTGAGAAGGGTCAGGGGTCCTGTTTGGGTTTCCTCTTAGGTGTCTATTTTACGATCTCAGTCCATAACTAAATATTTTCCCGGTTAATTAACAACTGAAATTTTGGGGATTCTAACCTAGGTAGTTTTCTCATCATCATATTATTTACTCAAACTTGTATTTTCGTTTACTTTACTTATTTTCCTTAATTAGTTTTAATTTAGTATTTTAAACAAACCCCCCCCCCCCTTTTCAAACAAATAGTCGTGTCAGTATTAGTTGAGTCTAATTAGCTAGTTAATGTATGTACTAGAGTCGATCGGTTCACTTGCCGGTTAGTAGTTTAGTTATGTTTAAGAGTCTAGAATTTTTTACTTAGTTTCTAGATTAGCGTGTTTTTATTAGACTACTTTTAGCACATCAAGTTTTTGGCGCCGTTGCCGGGGTCTCTTGGCGATTGCGTTATTAGCTTTGATTAGAAATACTTGCTACATACGTGCTACTTGTTTTGTTTTGTTTCGTTTTGTCTTTGAGTCGTAGGAGTCTAATTAATTTTAAGTCTAGTTTATTTTATTTATTATTAGTTTTATTTTAGTATATAAATAGAGTCTATTGATTTGGTCTTGTGTGCTTTTCAGGTTTATACCATATCTTCGTTCGCAAGGACCACCTCCATTAAAGTCAGAAGCCAGTTCATCATCACCGATCATCATAGATTCTCCACCAAAGTCATCACCACACAGTTCACCGCCGTCGAGTCCCAGAACCATTCCCGATATTCAAATGGCCGACAACTGAACCGTTTACCAACAAGCCTTTGAGGGTTTCACCGGAGACCACTTGCCCATCATCACCCCCGTAATCAATAACCCTAATTCCTGGCAGATTCCCTCTTATGTCATAACCAATCTCATCCAGAGTAATCTATTCCATGGCCGTGACGATGAGGACACACCAGCCCACATCAACCGTCTTACCCTTGTGCTCAAAACGTTCAATTTGCAAGGTGCTAATGAAGATGCCATTTTCCTCCATTTGTTCCTGTTTTCACTTACGGGTCGTGCCGCCACTTGGCTCGATTCACAACCTGCTGGATCATTCACTACTTGGGAGGCGTTGCGTACCGCTTTCTTGAAGAAATACTTCCCGCTTGCTAAAGCATCTCATCTCCGTGATCAGATTCATTCATTCCATATGGAGCCGGACGAGCCGTACTATCAAGCTTGGGAGCGCATTCAGGGTTTACTGGCTCGTTGTTCACAGCATGGTCTTACTCCGTGGGCCCTTGTTGAGAAGTTTTACAATAGGCTGACATATGAGACTCAGGCTCGTTTCGAAACTGCTGCTGGAGGTAATTTAATGGATAAGAAAAATGTAGTTGAGTGTAATGAATTGTTTGAAAGTTTTGCCCAGTCCGAGTTTGCTAAAAAGCCACGTAACGGGAATTCAAATCCCGTCACTAGTACACCCTCATCCGTACGAGGTATGCACCAGGTTAATCTGGATACTAGTGTGGCGACTGCCTTAGAGAATCTAGTCAATGAGATTAAAAAACTTAAGGCTAAGATAGATAAGTGTGAGTTGTGTAGAGGAGGGCATGGGACTTTAGATTGTCCGTTAATGAGTCAGGAGTAGGTAGAGTTCATAAGAGGGCAGAATAGGGTTCCCAATGCGTTTAATGGAAATAATAATTCGAATTGGATCAATTATAAATGTAATAATTATAACTCTAATTGGAGTTCCTCCGGTGCACCCTCTGGTTTCCAATCAAATTCAAATCTTAACCGGGGGCAGGATCAGTCATTTAGTGGGGATCAAAGTAGTCAAGGTGGGAGTAATGGGCAGGACTTGAGTAGTGGTATTGGTAGGTTAGAAGAAATGATGAAACAAATACTAGTTAGAGATCAAGAAACTCATAAGAGAATTGCCGATCATGATTTGATAATTAGGAATCACCAGTCCATAATTCTAGATCTTCCGAGAGCCATAGGTGATATAGCCCGATGTGTAGATGAGAGACCCCCAGGTCAGTTTTCGGGTTCCACTCAACAAAATCCGGCAGCTCAGTTAAATGCCATTTCCACTCGTAGTGGTAGGGTTTTAGGTCCGGAGAGAGAGATTGAGGTAGAGGAGAGAGATGAGTTAGTTGATGAGGAAATAGTGATGGAGACTCCTAGGAGGGTGCAACATAGGCTAGGCCCAGCAAGTACGGCACCTACCAGTGAGTCCCTAGTTAGAGGGAGTGAGGGGAAGAAACCGAGAGAGGTTAAGCCATCACCACTCATAGATCATGCTCATATCCCGTATCCAGTCCGTCTTAAGAATCAGAAATTTAGTAGAGAGTACGGGAACTTCTTAGATATGTTTAGGCAGCTTAGGATTAACCTTCCATTTATCGAGGCCCTCTAGCATATGCCGAAATATGCCAAGATTTTGAAAGATTTTCTTAAATGAAAGGAAAATCTGGAGGAGCTTTCGACCGTTCCACTGAATGGAGAATGTTCGGTAGTAGTTCTAAATAAGGTACCCGAAAAGTTACCCGATCCTGGTGTTTTCAATGTTCCATGTTTGTTCGGTAGGGATACCTCGTGCCAAGCGTTAGCGGACCTAGGAGCTAGCATAAACTTAATGCCATATTCGTTGTTTGAGAAGCTAGGCCTAGGAGAACTTACACCCACCCGTATGACTTTATCTTTAGCTGGCCGTTCGGTGAAGTACCCTAGGGGAATAATAGAAAACTTGCTCGTTAAAGTCGATGGTTTAGTCTTCCCCGTAGATTTTCTGGTTTTAGATATGGAGGCCGATGAGAGAGTTCCTATTATTTTAGGTCGTCCATTTTTACATACTTCTAGGGCACTTGTTGTTGTATTTGAAGGTAAGATCACTCTTAGAGTCGGTGACGATAGTGTCACTTATGTTGCTAAATCCATGAGACACCCGAGTGGTCAAGACGGTCTCATTGATCCATGTCATCCCATTTATGCAGTTGAGTCTTTTATTCCGGGCATGGATCCACGTCTTGTTCACCCCCGTTACGTCAGAGTTTGTTTGGAGGATGAGAGAGAGGTCGCGAGTTCTCGAGAGTTGATGGAGTTTGATGGAGAGAGAGGTGGTGGTCTGCAAAAGTTTGTGAAGTTTGGAAAAGTTGGAGATAAGAGAAATAAGAGTGATGAGTGGTCGTATCGTGATGCAGTTTCTTGGAGGACCATGGAGTTTTACCGAGGTGGAGGAAGCTCCACTTGGGCAGCTGATTAGATCACACAGTAGAGTGTCTTGAGTGAAAGCTCAAGTGTAGAGTTTGTATATTTGTCCTATCTTTATTTTTGAGTCGTGTCTAGTCATTAATGTAGATTTTTGTAGTTTTCTTTGTTTTTTTTTATGTTTTGCAGGTTTTGAGCTAGAAAAATGACCCCCATGAAGTTTAAATGCAAAATTCAAGTGCGGGGATGGAGCAACCGAACTGTATACTTTTTATTATTTGCTGCTATTTATTCATTTTTTATATACTGGGTGGGTTGGTTGGTCTGATAAAATACTTAAGTGTTTAACATCTATCAAGTTGATATGATATGTTTTAGATATTGTTTGTTGAATGTTTGCCGCCGCCGTTCGTGTGTGAGAGAAAGGGATAATTGCTTGATGCGCACGTTTAGAGTTGGAGGGCATACATGGAAGAACACTTTGGCATCATAACATCATGCGCATATTATCAGCTAAGTCTTTTCCATTATTTATCTGGCTTGTTTATTTTTATTTTTGTTTTTCTTTTTAGGTTTTAAGATTTTTGTATTTCGATTTTATTTTTATTTTTGGTCCTTATCCTTGCATTGAGCACAATGCAAAATTTAAGTGTGGGGATAGGAGATTTGAGTCATAATTAAATTTTAATTATATTAAAAAAAAAGTTTTGAAAAATGTCCCTTAATTTTGTCTCTTTTTGCATTTAAATAGGAGGTGAGGATACTTATCGGGAATCGATTTTTCAAACTACTAATAATATGAGATAATATTAAAAAAGGCGTACTAAGCTTGGGATGTGTCGGTAGGCCCAACTAGTCTTGAAAGGTTTCCCATTCTTAATAAACCTAATTAATCTTAGATTTGTGGGTTCTCATCACAGGGGGGGCAGTGAAGCTGAAATTCGATAAGGTATAGGGAGTATTACCATAAGCCGATTACCCTAAGGTGGTGAGAATTGAATGCACTTTAAAATTAGCACACCACTCCGTTTTATAAAAATAAATAAAGAGTGGTGCCCCGCCATGCCCAATTTTATACGAGCTTAATCTTCAGTTATATATTTTTAGGTTAAAGATGCCTAAGTGCACAAAAATAAAAATAAATAAATAAATAATTAAAAAATTAAAAGAGAAAAGAAAAAGTGAGAAAAGTTATGTAAAGAAAAATGCCAAAGAAGCATTCTCAAAAATAGAAAAAGAGGCCAAAGTGCACATACTAGATGAGACTGCGAGTTTACGTGTTACCAATGAGATGGCGACTCTGATGACACACTATTGGGGCTCGAAAGTTTTTAGTCAATAAATATTTTCTTAGGGCATATATAGGACAAAGTCCAATAATATTTAGGGCATGCTCGTACGACCTCACTTGACCTATCATCCATTAATTCCATCTAAGTGCATTTTCTCCTTACCATTAGGAGGTTGTTATCTTACAGTGATATGTTGAACCAGTTTGCTTCAACTCGATTATTTTTAATTGTCTTTACTATGCTTGAGATGGGGTAGGTGGATTTTCACTCCAAATGTGTGAGACCCATAGGTTTTTGATATCACATGAACATAAATGCTTAATGTGCGTGGGGCTTGATAGGCTGGTGGCTGGGTTTAAGTGGACAACAATATCGGCAATCGCGGTTTTTACGTTTATCTGAGCCTTAAGATAACCTTATATGTTTGTAAGACTATATTTCTCCGATTCTGATCCCATTGTAATGAGACTTTTTCAGGGACAAAAAAGAGATAAGTGTGGGGATATTTGATATAAGGCCAAATATATATAAATCCCTTGTAAATTTTATATATTATTTTATTAGTTTTTGTTCGGGTTTTAGAATTTATATATTACTAACATGTTTGAATAATGTAGGTTTCGAGACTTGTTCATGGTTAAAAAGAGCGAAAAAAAGAGCTAAAACAGGCTAAACCGGTGAACCGGAGCATCAGAATTGGACCGAACAGGTCAGCCCCCCTCATCCAAAGCGCCGCACGACCGGGTGGCCAAATCCCGCCGCGCGGCGCTCTAGGCACCCCGTTTCTCGAATTTTCTTCGTTTTTTATCAGTTTTGGGCCCAGGAAACCTATATAAACACCCCTAAACTTAATCATGAGCATACCCTGTGAACAAGAGCCAAATTTGGAGTTTCCTGGAGCGTAGGATTTCAATACTTAGCGGGTTTGAAGGCTAGGAATTAGTCGACGAAGTGCTTTTCGTCAAAGAACGAAGACCACGGGTTTTTTTGTCTTCTTTAATCTTCCGTTCTTATTTATTTTCACCATGAATTCCTTTATTATCGTTCTGTTTGATTTTATGATGTTAGGCTAAACAGTATAGACTGCCTAGGCTTATGATAAACCTATTTTGACGTCGTGTTTTGATTTGGGATTTATTTATCGTTATGGTTTTATAAACTAGTTAAAAAGTTTAATTATATTAAATTGATGCATATGTGTGTTTAGGGTTGTTTGTTGAGTTTTATTATTCCATAGTTGCCTTGATTATTTTTTGTCACTATGATAAGTTGCTATTAGATCACTTACTTTGTGTTTTTAACTATTTTATGATTGATTTCGAATAACATCATAGGAATAATATTATTTAATTAGATAAACCTAAGTGTGCTGCAAACCTTAAAATCTGTAAGGTGATAGGTTATTGATAGATCTTTATTATTTAATCTTGCTAGATTTAGTTCTTCGTAAGGAGTCCGTCTAGGTTTGATTATTTATTATTGTCTATTGAGTCAATTGAATATATTAGACTGTCTTTGATTTCCGCGCTGTAAGGTAGGATTTCGTATAAAGAAAACAAAAGGTAAGATGAAAAGTGATTTAAATCTTATATAATTAAGATTGTTGAAAACGAAGAGGGAATGTGATACAGATGTGTAGACGTAAATATCACAAAGATAAAGATAAGATATGTGGTAGATATGCTTTATTAGGTTGCACAACATGCTTTATGAAAGATACAATTCTTGCTACAGTAACTTTTGTGAGTGTAACCCAACATACCTTTTAAATATAATATAAATGTCACTATCATCATTTATTTCCTTTTTTGCCCATATAACATCTTTAATAAACTGGCACCTGCAGAAACTAAAACAACTTTGTGGCATTTGTGGCATTTACTAAAACAACTTTTTTGCCCATTATCTAAGAGATTATAACTTATATGTCATTGTTTTGATTATTTATGTTATCATCTATTAATTTGTTGATTGGCGGCGGTGTTACTGAATCGGGTATGGTATCCGATTCATGGTACCCATTGGTGCCCCTCTCCACAAATGAATAGCATCTAATTTGTTTGGTAATCTTGGTTTTTCCTAGATATTCTGTGATAGTTGTAATAGTTGTGTGCATACACAGTGCACCAAAAAAATATCTGATAATGTGTTAAAGGTAGTTATTATCTATATTTTATAATGTTTTTTTGTTTGTATGTGTGTGTATATATCTTAAAAAATTATATCACATGAAGAAGGTTGAATATTACTGCCCAACATGCAAAAGTAAGGGGTGAGTGAAGGCGCACACTTTTCCACACTCATCCCGTACAACCATATCACCTCTCCAGTCTCTCACAATAGAAGTATGACAGATAATCTAATATGTGACTGAATTACTAATTTCCTTTTTGTTTGTTTTTATAATATTTTAGTTAATAAGTTATTAAAATATATGTAACAATAAAACTTCAAAGAAAAATAGTTTTATATTATGTGGACTTTTTACCCGTTATGCATTCAATTATATTTTTCTTATTTGACTTATGCAATCAATTCACCAATAAACAAATAGGCTAATATCAACACAATTTTTTTAATGTGTCCCTTTTCTTGGTTATAAATGTTGCATTAAAGACGCATGTTAAATGATGTATATATTTGATCATACAACTTTCTTACCATAAATGCGTGGTTTAATTTGTTGGGTGATCACAACCTTCTTATCAGAAACCGTTAACTGACACAACAACGATAGGAAGCTATAGCATTTCAATGTTTTTATTGATTGCGACATCTTATGTTATTTGTTCCTCCACCCCACACCACCCCACAAGGGGTTTTCTGTTGAAAGAACAAATTATTTTATCATTCCATGTAACCTTAGAGGTAGCATCATGTCACAATATGATCCTTGCCGACCAGGTTTGAGCTCATTCGACAATATGGTATCTACAACTGATATAAGGCCAAATATATATATATATATATAAATATATATATATATATATATATATATATGTATATATATATATATATTGTATATTTTATATATTATTTTATTAGTTTTTGTTTGGTTTTTTTAGAATTTATATATTACATACATATTTGAATTATGTCGGTTCCAACACTTGTTCATGGGTAAAAAGAGCGAAAATAAGAGCTAAAACAGGTCAAACCGATGAACCGGAGCATCAGAATTGAACCGGACCGGATCAAAATTGAACCAGACCACATCAGGAAACGAACCGGACCGGTTAGCCCCCCTCATCCTGAGCGCCGCGCGACCGGAAGGCCAAATTCCTCCGCGCGGCGCTCCGGGCATCCTGTTTGTCGAATTTTCTTCGTTTTTATCAGTTTTGGTTGAGCGCGAACCGGAGCCGAATTTGAAGCTTCCTGGAGCTTAGGATTTCAATATTTAGCGGGTTTGACGGCTAGAAATCAGCCGGCAAAGTGCATTTTGTCCGAGAACGATGACTACGGGTTTTATCGCCTTTAATCTTCCGTTCTTATTTATTTTCGCCATGATTTCCTTTATTATCGTTCTGTTTGAATTTATGATGTTAGGCTAAACATTATAGACTGCCTAGGCTTATGATGAACCTATTTTGATGTTGTGTTTTGATTTGGGTTTTATTTATAGTTATGGTTTTATGAACTAGTTAAAAGGTTTAATTATATTAAATTGATGCATATGTGTGTTTAAGGTTGTTTGTTGAGTTTTATTATTCCATAGTTGCCTTGATTATTATTTGTCACTATGATAGGTTGCTATTAGGTAATCTACTTTGTGTTTTTGACTATTTTATGATTGATTTCGAATAAGATCATAGGAATAATATTATTTAATTAGATAAACCTAAGTGTGCTGCTAACCTAAATATCTGTAAGGTGATAGGCTATTGATAGATCTTTATTATTTAATGTTGCTAGATTTAATTCTTTGCAAAGAGTCCGTCTAGGTTTGATTATTTATTATTGTCTATTGAGTCAATTGAATATATTAGACTGTCTTTGATTTCCGCACTGTAAGGTAGGATTTCGTATAAAGAAAGCAAAAGTTAAGATGAAAAGTGATTTAAATCTCATATAATTAAGGTTGTTGAAAAGGAAGAGGGAATGTGATACAGATGTGTAGAAGTAAATATCACAAACATAAAGATAAGATATGTGGCAGGTATGCTTTATTAGGTCACAACATGCTTTATGAAATATACAATTCTTTCTACAGTAATTTTTGTGAGTGTAACACAACATACCTTTTAAATATAATATAAATGTCACTATCATCATTTATTTCATTTTTTTCCCCGTATAACATCTTTAATAAACTGACACCTACAGAAACAAAAACAACTTTGTGGCATTTGCAAGAAGATTTTGGAGTATTCAGTTGGTGCAGATTATTTAAGAGATTATAACTGATATGTCATTGTTTTGATTATTTATGTTATCATCTATTAATTTGTTGATTGGTGGCGGTGTTACTGAATCGGGTATGGTATCCGATTCATGGTACCCATTGGCGCCCCTCTCCACCGAATGACTAGCATCTAATTTGTTTGGTTATCTTGGTTTTTCATTGATATTTTGTGATGGTTGTAATAGTTGTGTGCATACATAATGCGCCAAAGTATCTACTGATATGTTAAAGGTAGTTATTTTCTATATTTTTTTAATATTTTTGTGTGTGTGTGTGTGCATATATCTTAAAAAATTATATCACATTAAGGATATGAAGATGGTTGAATATTACTGCCCAGCATGTAAAAGTAAGGGGTGAGTGGAGGTGCACACTGTTCCACACTCATCGCGTACAACCATATCACCTCTCCGTTCTCTCACACTAGAAGTATGACAGATAATCTAATATGTGACTGAATTACTAATTTCCTTTTTGTTTGTTTTTATAATACTTTTAGTTAATAACTTATTAAAATATATGTAACAATAAAACTTCAAAGAAAAATACTTTTATATTATGTGGACTTTTTACCCGTTATAAATTTAATTATATTTTTCTTATTTGACTTATGCAATCAATTAACCAATAAATAAATAGGCTAATATCAACACATTTTTTTAATGTGTCCCTTTTCTTGGTTATAAATGTTGCATTAAAGACGCATGTTAAATGATATATATATTTATCATACAACTTTCTTACCATAAATGCGTGGTTTAATTTGTTGGGTGATCACAATCTTCTTATCAGAAACCGTTAACTGTCACAACAATGATAGGAAGCTATAGCATTTCAACGTTTTTGTTGATTGTGGCATCTCATGTTATTGTTCCTCCACCCCACACCACCCCACATGGGGTCTTCTGGTGAAAGAGAAAATTATTTTATCATTCCATGTAGCCTTAGAGGTAGCATCATGTCACAACATGATCCTTGCCGACCAGGTTTGAGCTCATTCGATAATATGGTACTACAACTGATATAAGGCCAAATATATATAAATCTTTTGTATATTTTATATATTATTTTACTATTTTTGTTCAGTTTTTTTAGAATTTATATATTACTAACATATTTGAATAATGTAGGTTCCGAAACTTGTTCATGGTTAAAAAGAGCGAAAAAAAAGAGCTAAAACAGGCCAAAACGGTGAACCGGAGCATCAGAATTGAACTGGACCGCATCAGGAAACGAACTGGACCGGTCAGCCCCCCTCATCCTGAGCGTTGCGCGACCAGGAGGCCAAATCCCTCCGCGCGGCGCTTTTGGGCACCTCGTTTCTCGAATTTTCTTCGTTTTTATCAGTTTTGGGCCACACCCTAAACTTAATCATGAGCGCGAACCAGAGCCGAATTTGGAGTTTCCTGGAGCTTAGGATTTCAATATTTAGGGGGTTTGAAGGCTAGGAATCACCCGGCGAAGTGCTTTTCGTCCAAGAAAGAAGACCACGGGTTTTATCGCCTTTAATCTTTCGTTCTTATGTATTTTCGCCATGATTTCCTTTATTATCATTCTGTTTGATTTTATGATGTTAGGCTAAACATTATAGACTACCTAGGCTTATGATGAACCTATTTTGACGTTGTGTTTTGATTTGGGTTTTATTTATCGTTATGGTTTTATGAACTATTTAAAAGGTTTAATTATATTAAATTGATGCATATATGTGTTTAGGGTTGTTTGTTGAGTTTTATTATTCCATAGTTGTTTTGATTATTGTTTGTCACTATGATAGGTTGCTGTTAGGTCATCTACTTTGTGTTTTTGACTATTTTATGATTGATTTCGAATAAGATCATAGGAATAATATTATTTAATTAGATAAACCTATGAATGCTGCTAACCTAAATATCTGTAAAGTGATAGGTTATTGATAGATCTTTATTATTTAATCTTGCTAGATTTAGTTCTTCGTAAGGAGTCCGTCTAGATTTGATTATTTATTATTGTCTATTGAGTCAATTGAATATATTAGACTGTCTTTGATTTCCGCGCTGTAAGGTAGGATTTCGTATAAAGGAACTAGTTTGTAATTAATTAGGTGACCGTAAGAAAACTTGATTTGTAATGCTGGTGTGCGTTAAAACTTATTAGAAACCCATAGGTGTCTCTTGAGAAGGGTCAGGGGTCCTGTTCGGGTTTTCTCTTAGGTGTCTATTTTACGATCTCAGTCCATAACTAAATATTTTCCCAGTTAATTAACAACTGAAATGGGATTCTAACCTAGAAAGTTTTCTTATCATTATATTATTTACTCAAACTTGTATTTTCGTTTACTTTACTTATTTTCCTTATTAGTTTTAATTTAGTATTTTAAACAAAACACCCCTTTTTACAAACAAATAGTCCTGTCAGTATTAGTTGAGTCTAATTAGCTAGTTAACGTAGTTTAAAGAGTATCGTGGGTTCGATATCCGGACTTACTTAGCTATAGTAGAGTCGACCGGTTCACTTGCCGGGTAGTAGTTTAGTTAAGTTTAAGAGTCTAGAATTTATTACTTAGTGTCTAGATTAGCGTGTTTTTATAGACTACTTTTAGCATATCAACAACACGTGCTGCGATTTAGCTTCCCACACCAAAGCAACAATGTATGCAAAAAATAAACGTGTCGTGATTGAACATAATAAGAAGAAGAAATGTGGTCCAAGTGAAACATCTTTAAACCCGAACAGTGGGTCCTTATTCCCGAAGCTACATGTGACATTGGTTTGCTCATTGTTGGAAACATAAAAGACAATATAAAACAACTTATCCGTTACGATATGAATGCTTTACAAACTAATTATAAAAGCTTAATCAGATATAAAATGTAAAATATATAATCGAATTTTTATAAAAAAAGAGTATAAGTTTTGTTTATATAACTAGTTAAACTCTTTATATTTTAGGTTACCAAAAGGTAATATTCAAGTTTTATTTTAAAGTTTGATTTTTATTTTCAAATGGTTAGGCAAATTATATCTATGATCACAATTTAATAATAATTGTATTTTATTGCAATTAAACTTAGGTTGTTAATACTACATTTTAAAACATGTGATAAATTTCAAATGAAGATCTCTTTTTTTAATACCCATTAAATTATTCAGAAGCATAAAAAAATTAAATGAAAATAGAAAAAGTAGCGATACATAAATCCCGTGCAACCATACGTTTTCCATTTGCCGTGTCAGTACACAATGAGGGCTCTCCCTCCCAATCTTTATTTTATTTCATATATTTTAATTAAAGAAAGAAGATGATTAGTTTTATAGCAATGACACATGATGGAATGGATAAAAACGGAGGAATAATGTTCTTTTTAATAAGTTATATTCTTATTTGAAAGTCGTTGAATTAATAAAGGAGGATGTCACACTATAGCTGCAACATAGACTCAAATATGAGATCTATGTAAATTCTTGTATGTATATGTAATTACTAATTATTGTTGGTTCTTGTTATGTTTTTTTGGTTTTGGCTAATGTTATTGTTAGACTTAATTGGATCGAACAACAAGAATGACAAATATATTTTTGTGTTAACTCATCACGATTTTTTCAATATTATTAAGAACGAAAACTACATTATACAGTTATCCTAGACCATTTGTACTAGAAAAATTATACTAATACTTCTCTTATAGTCTAAAACTAACATTGTCTTCAGTAATAAAATCAAACTAGATAACTATAAACATTAAAATACTTATTATGACTTAAACTGAACTTGCACCTAACCCCTTTTACTTTTTTTTTAACTCGTTTCAAGATTAACTTTTTACATTCCCCCTTTAACTTTACACACTCTCTAACTCGACTTCAAGATTTAAAACATTTTTAACAACTATGAAATTTTAAGTCTCACACTATAAAAAGACAAAGCTCTTAATTTTTATGCATTTTATCATCAAATACAATGGCGGATATATTTAATTAATAACCACATATTAAATTTTTATTGATTATATCTCTCCTTAAAAAACCATATAAAACTTTTCATATTTCACATCTCAAAAAATCATTTTCGTTAAAAATGTTTTAGGTAAAAATAAAGGTTCAAAAACACTCTTCTTAAAAAAAAAAAAAAAAAACTACTAACAACGTGTTATATGTTTTGAAAAAAAATATAAATAAATATTATTTTTAAAAAAATCTTTCTTAAGCGGTTTAATAAAATTTATAAATTGACCCAATTTTCATAAAATAGAAGGTATTTTTTCTCTTATTCTAGCTTTCATGTATTTCTGCTTTATAAATTTGGTATAACTTTTACAAAATTCACTCACAATCGGCATAAATGCATACACATTATTTTTTTATTAACGACTAAATGTAATACTTTACAAAGATTGAATCACTGACTTTCTATTTTACACCTTAACCAGTTTACCACCTACCAAAATAAGATTGGTTGTCATACGTATGCATAAGCCTGACTAAAAGTACACAAAAACAAATCAAAACATTTATTTCATCCAAAAACATAAATCACGTGTAATAAAAAAGCACCTAACTGAAAAATACAAAGAAACAAATAAAAACAGTAGTTCCATTAAAAAAAAATCAAATACAACAAATAAAAACAATAGTCGTTTATAAACATTTTTAAAATGTAAAAGAAGCTTTCTTTAAAAGTTTTAAAAAGTTTTTATTTTGGTTGAACTTTGGTGTTCATTTTTTTTAAAATAAATTCAACCTAAAACAAAATAAGTGGGAAATTTCATCAACCAACAATAAAATGTAATTATTAAAATTTGGGACATGCCATAAAATAACAACTAAAATAGTTATAAAACAATTTATAAAACCTTAATTCTTTTTCAAACGATGACTCACACATTTGTATCTTAGTCTTTTCTGTAAAAAGACAAAAGCTTTTGTCACACGGATAAGACTCAAATGACTTCAAATCTTTAAAAATTAATGTATCATAATGTATACGAAAATTTTATTAAAAAATTCTCATCTTGATCTAAAATATAAAAATTTTAATACAAGTGCTAAATATAATTTATAATATAATTACTAACTAGCTTAAAAACTCGTGTGACGCACGGGATATTTAAAAGAAATACACTTATGTTATAGAAATTAAATGGTTTTATAACTTCAAATTATATTTTCTAATGGGAGATTCATACGAATACGTGGTGCATTCTCACACAATTTCATCAAAATCATGAAAAGATGCACCAAGTGATTTTATAATTTGTAATTACATTTTTTATGGAATAGTGAATTCTAACAAAAATGATAAAATTTTTCATTACGAATGATATAAAAAAACATCATATATAAAATTAGCATAAATAAAGCCTGCTTTTGTACTACAGTTTCGAAAAAGTTAGATGAAAACTCCATAAAGGCTGAATGAATATGTGAAAATAAAATTGTTATTCATTCATAATTTTTTCTTGTCTTAGACCTACAAATATCTTTTGTTGAATTTTACCACATTCATCTCCTATACTCAAAAGTATATATAAATTGATTTAATAAAAAAAGGTATATATGATTTCAATAAAGGTATGAACATTTTGATTATATTAACATAAATATTCGCATATTTTAATCCCTATAATTTAGGTAATTAGTTATTTGATTAAATGATGAATTTATTTGTCTTGATTAGGGGTGCAAAGGAGCCGAGCTGCTCGCGAGCTACTCAAGATCGGCTCGTTAAAAAGCTCGATCGAGCCGAGCTTAATTGAGCCCGATCCCGAGCTCGAGCCTAAAAGCAAGCTCGTCTAATAAACGAGCCCGAGCCCGAGCTTCACTTAACGAGCTCGAGCCCGCTCATGAGCCTAAACGAGCCTGTCATTTATATAATTTTGTAAAATATATATTTAATAATTATTAGTTAATATATATAATGTTATAAAAAATAAGTAAAAATAACTAAATAATATATATTATTTTATACATGAAGTTATAATAGCAAAAAAATATATAAAAATACTTATAATTATATAAAAAGAAATTAATAAATAGTAATCGAGCCGAGCTCGAGCTTAAAAATCTACTAACGATCCGAGCTCGAGCTTTGAAAATAAAGCTCAAAACGAGCCGAGGTGGAGCTCGAGCTCTGCATAAGTTAAACGAGCCGAGCTCGAGCCTAGTAGAGCTCGGGCTCGGCTCGTTTGCACCTCTAGTCTTGATTACACGGACATAAATATGTTTCCATTAAATATAGAAGAAGAGTTTGAGTGAGAAATTCAGGCTAAGAATAAACCTCTAAGTAATATGTCTCTCTAGTTATTTTCTTTTATTAAAATAGGTAGCTACTAATACATCATTTTTACACAATAAAAAAGAATAAATATTAAATATACTACTTTAAATGCTTAGTATTTTGTATTTAACTATTTTATCAAATACATTTAATAATCTAACTATTATGCATCTTTCTTTCTCGGTACATTCAAAATTCGATATACGGTAAAAGGAAAAAGTAAAACGTCATAAAGTTGATACCATGTACATCTAATATCATCATTTTATTTCGAGTCAATATGATATATATCAAATTTCGAATAATATATGCTAGATCATCCAATAAAAGTAATACTTTTTAGCGAAGTCCGGGCATCCGTTTATTAATATTAAACTAATTTTCATATTACCCCTCTAAACTTAAATATCACCAAATCAAGCTTCAATATCATTGTACATTATGCATTGAAAACTTGTAGTTTGCGTATTGGATGAAATTTTATAAGTTTAGAGGGGATATATGAAACTTTTCCACAAAGAAAAAAATGTTGAAAATATAAAACAATTAAAAAAAGAGGAAAATGATCACATTGGTCATCTTCATCATCGCAACTATAACAATAATAGAGCATTTGATTTTAAATTTATTTTTCACCAACTTGCTATACTTTTAAGTCTCTCTCTCTTCACTCAAACAAAGACACATACTCTCTGATCTTGTCAAGTTTTTGCTTTAATTTTAGCAACTTTGACGGTGGATTGCTTCGTTTTCCTGTGAAGTTTACATCAATTTTTGCTGCAAAGTCTGAATCTGATCTTAATTTCGATCCCTGTGTTGCTCTCAGTTTTCGATTTCACCAGTTAGGGTTTCACTTTCTCTAGATCAGCATATCAATTGAGTTTTTGTGTGATTCATTGCGGATTAATCAATCAAAGCCGTTTTGTCGGTCAGATTCGACGAAATAAAGCTTGCATGTATTATTGATCGATTAATCAGGTTGTTGGGTTGATCGATTCACTGTTTCATGCAAAATTGTTGATTTGATCATTCGTAGCGGCACAAGTTTCGGTTCGTTGCGTGCTTTGACGTCAAGTTTAGTTTTGGTTTGAATCTTGATTTTCAAAATGACTAAGCGCGCCAAAGTGGACGAAGTTGACAGCGAAGCGACGGTAGATGATGTTCATTTCGGCTTTGAAGTTGTTGCAACTTCTAGTAAAGTAGGTGAGTTCAGTGGTTCCCTTACACAAGGGAAGAAGCGCACTAAGAAGCGTGAGAATCAGATTACTGATGATAAACAGTCATCGAAGAAACTACGTTTGTCGGCAAAGAAATTTGACAAAAACATAGAGAACGATAAGGTGTTATATAGAATACAAGATTTTCGTAAGGGGAGCATCGTTTGGGCCAAGTGCTCGGAGCGGTTCCCGGCTTGGCCCGCTATCATTATTGACCCAAAACACGAAGCCCCAAAGAGTGTAAGGGAGGACACAATTCGTGTCATGCTTTATGGATTTACAAAGAAAGAGGAAAGGGTAATGTTTTGCATATGTAAAATAGATTAACTTTTAACAAATATGGTTATGAAAGTTGAGTTTGTGGTCTAATAATTTTTGTTTTTTTGTGTAATTAGGAATATCAATGGATAGAGGATGGGATGATTTATCCGTTTCTTGAGTACTTGGAAAGGTGTGTGTATAAATCATATTAATGCTTATACCGTAACACAATTGGGCCTATGGGCTATGTTTAATATGAGATGTTAAAGACCGTTTATCAACTAATTATATTTGTTCAGTTTTTCAGGACAAACTCATTTCCATGGAAGCACGACGCAAGATGATTTTCAGAAGGCCATACATGAGGCGTACCAAGCTGGAAACGGGTACTTAAACTCAAGGTTTGAGAACGAGGAATGCTCTACAACACCCCAGGCTGTTAAGATTCCAGTGGTTACTATTTCTGATCAAATTCCAGAATCAAGTCGTCGTGGTCAGGCAAGTTGTTTTACACATTTTTCTTCACTAATTTTTGGTACTAACTTATATGTTTAATTTGTATTTATGGTTCAGATTTCTGAGATTACCAGCACTAGAGATGGCCAAAAAAACCGGTTGGGGAACCGGTTTACCGGTTTAAACCGGAAACCGGTTTTTACGAAAATCGGTTTTTTAAAAACCGGTTTGACCGGTTTACAAACCGCCGGTTCGTCTTTCGGTTACAAGTTCTAGATCCAAAACCGGTTAATGGAAAAACCGGTTTTTTTTATTAACCGGTTATGGAAAAACCGGTTAACCGGTTTATAAAAAAACCGGTTTTTGACCGTTGTGGAAAAACCGGTTAACCGGTTTCTCCATAACCGGTTAACCGGTTAAAAACCGGTTTTTGAACGTTGTATAACGGCTATATGCCCGTTTTTTTTGTTTTTGGACCGTTTTTTTTTTTTTTACCATTTTACCCCCACAAACATCTATATATAGTTTAGGTTGGGTATTGGTTAGATCACACTCGATTATACAACTCCAAACGCTCTAAACGTTTATTTCATACGCGATTATTTTGTTATCTCACGCTCAATTATACCACATTACCACTCCATACGCTCTTATTTCGTAGTCGTTTATTTCATACTCGAGTATACCACTCTTATTTCGTAGTCGTTTATTTCATACTCGAGAAACCATGATGTTTGGCAACATTTCGACCTATGCGAAATGTCTAACGGTAGCCAAAAAGCTCGATGCAAACATTGTTTGAAGTTTTATGGCAAAGATGCAAACTCCACTTTAAAAGCGCATGTACAAAGGCCCTTTTGCAAGGCCTTGAAGGACGAATCGGGAAGTAGTTCGCAGCCGGAGATGACGAATCAAGGAGCGGTGTTTACGTACGACGTTGAAGCGGTACGTCAACAGTTTTCAAACTTTGTGATTCAACAAACACTTCCTTTCAACCACTTCGACAACCCTCAATTCACGGAGATGATGCAAAACTATGTTCAACCACGCTACCAACACGTAAGTCGTTAGACCCTTAGAAGAGATTGTCTTAAAGCATGGAAAAACGCTAAATCCGAACTAATTTCATACTTTTCAAACTGGTGTAAACTTAACAACGGATGTGTGGTCGGTACCTCATGGTTCGCCCGACTCATACATTTGTGTGACGGCTCATTGGGTTGACCCCGAGTCGTGGCAAATGATGAAATGAACCGTTGCGTTTCAATTGTTTGATTACCCGCACACGGGTAGAAATATTTTTCAAATCTTGGATAAAGTCATTCGACAATACAAGATTGAACATAAAATCTTTTCAATTTCGTTTGATAACGCGTCCAACAATACGGCCGCGGTTGGCCATTTAAAATTAAAGTGTAAACCTATTTGTGATGGAGCGTTTTTTCATAGCCGATGCATTGCACATATTATCAACTTGGCCGTGCAAGATGGGTTAAACGTGATCGAAACGCAAAGAAACAATTTTAAAAGAATGTTACGAGATGTTTTTAGCAACAATAAAACATTTTCAATATACAAAAAATTTTGTGTAGAAGCTAATTGTCAATGGTTGGGGCCAAATTGGGATTGTCCAACAAGATGGAACTCGACTTGTAATATGTTTGAGAAAGCCATCCAACAAAAAGAATCATTAATTGCGTTTCATCAAATTTTGTCAAGTAGGGGTAAATGTGCACCGTACGATCCTAGAAACTGGTTATTGATTGAGATCGTTACGGAGGTCCTTCAAATTTTTAAATCTTGCACAACTAGTTTATCCGGGGTTTACTATCCAACAAGCCCCATTGCTTTACCAAAAATTGCTGTCATGTGCACAAAGTTGAGTGAACTTCATTGTAGGGGTGCACCTTATTTTGATATGGGTGTAAAAATGAAAGAAAAATTTAGAAAATATTTTCAAGAACTACCCGCTGTTTTGACATGTGCTGCTGCGTTAAACCCTTGCATCAATGTTGGTGGTGTTGAAGCTTTAATAGAAAAAATTTGTGATGAGCTAGGGTTAAACGACGATCAAAACCCCTATTATAGCCAAACTTTAAAGAATGCTTTCAACACCACCTTGTCAAACATGTATGATGTCTACCTTACAAAATACGGGTCGTCTTCCCAAATTCATGACTCGTTAAGAGCTGTTGCCCAATCCCAATCCCAAACCGACCTTGAAATGGGGATGTACTACATGATTTGGGAAGACGCCGGTAAACGTCAAAAGGTAAACACCCCAAGCAGTGAACTTGGAAGGTATGGTGGTACCAACTTTGTGAAACACATGACTCCGGATGAATTTAGAAGTCTTGATTTGCTGGCTTGGTGGAGAGGTAAGGAGGATGAGTTTCCGATCCTCGCCGCCATGGCCAAAGATTTACTAACGGTCCAAGCTTCCACGGTAGCTTCGGAGTCTGCTTTTCTGTTTCTGGCAGGGTTATATCGATTAGGAGGACTCGACTCACTGCACCAGCTATAGAGATGTCGATTTGCTACAAGGATTACTTGGACTATTTAGATAGGGCACAACATCAACGCTCACTCGAGGGGGAAATGGAGTATGAAGCGGGCTTGTATGAAGACGAGGTCAATGAAGGACACACTCAACCAATGACCGATGAAGAAGCCGGGTACGACGATTACCTAAGAAATAGCTCGGGATCGGGTAGCGAAGAAAATTAGTTAAAGAAACAGCAAACATGGAGGCAAATCATGAGTAAGAAACAGCAAGTTGTTCATGTAATCGTGTCTAAGCATTCTTTTTCCTAATATGTGCTCTTATTTACTTGTTGATTTGGATTTTTCTAATTTAGTTAAAGAAACAGCAAACATGGAGGCAAATCATGAACAAACTGCGATTGGGAACAACAGGAGCATCTGCTAGTTCACGATTTAATGTTTGTATTTTTGAGTTAAATCATGAACAACAGTTCTTGGCAGAGATTTCTTCAGTGTTAATGATTTAATGTTTGTATTTTTGAGTTACGAATATGCGATAACGATTTAATGTTTGTATTTTTAATGTAAAAACTATAAATGAAAGTTATGTGTTTTTAATCTTTGGTTTGTTGAAAACACATTCACCAACACACATTCATACTCATCTTCCAAGCAAAGAACCCTAACAACGAAAGCAAAGAATGGCTTCGGTCAGTCCGTTTTGCCTTGTAGTTACCGGTTTGCCTTGTAGTTACCGGTTTGTTTATACTGTGAAAAAATAATGGTCTTCATTAAGTACAAAATATAAAAAACAAATATTCGTATTTGAAACCGCGAAATTTAAAAAAAAAAAAAAAAAAAAACCGGTTAACCTAAAAACCGGTTATTAAAAAACCGGTTAATAAAAAAACCGGTTTATTAACCGGTTCTAACCGGTTTCTAAACCGGTCCTAACCGGTTAGACCGGTTAGGGTTTTGACAGAAAAAAACCGGTTATTAACCGGTCCGGTTATTAACCAAACCGGTTTTTTTCCGGGCAAAAAAAAACCGGTTCGGTTATTACCGGTTTGTGCACCTCTAACCAGCACTGAACTCAAAAGTTTTGATTAGGATAACTGGAGAATATATATTATATAGTTGTTTTTGTTACCAAAATTAAATTTTGTAATGTTTTGAAGATCTACTTAAACTAATGACACTTTCACAGTTCCAGTTCTTAGTATACTTGTTCCAGGCCATATCATCGTGTGTGTTATAATTTGTCTGTTATCTGTTCGTTATTTATGCCTAGAATTAAGAATATAGTTTGAATTCATTAGTAAGAAGGTTTATAAATATTTATACCATTTTATAATAATGTCACTATCATTACTTATTTCCTTTTTTTTTGCCCGTATAACATCTTTAATAAACTGGCACCTGCAGAGACTAAAACAACTTTGTGGCATTTGCAAGAAGATTTTGGATTATTATGATGGTGCAGATTATGTAAGAGATTATAACTTATATGTCATCGTTTTGATTTTTATGTTATCATCTATTAATTTGTTTATTGGCGGCGATGTTACTGAATCGGGTATTGTATCCGATTCATGGTTCCATGACACCCCTCTCTCCCTAATGACTAGCATCTAATTTGTTTGGTTATCCTGGTTTTTCCTAGATATTATGTGACGGCTGTAATAGTTGTGTGCATACACAATGCACCAAGGTATCAACGGATGTGTTAAAGGTAGTTATTTCTATATTTTTTAATGTTTTTTTTGTTTGTGTATATATATACATATCTTAAAAATTATATCACATGAAGGATATGGAGAAGGTTGAATATTACTGCCCAACATGCAAATCTTCTAGCGAGTTGGAAGCGGAGGCAAATAACATTTATGTAGAGAACACTCCGGAGACACAACCTTCTAACGAGACGAGTATGCCAATTTGAACCAGGCAATCCATATTGTTTATTTATAATTTGTTGTTAGATTTACTAAATCGATCATAACCATTCGTTTTGTTTGATCAGGAGTTCGTGTATGATGGTGAGCATTGCTACCCAATAGAACCCAATAATGAGTTGGGGTTTGCGAGTCAACCCTCATGTGTGGATCAAAAATTCCAGACACACCGTCTGCAAGTACGTACAACCATGTGCCACAATCTTCAGACGCACCGTCTGCAAGTATGTATGACCTTGCGAGACAGAACTCAAACCAACCCATGATGCAACGCAGTTGTTCAAAAACTGCTAAAGGTAAAGAGACTCAAAAGGAATATGAGTTTCCATTATTAAGGGACTCTTAAAACGCGTTCAATCATTTTGGTAAATATATTCCAGAGGTATTTCATGAGTACGTTTCACGTATAGAAGACGTTGCTCCTGATGGAAACTGTGGTTTTCGGGCTGTAGCCGTGGGATTAGGCTCTCAAGAAGATATGTGGCAACATATTCGAGATGAGCTACTATATGAGATGGATACTGAGGTAGTCATGTGGAAAACTATTTTCGACAGAATTGAAGGCGGGATTTATGACAAGATATGAAACACTCTAAACTGGCATGACTCTCCTGCACCCGCGGCACATTGGATGTTAATGCCTGAAATAGGACTCATCATTGCTGAACTTTTTCGTGTCATTATTCATCATTTAAGTACTTCCGGTTCTAAAACATGCTTCCCAATTACAGTGGATCCTAAAGCAATCCCTCACCATAAAACCGTTTCGTTTTTCCATATGCCCGGCCATTTCGCCATGGTTGAAACGAAGGGAGATTATCCCTGTCCCTTCCCTCCTTTACCCAGTCTTTGGGAAGTTCACCGGACTACAAGTACGGCTAAATGGAAAGATGTGTATGCGTCTCGTTTAGTAAAATTTTACAAAATTTATATCCGAAGAAAAATTCAGAAACACTCGTACCAGAGTTATTAGAGTCAAGTTATGTAAGTGGTTCATTTAAGTCTAATAATAAACACAATTGTATGAACCTTGAGTGTTTTGTGCAGGGTTGTGGAAGTGAAAGCACCTCCTAAGCTTTCTAGGGGCTTCGGCAAATACGTAGGTTCAAAGCAAGATTCTAAAAGTGTTGCCTTCTCTGGATCCCGAAAGGCTAGCTACACAGCATGCTGATAACCATTGTCAAGAGAATATGCAGCAACTTTTAAACGACTTGCACAACCTTTAAATCTAGTTTGTGCTGCCAATTTCAAAGCAACTCGATCATGCTACAATACCTGCGTCGTTACATAGAAATTAAGAAGCCAATTGCAAAGCAACTTGATCGGTCTCACCGGAATCTGCAAATCTAATTCCGGATATCATGCATATGTTTATAATTTTATTATCGCCATGTAATATCTTTTCTTGTTTCCGGCCTTTCCAAACTAAATAGTAAGGGTATGTTTGGCAAGGAGTTTTTAGGAGCTTTTAGGGGCTTCAAGCTTCAAGCTTTTAAGAAAAAGCTCATACCTAACAAAAAGCCTTGTTTGGTTCAATGGGCTTGAAGCTTTTATATTATGAGAAAAAGCTCTATTTCTAAACCCTACTACTACTAGGCGTTTGAGTAAAAACTACAAGCTTTTACAATTGAATTTACAATTTTGGTACTTGAATTTTCATCAACTTTTGTTAATTTATATAATAGTTACATATTTTACCCTTATTCAAAACTAACTACCCCCTGACTCTTTAAAAGTCCATAACTTTTTCACACGTCAATATTTTTTTAAACACATTACATCATAAAAAAGAGCATTTTATTCTCTTTAATTTGAGTATGATGTTGATATACTTTTTTACCGGTTATGATTGGCAACAAGTCGAGTCAGATGAGCTCGGGTTATGTGTAAGACCAAATTAGGGTCGAAACGAGTCGATAAAAAAGGGTTAATTTAGTTCGGTTCGTGTCGGTACGGTTTTGGGTCGAAAGGGGCCAGGTTATAACATGTTTCAGATTAAAACGGTGTCGGGTCGGAAAGGGTTTCAAATCAAAAGAGGTTGGTTTAAAAAACTATCTATTTGAAATTACTGTATATTTTAGCTTTGTTTCTTGATTTTCGCCACGATTACACGCTTGTTGCCTTTGCACGAAGTACACGTCTGCATTCGGGTTATGCGTGCACTAATATCAAGTGAATCATGTACCGACACTGATTATGCGGTTGATCTCAGGTTGCGCGCACACTCCGCCGCACCACGCTGGCACCCAATTAGTTTTATTAAAAGCTCCAGCTGCTCTGCCAAATACCTAAATATATCTAAAAAGCTCCAGCTACTCTGCCAAACACCTAAATATATCTAAAAAGCTACAGCTAACAGCTACCAGCTATAGCTACCAACTTCTAGCTTCTAGCTACCAGCTACTAGCTTCCAGCTAGTTTTGCCAAACATACCCTAAATATTTTTATTGTTGTGTATGTCTTATTTTGTTTGTTTATAAACTAGTATTTTCCCCGCGCATTGGCCGGGCAGGACGGTAAAACTTGGGCGGTGGTAAAACCCAAGCGTTGATACGGTAAGTTGACGTGAATTTGGTCGGTTTCGGTTACGTGTATTATTGTATCGAAACTAAGAAAAAATAAAACAATATATATATATATATATATATATATATATATATATATATATATATATATATATATATATATATATATATATATAAACTGGGTGGACTAATGGCGTGGTGTCGGTCGGTAAAACTCGATCATTGGTAAAACCCGACCATTATGGATAACTAGCGTTGAGGCGGTTGAGTCTATGCAAAATCAGTCAGCTTTCGACATGTTCGTTACGGTAACGGAACTAAAAAAACAAAAATTAGCATTCGGTCAGTTTTCTTTACGGTAATGGAACTAAAACAAAACACGGTGAGTACGCAAATTCGGTCGGTTTTCGTGGCGTTCGATACGTAACTGAAACAAAAAAAAATTACATTTGATAGGTTTTCATTACGTTTATTATGGGTCGAAACTTAAAAAAAAGCAATTTTTTTTTTTTGTTTTTTTAGTTATATGTTTTACTATTGGTGCGTTATCTAAGATAATCGAAATCAACTGAATTTGCGTCAATTCACTGCTTCAACGCTCAGAACCGACAACGCTTGGGGTATGCCCACTGATCATTGCAACACCCGCGACCGACAATGCTCGGGTTTTGCCAACGTCCGGGTTTTACTTATCGACTAAATACCATTTTTTTTTAAATATTTTATATGTTAATCTTTCTATATCTTAAATCGACAAATTTATATTTTGGGTTTTGACACTTAGGTTTTACCAACGTTGTTTATACGGTACCGTAATGAGCGTAACCGAAACCAAAGAATTTCATGTTGACTACTGCTATGACACCCGGGACCGACAATGCTTGGGTTTTACCGACTCACCGCTGCAAGCCCAGGCTTTACCAATCCTTGATTTTACTGATGTTGTTCAAAATATGTTATTTGTTTATATGTTAGCACTATTATTGTTATAAGTATACAATATAACTTTGGTGCAACAAATATATGATTAGGCAAAGTGACGGCCCTCCATTAGGCCACTTTTGTTTTTAGTTACGATATTGTAAAACATATTAACTTTGTTTTGTTTTAATTTCGGTGCCGTATCGAACGTGGCAGATACTGACTGAACTCGCGTAGACTCACTAGACTTTGTTTTAGTTCCGGTACTGTAACAAACTAACGAAAAACCGACCTAATGTCAATTTTGTTTTTGTATTTTTTGACTTAGTTCTGGTTACGTAAAAAACATGACAGAAACCGACCAAATTTGCATAGACTCGCGTTAAGCTGGCAACATCGCTCGGGTTTTGCCAACCTGCCAGGCGTAATGCACCGAGCAAAATATACTAGTTAGTTATATTAAATAAAACTAATGATGTAAAAATAATGAGGTTAGATGTGGAAAATAGATGTACGAAAATGTTTTGAGGCAATTGAGTTTTGGGAAAGGTAAAAACTGGTATGGTATGGTATGCTCACTAGTGAAGTAGTCTGGTATGTGGAATCGATGGTTTCGGTGTTGTAGAGATTTGAGAGAAACTTAAATTATTTATTTAGTGATTACATCCTTTAAAACTATCTGGAAGTGATAAAAAGTTCATCATTTGCGGTCTAAGTGTTAGAAAGGCTTGGCAGTGATGGTTCTATACAAATGATAACGTTCAAAAATACATTTTTATCGTATTTCATACAATATGCAAACGAATTTTTTTACCGCATTTAATACAATATCCGAATTTTTTTTACCGTATTCTCTTCCAATAATTCTTTTTTTCTTTTGAACTTTGTGTTGCACTAATATCATCATTTTCTTGAAATTTTTGTTTAAAAATATTGCTAATAAGACTACCGTTTCATCTTTCAAGTTTTCTAAATCTAGAAGAGACAAAATATAAATCATAAACCCATAACCAATTTCAATTTACGTATAAACCCATATATCCAACAAACCAAAATCAATCATTCAATTGACACAAATTGGGTTGTGGTCCATTAGCAAAGGAAAATCATGCAATTGCTATCAATGGGGTTTGGGAGGGGGGTTTTGGGTTCAAGTCTCATAGGCAATAAAAAAGATGTTCACTATTTAAAAAAAATTAAAAAAATCATTTAATTGCCCATAAACAATTCCAAATTAACAATTTATAGAAACAAATAAACAATTAAAATTTCAAATAAAAGTAGAAGAATACCTAAATTGAACAAGTAGATTCAAACAGTGGAAGGACAGAAGGAGCGCCGACCGTCGGCTACTCGGCTGCAACATGGAGGCCCATTAACCGGAGGAGGGCAGTAGGGGGTCGGGCAGCGTGGGTGGAAGCAGCAGTTGAATGAAACTTTTTTTTGTTGAACGTTATTGTTTGGCCTAAAACATGCGTCCAAGCATCAGTGAACAACAAACAGTGGTTTTATTTGGTTTGGACTTAAATTTGGTTGGCTTTAATTGGTTTCGGCTTTTAATTTGGTTGGGTCTTAAATAAATAGGGGGTAACGTTATATTTTTTCAGGGGTAGCGAAATACAGAAACCGACAAAAACATATAAAAAGGTGCACTACAGACGAAGTTGAGGGGTAAACTAAGTCCGTCCCTAAGGCTTGGTTTCTTTAGTGGAGACTCAAGTTCGATCCTCACTTGTGTCACTTTAGGTGAATATTAACAACGAAGGATTTGAGTTAGCCCTTACGAGGTTGTCAGTTTGGATCCCGAGCCCACCCGGGTTTTCGTCCCACCGTGTTTTACGCTAGAAAGTTATGTTTTTGTGGCGGCACAACGACTTTTAAATGGCAGTCGCGGTATGATTTTTCATAGGAATGCCCAAGCGAAAGTCTGAAGACCACAGAGTCTGGCTAGAGTGAGACAACGAAGCGTTCCAATTTGAAGAGTGCGGTGATCTAAACATAGAAAAGAAAGTCGTTGTTTAAAAAATAACAAAATAAACTTTATAATTTTTCTATTAAGTTAGTCAATTTAGACCATAATTGGATGTGAATGTTTTGTTTATTAAAATTGTGCTTTAATAAATTCAATTTATAGCTTAAGTGATATCAAAACATTAAAATTTACTTTCTTTTTGTAACGGTGAAGTTGATCGACCGAATTCACACTACCATAACGAAGGAGTATACACCGGCACATCTTATAGTGGAAATTCGTATATTATTGCACTGACAATGATCGTGTCAGTTAATTCTAAAAGAAAATGGCACAACTTATGATAAAAGCCTCTAGAGTTGGGATCAAGCATTTGACCTCAATGACCCCAAAACTCCACCCATCATTCTCCATGCCATGGGACCAAGTGGTCAAACTATTAGTTATAATTTACACAATTTAAAACTTGTATTAAAATGTTAGAAATATTATTAAAGTATTTAATTTCGACGAAAGACAACAAGTCTTTCGTTATTGTTTTAAGATGGTTGAGCTTAATATTCTCTTTTATTTAGATTCATTTCTATTTAAAAAAAAAAATCTTTTAATATCTAAAACAATCGAAGTTTTATATAATTTACTATAAAACGATTACAATAAAGTGGCAGGCAAACGGGCAACAAGCTGCGCCGCAACCCCTTTTGAACAGCAAAGCCAATCCTGCTAAAAACGAAGCTTTGGGACCTAGAAGCTGAAGAGGTTCCGTGTACGACGCGCTGAACCCTACTCAAAAATTTCACAGCCTCTGGAGCCAGAAAACCAAATGTATCAAAGGCAAATGGTAGAAAGACATGTTGATTATCTAAACAAGCTTTCTCGTGTTTAACAACTTTGCCCGATTCAGCCTTCAACGCAGCCTGACCCACAACAAACCCACGGTCCCTGAGCCCAACAAGAGGAGACACTCCTGTAAGATCCACACAGGCGTGTTTCCCCCCTGCCCACCCGAACACAAGAATATCAGCTGGTCGTAAAGTAGACCTCCCTTCAATAGGATCCGTGAGAAAGTTAACAGGGGCCTCCTTTGTAGCAGAAATCCCTGCCCGTTTAAGAACATCACACAGAACATCCCTAACCAGATCATGTCTGTATTTAAATCCAGGCAATTCTTTGCAATGCACCGCATGGTCACCAAAAGAAATCAATTATCCAACTAAGTTTGCGTCACAGCAATGTGACGTGGAGAACGAGTTGCTATTTTCCTCCACATGCTAAGTCCACGTGCCATTCCAATGCCTGTCACTTTGACTGTTTCGGCGTCGACTAATGAGCCTACTTCACACTTTTTTTTTCACGACAAATTCTTTTCACAAGATATTCAGAGTCGCAAGTATAAATCAAATAAATGACACATTCATCAACTGTAACACCCGTCAATTTTCGTTTCGAGAGGAGAGCCTTGTAGAGTTTGTTTATTTCCGGGTCCGAACCGGCTTACTTCAGGGACCTCCTTGTCATTCCCGCAATTTAAACTAACTAACTTTTTCATCCAAATTGTTGCATCTTTCAAAATTGGAGGGTCAAAGTGTAACTTTTATATTATAACAACAAAACCCTATTTCTTCCTTTCTCTTGGCCGATCGCAGCAGCAGTCCTCACCATAATCACCTTCTTTTCTTTTTCCAGCCAATTTCTAATAGCCAAAACTCCAATTCAAGGTTAGTAATATACCAATGCAAGTATTTTTCACCATTAAACCCCTTATTGAACCCTATAGATGTCTTAAACATGTTAGGGTTTGAGTTTTGATTAAAACAGTTTTTGGCAGATTCGTAATCGTTTATTGTTTGGTCTGTACTTGATGAAAATTGATTGTTTTTGATCGATTCATGATTCCATGATATTATACTTTGAGTCTAGTTTCCATAAAGGTATAATTTGTAATTTTTGGACGAGATTTGAATGGTTTTTTATGATTTTATAAAAACGTGTGTCAAAGCTGATGCGCGGTGACGGATTCTGTTCTTTCTTCTCGACATCTTAACTCTTTTTTGATAAGTCCAAATTGGCTTATTCCACTTCTGAAAGTTCACATTTTGAGTTAAGAATACAACCCAATTGGAATCATTTAATTTGGTTTGATAATGATATTTAAACAAATAAAACACTTTTGCTGTGCACAGGAATAGCTGCACGTGCCTTTCTGTGTTGGAGGAATTTTTATGATTTTTGTGTGCACTAGAAAAATATAACAAAAATATTTTTATAAAGCTAAGACATTTATTCAACTCAGGTAAAACTTTCATAATTTATTCCTATGATTTTCCTATGTAATAAAATGCATCTTCGCATGCTAAAATCTGCATGTTATACTCGTTATTGATCGATACATTCGTTTCAGGCTTAACCGGTGGTTGTCCAATTGTGTTCTTTTTGGGGCTGTTTGAAGTGAGGCTTTTCTCCGTCATCTTCCTAGGTATTCCTTATGTGTTATACTTTACTATCGTGGGCTATGAAGCTCGTTTGATTGATCAATTGTCGATAGATTGAAAAACTAGGATTTCGTTTGTCTTGTTTGTTGCTTGTTGCATTTAGCGCGTTGTTTGAGGGAATTAACAAACAATTCAGATTGTGTAGCCTCGGTATGTTATACGGGCTGTGGAAAACTTAATTTTTATGTTAATGGGGCTGAATTGGTTGTCGGTTACTCAACGGGTCGGTACTACGCAAATTCGCGTTTATTGGTAGTTTATGCGTCGTTCTTGCGAATTACCGACCCATCCAAATCGTGTGTATCGTGTGGACTTGTTGGTTGTGATTTTATTTAATTTGGTCCGCACGGGGCTGAGTTGGTTGCTTGGTGTGTAAACAACTCGTAAACGCGCATATTCGTTCAACTAACAACTCCCGGGGGTATTATGGGAATCCTTTGCCATCGGGATTAGCTAAGGGTGGTTTTGGTAAATACATGGCCCCGGGGGCTGTTGTAATTGAATTTGGTGAGGTGGAGGCTTTAGGCCAATCAAACCATGTTAGGACGCCTCGTACGATAAGTGAGTCGGTACGGCCCGTAAGTAATTATTGTTTGTAATCCGGCAGGCGTCTGACTTGTGGGGGTACTTAGGGATTCTCTAGCTCATTGTTGATTCTGTACCTCGTGCCAGGTGAGTTAATGAGGCCCATTTTTACCTTTTTATGTTTTGGGCTAGCATACACACCCTATTACAATTTTACCAGATTTTACTCGTTTAAACTATTTGGATGGTATTGCATAGCCTTATTCGTACTTGTGAATTTATGAAACTATGTGTGAATAATATTCTATGCCTTAGGATATTTTAGACTCGTTGTAGTCGTATATTCCTTAAGGTTATTGACACGAGGTCGAAGACTCGCACAAAAATAAACCAAATACAACTAATTAGATAGTGGTAAATAGGTGTCGAACACGAAGAGTTTGTGGAATATGTGTTACCAAGTAGTTTTATAGATTAACTAAATTTAAACAAAATGCAGAAAATGAAATTTCAAAGTTTTGGTTGTTTTGTTTGATTAACGAAAATTAACTAAAACACTTAACACGGTTTTTCAAGCAAAGATGAGAAGATATGCTTTCATTCGGTTTCAGGTTTCAATGAATGTTAATGTAAACGTTTAATCTGAGACGAACTATAAAACATAAGCCATGAATATGCAAATGATTGTGATAATTGAGGACTAAGTACTTGGATTACAATTGCAAGGTTATCACTCAAAAATCAATTAGATTATTCAACCCTGAATTCCACCCGATTAATCCCGATTGCCTATAGCACCAAGAACTGACGGTATAGAACACGAATTAAACAAACTAACAACTTATCAATCAATACATAGACATCATAATTATGAAATCAATAATACTAAAGTACCATCTCAGCAATTGCATAAACATTCAATCAACATACTATATGAAACCTTACAATCCGAGGGAAAACACAAAGGAATTTAGCCGAGCATGATTTGGGTTATCATCCCTTCGATTACAATGTGCATATGAATCAACAACAAGACTCCAATGTTTAAACAACTCAAAATTGAGTTATAACTCCTCCAAATCGCCTCTTAAGTCTCTCCAAATCGAAAAACTATGAAAGGATACCCAAAAGTCATCCAAAACGGCCTTAAAAGGCAGTTACACTTTCTGCGTCAGGGTCCACCGTAAGCTACGGTGGCCACCGTAGCTTACGGTGGCTTTGAAAGTCACTACGCCAGCCTTAATCTGTTTACGCTAAGTCACTACACTGGAACCCTACCGTAGCTTACGGTGGCTACTGTAAGCTGCGGTAGCCTCAGCTCCAAATCCCTTGATTCTTCGTTGACTTGTTGACTTCCATCACCAACTCTCGAGTTCTTTGCTCCTCTCCATCATGGCTCACTTGAATCGCCATTTTTAGCCCTCGTACCTACACACGCACAACAAAGTGTAGTATTCCAAATTCATGAAATTAAACATAAACGCACACGTTTTAACTAGAAATACTACATTTAAGGGTGGTAATACAATCCACCCATCAGTTATACATATTACTTGTGGTCTAGGCTCGAGGTTGCTAGGCCTAGTATTAATTCTTAGACTATCCATTATTTATGGATTGAATGTGATGATATTGTTTGGTTAAATATTTAAATTAGAGGTTTGTAAGTGTGTATGTGAATGTGTATGTGTCGGTAAACTATGACCGGGTCAAATATATTACTTGGGGAAGACCCGGGGTGATGAGGCCCGTGTTGCATGTTTATGTCCCGGCAGGTCAAATATATTACTTGGGGAAGACCCGGGGTGAGGAGGCCTGCCGTTCTGCTAAACCGTGGTTGAGTCAAATATATTACTCGTGGAAGACCCGGGGTGAAGAGGCCTGCATCACGTGTTTAGGTTTGTTAAATCGTGACTGAGTCAAATATATTACTTGGGGAAGACCCGGGGTGAGGAGGCTCGTGTTGCGTGATTTTTGTTTTATTAAACTGTGACCGAGTCAAATATATTACTTGGGGATGGCCCGGGGTGAGGAGGCTCGTGTTGCATGATTTTTTGGTTTTTGTTAAACCGCGGGCGGGTCAAATATATTACTCGGGGAAGACCCGGGGTGAGGAGGTCCGTGTTGCGTGTTTGACCAAGAGAAAAGTATTTGTCTAATTACTTAATGATTTTCTCCAAATCTTTTTATATTTATTAAATAAATCTGATTTATGGATGTTACTTATAAAACTTGAACTCACTCAGCTCAAGCTGACTTTGTGTGTATGCTAGATTGATTTTCAGGTTAAGGCTAGGGATTATCGCTTGGACGTGCTATAGATTACTTGGACGGTTGAAGGCATTTCTGGTCGAGGAATTCAAATAAAACAAACAATTTATTTATTTATTTATTTTTAAACATTTGATTTTGGGCACCAATTCCCGGTTTTTGGGAATTTTAATACTTATTATTCTGCTGTTTAATTACTCTGAAATGGTTTTAAATAAGATGAACTTGTTTGGTTTTAAATTTTTTTGAATTTTGGATATGATTATCAACTGTAGGATTCCCAGGATTCGAGGTCTTACATCAACTAACATTGCCATTTTCTTCACCAAAAGCAATCAGAAATGTATACATACAATTAGCACCTTTAAAAAAATAAGCAAGATGAGCACAGCAGATAGCAATGTACAAACATTAGAAGCCCAAGTTAAAACTCGTAATGCACAAAGTTAGACCAATTGTAATATTATAATATTGGGCCATACTTAGTTAATTGATGTGAGGTTGTTAATCGAGGCTCAGGTCCAGTACAACGCTACAACATATTTTGCCACGCCAGAGACTGGAGCATCATCATAGCCATAAACCATAAAGAAAGTTCCAACCTCATAATTGAAAGTGATAACCAGACAACATCTAGACCTTGCAAATTAACCAAAACTCATTCAGCATGCAGCATCCTTCAGATAAGAAACTAATTGAACAATTTGTGTAACAATTGCAAGTTTGTTAAGGAGTCACATAACCAGTTACCCGAACAACATCATAGCGAGACCACCATCTCCATGTTGGGTTCGAATACTAAAGCCCCATTTGTCTTTGTAGATCTTTCACCACCATCACCGCTTCTATGGTTCCGGCCTACATTGATAAAAAATTAAAGATGGAGGTTACGATGGAGATTTTATATTCGTGTTCGCTCATTAAGGAAATTAATGTGTTCACGAACGGTTCATGAACACAAACAAAATCGGCAGGGCCTAGAGATTGAGACCGGTGTATTCATCAATGTGAATAGTGAAAGCCTATAAACAAATCGAATGAACACGATTAAGGGCATGTTCGTGTTCGTTCATTTAACTTTAAAATAACACAAACACTTGATCAAACAAATTTTTAGACAAAATTACAGATACTGTCCTTTATCTTTATCCCAAATATTACTCGTGGTCCTTTATCTTCAAAATTGATCTGTATCCTTTACGTTTATAAATCCAACAACGTTTGTCCTTTGGCCCTAACCCAGTTAACTTTTCTCGTTAACTCAGGTCATGTGCCGTGTGCATGAGGGCAAATTAGTCATTTCACTTATGTATTTTAAAAAAAAAGCATTTTAATATATAAACCAAACGAAATATAATAATAATAATTATAGTAAAATATATGTATATAAGATATGCAGTTTCTCTCTCCCTCTCTCTCTCTCTCTCACTCTTTCTTTCTTCTTCAAAGTATCCATCACCAACCCCTATCTTCAAACTATTTTATGATTGATATGCATTAAGATCATAATAATAATTATTATTAATTAAGTAAACCTAAGTGTGCTGCTAACCTAAATCTGTAAAGTGCTAGGTTATTGATAGATCTTTATTATTTAATCTTATTAGATTTAGCTCTTCGTAAGGAGTCCATCTAAGTTTGATTATTTAATTATTGTCTGTTAAATCAATTAAATATATTAAGCTGCCTTTAATTTTCGCGCTGTAAGGTAGGATTTCGTATAAAGGAACTAAGTCATAAATAATTAGGTGACCATAAGGAAACTTGATTTTTAATAGCGGTGTGCGTTAAAACTTATTAGAAACCCATAGGTGTCTCTTGAGAAGGGTCAGGAGTTGTGTTCGGGTTTTCTCTTAGGTGTCTAGTTTACGATCCCAGTCCATAACTTAATATTTTCCCGGTTAGTTCATAACTGAAATTTAGGGGATTCTAGCCTAGGTAGTTTTCTTATCATCATCTGAATTAAGTCCAAGTTTTAAGTTTAGACGTCTTTAGTTTTATTAATTAGTTTTAATATTAGGTTAATCTTAGTTTTTAGTAAAATCCCCTAATAATAAATAAATAAATAGTCGTTTGTGTAGTTGAGTCTAATTTAGCTAGTTAACGTAATTAAAAGAGTCTCGTGGGTTCGATATCCAGACTTACTTAGCTTTACTAGAGTCGATCGGTTCACTTGCCGGTTAGTAGTTTAGTCGTCTAGAGTATTACTTAGTGTTTATTTTTAGTTAATTTAGTTAATAATTATTAAACTACTTTTAGCACATCAAGTTTTTGGCGTCGTTGCCGGGGACTCTTGGTGATTGCGTTATTATCTTTGATTAGACTTACTTGCTATATACGTGCTATTTGTATTTTGTTTTGTTTTTGAGTCGTAGGAGTCTAATTGTCCATGTCTTTTATTCTTTTGAGTTTCATAAATATGTGTGAAATTTGTGGTGGACCCCATTTTACACTTATATGTCCTCAATATGTGGGTTCTTGGCACATTATTATACTAACCCTCCTGTGCAGCCGCAACAAAATTTTTGGCAGGGACCTCCTTCGTATTATTATGATGATCTATATCAGCAGCCTCAGCATATTTTGGGTCGATTTGATGGTTAATATTATAATAACAACCCTGTTGAGAATATTTTGTTTGAGAGTAGTATGAAGAATTTAGAAAACATGTTAGCTCAATATTTGGCCTCAGATTCCCAACAGAAGTTAGTTGAGCAGGACATCATCTTCAAAAATCAGTAAAGCGTTATTACAGATCTCCAACGTACATTACAGAGCATTACTAGGAGATTGAATGAAGAAAAGAGATTAAAGTTATTGGAGTATGTTGACGAGTCAGATGAAGGGATCACTCAAGTAACGGAGACGAAAATGGACGATGAAGTCCCACCTCCGGTTCCATAGGTTACTATTGCTAATTACTGGAGTGACTCTAATGATGAGATCGACGAGGAAGAGTGGGCTGCTTATCAGAGGTCTTTAGTGAAGAAAGAAGAGATAGAGGAGGAAGTGGATTTGGGAGAGTCACTTGATTTGATGTTTGGTATTGAGGAAGAGATAGAGGAAGAAGTGGATTTAGGAGAGTCACTTGAGTTAATGTTTGGTGTTGAGGAAAAGGTTGAGAATAAGTTATGTGAGGAGGATGAGTTTTTGGATTTGGAGTTAGAAGGGTTGCCTGAGTATGATGAAATAGGAGGTTTTGATTCGGAGGGTGACTTAGAAATTTTTGAATCTCTACTAGAAGATATAGAGTGGTGGTAGTGGAAGAGCATCACAGCTGGCCTGTGACACTTATAATAAAGGTTGCTTATAAATCAAAACCATGGAAGAAGGCGAAGAGAAGAGCATCTACGAACCGAAATAATTTGCAAGTCAGAAGATGGTCTACATGAAAGAAGAAGCCATTGAAGTTCAAACACGACCAGTCTTCTCGATACATGTCATACATCCGGTTCATGCCAGGTAAGTTTAAATTTTGGTGGTTTGACCCATTAAGAAGTTTTAAAGCATTGTTCAATTCCACAGAGAAAATTTCAATGTTTAACAAGTACTGGGTGGAACTGAACGGGTTAGATAGGGTCTAGGTGAAAGAGAAACCTCCTGATTAAGTTCAAGTGTGGGGAGGTTCAGCAGAGTTTGTATAATTGTCGAGTTACTAACGTAGTCTTTTGTAGTTTTTTTTCTTCGTTTTTGTGTTTTTATGTTTTGTAGGAATTGAGCAAGAAGAGTATCCCTATGAAGTATAATGCAAAATTCAAGTGGTGGATGGAGCAGCTGACCTATATACTTTTTATTAGTTGTTGCTATTTTTTCATGTTTATATATATTGGGTGGGTTGGTTGGTATGATGACATGTTTTTGTATGGAATTTATGAGCCATTTTGTAAAAGAATATTTAGCAACGGAAGCAAAAGCTCACAACGTTTTAAAACCATTTATAACTTCCCACCATGGATCCAAATGCAAGATGATGAAACAAAAATAAAATCAACCATAGTGAGTTTAGAATTACAACCTTTGTAGGGAAGTGGTTGCTAAAACTCTTTGTTTTTGTAGATGAAGAAATCAAACTAGAAATCCTCCAAAAGAAAATCCACACCAAGCAATTTGTTCTTCAAGTTGGTGCTAGCCAAAACCACACCTTCTTTGTTAAACTCTCAAAGAATTCCTTCTTTGTAGCATTAAAGAAAGATAAGGATGAGTAGAGGAGATCACCATGACACCATTTGAACAACCTTTTAACATGTCTCAACCCATGATATAGTTAATTGATATTTTTTAACACTCAAATAAACTTGCAAAACAAATTTTTGAGAAGTATATTTTCTGGATAGTTTTTGAAACAAAGCTGCCAAAAATTGGGTAAGTTGAGCACACTCAAAATCTAGCATTCCAATTATTTATACTAAATGTGATGGAAAGGTGTGTGTAGATTTTCCATACTCTTTCACTTGATTGCATGCCAAAAAGTCAGGATATTATTTGACAAAATCCATCACCAACCCATATCTCCATACTCTCTGTCAAGTAGGAGAAAATATGGTGGTATGGTTTTGCCAATTCTTTAATAATTTCTTGTACTATATCTTCTAGAAGACTTTAGATGCTATAATTCTGTTTCATAAATTGAATGGTTTATTTTGAACTATATATTTAGTCTTGAACTGAATGCACACACATATGTATATATATCTACTTATTCATACATATAATATGTCTAGTATATAGTTAAAATAACAAATATGAATCAAAATTGATATTTCATAGGTTATGAATAAAACAATGAATTAATATAATAAACTAATATTTACATCAACTCACATACTTTATATATTCACAATAATATTATCAAGTATCTTATTGGAGAAATCTGATATATATATATATATATATATATATATATATATATATATATATATATATATATAACAATGAATTAATATAATAAACTAATATTTACATCAACTCACATACTTTATATATTCACAATAATATTATCAAGTATCTTATTGGAGAAATCTGATATATATATATATATATATATATATATATATATATATATATATATATATATATATATATATTTGATTATGTTACTTAGTGTGTGACCCTTTGGGATCACATATTATTAGCAATATCATTGTATGTTGTTTCATATGCGTATATTTCCAACAATCTCCCACTTTCACATGGTTCAACATACATTGGTATAAACAGTGTAGTACGTCTAGCAACGCCTCACTGTTCCTAATGATATATGATATAAGTCATCCACTACAACCAAACGTTTTTAGATACGCCTTAAGGTAATAGCATAAGGTAATTTGTCAATTATCTTTTCTATAATAGACATCCAGTCGAAATAAGACATGGATCATGGTCAATCTTATATAGAGTTCAACAATTTTGTTTCTCAATCTCAATTTAAAATGATATAAAAAACTATGTTTGAGCACGGCCATGCATTTAGATCAGTTTGAATCATTGAGGGGCCCTAGATGCCAGCCACTTATATGAATAAGGGAACAGATTCCGTCTTGATTACATACGCCTCTCACTACACTTCACATTGTACCCAATCGTAGCCTTTATAACTACCTAGTTAAAGAGTAGTGTTAGACCATGTCAAAGCACAACGCTTAATATAATTGACTCCCTAATATGTATCTCAGGTCAGAGGATATATTGACACTACCATTATTTTTTCAAAAATTTACTCATGACGATGATCCGTGAAGTAATTTTGAAGCGGCTCACGTCCAATATCTATTCACTAATAAATATTTGTTAATTTTGTTCTAACTCCTTATATATTCATCCCTTGTGAATATTAACAAATCTAATTCACAATAGTCTTAATTCAATGGTTATTTCCATAACTTTGATTGACTATGGACCTTTAGAATAACAATGCTATTTATGGATTTAAACATGCTAACATGGAACACAATAAACATTAATAAAGAGACAACATCTAATAAGTCTAATTAAGATAAAATGTCACTACTACAACGTTCGTAATATCCAAACACTAAAATACAGATTATATCCAATTACTAGCATATCGAAGCCCAATGTTCTTTGCATGATCCTCATGTTTAGTTTGAGGTAGTGGCTTTGTGAACGGGTCTGCCAGATTTAGATCTGTATGGACTTTTCTAGTACATACGTCACCTCGCTCAATTATTTCCCGAATATAATGAAATTTGCGAAGAATGTGCTTGGTTCTTTGATGTGATCTTGGTTCCTTCGCTTGCACGATAGCCCCATTGTTATCACAAAATATTTCAATAGGCTTTGTGATGCTAGGCACCACACCAAGATCAGTGATGAATTTCTTCATCCAAGCAGCTTCATATGCGGCCTCCGACGCAGCAATATATTCTGACTCTGTAGTTAATTGTGCAATGACTTTCTGCTTGGAACTCTTCCAAGTAACAGCTCCTCCATTCAAGGTGAAAACATGTCCCGACTATGAACAAGAGTCGTCTTGATCAGTTTGAAAACTAGTATCAGTGTGACATCTCACAATGAGTTCTTCCTCCAACCCTCCATAAATCAAGAGCATATCTTTAGTCCTATTCAGGTACTTGGTATGTTCTTAACCACCATCTAATGACTCTCTCCTGGATTTTGCTGGTATCTACTGTCATACTTAGAGCAAAAGATACATCAGGCCTAGTGCAAAGCATAGCATACATAATTGATCCTATTGCCGAGGCATATGGGATCCTACTCATTCTTTTAATTTCTTCATCCGTACTTGGAATTTGAGATTTACAAATGGGTATATACCCACGTTTCGAATTTTCTATTGAAAAGCGTCTCATCACTTTATCAATATAGGGACTTTGACTTAGTCCAATAAGTCAATTTGATCTATCCTTATAGATCTTAATTCCAAGTATGTATGCAGCCTCACCAAGGTCTTTCATAGAAAAAGACTTTCCAAGATAAGATTTGACATCTTTTAGTGTTGGAATGTCATTTCCAATCAATAGTATGTCGTCTACATACAAAATCAAGAAGGTAACTACGCTCCCACTAGTTTTCATGTACACACAGGGTTCATCTTCATTTTTAATAAAATCAAACTTTCTGATTTTCTCATCAAAACGAAGATTCCAGCTTCTAGATGCTTGTTTCAATCCATAAATGGATTTCTTAAGTTTACAAACCTTTTTAGGATGCTTAGAATCAAGAAAACCTTCAGGTTGTTCCATATAGACATCTTCATCAAGATTCCCATTTAAAAATGCAGTTTTGACATCCATTTGCCATATTTCATAATCATAATATGCGGCTATGGCAATTAAGATCCTAATTGACTTAAGCATTGCCACCGGCGAAAAAGTTTCATCATAATCAATTCCTTGAGTTTGAGTGAAACCCTTTGCCACTAACCTTGCTTTGAAAGTCTGTATATTTCCATCCATATCAGTCTTCTTCTTGAAGACCCATTTACTCCCAATAGCGTTGCTATTAGAAGGCAAATCAACCAAGTCCCAAACTTGATTTTCGTCCATGGATTGAATTTCTGACTTCATGGCTTCAAGCCATTTTTCAGATTCAGCATTCTCAATAGCAGCCTTATAATTGATGTGCTCACATTGATCCATCAAGAATAGTTCCTCCTCAGGCATGACAAATCCGTATCTGTCAGGCTCTATACGAGTTCTATCAAATCATCGAAGAGGTGGTGCTTCCTGTGGTATTTGAATAACGTGTTCTGGTTCAGTAACAACTTGTTGATTCTCGGTATCAACTTCATGTGGAGTATTTTGTGGTTCTCGAATTTCTTCAAATTCAATATTATTTCTAATGGTACCTCTTGAAAGGAAATCCTTTTCAAGAAAGGTTCCATGTCTAGCAATGAATACTTTATTCTCTGCTTGGTTATAGAAATAATATCCTCTTGTTTCTTTAGGATATCCACAAAATTACATTTTTCGGATCTGGGTTGTAACTTGTTCGAAGTTTCAATTTTGACATAAGCCTCACAACCCCAAATCCTCATGTGTGAAAAGTTTGGAACTTTCCGATGCCACATCTCATATGGCGTTTTCTCCACTTTTTTAGTTGGTACTTTGTTGACTATATGGGCAGCAGTTTCAAGAGCATAACTCCAAAAAGATATAGGCAATGAAGCATGACTCATCATAGATCGAACCATATCTAATAAAGTTCGATTTCTCCTCTCAGAAACACCATTATGTTGAGGTGTCCCGGGTGGAGTTAATTGTGATATTATGCCACAATTTTTAAGATGCTCACCAAACTCATATCTAAGATATTCTCCACCTCGATCAGATTGAATGACTTTGATTGTTTTTCTAAGTTGATTTTGTACTTCATTTTGGTATCATTTAATGATCTCAAAAGCTTCATGTTATGTTTCATCAAGTAAACATATCCATATCTACTGAAATCATCTGTGAATGTAATGAAGTATCTTTCGCCACTTCTAGACATGGTTCTAAATGGACCACATACATCAATATGTATTAATCCTTGTAGATCTGTAGTTCTTTCACCTTTACCAGTAAAAGAAGCTTTAGTCATTTTTCCACTAAGACAAGATTCACAAGTATCAAAGGATTCAGATGTTGTTGATCCTAAAATTCCAACAGATTGGAGTTTAGAAACCCGTTTCTTATTAATGTGGCCTAAACGACAATGCCATAGATAGTTTTCATTTGAGTCATACTTTGTTCTTTTGGCGTTCAAGGCATAAATAGAATTATTGTTGTATGAATTGTTGATATTAATCTCATATATTCCATTATGTGGGCAAGTCTCAAAATACAACATATCATTCATTGATACCAAAATATTATCATTACAAAAGCCAAACCGATAACCTTGATCATACAACTTAGTAGCAGATACAATATTCCTAGTTATACTAGGTACATAACAACAATTTTTTAATAAAAGATACAGGCCATTTGGTAACAAAAGATTATACTGTCCTATGGCTTCAACGGTGACTGGTGCTCCGTTGCCGACACGTAATTCCAAGTCGCCTGTTCGTAGCTACCTAGCATTCTTTAACCCCTGCACATCATGACAAATGTGAGTACCACAACCAGTATCAAATACCTAAGAGTTAGTGGAAAATGCATATAATTCTATTACAAATATACCTGAAGCACTGGAATTGCCAACCTTCTTTGCTTTCAACTTGGCCAAATACTTTGGACAATTGCGTTTCCAATGGCCAATCTCATTGCAATGGAAACACTCAGCATCTTTAGCAGGTTTGACTTTTGGTGTAGGTTTTGGGGTAAACATTTTACCTTTCATCGGTGCCTTTCCTTTATTTTTCATTGGCGCCTTTCCCTTTCCTTTAATAATTGCCTTTCTTTTATGGTTTGGTTTCTTGATTTTTCCCTCTCGAATCATTAGAACAGGGTTCCCTTTGCTTGGAATGTTGGTCTCAGCTGTTTTTAGCATCCCATGAAATTCTAAGATCGATTTTTCCCAGTTATTCATGTTAAAATTCAACACGAACTGATTGAACATTTTTGGTAATGAGTGCAATGTCAGTTTCTAACTCATCACTTATGGGAAACCCAAGTCTTGAAAGTTGTTCAACATAAGCTTTCATTTTCAACACATGGTTGCTTACGGGAATACCCTCTTGCATCTTACAGCTAATGAATGATGTGATAGTCTCATAGCGTTCCTGTTTAGCTTGAATTTGGACATTTGTTTGAGTTGTCCCATCACCTCGTATGCGGGCTGGAACTCAAAAGTCTTTTGCAACTCAGGGATCATAGTTGCAAGCATGAGACATGTCACCTCATTTGCATCATCAAAGTGCTTCGACTAAGCGTCTTTGATTGCCTTAGATGCATTTGAAGTGGGAGGATCCGGAACAGGTCCATCAAGAACATAGGACTTCTTTTCATTCTTGAGAACAATTCTCAAGTTCCGGTGCCAATCAAGAAAGTTGGTCCCAGTGAGTTTGTCCTTTCAAGTAAGGACCTTATTGAGTGAGTGTTTGTGTTTTGAACATGGGTCGGGACAATTGCGTTGTTGGTCATCTACAATTTTAGCAAAGTTAAAATTAGTATTTTCAATATTAAATCCTCTAACAAATTAATTAACCTTTGATTCAAGAAAAACCTTAATATCTTTAAAGGCTAAGATCCAAATTATATCTTTCCTGTAATTGGCGAAGGCACTTCTTTACAAGAAAAGATTTAATTAGGTAGACAACGTTTATCAATTGTATCTAAATACAACTCTTAGATCTTTATGGGATCATTTAGACAAAATAGTCAATTTGGCATGTTTAATCCCATCCACGCCAACCCAAACTTGTAATTGGCGAAGGCACTTCTTTACAAGTCGAGTATTTAAGTTGTCCAATTTTAAAACGTGCAACATTCGGCCCATGACGGTCATGGAAATCGCGAAATATTGCCTCCCCGCATTATAGAGTATCCCAAGTAATTGGCGAAGGCACTTCTTAACAAGGGTATTCATATAATGTGGTAGTTGTTCTTGAATTGGATGGCGTCCGCTTAATTGTAAGGGTACGTTTATGTTTTGAAAATCAAATAATTATTTGAAACAAAACATTTTATACAACAAATTCCTCATGCACGAAATTTGTTATATATATAATATATATATATATATATATATATGTATTTCAAAGAAGATTTCTCAATTGGTTTTAGTTGGATTAAAATCTACATTTTAATAGTGGCTCGCCCATTTTAATATCCTATATTTATCGTATGCTGGTTTACATTTGACATGCGCCCTAAAACCAACTTTAGCATATATAAAACCCTTTTACGTAATCGTTTTAGAGCTATATATATGTCTTTTTTTTTTTTCCAATTTGAAACTTGAAACTTGAAACCGACATACATACCAAAAAAAATTAATCTTTAGTATTCTATACAAGCTAATAAAAAAAACTCTATATTTTTTAACTTGTTAGTATTTTAAGTTGTAAAATCTTCATTTTAACAGCTTATATATTTAGTGGTTACATAAGTTTCTTAGCATTCTCATTTTACCAAACTCTTTACTTACATATTAGGTTTTTTTTTATGGAAACTATTTGGGGAGTGGTAAAATAAAATCAACCAAACATGCAAACAAAACAACCACAAGTATGACCAAGCCAAAAGTGGGTGATTTTGTGAGCCAACACAAAAGATCACCTAGTCTAATAGGGACCAAAATCTCCATTCAGCTCCCACTCTATCCAAGACTCCTTTTTGATCTTTAAGGGTTCAAATATGTAGTCTTCAATTTTTGGCACCAACTTGTGCTTTTGTAGATGTCACAAAAATACAACACAAAAAATTTGTCTAACAAAAGGTCCTATTACATGCCAAAATCATGAATGACTAACATTAAACCTATTACATACCCAAATGAAATTATCAATCAAATAAAATTGAAGTATCACCACAAAAGGACTTGGCTTGGTCATGCAAATAATAATATAATCATACACATATGTAAAATAAATATTATATGACATCTTTGCAACTTTTCATTCAACACCACACATACATGTGTATGGTGGTGAAATATAAATATAAGTGCACGAAAAGAAAAGGTTTCAAAGTAACATGTATCTATTTTTCATTTCATGAAAAATCCATACAAGTCACTAACCGGCTATTTACAAAAAATTGAAAACCGGTTTTTGTCATAAAATGGTTTCAAAACTTGCAAGGTGGCTCTGATACCACTGTAGAGAATTTATGAGCCATTTTGTAAAAGAATATTTAGCAACGGAAGCAAAAGCTAATAACGTTTTAAAATCATTTATAACTTCCCACCATGGATCCATATGCAAGATGATGAAAACAAAATAAAATCAACCATAGTAATTTCAGAATTACAACCTTTGTAGGAAAGTGGTTGCTAAAACTCTTTGTTGTTGTAGATGAAGAAATCAAACTAGAAATCCTCCAAAAGAAAATCCACACCAAGCAATTTGTTCTTCAAGTTGGTGCTAGCCAAAACCACACCTTCTTTGTTAAACTCTCAAAGAACTCCTTCTTTGTAGCATTAAAGAAAGATAAGGATGAGTAGAGGAGATCACCGTGACACCATTTGAACAACCTTTTAACTTGTCTCAACCCATGATATAGTTAATTGATTTTTTTAACACTTAAATAAACTTGCAAAACAAACTTTTGAGAAGTATATTTTCTGGATAGTTTTTAAAACAAAGCTGCCAAAAATTGGGTAAGTTGAGCGCACTCAAAATCTAGCATTCCAATTATTTATACTAAATGTGATGGAAAGGTGTGTGTAGATTTTCCATACTCTTTCACTTGATTGCATGCCAAAAAGTCAGGATATTATTTGACGAAATCCATCACCAACCCATATCTCCGTACTCTCTGTCAAGTAGGAGAAAATATGGTGGTATGGTAATTTCTTGTACTATATCTTCTAGAAGACTTTAGATGCTATAATTCTGTTTCATAAATTGAATGGTTTATTTTGAACTATATATTTAGTCTTGAACTGAATGCACACACATATGTATATGTAGATTATTCATACATATAATATGTCTAGTATATTGTTAAAATAACAAATATGAATCAAAATTGATATTTCATAGGTTATGAGTAAAACGATGAATAAATATAATAAACTAGTATTTACATCAACTCACATAATTTATATATTCACAATAATATTATCAAGTATCTTATTGGGGTTATTTATATAAATCTGATTTATATATATTCTTTATTATGTTGCTTATTGTGTGACCCTTTGGGATCACATATTATTAGCAATATCATTGTATGTTGTTCAATGTGCATATATTTCCAACAGCTTTTAATGTTGAAACTCTATCAACTTGATAAGATATGTTTTAGATATTGTTAGATGTGTTTGCTGCTTCTGTTCGTGAGTGAGAGAAGGAGATACCGTTTGATGAGTACGTTCGGAGCTGGAGGGCTGTCATGGAAGAAGACTTTAGCGTCATACTTCACTCGCATATTACCAGCTAAGTCTTTTCCTTTTTTACTTTTTTCTTATATATTTAGTTTTTAATTTTTTTAAAGTTTTGTTTTATTCTTATTTATTTTTGTATTTTTTGGTTTTGTTTTTTTTAGTCGAGTTTCCATCCCTGCATTGAGGACAATGCCAATTTTAAGTGTGGGGATAGGAACACGTGTCTTTAACTTGTTTGGTCATCTTTATTTATATAAAATTTTTTTTGAAAAATGTCCCTTGATTTTGTCTCTTTTTGCATTTAAATGGAAAATGATAGTATAATCGGGGATTGGTTTTTCAAACTACTAATATATATGAGATAATAAAAAAGAAAGCGTACTAAGCTTGGGATGTGTCGGTAGGCCCAACTAGTCTTGAAAGGTTTCACATTGCATATTCTTAATAAACTTAATTAATCTTAGATTTTGTGGGTTCTCATCCTAAGGGAGATAGTGAAGCTAAAATTCGATAAGGCATATAGAGTATTACCACAAGCTGACTACCCTAACGTGGTGAGAATTGAATACACTTTAAAATTAGCACGCCACTCCGTTTTATGAAAATAAATAAAAAGTAGTGGCACCCCGCAAATGTCCAATTTTATACGAGCTTTAGTTATATAATTTTAGGTAAAAGATGCCTAAGTGCACAATAGAAAAAGAGGCCAAAGTGCACATACTAAATGCCAAAGAAGAAAAGCAAAAGAGAAGAGCAAAGTAATGAAAAATACCAAAGAAGCATTCTCAAAAATAGAAAAAGAGGCCAAAGTGCACATACTAGACGAGACTGAGAGTTTACGTGTTACCAAGGGGATGGCGACTCTAAGGATACACTATTGGGGATCGAAAGTTTCTAGTCAATAAATATTTTCTTAGAGCATATATAGGACAAAATCCAATAATATTTAGGGCATGCTCGTACGACCTCATTTGACCTATCATCCATATTTCCATCTAAGTGTATTTTCTTCTTACCATTAAGGGGTTGTTATCTTACGGTGATATGTTGAACTAGTTTGCTTCAACTCGATTATTTTTAATCGTCTTTACTATGCTTGAGATGGGATAGGTGGATCTTAACTCCAAAGGTTTTTGATATCACATGAACTTAAAAGCTTAATGTGTGTGGGGGCTTGATAGGCTGGTGGCTGGGTTTAAGTGGACAACAATGTTGCCAATCGCGGTTTTTACGTTTATCTGAGCTTTAAAAGATAACCTTATATGTTTTTAAGACTGTATTTCTCCGATGCTGATCCCATTGCAATGAGACTTTTTCAAGGACGAAAAAGATATAAGTGTGGTGAAATTTGATATAATGCTTAATATACATAAATCCCGTGTACATTTTATATAATATTTTATTAGTTTATGTTCGGTTTTTATTAGAATTTGTATCCTACTAATATATTTGAATAATGTAGGTTCCGGGACTTGTTCATGGTTAAAAAGGGAAAAAAAGAACTAAAACAAGCAAAACCGGTGAACCGGAGCATCAGAATTGAACCGGACCGCATCAGAATTGAACCGGACGGGTCAGCAACCCTAGCCCGCGGCACCGCGCGACCGGGAGGCAAAATGCCGCCGCGCGGCGCTCCAGGGACCCCGTTTCTCGAATTTTCTTCGGTATTTATCAGTTTTGGGCCTAGAAAACCTATATAAACACCCCTAAACTTAATCATGAGCATATCCTGCGAACCAGAGCCGAGTTTGGAGTTTCCTGGAGCTGAGGATTGCAATATTTGGCGGGTTTGAAGGCAAGGAATCAGCCGGTGAAGTGCCAATCGATCAAGAACAAAGACCATGGGTTTTATCACCTATTTTCTTCTGTTTACATTATTTTTCACCATGATTTCCTTTAAGTTTGTTTTGTTTGATTTTATAATGATAGGCTAAACATTATAGACTGCCTAGGCTTATGATGAATCTACTTTGACGTTGTGTTTTGATTTGGGATTTATTAATCGTTATGGTTTTTATGATTTATTAAAAGGTTTAATCATATTAAATTGATGCATATGGATATTTAGGATTGTTTGATTAATTGTTATTATTCCATAGTTGCCTAGATTATTGTTTGTCATTATGATAGGTTGCTATTAGGTCATCTACTTTGTGTTTTTGACTATTTTATGATTGATATGCATTAAGATCATAGGAATAATAATTATTAATTAAGTAAACCTAAGAGTGCTGCTAACCTAAATCTGTAAAGTGCTAGGTTATTGATAGATCTTTATTATTTAATCTTACTAGATTTAGTTCTTCGTAAGGAGTCCGTCTAAGTTTGATTATTTAATTATTGTCTATTAAATCAATTAAATATATTAAGCTGCCTTTGATTTCCGCGCTGTAAGGTAGGATTTCGTATAAAGGAACTAAGTCATAAATAATTAGGTGACCGTAAGGAAACTTGATTTTTAATTCTGGTGGGCGTTAAAACATGTTAGAAACCCATAGGTGTCTCTTGAGAAGGGTCAGGAGTCCTGTTCGGGTTTTCTCTTAGATGTCTAGTTTACGATCCCAGTCCATAACTTAATATTTTCCCTGTTAATTCATAACTGAAGTTTAGGGGATTCTAGCCTAGGTAGTTTTCTTATCATCATCTGAATTAAGTCCAAGTTCTAAGTTTAGTTGTTCTTTAGTTTTATTAATTAGTTTTAATATTAGGTTAATCTTAGTTTTCAGTAAAACAGCCCAATAATAATAAATAAATAGTCGTGTTTGTAGTTGAGTCTAATTTAGCTAGTTAACGTAGTTAAAAGACTCTCGTGGGTTCGATATCCGGACTTACTTAGCTTTACTAGAGTCGATCGGTTTATTTGCCGGTTAGTAGTTTAGTCGACTTTTAGAGAGTCTAGAGTATTACTTAGTGTTTATTTTCAGTTAATTTAGTTAATAATTATTAAACTACTTTTAGCACATCACTGGCCACTATCTCTCACACACACATAAACCGTACCAACATCGACCACCACCAAACCATCATCACTTACCAAGAGAATCACCACCACCACCACAGATTACGACCTAGACATAGCAGGTGATAGTGTTGTGGTAGTCACCAAGCTTTCTGGCCGCCACCACTAAGCTCTCCAGCAGCCACCACTGTCGCCGTCTTCTCCAACAAAGAAAACCACTTCCACCTCCACTCCCACCGGAAACCACCATCAAGCTCATTTGAATATTATTAAATATAACTTATTTCTGGGCTTTCTGGTTCCGATTCCGGTGTCCGCTATTGTGACCGTGTTGTTTCTTCTCCAGCACCGGATCTAGTGAGCTACCTTCAGTTTGTTTTTGATCTGTGGATAACCTATGGTTCCAATTCTGGTGTCCGCCGTTGTGACCGTGTTGTCTTTTCTCCTACATCGTCTCTAGTGAGATACTTCCAGTTTGGTTTTTATCGGTGGAAAGCCTAGTGTTCCGATTCTGGTGTCCGCCATTACTACATTCAAAATCAAAAAAAATATTAACCTCTAAAACTGTTTGCAAAACCTATTAATCAGCCGTCGCCGCCGTCTTCGGCAACCACCACTACCCCGCCGCCATCTTCTTCTTTGTCGGACTCGTCTCAAACCGGGCCGCCAAGTGTTCGTTGAAACACCTGAACCAATATTAGGGTTTAATGGAAAAGGGGTGAATATTAATCAGAAGGTAGTATATCGAGTTTAAATCTGAGCAAGATGAGCACATCAGACAATTGTGTACAAATATTAATAGTGTACAAATATTAGAAGCTCAAGTTAAAACTAGTAATGCACAAAGTTAGACAAGTTGTAATATTATAATACTTGGCCATACTCAGAAAACTGACGTTATGTTGTTAACCGAGGCTCAGGTCCAGTAAAAGGCTGCAACATATTTTGCCACGCCAGAGACTGGAGCATCTTCGTAGCCATAAACCCTAGAGAAAGTTCCAACCTCATAATTGAAAGTGATAACCAGACAACATCTAGACCTTGCAAATTAACCAAAACTCATTCAGCATGCCGCATCCTTCAGATAAGAAACTAAGTGAACAATTTTTATATTAACAATTGCAAGTTTGTTAAGGAGTCACATGACCAGTTACCCAAACATCATCATAGAGAGACCACCATCCCTTTGTCAGGTTTGATTCTATAGCCCCGTTTGTCTTTATAGATCTTTCACCGCCATCACCGCTTCTAGGATTCCGGCCTACATTGATAAAAAAATAAAGATGGAGGTTACGATGGAGACAGGTGGCTGGAAAGTAGTCCCACCACTAGTCCACCGCCTCCTAAGGTTCCTGAATCAAACTCGACAACGATGATTGAGGTGAAAAACGCTGTGAGCAACCTTAAGTTTAATAGCTACGCAACAACTTCCAACTTTACTACCATAACCATCAGAAAACAAAGAGACAAAAATCAAAATCGCTACCCTACTAGACTACTACAACCTTAAGTTTGGAATTCGAACCCGACAACAGCAGGCGACGACAACGAGGATTGGCAAGGGCTTAACCGAGCATTATAAAAGCAAGTGGATTTGGACGGAGAGAGAGAGATAGATAGAGAGAGAGAGAGAGAGAGAGAGAGAGAGAGAGGATGAAGATAAAGATGACATGAGATGAATGAGTGGCGGTGGTGGCATACCCATATCGGAGGGGTGTACACGTTAATGACCAGATATACATGTAAGAGCATTCTCAGCAGCACAAACGAACACAAATAAAATCGGTAGGGCCTAGAGATTAAGACATGTGTATTAATGTACGGCCCTTGATCCCGGGTGCCCTACTTTCACGCTGGTTGGATTTACTCATTCACATAATTCAGAAAATCAGAGTTAATAAATACATTTCGCGGAATAAAAGTCAACCGTCTTGCATAACATAAGTACTTGTTTAAAATAAAATAACATAAGTCTAACAGTAAACATGAATAACACGTGAATCTTCTTATCTTTGATGCCAGTCTTCTTTTATTTGCCACGTGTCTTCATCAAGCAACTTGCCTCATCCTATTCGCCTACGTGCATACTAAACGTCAGCTATGCTGAGTGAGTTCTAGTTAATCAGTTAACATACGATACTTTCATGTTCATACTTATACGTGTCCGATGATACATATTTCATACTTTACCCGCTATTTCTCATTCACACATACTTTACGTACATACATACGTATTTACATACTTTCCATCATACTTTCCTATGGTATACCGTAAACTATCCTACTTCTTCTATCTCGGATATTTTTAGGGTCTGGTCCCTCTATCTCAGATATTTGCAGGGTCTGGTCCCTTATATCCCATATTTTAATAGGGTCTGCTCCCTCCAATCTAAGACATTATTAGGGTCTAGTCTCTCCAATCTCAGATAATATTAAGGTCTAGTCCCTCCTGCATCGATCTCAGATATTATCAGGGTCTGGTCCCTCATATCTCAGATATTATTAGGGTCTGGTCCCTTGGTCTCGCATAACCATACAACCATACCTCTCCTGTCAACTATCCATACGTTCATTTCACACTTTCATTATCATATGTGCATACTTTACTTGTCATATGTATATAATATATATACATATTCATTCGTATAAACATTACATAATAATAACATTCAATGCACATTCATACACGTATCTTACACTTATCACTTAGGATAAGTGTTTTAACTATCACATAGGAGTATGCACATAGCCTCGAAAAACGTTACAGAGAAAGGGGGCTAGAAACACACCTGTATTCGGTTCCGCTCGGATTTAATGGTAATGCCCCTTTTCAACTGAGCTCGACTAACTGTTAATAACGGACACATATTAATTCTCTATATTTGTTTGCTATTTGTTTTCTTAAGTTAGCGAGGTTAACTTCTAAGTTAACTGAACCGACATGTAACCTTCTTAAGCCAATCATATTTATTTAATATACCTGGCCTTATCTTATTAATGAACTGTCTTCATTAGTTTGCATTCTTAAAGATATTTATTATTATCGTATGTATATTTATTATTATATTATGAGAGAGCTTAAACCGGATCTAGACCTTATGATTACGACGAGGATCTTGTTGATTATCCATACATTTAGGCAAGAATTACTTTAGTGTGTGTATTATGTTTTGAGAGAACAAATGGACAGAGTAACGAGTGGATTCAAGGATAAATCAGAACTGTTATTAAGTAATACATTACAGGGGGTATATATAGGAGATGACCCTATTCGTTAAGATAAGATTAACGAATAGGCCATTCGTTACAATTACTTTAACGAATAAACATGCTTATTCGTTAATACATTAAATGATAGCGAATGGCCCTCATTCGTTATCTCATTCGTTAAACATGGTTAACGAATGAGCTTACATTTAGACGAATGTGTTACATTCGTTACGGAGTAACGAATGTAACTTACAATAGAGCGGATGGCCTTTTTACAATAATTACATTATAACACCTATACTTTAATCTATTACATTAAAAACCCTGATAAAGATCGAGACGGACAAAATATATATTTTCGTAAGTTATCCTTTGTTCGTACGTTCCTTTCAATTTCTCCATTTATAACGGGCTCTTACGTTTAAGTGTTTCTAAAGGGGTCCCATAAGCCATTGGTTTGGCATAAGGCGAGTTGCGGGTTCTAAACGAGTCGGGTCTCGGGTTCGTTTAGGTCTTTGCATCCAAATTACATTCTTATTATTATAATAATTTTATTATTATTATTATTATTATTACTACTACTACTACTATAGAACATTAGTTATTTACCAAAATGCCCTTGCCCGTTTCATTTATAAAAGCCGTGGCCTAGATCCCCCCCGTTTACCCTTTCTTCACCTTCTTCCTTTCTTCCCCTTGTAACCGCTGCCGCCGTTCACGTTCTTCCGGCTACCATGGGTTACCTACTTCTGGTGACAATGGCGACATCACAGTAGAGCATGGGGTGGAGAAACGAGTCGCTTGCATCAATTCCATTCTCATGAAATCGATTTGCACCAAATCCATTCACTTAAAAAGGATTCGCATCCTAAACAGTTCGCACCTAAACGATTTGCATCAAAACGGTTCGCCCCCAAATCCATTCGCACGTCAACGGTACGCATCTCAAATGATTCGCGTCGCATTTAAAATGATTCGCATGTCGTGCGAATGATTTTCTTGAGTCTCACCGGAGCTCATGTGACTGGTTTAGGGTATCTCCCAGTGGTTCAGTTGGGTTTGGATCTGGTTCCATTAACCGGTTACGCCGGCACTCGAGACGTTTGTGACCAACATGAAGAACAGGGAGCAGGTTAGGTCCTTAAGGTTCCTATGTTTGAAGTTTGGGTCCATCTCGAGTCCTGTGTACGGTTTCCGTTCACCGGAGACCCACCCTTGCCGGAACTCGGATCCCGGTTCGAGTTGGGCTTTTACTTCAGCTTATATTTATGCCCTTTCATGTATCTGTTTGTTCAATTCTATATGCATATAGGTATACATACATATATATATATATATGTATATATATTTCCATATCATGTTTGTTTAACCAAGCTCTCGTTTTTAATCGGTTCAATCGATTCTTGTTCAAGACGGCTTGATTTAGGTTCGATTATGGTTCGGTTTAGGTTGATTGGTCTATGAATGGTCCATTTAAGGTTCATGAGAGTCGTTTGGGCTTGGTTCGTTTCGGTTCCATTTTCACACTTCGTTTGCTCATTTATTATTAAGAACGAGAAGAGATAAAAAGAAAGATAAATCTTTAAATTTTTAAACATACCTTGAAGATTGGATAAACTAGATCTTGAATGGACAAAAGGTGAAATAGTTGTGCAGGAGGTGGTTTGTGTGTGTACAGATGTGATAATAATTGGAGAATGATGGTGGAATGATAAGGAAGAGTATAAGATTAGGGTTTTTGGTGTTTAAATAGGATAAGCCCAAATGCTTTTAGGCCCATAAGCATGTTTAAGTCCACTAACCTTACTACTTTATCATTTCCTACAATTGTTATTTAATTAATTTAAACGACGTCACATGACACGTTAACTAAAATAATCATGATATACTTTATTTATTTATTATTGAAACGAGGACGTTACAAGTCTCCCCCCTTAAAAAGGTTTCATCCCCAAAACTTATTTATTACATAAACAACTCTGGGTAGAACTTACACATTTCTTCCTTCGTTTCCCATGTTGCATCAGATACTTTTGCGATGTTTCCAAATCACCTTTACTAATGGAATAACCTAGTGACGGAGTTGTTTATCCTTACGGTTAACGATTTCCACTGGCTGCTCGATGCAATTCAATCGTTCATTTTCTTCTATGTCCATTAACGGCACGTGAGACGTTTCGTCGAGAAGACATTCCTTAAGTGAGAAACATGGAAGGTTGAGTGAATCCCTTCCAGTTCTGCAGGTAAGTCGAGCTTATACGCCTCTTCCCCTACATGAGCTATGATCTTAAACGGTCCAATATACCTTGGACTCAGCTTCCCTCTCCTCCTAAAACGAATGATACCTTTCCATGGAGAGACCTTAAGCATCACGTTGTCACCAACTTCAAACTCGATCGGCCGTCGTCGCTTATCGGCATAAGACTTTTGACGGTCTTGAGCAACTTTCATCGTTGCCTTGATGTTATCAAACCTCGTGGCGGCTTCTTGCACAACTTCCAAACTACCAATCTCTTTCTGACCAATCTCTCCCCAACATACCGGGGTTCTACATCGTCTACCATTCAACATTTCGAAAGGAGGCATCCCAATACTCTAATGGTTGCTATTGTTATAAGAGAATTCTGCTAGATGAAGATGTTCATCCCAACTTCCTCCAAAATTTAACACACAAGCACGTAGCATGTCCTCAAGGGTTTGGATAGTCCACTCAGACTACCCGTCTGTTTGAGGATGATACGTTGTGCTGATGTTCAATCTCGTTCCCATCGCTTCATGGAACCTCTTCCAATATCGAGAAGTGAAACGGGTATCTCTGTCAGATATGATCAACAACGGCACCCCATGCTTCGTTACAACTTCTTTAATGAACACATTCACTAACGTTTCTAACGAGATGGCTTCTTGTGTAGGCAGAAAGTGAGCACTCTTACTTAGACGGTCCACAATCACCCAGATGGTATCATGGTTCTTAGCTGTACGCGGTAGCTTAGTTATTAAATCCATAGTGATGTGTTTCCATTTCCACTCGGGTATTTCTAGAGGCTGTAGCTTCCCGTACGGTTTCTAGTGTTCTGCTTTTAACTTGCAAGCAAGTCAGGCACTTGCTGACATAATCAACTACTTCATTCTTCATACCCGGCCACCAATAGTCTTTCTTCAAGTCTTGATACATCTTGGTGGATCCTGGATGGATCGAATATTGAGAATGATGAGCCTCGTCTAGAATACGACTCCTGAGATTTCCATGTCGTGGAATCCACATCCAATCGAATCTAATCTCTATTCCTTGTATATTATCAATCAACTCATTCTATTGCCCATAAATCCTTTATTTCTTCATTAACCCTTCATCTGCAAGCACTTCTATCTGGGCCTTGATGATCTCGGTAAAGAGATCTGAGTTGATGATCAGCTAGTAAGACTTTACTGTCGTGTTGGTACATGATGTCAGTAGTTCAGTATCTAGTGTCTGTAATCGAGTCGTTTGGATTTGAGTTTGTATGTAAGCGAAGTTGCTAACAAGTTCTGTTGGTACATAAATGTCAGTAGTTCATATGTCTAATGTCTGTAATCGAGTCTGTAATATTGTTTATGTATTTTTTTGTTTAAAGCGAAGTTGTTGACAAGTTCGCTTAGGCGAACTTGTTAACCAAGCGAAGTTGTTGACAAGTTCGCCTAGGCGAACTTGTTGAACAAGCGAAGTTATGGACAACTTCGCCTGAGGCGAAGTTGTCGTGTATTTATATAGGTTACGGTTACTGTTTACGAAGTTGTTTAAGTTACGTGTAATTCAGTGAGTCAAGTGACGTGAGGTCGAGAGTCTGTAAGTATCACGTGTTGAGTTATTAATATAACGTGAGTTTTGTTCGTATCGTATTCGTGTGTTTGTGTGCTTGTGTTATACGTCCGTAACGATCTACACAGGGATTCCGCACCTGTGTATATCGGGATATCTCGTGTGATCCGTCCAGGGAACCTACATTTGGTATCAGAGCTTTTGCTCGATTGTGTGGTTCGGGATATTCACGCGGGTGTAGAATTTGTCCCGTTTCGACTATTCACGGGACGAGTTTTTGGTGTTTTTGCTCATTCTAGCCTCCTACCAGTGTGTTCAAGCCTTTAAACCGTCAAAAACGTCGTTAAAATCCGATTTTCAGATCTGCAGAAAGTTTAAGTTCGTCAGGCGAAGTTGCTGTTCATCAGGCGAAGTTGCCGTCAGGATACGTAGGGTTTCAGCGAAGATATAAGGAGAAGCGAAGTTATTTACAACTTCGCCTACCTCCTCAACTTCGCCTAACTCAGCGAAGTTCTCCACAAGTTCGCCTAGCTCAGCGAAGTTTTCTTCAAGTTCGCCTACTTTCTAAGTTCGCTTACCCTAAGCGAAGTTATTCTCAACTTCGCCCAGTCACGCGAATTTAAGAAAGATCCAGCGAAGTTATTACTTAAGCGAAGTTATCCTTAACTTCGCCTACAGTACTGTTCCGAGGAAATTTTTTTTAACTTCGCCTACTCAGAATTTTTCGGGTTTCTTAGTCTTCAAGAAGGATGTCGTCGATCAACATTTCGGAGCTTGTAAAGATGGAAGTTGAAGCGGGGTCAGCTACAAAGGCCCCAAGGTTGCTGAAGGGAACCGATTTTGTTGCGTGGAAGGATCGGTTCATACAATACGTTAAGTACCAGGATGCGAAAATGTGGGTATGCATCCAAGATGGATATATTCCACCAGTCATGGAGTATGAGGGTCGAGACCAAATCAAAAAATACAGTAAAATGGAAGAGGAGGAGAAAAAGATGTATGAAGCCGAGAGCAAGGCTCATGCTGCAATCACAATGGCTCTTCCACAGGAGATCCTCCATACGTTCAGAAAGTATACATCAGCTAGAGAGCTTTGGGAAGCTCTTGAGAACAGATTTGAGGGGAATATAGGTATTCGGGCTTCAAAGATAAAGTTGCTCAAAACTCAATTTTCAGTCTTTAAGTACTTAAAGAACGAATCTCTTGATGATATTATCACTCGATATTATCATCTAATGACTGAATTGAGTAACTACTCCATTTCCTACCGAGAAGAAGAGATTGTGGAAAAGCTTCTCGATGCCCTCCCACCAAAATGGGAGATGTATACTGTACTGATGAGGGAAGACAAGGACTTTCCTACTTATGATCTTGAAACCACTGTCAACAAGCTCAGAACTTTTGAGCTTAATATGGTAAGAAAAGAAACATCTATGGATCAGGTTCAAGATCCTGGCATGTACGGTGCTAAAGTAAACTCCAATACAAGTTCAAAGACTGATTCTGCCGCCTACTACTCGAAGGGTGAGTCGGGTGCCAATTCTTCACAGGAGGGGCATGTGTCAGTAAACTCAAATGGGGATGTTTGCTTTGTTGCGGGTGGATCAAGTGGTACTCAACAGACAGCAAGCAAGAGTAGTGGATCTTCAAGTTCCTCAAGCAATAATTACTCTAAGATGCCAATGAGCGTCAAATCTGCTGAAGAGCAGTTTGGCCTCTATGCTTCGTTTATTGCTTCATATGAAAACTATATTCAGGGAAAGGTTGTTGATCCAGCGATGCTGGATGAAGACTATGACCAGATCGATGCTGATGATCTGGAGGAAATGGATTTACAATGGCAGATGGCCATGATAGTGAGGAGAGTGAAGAAGTTTATGAGAAAGACGGGGAGAAAGTTTGTTGGTGGCAGGCCAGGGTTCGACAAGTCTAAGGTGAGGTGCTATAACTGTCAATAAAACGGGCACTTTGCCAAAGAGTGCAGAAACGAGCGAGTTGAACGTGGTCTAGGCCGGTCTGCACAGCACACTGGGAATAGTAAGGAAATCAATGCCATGATGTCCAGAGAAGCAGGTGAATACAACTGGAACCTGCATTCGAATGAAACTAGTGAGCAGGCAAATATGGCTAAGGTTGAGAATGAAGAATGTGAGAAGATTATCGAATAAGAGAAAGCTACTGGTAAGGAAAAAGCTTTCATGGCAGATAACAAGGATCAACTCTCCGAGGTAAGCTCTAAACCTATTTGTACTAAATGTGAGAATTTGTCTGAGCAACTTGCTACCATAACTGATCAGTATGTTCGTTTAGATGCTGAATTTAAAACTCTTAAAGAAGATCATCACTTTATGAAAGCAAGAGAAAACAGTTACAAAGTTAAAATAAAAGCGTGTGAAAAAGATGTTAAAAGCTTAAAAACAAAACTTGCTGAAAAAATTGAAGTAATTGATCTAAGTTATGAGGTTTTAGAAGAAAAGACTAAACTGATTGCTGAACGAGAAAAGCAGATTGCTGACCACCAGGTGAAAGTGGTGGAACTGAACCGAAAACTTGAACAGTTCAGAAATTCCTCAGCTATTCTTGATCACCTTGTTAGTGATCAAGGTACCTCTGCGAAGAGGGAAGGAATTGGTTATCACGAGGTTCCACCACCTTATAACCACAATTACACTTTTAACCCTAGTGTTCAGAAATCTGTTGATTTTGAAGTTCCTCAGACAGTTCCAATCAAGGTTACGAGTTCAGAACCAAGTGTTAGTAGTGGCGAAACGAGTTCGCTTGTTTCAAGTGTGAAAATTTCTGTTACGAGTCCAGTCTCATCAGATTCGGATAAGTTGTCCGAATCGGGTAAGACAAAAGAGAAGGTAGTGTTACCCACTGGTGGAGAAAAAGATAAAACTTATAAAAAGAGTACTCCACTCAACCCGTACGTTCCACCTTATGTGAGACGAACGGCCGGTAACACAGCCTCGACATCCAAAACAACCTTTGAAAAGAAAATGGAGCATAGGTGTTGTTTTAGGTGTAATAAGTTAGGACATCTTGTTGCAGATTAAAACTGAGCATAAGCCTAATGGTAATTTTAATACTGTTAAAAATGAAAACCCTTCAAAGTTCCGAAATGTAACTAATTCAAGTTTTCACAGAAACAGACCTCAGTTTAACAATGCTAATAACCAAACCGCTAGATATAATACTTTCAATACACATAGGTTTGGAAGGCCTCACACTCAATTTCCAAGGAGATTTCCTAATAGGACTGACAGGAATTATCCAGATGCTAACTTTGGAAAGCAGAAGTACGGGATGTATAGATCCAAGACCAATTGGTCTTGGGTCCCTAGATTCTAATCCTTTGCTTTATTGTGCAGGAACAGTTGAACAGGGCTGCCCACAGTCTTTGGATTGTAGATAGCAGCTGTTCCCGGCACATGACGGGTAACAAATACTTGTTGCACGACTTAAAACCTGTTCAAGGAGCGAGAGTTAGCTTTGCCGGTGAAAGTGGAGGAAGAATTACTGGAAGAGGAACGGTGTCCAATGGGAAAATGACTCTTGAGAATGTGAACTTTGTAGAAGAGTTGAAGCACAATCTGCTGAGTGTGTCGCAGATTTGTGATAAGGAGTACACTGTTCATTTCACGAAGAATGAGGCGATCGTGTTGAAGCCTGGTTTTCAGATACCAGACGAGTGGATAGTGATGAAAGCTCCACGTGATACAAATACTTATGTGATGGATATGAGGTCTACTGAAATGGCCACGGGAGAATCATGTTTAATGACGAAAGCAAGCGAATCGGAATCCGAACTGTGGCACAGGAGGATGGGGCACATTCATCTTCGGAAGATGAACCACATTGTCAGGAATGGACTTGTGATGGGCGTTCCCTTGAAAAGTTTTAACTTTGAAGACAAATGTATAGCATGCAAGAATGGAAAGCAACACAAGAAATCCCATCTCACCAAGAAGGTCAACTCTATTGCCAGTACTCTAGAACTGCTTCACATGGATCTCTTCGGTCCCGTGAATGTAAAAAGTCTAGGAGGTACTTCTTACTGCTTGGTGATCACTGATGACTACTCGCGATATTCGTGGGTATATTTTCTGAAATCGAAAGATGAGACGGCTCAAATGGTGAAGAATTTGATTACCAAAGTTGAGAACGTCATGGGTAAAACAGTTAAGTTCATCAGGAGTGATAATGGAACGGAGTTCAAGAATTTTGAGATGGAAATCTTCTGTCTTCAGAAAGGAATTGAACACCAATACAGTGCTCCGTATACTCCGCAACAGAATGGAGTGGCTGAAAGGAAGAACCGAACTTTAATTAAAGGAGCCAGAACTATGCTGGCAGATTCGAAGCTTCCTGTGATGTTCTGGGCTGAAGCGGTTGCTACATCCTGCTATGTTCTGAATAGAGTGTTAACTGTTAAGAGACTTGGTAAAACATGTTACGAGCTTATGCATGGAAGGAAGCCCAACTTGAGTGGTCTTGAACCATTCGGGTCCCCTTGTTCGATCTTGAAGACAAATTCTAAATTTGGCGAAGTAGCCGATGAAGGAATCTTAGTCGGATATGTTGTTGGTACTCCCAACAGACGTGTCTTCAATACTTCGACCTGCAAGGTGGAGGTGGTGTGTAACACCGACATCACAAGTTACCAACCGCCAAAACCTAGCAATGGACCTGCTGAGCTTTTCGACTATGTTAAGCTTTTTAAGTCGTTTAACATACCGGATTTGGAAATTTCTGAAGAAGAAGAAAGAGCTGCGACGAAGATGATACTTGATGAGGAAGAAAATCTATTGCAAAGACAGCTGATTGATAAATGTCAACCTTCCTCATCAAACACTATCGGTACCCCTGCTGCCTCTGCTGAAGAAGAATTTATCAATCCTTTTCACTCTCAGCATGAAACAACCATTGATGAGATCTCTTCTAATTTGGAAGATAATTTGCATGTCGGTTCTGTTCCGACCACGAGAATTCATAAAGATCACCCTTTGGATAATGTGATTGGTGATGTGTCCTCAGGTGTACAAACGAGAAGTAGCTTGAATGAACACACCTGTGTTTATACAAGCATTAAGGAGACAGGAATAATCAATGAATGCCTGTATACCTGCTTTATAAGCCAGATTGAACCGAAGAATTATCAAATGGCTTTAAAGGACAGCTCGTGGGTCGAAGCCATGCAAGAAGAGTTGGCTCAATTCGAGAAGATGGAAGTTTGGACTTTGGTTGAAAAACCAAAGAATGTGCATGCGATAGGCACAAAATGGGTGTTTAAGTGCAAGAGAGATGATAAGGGGATTATTATAAGAAACAAGGCGAGGCTAGTCGTTAAAGGTTTTAATCAACAAGAGGGGATTGATTATAACGAAGTGTTCGCTCCTGTCGCCAGGTTAGAAGCCATAAGATTGTTTTTAGCGTTTGCTGCTTATGAAAAGATGAAGGTATTTCAGCTAGATGTGAAGAGTGCGTTTTTGAATGGGAAAGTTGATGAGGTTGTGTATGTTGAGCAACCTCCGGGTTTTCCTGACCCAGACTTTCCAGATCACGTGTACAGGTTGAGCAAGGCGTTGTATGGATTACATCAGGCACCTCGTGCCTGGTATTCAACTTTATCGGATTACTTGCTCGAGAATGGTTTTGAAAGAGGGAAAATTGATAGCACGTTGTTCTTCAAAAGAGATGGAAGCGACTTCCTGCTGGTACAAGTCTACGTGGATGACATTATATTTGCTGCGTCAAAAGTCTCCATGTGTCAGGAGTTTGAAGCCGTCATGAAGAAAAGGTTTGAAATGAGTGCTATGGGTGAACTAACTTTCTTTCTAGGATTGCAGGTTGATCAGAAGAAGGACGGGATGTTCATTCATCAGACGAAGTATGTTCATGATGTGCTCAAGCGCTTCAAGATGGAGGACAGTTCTCCATATGATACTCCAATATGCGTCAATCACAAATTGGGTGCTGAAGTAGACGGTGATGCAGATGTGGACCCAACTCAATATCGGGCAATAATAGGTTCTTTAATGTACTTAACTGCATCTAGGCCTGATATAATGTTTGCTGTTTGTCTTTGTGCACGTTTTCAGGCAAATCCAAAAGAATCTCATTTGAAAGGTGCAAAGAGGATACTGCGGTATCTCAAGGGCAAGCCGAAGCTGGGGTTGTGGTACCCGAGAGGAGGAGACTTGGAGTTGGTCGCTTACACAGATTCTGATTATGGAGGGTGCAATCAGAGTCGGAAGTCAACAACTGGAGGATGTCAGTTTCTTGGTGGCAGATTGGTGTCGTGGCAATGCAAGAAGCAGACTTCAGTCGCAATTTCAACCTGTGAGGCAGAATACATGGCAGCATCCAACTGCTGCTCTCAGGTTCTTTGGATTCAACAACAGTTGCGCGACTATGGTCTGAATTTCCTACTTACTCCTATTTGCATTGATAACACAGCTGCTATCTCAGTAACTAACAATCCCGTGAAACATAGTAAAACTATACACATTGACATACGTCATCATTTCATACGGGATTGTGCTGAGAAGAAATTGATTGTGCTTGAAAAGGTGGATACGCTTGATAATTTCGCTGATTTATACACTAAAGCGTTTGACAAATCCAGATTTCAAAACCTTATTGAACTGAATGGGATGATCAATCCCGAGTAACCATGCTTTTCTTGTGTTATTTAAAAAAAAAAAAAAAAAACGTCACTAATCGCTTAAAATTATGTCGATTACATTAGTTTGAAGGACTTGTCTTCGGATATGTTTTGGTCCTCATTTTCTACTTGTAGATTTTGAGGATAGCCATTAACCAGATTACTGATAGTGACCGGGGCGGTTTATGATGGATTTTTCATTCTTTCGCTTAAAATTAGTCGATCATACTTAGTTAGAAGGACACATACTAGTATGTGGTCGGTCCAGCTGATCCATTGGATCTTCGGGATAGCCGTTTACCTGAAGACTTTGTTTTGGTCGGGGCGATTAATGTTAAAATTTTGAAAGAAAGAGGGAAATGAAATTATTTTTCAAGTCTGTAACTTCGTAAGAAGTTCGTTAGCTATGTTTAACAGAAAATTGATCCAACCTTGGAAAATGATAGATATACTAATTCTGTGTGCTTAGCTAGTGAAGTTATTAGGCTTAAAAGGCTTTAGGACAGTCATTGTATGTCATGGTAACTTTTTATGGTGCGTAAAAGTAGATGTAATACAAACTAAATTTACTTGATTTTACGTGGAAACTCCTTAAGAGTTTTGCATGTCTTCATATATATCTTTCCGAATGATAGGCAGAAAAGCGATTACCCAGTCATACACGAGCCCATGTGTGTTCTGATTCCCGTGAAGATAGCGTCTCAAGATACTGCAGTGATCCAGATTCGGGACTTGCAGTTAATTTCTACTTTGAAGTCTATGTTTATTTAAATATATATATATATATATATATATATATATATATTTGGAGTTATTGAAACATATTAGAGATGACAAAATCAAGACTTCACAATCATTGAGTAAGAGAGAAGAACGGGAAGGAGATCAAGAATACTTACAACTTAATCAGACACTATGGGTCGAAGTCAATTCGGGGTGACTTGGGGAAAGCCAAATACGCTTTGAGGAGAGATAGGAGGCATCAATATTTCTGAGTTGTTGCCCACTTAAATTTTGAGGCATAATTGAACCTAACTCGTATCACAGAAACGATGAAAACCATCTTAAGTATATTACCTGCTTACAACCTGTTTTCCTTATGTCATAATACAGCAAAACACGGATCTATGTGACAGTCACGTAATTAGTATGATTCCTGTTCGGATCTTTTCTAAAACGTAGCAGTCCCTATCGAGACTGAAATTTGATCCCTTATACTTTAAATTTTTTAAGTTTTTGTACTTAGATAGTTTTTTGATTTTTTAACTGGTTACTTAGAATTGATCATGTCATTTATTTCTTAAAGGGAACTTTTATAACTTAATTGGAAAATTGTTAAACTTATAAGGTTAAATTTTGTAAATATATAGGCGATGTTATTGAACAGGCGAAGTTGTGGATAACTTCGCCTAGGCGAAGTTATCCGTAACTTCGCCTGTATAACAGATCCCCTATATAAAGAATACTTAGAGTCTCATTGTTCATTATTCAGCGAACTTATATCCACAGCGAACTTACTGATTTCCGGCGAACTTGATATCTATTCCGATTACGTGTTATTTATTCCCATTTTTCACACCGATTCAAGGTTCGAAATGCCATTATATCACATAATCAATGTTCATTCAAGCTTCTAAATGTTTGTTTCGACTGGTTTCGAACCCTTGGACCATCGGATTTTGAAACCGAGTTTCATAACTTGTGTTTTTACGTGTTAAGAACTATTCTGATCGTTTAGATAACCATAAAACCATGTTATTCGGAGTCCTTAATCTTCAAACTTATCATAAAATCTCGGATTTTGAATTTTGAATTATCGAACTGTCGCCGATTCAGATTCAGGCGAAGTTAGGGTTTAGGCGAAGTTATCCGTAACTTCGCCTGAAGCTTAAGTTCGCCTGAGGCGAAGTTATCCGTAACTTCGCCTGAAGCTTAAGTTCGCCTGAGGCGAAGTTATCCGTAACTTCGCCTGAAGCTTAAGTTCGCCTGAGGCGAAGTTATCCGTAACTTCGCCTGAAACTTAAATTCGCCTGAGGCGATGTTGTGATGAGGCGAAGTTAACATTAACTTCGCCTAGATCATTTTTACTTAATATTAATTAGATGAACTTAAAGCTGAAGCGAAGTTGTTCCCAACTTCGCCTCAACTTTAACTTCGCCTATACAGAGTTTATCACAACTTCGCTCATGGTAACCAGCGAACTTGTGTTATTCATTAACGTTTATCTAACTTGGTTAGTTTGTTGCAGATATGGCTGCGGTAGCTGGTGCTGGAGGTGCAGGAGGAGACGATGGTGATAACCAACGTCAATTTTTCCCGGGTCACAATATGTACATCACCCTTGACCCGGAGGCGAGCGGTGTGGACGATTACCGCGAGATCATAACTTTCCTCCTACGCTCGAGGATTTTTCATGCCATCACAAACACTCTGCCGATATCTCTACCAAATATCGAAGACTTTTGGCAGACGGTAGAATATGATTGTCGTGTTGAGCCCCCGGTCATGCGAGCGACTGTGAACAATCAACATGTTCAGTTCAATTCTGAACAGATTCGGGTGGCATTACGGTTTGGAGAAGAGACGAGGGACGACCCAACTAAGTTCGTAGCTCCGTTTCGTGATGGAGCGTTTCTCCGAATGGGCTATTCTGGTCCATTAGGCGATACACAGCGACGGAAGGGTTTTCTGCTTGATCAGTGGCGCTTCCTTATGCACGTCATGATAGTTTGCATGTCCGGAAGGAAGGCGGGCACGGATGGTATGGGTGCGACCATGCAGTCTGCAATGACTGCACTGACTTACAATAAACACTACAGTTTCAGTCAGATGGTCTTTTACGAGATAGACAGACAGAGGAGGGCGATGTCTCGGGAGCGGTTCATTATGTATCCACGTTTTACCCAGATGATATTGAACCATGTGGCTCCGAATCTACCTCAGAGACGCCCGATCAGATACGTGGAATCTGTGAGCAAACGTATCTTTGCTCAATGCCGCACTTCAAGTGCGAGGAGCAACCCTGAACGTCGTCCAAGGCATACTCCACTGTTTGGGTTTTTAATTAACCCAGAGTATGTTCCTGCTGGTGGGGACGAGTTCAGAGATCCTCAACCGCGACAGGCAAGAGCAACTCAAGCTCCACCTGCTGTGCCTGTTGTGTCGGCTGCAGAGGATATAGATCTTGACGCTGTCTTTGGAGGTCAAGGTTATTTTGATATGGATCAAGTTGAAGAGGTGCAGGTCTCGGCTGCACAAGGTTCGGGTGTGAGTGCTACTAGAGCAGCTACATCGATGGCTGACTCAGATTTGGATGAGATCATGAATGAGGGGAGACGGTTGATGGTTTCTCGAGAGAGAACTTTTGGGAAGAGAAAGAGAACGGAGGATGATGAAGAGACAGAAGAGGAAGAAGATATACATAAGCTGATAAGAAGATCAAGACGGGAAAGGACTGGTGCTGGCATGGGAGCTGGAGAGACTTCAAGGATGGTACGTTTTGCTCCGGCCGCACTGTCTGGTATGTCTATTGTTCCTTCTTCTGTACAGGTTACAAGTACAAGCGCTGCGGATGTTCCCGTGGTGGCTACATCATCTGCTGGCATTCCATCCATCACTGCTATCCAGACGTCGACTCCGGAGATTGTGTCTCTACCACCTCCAACGCTTACTCAGTCGGTGGTAGCTGCACGATTTGTAGAGTCAACGGTCGTTACTACTGCAGGGTTATCAGGTATGGTACCACCTGCGGTTACGCCTGCTTCTGATGTCTCGCCTTCACCTATGTCAGACTCAGAGAGAATAGCTTCACTAGAGCGGATCGTGGCAGAGCAATCGAAGACTATTCAACGCCTAGTGGAAGCAAATCAACTACAGTCATCCCTCCTGGTTGAGCATGGGAAAATTATAGATGCCTTGAAGGAGTTCTTGGCATCTCAGGGGGAGATGAGCTGTAAGGGCGACGAGCTCAGGACGAAAAGAAGAAATGACCGAGACGATGATCCCAATGCATCGAAAGATGCAGGTGGTGAGCTGCCAAGAACTTCTCAAGCTCTTGGTACTTCCACAGCTGAGGGGGAGTCTACCGACGCGGCTGGGGGTGATGATGTGGTGTTGGTGGATGATGACGTGATTGATGCGTTGAGGGAACTTGACGATGATATGTTCAGTGACGATGTGTTATTTGATGAGGATGTGCTGCCGTGTGAGGAGATTGAGAAGTTTGGCGCACAGATTGTGATTGAAGATGGGATAGAAGAGGGGGAGATAGTAGAAGAAGACGTTGAACACGAGATCCCAGATGTTGAGAAAGCCGACATGGGTACTGAGATGGATGAGACTGAGTGGGAGGAGCAGCCTAGGTGGAAGGAAGGCTGTGCTCATTGGTTTATTAAGACCAAGAAGCCTGCTGTTCCAGCCATGTTCAAGAAGAGTTATAACATCAAAGGCTATGCTGAGTCGAAGAAGGGAATTATCTGTTGGATATATGATGAACAGATGAAGTTGTTTGTGGTGAAGCGTTATGATGGTATTCAATACTTCAAAAGAACCCTGAGATCTCTCAATACGTTGCCGGAATGTGAGGTGAAGGATTTGGCCAGGTTGGGCCTGATAAATAGAAGTGATGACAACATGGCAAGAGTGATTGGGAAGATCGTGTGGAAAGAAAGCATAAAAGAGAAGAAGTTTGAATTATTAAAGCCACAGAAAGGAAAGCTCGTGGAGGATACAGAAAGGGGAATGAGAGCAGATGGTAAGCCATGGATGGTGATGAAGTACAAACCGATCCGATGCATCAAGGAGGTTCCAATGAAGACTATGCCTCAAGATGTGTTGAAGAATCTAAAATGGTGGTACGTTGATTGCCAGACTGCTGAAGCCGTGATGGAAGACGAAGATGAACAAGAAGTGCTGAGGGTGTATGATCCGATGCATCTTGTTAACTTATCGAAAGCTGATCTGCAAGTGTTGAATGAAAAGAAGATATTCTATATTCCTGCTTGGAAGGATGAAGCAAGGAAATATCAGCGAGTAGTCACGGTATGTGTTAGAGAAGGAGTGCATGCGTGAAGATACAGGATTACGAGTCAAGAGCTGAAAGATCAAGATATGAAGCTACTGCCAAGGGGGAGTCTGTTGGTACATAAATGTCAGTAGTTCATATGTCTAATGTCTGTAATCGAGTCTGTAATATTGTTTATGTATTTGTTTGTTTAAAGCGAAGTTGTTGACAAGTTCGCTTAGGCGAACTTGTTAACCAAGCGAAGTTGTTGACAAGTTCGCCTAGGCGAACTTGTTGAACAAGCGAAGTTATGGACAACTTCGCCTGAGGCGAAGTTGTCGTGTATTTATATAGGTTACGGTTACTGTTTACGAAGTTGTTTAAGTTACGTGTAATTCAGTGAGTCAAGTGACGTGAGGTCGAGAGTCTGTAAGTATCACGTGTTGAGTTATTAATATAACGTGAGTTTTGTTCGTATCGTATTCGTGTGTTTGTGTGCTTGTGTTCTACGTCCGTAACGATCTACACAGGGATTCCGCACCTGTGTATATCGGGATATCTCGTGTGATCCGTCCAGGGAACCTACAAGTTCGCTGATATAGGCGAACTTGTTAGACAAGCGAAGTTAGTGACAACTTCGCCTGAACATGCCAGGCGAAGTTGTCGTGATTATATAAACTTAGGTTACGGCTTAAGAATAATAATTATTCACGCGGATTGTGTGGTTCGGGATTATCACGCGGGTGTAGAAATCGTGGTTCGTTTATGTGTGGTTCGGGATTATCACGCGGGTGTAGAAATCGTTCCGTTCGACTATTCGCGGGACGAGTTTTCTGAGTTTTTGTGTTATACTCACCTCCTACAATCATAAACAACCCATAACACCTTCACAAACCTCGTAAAATCCAGAAATCTAACCTGCATATTCATCGTGTTCATCAGGCGAAGTTGCCGTCACTGTTCGTAGGGTTTCAGCGAAGATATAAGGTTAAGCGAAGTTATCCACAACTTCGCCTACCTTCTCAAGTTCGCCTGTATCAGCGAAGTTACCCACAACTTCGCCTACTTCACAAGTTCGCTTACCTTAAGCGAAGTTATCTACAACTTCGCCAAACAGGCGAATTTAAAAAGAAAGCGAAGTTCAGAATCAGCGAAGTTCAGACTTAAGCGAAGTTATCCACAACTTCGCCTACAGTACTGTTAAAAATAAAATTTTTATTTTTTGGGTTTCTGTGTGTTTCGTGAAAGATGTCTTCAATCAACATTACGGAACTAGTTAAGATGGAAGTGGAAGCAGGTTCGGCTACAAAGGCACCGAAGATGCTTAAGAAAACCGATTATGTAGCGTGGAAAGATCGTTTTGAACAATATGTCAAGTACCAAGATGCTAAGATGTGGGTATGCATACAAGATGGTTACATTCCACCTACTGCTGAGTATGAGGGTCGTGATCAGATAAAGAAATACAAAGAGATGGAAGAAGAAGAGAAGAAAATGTATGAGGCCGAAAGCAAAGCTCATGCAGCAATTACAATGGCTCTTCCACAAGAGATTCTGCACACTTTCAGAAAGTACAAAACTGCCAGAGAGCTTTGGGAAGCGCTTGAAAACCGTTTTGAGGGTAATGTGGGAATCCGTGCTTCAAAGATTAAACTACTTAAAACCCAGTTCTCGGTCTTCAAGTATCTGAAGAATTAATCACTTGATGATATCATCACTAGATATTATCATCTGATGACAGAACTCAGCAATTATTCGATTACTTACAAAGAAGATGAGATTGTTGAAAAGCTTCTTGATGCTCTCCCACCGAAATGGGAGATGTACACCGTGTTGATGAGAGAAGACAAACACTTTGCCAACTATGATTTGGAAACGGCAGTAAACAAGCTACAAACTTTTGAACTAAACATGGTTCGAAAAGAGACACCTACTGATCAGGTTCAAGATCCAGGAATGTATGTTGCAAAGGTTAATACAAGTTCAAGTTCGAAGTCTGATTCGTCTGCTTACTACTCAAAGGGAGAGTCGGGCGCTAACTCAACACATGAAGGTCATGTATCTCTCAACATGAATGGTGATGTTTGCTTTGTAGCTGGAGGATCAAATGCTTCTAACCCTCAAGCAACCAAGAGTAGTTTTACCCCAAGTGTTTCGAACAACAACTACTCAAGGATGCCCATGAGTGTTAAATCTGCTGAACAACAGTTTGCTCTCTATGCATCCTTCATTGCTTCGTATGAAAATTACATTCAGGGTAAGATTGTTGATCCTGCGACTTTGGATGAAGATTATGATCAGATCGATGCTGATGATCTGGAAGAGATGGATCTGCAGTGGCAGATGGCGATGATTGTGAGAAGGGTTAAGAGGTTTATGAAGAAGACAGGAAGGAAGTTTGTTGGTGAGAGACCGGGTTTTGACAAGTCAAAGGTGCGCTGTTACAACTGTCAGCAGAATGGCCACTTTGCGAAGGAGTGCACGAATGAGAGAGTTGAACGTAGTCAGAACAGGTCGACACACCAGAATGGGGGTGGTAATGATAATAGAGCCATGATATCCAGACAAAATGGAGAGTACAACTGGAATCTGCATGCTGAAGAAGTGTTCGAACTGGCCAATTTGGCAAACATCGAGACTGCAGATAGTGAGAAAGTGACTGGCAAAAATGAAGCTTACATGGTAGAAGCTCAAAATGAAGCTGACATGGCAGATGTGAAAGACCAGCTCTCCGAGGTAAGTACCAAAATTCATTGTACTAAATGTGAAAATTTGTCTGAACAATTGACAACTATAACTGATCAGTATATTAGTTTGGATGCTCAATTTAAAACCTTAAAAGAAGAACATCATTTCACTAAAACTAGAGAAAATAGTTATAAAGTAAAAATAAAAGCTAGTGAAAAAGATATTAGAAGTCTTAAAGCAAATCTAGCTGAAAAAATTAAAGTAATTGATCTGAGCTATGAAGTGTTAGAAGAAAAAACCAAACTAATAGCTGAAAGGGATAAACAGATAGCTGATCACCAGGTGAAAGTGGTGGAACTTAACAGGAAACTTGAGAAATTTAGAAATTCCACCGCTATACTTGATCACCTCGTTAGTGATCAAGGTTCCCCAGTTAAAAGGGGAGGAATTGGATATCATGAAGTTCCGCCACCGTACAATCATAATTACACTTATGATCCTAGTAATCAGAAATCTGTTGATGTTGATTATAGTCAGACAGTTCCGGTTAAGGTAACTAGTAAAGAACCAGAAGTTAGTAAAGGCGAAACGAGTAAGCCTGTGTCTAGTGTGAAAATTTCTGTGCCTAGTCCTGTCTCATCTAACTCGGACAAGTCTTCCGAGTCGAGTGAGACAAAACAAGAGGCAGTGTTACCAAAAAGTGGGGAGAAACATAAAACAACTGAAAAGAAATCTCCACTAAACCCGTATGTCCCACCTTATGTGAGACAAACTGGCAGTAATACAGCCTCAACATCTAAAACAACTATGGAAAAGAAAATTGAACATAGGAGTTGTTTCAGATGTAATCGATTAGGACACCTAATTGCTGATTGTCCTCTGAAGCAGAAATTCAGAGGTGTGAGGCCTTCAAAATCTGAGAAAAGAAACAGTAATCAATATAATGGAAAAAATGAAAACCCATCAAAATTCAGAAATTGGTTTAATTCAGGTTTTCAAAGAAATAGATCTCTGTTTTTCACTGCTAACAACCAAACCATAAGTAATAATTCATTTAATTCACGACGGTTTGGATGGCCTCATAGTCAATCTCCAAGAACGTATCCGCTCAGGACTTACAGAAATTATTCTGATGCTAACTTTGGACAGCCAAGGTACGGGATGTATCGACCCAAGACCAAGAGGTCTTGGGTCCCCAGATTTTAACCCTCTGCTTTAATCGTGCAGGAACAGTTGAACAGGGCTGCAAACAATCTATGGGTTGTGGATAGCGGCTGTTCCCGGCACATGACGGGTAACAAGAATTTGTTACACGAATGGAAACCTGTTCAAGGAGGAAGAGTGAGTTTCGCTGGAGAGAGCGGTGGAAGGATCACAGGAATTGGGACTGTGACGAATGGAATGATGACTTTAGAGAAAGTGAACTTTGTTGAAGAATTGAAGCACAATCTGCTGAGTGTTTCGCAGATCTGTGACAAGGATTACACCATGCATTTTACCAAGAATGAGTCGATTGTGTTGCATCCTGGTTTTAAGATACCCGAGGATTGGATTGTTATGAGGGCTCCAAGAGAGAAGAATACGTATATCATGGACATGAGGTCGACTGAAATGGCCACAGAAGAATCGTGTCTTTTGTCAAAAGCGACTGAATCGGAGTCCGAATTATGGCATAGGAGAATGGGGCATATTCATCTTCGGAAGATGAACTACATTGTCAAGAATGGGTTGGTGTTGGGTGTTCCCTTGAAGAATTTCAACTTCGAAGACCAATGCTTATCATGCAAGAAGGGAAAGCAATACAAGAAATCCCATCACACCAAGAAGATTAATTCTATAGTCAGTTCCCTAGAACTACTTCACATGGACCTCTTCGGTCCAGTGAATGTAAAAAGTCTAGGAGGAACATCTTACTGCTTGGTGATCACTGATGATTTCTCTCGATATTCCTGGGTATATTTCCTGAAGTCAAAGGATGAAACTGTTCAGATGGTAAAGAATTTGATTACCAAGGTTGAGAATATCATGGGAAAAAGGGTTAAGTACATCAGAAGTGACAATGGGACTGAGTTCAAGAACTATGAGATGGAGATCTTCTGCTTACAGAAGGGGATTGAACACCAGTACAGCGCTCCGTATACACCGCAACAAAATGGAGTGGCTGAGAGGAAGAACAGAACTTTAATTGAAGGAGCCAGAACCATGCAGGCTGATTCGAAACTTCCCGTGGTGTTCTGGGCTGAAGCAGTTGCAACAGCCTGTTATATCCTTAATAGAGTGTTAACTGTTAAAAGATTAAATAAAACCTGTTATGAACTTATGCATGGGAGAAAGCCCAACTTGAGTGGTCTTCAACCATTCGGGTCACCGTGTTCGATATTAAAGACCAATTCTAAATTTGGTGAAGTAGCCGACGAAGGAATCTTAGTCGGATACGTTGTTGGGACTCCCAACAGACGGGTCTTTAATACATCGACCAGCAAGGTTGAGGTGGTGTGTAACACTGATATCACAAGTTACAAATCACCAAAACCAAGCACGGGACCCGCTTCGGTTTTCGACTATGATAGACTTTTTAAATATTTTAACATGCCTTATTTGGATTTTGCAGAAGTTGAGGAAAGAATTGCTACGAAGATGATATGCGATGAGGAAGACACTTTGGTGCAACGACCACAGTAAGATGAATGTCAGCCTTCCTCGTCAAATGCTGTCAATACCCCTGCTGCCTCTACTGAAGAGGAATTCATCAATCCGTTTCACTCTAAACATCATTCACCCATTGATGAGCTATCTTCGAACTTGGAAGATAATCTGAATGTCAGTTCGGTTCCGACTACGAGAATTCACAAAAATCATCTTCTGGAAAATGTGATAGGTGATATGTCCGATGGTGTACAAACAAGACAAAGCTTGAATGAGCACACCTGTGTTTACACAAGCATTAAAGAATCAGGCATAATCAACGAATGCTTGTACACCTGCTTTATCAGCCAGATTGAACCAAAGAACTATCAAATGGCTCTCAAGGACAGCTCGTGGGTCGAAGCCATGCAAGAAGAATTAGCCCAGTTTAAGAAGATGGAGGTATGGAACTTGGTTGCAAAACCAAGGAATGTGCATGCGATTGGCACAAAATGGGTCTTCAAATGCAAGAGAGATGAGAAAGGGATTGTTATCAGGAACAAGGCGAGGCTGGTTGTTAAAAGCTTTAATCAGCAAGAGGGGATTGATTACAATGAGGTGTTTGCTCCTGTGGCAAGATTGGAGGCCATTCGTTTGTTTTTGGCATTTGCTGCTCATAAGGAAATGAAGGTTTTTCAGTTAGATGTGAAGAGTGCGTTCCTAAATGGTAAAGTCGATGAGGTTGTGTACGTTGAGCAACCTCCGGGTTTTCCTGACCCTGACTTTCCCGATTATGTGTACAAGCTAAGTAATGCACTGTATGGACTACATCAGGCACCTCGTGCATGGTACTCAACGTTATCCGACTACTTGCTTGAGAATGAGTTTGAAAGAGGTAAGATTGATAGCACATTGTTCTTCAAGAGAAAAGGGAGCGACTTTCTACTTGTGCAAGTCTACGTGGACGACATTATCTTTGCTGCATCAAAGGTCGCCATGTGTCAGGAGTTTGAGGCCGTCATGAAGAAGAGATTTGAAATGAGTGCTATGGGTGAACTAACTTTCTTTTTAGGACTGCTGGTTGATCAGAAGAAAGATGGTATGTTCATTCATCAGACGAAGTATGTCCATGATGTTCTCAAATGTTTCAAGATGGAGGACAGCACTCCATACGATTCTCCAGTCTGCGTCAACCACAAATTGGGTGCTGAGTCAGACAACGATGCAGACGTGGACCCAACCCAATATCGGGCTATAATTGGTTCTTTAATGTACTTAACTGCTTCTAGGCCTGATATAATGTTTGCTGTTTGTCTTTGTGCTCGCTTTCAGGCAAACCCAAAGGAATCTCACTTGAAGGGTGCGAAGAGAATATTGAGGTATCTCAAAGGCAAACCTAAGCTGGGGTTGTGGTACACAAAAGGAGGAGACTTGGAGTTAGTCGCCTACACAGATTCTGATTATGGAGGGTGCAATCAGAGTCGGAAGTCTACAACTGATGGATGTCAGTTTCTTGGTGGCAGACTAGTGTCCTGGCAATGCAAGAAGCAGACCTCAGTCGCAATTTCAACCTGTGAAGCAGAATACATGGCAGCATCCAACTGCTGCTCCCAGGTTCTTTGGATTCAACAACAGTTGCGCGATTATGGTCTGAATTTTACTCTTACTCCTATTTGCATTGATAACACTGCTGCTATCTCAGTAACTAACAATCCCGTTAAGCACAGTAAAACTAAACACATTGACATACGTCATCATTTTATACGGGATTGTGCTGAGAAGAAACTGATTGAGCTCGAAAAGGTTGATACGCTAGATAATTTCGCTGACTTGTTTACGAAAGCGTTTGACAAAACTAGATTTCAAAACCTTGTTGAGCTGAATGGGATGATCAATCCCGAGTAACCATGCTTTATGTTTTTGTTTTAAAAAAAAAAAAAAAAAAAAAACGTAACTATTGCTTAGAAGTATGTCGGTTGCCTCAGTTTGAAGGACATGTCTTCGGATATGTTTGGTCCTCATTTCTACTTGTAGAATATGAGGATAGCTATTAACCAGATGACTGAAAGTGACCGGGGTGGTTTATGATGTGTTTTCATTCTTTCGCTGAAAATTAGTCGATCATACTTAGTTAGAAGGACACATACTTGTATGTGGTCGGTCAAGCTGATCCATTGGATCTTCGGGACAGCCGTTTACCTGAAAACTTCAATTAGATCGGGGCGATTGAAGTTAAAATTTTTTTTCCTTTCCGGGAGATGAAATTATTTTTCAAGTCTACTACTTCGTAAGAAGTACCTTTACTATGTTTAACAGAAAATTGATCCAACCTTGGAAAGTGATAGATATACTGATTCTGTGTGCTTAACTAGTGAATTTATAAGGCCTAAAAGACTTTAGAACAGTCATTGTATGTCATGGTAGCTTTTTATGGTGCGTAAAAGTAGAAGTGATACTAACTAAATCTACTCGATTTTATGTGGAAACTTCTTATGAGTTGTGCATGTCTTCATATATATCTTTCCGAATGATAGGCAGAAAAGCGATTACCCAGTCATACACGAGCCCGTGAGTGTTCTGATTCCCGTGAAGATAGCGTGTCAAGAAACTGCAGTGATCCAGATTCGGGACTTGCAGTTGTTTACCACTTTGAAGTTTAAAAAAAAATGTGAGTTATTGAGACATTCTAGAGTACTTACTAGTTAATCAAGATGCAACAAAGAGTACGGGAAGAAGAGACTAGAGATCGAAGAGTACTTACTATTTAATCAGACACTACGGGTCGAGGTTAACTCGGGTTGACTTGGGGAAAGCCAAATACGCTTTGAGAATAGATAGGAGGTATCATAATCTCTGAGTTGTTGCCCATTTAAAATTTTGAGCTTAATTGAACCTAACCCGTATCACAGAAACGATGAAAACCATTATAAGTTATTTACCTGCTTACAACCTGTTTCTTTATGTCATAATACAGCTAAACACGGATCTGTGTGACAGTCACGTAGTTAGTTTGATTCCTGTTCGGATCTTTTCTAAAACATGGTAGTCCCTATCGAGACTGAAATTTGATCCCGTGTATTTTATTTTTAAAATTTTTCTGCTTATGTAGTTGTTTGATTTTATACCTGGTTACTTGGTCTTAATCGTATCATTTAATTCTTTAAAGGTTGTTTTAAAACTTAATTGCAAATTGTAGGGGTTTGTTTGAAACTTTTCATATATAGGCGAACTTATCCATAACTTCGCCTGCAATAGGCGAAGTTATCCATAACTTCGCCTGTCAAATTTTGACCCTATATAAAGAAGTTTTAAGGTCAGACATGTTCATTATTTCAAAACCAGCGAACTTATCTCCGAAACCTAAGCGAACTTATCGTATTATCGATCTCAATCATCTGTGTTCATTCTTTTTCGATTCTAATCCGATTAAAGGTGTGTAGGGTTCTATATATCGTATAATCTTTGTCATAGGGTGTTAATCATAGGTCGTATTGACCCGATTCTCGACCTCGTCTTTCGAAACATTAAACACCCGATTTCAAACTTGTTATTACGTGGTCGTAATCAATTTGGTCATCTAGAACTTCATAAAAACATGTTTTACGGAGGCCTTAATCTCCAATTTCACCAACTACACGTCGATTGACTCGTCTATCTGTTGCCGATTCATATTCAGGCGAACTTACAGTTTATGCGAAGTTATCCATAACTTCGCCTGACAATTAATTAGGTTACAGTATATGAGGCGATGTTGTGGTTAGGCGAAGTTATCATTAACTTCGCCTGGTCCTTTTTACTTAACAGTTAACAGACGAAGTTCAAGTTGAGGCGAAGTTGTTCCCAACTTCGCCCCACCTCTAACTTCGCCTATACAGAATAAATCACAACTTCGCTCATGGTAACAGGCGAACTTGTGATTTGCGTTGACGTGTATCTAACTTAGTCTGTTTGATGCAGATATGGCTGCTGTAGGTGGTGCAGGAGGAGATGACGGTGGTGATAACCAGAGACAGTTCTTCCCGGGTCACAACATGTATATAACATTAGACCCGGAGGCGAGCGGAGTTGATGATTTCCGCGAAATCATCACATTCTTACTACGCTCGCGTATATTCCACGCGATCACTACAACACTGCCGATATCCTTGCCCAACATTGAGGATTTTTGGCAGACCGTGGAATATGACTGTAGAGTCGAGCCCCCGGTGATGCGCGCAACAGTCAACAATCAGATTGTTCAGTTCTCTTCTGAACAAATCCGGGCGGCTTTACGATTTGGAGATGAGACAAGGGATGACCCGACAGAGTTTGTGGCTCCTTTCCGTGATGGAGCGTTTTTGAGGATGGGATACTCTGGTCCCTTGGGGGATAAGCAGAGAAGGAAAGGGTTTTTGCTTGACCAGTGGCGCTTTCTCATGCATGTCATGATAGTATGCATGTCAGGGAGAAAGGCTGGAACTGATGGCATGGGCGCGACCATGCAGTCGGCGATGACTGCTCTGACTTACAACAAGCGATACAGCTTTAGTCAGATGGTCTTCTATGAGATTGATCGTCAGAGAAGGGCGATGTCGCGTGAGTGATTCATCATGTATCCAAAATTCCTACAAATGATCTTGAATCATGTTGCTCCAACGCTACCTCAGCGCCGTCCGATCAGATACGTAGAAAGTGTGAGCAAAAGGATCTTCGCCCAATGCAGATCCTCCAGTGCGAGGAGCAAACCGAGCTCCGTCCTCGACATACTCCACTATTCGGGTACTTGATCAACCCGGGGTATGTGCCTGCTCGAGGGTTCGAGTTTCGGGACCCGGCACCATAACAGGCAGGAGCACCTCAAGCTATACCTGCTGCACCTGTTGTGTCACCGGAGGAAAACGTGGACCTTGATGCTGAGTTTGGAGGTCAAGGCTACTTTGATATGGAACGGGTGGACCCTGGAGAGTATGTGCAAGTCTCGGTTGAGAGGGTGTCGACTGTGATTGTTACTAGGACAACTGCTACGGTGGCTGGTTCTGATGAGGCAAGAAGGATTTTGGTAACACATGAACGGACTCATGGGAAAAGAAAGAGAACTGATGATGATAGCGAGTCAGATTACGACGAAGAGGTACAACAGTTGATTCGGAGATCAAGAAGGGAACGGACAGGTGCAGGATCGGGAGCCGGTGAGAGCTCGAGGGTGGTACGTTTCACTCCACCCGCACTGTCCGGTATGACAATGGTTCCCTCATCATTACAGGTTACAAGGCCAAGCGCCACGGATGTTCCCGTGGTGGCTACCTCATCTGCCTTTGGCCTCCCACCAACTTCATTCCAACTACCGACTCCGGAGATCGTTTCGTTGCCGCCTCCGACTGTTACTCCAACGGAGGTCGTGGCACACTTTATTGAGACGACTGTTGTGGCCACTGCAGGGTTATCGGTGACGATACCACCTGCGGTTACGTCTTTGCCTACTTCTGAGGTCCCGGTTACATCGGAAATCCCTCCTCAGTACACTCAAGATATATCACATCTGAGGTTTGATTTCGATGCAACCTTATCAGACTCAGAACGAATAGCAGCACTTGAACGGGTTGTGGCAGAACAATCAAGGATTAATCTTATCCAGACCCAGGCTATTCAACGCCTTGTTGCAGAGAATCAGATGCAGTCGTCCCTGCTGGTAGAACATGGAAAAATCATAGATGCTTTGAAGGAGTTCTTGGCATCTCAGGGGGAGACGAGCTGTAAAGGCGATGAGTTGAGGACCAAGAGACGAAATGATAGAGACGATGATCCCAATGCGTCGAAAGATGCAGGTGGTGAGTTGCCAAGAACTGATCAAGCTCTTGGAACTTCCACAACTCAGGGGGAGTCGACAACTGCAGCTGGTGATGATGATGTGGTGGTTGTGGAGGTTGAGGAGATGGATGATGACTATATAGGTGATGATGATGTATTACCGGTGGATGAGATAGAGAAGATTGGTGCAGAGATAGTGATTGATAATGATATAGAAGAGGGAAATATAGTAGAAGAGAATGTGGAGCATTAGATACCAGAAGTAGATAAGGCAGATATGAGTCAACAGATTGGAAGTGATGAGACGGAATGGGAAGAGCAGCCTAGATGGAAAGAAGGCTATGCTCAATGGTTTGTAAAAACGAAGAAACCAGCGGTCCCTACAATGTTTAAGAAGAGTTACAACATTAGAGGCTATGCTGAAGCGAGAAAGGGGATTATTTGCTGAATATACGATGAGCAGTTGAGGCTCTTCGTGATTAAGAGATATGATGGCGTTCAGTACTTCAAAAGATTGTTGAGATAATTGAATACATTGCCAGAATGTGAGGTGAAAGACTTAGCCAGATTGGGATTGATAAACCGAAGTGATGATAATATGGCTAGAGTTATTGGGAAGATAGTATGGAAGGAAAGTATAAAAGAGAAGAAGTTTGAGCTGTTGAAACCACAAAAGGGAAAACTTATCGAAGACAAAGATCGTGGGTTGAGAGCAGATGGCAAGCCTTGGATGATTATGAAGTATAAACCGATCCGGTGTTTGAAAGAAGTGCCGATGAAACAAATGCCCAAGGATGTGCTCAAAGATCTAAAGTGGTGGTATGTAGATTGTGAGACAGCTGAAGCAGTGATGGAAGACGAAGATGAACAAGAGCTGCTAAGAGTTTATGATCCGATGCATCTAGTGAACTTGTCGCAAGCTGATCTGCAGGTGCTGAATGAGAAGAAAATCTTTTATATTCCTGCTTGGAAAGACGAAGCGAAGAAATATCAAAGAATTGTATCAGTTTGTGTACGCGAAGGAGTTCATGCTTGAAGATGAAGATGCAAGGTCGTTGAAGATTACAAGACACGTGTTTGAAGATAAAGATATGAAGCTATTGCCAAGGGGGAGTCTGTTGGTACATGATGTCAGTAGTTCAGTGTCTAGTGTCTGTAATCGAGTCGTTTGGATTTGAGTTTGTATGTAAGCGAAGTTGCTAACAAGTTCGCTGATATAGGCGAACTTGTTAGACAAGCGAAGTTAGTGACAACTTCGCCTGAACATGCCAGACGAAGTTGTCGTGATTATATAAACTTAGGTTACGGCTTAAGTCATTATTTTATTCAACGAGTTAATTATTCAGAGAACGAGTTAGAGAGAGTCCGTATTTGGTGATCTTTGTATCACGTGTTTACGGTTGCAATATAACGTGTTTGTGTTTATTGTAACGTGTTTAATCGTTTTGTCTTCTACGCTCGTAACGTCTTACGTAGGGATTCCGCACCTACGTAGAACGCGATATCTCGTGTAGATCCGGCTGGGAACCTACATGTCGTTATTACTTCTTCATTCTTCGGGCTTAAAGCATCGGTAACTACATTAGCCTTTCCTGGGTAATACTTGATTTCACAGTCATAGTCTTTAATCAACTCTAGCCATCTTCTTTGTCTCATATCAACTCTTTCTGCTCAAAGAAGTATATCAAACTTTTGTGATCCATATAGATAGTACAGTTAGTACCATACAAGTAATGTCTCCAAATCTTAACAGCATGTACTACAGCTGCTAACTCCAGATCATGCAATGGGTACGTACTTTCATGAACCTTCAATTGTCTAGACGCATAAGCTATAACCTTCCATCGTTGCATTAACACGCAACCTAACCCTTGATGCTAAATGTCAGCACAAACTACTAAATCCTCGTTCCCGTTAGGTAAAACAAGAATTGGAGCCTGTGTGAGCCTCTTCTTCAATTCTTCAAACGCCTCTTCCTGGAACTTACCCCAATTGAACACCATAGTCTTTCGGGTCATACCGGTCAACGGTGCGGCTATCTTAGAGAAACCTTGGATGAATCTCCTATAATAACCAGCTAACCCTAAGAAACTGCGTATCTCAGTCGGGTTTTGTGGCATCTTCCAATTCTTTGTCTCCTCAATCTTCGCTGGGTCCACATTAATCCTCTCGGGATTGATTATGTGTCCTAGATGTAACAACTCGAGTTTTCCAAGTACAAATTATCTCCATAACCCGACCCGTTTTATATTCGAGAAGTTTTATCATTGAAAAATAATCGAGTTTATCGAAAAATTATTATACGATTTATAGTTATTTATTATACTTATTTAATATGTACTTAAGTTTAGAGTAACGAATGTAACTTACAATACCCGAGTGGAAACATGCTTATTCGTTAATACATTAAATGATAGCGAATGGCCCTCATTCGTTATCTCATTCGTTAAACATGGTTAACGAATGAGCTTACATTTAGACGAATGTGTTACATTTGTTACGGAGTAACGAATGTAACTTACAATAGAGCGAATGGCCTTTTTACAATAATTACATTATAACACTTATACTTTAATCTATTACATTAATAACCCTGATAAAGATCGAGATGGACAAAATATGCATCAACAAACTCCCCGTCGTCTCGCTCTTTATCATTTATCTATGGAACATCTTGGTCTTCCAATCAACGCAATTGTGAATCTTGTATGCGTAACAGACTCTAACAACCTTCTGAAACTGCATAGCAAGCTCGTAGTCGCATATGGTAGCAAACCTGATCTGACTTGTAAATAACGCATCATTGTCAGATTCAGATAAGTTAACTAGCCACATTGGATTAACAACTCGTATCGTCTTCGTGTTTGAACCATAATCGAATACAATAACCGCTTCACCTGTATGATTGTCGTAGTACCAATAATTAAACGAGGTGAATAGACTCTGAGGAAATGTCTTCATTGGAACCCTCTTCATCGTCTTTGGCGGCTTTACTTGTAATATCATCTTCCTCCAGCCTGTGCGTGTATCAATCTCATCAATATACTTGTGAGTATGCACCTATGGCTTGAGGAACTTGAAACTGAAACGGGTTTCATGTAATAATTGCTTATGGAACCACCCAGCCCACTGATCGTTCCCACGATTAACGAACGGTCTGTTTGCTAGTGTTCTCACATCCCATCTGGCCATAAATAAGATATTGTGTGGGCGCTTCAAGTAATAAATACCGTGCTCCCATTTCACGATGTATACTTTAAGTTTTGAATCAAACTGCCATGCTACCAAATCACCTCTCACATCTTTAGCTGGCTTGTACTTCTTCATTTGGTATGCTGATGCTCGAGCCTTTTCAACTTTGACTTCTTCTCGTTCATGATAACAAAAGGTCTCGATCATCTTGTTAATCTTTGCAACATTATGTTCAAACATACCATCCAAAGCACGTTTTACGCTTCTTCTCAGTAACAGAGACATGACTTGTTTCAGCAGCTTTAAATTTATCTTTTTCTTCCTGCAAACGACGTTCTGCTGCATCAAAGTGCTCAGTAGTAAAAAATGGAATTCCTGAGTCATTGTTATTATCAGTGTAGAACTCCGGATATTCCTCAGCAGTATCATCTTCTACCTCCACTTCATCAAAATCAGGTACATTCCCATGAGGAATACCTGTATTCATACTTTCCTCAATCTCAATATCCACATCCGCACTCTTTCCCAACACATCCACCTCTTCTTCATTTAGATCCTGAAGCAAGGCAATTTGTTCTTTTGTTAATGAATGATCAACAAATTCACCTTCTTCTATCTCATCCATATTCACCATACTATACACAACTCCATCCATTCTCACAAACAGAAGCATATTAGCCGGAATGACATCAATTGGTTTAGCTCTCGTGTAATCCTTGTATGGTACTATCTGCAGCTGATTATCTCCAGATCCACCAACACTCGCATCAGTCTTATTTCCTGCCGACGGTGTGGAACTTCCGCCCGGTTGCTGATCTACCGCACCACCAGTACCATCTTGATCATCTTCATTGTTCTTTAACTTCTTTAACTCATCTTCTTTACATGTCAACTAAAGAATGATCTCATCCTGTTTATCCAATCTCTCCCCCTGAGCAGCAATAAGGGCTCGAAGTTCCCTGTTTTCATGTTGAGTGAACTGAATATGACGTAACAAATTTCGTTGTGCTAACTCATGGGCCGCTCTATCATCTTGCATTTGAGTCTGTTGAAGATGCAACAGATTCATCATATAAAACCATTGAGTCTGAAGATTCAAGCCGAAGAAATTTGGATGAACTGGTTGCAACGGACCCTGAGGACGAGTAAATGTCATAAACGAATGCTCAGGTCTTGGCAACGACGTCGGAATAACAGGAGTAGCAGGAGTAGTTGGCTGTGGTTTAGGCATCCATGCCAACACTGTTTCTACCATTAGTGAAGAAGATGGTTCTGTTGAGGAGTTAGTCGGACAAAATGAGATTGTCAAAAATAAGCATATTCCTGCTGACAATCACATTTTATGTGAACCCGAAGAATTTGAACAGGCAGTCTATGGTTCAAAATCTTTGGGTGAAACTTCGAAAACTCCTAAGGTAAAACCTAATGTATCTCAATCAGACAAACTTCTCGGAACGCCCCCCATTTGTAATACGTCTCTAAAGTAAGGATCAGACCTCACAGTAGTAGCCAAAGTCATAGTTGGAGGCATAGGAGAAATAGGCATTTGCATAGGTGTCGGAGAACGAGGAAAATCTGTAATTGGAATAGGAGAAGGAGATCGTGGAATTCTCTTTTGAGCTGGAGAAGCAGTAGCAGGAATAACTGAAGCAGAAACAACAGTAGATGGCACAAACGGTTGACTAGGTATCTCTATACCCGAACTCCTTCTAACCCGTTGTTTCTTGGGTTTCTCCCCCTTTTCCACCATTGGTTCTTTCCCTTTACGCTTACGTTTCTGTTCATAACTTAACTCGACTTGTGTTCCTGGACCACCATTACCACCATCATCTCCACTATCATTTCCACCATCACCATCTTCACGTTCTGAATCAGAATTGTCGTGAATCCAACGATCATTAGATGGTGCAACATAATCAATATTAACCAAATGACCAATTAAATGTTTGAACTTTGGTCGATCTGCCAGACTCTGACCTCTATAAGATCTCAACCATCTCATAGTTTCTTCATTCATGTGTTCAAGCTTCATAACATCAGCTTGATCTTTCTCTAAGTCCGGCACCAAATCATTAATTATCATTTGTAGAAATCTTGGATACATTAGGAATTTATGTTTGCTTGTAATGTTTTCTTTCAAATGATAATAAACCAATTCAGAGAAGTTGAATGGTTTATTCAGAACAAGTGCAACGAAAGCAGACTGCAGCATCACCCGGCATTCATCAAATCCACCTTTACGTCCGCCGCGGCAATGAATCAATACATGAAGCAAATACTTGTATTGTTCACACAAGTTTGCTTTGTTATACATTGACTTTCCCAGATCACCATTATACTTTACCCTTCCAAATAATAAACGTATCAATGCTCTATCAAACTCACACCTGTCATCGATTGTGTCATTAAACCCTAACGAATCTTTGATTACGCCCACATCAATCACCACCCGTCTTCCTTGAATTACTGCTTCAATTTGATTTTCTACTTCATTGAGTCTAGTAGTATTCCAGAATTCACGACTTATCTTCTGATAGACAACCGCACGAGTCGAGATCGCCTTGTAAATTCTCGAACGTATCAGAAAACTAATCATACCCCCAAAGAAAGGAGTATCCTCAAACTTAGGCTCAAGACAGGCACAAATGTTGTGGCTTTTGTTCTATGACAGCATTACAGGAGTTTGAACAGGTTCAACTTGAACCTCAGGCTGTAGCACTGGATTATCTTCTGGTTGTTGCTCGGGAACAGGGTTTTGAATATTCTCGTCAGCCATATCTGTTTAACAAACAAACATTAATAAAATATTCAAAATAAAACTGATTTAACAAATATCTATCTTATTCGTTAAGATGATTTAAACGAATAAGACATTCGTTAAACATTATCCTTGTTCCATTCACTACTCATAACGACACACTCATACGTTAAACATAATGAATCACTCCTAATTCGTTATCCTATTCGCTAACAGTGGAATACTTCATTCGTTACTTCTAACGAATCAAATTGTCATTCGTTAACAGATAAACGAATCTGAACATCATTCGTTAACTCCTTAATGAATACAATAACGAATCTGTCCTAAACTTAATGATTTGACTATCAGAAGTCAAATCTTTAATCAATTTTGACTGATACAAGTCAAACACGACGATGAACTTCATTGAAACAGTTAATCTTCTACATGATTTACTAATTGTCCCTAACCAAAATAATCTAACTTTGGTTTTAACCACAAAATACAGATTATCTGATTGAGAAGTTAATCAATTATTGTCATTAATCGATGTTAATTGTTCGATTAACATGCAATGAACAACTTAATCGACTAGCCCATGAATATCCAATGAAATTCCACACCAGTTATATCATTGTCACTGCATATACTTGTAGAAAACGATGATATCTGTTAATCAGTGTAATATTTGAGGATATGAAATCTGGAAAATTTTTGCAATAGTTTCTCTTAGGTGGCGATGTAATAGGAAGCAGGCGAATGAACCGTCATTCGTCTATCCTTGGGATGATAAATCCAATAATTTCACGCAACCCGGGGTCATTCTTTCAAATTTTGAACTAACGAATGGCCTCATTCGTTAAATTATGATCCTGATTCGTCAAAGTTTTAAAGTGAATAGGATTCATATTTGTTAAAACATTAACGACTCTAATTCCTCTTATTCGTTAACATTTTAACGAATAAAGAAGTCATTCGTTAACTCTTAACGAATGATAGATTAAATCATTGCATTCGTTAAATGTTTTGACGAATGTCATCCATTCGATATGCACAACGGAAGCGAATGTCTTGATAACGAATGAGAAATTCATTCGTTATGATTAAATAACGAATGGCTTTACATTCGTTAAATCATTTTAACGAATCACCATTTGATCATTAAGGAATTAAATAATATTTAAAACCAATTAGGATTTTAAAACAACGATTTAAATATTCAATTAAATCCAATTTAGGTTTTAATTGCATACATTAAGATACCTGATCAACCTTTGATCGGTAAAGTTTAACTTAAACGGATTTTTACGTTAAAATACAACTGATACCAGTTGTAAGTTACGTTAAGTACGATTAACTTAAAAATTTTGGGGATCAATCTTTTTCTTTTTCTTTTGAATTATTCGCTAGCTTGGTAAATCGAAACTAAAGCAGAAATGAAAAAGAAATAAAATCTTTTTGGATTTTCGAAAAATTTCAATTAACAAATGACAAACAAGAATATAAAACTATACTAATAAAGCAGTACATATTTTTGTGAGTTGAGCAGGGAATCATATTGACAAAAATGTCACTAAGTAACACTTCAATTTCGATGATTATTATACACATAACCCAACGATGATTGCAGATATAATTGTCCTCTTAAACTTTTCACAGACTTGTCGGAAACTTTACGATATGCTTTAATTTGGTTCAATTAGGCACAAAACCATATGTGGACCCCATCAATCAGATATAACATTTCTATCTCTTAAACAGTGAATATCAAATGTACGTTTTTCTTTGATTTTCCATATTTTGATTAATTGTGACTCATGCAAAAATAATAAAAAAAATAAAGCAGAATGTCAAAATTTTCCCTTAAGATTGGTATTACTACACGCCGATAAGGTTCCATTTCAACAAAATAAAAAGATAAAAATAAGTAGAAGTTGCATAAAATCTTAACTCTTAAATCGGATAATCCCGTATTATCGCGTGGAGAAAGTCCAAGATTTTATACGAAACACCAAGAAAATAAAGCAGAATACTCAAATATTAACCCTCAGGTCGGATAATCTTATCGCGCAGGAGAGGATCCAATATTTAAAAAAAAATAAAGAAAAAATAAAGTTGAATTTCTTAGCAAAATAAAATAAAAACAAAGCAGAATTTTCTTCAAAAATGAAAGCATGCACACACAGTAATCATTTTGACTGTTGACTTTTCTTTAAATCAGATATAGTATCAATCTTTCAAGATGTAATTCCACTAGGTTCGGCATTCATTATCTTTATATCTTATCAGTTCCTATATAGTTTGTCAAGCCTATCTTCGCATATCATATTGCTGGCCTTACGGTAATTTTTAATCTAGTTTATCCATGTACTAGATCAATCCCTTCAATGTACTTTCATTTTCCCTTTTTGCTTCAAAACTCATTTTGAGGAGCATTTTTCATTGTTTTTGAAATTTTTCAATATTTGAATGTTTTTGGAGTTTTTAATTTCTCTGTACAAACTGAAAACACAATATTTTTTGTTTTTATATTTTTCTCCCCCTAAAAACAACAAAAATCAAAACAAAACAAGAAATAAAATGATTTAACCAAGCTTTTGAATATCTTTTAAAGTTTTTAAACCATTTATACCCAGCAGATATTGTAAACGTGTTTTGTCAAACGCTTTGGTATAAAGGTCAGCCTTTTGAAAGTCCGTGTGAATTTTATCAATTGATATTAATTTCTTTTCAAAACAATCACGTATGAAGTGATAACGGATTTCAATATGTTTGGTTTTCGAATGGTGAACTGGATTTTTGGTGATTGAAATTGCAGCAGAATTATCAATATAAATGGGAGTAGTAAGAAACTTTAAACCGTAATCCCGCAAGTGTTACTGAATCCAGAGAACCTGTGAGCAGCAACTCGAGGCCGCCACATACTCTTCTTCGGCTGTAGAAGTTGAGACCGTCGTCTGCTTCTTACATTACCAGGAAACAAGCCGATTTCTTAAAAATTGACATCCCGATGTAGTAGACTTGAAATTGATTTTGCATCCTCCGTAGTCCTAATCAGTGAAAGCGGTGAGATCGAACTTATCGTCTTTGGGGTACCATAACCCGATGCCTAGATTTCCCCTTAGGTAATGTAAGATGCGCTTAACTGCCGCCAGGTGAGTCACTTGGGGACTCAATTGGTACCTAGCACACAAACAAACAGCAAACATGATATCAGGTCGCGATGGAGTTAGATACATGAGAGAACCAATCATAGCACGAAACAGGGTAGGATCAACAGTATCCTCCAATTCATCCTGTGATAAATTGTGACCCACTGGAAGAGGTGTCGAAGGAATTTTGCCGTCAGATATCTTGAATCGGCTCAAGACATCGTTCACATATTTGGTCAGATGGATAAAGATTCCGGAATCAGACTGGTGAACTTGCAATCCTAAGAAAAAGTTCATCTCTCCCGTCGAGCTCATTTCGAATTTGGTTTGCATCATCTTTTCAAAATCTTTACACAAGCTGTCGTTCGTCGAACCAAAAATTATGTCGTCCATATAGATTTGGACGTGGAGCAAATCATCACCCACGTTCTTATAAAATAATGTACAATCCACAGTCCCTCTCGTGAACCCACTCTCTTGCAAATGGTCAACCAACGTGCTGTACTAGGCTCTCGGGCCTGGTGTAAACCATAAAGAGCTTTGTTTAATCGGTAAACACGCTCTAGAAAGTCTGGATCCTCGAAACCGGGAGGCTGCTTCACATACACTTTCTCATGAATTGCTTCGTTTAAGAACGCCGACTTCATGTCCATTTGATAAACCTTAAAATTTTTATAGGCTGCATAGGCAAGAAAGATACGTATAGCCTCCAGTGGAGCAACAGGGGCATATACTTCGATATAATCTATGAATTTCTGTTGATTATAACCAAGTACGACCAATCGTGCCTTGTTCCTCACGATTACCCCGCGGTCGTCCGTTTTGCACTTAAAGACCCATTTAGTTGGAATCGCGTTTTTCACGCGATTGGGTTTATCAATTAAGTCCCATACACCCAGTCGTACGAACCGTTGCAGCTCCTCCTGCATAGCTTCAACCCAAGATGGTTCCTTTAGTGCCATTGTGACACTTGTCAGTTCTATCAGTGATAGGAAACAGGTGTATTGTGTAATACTGAGGATACCCGAAGAGTGCAAATCCGTATAAGCACAAACTATTGAATCCTCGGTAGGAGATACATTACAATCAACTTGATCATCACATACATTAGCAAATTGGTGTCTTGTTCGAACCCCATCGTTCACATCACCAATTATCTGTTCCTGTGGATGATTCGAATGAATCCTTAAGGAAGGATTGGCAGGAACGAATACGTTATCACCCAAATTGGTGATATTTTCTTCTGCTGTGACTAAAGAGACAGTCGGTGAGTCATCAACAATTTGAATTGGCTCGTTTGTTACTGGAGCTTCATCCAAGAGTACTGACGATGAATCCACAAACTCAGCATCATCAGAAGATTCAGAAACTTCATTCGACGTTTCTGATACATTAGGAGAGTCATTCACATCACCCGAAGAAGACCTTGACATCGGAAGATATTGTTCTTCTAGATAAGATCTAATAAGATCTTCATGTACTTCTTCAACCACTGACGTAAATGAATTAAATAAACCGTCGTAATCGAACATCCAGTCGGGACCTGTACCAGTTGGTAGAGTAGTATAACTTTGGCAATCAACGTGATACCATTCTTCCACACACCCCGAAGAGATATTGAAGATTCGTTTTTTAGGAGAATTGTATCCCAAAAAGTAACCTTCAAACGCCTAGCATCTCTTTTTAACACAGTACACGGACACCCAAATGGTTCCAAATACTTTAAGTTTGGTTTACGATTGTTCAGAAGCTCATAACTTGTCTTATTGAACTTCTTTACTGTTTGTACGCGATTCAGAGTATAACACGCTGTGTTCACTGCTTCGTTCAAGAATTGAACAAGAAGCTTTGAATCAGCGAGCATCGTTCTTGCAACTTCAATCAACGTACGATTCTTTCTTTCAGATACACCATTCTGTTGAGGAACAAAAGGCGCACTGTATGCAAAAGAAATCTAATACATTATTCTTAAATTCAGTTCCATTGTCATTATGAATTCGTCTCACTTTTAGTTTGTAAAATGATTCGGTCTTAGTAATTAGATTCTGAATTAAGAAAGGTCTCTGATCTTTCGATCCCATAAATAACACCCATGAGTAACATGAGAAATCATTAGTCACCACCAAGCAGTACCAATCTCCAGCAATACTAGCACGATTTACTGGACCGAAGAGAACCATATGAAGTCGTTCCAGTGGTGTGACAATAGTGTTGAGTGACTTTCTTGGATGTGATTTCTTCTTTTGTTTCCCTTTTTTGCACGCAACGCAAAGATCATTGATCTTGAAATTTTTAAGGGAAACAGCATCCACCAACTCATTTGTAATAAGAAAATTCATCTTGCGTATGTGTATGTGTCCCATGCGTTGATGCCAAAGAATAGGTTCCTTTTCAGTAGCTTTAGACATAAAGCATGTAGTTGAGGGTGAAACATTGACATCGTAACTCATATCCAGAACATAAATATCATTCGATCGTGGTGATCTCATGACAACCATATCTTCAGGAATTATGTATCCCGGTTGAAGAATAACGCATTCCTTGTCTGTGAAGATAGTGGTAAACTTTTTATCACATATCTGAGACACACTCAGTAAATTGTGATCCACCTTTTCACAATAATTTGCTTTTTCAAACGTTACTTTCCCGTTTGAAACTTCTCCTTCTTTCGTAATCATTCCCCTATTGTTACCAGCAAATGCAACATAACCTCCCTGAATATGTTTAACATTATTCAGAAGATCGAGGTTGCCAGTAATATGCCTAGAACATCCACTGTCCAAAATCCCTTTATGAGTAGACACGGACCTGGATGAACTCTACACAAACAAGTAAATGATTAGTTCAAAAAGGCAGCCCAAGCCTCAGTTTTGGGCTCTCCCTTTGATATTTTCGGAGAATTAGTTAACTTAACACTATTATTCGGGAATTGAGAATATGTGACCGGTTTCTTGTTTTTCTTCTTTAGGTACCCGTCACGAATAATTCCCGAATCAGTGTTTAAACAAATCGGTTGAGCACGATCAACACATTTGTTTGTTACGTTAAAAAATTCAATCCTTACAACTTTTCTTGGATTGACATCAGAAAACATTATTATACTCTCATCAACTTGGTTTTCTTTTGGTTTTACTTTCAAGTCAGTCTTACACTTTGATGACTCTTTGATCTCATCAACCTTTGTTTTACAATTTTTAGAAACATGTCCAGGTTCACCATATTTAAAACATAAGCGAGAATCTAAATACTTATGTAGTGAACCACTAGGTTGATTTTCCTTCACAAGTTGAATCTCAGTTTTTGATGCTTCAAAAGTCTCTTTCTTAGTACCAACAGATTTAAATCCCTTCTTATTTTGGAAAAATTCAGGATTTGTAGAATTTGATGAATTCTCCATTCTAGATGATTTGCAAATTTTATGGGTTTAAATATGGTTTTCTTTGCTTTTTCTTGACCGTCTTTGAATTTAGATTTGTTAAATTGTTGTTCAAGTTTAGTGACTTCTGAAGTGTCATCCTGAAAAACACTTTCAATTAATTCTGGTTTAAGAAGATTCAAAGGAACTTCCTTATCCGAAAACACCTTTGAAAGACCATTTAATTTAAAAATCTTTCCACCTGGAAGATTTTGGTTGAGGATTTATGAATCTCATCAACTCCTCATCAGACACCGAAGGTTTGTCTGATTGAGATACATTAGGTTTTAACTTAGGATTTTTCGAAGTTTCACCCAAAGATTTTGAACCATAGACTGTCTGTTCAAATTCTTCGGGTTCACATAAAATGTGATTGTCAGTAGGAATTACTATTAATGTGAATCGGTTGTTGAGTTGATTTGTTTTGATGAACACTTTCAGGTTCAACTGTAATCACTTCAGGACATTGTTTAATGTCTGGAATGCTACAGTAATCTTCTTTAAAGGGAAGAGGAATCCCAACAAACCTGTAACGCCCGTTAATTTCCGACAAAAGGTTTAATCTTGTAGTGTTATGTACACCTTTCGGGCTTGACCCGGCATTCTCTCGGGAGCTCCTTGCAAACCTCGTAAACGTTCTCACTTAACTTTCCACCCAAGTTGCTACATACTTCAATTTGGAGGGACTTGGATGTAACTATTTTATATCATAAACCCTAAACCTATTTGCAGCCGTCGGACCTGGACCCCCCTGCTCGTTTTTCTTCTGTCCAGCCAAGTTTCAGCAGTGAAAACTTCAATTCAAGGTCGGTTTTATGATTTCCCATGTCTTTTACACCTTAATTGATCATATTAACGCGCTTATTGGTCGTTAAGATTGAGTTTTGATGATAACAGCTTGCTGACAGATTCGTATACGTTTATTGGAGGGTCTGTAACGTGATGTTAATACACTGTTTTTGATCGATTCTTGATTCCATGATGTTCTAATGTGAGTCTAGTTTCCAGAAAGGTATAATACGTAATTTTTGAACGAGATTTGAATAGTTTTTATGAATTTATAAAATCGAGTGTCAAAGCTGATGCGGGATGACGGATTCTGGTCTGTCTTCCCGACGTCATAACCTTTTTTCAACAAGTCCAAATTGGTTGGTTCCACTTCTGGGAGTTAGTGTTTTGAGTTAGGAACCAAACCCAATTGGAATCGTTTAATTTGGTTTGGTAATGAATTTTATAAAAATAAAACCATTTTTTTGCGCAGCTGAAATAGCTGCACATACCTTTCTGTGTTAGAAGAATTTTTATGATTTTTGTGTCTACTAGAAAAATATAATAAAAATATTTTTATAAACCTAAGACATTTATTAAAGTCTGGTAAAAATTTAATAATTTAATTCAAAGGTTATCCTATGTAATTAAATGCAAATTCGCATGCTAAAATTTGCACATTTTACTCGTTATTAATCAACAAGTTCGTTTTAGGCTTAACCGGTGGTTTTAGTTAGTTGAAAGGTTTTAGGGGCCTTGGGCCAAGTGTTGGGCCTCGGGACAAGTGGTTGGGCCTCGGGCCAAGTGATTTGGCCTCGGGCCAATTGGTTGGGCCTCGGGCCAAGTGGTTGGGCTTTGGGCCAAGTGTTGGGCCTTGGGCCAAATGGTGGGCCTGGGGCCAAGTGTTGGGCCTTGGGCCAAGTTGTTGGGCCTTGGGCCAAAGTATTGGGCCTTGGGCCTAGTTGTTGGGTCTTGGGCCAGAGTGTTGGGCCTGAATGGCCCATTAGGCTAAAGTGTTGTTACAGTCTAGTTTAGTAACGCGTTGTGCATAATTTACAGGCCCTTGCTTGTGATTGTGCTCTTAGGGATTTCCTAGCTCATTGCAGGTGTTCGGTTGATTCAGGTGAGTTCATGATGCCCTTTTTACTCTTTTACGTTTTGGGCTAGCATACACACCGAAGTACAATTTTAAACGATTTTACTTGTTACAATGATTTGAATAGTTTTACATGGTCTCACTCGTGATGGTGCATTTTGAAAGCTATATTTGAATTATTTTATATGGCTTAGGATATTTTAGACTCGTTCATGGTCTTGTGTCCTTTAGGTTACATACACTATTGATGGTCTAGACTCGAGGACGTTAGCAGACTTGGTAGTAATTGAATATGAGTAGACCTTTCTACTTAGTTCCCGTATGGGATGATATATATATATATATATATGTAGGAATATATATATGTATGTATATATGGAGGTATGTATGTACGTATGAGGATGTGTACCTTATAGCCTACGATTGTGTAATGATATTTAGTTTCTCATGACTAAGAATGATGTATGTAGGCTTATTGTTGTGTGTGTGCATGGTGATTCACGGCCGGGTCAAATATATTACTCGGGTTGTACCCGTGGTGAAGAGGCCCGTGTGACGTGATCATCATTTTGGCGGGTCAAATATATTACTCGGGTTTTAAAATCCCGTGGTGAAGAGGCCCGTTGGATGTTGAGCCGTGATCGGGTCAAATATATTACTCGGGTTGTACCCGTGGTGAAGAGGCCCGTATTACGTGCTTGGATGTATGAGCCAAGATCGGGTCAAATATATTACTCAGGTTGTACCCGTGGTGGAGAGGCCCGTATCTCGTGCTCGGATGTATAAGCTGTGACCGAGTCAAATATATTACTCGGGTTTGACTCGTGGTGGAGAGGCTCGTGTCACATGCTTATGTCTTACCGCGTCTGGGTCAAATATATTACTCGAGTCTTGACTCGTGGTGGAGAGGCCCGTGTACGTGTGTTCGAAGATGATTGTATTACTTGGTGAATTATATATAATTTATTTTATTTATACCTTCTCTATTGTTTATAACTATAGCTTTGAAATAAAGTATGAATTATTGTTTATGAAAACTTGAACTCACTCAGCTCAAGCTGACTTTGTGTGTATGTTAGATTGACTTTCAAGTTGAGGATTAGAGATTTCTGCTTGGACGTGCTAGAGACTACTCGGACGGTTGAAGGCACATCTAGTCGAAGAATTAATAACGCAAACTGTTTCTTTTAAATTATTACCATAAGTATTTAAATTTTTATTTTGGTCACTTTCCTGGTTTTGGGAATTTTGATGTTATCTATTCCGCTGTTTACTACTCTGAAACGATTTTAATGAGATGAAGATTTCAAATAAAACGAATATTTTATTTACATTTGATTTTTGCACACTTGCGCCCGTGTTTGGGATTTTTAATACTTAAACTTTTCCGCTGTTATTTACTCTGAACTTGTTTTAAATACAAAGAATCGTTTGGTTTTAAATTTTTGTGAATTTGTGGATGTGATTACCAACTGTAGGATTCCTGGGATTCGGGGTCTTACAAAACCCTAAACCTGCTTTCTCATTTTTTTTGTGGGAACTGTTTACTTCAATTATTTCATTTAGTAAAAATGAGGAATCTCGAAATTATCCAAGTTTATTTTTCAATTCTAAAATTTCATTTTTCCAGTTTAGAAATGCAGGTTCGGAGTCTGAGAATCTCCTGAAAATGTTGATCAACCACTATAATCTTACATTGAACCTCAGCTTTTAGATCATGATTGCTTTCAGACATTTTTTGAATTTTTAAAGTTGATTGTTATAGTAATTTTGATTTCTGTTTGTAGCATTCATTGATCGTAAAAAGCTCTTTTGTGAGAGAACTGTTCTGAGTTAAAGCGAAATCTAGTTTAGATTTGATTTCAGCATATTCAGAACATTCTAACACAACATTTAAAGGTTCAGTTACGTTAACATGAGGTTCAGGACATACCTCGTCAAACTTAGCCATGCAAGCATACGATTCAATGTGATCAGAATTTGCATTATCAGATTTGGCTTGCACAGTTGAGTTATCAGATGAACTCTGATGAGAATCAGTTTCAGAGTCTGATGTGTCACTCTCTTCAGATACTTGATCACTACTTACATCTTCAAATTGATCAACGGGTTCAAATACCGCAAGGTTGGCTTGATTTCCCAACAACCTCTGTGACCAATCAACTCCTTCATTAGCGACAAGAGCTTGATTGTTGTTTAACTTGTTCCTATCTCCTTCAGAGGAACTCCTATTGCCTTGATCATTACCCGATGAATTCTTTCCTTGTGATCTCTCAGCATTACGTGGACCGGAATATTCCTTTCTTGGCTTGTCACATTCTTTGGCAAAATGACCAAAGTCCCCTGTAACATCCAACTTTTGTTAAGTAAATAACAGAAAGTTTTGTTAATAGTTGTGTGTCGTTAAAGTAGTCATGTGTGAAGTGTTTAGGAAGTTGGAATTGGGAATGGGTGGTGGGACTCATGAAACCCCCTCTATATAAACTCAACCACTTCTTCCTTTTCTTTTCCTTTCTCATCCAAACGCACAAACACACACACACACACACACACACTCAAGAAACACACACACATACTTTCTCTCTAGCACTCGGATTTAAAATCCAAGCCAAGGAAGGGTGGAATCTCGTGTTTAGCATCGTTAAGCAACAAGAATCACGTCCAGATCTACGTATTATCCAGATCTGAACTCAAACCTGAAGCAAAAGGTGGGTTTCGATTTAAATGGTTAAGTTTTATGGTTAGAATCGTCATGCAAATAGATATAATGATAGATCGGGTTGTAAAATGTAAGAAAAATATAAACTTGGTAAGTTATAACCTCTTGGGTGCACTTTGTGATAAAAAGGTGATGTTTTGACTTTGAGAGATAGGTTCAGGATCAGGTGCATGGGGTCAGAATGTGTGGGAAGAAGTAAAAATCAGGTCCTGAGGAAGAGCCACGAAGTAAAATGGCATTAAAATGGTAAAAACGAATAAAGGAAGGCATTTCGCTTCGCTCAACCTTGAGAAGCGAAACAGGCATTTCGCTTCGCTCAGCCTTGAGAAGCGAAACAGGCGCTCAGCCCAGCCAGGGGCGCTGCCCCTTGGAGCCTGCTAAGGCTGCCGTCCCTAGACCCTGCTACCAGGGGCGCTGCCCCCGGACCCCCGTTAGTTGAGGGTTTCATAAATTTAGATGTATGAAGTAGTGGTAATAGATAATTGACACGCGTAATGTATTGTACAGTTAGCCGTGCACAACTAAAGAAGGGAATTACCATTAACGGTGAGAGAAATAGACTCCAAGTGAGTTCTAGCCCCTTATCTGTTATGTTTTCGGGCTGTGTGCATACTACTATGTGCTAGATAATACGCTTACTTGATTGGTGAGTGTATGATACGTGTATGATTGTGTATTAAATGCATCATTACATAATGATTGTATGAACGATTATATATATTTATAACTAGATGATATGTAAAGTATGCACGTATGATAAAAGCAAGGTTATTCGAGACAGAAGGGACCAGACCCTTATAATATCTGTGATGATAGGGACCAGACCCTCATAATATCTGTGATGTTAGGGACCAGACCCTTATAATATCTGTGATGTTAGGGACCAGACCCTTATAATATCTGTGATGTTTAAGATAGAATAGCTTATGGTATACCATAGGGTTATATGAAAGAAAGTGTGTAAGAATGCATGCATGTATGTAAAGTATGTATGAAAGAAGAAATAATAGGTAAGGTATGAATACGTAACTTCGGACACGTATGAGTGAGGATATGAATGTAATGTATGTTAATTGATTAACTAGAACTCACTCAGCGTAGCTGACTTTTAGTATGCATGCAGGCAAATAGGTTGAGGCAGCTAGCTTGAGGAGGGACACATGGCATGGACTGAAGAGACTGGCATCCATGATGAAGTGTTATTACTGTTTTAATTAATTACTTATGAAAAGACAATTTGTATGTTAAGACAAGAATGAATGTTTTGTAATGTGATGTTGAAGTTTTTAATTATTCCGCGAAGTTTTTAATTTACTCTGATTTTAGAACTGTGTTTATGAGTAAATCCAACACCAAAGTAGGGTTACCGGGAACGGGGCATTACATCCCCGCAGTTGTAGCACTTAACTTTCAACTAATCAAAACCAACTCGTTTATTCTAAGTTGGAAGATATTTCCCTATTCTTTGCATGAACTTCTTGACCTTTCTCACAATCATAGCCATATTCCATTTTAGATCCATCAATTCAAGATCATCAGGATCAATTTGATCATAATCCTCATCAATTAGATCACTAGTGGCAATTTTGCTACCCACCAATTGTTCGTATGATGTCATGAAAGCACATAGAAAAGCAAACTGATGTTCAGCTTCTTGAAGTCTTACTTTAGGTAATGTACTTGAAGTATTGGTGGTAGACTCTGATTTCGACCCTGATGCCATAAACATACATTAGCTGAATTGTTTATATTAGAATTTTCCTCTTCAGTTTGAGTGAAGAAAGCATTAATTGGGACTGAACTTTGACTTGAAGAGTTTCCTGGCATTGCTCTACCATAAATTGAAGGATTCTGATTTTGATTGTCCTTCAATGACGTTTGACACTTTAATTCAAATTCTCTTTCTTCAATTTTATTAATAAACTGAATAGCTGTAAGTTCAATATTACGAAAGAAACCGTTTTCTTTCAACACAAAGAGAAAGGTCGAATATGATGAAGGCAATGCGTTCTTCAACGTATCTATCTTGTTAGTTTCTGTCGGCTCCAGATTAACACTGGCCATTTCAACCACTAGATGACTAAAACGATTTATCATTTCTTCAACCGTTTCATTCTTCATCAAAATAAAGTTTCTGAATTGAAACTTCACAAGCGTTTTCTTGCTCTCTAATGTATTCCCCAGGCTTCTTCTTTTCAAAGTATCGAATAATGATGCACAAATCTTTATGGTGCTGTATTGATGAAAGATTTGTTCAGGTAATGTCATAGTGAGAGTTGAATAAGCCTTAGTCTCACTTTCAAAGTCTTTTAATTCTTCAGTTTCATAATTCTTGATTCCTTAGGAGTCAAGCCAAGATTGTCACTTCCAACCAACGATGCAGCATACACAACATCAAGATAACGAACACTACTCGGATGAACGGATCCCAAGTGAGCACGAAATCTCCGTTCCCACCGAGCAAAGTCGGATAATTTCAATAGTTTTGGACACTTGTTGTGGCTTCCAATTTCATTGTCCATGGTAAGCATTTGCTGCATTATGGCATTTTGGGAAGCTAAAGTATAGAGCGAAGCGTTCTGAGAGGCCATGATAACACAGGTTGAAACTCAAAGGACTAAACTTGTAAAAACTAAAAATTTATGGTTTACTGTTCACACGAATGTATAAACAATAACGAATGAGATTCGTTAAATGATTCAAGAGAATGTGACCAGGTAACGAATGTGAGTAACGAATAAGTGATATTTGTTAAAGGTTTTTGAGTAACAAATAAGTGATATTCGCTAATGGTTTTCACGAATGACTGACTAACGAATGGATCGATATTCGTTAATTAAAATGGTTTAACGAAAGAGTTTAGCGAATGACTAACGAATGAACTGTAAGATTTTAATGAATAGGCAGTTAGTCTTAACGAATGAGCAGTTACAGTATGACGAATCAGAACTCATCCATTAAAGAATGAGAACATATATCTTCAATTTTTCAAACAGTTAGATCTATGTCCAAACAAGTCAAAAATCTTTGAGATATCAATCAATCAACTCGCAGATCAAATACGAACAACACAAACACTTGTCCGAAATAGCAAACCACTACCAATTCTATCCAGGTAACCCTCTGTATTCATAAAAACCGTCTCAAACTTAATTCAGAATATCAATCGTTCAATTTCAACCTCAGTGTATCCGCAAATCTCCATTACTCAATCACCAATACCTTAACAATGGTGCGATACAATTAGAACAGTTCAATTCAATCCAATTTCAAACTCTGTTTCAATTCAAAACAATTATGTTTCGATTAAGATCAATTAATCATGAATTAACTCCAATACATGATCAATTATACAATTTAATCAACGAAAGTCATCGAAGATCATGTCTCAAGCTCTGATACCACTTGAGAGAGCTTAAACCGGATCTAGACCTTACAAGTACGACGATGATCTTGTTGATTATCCATACATTTAGGCGAGAATTACTTTAGTGTGTGTACTATGTGTTTTGAGAGAACAAGTGGACAGAGTAACGAGAGGATTCAAGGATAAATCAGAACTGTTATTATGTAATACATTACAGGGGGTAAATATAGGAGATGACCATATTCATTAAGAGAAGCTTAATGAATAGGTCATTCGTTACACTTACTTTAACGAATAAACATGCTTATTCGTTAATACATTAAATGATAGCGAATGGCCCTCATTCGTTATCTCATTCGTTAAACATGGTTAACGAATGAGCTTACATTTAGACGAATGTCCGTAACGAATGTAACTTACAATAGAGCGAATGGCCTTTTTATCATAATTACATTATAACCCCTATACTTTAATCTATTACATTAAAAACCCTGATAAAGATCGAGACAGACAAAATATATATTTTCGTAAGTTATCCTTCGTTCGTACGTTCCTTTCAATTTCTCCATTTATAACAGGCTCTTACGTTTAAGTGTTTCTAAAGGGGTCCCATAAGCCATTGGTTTGGCATAAGGCGGGTTGCGGGTTCTAAACGAGTCGGGTCTCGGGTTCGTTTAGGTCACTGCATCCAAATTACATTCTTATTATTTTAATAGTTTTATTATTATTGTTATTATTGTTATTATTATTATTATTATAGAACATTAGTTATTTACCAAAATGCCCTTGCCCGTTTCATTTATAAAAGCCGTGGCCTAGATCCCCCTCGTCACCCTTTCTTCACCTTCTTCCTTTCTTCCCCTTGTAACCACCGCCACCGTTCACGTTCTTCCGGCCACCATGGGTTGGAGAAACGAGTCGCTTGCATCAATTCCATTCTCATGAATCGATTTGCACCAAACCCATTCGCGTAAAAAGGATTCGCATCCTAAACGGTTCGCACCCAAACAATTTGCATCAAAACGGTTCGCCCCCAAATCCATTCGCACGTCAACGGTACGCATCTCAAATGATTTGCGTCACATCTAAAATGATTCGCATGTCGTTCGAATGATTTTCTTGAGTCGCACCGGAGCTCATGTAACTGGTTCAGGGTATGTCGTAGTGGTTCAGTTGGGTTTGGATCTGGTTCCATTAACCGGTTACGCCGGAACTCGAGACGTTTGTGACCAACAAGAAGAACAAGGAGTAGGTTGGGTCCTTAAGGTTCCTTTGTTTGAAGTTTGGGTCCATCTCGAGTCCTGTGTACGGTTTCCGTTCACCGGAGACCCACCCTTGCCGGAACTTGGATCCCGGTTCGAGTTGGGCTTTTACTTCAGCTTATATCTATGCCCTTTCATGTATCTTTTTGTTCAATTCTGTATGCATATATATATATATATATTTCCATATCATGTTTGTTTAACCAAGCTCTCGTTTTTAATCGGTTCAATCGATTCTTGTTCAAGACGACTTGATTTAGGTTCGATTACGGTTCGGTTTAGGTTGATTGGTCTATGAATGGTCCATTTAAGGTTCATGAGAGCCGTTTGGGCTCGGTTCGTTTCGGTTCCATTTTCACACTTCGTGTGCTCATTTATTATTAAGAACGAGAAGAGATAAAAAGAAAGATAAATCTTTAAATTTTTAAACATACCTTGAAGATTGGATAAACTTGATCTTGAATGGACAAAAGGTGAAATAGTTGTGCAGGAAGTGGTTTGTGTGTGTATGGATGTGATAATATTTGGAGAATGATGGTGGAATGATGAGGATAAGGATAAGATTAGGGTTTTTGGTGTTTAAATAGGATAAGCCCAAAGGCTTTTAGGCCCATAAGCATGTTTAAGTCCACTAACCTTACTACTTTATCATTTCCTACAATTGTTATTTAATTAATTTAAACGATGTCACATGACACGTTAACTAAAATTATCCCGATATACTTTATTTATTTATTATCGAAACGAGGACGTTACAAGTCTCCCCCCTTAAAAAGGTTTCATCCCCAAAACTTATTTATTACATAAACAACTCCGGGTAGAACTTACACATTTCTTCCTTCGTTTCCCATGTTGCATCAGATACTTTTGCGATGTTTCCAAATCACCTTTACTAATGGAATAACCTAGTGACGGAGTTGTTTATCCTTACGGTCAACGATTTCCACTGGCTGCTCGATGCAATTCAATCGTTCATTTACTTCTATGTCCATTAACGGCACGTGAGACGTTTCGTTGACAAGACATTCCTTAAGTGAGAAACTTGGAAGGTTGAGTGAATCCCTTCCAGTTCTGCAGGTAAGTCGAGCTTATATGCCTCTTCCCCTACATGAGCTATGATCTTAAACGGTCCAATATACCTTGGACTCAGCATCCCTTTCCTCCTAAAACGAATGATACCTTTCCATGGAGAGACCTTAAGCATCACGTTGTCACCAACTTAAAACTCGATCGGTCGTCGTCGCTTATCGGCATAAGACTTTTGATGGTCTTGAGCAACTTTCATCCTTGCCTTGATGTTATCAAATCTCGTGGAGGCTTCTTACATAACTTCCAAACTACCAATCTCTTTCTGACCAATCTCTCCCCAACATACCGGGGTTCTACAACGTCTACCATACAACATTTCGATAGGAGGCATCCCAATACTCGAATGGTAGCTGTTGTTATAAGAGAATTCTGCTAGATGAAGATGTTCATTCCAACTTCCTCCAAAATCTAACACACAAGCACGTAGCATGTCCTCAAGGGTTTGGATAGTCCACTCAGACTACCCGTCTGTTTGAGGATGATACGTTGTGCTGATGTTCAATCTCGTTCCCATCGCTTCATGGAACCTCTTCCAATATCGAGAAGTGAAACGGGTATCTCTGTCAGATATGATCAACAACGGCACCCCATGCTTCGTTACAACTTCTTAAATGAACACATTCGCTAACGTTTCTAACGAGATGGCTTCTCGTGTAGGCAGAAAGTGAGCACTCTTAGTTAGACGGTCCACAATCACCCATATGGTATCATGGTTCTTAGCTGTACGCGGTAGCTTAGTTATTAAATCCATAGTGATGTGTTTCCATTTCCACTCGGGTATTTCTAGAGGCTGTAGCTTCCCTTACGGTTTCTGGTGTTCTGCTTTTAACTTGCAAGCAAGTCAGGCACTTGCTGACATAATCAACTACTTCATTCTTCATACCCGGCCACCAATAGTATTTCTTCAAGTCTTGATACATCTTGGTGGATCCTGGATGGATCGAATATCGAGAATGATGAGCCTCGTCTAGAATACGACTCCTGAGATTTCCATGTCGTGGAAGCCACATCCAATCGAATCTGATCTCTATTCCTTGTATATTATCAATCAACTCATTCTGTTGCCCATAAATCCTTTATTTCTTCATTAACCCTTCATCTGCAAGCACTTCTATCTGGGCCTTGCTGATCTCGGTAAAGAGATCTGAGTTGACGATCAGCTAGTAAGACTTTACTGTCGCTATTACTTCTTCATTCTTGCGGCTTAAAGCATCGGTAACTACATTAGCCTTTCCTGGGTAATACTTGATTTCACAGTCATAGTCTTTAATCAACTCTAGCCATCTTCTTTGTCTCATATTCAACTCTTTCTACTCAAAGAAGTATATCAAACTTTTGTGATCCATATAGATAGTACAGTTAGTACCATACAAGTAATGTCTCCAAATCTTAACAGCATGTACTACAGCTGCTAACTCCAGATCATGCAATGGGTACGTACTTTCATGAACCTTCAATTGTCTAGACGCATAAGCTATAACCTTCCATCATTGCATTAACACGCAACCTAACCCTTGATGCTAAGCGTCAGCACAAACTACTAAATCCTCGTTCCCATCAAGTAAAACAAGAATTGAAGCCTGTGTGATCCTCTTCTTCAATTCTTCAAACGCCTCTTCCTGGAACTTACCCCAATTGAACACCATAGTCTTTCGGGTCATACCGGTCAACGGTGCGGCTATCTTAGAGAAACCTTGGATGAATCTCCTATAATAACCAGCTAACCCTAAGAAACTGCGTATCTCAGTCGGGTTTTGTGGCATCTTCCAATTCTTTATCTCCTCAATCTTCGCTGGGTCCACATTAATCCCCTCGGGATTGATTATGTGTCCTAGATGTAACAACTCGAGTTTTCCATGTACAACTTATCTCCATAATCCGACCCGTTTTATATTCGAGAAGTTTTATCACTGAAAAATAATCGCGTTTATCAAAAATTTATTATACGATTTATATTTATTTATTATACTTATTTAATATGTACTTAACTTTGGAATGTGTACAAGTTTACCCAAATCTAAACTTTAAACCTTCATTGTATCTACATCAAACCTCCAGGGACTAGAATGAAATTATACTTATAACCCATTTAACCAAAATCTGTAACCCGTTAACCCATATCCGTTTAACCATACCCGTAACCCGTGTATCTTGCTTGAGCCACAATTTTTGTCGTAATCTTGGAATTGAATCATGCTTGTGATTATTCTTACTATCTTCAGTCTAACCAACTCTCTTAATTAGGAAACGAGATCATATATAACACGAATTGATTTATTCTATGAGCCGACGTAACCTACAAATCGGGTATATAACATAGGCTTAATTATAATCCAATTCCTCGCGTCTACACACCTTTAGAACCATCGCCTACTAAAGCCATATGGTTAATTGAATTATCGACATTTCTTCATACCCTGTTCGTTATCCTCACCGCCGGTTCTGTTAGCTCGCGATTAACCTGTGTTTAGTCAACAATACAGGTAATAAATTATATATGTAAGTTCGTATTGATATGCTTAACAGTAACCCTAATATTAATTAAACAAACGATGAATGGATTGATCAATTGGATAATTAGGGTTTATGATGAAATTGGGATTAATTATCTTCTAGATATATATAATCGTTTACAGGTTACAACCAACTGACACACCAGCACAGATGGCTGGTGTGTGTGTGTTCATTACAACCTACCGGCCATAGGCGCGGGTTTAAGTCCCGGCCGGTCATGTTTTTGATATGTTATTATTTTCCTTGTTTTAACTTGTTTTTAATTATTCTTAATATATAATAATTGATATTAAATATTCAATAAACAATATTTTAATTAAACCGACATCATAAAGTTAAACGGTTCATGTAAATTAATCTCGTTACAAGTTTTTGTATATATATATATATACATAGATATATGTGTTATAAATGTATATATATATATTAACAATTATTTTATTAAAATCTTAACAACAATAATTGTAAAACATTTTTATAAATTTGCTAATATTTATTAGCTATATATTATAGGTATATAAATGTATATATATAAATATATATATATATATATATATATATATATATATATATATATATATATAAATATATATATAGGGGTGAGTTCTAGTGAAAACTTTTTTTAAAGAGAAAACTTAAAAACTCCAAAAAACTTCTAAAAAACTATTTTTAAATTTAAAAAAAAAATTTTGAAGTTTCTTTTTTTCTCCATTATTTTTATATGTTGTTATTGGTTCAAAAAGAAAACATGTCGGTAACCTCGTCGGTATAGTGCGATGTGTAATAGTGTGCATTGCATATATGCAAAAGTGTTTGTATTGCATAGAATACAACACTATTGCACATATTTGATACACACTATTGTATATATGCAATATAAGACTAATACACACATCGAATACACATTAGTACGTATGTGTAATACAACATTAACGCACATGTGCAACACATCGACTTTTATTTTATTATTATTTTATTCCATATAATACAACACTACTACACATATACAATACACAAATATTGAATATATGAAATAAAACACTATTAAACTCAAAAATACACAGTGTTACACATGTGTAATACAACGGTATCGCACAGTAATACGTCTGTGCATTACAGCGGTTTTTTTTATTTTATTTTATTTATTTTATTTTTTTCGAGTGAAATATAAGAAAATATAAGAATAATGGCTAAACAAAATTTTGAAAATATTTTTTTATTTTTAATTAAAAATAATTCTTTAGGAGTTTTTATGAGTTTTTAAGTTTTCTCTCTAAAGGTGAGTTTTCTGTTGTTCCACTCCCTATATATATATATATATATATATATATATATATTTATATATATATTATTCGTTTTAAACCAAACTATAATAAACGTATTAATGGATTAGAAGTATTAATTATATTTTTACCTTCGAATTTTGTTAAAGATTCTAAAATATAAATTTTATGTTAATTATATATTTAAACGTTTATCTTTATATATCTCAACTCATATTTATTCAAAAATTAATTATTTATAAGTTCGATTATACGACGAAGAATGATTTTTTATAATTAAATGATAATAAAAATCCGTTGAGATCAATCATTCAATCCATAACGTATCAATCATAATTGTAACTCAAATCACATCGAAATTCCAAATCCATTATACGTATTATATCATTTATAATTCACTTATAACATTATTTAATTAGGATTCTTGTTGGTAATTCTCGAAGAGCGTGATTTCCGCTTTCTTGTCGTAGTCATTCCCGTTTGGCTTATTCGATCAGGTGAGTTTGATCATTCCCCTTTTTATATACTGTTTTCAAAATTTTTGGGGACATATTCGTACTTATTCATATTTTCTATCATATATATATCTCAAACAATCACAAACATGATCATTGTGTGTTGTATCAACTAAATGCTAGTTGCTAATTGCTACTTGTTTAAGTGTGTTTGTATTCTATCAAGTCTTGGATTGTTATTAGTATGATCATACGACCGTCTTAGTAACTGGAGCCCGATTCGTTTGGCAAAGGTAAACCGACAATCTCAGTAATTGTAATTAATGCCCGATTCGCTTGGCAACGATTCATTGGCACATTATCAAGTCTTTGGTTGTGATTTGGTTATATACATGTTTTGTTATGACTTGATTGATTACTATCACATAGTTGGTTTACGCATTTATCACTTATTATTTATCAATTATCTATCATATATCATATATATTATTTGTTGTGTCAAAATTAGTGATCATGTCACTCAACATGTGTTGTTGACAAACTCCGTGTTTTACGCATATGCAGGTTGTTAGTTTTGAAGATTGAAGTTGGACATGTAGACAAGACTTTAGGAGATTATCCAGTTAAACTTCATTTGAACTTATATTCGTGTATTTTAAATTGTTTATTGTATTTGAGTAATGTGTGTATATTTGAATAAAATAATTAATTAGATATTGTCACTTATAGTCAATGATAGTATATTCGAGCTGTGAGCAATCGGATCACGCCCCGTTATTTCCGCCTTAGGTTGGGGTGTGACAGATTGGTATCAGAGCCGAAGGTTATAAGATAGGTCTTTAGAAATGGTCCTAGACATATGTTAGGAACCATATACGTGCTTCTCTGAACTGCCTTATGTGCTATTTATATTGTTTGCAGCTTGCTTATATTAATTATTTAATCGTATTTATCTTATTTGTTTAATGCACACACACACACACAAATTCCGTGGCTATGCCTCACATTCAAAATATTTTTCTAAACCTTTTCTTTTAGTAGATTGTCTTTTATTGTGGGAAATTCCTAAAGAATTCCCATGTTTTGTTTTATTCCTTCACCTTGAAGCGTGGGGGCATGACAAATGTCGTGCAACCATAACTTCAAGTGGTACACGTAATCGGCTAAACGGTTGCGTGGTAAGCATACCCGGCTAAACGGTTATACTTCTAAAAATTGTTTTTTTGATTATTCAAGTTTATTTAATTCATTGATTTGATATTTAGTTGAGTCGGTTAAATGCCATGTAACGCTCTTGGTTCGGACAACTCCATTGACTCGATAATTTGTTAATTAGTTGGGACAGTTAAATGCCATGTACACGCTCATGGGCTGACCAACTCAATTGTTTATTACTCGTTATTTGAATTAGGCCAACAAAATGCCATGGAACGTTCATGGGAGGCCAATTCACAAACTATATGTTACTTTATCTAGTTGGGCCATTCAAATTGCCATGGAAAGCTCATGGGAGGTCAACTAATTTGATATGCTTGATTATTTTATTCTTGGAAACCCTTATAAATATTGATCATTCACTTAAATGACTCAAACTCAAACATATTAGTTTCAATCCCGACTCGTCCTCGAGTCGAGTCTTCACTCGTACTAATTCATATACATACATATACATATACATGTACATACGCGTCCCATTATTTCACATCAACACATTCCTATAACTCACCTATCATCTTACACATTTTCATTGTTGATCCTCGTAGAATGTCTTCTCACGCTCATCGTCGTTCGTCGACCCCTCATGATCGCCGCCTTGCTGCTAGAATCACTAAGGAGTTCACTACTGCTTTTCCCGAGATCGTGGCTCAACTGCAAAATATCAACTCCAATGAATCCGCTACTTCAGCTACGCCAAACCATTTCCACTACAAGAACTTCACGAGTGCTAAACCCCCTTCTTATCCTGGCGAGGAGAATGCTACTAAGCTCCTCCGTTGGTTTGAACAAATGGAGAACAAGTTTATCTACTACGAATGTCCGGAAGATAAGCATACTAGGTTTGCATCGAGCGTATTTGAAGAACGAGTTCTCACTTGGTGGAACTCTTATAAAGCCCTACATGGTGTTGAAGAAGTTTTAGCTATGTCTTGGGAAGAACTTAAGGATGCAATGAAGAGAGAGTTTTGTCCCGAGCATGAACTGCGAAAGCTCGAGACGGAGTTTTGGGAGCTTAAACAAATTGGTGGTGACAATTCAACTTACTCGAACCATTTTAAGGAACTTAGCCTGATAGTACCTCACCTTGTAACTCCTTTGGCTCATGGTATTCGAAAGTACATCCGTGGATTGCTGACGATTTTCCTTGATGCTGTGGTTAGTCGAGACCCCCTTTCGATCGAGGTAGCTATTACTCTTGCTGCTTCACGGTCTGATGAATGTTAGAGATGGAAATCTGACTAGTAGGGATTCTAAACCTACCCTTGACAACTCTAAAGCTGATTCCTCAACCGATGCTATGACCGAACCCAAACCCACTAGTAACCCTTCTCACCACAAACGTAAAGCCAACCACCGCAACTATGCTGTTAACAAAACCAACCTACAACCCTCCAATCAAGATGCTCCGAACAAGAAACCTTATACTGGACCCTACCCATTATGCTCCACTTGCAACTATCATCACCTGCCTCAATCTCCATGTCGCTTGTGCACCAATTGCAACAGTTATGGTCACCTTACTAACACTTGCCGTGCATCGTCCGATACTCAAACTACCCCACTTGCTCAACCCGGTGTTCCTAAAACCTGTACTTCCTACAATTGTGGAGATCCTAGTCAACTTTGCAATGCATGCCCTTGACTTATCCATGCACATCAAGCTCAAGCCATGTCTGCCCCCTACTACATCCCTAATGCTTCTCAAGTCCCGACCCATCAACCATATCCACTACAAGCTCCTATCACCAACATGACTCACCCTTATCCAACTCCATATCCGCAAGCTCAAGTTTATCCAACTCACTACAACCTAACCCCACTTATGCAAGTTGTTCAGGTTCAACCTATCCAAGCTATCCCAAATCCACCTACCGCTACTACTCAAGTCATCATGGATCCAAGTACCTCAAGTGCTCCAAGTCAAGGGAATCAAGTCAATCGTAACTGAAGATCTTTGAAGATTTTATTGCTTTCTTTATTTCTATTTTAAGACTATCTTATCTTTCTGTTTATGCATCGTATTGACTTTTTGGTTATTTGTGACGTTCGGTGATTTTCTAGTTGAACTATGTTGCACGTTTCATCTTATGAATGACATTTCCTTTTATAATTCATTACGCTTTTGTACTCTTACCTTATCATCTTACTCATATCCATCACAATTCATAATAGCGTCTGTTTCAAGCAACCCATTTTCTTTCGATTTCACTCTTAATTATCAAAAGATAAAACAAGAATTACATGGTTTTATTAATCAAACTCGAACCTCTATTACCTTTTGAAATTTTAAAAATTTTCAAACTGTTTGTTTCTTTCAAAATGATGGTTTTAAATGTTTTGTAACCCACATGATGAAACAAGTTATGCGGATCATCCGACGATAAAAATAATGGTCCGGAACATAATTATTCAAGTCCTCGCATGGAAATCATAATACGTAAAATTGTGTGTCATGATGTAGAATCGAAGGTATCTAGGGTAACGGTACGGATGATGAGATGATAAGGACATGGTGAATACGCCGCTGATACATTCTATATATAAGTGCCCTTATCGGATTGTCATTTGAAGCGTTGTTGTGGTTATTATAAGTTCTATGTTATGATATTTTCTTTAAAAAGCTTGCTAGTTTTTAAAACGATGATGTTATGGTTTTCCTGAATTTTGGGACGAAATTCCCTAAAGTAGGGGAGACTGTAACAACTCGGGTTTTCCATGTACAACTTATCTCCATAACCCGACCCGTTTTATATTCGAGAAGTTATATCACCGAAAAATAATTGCGTTTATCGAAAAATATTATACAATTTATATTTAATTTATTATACTTATTTAATATATATTTAACTTTGGAAAGTATACAATTTTAACACAAATCTAAACTTTAAACCTTTATTGGCTACTGTGTTTATTTATTATACTTCTGTATATATATATAATCATTTACAGGGTTACAACCAACTGACACACCAGCACAATTGGCTGCTGTGTGTGTGTTCATTACAACCTACTGGCCATAAGCGCGGGTTCGAGTCCTGGCCGGCCATGTTTTTGATATGTTATTATTTTCCTTGTTTTAACTTGTTTTTAATTATTCTTAATATATAATAATTGATATTAATTAAATATTCAACAAACAATATTTTAATTAAACCGAAATCATAAAGTTAAACGGTTCATGTAAATTAATCTCGTTACAAGTTTTCGTATATATATACGTATACACACACACACACACATAGATATATGTGTTATAAATGTATATATATATTAACAATTATTTTATTAAAATCTTAACAACAATAATCGTAAAACATTTTTATAAATTTGCTCGTATTTATTAGCTATATATTATAGGTATATATATATATATATGTATATTATTCGTTTTAAACCAAACTATAATAAACGTATTAATGGATTAGAAGTATTAATTATATTTTTAGCATCGAATTTTGTTAAAGATTCTAAAATATAAATTTTATGTTAATTATATATTTAAACGTTTATCATTATATATCTCAACTCATATTTATTCAAAAACTAATTATTTATAAGTTCAATTATACGATAAACAATGAATTTTTATAATTAAATGATAATAAAAATCCGTAGAGATCAATCGTTCAATCCATAACGTATCAATCATAATTGTAACTCAAATCACATAGAAATCCCAAATCTATTATATGTATTATATCATTTAAAATTCACTTATAACATTATTTAATTAGGATTCTTGTTGGTAATTCTAGAAGATCGTGATTTCCGCTTTCTTGTCATAGTCATTCTCTTTTGGCTTATTCGATCAGGTGAGTTTGATCATTCCCCTTTTTATATACTGTTTTCAAACATTTTTGGGACATATGCGTACTTATTCATATTTTCTATCATATATATATATATATATATATATAGTCATTCTCTTTTGGCTTATTCGATCAGGTGAGTTTGATCATTCCCCTTTTTATATACTGTTTTCAAACATTTTTGGGACATATCCGTACTTATTCATATTTTCTATCATATATATATATATTTCAAACAATCGCAAACATGATCATTGTGTGTTGTATCAATTAAATGCTAGTTGTTAATTACTACTTGTTTAAGTGTGTTTGTTTTCTATCAAGTCTTGGATTCTCATTAGTATGATCATATGGCCGTTTTAGTAAATGGAGCCCGATTCGCTTGGCGAAGGTAAACCGACAATCTTAGTCATTGTAATCAATGCCCGATTTGCTTGGCAACGATTCATTGGGACACTATCAAGTTTTTGGTTGTGATTTGGTTATATACATGTTTTGTTATGATTTGATTGATTACTATCACATAGTTGGTTTGCACATTTATCACTTATTATTTATCAATTATCTATCATATATCATATATATTATTTGTTGTGTCAAAATTGGTGATCATCTCACTCAACATGTGTTGTTGACAAACTCCATTTTCTACACATATGTAGGTTGTTAGTATTGAAGATTGAAGTTGGGCATGTAGACAAGACTTTAGGATATTATCAAGTTAAACTTTATTTGAACTTATATTCGTGTATTTTAAATTGTTTATTGTATTTGAGTAATGTGTGTATATTTGAATAAAATAATTTATTAGATATTGTCACTTATAGTCAATGATAGTATCTTCGAGCTGTGAGCAATCGGATCACGCCCCGGCATTTCCGCCTTAGGTTGGGGTGTGACACTAGAAACTACACCTCACGCAACCAGAATGCGCATTTTGAGAACTTGGCATACAGTTTCTCATCTTTCAAAACTTCCAATACTTCTCTCAGATGCTTAGCATCATCGATCTCTCTTTTCGAATAAATCAGTATATCATTGATGAAAACGATAACCGACTTGTCTAACATCGGCCGACATACCCTATTCATCATGTCCATGAATGCCGCGGGAGCATTCGTTAGACCGAACGACATTACGAGGAACTCGTAGTGTCTATACCGTGTCTGGAACACTGTCTTAGGGATGTCTGCCTCTTTCACTTTTAACTAATGATAGCCCGATTGAAGGTCTATCCACTAGAACGAGCTAGCACTTTGTAATTGATTCAACAAGTCGTCAATCAGTGCCAATCGATATCTGTTGTTCCCGTAAGCTTAATCAGCTTACGATAATCGATACACATTCTCATACTTCCGTCTTTCTTCTTCACGAACATCACCGGCGTGCCCCACGGGGAAACACTCGGTTGTATGAAACCTTTCTTCAGGAGTTCTTGCAGTTGGGACATCAATTCTTTCATCTCGGATGGTTTCAGTCGGTAAGGTGCTTTCGCGATGGGCTGTGCTCCTGATACTAACTCTATCTGAAACTCTACCTCTCGTTCTGGTGGCAATCTCAGAAGGTCCTTCAGGGAACACCTCGGGATAGTCGCACACTATAGGAACATCTTTCACTTCCTTTGCCTCCGTCTTAGCGTCGACAACATACGCCAGGTAGGCACTGCACCCTCGCTTTAACATTTTCTCGGCTTTTATCATCGAAATGATGTTAAGTCCTGAACTTTCGTTATCACCATAAACCGTCATTGTACCACCATCCAAGGACTTTAACCTTATCAATATACTCTTACACACTATCTGAGCCTCAAACTCAGATAGCCAATCCATTCCCAAAACCACATCGAACCCTCCTAAGGTCATTACATTTAGAGTAACAGGGAACTCACGTCCCTCTAATTCGATCTTACCGTTCTTAACCATTATCATTATTCTAATCGGATCATCACTAGCCGTTTCTACCATTAACATTTCAGGCACACGACTACATGTCATTTTAGCTTACTTACAGAATGTTACATCTACGAAACTTCTATTAGCACCTGAGTCAAATAAAACAAAAGCAAAAATACCATTTAGTAGAAATGTACCTATCACAACTACGGGAATCTGTTTGGTCTGCTCCTGTGTCAGCATGTAAGCCTTGGTCTTTGGCCTATTCATCTGAGCATCCCTCATTCCACAACCTCCAGCTTTACCTTGAGCACACTCTCTCGCAAAGTTGTAAGGCCCCGAAACCCGGGAACCCCACAGTTGGTATTCATTCCAAACACTCGTAAAAGTAATTAAACTTAAAAACAATTCTTTTCATTAAAATAACATCACAGAGTATAATTCGGCGAAAAACGTAAATAAATGAATGAGTTCCCAAAACCCGGGTATTTAACCCCAAAACCAAAATTAAGTATAACTTTTATAAGTCTTTTGAGATAAAATGCTCATAAACAATTCTTCATTCCAGTACACCCTTCACTGTCCAAGTAGCTCCGTGCACGTCCAAGCGATAAGGCATCCTCTTCCTAACCTGAAACTCACACTAACATGCACACAAAGTCAGCTTAAGCTGAGTGAGTTAATGTTTTAAATAAGTAGCAACGGTTTTAATAATAATTCCAATGGTTTTAAAATAGCAAAAGGAAGTACATCGGGTAGGTCACCACATTCAATAAATAATCATCCTTACGTATAAGCATCTCTATACGTGCATTCCTATATATATATATATAAATATATATATAACATTCAATAATAACATTCAGGGCCGAGAAAACGTACAACCCAAACACGTAACATTCAACGCATGCAAACACAAAGTAGGCATACGCAACATTCAGTAGTCGAGACGACTACAACATTCGCCAAATATTGGCTATTCTAATATATATATATATATACATACAAACATTCTTTAACATTCGAAGGCCTACCAATACTAGCAAGCCTATGTAAAATTGTTTAAAACATTTCTTCAAGCAAAATCGCTTAGGTGTGTATGCTAGCCCAAAACTTAAAAAGAGTTAAACGGGGCATCAAGAACTCACCTGAAATCAATCGAACACCTGCAACGAGTTAGGAAATCCCTAAGTGCACAATCACAAGCAAGGGCCTGTAAAGTATACACAACGTGTTACTAAGCTAGACCGTAAGAACACTCTTACCTAATGGGCCGTTCAAGCCCAACAACTTGGCCCAAGGCCCCACACTTGGCCCAAGGCCCAACACCTGGCCCGAGGCCCAACACCTGGCCCGAGGCCCAACACCTGGCCCGAGGCCCAACAACTTGGCCCGAGGCCCAAAGGCCCAACACTTGCTCGTCGGCAATCAAATCGAGTCAAATACGTGCGTAATAAACCTTAAAACAAATTGTTAAACGAATCAGCCCCAAATGGGCCAAATTCCCCCTTTAATCTTTTCATTCATCATAATTATGTCACCCGAGTTGATCGGGTTAATGGTTCCTTTTTACAACTCTCAATTTAACATTTAAACGAAAATTCGTGCACCACCGACTCGATTGACCAAGCACCAACCAAAACAGCCCCGAGCATCAAAAAAATAATTTTTCCACAGCCCTTAAACCCCCAAGGGCTGTACAAACTGATTCGATCGGTCATCCGATCAATTAACGCATTAACTCAACAATTTGCAATTCTACACCCGATAAACCCTAGTTTTCGATCTAAAATCGATTGACCGACCTAAACACCTCCAATGGCCACGAAATTTTAATATGATGTAAATGCCATACCTGGGGATCTTTCTACACCGGAAACACTAATTTTTATCCACGGGAAGTGGGTCAATTACACCTTGGCCGAAAATCTGTCCAACGAAAAGTTTCGGCAAAATTGAGCATTAAAACGGTTAGGGGTGAACAAAAAGAGTGTTGGGGCTTGTAGTACATACCTTGAACTACTTCCGGGAGCTTGGAATTGATCAAAAAGTCGAAGCAAAGAAGGGAGGGGGGCTGGAACCTGGCCGATCGCAGCAGCTGCATAGGTTTAGGGTTTTTTTTTGTTTAATGTTATATTATAAAACATTTTCATTCTAGCCCCAGGAAATTTAATAATAATGCAAGCTTGGAAGAAATGTTAAGCGATTAGACGTACCGGGATGACGTAAAGGCTTTTGAGGAACGTCGGATAAATCCCAAGAATTATACATACTCTATAATCTTTAATTCTTGAAACCGGAATTAACGGGCATTACAAGTCCACCCCCCCTTACAACGGGATTCGTCCCCGAATCCTGATGCGACAGGAACAACTGCGGATAATGCTTCATCATCTCGTCTTCGGACTCCCAAGTGGCCTTAGAATCCCTACGGTGTCTCCACTGCACCTTCACCTGCCTAACCACCTTATTCCTCAGTCGCCTCTCCTGACGGTCAAGGATAGCAATCGGTTGCTCGACGTAGTTCAGCTTACCATCGAGCTCAATATCATCAAGAGGCACATGGGCCTTTTCATCTGCTAAGCATTCCCTCAGTGGGACACGTGAAAAGTAGGATGAATCCCCGCGAACTCCTCGGGTAATTACAGCCTATAAGCTACCTCACCAACTCGGGACAAAATACGGAACGGACCAATAAACCTCGGACTGAGCTTCCCCCTCATACGAAAACAAATAATGCCTTTCCATGGAGAAACTTTCAACATAACCCGATCCCCGGCCTCAAACACAATAGGCCTTCGCCTTTTATCTGCATAAGACTTCTGACGATCCTGCGCGGCCTTCACAAATGCTTTAATCTTGTCGAGTTTCTCAATCGTAGCCTCGACCACCTCCAAACTACCCAACTGCTTCTGACCAATGGAACCCCAACAGACTGGAGTCCTACACCTCCTACCATACAACATCTCAAATGGTGGCATCCCAATCGTGGCGTGATAACTGTTATTATACGAGAACTCTACCAGCGGTAAGTGACCGTCCCAACTACCACCAAAGTCGATAACACAAGCCCGCAACATATCCTCAAGAGTCTGAATGGTCCTCTCGGACTGACCATCCGTCTGCGGGTGATAAGCAGTACTGATGAGGAGTTTGGTGCCCATCTCCTTGTGGAACCTTTTCCAAAACTTAGAGGTGAAACGCGTATCCCTATCCGAAACAATAGATACCGGAACCCCGTGCCTTGAGACGATCTCATGAATACACATCGGCCAGCTGCTCAGAATTAAAAGTCTCTCGAATCGGCAAGAAATGAGCGCTCTTGGTCAGTCTATCCATGATTACCCAAATGTTGTCATAATTGCCCCTAGGGGTACGAGGCAGTTTAGTCACGAAATCCATGGTAAGATGCTCCCATTTCCACTCAGGTATTTCCAATGGCTGAAGTTTCCCAAATGGCTTCTGATGCTCAGCCTTAACTTGTAGACACGTCAAACACTTACTCACGTACTTAGCCACCTCAAATTTCATCGCAGGCCACCAATAATTTTTCTTCAAGTCTTGGTACATCTTGGTCACGCCCGGGTGAATAGAATAGCGCGACTTGTTTGCCTGATCCAAAATTTTATCTTTGAATCCCCCAAACTTTGGTACCCATAAACGACCATCCTTATATTACACCCCATCACCGACGTCTTCCAACAATTTCTCCTGACCCCAAACACGTTCTGACATAATCCATTCCACCTGCAACACCTCATTCTGAACGCTGGCTATATGCTTCAAAATATTGGATTTAAGGATAAGCTGGTAAGATTTTACACGAATCGGCTTCGGTCTCTCCTTCCGGCTCAACGCGTCAGCCACCACGTTAGCCTTACCTGGGTGGTACATAGTCTCCAAATCATAATCCTTAATCAAATCCAACCATCAACGCTGGCGCATATTCAGTTCCTTTTGTTCGAAGATATACTTTAAACTCTTATGGTCGGTATAGATAACACAGGGAACACCGTACAAATAATGTCGCAACAACTTAAGCGCAAACACAACGGCCGCAAGCTCCAAATCTTGAGTAGGATAATTCGCCTTATGAGGCTTTAATTACCGCGAGGCATACGCGACGACTCAACCTCGTTGCATCAGAACACACCCAAGACCCTGGTAAGAGGCATCAGAATAAACCACCATATCGTCGGTGCCATCAGGTAGAGCTAAAATCGGGGCATGCGTCAACCGGTTCTTCAACTCGAGAAAAGCCTCCTCCTTCTCAGTACCCCAAACGAACTTAACACTCTTCTTAGTCAACCTGGTCAGAGAAGAAGCAATTTTCGAAAAATCGGGAATAAAGCGGCGGTAATACCCCGCCAAACCCAGAAAACTACGGATTTCGGATGGAGACTTAGGAGACTCTCATTCATTCACGGCTTCCACCTTTGCAGGGTCAACCAGAATACCACTAGGGTTAATAACATGACCCAAGAATTGAACCTCACGCAACCAGAAGGAGCACTTAGAAAATTTCACATACAGTTTGTTCTTCCGCAGAGCCTCCAACACTTCCACGAGATGACCGGCGTGATCGGATTCACTTTTAGAGTACACAAGAATGTTGTCGATGAACACAATAACCGAACGATCGAGCATCGGTCTACACACCCGGTTCATAAGATCCATGAACGCAGCCGGTGCGTTGGTCAAACCGAAAGACATCACCAGAAATTCATAATGTCCATAACAAGTGCGGAAGGCAGTCTTAGGAATATCTTCCTCCCGAATCTTCAGCTGATGATACCCAGACCTAAGGTCGATCTTCGAGAACCAACTAGCCCCTTGGAGGTGATCAAATAAGTCGTCGATCCTCGGGAGCGGGTACCGATTTTTAACAGTGAGCTTATTCAACTCAGGGTAGTCAATGCACATTCGCATGCTACCATCCTTCTTCTTAACGAACAAGACCAGGGCACCCCAAGGCGAGATGCTCGGTCGAATAAAGCCCTTATCGAGCAAGTCGTCCAACTGAGCCGTAAGTTCCTTCATTTCATTCGGCGCTAGGCGGTAGGGAGCTCGGGCAACGAGCATGGCGCCCGGTATAAGGTCTGTCTGGAACTCGACCTCGCGATCCGGCGGCACATCTGACAAATCATCTGGAAATACATCCGGGAAATCCCGAACAATAGGAACATCACCGACGGTGGCCACCTCGGTATTTACATTCATAGCATACGCCAGATACGCCCCGCACCCCCGCTGCATCAACCTTCCCGCCTTAAGCATGGATATAATATGTGGCGTCGCAACATTCCGATCACCGAAGATCGTAATTTGAGTCCCATCCAGGGCCATTAGACGAACGAGTTTCTGACCACAAATGATCTGAGCATCAACATTCGCGAGCCAATCCATCCTGAGCACCACATCGAAACAACCAAGCGGCATCAAATACAATCGCACCGGAAATCTATAACCAGACAACTCGATGGAACAACCCTGAATAGCCCTAGACATGGACACGGATTTTCCTACGGCAACCTCAACCTCAAACACATCGACTACGTGCTTAGGTGATTTATTCAACGAGGAACATAAAGCGGTAGACACAAAACTCCTACTGGCGCCCGAATCAAATAAAACTGACGCCTGTAACTCATCAAGTAGAAAAGTACCTGCGACGATATAATACTACTGCTTAGCTACACGGTCAACACATACGATTTCAAAGGTACAAGAAGTTATAACGGTGGAATGAAAGCTAAATAAGGAAAAAGTACCTGAAATGACATCCGCATCCTCTTTCGCTTCCTTCTTGGAGATGTTGAAGGCCCTTGCCCTGGCCTTCGGATTCTCTTCCATCTTCCCTCTTGAGGAAGTCCCCTGACCGGACCCCCCCCCCACCTTACTGGTAGAACAGTTTGATGACAAGTGACCGGAACCCCTACAGCGGAAACAAGTCAGAGTCGGGCACTCATAGTGGGAGTGCCCAACCTTATCGCAACGAAAACTGGTGCCGGACCCACTCTAACACTCCCCTTTGTGAAGTTTGCCGCACTTCAGTCTTCACCCTTTTGCCAGACGAACTAAAATTGTTTCACCCAGGCCGCTTACCATACGAATTAGTGTTCCAAGTTTTCCTAGCCTCGTTCGGCGGTAACTTCTCCCTCTGCTCATACAATGTACCTGCCAAGGTAACTACCGAGTGAAAGGAGTTCATGTCGGTGGTCACCACACCCCTACGAACATCCACCGGGAGGCCATTCACATACTTCTTAAATCTATAACCAGATCGGGACATAAGCGAGCCATCTTGTTGAACTTTGTGGTGTATTCCCGATGTGTCATACTGCCCACCTCCAAGGTCAAGAATTCCTGTTCAATTTTATCCAATTCGTGTGGAGGACAGAACTGATCGAGAACCAACTTCTTCAATCCATCCCATGTCATCCTCCTAATCGATCGATCACCCATAGCCTGCACCAGATTATCCCACCAACATAATGCCTCGGAACGAAACGAGGCGGTAGCATAAGTGACGATGTCATCCCCCTTGCACTTACTAACCCTCAGAACGGCCTCCATTTCTCTCACTCACTGATGCGCTGCCAAAGCGTCTTTAGTACCATCGAAGGAAGGGGGGTTGCACTTCTTAAAGTCACCATACGAGCAGCCCCGGGTCGATACACTAACAGTCCGCACCTCATCTTCCTCCCCACTCGGCACATACACTTGCTTTTCCTCTTTGACCTGCACCTCTTTACTCTTCTTCCCCTATCCGAACCCTTACTAACCAGCGAATCCTCCATGGCCCTGACGGCCTCAGCAATGATCTCAGGAATGGCGCTATGGAGCACCTAGTAAACCTCATCCGTGATAGCCGCGCGCAAAGCAAGATCTAAGGCGGGGTTATCCCCCTCCTCAAGAATTGGGGTCTCCTCCCGCTGGGGAGTAGGAATCTCTTTCTCGGCATCGGCACATGGCTTACGACCACGGCCGCGAACACTAGGACTACCTCTATTAGAAGCTCGAGTATTAACCATGACTTATCCCTACAAGGACAGAATTTTAACACGGTCAAGTTCAAGTGGTAATTAGAACATGTAAGGTAAGGGTAAACTGCTAATGACGTTGATCAAGTGTAATTAGTCGTTTACTTTACCCGCCCGTCCTAACGACCCCCTGCCCCTAACCTCGTTATCCTTCCATCTAACACTTAAACAGTTAATCACATACCGAGAACTTTTAAATTCAAAGAAATGACTAAATAATTAAAAGTTACCTCTTGGCGTTCAGCTACTCGCGGTGGGCATACTGTTCTCTTTTCTTAAAGTTCGAGTCCAAGCATTCGGGGATGCTCGATCCCTCGAACCAAGGCTCTGATACCAACTTGTAAGGCCCTGAAACCTGGGAACCCCACAGTTGGTATTCATTCCAAACACTCGTAAAAATAATTAAACATAAAAACAATTCTTTTCGTTAAAATAACATCACAGAGTATAATTCGACGGAAAACGTAAATAAATGAATGAGTTCCCAAAACTCGGGGATTTAACCCCAAAACCAAAATTAAGTATAACTTTTATAAGCCTTTTGACATAAAATGCTCACAAACAATTCTTCATTCCAGTATGACCTTCACCGTCCAAGTAGCTCAGTGCACGTCCAAGCGATAAGGCATCCTCTTCCTAACCTGAAACTCACACTAACATGCACACAAAGTCAGCTTAAGCTGAGTGAGTTCAAGTTTTAAATAAGTAGCAACGGTTTTAATAATCATTCCAATGGATTTAAAACAGCAAACGGAACACCACATTCAATAAATAATCATCCTTACGTATGAGCATCTCTATACGTGCATTTCTATATATATATATATATATATATATATATATATATATATATATATATATATATATAACATTCAATAATAACATTCAGGGCCGAGAAAACGTACAACCCAAACACGTAACATTTAGCGCATGCAAACACAAAGTAGGCATACGCAACATTCAGTAGTCAAGAAGACTACAACATTCGCCAAATAGTGGCCATTCTAATATATATATATATATATACATTCTTTAACATTCGAAGGCCTACTAATACTAGCAAGCCTATGTAAAATCGTTTAAAACATTTCATCAAGCAAAATCGCTTAGGTGTGCTTGCTAGCCCAAAAAATAAAAATAGTTAAATGGGGCATCAAGAACTCACCTGAGATCAATCGAACACCTGCAACGAGTTAGGAAATCCCTAAGTCACAATCACAAGCAAGGGCCTGTAAAGTATATACAACGTGTTACTAAGCTAGACCGTAAGAACACTCTTGCCTAATGAGCCGTTCAAGCCCAAGAACCCGGCCCAAGGCCCAAGAACCTGGCCCGAGGCCCAACACCTGGCCGAGGCCCAACAACTTTGCCCAAGGCCCAAAAACTTGGCCCGAGACCCAACAAATTGGCCCGAGGCCCAACAACTTGGCCCAAGGCCCAACACTTGCCCGTCGGCAATCAAATCGAGTCGAATACGCGCGTAGTAAACCTTAAAACAAATTTTTAAATGAATCAGCCCCAAATGGGCCAAATTCCCCCTTTAATCTTTTCATTCATCATAATTATGTCACCCGAGTTGATCTGGTTAACGGTTCCTTTTTACAACTCTCAATTTAACATTTAAACGAAAATTCGCGCACCGCCGACTCGATTGACCAAGCACCAACCAAAACAGCCCCGAGCATCAAAAAAATAATTTTTCCACATCCCTTAAACCCCCTAGGTCTGTACAAACTAATTCGGTCGGTCATCCGATCAATTAACGCATCAAACTCAACAATTTGTAATTCTACACCCGATAAACCCTAGTTTTCGAACTAAAATTGATTGACCGACCTAAACACCTCCAATGGCCACGAAACTTTAATATGATGTAAATGCCATACCTGGGGATCTTTCTACACCGGAAACTCTAATTTTTATCCACGGGAAGTGGGTCAATTACACCTTGGCCAAAAATCTGTCCAACGAAAAGTTTCGGCAAAATTGAGCATCAAAACGATTAGGGATGAACAAAAAGAGTGTTGGGGCTTGTAGTACATACCTTGAACTACTTCTAGGAGCTTGGAATTGATCAAAAAGTCGAAGCAAAGAAGGGAGGGGGGCTAGAACCTGGCCGATCGCAGCAGCTGCATAGGATTAGGGTTTTTTTTTTGTTTAATGTTATATTATAAAACATTTTCATTATAGCCCCCGGAATTTAATAATAATGCAAGCTTGGAAGAAATGTTAAGCGATTAGACATACCGGGATGACGTAAAGGCTTCTAAGGAACGTCTGATAAATCCCGAGAATTATACATACTCTACAATCTTTAATTCTTGAAACCGGAATTAACGGGCGTTACAAAATTGACCTGTCTTCCCGCACTTGAACGTGCGGGTCTAGCAGTACAATCCGGAGCATAATGGCCCACTTTCCAACACTTATAGCATGCGTTTGATCCCAGTCTACACTCTCACCATGAGCGTTTCCACACTTATGACAGACATCAGTACCTCTTCCCCACTTGCACTTACCATCGTTCAATTTCCCACAAGTCTCACGGTTTCTTCTCCCACACCTTACATTTCTTGTCTCTCGGGTTCCACAACTGAGTACCGTGCCTCTTTCCCTAAGTATCCCAATTCTTGTCTTTCTTCACCTCAACCACCACTTCATTCACTGCCAGTTCCTTGTAAACCACTTCCACGAGTTCGACCGCGAAATCAAAAGTAGTAGGTCTACTTGCCCTGGACCAATGTGCAGACGTTCAGTGGAAGTCCTCTGACATAACACTTAATCCTCTTAGCTTCAGTATTCACCATTTCGGGCACAAGTCTTGACATACGGTTAAACTCAGTGGTGTACTTATGGTGTGTTATCTTTCCCTCTTTCAAGTTCAGGAATCTCATCTCTACTCTTTCAACCTCAGCATTAGCACAAAACTTCTTCATTACCATCTGTCTCAGATCATCCTACCTCATAGCCTTAATTTTAGTGGCAGTCTTTCTTTGTTCAAAAGTTTCACACCAAAACATAGCTTCATCACCAAACGACTGAGTAGCGAAGCCCACATCTTGGTCGGGACGGCACTCGCCAATGCAGATAATCGTATCCATTGCGATTATCCACTACAGAGTAGCGATTGCGTCACCAGTACCAGTTAGCTGAGGTGAGCTACAACCTATGAAGATTATGTAGTTGCAACCACCTCAGCCTCTCTTTCCCTCATTCATCTTCACAGAACGAACCTCGCTTGATGCCTCATTCTCAGTCTCAGTGTCATTCTTACTACATTCCCCAGTCTTTTCAACAGTTTTAGTACGTCTTTCAGTAGACTTGTCTGATTGGGATTCCTCACATCAGCAACAACGGCTTGAGTAATAGCAGCATGAATAGCAGGATCGAGCTGATACTCTTCTACACGTACAGTCAAGCTTCTGTCTTCACTAGGTTCAGTAATCTACTCTTCAAAGGGTATTGGGTTGATACGGGGCCTACCACGACGCCCCTTGATCCCTCCTTGTCCAACAGTCTTAGCACCAGCCATCTAAATTCCAAAGTAAAAACACAAACATCGTCACGTGAGGAACTATTTAGTACAAGGATAGTAAGGCTGCCGGTAATAATAGTGGCCAGCTGGGATTAGCTACTCACGTTACGCTCCTTGTCGTATACACTTCCTTTCGTGAGTCTACTTGTGCTCGGTTCTACTTAAGGCAGTCAGATAATCAAACATTTCAAATACAATCAAGCAATTCTATCACTAACAATTCTTATAACTTTCCTTAATTATCCCTACGTTATACGTAAGGAAATTCATGTATTAAGCTTGCTTGAGTGACACATGGCATTCCCTGATTGGCATCTTTGTTCTTTCTTCTTTAAGTCCCATTCTCTGTTCGAGACTAAGCATGTAGGATACTTATCCTTTCGAACTTATGCTCTGATACCAATCTTTAAGGCCCCCGAAGCTAGATGGATTTACTCATTCATATAATTCGGAAAATCAGAGTCAATTAAAACATTTCGTGGAATAAAAGTCAACCATCTTACATATCATAAGTACTTGTTTAAAATAAAATAACATGTGTCTTAAACAATAAACATGAATAATACGTGAATCTTCATCTCTTCGATGCCAGTCTTCTTTTGTTTGCCATGTGTCTCCGTCAAGCAACTTGCCTCATCCTATTCGCTTGCGTGCATACTAAAAGTCAGCTACGCTGAGTGAGTTCTAGTTAATTAGTTAGCATACTATACTTTCACGTTCATACTTTTACGCGTCCGTTGATACGTATTTCATACTTTACCCGCTATTTCTCATTCACACATACTTTACGTATATACATACGTATTTACATATTTTCTGTCATACTTTCCTATGGTATACCATAAACTATCCTACTTCTTCTATCTCAGATATTTTTAGGGTCTGGTCCCTCTATCTCTGATATTTGTAGGGTCTGGTCTCTTCTATCCCATATTTTATTAGGGTCCGGTCCCTCCAATCTCAGATATTATTAGGGTCTAGTCCCTCCAATCTCAGATATTTCCTTCCTGCCTCAATCTCAGATATTATTGGGGTCTAGTCCCTCCTATCTCAGATATTATTAGGGTCTAGTCCCTTGGTTTAGCATAACCATACAACCATACCTGTCCCGTCAACTATCTATACGTTCATTTCACACTTTCATTATCATACGTGCATACTTTACCTGTCTTATGTATATAACTTACATATACAAATTCATTCGTATAAACATTATACAATAATATCATACAATGCACATTCATACACGTATCTTACACTTATCACTTAGGATAAGTGCTTTAACTATCACATAGGAATATGCACAAAGCCTCCAAAACATCACATAGAAGGGGGGCTAAAAACTCACTTGTAGTCGGTTCCGCTCGGAGTTAATGGTAATGTCCGTCTTCAACTGAGCTCTACTAACTGTTAATAACGGACACATATTAATCCTCTATACTTGTTTGCTATTTATTTTCTTGAGTTAGTAGGGTTAACTTCTAAGTTAACTGAACTGACATGTAACCTTCTTAAGCCGATCTTATTTATTTAATATACTTGGCCTTATCTTATTAATGAGCCGTCTTCATTAGTTTGCATTCTTAACGATATTTATTATTATCGTATGTATATTTATTATTATATTATTTCATTACTATTCATATTATTATTATATATATATTTTCGTAAGTTATCCTTCGTTCGTACATTCCTTTCAATTTCTCCATTTATAACGGGCTCTTACGTTTAAGTGTTTCTGAACGGGTCCCATAAGCCATTGGTTTGGTATAAGGCGGGTTGCGGGTTCCAAACGAGTCGGGTATCGGGTTCGGTTCATTTAGGTCTTTGCATCCAAATTAAATTCTTATTATTATAATAGTTTTATTATTGTTGTTATTATTATTATAATTATAGAACATTAGTTATTTACCAAAATGCCCTTGCTCGTTTCATTTATTAAAGCCGTGACCTAGATCCCCCCCCCCCCCTTGTCACTCTTTTTTCACCTTCTTCCTTTCTTCCCCCTTTAACCGCCGCTGCCGTTCATATACTTCCGGCCACCACGGGTTCTCTACTTCTGATGACAATGGCGACATCACAGTAGAGCACGGGGTGGAGAAAGGAGTCGCTTGCATCAATTCCATTCTCATGAAATCGATTCGCACCATATCCATTCGCGTAAAAAGGATTCGCATCCTAAATGGTTCGCACCCAAACGATTCGCTTCAAAACGGTTCACACCCAAATCCATTCGCACGTCAACGATTCGCATCCAAAATGATTCGCGTCGCATCTGAAATAATTCACATGTCGTGCGAATGATTTTCTTGAGTCGCACTGGAGCTCGTGCGACTGGTTCAAGGTATGTCGCATAGGTTCAGTGGAGTTTGGATCTGGTTCCATTAACCGGTTCCGCTGGCACTCAAGACGTTCTGTAACACCCCGGCTAAAGCGGAAACACCTGAGTATGATGTACAGATTGCTCAAACACACATGACACTATTAGGTGACCATAATAACATTATTTCATTTAAATCATCATGTAACACAAGTTTATCAAATAATACAAGTTGTAACAGATAAATAAACAAAATGATAAGTTTTCTTAGAATATCCGCTATGTGTCTTCTAACTTTCATCCTCGTATCTTTATACCTATAACATATGTATAAAATAAAGTCAGGTATGAACATAGCTGGCGAGCTTCCCACAGTTTGATATAATACTTAAAAGCCATACAATTCATGGACAAGTGATAGACGAGCAAGTAAAGTCCTTTCCAGTTGGTATCAACCAACGTACTCGAGTAATCGCGCAAATAAGGTCCTTTCCAGTTGTTAACAACCAACATACTCGGATAATGAGTGCAAAGGGGGGCGTATGATCATACTTATTGAGGCTACCACGTGCATGTAAATTCGAGCAAGTAATCAAGTAACAGACAAGTCCATATAGTGAATTGTAGTTTGTAAGCGAAGTCGTAATACTTTGCATTTGTAATAAGATAAATATGCTACCCCAAAATATGAAAACGCTAAAAAAGGGGTTGTGGGAAACTCACCTAAAAATCGAAGATAACTCGAAATATAAACCGAAAGCGCAATAACGAAACCGAAGTAACCGAAAGTACTCTAAAGAATCCGAACGATTGAACTTCTTGAACTATAAGTAAAATAAATATGAATGTTTAAAGACTAGCTCATGGGATTATACGGGTTAATTATTTGGTTTTAAAGGTGACGCGATTATTATTTAAGGCGTGGACTTTTTTTATTATTATTCTACGCTTAACGGAAGTTTAATGGTTTTTTTATATATATATTATAACTTTAATACTAATATGAGAGTTACAGTTTTGCATTGAACGGATTAACAATTTAAAGTTTGCGCGTTAAGACTAATATTATTATTTTTTAAATGATTTAACGAAATATATTATTTAAATATCATTGGCTAATATGTTAACATTTAATAAAAGAAAAATGACATTTTTAAGGCATGGATTAAAGTTTACGAATTTAACTAAATTCTAACGGTTTCAACGAATTAAAATTTAAACAATTAAAGCTTAATGAATTCAACTTTACGAGTTAATGGTTATGAAAGTTGGTTTTACATGGGGAAAGATTTATACTTAATTTATAAAAAATTTGTTTAGTTTAAAATTAACTTAATTAGATTTGTTATGATTTTTAAATGAGTTATTTGATTAATAAAGTGAATAAACTGTTTTTTTTAAAGTATAAATAACAATGATGCACTGACCCGGGTTCGAACCCGGGTCTTGTGTAACACATCCATAAGTCTTAACCACTTGAACCAGCTTATAACTTGTTTAAAGAATAGAAACAGAAATTTATAAATTATTATGAAAAACTTCATCATCTTCATACCCAAACCGTAGACTTCCAATTCTCCAATTTCATTCCATGTTTGTTTAATCTAAGTTAGGGCATCCAATTATCGATGAAAAACTATCATAAACCATATAAAAGTTACCTGTAAATGTTATGATTTGAGGGTGAACGACGGTTGGTCGGAAAAACGATTTGGACGGGAAATTTCGTGTTCCAGAGAGCAAAATAGGTTAAAGTGATGGTATGAGCATGTTTAGACGAGTGTTTTTAGCCCTATTTATAGTTTAATTGAAACGATTAGTGATTTATACTCGTTAATGAGTTTGGAGCAATTTTCGGCACCGGAAAAACGGTGCTAACGCGCAAATTACTTGTTATTATTCGTTATGGATGATGATCGCGGTTAAATTGATGTTGAGTAAAGCCGTTATGATGCGTCAATTGGTTTAAATCACGCGTTATTACCCATTATAGGCTCGCCGGACTTCACCCGTCGCCGGCACCCGGAAAAACGAGGAAGAAAGGGGGGGGGGGGGCTAGGCTGGGTTATATTATTATATTGTAATATTATTTTGAATTTCAAGTTACACTTTAAGTCCCTACTCTTTCAAGATTGTTTTAAATCCAAATTAAACTAAATTACAAATTGGACCTTTAACTTTGAAAGATGGTTAATAATAATGAATTAAAATTTTTAATACGTGAATATTTGATACTCGCATCTTGTAAATTGTTTATTTTTAATAAATACCTTAATCTTGGAGTTTCAAATTAATTGCATAAAACGAATTGAAAACGAACGAAGAAAGATCGAGAATAATAAAAAATGATCAAGAATGCATTGAGATGATAACCTTGGTCGGTTTATAACGAAAACAAATACGATTACAAATAATAAAATATATGTAATGAAGTTTATAGATATGCTTATATATATATATATATATATCTATATAAAAAAACCCCGACCCATTTCGAATTTTCGGTTTTTGTTTATATATATATATATATATATATATATATATATATATATATATAGAGGACATGTATAAATTAAAAACCCATAAATTAAAAACCCACTTTAGATGGAAAAACCCTAGAAACTCTTCATGTGGCTAATATTTTATCACATACACCTTTTTTTATTCTTTGGATTTAAAGTGAGAAGGGCAATTTGGTAATCCTCATTTATTCTCTGCACACATTTCCTGCATGTTGAGTTGACCTTTCATTATTAATTTATTTATATTTACTAGTTATTTAATGTCTTCACAACTTAATAAAAACAACTATAATTACATAATCGTAACTAGAACTTTATATCAAAATTAAAATTTAATTTGTAAGAAAATTTATATTTTTACTCTTAATGTGTTTTCCTTTACCCTGTTTCTTTTTTATGAGTATAACAATTAAAATGGCCACTATATTATTTGTGGTTTTTGGTACTTATACTAATTGTTTCAAGAATTATAGTTATATTTTTTGTATTCGTTTTACTTAGTTTATTTTTTATCTTCAATATATATTAAATGAACTCATTTTTTTACTTTATACTAAGCCATGCTATTAATTTAACTTTACCAAACCATATAATTTATTTAACTTTCGTTACTTTTTGCAAAATACTATCAAATAATAATAATGCTGTAACATTTTTTACTTTTATATGTATACATATTTTTAAAAGGTAATATAAGTTGTTACATACGAGGCATAATATACTTTACTTCAAATACTACCACTAATACAAAACCAATATTTTACGATTGCTTATAGAATGTGTTACATATTTCCAAACGTAAACTTATTTTTATAATTTAAACTCTAAAATATGTAAATTTAAACTTATTTTATTAGATGTGTTACATATTTAAGAACGTAAACTTATTTTAACATATATTACAAAATGTAAACTTATTTTATTAGAAAAAATGTAAAATTTTTAAAAATGTAAACTTATTTTAAAAAAATGTTTATTTTTCAAAGAAATTTTTAAAAAATGTAAACTTATATTAAAAAAATGTAAACTTATTTTAAAAAAATGTTAAATTTTAAAAAATGTAAACTTATTTTATTAGAATATGTTACATATTTATTTAAAAAATGGAAAGAGTCTAAAGACGTTTTATCTTTTATTGTGCTACATACAATAAAATATGTAAAGATTATTTTAAACCTTTTTTTCAAGTTCACTCCCCCCCCCCCCCCCCCCCCTTCCTTTATGTAAGAAGCACATAAAAAATGTTTATGTTTCATACTAATGTTTCATAGTAAAAAAATGTTAAATTATTTCAAAATATACAAATGTATTAAAAAAATATGTAATCTTAATTTAAAATTTTGTAAAGATTTTAATTAACAAGCACATGAAATATTTTACATATTGAAAAAGATGTTAAATTATCTTTATATATCTTAAGTTATTTCTAAATATATAAACATATTAAACATGTTAAGTTACAGAAAAAAAAAAACCATTCAAGAATAATAATAATAATAATAATATAGAAACACAAAGTGACAAACCATTCAAGAAGCAGTGAAAACATTTTAGTGGACTTCTAAAATTGACAAAACCATTCAAGAAGCAGTGAAAACAATTCCTCTGGCGTTCCATATGTACTGGTGAGAGACATAAAAATTACGTAGTATACCAACCTTGCCCCCCAGTGTACTTTTTACTAATTTATTAATAGTTATACCCTCCTTTCCCACCAGATTCAATCTTCACCACCCGTTAAAAGAATCAATGGCCACAAAAGAGTTTTTAACGTTTTCATAACTAACAAGGGTTTTCATAATAACCCAACCCTATATATGTGTGTATATATATATGTATATATATAAACAAAAAACGAAAATTCGAAATGGGTCGGGGTTTTTATATTCGGGTTTGAAAAGTAACGAATGTTACAGGATTCACAACTTTTGGAAATTTCATCCCGAAAATAAAATAAAGATAAAATAAAGAAAACAACTAGTAGATACCGTTGTTTAAGATTTTTAACAATTTTATATATACATAATTAACAAAAAACAATAACGTCGATCTTTGAATGGCCCAAAAGACGCCACAAATGGAATATGGTAAGGACATTTATATATAGGATGTACCAGCGGTATATCCATCATGCACTTATCATATTTCATTTGTTCCGTCTTTCAAAATCATTCCAGGTTTCAAGTTATTGCACACAACGTACTTATTATGTCTTCCATGCGAGGACTTGTATAATTACGTGTCAACCCATAATTACCTTTATCGTCAGATGGTCCACATAATCCGTCCCATTGTATGGGTTAAGATGAAATAAATTCTTATATAAAAGCTTTTAAATCTAGAATAATGAACTATAGGGATTGAAAAATAACAAAAATTTATAAACAAGTCCTTGAGGTCAAGGATAAGCGAAACATTAGGTCCAAATAAATGAAATCGTTAAAGTTTAAATGAAATAACAATGTTATTGAAGTTACAATAAAATAAGCGAGATTCTAGAGTAACCTAGAATAATAATAATAATAAATGAAATCGTTAAAGTCATGAACATCAACATAATTAAACAAACATTGAAGTCGAGAATAACAGAGCAAGTAAACGTGGCATTGAGCCAACAAAATATAAACACATAAATTGATAAAGCATTGGATCCTAGAATAAGATAGATAAACGAAACCTTAATAATAGAATCGAGTAAGTTCTTTGGAGTCAATAATGACTCTTTAAGTAAATGAAAATTTTCAATGAAGAAAATATTAGCGTGAATAAGGGCCACATATGGGATTAATAAATAATTGTAACTTCGAGATCAAAGTAAAACATTGACCTCAAATTGGTAAAACATTAGGATTATGAATAACAAAATAATCCGAACAAATCGTTGAGCGGAAAGAGAACAATATGACCAAACTATTCGTGTAACAAAAATAAACTCAACATGTGTATAAACATGCTCATGCTCTCCAACTCCACTAAACGATTATGTTTATGGGAAATCGGTTATAAACCACGAGGTTGAAATAACAAGGTAAACCTCTTCAGAATGTATCTATGAATGGGTATAGTTCACAAATTAATGAATAATCAAGCTCGATATTAATTTCGTAGACAACCTTTTGAAAAGAACTTGATACATAGAACTTCATGAAATTGCCCAAAACAGACAAAATATCCATAACAAATGAAAGAAACAAAAAGGTAACTTGCGATGCCCGTCTTCTCGAAATGGGTTTTGCGGTATGAAGGTTATTGTGGGGCGGTGGTATGGTTTACTAATCCAAAACTCGTTAGCGATTCGACAAAAGGGGGAAACAAAAATGATTGACGACGTCGTTTATAAAAATCGTTTGTAGGGACGTGATGTTTAAAATTCAAAGGAAATTTATGATAATAATCTTGTATATATACTTAGCTAGTTAGAAAACTTTGGAAAACTTTCGATGTAAAGGATTTTCCTGGTTGGGTGACTCTTTAGAAAAATAGAAGTCTCTAGATAAAATAACTCGTTGATGGTAATATAATAGCCTCACGGCTTAAGAATAGTTTTATTGGAATAATAATAATGGTAATAATAATAATAATAATAATAATAATAATAATAATAATAATAATAGTAATGGCATTAATAATATTAAGGGTAGTAGTAGTAGTAGTAGCAGCAGTAGTAATAGTGATAAAATAAACCATTGAATTTTCGTAAAGTTCTTTTGATGCAAAAACTACTTGAATATATTTCGTATAACATAATATATACTTATTAATGATTGTTTCTTTTAAATAATAAAGATTTGAAATTTCACAAAAAAGAATGTTTGTAAAAGGAATTAATGTGAAAAAGAGTGCAAGAATTAATAACAAGTTTTAAAAGGCGCAGTATTAAAATGGAAAATCACATAACCTTTGAGAGTCCAAGGAACGCGGGGTAAAGCAGAAGGTGGGGGATAAATGGTTGGGTAACAGGTCGTATGAATAAGGGTGTCGTGTCGTGTATGTAGAGTTATGAGACAAAGTTGATGAGTTGGCCGAACTTAACATCATTTGTAACATTTCGACATCGTGGTAGCAGAGAGGGGGAATCATACGTGTTATAAAAAGGGTAGGTTCTTGTGTAAATATCTTGGTTGTGTTGGTTTGAGTATCTAAGAGTTAGGTTGGGTTTGGATTTACGAAGGTGTAGCTGTAACATCTCGGGAATACCCTGTTCAATTTTGGCCCAAAAGTGACAATTCTGAAACTTAAAGGGGTTAAAATGAAAATTTTCGGTTTTCAGACCCATCGCGCTACGCGATGGGTGGACAGGTTATCTCATCGCCCTACGCGATGAAGCTTCCCAAGAAATCAGAAAAAGGGGGTGCCGCGCTACGCGATGATCCAAGAGTAAGGGGGCATCGTGCTAAGCGAAGACTAGGTTAAGTAATCAGGGCCACGTGGCCAACCACGTGTCCACACGTGGCATCACTTCATCAATTGCGGCGTCGCGCTACGCGATGGGCTAAGGAAATGAACATCGCGCTACGAGAAGGTCCCAAAACTTTGCCTATAAAAGGGGGCTACGAGTTTGTAGCCCATTCATCCCACATTCTCCATCACAAACACACACTTAGTGTTCGGAAGCGTGCTAGCTTTACCGAGAAGTTCCGAGGTCCGTTTTCGTGAAGTTCGTGCAAGTATTGAGGTTTTAACGAACTGTAGAGCCGTTAAGCGAGTTAAGAGCAAGGTTCTGACAACCAAGCCGTCATTCTGCCCTAGTGTTAGCATCCTCGTACATTCACTAAGGTAGAATTTAAGTTTAAGTTATTGTCTATCACATCATAATAGCTTAGACGCAGCTAAAGCTATGGCCTTTAACTTTGAAAATATTTTCCAAGTATTCATTAATTGTTTTCAATAAACATTACCTCTATAAGGGTAATGATATACAAAACCATATTTTGATGGGCATGTAGTAACTGGAAGGGGGATATCATTAGTAGACTCTTCTTGCCTAAGGTAAGTAATTCGTACACATCCCAATCAACTGCAAGACCCGTTTACTTACCTGGAGAAGTTTGCCAACGTGATAGACTCTATTAGACCAAAGCATGCTATACTAAACGTCACCCAAATACAATCATGATTTAAAAATATATTCACAAACCTGATCAAGGTTAAAACCAGACTTAAAGTCTGCAGTCTAATCAAGAAACACCATCAAGGTGATCATTCAAACCTATTTATTTATAGGTTAACAATCAATTGCAATAAAGAAAGGTTTTCAAACAATCACATCATCGGTACAGGTGAATACGTTCAACGTTTTTATAACGTGAATGCGTTAAACCTTTAAATACAGTCAAACAAATTTATACTCTATAAGATTGATAGGTTATTGTTTTATAGAGTCAGTCAAATATTTTCATGAGATTACGTGATCTCTAAAGCGTTGTAATACAAATTAGAAAATTAAACAACTCAGACCGAATACACATGTGTCTGGTCCAAACATAATTGTTTAACCTAAACATTCGAAGGCTATGTGGCCGCAGGTTAAACAGTCATAACTAATTCTCCGGTATGGGCTACGTGGCTCGGAGAAATTGTATGTGTGTAGGGCAGTGTCAGAATACCGGAAATAGATATATTTCTGCTGAGCAATATCAAGAAAACTATATTTGTATTATAATCGTTATTAAAATGTTTTTAGAGTTAACAATTCACCCGCATATTGCTGACGTATTTTTCCCCATATTACAAGAAAGCCAGCATAGTACATATAGCAAGGCATAAGAATCATTTATGGAGTTAGATGCTCGCAGATGATGATGGCTCAATTTTAAATAAATAAAATATTATAACAAGAATAAACAAGGTTTGTAAAACAAATACTTGGATATTTATTATCCAAAAGAATTTTCAAAATAAATTAATATTTTCAAAGACTTCCGCTAATAACCTGCAACTATGATATATTTTCAAAACAGGTACCAATTATGGGTGTCACAACTAGGCCCTAAGTCGGGGTGTGACAGGTTGGTATCAGAGCCATCGATCTTTGCGAATTAGGTATTTACTAATACCTAGGCTTTGATCAAAAAATAAAACATCAGTCTTATTACATAATCATTGGTTTTAATTAGATATTAATATGTTAGTGCCTAAAGTTTTAATCACTTGTTTAATAAGTAGGGATAAGCATTGAGTAATAGGCTATGTATCCCTAAGTATACGTATGTAGATATATTATATACTTTAGCCACAAAAATCGAGTAGTTATACGTTCAAACCCTGCACCTGAATTCAAGCCATCAGACATGGCCAGTAATAAACATTTATTACATGAACTCTTCCGGTCAAGAGCAACCGGTTGTTTCAATGCTATCATATGGAATACAATAGGTGTGTGAACTGGGCAGTCAGCAGATGCCAATCAACATATCAAACGATATAATTGAAAACCTTTACCCGTCAGAGATTTCATTATTCTTCGGAAAAAATAAGTTTAAACAAGAAACCAGTACGGAATTACCATTCTAGTTAAGGTTAGTGGCATTTTGGATCGCCACCACTTAATTATCAGACTCCACACATAACAAGCAAGGGCCAAACCGTAAACCGAAAATGAGGAGTATTATGCCCCATGAAAGAATACCATTCTAAATTGCCAATCAGCTTTCTATCGGAACCGGAGGAAGATAAGAAAGGAAATTAATTTCTTCTACACCATATCCAGGTCATGTACCAACAATCTCTGAACAGGCAAACAAAATTTCAGGAAGAGACCTGACTATCCGAAGAATTTTACACAAACAACACCCTAATTGAAGAAATACAAGCTTATATGGAGAATCACAAACCTACACCTAGAATAAAACAGTCTACCTTTTTGTAGCAGTGCCCACACCTGTATGGTACTTAAATCAATAATGCCAAAAGAAAAAGAAACAACAAATCGTCACAGATGTCCTAACATCACTCTGATCGAGGATCAATAAAACTTCCATTCGATAAAGGTAAGGGATATATAGGAACAATTATACTCCCAATTCCTATATCTAGTAATGAGGATTCCTACTGAAACAACAATGGAGGAAAATTTAGATTCTTCCAACATCAAGACCTCACTAAATCCAAAGAAGTACAAAATCAAAATATACATGGATTAGGATCAAGTGGATCCAAGAAACCAAAGATATAAATAATGGCATATACAAAAAATTATCCTCAGGGATAGGAATATTTAATCTGGCAATTCAAGATCTATACTTAGTTATACGCAAAAAAGTGATGCTTCATTAAGTAATGAATGCCAAAGAAAAGCAAAATGAGAAAAAGATAGACAAAGAGTAACAAGGCTATAAAATTTACCATTCATTGGAAGAAATAAGAATATCATTATAAGTAATCTTGTGCAACATAAACAAAAGATATGTTCTATTTCTTTGAAATATTAAACTTATCTTTAAAGATTTATGTCAAGAAGAGATAGCACATATTTTCAAAGTAATTCTTTTAGCAAATCTGGAAGTAAGAGAATATTAAACAATAAGATAAAGGAAAGGTCCAGGTGAACTAATTTCAAAGAAAGATTAACTTCGAGTCAACACTAGAGGAAAACAGGAATAGATCGAGAAAGAGAATTAGAGAAATTCTTATGGTTTGTTTTTACACAAGGTATGTACTTGTCACTCCAAGAGCATATGACAAAGAAATTATCGATACCTTTTAAGAACACTCATCAACCATCATTATACCTGGAAAATGATTATGAGGCATATGAATCTATTGTCTTATACAATTACTTTAACAACATTCCTCAATCAAAGAAACAAACATTTGGATCGTGCCTTATATGAAATAGATAACCACAATAGAGAATTAATTGAGGTCAAGGAAGAGAAAGGAAACATCAGAAAGAAATACTCCCTAAATATTAAGCGTTTCAGACCTTTCGTATTGTATCGTTGTTTCAGTATCTCTGTCATACTAAATCAATTCCATTTTACAGAATGTCGAATCCTAGCAATCAAAAGAATAATGAAGAAGTTTCAAGCGACAAAAACATAACAGAACCTACACAGGAAATCCATGAGCAGTATTTCGACAAAATGAAGGAGATGATCTACAACACAATAACTCCTTACATAGACACAATGAAAGAAGAGATACACAAGATTCAACATCCAAGTAATAAAATTAGAAGCCATCCATATCGAACTCCTTCTCGTCATAGCAAAATCACCAAAGACCATTTAGTAGCCCAAGGTTGTAGTTTCGAGGAATTCAAAGCCTTTAAACCAAAAGAATTTTATGGAGACCAAGGTGTCATACCAGCTTTACAATGGCTAGATGAGATCGAGACCATTGTCATTATTAGTCAATGTACTGAGATTCAAAAGATACAATATGCATCTCTGAAATTTAAAGGTGAAGCCCTAGAATGGTGGAACAATTTAGTCATGCTAAAGGGCAGAAAAACCATATATAAAATGAAATGGGGAGCATTCAAAGAACTGGTATTACAGCAGTTTTGCCCCATTAGTGAAATCAACCATATTCAGATCAAGAGTCTAGACCATAAAATGGAAGACGCAAATTACAAGGACTGTAATGCCTAGTTCTTTGTCTATTGCCAATCAAATCCATGCCTAGATGACTCAAAATACAACAAGGTTATTCAGTACATATATGGGCTACCCAAGGAGATAAGAGATATAGTAAAAACCCATATGCCACCAACAATCTACTTGGCCATGAGACTAGTCGAATACTTGATCAATAATATGTCAAAGGACATGGAAGTTATAGAGGAAAATAATGTAAAGAAGAAAGAAATAGCAGCAGTAAAACAAATAAAGACAATCAAAGGAAAACCAACTTGTGAAAATTGTAGTAAACAACACCCTGGAAAGTGTCGAAAATAAAACAAAAGCAATGCAGCAGGCATATGTAAATACTGTAATAAAGTTGGTTATTTTGAGGAAGACTGCAGAAGGAAAACCGTTACATGTTTCAGTTGAAGAGAAAAAGGACATTTCAATATTGAATGTTCGAAGAAGACAAGTTACGCAAGTGAAAATGGTGTTAAGGAAAGAATGCCAGAGTAATTATGTTACACACAAGAAGAATATAGCAATCAAGAATCAAGGAGGATAAGAGTATGCCAAAGGGAATGTTCAAGAATCCAAGCCATTTGAAATAACTAATAGTTTAGTTAAACTCTTATAAACTGCTTGTAAACTCATTTTAAAACAAGAAGTTTTGTAACCATAACAGGGTCTTTGAATCCCTAATGTGAACAAAGAAATTTATTAGCATATAGATCATATCTTTACCCAAAAATGTTTATACTAATCAAAAAGATAAATTCGAAATACAAAAGACTATATGATTAATATAGTCCATCATCTATAGAAGGATAGAATAAATAGAATAAGATAAATTGGATAAAAGGGAGTATGTTTCAAAGAAAATCGGTTATGTACTCTTTGAAAGTCCAAAAGAAACAACCGATGGATATAAATGGGAGAAGTTCGTTAAGATCATAAAGCAACGAACAATGCGAGACAAGTAAAAGAATCTTGAAAGTTATCAAGATGAACAAGTTAAAAAGATTCGATAGACTGAATCCAAGATGTATTCTGGATAACATCAGCAAATGTTTAGAATACAATAGGTAAGGTAAATAATTAAACACAACTGGCCACTGTGTTTAGCAATTTATGATTACTTATGATATTCTGAACTACTGACTAATAATATCAATTAAGATGCAAAACTCATTTAGTATGGATAAGTTAGCACGGCTATATGATGCAAATATTGTATCTTTGTATTGTGTGCCATTGTCCATTATTTCAGATAGAGATAGTCGTTTTACTTCAAGGTTTTGGGCAATTTTTCAAAATGCTATGGGAACGCAATTGAATTTAAGTACTGCGTATCACCCACAAATTGATGGTCAAAGTGAACGCACTATCCAAACCTTAGAAGATATGCTTCATGCATGTGTAATCGATTTAGGAGGAAGTTGGGATACTCATTTACCTTTAATGGAATTTTCATACTACAACAGTTAACATACTAGTATCCAAATGACACCGTTCGAAGCGTTATATGGACGGAAATATAGAACACCCGTATGTTGGTCAGAAACAAGGGATAACCAATTTTCAGGTCTCGAAATCGTTCAAAGAACCACTGATCAGGTAATACAAATATGGGAACGATTGAAGATGGCAAGAGATAGACAAAAGAGTTATGCCAATGTTTGCCGCAAACCTTTAGAATTTCAAATAGGAGATAAAGTACTACTCAAAGTATCACCTTGGAAGGTGTAGTACGATTTGGAAAGAAAGGAAAACTGAGTCCGTGTTTCGTAGGGCTATTCAAAATACTTGAAAGAATAGGACCTGTTGCATATCGATTGGAATTACCTGAGGAAATGGAAGGTATTCATGACGTGTTTCATGTATCAAATCTACGTAAATGTCTAGCCGATGAAACACCTGTAATGCCATTGAAAGATGTTGAAGTTAACGAAAAGCTAAAGTTTGTGGAACAACCAACTCAAATTGAAGGTAGCATGATTTAGTTCCTCAAACATAAACGACTTAAGTTGGTAAAAGTTCGTTGGGATTCAAGACGTGGACCTGAGTATACGTGGGAACTTGAATCAGAAATGAAGAGAAAGTACCCATATTTATTCCAATAAATCTCGAGGACGAGATTATTCAAAAGGTGGGGAGGATGTAACATTTCAGGAATACCATGTTCAATTTTGGGCCAAAAGTGACAATTCTGAAACTTAAAGGGATTAAAATGAAAAATTTTGGTTTTCAGACCCATCGCGCTACGCGATGGGTGGACAGGTTATTCCATCGCACTACGCGATGCAACTTCCCAAGAAATCAGAAAAAAAGGGGCGACGCGCTACGTGATTATCCAAAAGATTTTTCAAAATAAATTAATATTTTCAAAGACTTCCGCTAATAACCTGCAACTCTGATATATTTTCAAAATAGGTACCAATTATAGGTGTCACATATAGGCCCTAAGTCGGGGTGTGACAATAGCCTTGAGGTTTGGACATATTATTTGTAACAACTCGGGTTTTCCAACGAACGAACTTGTATCCATAGCCTGACCCATTTTATGATTGAAGAATTTTTATACAAATTATATTTATATATTATATTTATTTAAAATATAATTAACTTTCAAAAATGTACATTTATAGCCCAAAACTAAACTTTTATCCTTATTTGTTCCCATGTTCAACCTCCAGGGACTTGTTTGAAATTTCTGCATATTAGGTTCATAACCCATTTACCCAGAACCCGTATCCATACCCGAACACCCAGTACCAAATACTTATATTGTTCGCACATATTTTCCTCGTTATACATAGAACGATCTAAATTCGCCTTGTACTTAACACTTGCAAACAATTCTCTAATCAAGGAACTATCAAACTCACACCGACCATCCACCGTATCCGCAAATCCCAACACATCTCTAATCACAGGCACATCAATAACCACACGTTTACCCTGAATCACCGTTTCTATCTGGTTCTCCCTTTCAACATATCTCGCAGTGTTCCAAAAAGATCGTAAGATGCTTGGATATACGTACGTGTTAGTGGAGATAGCAACATAAATTCTTGATTGCTTCAGGAAGTTGATTATGCCACCAAACATATCCGTCCCAAATAACTTATTCTCGATAAAACCGCAAATATTGTGCTTCTTATCCTACGGTAGCATAACTTGTTTAGGCTCGGGATCAGCTTGTTGTTCAGCCACATTAGCAACAGGTTTAGGTTGTTGCTCAGGTACGGGAGCTGGAACATTTTCATCTGCCATCCTGTGTTAAACGAATACATTAATATTCAAATTCCAATCTTACCCTTCTATTTAACAAATATCCAATTCATTTGTTAATTTCATTGTTAACGAATAAGTGCATTCGTTATTATACTTCAACGAATAAAGAAGTCATTCGTTATTTTAACGAATAAGGACTTCATTCGTTACATTAACGAATAAGCTAGTCATTCGTTATATTAAAGAATAGACAAGTCATTCGTTACAATAACCTTATTCATGATCCAAATAACGAATGGCATGTCATTCACTACAAATTAAAAAATGATTCATCAAATATCCATTTGACCAATTCCAGTCAAAGGTCAAGCTTGATTATTAACATAGAAAGTCAAAAATGTTTCAATTTTCATATAGATTACATCTAATTATCATATTTCAATCAGTGTTATGGTTTATAATGGTCATGTCGTTTCAGTTTATTAGTTCGTCAAATAATAAATGAATGCTGGTCCAAATCAAGTGAAATTGATATGGATGTGGTCGCCAATACTTGTAGATTAATACAAGAACAGTTAGAACTCGGATTATGGAAGTTTAAGATTTCGTAAAAATTTTGGGGGAGTTTTAGTAAGGAAGTCGATGAAATAGCGAAGAAAAATGATCTCCCATTCGTCTCCTAGGGTTTATAAATGCCCCTAAAATGATTACACAAATCCCAATGATTCATGCATTTAAACTAACGAATGAGGTATTCATTCGTTACTTTAAAAAGGCCTACTAATCAATGATAGATATCTATATATTATTATACATAAACAAACGATTTTTAATGACGAGAACTATTATCGCTTTTTGCATGTTATTCGTTAAGTTCACGCGAATGACCCATTCATTCATTAGATTTAACGAATAAGTTAACTTAGTTTGTCATGCGTTATTACAGTATACGAATGAATACATTCATCATCAGGTAGCGGAAGTGAATGTGTGTATCCGTAACAAATGCGCACATTCATTATGGCTTTCAACGAATGTCCATCCATTCGTTACACTGTAGTAACGAATGAAGTATTACATTAAACAAATGAAAGAATTTTTATTCAAGTGAATTAAATAATCAGTTAAAAACATTAGGCCCAAGTGAAATACTTTAAAATTATTTACGTTAACCGATGAATCATTGATCGTAACCCTTAAATTAAGTGGATATGACTTAAAATCTCAATACTTTAAGCATAATTTAACTTAAATTGTGGGGAAGTACTTTACCATTTCGTTTTGAATAATTCGCTCGCTCGGTAAATCGAAAATAAAGAAGAAATAAAATATTTTTGATTTTTCAAAAATTTATATCAAAAAACACTTGAAATGTTTTTGTATTTTTCAATTTTTTTTTCATCAAAAACAAAAATGAGATAAGAAAATGTAATAGCAATAAAAGTAAAAGTAAAAACAATAAAGCCGTACATATTTTTGTGAATTCGAGCAGGGAAACATATTGGCATCTGACGCTCTAAGCAACACTTCAATTTTGACCTTATTATGCACATAATCCAACGATGATGGTGTGACATCTGCCCCGATCCGACCCGACCCACGTACCCGTTTTCTGATCCGATTCTTTTTAAGATTTAAAATTTAATTATTTTCTTTTAAAACTTGACATTTAAAATATATATATTACTAATAATATTTTCCTTTCCGCCTCTTCCTCTCTTTTCCTTCCCGCCGTCCCGTCCCTCTTCTTCTCTCTTTCCGCCTTCTTTTCCCTCTTGTCGCCGTCCCGCCCTTAAGCCTTGAACCCCTAACTGTCCTTTGTTTCTTCCCGCCTAAGGTTGTCTGCGCAGCTCCACGCGCCAGACTCCTTGCAAGGAAGCCTGCGCGAAGACCAGTTGTTCCTGCGATACGCGAGGCGAACTGTTCTCACAGCGCGCTAAGAATTGTAGTTCTTCCCGCAGCGCGCTAAGAATTGTAGTTCTTCTCGCAGCGCGCTAAGAACGGTAGTTCTTCCCGCGACGCGCTAAGAATTGTAGTTCTTCTCGCAGCGCGCTAAGAACGGTAGTTCTTCCCGCGACGCGCTAAGAATTGTAGTTCTTCTCGCAGCGCGCTAAGAACGGAAGTTCTTCCCGCGGCGCGCTAAGAATGGTAATTCTTCCCGCGGCGCGCTAAGTTTTGTTCTGTCAGCCTTCGCCCTCGCGCGTGCGCTCGAGCCTTCTCGCGCTAAACCCTTTGAGTTTCCTTCTGTTTAATCTAGCCGTTTGCTTTTATGTTGTCTTATCTTCTGTGCTGTTGACCTGACCTATCTTATGTCTGAAAAGTTACTTTCGGCGTAGCATGCGCGCCAACCCCATTGGTTGACAGAAAAAGTGACTGACATTATCTTTTGAGATCTGCTTTTCCATGCTTGACCAGTACCTTTATCTGACCCGCCCATGCCTGTTTACTGTTACCTGTCAGCTTTTCCTTATCCCCTGCAGCTGCCATATCTTTTGATATCTTTTGCTTTTGGAATCTTTTACTTTTTGGAGATCTTTTCCCCTTTTCCAGGGATTGTGTTCCCTAGGGTTTCCCTATAAATAATAATGTTAATTTTTCCTAACACTACACACACAAAGCACTTAAACTCTCCTGTTCTCTTTTACTCCTTGCCGTTGTTCTTCCTCTGCCGTCCCCTCTCTCTCTGCCTTCGTCCTCTCTCCTGTTCTGCCCTGTTTTCCGGTAATATATAATATATATAATAATTTGTTTAAGTTACTTATTAATAATTAAGACTTAAAACCAATCGTTAAAACAATAATCTTTAATTATAGGTTAACTTGTGCTTGTTTAAAGTTGGTTCTTGCTTTATCTTTCACCGCACCGTTTATCAAGTGAGTAATCTCGTACCTAATCCCTTTTTATTTTTAATGTTTTGGGATGTTCATGTGTTCGTACAAACTTGAGTCTTAAACTTGTTTATGAACTTTAGTCGCGCAGTATCCCATGTGTTGAGGACGTTTACTTGGCTGTTTATTTGTATGAGTGTATCATTAACCGCTTTGTTCGGCCTATTCCGAAGTTTTCATGGATCCATTAGATGAACACGGGAGACCTATCGTTTACGGTTTTCTTTGTTTACACTTGCACAGATGTTTTCTCGTTTTTGTGCTCATTTGGGAGCACGGATTGAACTATGAACTATGAGCTATGATCTATTTAGGCTTGATCACAATCTGATTGCACCCTTGTTAAACACCAGACATACACGTGTTGCGCGCAGATTTATTGTTATCTATGTATTGTATTAAACTTGATTTCTCACCAACACGCAAGTGTTTGACGTTTTATTTTAACACATGTTCAGGTTTGCAGTTGCTGTTTTGGAGCTTGTGGACACGTAGGAAGTTTTCTTTATTTTGGACCTAGATTAAAATGTATCAAGACAAGTTATTGTTGTTCGAATATTTTGCCTTATAATATATTGATTTATGTTGATTTATGTTATCCTGTGTTTACGTTGCGCGTGCGTGAATGAATATATTTATTAAATATTGACACCCAATAGTGTCACGAGTAATGAAACAATATGTGGCGCCCCGATGTATAATCCGCCTTTGGTCGGGGTGTTACAGATGGCAGATATAATTGTCCTCTTAAACTTTACAAGACTTTTGTCAGTAACTTTGTGATACAATTAAGGTTCAATTAAGCATGAATCATATGCCCCACCTATCCGACATAATTTTTCTATCTCTTATATAGTGAATTTTCACATGTGTGCTTTTCTCTTAATTATAGAAATTGATAACTGTGGCTCATACAAAAATAAGAAAATTAAAAAATAGAGCAGGAGGTTAAAACTTTCCCTTAAGATCAGTATTACTACACGTAGATAAGGTTTAACAAAATATGAAAATAAAAATAAGTTGAATTTGTATAAGGCCTTAACAATTAATTCGAATAACCCGTATTATCGCGCAGAGAAAGTCCAAGACTTTATACGAAACCCCAAGAAAATAAAGCAGAATATTCAAATCTTAACCTTCAGATCGGATATGACTATCACACTATAGAGAATACAAGATTTGAACAAAAATACAGAAAAATACAGTTGAATTTCTATGCAAAATAAAAAGAAAAATAAGCTGAATTTCTTAGCAAAATCTACGCATGCACACACAGTAATCTTTTAAACTTTTTGATTTTCAAATTAGATATAGAATCATGTGTCTAGATGTTATACCACTAGATTCGGAAATCTTTATGTTTATATCTTATCAGTACCTATATAGTCTGTTAAGCCTATCTTGCATATCATATAGCTGGTCTTACGGCAATTTTCATTCTAATTTATTCATGTGCTAGATCCGTCAGGTCAATATACTATCATATTTCCTTTATGCTTCAAGAACTCATTTTGAGGAGCAGTTTTTCAATGTTTTTGAATTTTAAATTTTATCCGTACATACAGAAAAACAATATTTTTGTATTTTTCTAAATTTCTCCCCCTAAAACATACAAAATAAAATAAAACTTAAAAACAAAAGGAAAACTGTATAAAATAAAGATGATTTAACCAGATTGAATTTCCGTTAAAGCTTTTAAACCATTTATATCAAGCAAGTATTTAAAACGTGTTTTGTCAAATGCTTTGGTATAAAGGTCAGCTTTCTAAAAATCTGTGTGAATTTTATCAATGCTAATAAGTTTCTTATAGCATGCTGAATGGGATTTTTGGTGATACTTATACCAGCTGAATTATCAATGTATATAGGCGTAGTAAGAAACATCAAACCATAATCCCGCAGATGTTGCTGGATCCACAAAACTTGTGAGTAGCAACTCGAGGCCGCCACATATTCTGCTTCGGCTGTTGAAGTTGAAACCGTTGTCTGCTTCTTGCATTGCCAGGAAACAACCTGGTTTCCCAAAAATTTGCATCATGCTGTTGTTGACTTAAAGTTGATCTTGCACCCGCCGTAGTCCGAGTCGATGTAATCCGTCAAATCAAAACTATCATCCTTGGGATACAATAACCCGATGTCAGGATTACCCCTTAGATAATGTATGATATGCTTAACCGCCACCAAATGAGGCACTTAGGTACTCAACTAATACCTGGAACCAACACAAACAACAAATATAATGTCAGGTCGAGGTGCAGTTTAGTACATGAGAGAACCAATCATTGCTCGATAGATGGTCGGATCAACGGTATCCTCCAATTCATCCAATGATAAATTGTGACCCATGGGTAGAGGTGTCGAGGGGACTCTTTCAGCAGTTATCTTGAATTGGCTCAAGACATCGTTCACATATTTCGTCTGATGAATGAATATTCCCGAATCACACTGGTGAACCTGCAACCCCAAGAAGACGTTCATCTCCACCATCAAACTCATCTCGAATTTAGTCTGCATTGTACTCTCAAACTCCTTGCACAGTTTGTCATTCGTCGAGCCAAAAGTGATATCGTCCACATATATCTGGACTAGGAGCAGATCATCACCAATATTCTTGAAGAATAATGTACAGTCCATAGTCCCCTGTTTGAAGCCACCATCCAAAAGATGGTCAGCAAGTGAGTTTTACTAGGCATTGGGGCCTGGTATAAACCGTATAGAGCCTTGTTTAATCGGTAAACACGCTCGGGATAGTCTGGATCTTCAAAACCAGGAGGTTGCTTCACGTACACCTCCTCGTGTGTTTCTCTGTTCAGAAAAGCATATTTCAAATCCATCTGATAGACTTTGAAGTTCTTGAAAGCTGCGTAGGCCAAAAAGATACTTATGGCTTCCAGTCGTGCTACTGGAGCATAAACTACAATGCAATCTATGCCTTCTTGCTGATTGTACCCCAAGACGACTAAGCATGCCTTATTCCGCACGATCACCCCATGATAGTCTTTCTTACACTTGTAAACCCACTTAGTCGGAATCACTTTATTGACTCTCTCGGGTTTATCAATTAAATTCCATACTCCCAGTCTCACAAACTGCTGCAACTCCTCTTGCATTGCTTCGACCCAAGACGGTTCCTTCAGTGACATTGTGACACCGGTAGGTTCTATCTGAGATAGAAAGCAGGTGTATTTGATGATGTTGAGAACACCCGTTGCATGCAAATCCGCATAAGCACATATCACAGAATCCTCAAATACATTAACATCAGGAGATACATTATCATCATCACATACATTAGCGACTTGTCGTCACGTTTTCACCCCGTCGTTTACATTACCAATAATCTGTTCCTGTGGGTGATTAGCATGAACCCTTAACAAAGGATTTGCAGGAACTGATACGTTGTAACCAAGATTGCTGATGTTCTCCTCGGTTGTATCTTAAGAGACTGTTTGTGACACATCTTCATCTGGAATAATCTTGTGAACTTCTTGAGCATCATCCAAAGGTGTACAAGATGAATTAACAAACTCAGCGTCATTGGAAGAATCTGAAACATTAGTTGATGTTTCCGGTTGAATAGATACATCGGTATCTACATGAGAAGAAGAACTTGGTCTAGAAATGAATTGATCTTCCAAGTATGCACGAACCAAGTCTTCGGTTTCTATTTCAACTGATTGAGTAAACGAGTTAAATAAAGAATCATAGTCAAACATCCAGTTGGGCCCTTTACTAGTAGGAGTTGTGGTGTAGCTTTGACAATCAACATGATACCACTCATCCACACACCCTGACGAAATATTAAAACACTCGTTTCTTGGGTGAAGCATACCCAAGAAAATAACCCTCAAATACTTTTTCTTCAAACTTTCCGGCATCTTTCTTCAATATGGCGCACAGGCTCCCAAATGGTTCCAAATACTTTAAATTTGGCTTTCAGTTATTAAGAAGTTCGTAGCTCAATTTCTTGAACTTCTTGTCTGTGAGGACTCTGTTCAGTGTGTAGCATGAGGTGTTAACAGCTTCATTCCAAAACTGGACCAGAAGCTTTGAATCCGCCAACATTGCCCTAGCCGCTTCGATTAATGTCGGATTCTTATAATCTAAAACATCGTTCTATTGTGGTACATAAGGAGCACTAAATTCCTGATGTATTCCCCATTGAATACAAAAGAAATCAAGCACATTATTCTTGAATTCTGTACCATTACCACTACAAATTCGTCTCACTTTGTGTTTGTAAAGTGATTCGATCTTCGTGATAAGATTTTGTATCAGAACCGGCATTTGGTCTTTCGTACTCATAAATAAGACCACGAATACCTCGAGTGGTCGTCATTCACCACCAAACAGTAGAAGTCTCCTGCGATACTCGGATGATTCACGGGACCAAACAAGTCCATACGAAGCCGTTCAAGTGGAGTATAGATCGAATTCAGCAATTTACTCGGGTGAGACTTCTTTTTCTGTTTTTCCTTCTTACAGGAAATACAATGGTCATTCTGCTTGAAGTTCTTGAGGGACAACCATCCACCAAGTTATTCGCAATCAAATGATTCATCTTGCGAATGTGAATGTGTCCCATACACCTGTGCCAGAGAATCGTGTCTTTCTCGGTTGCTTTCGAGATAAAACACATCTCAGAAAGTGTGTTAGATACCTTAAGTCCCCTATCCAGGACATAAATATCATTCAATCAAGGTGATCGTATGACAACCATGTCTTCAGGAATCATGAATCCCAGTTGAAGGATTACACATTCCTTGTCAGAAATCTAAGAAACGCTCAATAAATTGTGATATACCTTTTCACAATAATTTACCTTTTCAAACGTAATACTACCGTTTGAAACCTTTCCCTTCCTTAGTAATCATTCCACCCTAATTACCCCCAAAATCCACGTAAACCCCTGAATATCTTTAACATTTGTAGGGAGATCAAGGTTGCCGGTAATGTGCCGAGAACATCCACTATCGAGAATCCATTTATCCCCTGAAATTGTCTTGGATGAACTCTGCACAAAAAGTAAAATGATTAGTTCAAAAAGGCAGCCCAAGCCTTAGTCTTGGGCTCTCTTTTTGAAACTTTCGGAGATACATAAAACGTTGATTTCAGTTGTGATTGAGGAACTTGAGAATAAGTTATGGGTTTCTTTGATTTTCTTTTCAAATACCCATCTCGAATCACACCTGAATCGGTATTCTTACAAATCTATTGAGCAAGCTCAAACTATTTGTTAGATAAGTTAAGATCATCTACTCGAATGACTTTTCAAGGATTGATGTTTGAATACATTGTAAACGACTCATCTATTTGTGACTTCAACTGTTGTTGGTTTTTCATGTTATCATTAGGAGTTGGATCCTGCGTCACATGTTTAACATTTGAAACCTTTGCCCTACATTTATTGATTGCATGACGATGTTCCCCACATTTGAAACATAATCGAGAATCAATGACTTTACATGATGAAACATGAGCCACGTGAGTAGGCTCAGGTTGAGTAGTAACAACCTTTGGGGTCACAATAGGAACTGAGTTTGAAACAGTGTTCTTAATTCACTTTTTATTTTTATAAAACTCCAAGATTGGTCGTGTTTGAAACATTTTTCAATCCTGATGATTTTACAAATTTTATAAGCTTGAAAGAATTAAATTTTGTTTCACTTGAGGTTTAGTTGATTTTGATTTCATGAACGCGTTCTCAAGCTCAGTTACCTTTGATGTATCATCGTTGAAAACACTTTCTATCAATTCGGGTTTTACCAAGCTCAATGGTACTTCTTTATCATAACACACTTTGCTCAAACCTTTAAGCTTGTAAACCCATCCTTGATTTAATTTAGAGTCTTTCAAAGGATTACTGAACTACATTAAATCATCAGAAATTTTAGGTTATTCTGATGTGTTTACTTTACATGAAGTCTTTGTTTCAATTTTAGAACTATTTGAAGATTGTGAACCATAAACCACATTTTCAAACACTTCCAGTTCACACATAATGTGACTTTTAGTAGCAATGTTATCATTTTTATAAATCACCTCTGGTTCATTAAGTTCAATTGATCCATCAATTTCATTTTTGGTAAACACCGAATTACTTTTTATATGAACTTTATCATGAACTGGTTTATCATAAACAAAATTTTTCACATTCACCTCAATGTTTTCTTGTTTTTATGAGATTGTTAATATAGTTTTTGATACAAGATCAGATTCAACATGTTTAGTTTTAACAATCTCAGGAATACAAGAATAGTCATTCTTGAATGGAGGTGGAATTTCAACAACTCGCAAACCAGCTTTCCCATTCTTCTGATGAGAGTTATTGACCTTAATAATATCATTTAGAAGGAATGACGAGTCTCTAAACTTGCTAATTTTGTTTTTCAACTTTAAAATTTCATTTTTCAAGTTTAGTGGCACTGGTTCTTAGTTTGAGGATTTCTTGAAAGTGTTGTTCGATAATAACAAGTTAACAGTTAACTTCTGCTTTCAGATCATGATTGCTCATAGACAAGTTTTTTATTTCCAAAGAAGATTGATCTAACGACTTAGATACTTGTCTATGGCATTCTTGAAGCATAGTAAGTTCATTCACTTGTTGATCATTGTGGTGTAAAGCAGACTCAAGTTTGCACTTAAGTTCACCACACTAATCACACTCAGTGCTAACTACAGAAGTAATTGTTTCATGACGTTCATTCATGGATACCTTAAAACTTGAATTAGTACAAATGTGACATTTTTGAGCCAAAACAAGGTACACCTCAGTACATATTTACCGATTAAGCAAATAAACGCCTTTTGCGTAACAAACGAACGATTAACCGAACGGGTCAGGTTATGACCCAGATATCTCTGGGGGGCCATCTATAAGTGATATACGTTTAATACAAGCTAAAACATTAGAAATATGGCCTTATTTTGATAGCAAACAAGTTAAACGAAAATATGTTCGTTTAACTACCCGCTATAGATTTAAATGCGAAAGATAGTTACAAACCAAGCATTGTATCATCCGTTAAGCCGAAAAAGACATACCAAACACTTATTTGAAATGTTTTAAGCGATCCGTGAAAATATTTTTGATTTTTACAAACGTATAGTATGTTTTTATAATTTTACACAAAACTAGCCGAAAAACACTCGTTTTCGCGTTGTTTAACGCACCCGATAAGTTTTTCGCACCAAAAACCGAACCCGAACTAAATTCGGACCGGGCTTTTCGTATTTGGGCTTGAGGAATCAGAAACTTGGGCCAAAATGGGCCCAAGGTGGGCCCATACAATCCCGATCGCAAACAGCAACCCCCCCCCCTTTTGGTTCTTTCATATTTAAACTAGATCCAAGATATTTTTAGCCTCATTTTCTTGAAAACTCTGGACATAAGCTCTGTTCCAGCCAAAAACCTTCAAACCCTAAGGTAAGGGGCTTAAATAAGTAGCTTTTGTACTTGTTTAAACTTGTTTAATACCATAAAAACATGTCTTGGTTGCTAAAATTCATTCCTAACCGTGTAAAAATCTTAAAAATGGTCCATAAACATGTTTTGATTATACACATGGTAAGGAACCTGTTTTGATAGTTTTTTGGCCATAAACAAGGATTAAAGGGTTGAAACGACGTTTTTACGGTTCAAAAGTTCGTTTTTGTGCACTAGCCGAAAATGAACTTTTCTATGAGAAACCTGGACAATCCGGGTGGATTGTGCGTGTTTCTTCTCAAATCAAACTGAATAAACGGAAACGGGCCCCGTGGCTAATCCGGGACCCCAGTGTGTGATCTTTCTTTATAACTTAATCATGTTATTAACCAATACATTTACCCAAGCTTATTTTCCCATAACTGCTTTCTGAACGTGTAAACGAGCAACTTGGCCCAGCTGGGAAAACGGGAGTCTGAGCCAAGTTCGGTTTTAAGTATTAGACATTAAACAACATCACAACCTAAGCCTATTGCCACTTTCTGGGCGTTCCAGCTACACCCAGATTAGTTACACAGCCCAGCTTAGTATTGAGATTATAATAATATTAAAATATTAATATTATTATAATATTGATTATAGGAACTACTGATAGCGGACCGAACAAACCATGAGCTGATACAGTACCGAATATTTATTAAACCGTGAGTTTCATGACCCCATTTTTAAACTGTTTTACGAACTTTTGGGGTGAAAAGCATGTTTGATTACATATACATACCTGAAACATGTATTGATGTGAATTATCTAAGTGCTAACACACGAAAGTCCCCACGATCATAGTGATTAACTTCGAGCTGGTGGCTTGTGAATAGTACTATTGGTTTGACAAACCCAAACGGAATCGGCCTGGTTGCCTTGTCACATAGCGCCGTTTGCACATGACCATATTTATACAAACAGGCTATGTAGTGTTAGACATAGCTACCGGGGCATGTTGTGGGTGGAAGGGGAGCCACAGTGGTTGATTGAGCGTGGGAAATGGATGCACGCAGTACATACAGTCAAGGCTTCACTGTAGCTTAGCATATTTACATCATTTACATACATACATACTTATTTCATGATTACAAGTGTTGACTTGTGAATACTCATTACTGATTTCTTGAAACTCGTGAAACTCACCAACTCTAGTTGTTGGCCCGTTTTAAACTGCTTTTCAGGTGTACCTAAATCGAAATAATTGGGTGATCTGTTACTTGCCTGAGGTGTGTGGTTGATGCTCTGTGAATAGAAGCAAGGGCGCTAGTAGTAAGAATGTATAGTTAACGAACTAGTTTTGTTTGTATCACCTAGACTGTAAAACAATGATGGAACAAAGAAATGTAATATATTGTAAATTAGTTTGTAATGTTTCTTTAAAAACAATGTGTTGATACCAGAGGTGTCTATTACATTCCCGTTTTTCGCTTCCGCATTGTGCTGGTCGGGGTGTGACAACAAACCTCTTAGATTTTGTCCATGCAAGCAAAAGATTCAATTTGTCCAACACATGAGTCACCAGATTATGTCTCTGACTGAGACGATTCGCTCTCGTCACTTAAGTTATCAACTCTTGCATCTTGAAACTTCTCAGTAGTTTCAACCACTGCCATATTTGCTTGATTACCCAGAAGTTTCTGTGACCAATCAATTCCATCATTCACTGTTGATACATGTTTTGTACATTTTGGTCTCTATCAGGGTATTAGTGTAATAGTTTATTATTATAGGGGTTTTAATGTAATTATGCCATTCGCCTAATTGTAAGACACATTCGTTAGGTCACTTTCGTATTAATGTAAGTCCCATTCGTTAACCCTGCTCAACGAATGGAACATAACGAATGAAGGCTATTCGCTATGATAATGTATTAACGAATAAGTATGTTTATTCGTTAGGTTAATGTAACGAATGACTCATTCGTTAAGTCTATCTTAATGAATGAGGTCATCCTTTATATATACCCCTGTAATCTATTCATTAATGTAACAGCTCATATTCATTTGCATTCCCTCTCGTTAATCTGCCAAAATCTTCTCTCAATACACACACTTAAAGTAATATAGCCTAATCGTATACATACATGACGAATTCATTGTTGTAATCACAAGATCTAGATCCTATCATGCTCTCTCAAGTGGTATCAGAGCCTCGGATATGATCCTCGATGCTATTCGTTGTTTAATTGTATAGATTCATCAAATAGTGAATTAATTTCATCATGAATTGATCAGTATTGTTGTTCGATTGAGTTCTAGTGAAACAGAGCTTCATACTAATAGCAATTGGACCGATATAATTGTTATTATGAAAGGTATTAAGGAAATTGAGACTGGATTATGAAGGTTTGAGTTTAGAATTGAGTTGAATTGGATAAGTGAATCGAGTGAATTGAGTTTTGAATTGAATGCTTAATGGCATTTGATTGTTTGGTCAATTGAGGTCTGGTTTGAAGTGTTGGTGATGATGGACGAACATAGGGAGGTTCGGAATCGAATTGCGAGTCGTTTGATATAGGTTTTAGGGTGAATAAGTTAGATTTGGACGGATTTGAATTTAGGTTTGAATTTCACACCTGATGAAGATTTGAATACTCATTCATTACAATGAAGACTGATTCCTTAAGTCTTAACTGCTCATTCGTTAAGTCTTATTTGGGTCATCAGCTTTGAGCAATCTGCTTCCCCATGGAGCTTCTACTAGAGCTGTGTTCACCAAATCATTTCCTTTTGCTACTACATTCTGTTCATCAACTACGAGCAACCTGTTTGCACATGGAGGCGTAACAGGAGCTACATTTAGGTCATCAACTTCGAGCAATCTGCTTCCCCCGGGTGCTTCAACTGGAGCTGCATTCACCAAATCATTGCTTGTTGTTTCTACATTTGGTTCATCAACTTCAAGCAATCTGCTTTCACAAGGAGGCGCATCAGGGGCTACCTTTGGGTCATCAACCTCAAGCAATCTGTTACTCCAGGGAGCTTCAACTCGAGCTGCATCCACCAAATCATTTCCTCTACTCATTTGTTGTTCAAACCACATTCGCTCAATCTGATTTGTTATTCACTACTCATTTGTGATATACATTCGCTATACACATTCATCATTCCTCATTCGCTAAACTCATTCACAATTCGTCTATACTCATTCGTTATTCACTTTCGTTTCACTTCATAACGAATAACGAATATCATTAATGACTATCGATCCATTCGTTAATCAGTCACATTTGTTTAAATCATTAACGAATATCATTCATTCGTTAATCCTTGCAATTCACATTCGTTACTGTTCTTTCATTCATGTGAACAGTAACCATAAGTTTTAAGCATTGATAAGTTTGGTCCTTGAAGTTTAAAAATTGTTTACTCATGGCTTCACAAAACGTTTCTTACTATGCATTAGCATCTCAGAATGCTTTAATGAAACAGATGCTAACTATGGACAATGAGATTGGCAGTCACAACAAATGTCCTAAACTTCTAAAACTATCAGACTTTGCTTGGTAGGAACCGAGGTTTCGTGCTCACTTAGGATCTGTATATCCAAGTAGCGTACGTTTTCTCGATGACGTGTATGCGGCACCTCTGGTAGGTAGTGACAACATGGGTTGGACGCCAAAGGAATTCAAACATTATGAAGCACAAAAACTGAAAGATTATGAGAGTGAGACAAAAGCTTACTCGACTCTCACGATGGCTTTACCAGAACAAATCTTTCATCAATATAGTACTATTAAGATCCGTGCTTCATTGTTCACAACTTTGAAAACAAGAAGTTTGGGGAATAATCTCAAGAGTAAGAAGACTCTCGTAAAATTTCAATTTAGAAATTTTATTTTGATGAAAAATGAAACGGTTGAAGAGATGATTAACCGATTTAGTCATCTGATTGTGGAAATGTCAAGTGTTAATCTTGAACCAACTGAAACAGACAAGGTTGATACGCTGAAGAATGCCTTGCCCCCATCATATTCGACTTTCCTATCCGTATTGAAAGAAAATGGTTTCTTTCGAAACACCGAGCTTACTGCTGTACAATTTATCAATAAGATAAAGGAAAGGGAATTTGATATCAACTGCCAAAATTCGTTGAAGGAAAATCAAAACCAGCATTCCTCAAACCAAAATCCTTCAATTTAAGGAGGAGCAATGCCAGCCAACCATTCTTCAAGTTCGGTTCTAATTAATGCGTTCTTTGCTCAAGCTCAAGAAGAAACTCCTAATGTAAACAGTCTGTCTAATGTGTGCTTTATGGCTAATGGAGCCAATGCAAGCACAAATGCTACAACTTCAAGCTTGCCTAAAGTAAATCTTCAAGAGGCTGAACAACAGTTTGCATTTTTATGTGCTTCATGACTTCGTATGAACAGCTTGTTGGAAGCAAAATAGCCACGAGTGATTTAACAGATAAAGACTATGATCAAATCCACCCTGATGATCCTGAGTTAATGGATCTCAAGTGGAACATGGCTATGATTGTTAGAAAAGTCAAGAGATTTATGCAACGAACTGGGAAAGATCTTCCTACTTTGCATAAGAGGGTTGGATTTGATAAACTGAAAGTGAAATGTTACAATTGCGGGGACTTTGGCCATTTTGCCGAAGAATGCGATAAACCAAGAAAAGAATATTCTGGGTCACGCAATTCTGATAGATCTTCAGGAAAGAATTCATCTGGTGGGGATAAGAGTAAAACGAATTCATCTGGTGGTGAACAGGATAAGTCTACAGCTACTCAAGCTCTTGTGGTAAATGAAGTTGTTGACTGGTCTCAACGTTTGTTGGGTAATCAAGCAAATGTAGCTACTGTTGAACCAGTTGAAAAATTCGAAGATGCAAGTAGTGATAATGTATCTGAGGAAAGTGATTCATCTAACTCTGAAACTGATACTGATCAGAGTTCGTCTTCTCAAACTGAATCATTTCCTGATCAAGTTGAATTTTATGCCTGTATGGCTAAGATTGATGAGGTATGTCCTAAACCTCAAGTTAATGTATATGTATCCTCACCTAAAGTGATTGAGTATTCTGAATGTGCTGTACTCAAAGCCAAACGTGAAACCGCTTTAAATCAGAACACAACTCTCACAAAAGATCATTTTATGATCAATGAATGCTATAGATAGAAATCAAAATTACTAGAGCAATCAACACTTAAAATTCAAAATCTGCCTGAAAGCAATCATGATCTTAAAGTTGAGATTTAGTGTAAGATTATCGTTGTTGATCAACATTTTCAGGAAATTCTTCGACTCCGAACCTGTATTTCAAAACTTGAAAATGAAATAATGGAACTTAAAAACAAACTTGGAAAATTTCGAGATTCCTCGTTTCTTTTGAATGAAATCATTGAAGTAAATCATGCTCATAAGAAAAATGGAAAAGCAGGTTTAGGATATGTCGAGATTCATCCTCTTTTTAAGGAAGATTACAGTAGCATTCACGATGTGGAAAAATGCTCAGATATGCCTACTGTTAAATCTGAGGATGTTGATTCAACCAAAACTACTCGAGAACAGATTCATATCAAAAGTAAAGCTGTCTTTACCAAAAATGAATTGGATGGTTCTATCGAGGAGTTGTCTGAACCAGATGAGATTGTCAAAAACAAGAATATACCTGTTGACAATCACATTCTGTGTGAACCTGAAGAGTTTGAGCAAGTTGTTTATGGCTCAAAGTCTTCGAGTAATACAGCCAAAAAGTCTAATGTAATTCCTAAATCGAAGAAGTTAGATAAACCGACTGTAACTGATGAGGAGTTGTGTAAGGCCCCGTTCCCGGAAAGCCTACTTTGGTGTTGGATTTACTCATAAACACAGTTCTAAATATCAGAGTTAATTAAAACTTCACGGAATAATTTAAAACTTCAAACATCACATTACAAAACATTCGTTTTTGTCTTAACATACACATTGTCTTTTCAAGAACATTAATTAAAACAGTCATGACGCTTCATCGTGGATGCCAGTCTCTTCAATCCATGCCATGTGTCCCTCCTCAAGCCAGCTGCCTCAACCTATTTGCCTGTGTGAATACTAAAAGTCAGCTATGCTGAGTGAGTTCTAGTTACTCAATTAACATACATTACATTCATATTCTCACCCATACACATCCGAAGATCGTATTCATATCTTACTTACTATTACTTCCTTCATACATACTTTACATGCATGCATACGTACCTACATACTTTCTTTCATAAACCCTATGGTATATAATAAGCTATTATACATTAAACATCACAGATATTGTAAGGGTCTGGTCCCTAACGTCACAGATATTATAAGGGTCTAGTCCCTAACATCACAGATATTATAAGAGTCTGGTCCCTTTCTGCCTCGAATAACAATACATGTCTCGTCAATCATCCCTACATTTATCATATGTGCATACCTTACCTGTCTTATGTATATAATATATATATAGGGATGGGTTCTAGTGAAAACTCCTCTTAAAGAGAAATCTTAAAAACTCCTAAAAACTTCTAAATAACTATTTTTAACTTTTTAAAATTTTTTTTTTCTAAAGTTTCTTTTTTCCATTATTCTTATATGTTGTTATTGGTTCAAAAACAAAAAAAAAAAACTTGTCGGTAGAGTGCGCATGTGTAATAGTGTGCATTGCAGATATGCAAAAGTGTTTGTATTGCATAGAATACATCACTATTGCACATATTTGATACACACTATTGTATATATGCAATATAAGACTAATACACACATCGAATACACATTAGTACGTATGTGTAATACAACATTAACGCACATGTGCACCACATCGACTTTTATTTTATTATTATTATTTTTCCATATTTATACAACACTACTACACATATACAATACACAAATATTGAATGTATGCAATAAAACACTATTAAACTCAAAAATATATAGTAATACACATGTGTAATACAACGGTATCGGACAGTAATACGTATGTGCATTACAGTGGTTTTTTTTTATTTTTTTTATTTTTCTTATATTTTTCGAGTGAAATATAAGAAAATATAAGAATAATGGCTAAAACAGAATTTTGAAAATATTTTTTTATTTTTAATTAAAAATAATTCTTTAGGAGTTTTTTAGTTTTCTCTTGATCCTCTATATATATATATATATATATACATGCTCATTCTTGCAATCATCATATAGTAATAATATTCAATACATATTTATACACGTATCATACACTTATAAATTAAGTAAATGTATTAACTATCATATAGGAGTATGCACACAGCGCAGAAAGCATAACAGATAAAGGGGCTAGAACTCACCTGGATCCTGTTTCGTTCACCATTAATAGAATTCCCCTTCCTGAGTTATGCACAGCTAACTGTGTAACACATCCTGAGTGTCAATTATCTATTACTACTACTTCATACATCCACATCAATGAAACCCTCAACTAACGGGGGTCCGGGGGCAGCACCCCTGGTAGCAGGGTCTAGGGGCGGTAGCCCCAAGCAGGGTCTAAGGGGCAGAAACTGGATTCATGAAATTTCGCATCAGAAAATGGATTTCATGAAATCGCATGGAATTTCGCATGCGATTTCGCTTCGCATGGGATTTCGCTTCGCGTTGGATTTCGATTCGCATGCGATTTCGCTTCGCGTGGGATTTTGCTTCGCATGCGATTTCGCTTCGCATGGTGTGCGATGCGAAATTCTTGGATTTCACATGGCATGCGATGCGAAGCCCTTTTTCATGCGAAAACCCCTTTTTACTTCGTTTTTACCATTTTAAGGCCATTTTCCTCCGAGATTCTTCCTTAGGACCCGATTCTACTCTTTGTATGGGTTTCGGGTCATACCAACTTTGTATAACCGTGTTTTTCATGGTCCAAACATCATATTTTGTCCTATAACACCCCCGTGAGGTTATAACTTACCAAGTTTATGTTTTTCTTACATCCTACAATCTGATCTATTGTTCTATCAGTTTGCATCTCGATTCTAACCGTAAAACTTAGCCTTTTTAAACCAACTCACCTTTTGTTCTCGGGTTTGGTTGCGATCTGAAACAACTCGAGGATCTGGATGTAATTCTTGGTGTTTGATGGCGTTTATACGCTAGATTCGTCCTTCTTTAGCTTGGATTTGGATTCGGATTTTAGAGAGAAAGTGTGTGTGTTTCTTGAGTGAGGGTGTTGTGTAAAGAAATGGAATGGAGAAGAAGATGGGATATATAGGGGGTCTAAGGGCCCCACCACCAACTTCCCATTCCAACCAAAACCTTATCCAAACATAAACACGCACACAATTAAACTAACGACACACAATTAATAATAAACTTCCCGTTATTTATTATTCTTAGAAATGCGGATGTTACAAGTTGATGAAATTTGTCAATCCTCAGTCTGTTTCTTTGAATGGGAAAGTTTGTAAGTTAAAAGGATTGTCAAAAGTATTTTCGGATAAGGAAGTTCCATTGAACCTACTTAACCCGAATTGATCGAAAGTGTATATCAGGATGACACTTCAAAGGTTACCGAACTTTGACAAAAATTCTATCAATCAAAATCTGTTAATGTTCAAGAAAAACAAAGAAATAATGTGTTTAAACCTATCATATTTGTAAAATCATCAGGTTTGGAGAATTCTTCGGTAACGTTTGATTCTGTAAGACTAAAAAGGGTTTACCACATAAAGTTCCAAAGTCGGTAACGTTTGAGAAACCCAAGTTTATACTCATCAATCTTTGCTACTAAACAAGACAAGTAGTTCACCAAACAAATGTTTAGATTCTCAGTTGTGTTTTAAGTGTGGTGAACCAGGTCATGTTTCCAAGAAATGTAAAGCAAATATAGATGATATCAAACCTTCATCAACTCGAAAGACTGAATTGTTTAAAAATTTAAAAGAAATTCAAGTTGATGAGTGTGTTATAATGTATTCAAATATTAATCCGAAGAAGGTTGTTTGGGTTGATTCTGATATGTTTCAAACAAATTCGTTGATCGTGCTCAACCTATTTGTCAAAACACTTATTCAGGAAGAATACGTGATGGGTATTTAAAGAAGAAAGCCAAGAAACCTGTCACTTATTCTCAAGTCCCGAATGTTAGTATTAATTTAAATGATTCTTCTAAAGTATCAAAGGGAGAGCCTAAGACTAAGGATTGGGCTACCTTTTTGAACTAATCTCTTTACCTTGTTGTGCAAAGTTCATCTAGATCCGTGTCAAGTCACAAGTGGATATTGGATAGTGGATGTTCTCGGCATATCACTGGCAAACTGGACCTTCTGAACAATGTTAAAGATATTCAAGGGGGTTATGTGGCATTTGCTGGTAATAATGGTGGAATGATAACAAAGGAAGGAGAAGTTTCAAACCGAAAAGTGACGTTTGAAAAAGTAAATTATTGTAAAAAAGTGGATCATAATTTGTTGAGTGTTTCACAAATTTGTGATAAACAATTTACCACAGTGTTCACAGACAAGGAATGTGTTATCCTTCAACTAGGTTACACAATTCCTAAAGAAATGGTTGTCATGAGATCACCTCGATCGATGATATGTATGTCCTAGACATGAATTTTAATGTAAACGTTTCTCCTCCAGAAACGTGTTTTATCTCCAAATCCATGGAGAAAGATATGATTCTTTGGCATCGACGTATGGGACACATCCATGTCCGCAAAATGAATCATTTGGTTTCAAATGACTTGGTAGATGGTGTAACCCTTAAGAATTTCAAGTTGAATGATCACTGCGTCGCTTGCCAGAAGGGAAAACAAAAGAAGAAGTCACACCCGTGTAAATCGATTAATTCGATTATTAGCATCGCGGGCGATTTTTATTGTTTAGTCGTGACTGATGATTTTTCACGATATTCTTGGGTGTTATTTATGGGATCTAAATATCAGACTCCTGTATTGATTCAGAATCTTATCATGAAGATCGAATCACTTTACAAACTAAAAGTGAGACGAATTCATAGTGATAATGGAACGGAATTCAGGAATAATGTATTGGATTTCTTCTGTATTCAGAAAGGTATTCATCGTGAATTCAGTGTGCCGTATGTTCCTCAACAAAATGGTGTTGCTGAAAGAAAGGATCGTACGTTGATCGAAGCTGCGAGAACGATGCTTGCTGATTCTAAGCTTCCTATTCAGTTTTAGAATGAAGCTGTGAATACAGCGTACTACACGCTAAATCGTGTACTAACAGTAAAGAAGTTCAAAAAGACAAGTTATGAACTACTGAACAATCGTAAACCGAACTTAAAATATTCGGAACCATTTGGGTGTCCTTGTACTATTTTGAAGATAGATGCCGGTAAATTTGAAGAAAAGGAATTTGAGTGTTATTTCTTGGGATACTATTTTCCGAAGAAGCAAATCTTCAATATCTCTTCGGGTTGTGTGGAAGAGTGGTACCATGTTGATTGTCAAAGCTATACCATTCCACCGACAGGCAAGGGTCCCGATTGGATATTTGATTACGATGGTTTATTTAATTCGTTTACATCAGTAGTTGAGGAAGTACCTGAAGATTTCATTAGATCTTATTTGGAAGAACAATGTCTTCCCATTCCAAGGTCTTCATCTTGATGTTGATGACTCTCCTAAGATATCAGAAATGTCAAACGATGTTTCTGAGTCTTCTGATGAAGCTGATTTTGTTGATTCATCGTCAGGTCCATTAGAGGAAGCTACAGACACAAACGAGCCTATTCTAATTGATGATGACTCTCCAACTGTAAGAAGCAGACGACGGTCTCAACTTCAACAGCCGAAGCGGAGTATGTGGCGGCCTCGAGTTGCTATTCACTGGTTCTCTGGATCCAGCAACATTTGCGGGATTATGGTTTGAAGTTTCTTACTACTCCTATTTTTATTGACAATTCGGCCGCTATTTCTATCACCAAAAATCCGGTTCATCATTCGAAAACCAAACATATTGAAATCCGTTATCACTTTATACGTGATTGTTTTGAAAAGAAATTAATTTCAATTGATAAAATTCACACGGATTTTCAAAAGACTGACCTTTATACCAAAGCGTTTGACAAAACACGTTTTCAATATTTGCTGGGTATAAATGGTTTATAAACTTTGAAAGATATTCAAAAGTTTGGTTAAAATGATTTTTTTTCTTGTTTTAGTTCAATTTTTCTTGTTTTTAGGGGGAGAAAATATAAAATCCAAAAATATTGTGTTTTCAGTTTGTACAGAGAAAATTAAAAACTCCAAAAACATTCAAATATTGAAAAATCCAAAAAACAATGAAAAATGCTCCTCAAAATGAGTTTAGAAACAAAAAGGGAAAATGATAGTACATTGGTCATTTGCTCCTAAGTCCAGTAAAATGTAAGTAATAAAAGACTGTGTGCTTAATTGCATTGATGTATTGGTAGATCTTTTGACAAACAAGTATGGTCTAGTAAGTGATATAAACATAAATTGCTGAATAAAAAGGGATATTGGTTCTATAAAAGGTCTTGATAATGATGGCAGAAATGTAATAAACCGTTCATACTCAAGCCTTCTAATCAATTTGAAAACAATTTTAGTAAAAAGTATCTAGTTGGTGATTAACGCTTCAACGATGTATGGTCTTGTGGCCTTAAATCCTATATTGATGGGATGCTTTAAGTTTCTGGATTTCATTGGGTTTTTATGCGGTTTTACATCTGGTATTCATTTCGATGAATATTAAAAATGCTTGTAAAAGCGAACCCGCAGTGTAACTGCTTAAGTCTCTAAACTTGATCGCAAAAAGTATTTCGTGTACAAAAATGAATTACGGACTTGATCAAACCACGCTGTGAGTCATACATTGTCCCCTTGCTCGCGTCTCATTACCATTAAGAAACGGACCACAAGGGACACAATGTCTGTAAACCGACAGATGAAATCGTGCACACTCATCCATAGGAACGGACCTTAGGGTATTTCTTGATAACGGGGGTATATCTTGTAGTGGGGATTACGGACTATGATCACTTAAAAATCATCATTTTTCATCAAATTGGTTCTAAGGTTTAAGTCAAGTTGGGGTGATTTGGATAAAATCAAACTACGCTTGAATCAAGATTTGAACTAATTCTTTCCGATAATTGTGCTAAATTGAACAAATTTAATAGATATCACCGAAAGTTCTGAAAAATTTGTTCGAAGATTTAAGTGGACAAACAATACCAATAATCGACATAACACCAGTCATAATAAAAACTGAAAATAAAACTGTGATGGATGGAAATTTTGGTCAATATGATTTCCTGCTCGACTCACAAAAATATATACTGTTTTATTAGTATAGTTTTATTGTATTACGTTGTTTGTTAGTTGAAAAATCTTTCAAAAGTACAAAAATATTATAATTTTCTGCTTTATTTTTCGATTATCGAGCTGCCGAATAAATCAAAACAAAAAGAAGAGAAGTTTTACCCCAAATTTTTTAAGTTAATCGTGCTTAACGTAATTGTCAATTGGTATCAATTGATTTTTAATGTAAAAATCCGTTTAATTTAAACACTACCAATCTTTGATTGATCGGGTATTTTTAATGTATGCAAATTGAACCCTAATTGGATTTAATTGAATATTTAATTCATTGATTAAAACCCTAATTGGATTTAATGAATATTTAATTCCTTAATGAGATTGTTTCTCATTCGTTAAGGAGTTTTTGGTGATTCGTTAAATTCGGTTTAACGAATGTCAAGCCATTCGTTATTTAAATATAACGAATAAGACACTTATTCGTTATTTTGACATTCGCTTCCGTTGTGCATAACGAATGGAAGACATTCGCTAAAACGTTTAACGAATGTAATGAATTTAATGAAATATTCGTTAAAAGTTAACGAATGTGAATCTTATTCGTTTAACAATCTTGAACGAATCAGAAGTATACGAATGAGGACATTCGTTAGTTCAAAATTTGAACGAATGACCTCGGAAAGCGTGAAATTATTGGGTTTATAATCCCAATGTCAGACGAATGACCTTTCATTCGTCATTTCCTATTTCACCATCAACCTAAACGAACTCTAGCAAATTTTTCTCAGAATCTATTGCCTGATTATTAGATCAATTGAGTAACTTCATTGTGTTCTACAGGTACAGGCGATCTAAACATATAATTTGTAGAGATTTTCATCGGATGGTTAAGGGTTTACTGGTTTGGTTGATATTTGCATGTTAACTGAACAGTTGATAGCTATTAACTCTTATAATCAAATCGATTCTCGAACAGATAATGTGTATTAGTGCATTAAATCGATTATCGATCCTCTTTGTTATGATTAGTTGTTGAAAGCAATAGAGAATTAAGGGTTTAGACGATGATGTTTATCGTCTTTGACTTCCTTAAGTCAAAATTATGTCTAAGATTTGAATCCAGATAGTCAAAGACAGATTCGTTATAAGTGAACGAATGATAGTAATATTCGTTAACTTGTTAACGAATGTTTACATGATTCGTTAAATGTAACGAAAGAAGATTTCCCTGATAACTAATAGGAGTTGGTTCATTAAATATTTAATCATTGATTCGTTATGATAACAAAGAAGTTAACGTATAAATTTGATTCATTACACGTAACGAATGAAAACACTTAATGTATAACGAATGTCTCATTCGTTTAAACCATTTAATGAATGAGATAGACATTCGTTATTCAGAAGATAATATTTGAGTATTATGCTAATGTTTATTTTGTTTTAACGGTAATGGCTGACGAGAATATTCAGAATCCTATTCCCGAGCTAAATCCAGAGGCTAATCCTGTTCAACCTACTCAAGCCGAACCCGAACAAGCTGCAGTGATGTTATCTTGGAACAAGAGTCATAATATCTGTGCTTATTTAGAGCTAAATTTTGAAGATACACCAATCTTTGGTGGCATGATCAGTTTCCTGACTCGCTCCAGGATATACAAAGCTATCTCGACTCGTATCGATGTCTATCAGAGTATTATTCAAGCATTCTGGAATACTGCTAGATTCAACGAGGCAGAAAATCAAATAGAGGCAGTATTTCAGAATAAGCGGGTTGTGATTGATACTAGTGTCATTCGAGATTCGTTGGGGTTTCGTGATACGATCGACGACAGGTGTGAGTTTGATAGAGAATTGATTCGAGGGTTGTTTGGACGAGTTAAGTATAACGGGGATTTGGGTAGGTCTATGTATAACAAAGCAAACTTGTGTGAACAATACAAGTACTTGCTTCACGTGTTGATTCATTGTCTCGGTGGACGTAAGGGTGTGTAGGTTCCCTGGACGGATCACACGAGATATCCCGGTCTACTCAGGTGCGGAATCCCTGCGTAGATCGTTACGAGCACAGAAAACAAACCAAACAAACACACACGAATAAACCGAAACACGTTATATATTAATAACCGAACTCACGTGATATGAATCACTGATACAGACTCTCGATTAACTCAAACAACTAACTTAACGACTTAACGATTAACCCTAAACCAAGCCGTAAGCTTGTATATAAATACACGACAACTTCGCCTGATATGTTCAGGCGAAGTTGTCCATAACTTCGCTTGTTCAACAAGTTCGCCTAGGCGAACTTGTTAACAACTTCGCTTAAACAAAAACATAAATAACATTACAGACTCGATTACAAACACTAGACTATGAACTACAGACATTTATGCACCAACAGACTCCCCCTTGGCAGTAGCTTCATATCTTGATCTTTAAGCTCTTGTCTTGTAATCCTGTATCTTCACGCATGCACTCCTTCTCTAACACATACCGTGACTACTCGCTGATATTTCCTTGCTTCGTCTTTCCAAGCAGGAATATAGAATATCTTCTTTTCATTCAACACTTGCAGATCAGCTTTCGATAAGTTAACAAGATGCATCGGATCATACACCCTCAGCACTTCTTGTTCGTCTTCGTCTTCCATCACGGCTTCAGCAGTCTGGCAATCAACATACCACCATTTAAGATTCTTCAACACATCTTGAGGCATAATCTTCATTGGAACCTCCTTAATGCATCGAATCGGTTTGTACTTCATTACCATCCATGGCTTGCCATCTGCTCTCATTCCCCTTTCTTTATCTTCCACTAGCTTTCCCTTCTGTGGCTTTAATAACTCAAACTTCTTCTCTTTTATGCTTTCTTTCCACACGATCTTCCCAATAACCCTTGCCATGTTGTCGTCGCTTCTATTGATCAGCCCCAATCTAGCCAAATCTTTCACCTCACATTCCGGCAGTGTATTGAGAGATCTCAACGTTCTTTTAAAATACTGAATCCCATCAAAACGTTTCACCACAAACAACTTTATTTGTTCATCATATAGCCAACAAATAATTCCTTTCTTCGACTCAGCATAGCCTTTGATATTATAACTCTTCTTGAACATGGTTGGAACAGCAGGCTTCTTAGTTTTAATAAACCAATGAGCACAACCTTCCTTCCACCTAGGCTGCTCCTCCCACTCAGTCTCATCATTTTCCATCTCAGTACCCATATCGACTTTCTCAACATCTGGGATCTCATGTTCAACATTTTCTTCAATTATTTCACCTTCTTCAATCTCATCTTCAATCACAATCTGTGCTCCAATCTTCTCAATCTCCTCAATAGGCAGCACATCATCATCAAACATCACATCATCCTCTAGCATATCATCATCCAATTCTTTCAACGCATCGATCACATCATCATCATCATCAACCATCACCACCTCATCACCACCAACTGCACCCGAAGACTCCCCCTGAGCTGTGGAAGTCCCAAGAGCTTGAGTAGTTCTTGGCAACTCACCAACTACACCTTTCGGTGCATTGGGATCATCGTCTCTATCAAAACGCTTCTTCGTCCTTAACTCGTCGCCTCTACAGCCTGTCTCCCCCTGAGATGCCAAGAACTCCTTCATAGCATCTATAATTCGCCCATGTTCAACCAGGAGGGACGACTGTAGTTGATTCTCTGCTACAAGGCGTTGAATAGCCTGGGTCTGGATAAGATTCACCCTTGATTGTTCAGCCACGACCCGCTCAATTGCAGCTATTCTCTCCGAGTCTGAGAGGGTTGCATCGAAATCAAACCTCATGTTAGATGTGTCTTGAGTATACTGAGGAGGGATCTCGAAAGTAACCGGGACATCCGAAGCAGTTGTGGACGTAACCGCAGGTGGTATCGTGACCGACAACCCTGCAGTTGCAACGACGGTAGACTCTACAAATTGTGCCACCACCTCTGAAGGAGTAAGCGTTGGAGGTGGTAACGACACAATCTCCGGAGTCGTCATCTGTAGTGTGATGGATGGGATGCCGACAGCTGATGTAGCCACCACGGGAACATCCGCGGCGCTTGTAACCTGTACAGAAGTAGGAACAATCGACATACCTGACAGTGCGGATGGAGCAAAACGTACAACCCTTGAAGTCTCTCCAGCTCCCATACCTGCACCTGTCCTCTCCCGTCTTGAACGTCTAATCAACTTGTGGATATCTTCTTCCTCTTCTTCTGATTCACTATCATCCACCGTTCTCTTTCTCTTTCCTAACGTCCTCTCTCTAGTCACCAACACCCTCCTCGCCTCATCCATAACATCGTCAAGATCTGAGTCAGCCACCGTCGTAGCTGCTCTAGTAACAATCACTTCCCGAACCTGTGCAGCAGAAACCTGCACTTCTTCTTGTGGATCAAAACGATCCATGTCGAAGAATCCTTGGCCGCCAAATGCAGCATCAAGGTCTACATCCTCCTCAGCCGACACCACAGGCACAGTAGGTACATCTCGAGTTGCTCCTGCCTGTTGTGGTTGAGGGTCTCTGAACTCATCCCCCCGAGCTGGCACATACCCCGGGTTTATTAAGAACCCAAAGAGTGGAGTATGCCTTGGACGACGTTCAGGCTTGCTCCTCGTACTCGAAGTACGGCATTGAGCAAAGATATGGTTGCTCACACTCTCCACGTATCTTATTGGGCGTCGTTGTGGCAAATTTGGAGCCACATGGTTCAAGATCATCTGGATGAATCTTGGATACATTATGAACCGCTCACGAGCCATCGCCCTCCTCTGTCTATCGATCTCGTAAAAGACCATCTGACTGAAGCTATAACATTTGTTATAGGTCAGAGCAGTCATTGCGGACTGCATGGTCGCACCCATACCGTCAGTACCCGCCTTCCTCCCAGACATACACACAATCATGACGTGCATGAGGAAGCGCCACTGATCGAGCAGGAACCCCTTCCGTCTCTGGGTATCGCCCAATGGGACAGAATAGCCCATTCTTAGAAATGTTCCATCGCGAAACGGAGCAACAAACTCCGTAGGGTCATCCCTAGTCTCCTCTCCAAATCGTAACGCCACCCGTATTTGTTCAGGCGATGACGGTTGCTCGCATAACCGGGGGCTCAACACGGCAATCGTACTCCACAGTCTACCAGAAATCCTCGATATTGGGTAAGGATATCGGCAGAGTCGTCGTGATTGCGTGGAATATCCTCGAGCGAATGAGGAATGTGATGATCTCACGGTAGTCTTCAACTCCGCTCGTTTCCGGGTCTAAGGTGATGAACATGTTGTGACCCGGAAAGAATTGTCTCTGATTATCTCCGTCATCGCCTCCAGCACCTCCGGCACCTGCTACTGCAGCCATATCTGCAACAAACGAACTAAGTTAGATATACGTTAAGGTTTAACACAAGTTCGCCTATTACCATGAGCGAAGTTGTGATAACTTCTGTATAGGCGAAGTTAAAGTTGGGGTGAAGTTGGGAACAACTTCGCTTCATCTTTAAGTTCGTCTAATAATTAAAAAATTAAAAGGTCTAGGCGAAGTTAATGATAACTTCGCCTCACCACAACATCGCCTCAGGCGAAGTTTAGACTCAGGCGAAGTTTAGACTCAGGCGAAGTTACGGATAACTTCGCCTAAACCTTAAGTTCGCCTGAATCTGAATCGGCGACAGTGAGATCGATTCAAACATCGAAAATCTGGTGTTTCGGCCAATTCAGACGATTAAGGAGACTAACACACATGATAGTAAAGTAATCCGGACGATCAGTTTGTTCATGAACACGTAAAAAAAAGTTTTGAAATCGGATATAGGTTTCGAACATCCGAGGTCGTTAACCGGGTGTCGAAACAACCTAGGATTAACAACATCGAACATCGAGTATAAGATATAGAACCCAAACACACCTTGAATACTGATTGAAATCGGAAAAAAAAAGATAATCGGATGAAAACAGATTAAGTTCGCTGTGTGAATCGAGGATAAGTTCGCTGATATTTCAAATAATGAACAGTTTTGACTCTTGAAAATCCTTATATAGGGGCGAAGTTATACAGGCGAAGTTACGGTTAACTTCGCCTAGGCGAAGTTATTCACAAGTTCGCCTGTTTAACAACATCGCCTATATTTACAAAATCAACCCTTATAATTCGAAAATTTTGCAATTAAGTTCTAAAACTTCCCTTTAAGAATTAAATGACACGATCAAGTCCAAGTAACCAGTTATAAAATCATAAAACTAACTAAGTACAAGAAACTTTTAAAAATAAAGTATAAGGGATCAAATTTCAGTCTCGATAGGGACTACTACATTTTAGAAAATATCCGAACAGGAATCATACTAATTACGTGACTGTCACATAGATCCGTGTTTAGCTGTATTATGACATATAGAGACAGGTTGTAAGCAGGTAAATAACTTAAGATGGTTTTCATCGTTTCTGTGATACGAGTTAAGTTCAATTAAGCTCAAAAATTAAGTGGGCAAACAACTCAGAGATTATGATGCCTCCTATCTATTCTCAAAGCGTATTTGGCTTTCCCCAAGTCACCCCGAATTGACTTCGACCCTTAGTGTCTGATTAAGTTTGTAATTACTCTTCATCTCCTTCCCGTTCTCTTTCTTACTCCATGATTAAGAAGTCTTGATATGTTGAACTCTAGAATGTTTCAATAACTCATATATATAGATTTATTTATTTATTTATTATTATTATTTTTTTTTTCATGATAAACATTTACATAGACTTCAGAGTAGTAACCAACTGCAAGTCCCGAATCTGGATCACTGCAGTTTCTTGAAACGCTATCTTCACGGGAATCAGAACACTTACGGGCTCGTGTATGACTGGGTAATCGCTTTTCTGCCTATCATTCGGAAAGATATATATGAAGACATGCAAAACTCGTAAGGAGTTTCCACGTAAAATCAAGTAGTTTTAGTTTGTATCACATCTACTTTTACGCACCATAAAAAGTTACCATGACATACAATGACTGTCTTAATGCCTTTTAAGCCTAATAACTTCACTAGTTAAGCACACAGAATCAGTATATCTATCATTTTCCAAGGTTGGATCAATTTTCTGTTAAACATAGCTAACGAACTTCTTACGAAGTAGTAGACTTGAAAAATAATTTCATTTCCCTTTTAAAAAAAATTTAACATTAACCGCCCCGACCAAAACAAAGTCTTCAGGTAAACGGCTATCCCGAAGATCCAATGGATCAGCTGGACCGACCACATACTAGTATGTGTCCTTCTAACTAAGTATGATCGACTAATTTTAAGCGAAAAAATGAAAACTCATCATAAACCGCCCCGGTCACTTGCAGTCCGTTGGTTAATGGCTATCCTCAAAATCTACAAGTAGAAAATGAGGACCAAAACATATCCGAAGACAAGTCCTTCAAACTGAGGTAACCGACATATTTTTAAGCGATAGTGACGTTTTTTTTTTTTTTTTTTAAATATAACATGAATAGCATGGTTACTCGGGATTGATCATCCCATTCAGCTCGATAAGGTTTTGAAATCTTGTTTTGTCAAACGCTTTAGTATAAAGATCAGCGAAATTATCAAGCGTATCCACCTTTTCAAGCACAATCAGTTTCTTCTCAGCACAATCCCGTATAAAATGATGACGTATGTCAATATGTTTAGTTTTACTATGCTTCACGGGATTGTTAGTTACTGAGATAGCAGCTGTGTTATCAATACAAATAGGTGTAGGTAAGAAATTCAGACCATAGTCGCGCAACTTTTGTTGAATCCAAAGAACCTGGGAGCAGCAGTTGGATGCTACCATGTATTCTGCTTCACAGGTTGAAATTGCGACCGAAGTCTGTTTCTTGCATTGCCACGACACCAATCTGCCACCAAGAAACTGACATCCTCCAGTTGTTGACTTCCGACTCTGATTGCACCCTCCATAATCAGAATCTGTGTAAGCGACTAGCTCCAAGTCTCCTCCTCTCGGGTACCACAACCCCAGCTTCGGTTTGCCCTTAAGATACCGCAAGATCCTCTTCACACCCTTCATGTGAGATTCCTTTGGGTTTGCCTGAAAACGAGCACAAAGACAAACAGCAAACATTATATCAGGCCTAGAAGCAGTTAAGTACATTAAAGAACCTATAATAGCCCGATACTGAGTTGGGTCCACATCTGCGTCACCGTCTGACTCAGCACCCAATTTGTGATTGACGCAGATTGGAGTGTCGAATGGAGTGCTGTCCTCCATCTTGAAGCGTTTGAGCACATCATGGACATACTTGGTCTGATGAATGAACATCCCATCCTTCTTCTGATCAACCTGCAATCCTAAAAAGAATGTTAGTTCACCCATAGCACTCATTTCAAACCTTTTCTTCATGACGTCCTCAAACTCCTGACACATGGAGACTTTAGATGCAGCAAAGATAATGTCATCCACGTAGACTTGCACCAGCAGGAAGTCGCTTCCTTCTCTCTTAACGAACAACGTGCTATCAATCTTCCCTTTTTCAAAACCATTTTCAAGCAAGTAATCTGATAAAGTTGAATACCAGGCACGAGGTGCCTGATGTAGTCCATACAATGCCTTGCTTAACTAGTACACGTGATCAGGAAAGTCTGGGTCAGGAAAACCCGGAGGTTGCTCAACATACACTACCTCATCAACTTTCCCATTCAGAAACGCACTCTTCACATCCAACTGAAATACCTTCATCTTCTTATAAGCAGCGAATGCCAAAAACAATCTAATGGCTTCCAACCTTGCCACCGGAGCGAACACTTCATTATAATCAATACCCTCTTGTTGATTAAATCCTTTCACAACTAGCCTCGCCTTGTTTCTTATGATAATCCCTTTCTCATCTCTCTTGCACTTAAACACCCATTTTGTGCCTATCGCATGCACATTCTTCGGTTTTTCAACCAAATCCCATACTTCCATTTTCTTGAACTGAGCCAACTCTTCATGCATGGCTTCGACCCACGAGTTGTCCTTGAGAGCCATTTGATAATTCTTCGGTTCAATTTGGCTGATAAAGCAGGTGTACAAGCATTCGTTGATTATCCCTGTCTCCTTGATGCTTGTGTAAACACAGGTGTGCTCATTCAAGCTACGTCTTGTTTGTACACCGGAGGACACATCACCAATCACATTCTCCAAAGGGTGATCTTTATGAATTCTCGTGGTCGGAACAGAACCGACATGCAAATTGTCTTCCAAGTTAGAAGAGAGCTCGTCAATGGTTGTTTCATGCTGAGAGTGAAACGGATTGAAAAATTCTTCTTCAGTCGAGGCCGCAGGGGTATCGATAGCGTTTGATGAGGAAGGTTGACATTTATCGATCAGCTGTCTTTGCAATAGGTTTTCTTCCTCATCAAGGATCATCTTCGTAGCAACTCTCTCTTCTTCTTCAGCAATATCCAAATACGGTATGTTAAAAGACTTAAAAAGTTTAACATAGTCGAAAAACTCAGCAGGTCCGTTGCTTGGTTTTGGCGGTTGGTAACTTGTGATATCGGTGTTACACACCACCTCAACCTTGCTGGTCGATGTATTGAAGACACGTCTGTTGGGAGTCCCAACAACATAACCGACTAAGATTCCTTCATCGGCTACTTCACCAAATTTAGAATTTGTCTTCAAAATCGAACAAGGGGACCCGAATGGTTCAAGACCACTCAAGTTGGGCGTTCTCCCATGCATAAGCTCATAACAAGTTTTACCAAGTCTTTTAACAGTTAAGACTCTATTCAGAACATAACAGGCTGTAGCAACAGCTTCAGCCCAAAACACCATAGGAAGCTTCGAATCAGCCAGCATAGTTCTGGCTCCTTCAATTAATGTTCTATTCTTCCTTTCAGCCACTCCATTCTGTTGCGGTGTATACGGAGCGCTGTATTGGTGTTCAATCCCTCTCTGAAGGCAGAAGATCTCCATCTCAAAATTCTTGAACTCCGTTCCATTGTCACTCCTGATGAACTTAACCCTTTTATCCATAACGTTCTCAACTTTGGTAATCAAATTCTTCACCATCTGAGCCGTTTCATCTTTTGATTTCAGGAAATACACCCACGAATATCGTGAGTAGTCATCAGTGATCACCAAGCAATAAGAAGTTCCTCCTAGACTTTTTGCATTCACGGGACCGAAGAGATCCATGTGAAAAAACTCCAGAGTACTGGCAATTGAATTGACTTTCTTGGTGAGATGGGATTTCTTGTGCTGCTTTCCCTTCTTGCACGCTATACATTTATCTTCAAAATTGAAATTCTTCAAGGGAACGCCCAGCACAAGTCCATTCCTGACAATGTGGTTCATCTTCCGAAGATGAATGTGCCCCATTCTCCTATGCCACAATTCGGACTCTGATTCACTCGCTTTTGTCATAAGGCATGATTCTGCCGTGGCCATTTCAGTTGATCTCATATCCATAATATATGTATTTCTTTCACGTGGAGCCTTCATCACAATCCACTCCTCTGGTATCTGAAAACCAGGTTTCAACACAATCGCCTCATTCTTCGTAAAGTGAACGGTGTACTCCTTATCACAGATCTGCGACACACTCAGCAGATTGTGCTTCAATTCTTCTACAAAGTTAACCTTCTCCAAAGTCATCTTTCCGTTTGACACCGTTCCCATTCCAGTAATCTTGCCACCACTTTCACCGGCAAAGCTAACTCTCCCTCCTTGAACAGGTTTCAAATCGTGTAACAAGTATTTGTTACCCGTCATGTGCCTGGAACAGCCGCTATCTACAACCCAAAGATTGTTGGCAGCCCTGTTCAACTGTTCCTGCACAATAAAGCAAAAGATTAGAATTTAGGGATCCAAGACCAATTGGTCTTGGATCTATACATCCCAAACTTTGGCTTTCCAAAGTTAGTATCTCGATAATTCCTGTAAGTTCCATTAGGATATCTCATTGAAGATTGATTGTGAGGCCTACCAAACCTCTGTGAATTGAAAGAATTATAGCTTGTGGTTTGGTTATTAGCAGTGTAAAACTGAGATTTGTTTCTATGAAAACCTGAATTAGTCACATTTTTGAATTTTAAATGGTTTTCATTTTTAGGAGTATGATAATTACTATTAGGTCTATTCTCAGCTTTAGTAGGCCTTACACCTCTGAATCGCTGCTTCAGAGGGCAATTTGCAACAAGATGTCCTAATTGATTACATCTAAAACAACACCTATGCTCAACTTTTTTATCAACCGGTGTTTTAGATGTCGAGGCTATATTACCGGCCGTTCGTCTCACATATGGTGGGACGTACGGGTTTAGTGGAGTACTCTTTTTATTCATTTTATCTTTTTCTCCACTCTTGGGTAACACAACCTCCTCTTTTACCTTACCAGACTCGGATGACTTATCCGAATCTGACGAGACAGGACTCTGATCAGAAATTTCAACACTTGAAACAGGCGAACTTGTTTCGCCTCTACTAACATTTGGTTCTTTAACAGTTACTTTAATTGGCACTGTCTGAGCAACCTCAAAATCAACAGATTTCTGAACACTAGGGTTAAAAGTGTAATTGTGATTGTACGGTGGTGGAACCTCATGATAACCGATTCCTCCTCTCTTAGCAGAGGAACCTTGATCACTAACAAGGTGATCAAGAATAGCAGAAGAATTTCTGAACTGCTCCAGTTTTCGATTCAGTTCCACCACTTTCACCTGGTGGTCAGCAATCTGTTTTTCTCTCTCAGCAATTAGTTTGGTCTTTTCTTCCAAAACTTCATAACTTAAATCAATCACTTCAATTTTTTCAGTAAGTTTTGTTTTTAAACTTTTCACATCTTTCTCACAAGCTTTTATTTTGATTTTATAATTATTTTCTCTTGATTTAATAAAGTGATGATCTTTTTTTAAGGTTTTAAATTCAGCATCCAACCTAACATACTGATCGGTTATGGTTGCTAGTTGCTCAGACAAGTTCTCACATTTTGAACAAGTTGGTTTAGAACACACCTCGGAGAGCTGGTCATTAACGTCTGCCATAAGAGCTTTTTCCTCTCCGGTAACCTTCTCACTTTCTTCAGTTTCTACCTTTGCCAAATTTGCCTGCTCAAAAGTTTCTTTAGAAAGCAGGTTCCAGTTGTATTCACCATCTTCTCTGGACATCATGTCACTATAATCTTTTCTAGCCTCACTTTGCTGTGGAGACCTACCCTGACTTCGTTCCACACGCTCATTCCTGCATTCTTTTGCAAAGTGACCGTTTTGTTGACAATTGTAGCATCTCACCTTTGTCTTGTCAAACCCCGGCTTTCCACCGACAAACTTCCTTCCCGTCTTTCTCATAAACCTCTTTACTCTTCTCACGATCATGGCCATTTGCCATTGTAAATCCATTTCTTCCATATCGTCGGCATCAATCTGATCGTAATCTTTATCCAACATAGCTGGATCAACAATCTTCCCTTGAATGTAGTTCTCATAGGAAGCAATGAAAGAAGCATAGAGACCAAACTGCTCTTCAGCAGACTTGACACTCATAGGCATCTTGGAGTAGTTGTTGCTGGGAGAACTTGGAGAGCAACTACTCTTGCTTACCTGGGGTTGAGAACCACTCGATCCAGCTGCTACATAGCAAACATCCCCATTTGTGTTAACTGACACATGCCCCTCATGTGATGAGTTGGGGCCCGACTCTCCCTTTGTGTAGTAGGCAGCAGATTCAGTTTTCGATCCTGAGCTAGTGTTGACTTTAGCTCCATACATACCTGGATCTTGAACCTGATCCATAGGTGTCTCTTTTCTGACCATGTTAAGCTCAAAGGTTCTGAGCTTGTTGACTGCCGTTTCAAGATCATATGTGGGAAAGTCCTTGTCTTCCCTCATCAGCACAGTGTACATCTCCCATTTTGGTGGGAGAGCATCTAGAAGCTTCTCAACTATTTCTTCTTCTCGGTAGGAAATTGAATAGTTGCTCAATTCAGTCATCAGATGGTAATATCGAGTGATAATATCATCTAAGGATTCATTCTTCAAATACTTGAAGACTGAGAACTGGGTTTTGAGCAATTTTATCTTTGAAGCACGGATTCCTACATTTCCCTCAAATCTGTTCTCAAGAGCTTCCCAAAGCTCTCTTGCTGACGTATACTTTCTGAACGTATGAAGGATCTCTTGAGGAAGAGCCATAGTAATAGCAGCATGAGCCTTGCTCTCGGCCTCATACATCTTTTTCTCTTCTTCTTCCATTTTACTATACTTTTTAATTTGATCACGACCTTCATACTCCATAACTGGTGGAATATAACCATCCTGGATGCATACCCACATCTTCGCATCCTGGTATTTGACGTATTGTATGAACCGATCCTTCCATGCAACGAAATCGGTTCCCTTCAGCAATCTTGGGGCCTTGGTAGCTGACCCTGCTTCAACTTCCATCTTCACTAACTCAGAGATGTTGATCGACGACATCTTTCCTGAAAAAATAAGAAATTTTTTTTTTTTAAAGTACTGTAGGCGAAGTTACAAATAACTTCGCTTGAAGTAGGCGAAGTTGTAGAGAACTTCGCTGAAGAACTTCGCTGATAACACTGCTGATTAACTTCGCTGATTCTTAACTTCGCTTGAGGTAAGCGAACTTAAGAGGTAGGCGAAGTTGTGGATAACTTCGCTTAACCTTATATCTTCGCCGAAACCCTACGAACAGTGACGGCAACTTCGCCTGATGAACACGAAGTTTCTGCAGATCTGTAAATCGGATTTTAACGAGGTTTTTGACGGTGTAAAGGCTTGAACACGATGGTAGGAGGTAAGAATGATCAAAAACACAGAAAACACGTCTCGCGAATAGTCGAAACGGGACGATTTCTACACCCGCGTGAATATCCCGAACCACACAATCGAGCAAATGATCTGATACCAATTGTAGGTTCCCTGGACGGATCACACGAGATATCCCGGTCTACTCAGGTGCGGAATCCCTGCGTAGATCGTTACGAGCGTAGAAAACAAACCAAACAAACACACACGAATAAACCGAAACACGTTATATATTAATAACCGAACTCACGTGATATGAATCACTGATACAGACTCTCGATTAACTCAAACGACTAACTTAACGACTTAACGATTAACCCTAAACCAAGCCGTAAGCTTGTATATAAATACACGACAACTTCGCCTGATATGTTCAGGCGAAGTTGTCCATAACTTCGCTTGTTCAACAAGTTCGCCTAGGCGAACTTGTTAACAACTTCGCTTAAACAAAAACATAAATAACATTACAGACTCGATTACAAACACTAGACTATGAACTACTGACATTTATGCACCAACAGGGTGGATTTGATGAATGGCGAGTAATGCTCCAATCAGCTTTTGTTTCCCTTGTATTGAATAAACCATTCAACTTCTCAGAATTGGTTTATTATCATCTGAAAGAAAACATCACGAGCTGTCATAAGTTTCTAATACATCCCAGATTTCTGCAAATGATGATCAATGATCTGGTGCCTGATTTGATTAAAGATCAAAGCGATGTGATGAAGCTTGAACACATGAATGAAGAAACGATGAGAGGTTTACGCTCATACCATGGTCGAAGTCTTCAAGATAGACCGAAGTTTAAGCGATTGATCGGTCATCTCGCTAACATTGATTATGTTGCACCACCTAATGATCGTTGGGCTCATGACGATTCCGATTCTGGACGAGAAGGTGGTGATGGTGGAAATGGTGGAGATGATGGTGGTGATGGTGGTCCAGGACTACAAGCTGCACTAACTTATGCTAAGAAACATAAACATAAAGGAAAAGAACCGATGGTGGAAAAGGGGGAGAAACCCAAGAAGCAACGGGTTAGAAGAGGTTCGGGTATAGAGATATCTAGTCAACCGTTTGTGCCTTCTACTTATGTTTCTACTCTAGTATCTATTTCTGCTACTGCTACACCTGTACCACAGAGTATTCCAAGATCTCCTACTCCTACTCCAGTTCCAGTTTTTACTCGCTCTTCGACTCCTTTACAAATGCCTACCTCTCCAATGCCTCCGTCTATGACTTTGGTTACTACTGTGAGGTCTGATCCTTATTTTGGAGACATTTTGCAAACAGTGTTGGCTCGTATGCCTACACCACAGCTTACTACTCCAGAGACTCTAGTTACCCCTACACAGTTTCCAAGACCTGAGCACTCGTTTATGACATTTACTCGTCCTCAGGGTCCCTTGCAACTAGTCCATCCTAACTTTTTTGGTATGAATCTTCAAACTCAGTGGTTTCATATGATGAATCTGTTGCATCTTCAATAGACACAAATGCAAGCTGATAGAGCTGCCCATGAGCTAGCGCAAAGGAATTTGTTAAGACATATCAGTTTACTCAACGAGAAAACAGGGAACTTATAGCCCTTGTTGCTGCTCAGGGGGAGAGATTGGAGAAACAAGATGAAATCATCCTCCAGCTCACTTGTAAAGATGATGAGTTGAAGAAATTAAAGAATGATGAGGATGATCAGGATGGAACGGGAGGTATAGATCAACAATCGGGCGGTAGTTCTGTGTCGTCGGCAGGTAATAAGACTGATTCGGGTACTGGTGGTGGGTCTGAAGCAAGTAATCTACAAATTGTGCCATATGAGGATTACACGAGAGCCAAACCAATTGACGTTATTCCGGCTATCATGCTTCTGTTTGTGGGTATGGACGGGATTGTGTACAGTATGGTGAACGCAGATGAGATCGAAGAAGGTGAATTTGTTGATCATTCATTAACAAAAGAACAAATAGCCTTGCTTCTGGATCTAAACGAATATTACGTTGAAGAGTTGGGTAAGAGTGTGGATGTGGATATTGAGATCGAGGAAAGTACAAATACAGGTATTCCTCGTGGGAATGTACCTGATTATGATGAGGTGGAGGTAGAAGACGTTACTGCTGAGGAGTATCCTAAGTTGTACACCGATAACAACAACAACGATTCAGGTATTCCTTTCTTCACTACTGAACATTTTGACGTAGCAGAACGCCGATTACGAGAAGAGAGAGAAAAATGGAATAAAGCTGCAGACACAAGTCACTTCTCAGCGGCTGAGAAAAAGCGCAAACGTGCTTTGGATGGTATGTTTGAGCATAATGTAAAGAAGATGAACAAGATGATCGAGACCTTTCGTTATCATGAACGGGAGGAAGTCAAAATGGCAAAGGCTCGAGCATTAGCATACCAGATGAAAAAGTACAATCCAGCGAAAGATGTGAAGGGTGATTTGATTGCATGGCAGTTTGATTCTGATCTTAAAGTATATATCGTAAAGTGGAAGCACAGTATTTATTACTTCAAACGCCCACAGGATATTTTATCTATGCCAAGGTGGGACGTTAAAACACTAGCCAACAGACCATTTATGAATCGTGGGAAAGATCAGTGGGCTGAGTGGTTCTATGCTCATTTATTACTTGAAACCTGTTATGGTTTCAAGTTCTTCAAGCCGCAGGTGCCAACTCACAAGTACATCGATGATATTGATCAACGCACTGGCTGGAGAAAGATGATACTACAAGTGAAGCTGCCAAAGACAATGAAGAGGGCTCCGATGAAGACATTCCCTCAGAGTCTGTTCACGTCATTCAATTACTGGTATTATGATAATAAAACGAGTGAAGCGGTTATTGTATTTGGTTCCGGGTCAAAAACGAAGTCTATACGAGTGATTGATCCGATGTGGTTGGTTAACTTATCTGAGTCTGACAACGATGCCTTATTTTTAAGTCAGATCAAATTTGCTAACGTATGCGACTATGAACTTGCTATGCAATTTCAGAAGGTGGTTCTTGTCTGTTATGCATACAAGATTCATAGTTATATGGACTGGAAGACGTGGATGTTCCATAGATGAAGATAAAGAGCACGAGACGAGGGGGAGTTTGTTGATACATGTTTTATACGTCTCGGTCTTTATCAGGGTATTAGTGTAATAGTTTATTATTATAGGGGTTTTAATGTAATTATGCCATTCGCCTAATTGTAAGACACAGTCGTTAGGTCACATTCGTATTAATGTAAGTCTCATTCGTTAACCCTGCTTAACGAATGGAACATAACGAATGAAGGCTATTCGCTATGATAATGTATTAACGAATAAGTATGTTTATTCGTTAGGTTAGTGTAACGAATGACTCATTCATTAAGTCTATCTTAACGAATGAGGTCATCCTCTATATATACCCCTGTAATCTATTCATTAATGTAACAGTTCTTATTCATTCGCATTCACTCTCATTACTCTACCAAAATCTTCTCTCAATACACACACTTTAAGTAATATAGCCTAATCGTATACATAAATGACGAATTCATCATTGTAATCACAAGATCTAGATCCTATCATGCTCTCTCATTCACAATCAATGCTTGTGAACTACCAGTCTTCACCTGCTCCCCCTCAGGTTTAGTCTTCTTTTCAGGTACATTTGAACTTTTGCCTGAGTTTCTATATGGTGTTCGAGAACCAGTGTACTCCTTCTTAGGTTTGTCACATTCCTTTGCGAAGTGACTAAACTTTTGGCAATTGTAGCACTTTACCTTAAGTTTATCAAAACCAACTAGTTTGTTCAATATGGGTAGGTCTTTCCCGGTTCGTTGCATGAACCGTTTTACCTTATGAACTATCATAGCCATGTTCCACTTAAGATCCATCAGTTCCAGATCATCCGGATCTATTTGGTCATAGTCTTCGTCTGTCAGTTCACTAGTGGCAATCTTACTTCTCACTAATTGTTCATAAGATGTCATAAATGCGCACATGAAAGCAAATTGTTGTTCTACTTCTTTCATGTTCACATTTGGTGGTGAACTCGATGAACTAGCACCCCTTGTGGAAGATCCCGAGGCCATGAATCATACATTAGGGAGTTAATTACCACCTTGAGTTCCTTCAGCATCATTCTGTGTATAGAAGGTGGTAATCGGAAAATAACCGCTATTGCCAGTTGCTGGTCAAGCTCCACCATAAAAGGTAGGATCTTGGCTGTCGTTCAACGAGTTTTGGCACTTCATATCATACTCACGCTCTTCTAGCTTGTTGACAAATTCTTCAGCAGTGAGGTTCTCGTTCTTGAAGTTGCCATTTTCTTTCAACACCAGCAAGAACGTTGAATAAGTAGCAGGCAATGCGTTCTTGATCATATCGATCTTGTCTACCTTACTTGCCTCCATCTTAACTGTAGATATTTCCGCATCAGATGACAAAAACAGTTTATCATCTCCTTGACCGTTTCATTCTTGAGTAGGGTAAAGTTTCTGAATTGAAACTTAGCTAAAGTCTTTTTGCTCTCTAACGTGTTTCCCAAACTTCTTGCTTTTAATTGGGCAAACAATGTTGCACACGGTTTAATATGGCTAAATTGATGGAAGATATTTTCAGGTAAAGCCATAGTGAAAGTAGAATAAGCCTTGGTCTCATTATCCAGATCCTTCTTGTCATCAACACTATACATACTGAATTCCTTGTCAGTATAACCGGTTGTAGCACTTCCCACTTGAGGAGGCAGGTAAACATTCTCCAAGTTTCTAACATACTCCGGGTGTAAAGAACACAAATGTGCTAAAAAACGAGGTTCCCAACAAAGAAGTCACTCAACCTCAACAACTTGGGACATTTATTATGTGAACCGATCTCGGTTTCCATCGTCAACATCTGCTGCATCATCGCATTCTAAGACGCGAATGCATAATAGTTTGCCATGTTTTGAATGATTTAGACAAAGTTTGAAACAACAGGTACAAAACTTGACAAGAGATGAAAATGATATTTCACAAATGAGATTTGGTACTGTAGACACGAATGGCTTATGACGAATGAGACAAGATACAAATGAGAATACTTTTAATTGAATGAATGAGTATACTGTTTAGATGAATGAAAGATGAGACGAATGATGATATTGTTTAAGCGAATGAATGACACGAATGAATGACACAAATAAGGAATAACACGAATGAGTATGGATAGCGAATGACTGAGTTTCCGGTAGCGAATGAGTATGACGAATGAGTTAGTAGGCGAATAAGGACATGAATAACTTCATAGCGAATGATATTATTAATAATGAATAGGCAGTTAATTGTGGATGACAGCTGTAAGAATCAGTTACAACCTCTTAACGAATGAACTAAGAACTAACACGAATGAGCATTCATGTTAACGAATGAACATTCATATCATCAAATCAAGTCCATAAATACAAACTAATCACAAACCTAATCAAATCCAATGAAACAAATCCCAGACCACTCGCAAACCCAATCTGAACACATTCCAACCCGTCCTAAACCACTAATCAACACCAAAGCCAATCCGAGCGATTCAAACTCAACTGCTCATTCCCGCCATAAACTCAAACATTCAAATCAATCAATTCACTAACAATTAATGCAATTAATCCAATTAAAACTAAACAACAGACACTCGTAATCAATCCTTAGCCATTTCAATTTCAATTATACTTGATTACTAGTTCAATTTTTCGAATACAGGTAACTATTACGTCTGAAACAACCGATTGATGATGTAATCAATCAATTGAAGATAGATTCAATACGATTAACGAATGAATCAATCACAGATCTGAACAAATTGGCTCTGATACTAATTTAGGAACCATATTGTTCATGTGGATCTAGTCCAATGATGACAGTGACTTATTCAATTATATAATTACTAATATGATTATACGAACGATGTGTGTGTGTGTGTGTGTGTGTGGAGAAATTTCAGCAGAGTAACGAGACGAATATTCAGAATAACAAACTTCGATACATTATCAATACTCTACAGATTATATATAGGGGATGAGGTCATTCGTTAAATATACTTTAACGAATGACCCTCATTCGTTACAAAATACAATAAATGACACGAATGGCCCACATTCGTTTTTCTCATTCGTTAACAAGCTTAACAAATGAGGATTACAATAGCGAATGGGTAACACTCGTTAATTCTTAACGAATGTGCCATGCATCGGTTAACGAATGGGCTTACATATTACCAAAATACCCCCATACATTAAATTCTAATATAATAATACTTTACAAAGACAAAGACGTAAAACTGTGTACTAACAATCATACATTTACCCAAGTACATTGATTTTGTATCAACAGGAATGGGTCCACATCTATTTAATTGTCTACATTTTCATAAGAATTTAATGTTCATTATTGACATATGAATTGTGATTTTATCTATATATATATAATTCAAACTTATGTATTCTCACCAACATTCGTGTTGACAAATTCTATTTTTATACATGCTACAGGTTCAAGTATTTGATGTAATCAAGATCGAAGATAGTTAGTTGGCCTTAGCATATTTATTCAAAATATGTATTTGATTCGATATTTTAATTGTGTACTCGTTTTGATGTTAATAAATTAAATAATTATTATCACTTTAATTAGTGTCTATTGAACTACTGTCCGATCAATACGTTACGCCCCGTCATGTTCCGCCTTTGGTCGTGGTGCGACACTTTTCTTGAGTCGGATATTTACAAGGAATATTGGAATCTTCTCAAGCTCCTCAAGAAATCAGCTAAGTATGGACTTCGAGAAACTTGGACCATCGAGCATGGTTTTACTACCTCGAGCATGGTGTTTCAGACTTACTTCGGTATATTCTTCTAAGTGTTGAAGTCTTCAAACAAGCTACACTTCGCCGAGCAAACGTGTTCTTCATCAAGTATGGATTGCCAATCGAGCAAACAACTTGATCATCCAGCTTAAACTAAGTGCTCCGAGCACATTGGTGGGTACAGGATGGATGCAATAAAGAAAATGTCAAATGTTCTAAGTATAGACTTCAAGCATGGTTCAGTCCCGAGCAAGCTATGCATCCAAGTATGCTGAAGATTGTTCAATAAGTCTCTAAGGCAGGATTGAAGACATCAAGAAGAATATGCTTTCTTGATGGATCTATTCGAGCAAACCAAGGATTGGTCAAGAAGATTGAAGCGTGCTAGATGAGAATATTTTCTATCAGAAAATATTCTCAGTAAAATGTGCTCGAAGAATTGCATCGAGCATGCTAGGCATATCAAGTCTGCTCGAACAAGATACATCATACTCGAAGACTTGTTTTACACTTGTATTTATTCTTTCACTCATTATGTAATGATTAGGGTATTCTAGAAGGAATGTCAGAGCCTATAAATAGCATCTTAGGTTTCCATTATTGTATGCATGGTTAGGCACAGAATACGAGAGCACAAACATTCCAGCGAATATTCTCTTTGTGTTTTTCTCGTACAACCGCCACCGCCTTCAGGAAATCCTAGACATTCCTTTCACTGTTACATTAATGATATATTCAATACAGTGAATCTTTGTCTTTGTTTATTGATATTATTGATTATCCATTATTATTTAGTTTATATTTCATACATTCACTCCCATACCCTGAATATATTAATTCCACCGGGATATTCAGGAGGCCTTTGGGTTTATTAGATCTGTGTGTTCTTGTCAACCTACTAAGGTTTGCATCAGGTCTAGTCCTGACAACTTTTACGTTTTTTTTTATTTTTTTATTTTTTTTCTATCGAAGAGTAAGAAAATATAAGAAGAATGGAAGAAACAAAAAATTTAAAATATTTTTTTATTTTTGATTAAAAATAATTCTTTAAGAGTTTTTTAGTTTTCTTTTTAGTGATGAGTTTTAAAAAAAATTGTTTCTCTATAATGATAAGTTTTCTCTTTATACTCTCCCTATATATACTTTATACTAGTTTGAGACCCATGTATTACATGGGTAATTGATGAAAATTTTAAAATTTAACCATTAAGTGAAATATAGTCAACAAAATGATCATATATTGTTAATACAGTTACAAATTACATAACAAAGATTGCATAAATATGTTACAAATAAGTAAAAACTTCCTTGTACACAACATTTGTGATTATATTGGTTGGTATGCATTGTGTATCAAAAAATCAAAGTCTCTAGTCTATATCTGCTTGTAACTCTTGATAACAAAATATATAGGTCTGTTTGTAACTCTTGATATGGCCACGTATAGTTGTCCGTGTGACAAGTAAGGTTCTTCAAGTACATACTAACCCTAGATAAATGATAATATATCCATGAAAGTAACAAAATAAAAATATTCATACATATAAAATATCATACCTTTTTAATTAAATAATATGATGTCATTTGAGATTATCCGCTCATGTTTAACCAAAAAAAATATGAATATTCCAAAAACCTAATTACCTGAACTCTGATGATATAATCATCCTTAAAACCTTTAGAATTTGAAATTGATTGATCATGATAAATTTAAAGTCATTAATATTCCGTGTATGACAAATTTTTAATTCAATTTATGTTTTGCATTTAACAATTGTATAATCAAGCAACATATAAAACCGAAAATTAAATTATAACAAGATGATTTATTTTATTTCATATGAATGTACTTGCTAGAAAAATGACAAAGACAAACTAACCTAAAGCCATTGTTCAAATAACAGTGATTATTCAGGGTTAGTAGAATATTATAAGATTTAAAGTTGCATAAAGTGATGTTAGTGATTTTTATTTATTATAGTTGAAATTATTGAATAAGGAATACTTAAATTTTGAATACTAATCCCGTGTTATTAGTTATTATTATAGGAAGTTGTTGGAATATTTAATTAATCGATATATTGAAAAAACTAAATATTGATCTTTTTATTGCTAAAACCCTTTATACTATACAAAAAAGTCATACAAATAAATGACAGAGAGTTCATTTAGTAAATCGTTATATGTATGAATTATCTACTACATAATAAAAGAATGGGATTTTAAACATTTTAGTTTTAACTTTCTATCACAATAGGCTATTTTACTACATGGCATTGAAAGAGTTAACTTTGTCCACTTGGCATTTATCAACTCAATTGATAAAATGGGTTATAAGAAGCCACGCAGGATGCGTTTTTCACTATATGGGTTATTACAAATTTGTCGACAAGAAAGACTCATTCTCAACAAACCCTAATCTCCTTCAATTACCTTTGTAGACATATTTTCCTAGCTTCAAACATCATCATTGTTCATCAAAGAAAAACTCTTTTATTCAACCTTAAATTCTAATTTACATCGATTAATCCTATTATCGTTCTATTTCTTTCAATTCAAGCATCATCATTGTTCACTGTTTAAATCAACGAGGTAAGTATTTGATTATGTTCTTTCATCTTATCTGCAAATATTTGCTTTGATTGAAACCCTAAATATTAAATTTTGTCTACATAAACCATCATTTGATCGATTTTAGTAGACGTTTTGTTGTTTTATTCGACTATTGATAGTAAGATTGATGGAAAACCTAATATGGTGATGTTAATTGAGTATTCTTATTGAATTTTTGGCTCATGTAAGTGTTACTATAAGGTGGAAGATGGCATGGCTATTTTATAAGGTAAGATTTCAATATTTATGTTTGTTTCTAAGGTTGCACGCCAAGTGTTTGATATATTGCCTGAATGAATGGACTTCTGTTTATTTTGTTTTCTTTTTTCTTATAATATTATGGTGATCTTGATAGGCATATGTATTTTGTGCTTTTTTCTTATAATACTAAGTCATTTATGATACGAATTTGACGGTAACTCACATGTTAAATGCTATGTTCTTTTGTATTATGAAATCTCTGTTTGTGAACTTACTTCTCTTAGAAGCTAACTCAAATTAAGAGCAACATTAACCATTTCAAGTTAGATTTAATAATACTTTGGCCATATTACTTGATTCAAACTTTAAATGATTTCAAATTATTGATTCCTATTTACTTTCCTTTCATCAAATTCAAGAATAACTCTAATACTTTATTGGAACAAATAATGTGTGACAAAAGTTAAAGATTCACCTAAACAATATCCAGGAAACACATTTTTTTAACTTCATAGTTTATATTCAATTATTCATAATGATACCAAACAGGTTAGTTTTAACAAGGGCATTCATTATAGTTTTAGATTGAGTAAAAATATCGATTATAAACAGTCTGTGCAACTTGAAGGGAAATGTCAATTACGGGTTATAATTTGATTACAGGTCAAGGAATTAAAGGATAAGGATGGCTAGAAAAGTATGATTGCTCTTGCAAACCCTACCGGTTGTTTTTTTTATATTTTGAAAACTGTTCAATGACAGTTGTAATTACATGTAGCTAATCGTTGAAATCGTTCTTGTGCACCGAGAAAAGTGTCCTTTTACATCCAATGCAAATGTTGTTAGAGCTGCTGGTACTTCATCAATCGCAAGTAGTCATTTATTTATGGTTTTACTTTCATTTATGGATTTTAAGTGTTACATGGTACAATGACGAAAAAAACATATTTCATTTTTGAATATTATATGATAGCTTTGCAAACAAACTTTATTTAGGTTTCATGGTGGTCTAAAGTTGACTGGTGTTTCGTTTAATATCAATTTTTGGTGGATTGGTCTGCTTTTAGTAGTTAGAATCCCGTGATCTACTTTCTTGTATTAGTGATGCAGGTTGGTACTTGAAAGGATTTTGTGCTAAATTTCATTTGATGAATAAACATCATACATACTCAACACGGTTTGATACATTCAACTAATTTTTACTCGCTAGCTTACTACGAATGTTAACAATTTTAAGTCTTGCATTTCGTTAGTTTTGCCAATTTTGACTTACTCGCTTAGAATGGGCAAATTTTGGTTATTTGTTCATGAGCGCATGGTTAGGAATTAGGACAAAAGCAAGAATTAGGGGCGTGCATTAGTCATTTTTAGGAACGCATTTCGATGTATAGTTATTACAATAGGTTCATTTTGGTTTTTTTTGCTTTTGTCATTTGTGCTTGAATTTTTTGATAAAAAATTAGGCCAAAATAATAAATTTGAACATTGAACTCTGAGTCTAAATTATTTTTGTTAGTTAATGATAAACTGATTATTACACAATTGGGTCTAAAATTTGCAGCTTGCACTATTTAATAACATTTTATAAATTACATACATTCATAATCCATAATTTAAATTACAAAAGTAGTTTTTTTCCTTTTTATGTTTATTTTAGCATTTACGTAGTTCTCGGTAGAAAGCAAAAACACAAACTATTGCACCATATTTTCGTAGTTCATCGATCATATATTATGTTTGTAAGAATAAATAATGTATATGTATATTTATAGATGGCCATCATTATCATTTAAATAGATCAAAATAATTAAATTATATCTTATTATTATATTAGCTAGGTAATTGTTGATGAATCATATTACCCTTTCTTGCTAACCAAGGGTTTCCCCTTGAGTGTATATAAATATATGGATAAACTTATTAACATCATAAGATAAACCTTAAACCTCACATAAGAATTTCGTTACCCTTTTTCTCTCCATATTTTCGATTCCTCAAGAACCTTAATCCCCATCACTAATATACATCCTAAAGGGGAACTCGACCAAGCTGACTATCATGTTGTCTGCGGCATTCTCATCAGCCGTGGCTACTCTCTCTGTTGTAACAGGTATGTTTTAGTTATATGTTTATCATAATATTCATGTTTTTCATTACCAACGTGAAGAACTGATCAACATTTGGTGTCAGAGTGATGTTGATTAATCAGTTCTTTATGTTTTCTCTAAATCTGGATCTAAACAACATGAAGAACTTATCAACATTTGGTGTCAGAGCGATGTTGATTAATCAGTTCTTTATGTTTTCTCTAAATCTGGATCTAAACCGGAAGACATGAACTAAAATCTGATAAACCCTGACTCTGCCTTTTATTATCATTAAATTTTTGAACTCATTGAAATCTAGTTGTATATAAACTATTTAAAAATCTTATAACCAATTTCACATTAAAAACCTGTTAAAAACTCTATGGTTTTCCGGTGGTGTTCTTCGTGTTCATCATGGGTTTTTCGAAAATATTACATATTTTAGTTAAAATTCGGATTATGATGTGTTTTTCCTAAAATAATTGAATAAACAAATCTTCAAAGATTATTAAATTTTGAATAATTATTGAGAATATAAATTTCAAAATTAAACAAATCTTTGAGATAAAATTAATCTCTAATAATTTGAAACAAAATATTATTGCCATAAATAATTTGGATTTTAGTGTTTACCGAAATCTTAGTTAAACCAAGATCTCCTAACACCGAAATCTCAAAAAAAATGAAATTTCATCAAAACTAAAATCTTATTAATTTATCAAAACCGAAATTTCATTAAAACCGAGATCTCATTAAAAACCAAAAACCGAAGAAAAAAAAACCGAAAACCCAATAAAACCGAAAACTCAAGTGTTAATCGAGAACTCATAATTTTCGAGATCTCATAAAAAACCGAAAACTCAAGTGTTAACTGATAACTCATAATTTTCGAGATCTCATAAAACCGAAAACACGAAAAAAAAATTCAGGGCTTCCGCCCCTAACCCCGGGGGGGCACACTGCCCCCCACACCCCTCAGCGAACTCACCGCGTAGTTCGATCCGCGGTAACAGTTGGTTTGCTATTAATCATTAATGTTTTTAAGACAATTAAAATATAAATATATATTAATTAATTATATAAAACATGGAAAGGCATAACTTGAATAAATTGTTGATGTAAACTTCTGCCCAAAGGTGATGCATTACATATAGCATATCATTCAAGTCTTAATACAAGCCATGTTAGGTTAGCCTAACATGATTTAAATGTATCGCTTCTGCCCAAAGGTGATGTGTTACATTTAATCAAGCAAAATTAACTCGTGCATAATTAAAATGATTGTTTCACTTCTGCCCAAAGGTGATTTATTTTTTATTTAAGTAGAACTTTTAATTAATATAGTCTATTAGTTTGATGTTAATAATAGACATGTCACATCTTCAATAAAATATAATGATCATCACCTTAATGATCCTTCATTAATCTTACAAACATATTTAAATTGCCTTACTTTAATATCCCATTACGTTTTTCACTATAATGTTCTTCCTAGAAATTACTATCTCATTAAAATCATCCACTCTAATCTCAAACCCAATATGTTTTACTTCATAAAAAAGTTTCATTAATTTTTGCTCTTATCATTTTTTTAATTATCCCTCAAGACATGACCATCATGTTGCTCCTTCTAATAACAGTAATAAAGAAGAAACCTAGAGCATGATAAATGTGATGAGTCAAACATAATGTCTCTTATGATGATTAATAAACTCATGCTGTCAAATAGAGTTATTCTAGATTTTGTTTTTCCTAAAACTAATCTAATATCTAGAAAATAATCAAAATAACTCCTAAGATGCATGCACTTCTTAAAATTCTAACAATAAGGTTAAATGGCATTATTGAATACATCATAATGTAAAAAATCATGACATGACCCAAAAAATTAAGGGCTCACACATGAAAATTAGTACATTTTTTCAGTACATTAAACACTAAATTTTTCAACAGTATAATTTGATGCCTTAAGAATCAACTATAACACTCAAAAGTACCAAAGGAAAATGAGTGTGTTGATCAGCAACATATGTACAATAATAGAAATATCTAGTACTGAAAAGTAAGATGTTATTCAACTCACTACCAATAAAACTTGAAAGAGGATGATTCTAAGGTTCATAGACAAAAAACAAGTATAACTTCTAGCTTTAAGTTCTCTAAGGAGAAGCCTCACCACAAATATATGCCATTATACTAGGCATAAGCAACGAGATTTTCCATAATTTAAAAGAAGTGTTGGCTAAAATCAGTAGTCACATATTCATGATATTTAAGTTTGCTAAACCTAATATTCCAATTATCATATGTGAAGTTGAGTCTAGTTCTATACGTTTTCCTTACCAAAATCAACAATTAACAAATATGAGTGTTAGTGACAAATTTAAATGTTAAGGCTATTACACTCATAATAAACTGTCTTCTTCTTACGGTTATGATACCTTACAAAATTCTGGAGATTATTCAGAATTCAGTATCTATACCTAAGCTACATTATGACAGTTGTAAGATTTGCATAGCTAACAAAAGGTCACCCTTATCTTAAACTCTCATATTATTTGTTATCAATATTTGGATAGAACTAGATGATACTATAAACTTTCACAACTTTTGTTATCATGCAAATGTGAACTTAACAAAAGACAAATGAGACCTATAAATGTCATCCATTGAAACCAAAATTTCATGAGAAATCATGACATGGTTGATGAGGATGATTTTTTTATCTAATCTCATTTTAAGTGATTTTAAAATCATGTGTTAGATGCCATAAACATTACTATGCTTAAGGAATAAGTATGGGTCCACCGAAGTTATATTTCACTGACATTCGTGGAACTTACTCCAGATGGAATATTCAGACACAATTTATCATTTAACGACTATTTGCTTGTATCTAATCTGACTTCTATGGTCATGGTCTTATAAAGTTTCATTCATATATACTTAATTTAATATGATTTCTTCTAAATATGTCCCTAAGTTTCTTATGACATATGGGCATTAAGGAAATCAAATCAAGTCTAACGTATGAATGAAAGATTCCTACGTCAAATACATCATTGAAACTTCTCATGTAGTTTTCCAAGAGATTCAAAGATCAGTGGGAGCATTAAAGTGTCTTAATCATAACTTGCAAGGTTTGCAAGAGGTGGGGAGTGAAAACTTGATATTAACTCAATTACACATCTTGTACAAGACATTGCTCCATCACAAAACTGTTTCATCATTACTTATCTCCTCAGAATTCAATACTACTCTTACAGAAAGTTTCATTATTACTTAAATGTGGGCATATTCAGATTTCTTACTAAACTAATCCTCACCAAGAGAAACTGCAACCATTTATATTATTAACTTGTTTCTCTATTAGAATATATTGGTCTTTAAATATTGACCTTAAGCATGCCAATTTCCTAAATGTTTCTAAAGTCAGTGGGAGCAGTAAAAGCCCTTGTAATGACTTGTCAAAGGTACAAGAGACAGTGGGAAGAGAGTTACTAAATTTTACTCTGAATTTAACTCATATTACACCTCTTGTACACCATACTGCACCAACTCTTACATGCTTAGAATCCTGAAAATGATAGCAACCAAAAAAGAGCTAATCCATAAAACCAAAACTTCTAATAAACCCAATAATTAACTCAGGAGGTCATCTAGGTTTTAAAACCTACCAAATTTGATGATTATATAACCTCCTTAACTAAAGTTGAAATGGGTGATGAAAAGTTTACTGATCCTACATCTTCTAGTTAAACCATTAATATCAATCAATCTTCTGAATGGAATAAAGCTATTATAGATATCTAAATTAAATTCTATAAGTCAGAATAACGTTTAGGGTTTTGTTGAATCGCCTAAGAGTGTTCATAACTAACTAAATCCTAATACAAATGTTAAGACACTAATAAGGATGATTGATTATTAAATGTTATATTCAAGAGGGAATAAATCATCAAAGAATCTTTCCCATATTACAAAAGATTTCTTTGAAGATCATCATTGTTTAAGTAGCTTATAATATAAGAGCAACATTACATGAACATTTAAACAACTTTTCCTAACAACTGATTTGCATATTTACATGTTCATAAAGCTACTTGAAGTTCTCAACTGAAGGTCAAAGAACACTTAGTTTGTAAGTCAATATAATTCATGTATGGGTTAATGAAAACATAAAAATGTGATGAAACCTTTATACAATGATTTTCATCAACAACTAAGTGGATCAATGTACCTACCTCAAGATGAGTGGGAGCAACTAAAGAAAAACTTGTCCTTATATAGATGACATTCTTTTGACAAGCATATGTTACATAAGTCTAAGTATTGTTTATTCCTTCTATATGATAGATCTTAAGAGATATCCCATACGTGATATATATCATAACATACTGAGGTAGACCCGAAGAGACATTAGTTTTGTTCCATAAGTATTAACTTAAAAGGTTCCTTATACACATAACACACAACAATGCTCTCCTTTAGAGGGATAATAAGATCACTGAGATTATTTACTTGTGCTTCATTAAGTAGAAGCCTTATATTGGTACAAGTCTATACTCGTTCAGATATTACTCGAATTGCAACAAACTATATATGTCTTGATTAATGTGAAGTGTTAGTGCATACGTCTAATGCTTTCGTCTTTGTCAAATGAAGGTGAGCGGGCTTTAAAGGAACTAAAAGCTTGAGTATTTTAGATGGAGTTAAAATGAATATTTTAATATGTGAAATGATAGAGAATTTAAATACAAGCACATGGGCGAAAACGGCACGTAAAATGGAGCTATAACGAAGAAGTTATGCGCAAAACAATTTTCTGTTTGTCTGGGGCATAACATATACGCCGGATAACATATACGGCGCATAACATATGCGGAGTATATGTTATATGTTGATAACATATACGGTGTATAACATATGCAGAGTATATGTTATACGTTGAAAACATATACGGGGAAAACATATGCGCCCGACTTATGTGCTGGTTGAAGACTTATGCGCTAGAAATGCTCCAACCACCCTATAAATAGTAGTTTTGACATATGTTTTCATAACACTTTGGTCCATAACGTATATGTACTGATATTTGTCATATCTTATTGTAAAACTTGAGATATATGAGAAATAGAGATAAGTTAATGAAAGATCTTGTTGTTTTCGATCACGTTTAGGGATTCCGCACTTCACGTTGATTATAGAATCGATCTACGTCTTGTTCACGACACGAACACGTTCCTACAAGTGGTATCAGAGCTATGGTGCTCGATATCGGAAGAAAACTACAAGAGACACTCGTTTCACGTCAAGATTTGATCTATTTCTCAACTCGTTAAGAATTTCGTTTTGGATTCGTTAAAGTCAAAGCATATCCGAAAGCTCAGAGCCTTTCGGAGCTCGACCTCTGCAACTAATCGCTGAATCTCGTGCTTAAACGTTGTTTCTAACGTGTTCGTTTTTTATTCCGTGTGTTCGTATTAATCGGTTTGATTTTTACTTGATTCGGATGATAATCGGTTGATGTTTTACATTTAGAACTGTTTAGGATTCATCTACGAGTGTGTTCCAGCTTGAATTTGTGTTCGATTTGATAATTCCATTGAATTTACATTTTTCCGGTGAACTTCCGGCGTAGTAACCGTTTTCCCGGTTATTCTAACTTACTTTTCCGGCGAGTTCGTTTTTCCGACGAACTGAACGTGCTGTTTTTGAGTTAAAAAGTGCTTAAATGAGTTATTTGCTGCTGATTTTGCTGCAAAACGGGCCAAAACGCGCTAAAAACGTGCTGAAACTTATTGTTTAAGTGCTGAACTTGTTGATTCGCTGCTGAATTTTGCTGAAATACAAGCTGAAATGTGCTGTTTTTGCTGAAAGTTGCTGTTTTGCGTTAAAGTTTGCTGAAACGAGCCAAAAACGTGCTGAAACGAGCTGAAAAGTGCCAAAAACGTGCTGAAACGAGCTGAAAAGTGCAAAAAACGTGCAGAAATTGCTGTTCGTTTTTGAAACGTGCTGATTTATTGATTAAGCATGCTGAAATTGCTGAAACGTGCTGATTTTGTTGCTGCTTTTATGAAAAACTTGTTAAAACGAGCTGATATTTGCTGAAACGCGCTGTTTTCGCGCTGAAATTGCTGAAACGAACTGTTTAAGTCTGAAAACGAGCTAAAACGAGTCAGAAAGTTGCTGAAATTTGTTGTTTTGCTAATAAACGAGCCTAAACAAGCCAAAAAGTTGCTAAAATTTGTTGAATAAGATTACAAAATTTTCAAAATGGAATTTTCGAGTTTGTTTAGCGTTGAAGCTACATCTAGAAGAAACAGAATGGAAGTTTTGAAGAAAGAATTTGTTGATTTTGAGATGATGTCTGGAGAATCGTTTGATCGTTTAATCGAAAGATATTGCAAGCTTGTGAGAGAAATGAAGCTTATCAGGATTGTGAGATGAGAGTTCGAATACATTGATAGGTTGGCCGATATACTCATTGAAACTTCACCTGAAGATTTGGGTATAATAATTGTGTCAATACAATCAAACCCCAACACATACAATCTCTCCAGATTCATCGAGAAGCTAATGATGCATGAAGTAATTAAAGATTCTAAGAGAGTTGTGAAGGTTGATGATGAGATTGATGTTCAAAATGACCGGTCTGAAAAGTTGGAAATGATTGATAAACTTACTGAAAAGATTGTCAAATCTGAAGTACTATCACTGTCAGAATTTGAGAACACTCCTATGTTCGATAATGATGGTGATTCAGAATTTGATGAAGAATTGGTTTTGGAATCATGGTGTCAGTCTACTTGTGATCCTCTGAAATTGGAATTGACGGAAGTTAAGGTTGAGAATGAAGCTGAGGAAGCTGTTGCTAGAGCTAAGGGAACTGAACCTATCCTTAAACAAGTCAAAACAGAAAGTTCAGACATCCCGACTGTGAAAGTCGAATAGGTTAAGTTATTCGAGGTACACTCTGAACCTGCTACTCATTATCATGCTGAAATAAAATTAGAGTCTAATCATGAGTTATTAAGCATTTATAACGTAAAGTCTTGTGAAAAATGTGAGTTACTTCATAAAGAATGTTTAGAAAAAGATGTGGAGAATAAATTGTTAAAACTTACAACGACTTTTTACTAAATGAGTTTAAACGTATTAAGGAAGCTTATGCTAAGCTTCAAACATGTGAAAAGGCTCGGGGGGGGGGGGGGGGGAATTGATCAAAATGAGAAAACAATTTTGATGTTAAAACAAACTGTTAATGAAAAGGTTGATTTGAAGCTTAACAGTTTCAAAGCAACATCTTTCGTCCTGAACAATATTCTCCCCAAATCAACAGGTAAAGATGAAATATCTGTGAAAGTTGTTTATGGTTATAATGATCATGGTTTGGGGTATAAGCAAGTTCCAACCCCAATTTCCCCCGAGCCTCTAAAATCTGAAAATAAAAAAACTGGGCATGATCGTGTTCAAGAACCTCCGGTTAGAAAGTTTGTTGACCGGAGGAGATGCTTTAACCGTAACGAAGTAGGGCATGCGTCCTTTGCGTGTCCAAATCATTATAAGCACGGTCATGGTAACCACCAAAAATTTGTTAATAAGGTTGAATTTGTATATGGGAGAAAATCTGAAAGTGATAAAGAAATCCAGTATCAAAATCAATTAAGGAATTCTGTATTCAAAAAGTCAAACGTAAACAAACTGAGGAATCTCCTTGTTATAAGAAGAGTCCTAATTTCGCTTACGCTCAAAAATCAGATGTTGTCACATCTAAAATTAACCAGGAAAGCTTAAAAAGAGAAAAACAAAAATTTCAAAATTCAAAGTCTGAAAATACAAGCTCAAATGTCAATTCAAATATCAAACCTAAATTTGTTAAGGTTGTTGATTTGAAAGATTGTAATGTTAAAAGGTTTGAGAGTTTGAAATTTTACTTGAAAAGATCCAAATCAAAGGTATATAATTGGATCATTAAAAAGGACTCAATTGTCAAATTTGTAAAATCCGAAACTTCAGAAAATTCAAATGTTTCAAATGTTAATTCTGAGTGTTCGGACAACAAGCATTCTGTGGTAACAAATTTGTTTGAAACTGCTGAGAATGTTGAGAATTTTGAAAGTATCCTGAGGTCCAAGACTAAGCGGGCTTGGATTTCTTTGTTTTCTTAAACTGTGTGTGCAGGGGCTCCCATAAGTCATAATGTTTATCATTGGAGCATGGTTGTGTTAAACATTGCCAAATCAATGGAGGGCAAGGCATACACAGGAAATTTGGAGAGCATGGTTTGCATCTTCACGTTGATTATAGATATCGATCTACGTCTTGTTCACGACACGAACACGTTACTACACGAAGCATCTAAAAGAGTATTGAAATTATCTTTAAAGGAAACGAGGGGCTATAATTTAAAAGAATAAGTGAGAATTCAAACCGGTTGATTACTCTAAACTTCGTAATATTCAAAAATAAGAAAATATAATTTTCGAGATATATTCTTATGTCAGGACATAATCCATCTCATGGAGGAGTTATAATGAACCGATAACAACAATCTAAATTTTAACGACATAATATGTTGATAAAATCTCAACGCAATTGTCAATAAATGTTGTTGAAAATTTATCATTGGACTCATAAGTTTATTAACTTCATATAAATTATATATTAAAGACTTATTGTGATAAAGTCAGCTATCACGTTTTCTTAAAAAGTAACAGTTCAAGATGTGCTGCATTAAATTTCGATATGAAATAAATTATTCCTTTATGAACGAATTGAGGAAACTAAATTCTCATATCGAATACATTCATGATATGCTTAAGGATCCTATAACAAAAGGTCTATTACCCATAAGTCTTATGAAAGCGCTTATAATAAAGACGGGATTATTTATGACCATGTATAATAGTATATCGTTATATGAATGACTAATTTAATTGACTAATTATTAATTTTCTTCATAACTACTTAGGTTTTAAATAAGGACTGCAATATGATTAATGGGGGTCTTGAACTGATGTTCAATTCAATGACTGTATTTTTCTGCTCCAGTTTGAGTTTAAAGCTAAAATGAGTGTTAAAATCCGTAAACTAATCAAATGCTCATAATAAATGATTATTCGGCCAAGTGGGAGAATGTAAGAATAAATATATGGATATGTATATTTATATATGACCATCATTATAATTTATATACTAATAGATCAAATAGTTAAATTATACCTTATTATTATATTAGCTAGGTAATTGTTGATGGACCATATTACATTTTCTTGCTAATTAAGGGTTTTCCCTTGGGTGTATATAAATATATGAAGAAACTTATTAACATCATAAGATAAACCTTAAACCTCACATAAGAATTTCGTGACCCTTTTTCTCTCCATATTTTCGGTTCCTCAAGAACCTTAATCCCCATCACTAATATACATCCTAAAGGGGAACTCGATCAAGCTGATTATCATGTCGTCTGGAGCATTCTCACCAGCCGTGACTACTCTCTCTGCTGTAACAGGTATGTTTTAGTTATAAGTTTATCATAATATTCATATTTTCCATTACAAACGTAAAGAACGTTTAACAATGTTTTATTATGTAATTGATTGATTTTGTTTTGTTTTCGTGTGTTTAGGTTTTGAACATCATTTGGTTCTGGGATAATGATGAGGTAATTGATTTATTTTTTGTAACTGAAATGGAAGTTACTCATTATTTTTTGAAATTAAAATGGACGTTACCACTTATAATACTGAGGTAGATGTTTTATATTTGAAATTGAAATTGCAAAGTGATTCCTGCTCTAGCCACTACCATGTATGCATTAGTTTCATTGTAGTTGTTGGGAAAGTAAAAATTTGACATGATGCTAAGCATGTATGCTTTCATATGTATTACTCATACTATTTTTTTTTTAATTTTTTTAATAATTATAGTAATGGTTTTCTATTGTTTTTTTAGGTGATGGGTGTACTTATGTCAGTGCAGGGATCTCTAAATGTTAAGAATTTCGATTATTTTTCACTTTAACTTTGTAGAATTTGTGGTTCTAGTTTCTTTTGTTGGCACCACTCATTAGCTTGAGATTTGTTGCGATGATGGAAAACAAAAGGCAAATAATTACTTAAAAGATATGTAGTTTAGGGATGAGCTCGGTACCGTACCGGTACCGACCGGTACCAGTACTGAAAATACCAATCTCGAAAATCGCAATATTTTGGCACCGGTATCGGTACCGATAACGAAATGTTCGGTTCGGTACCGGGACGGTACCGGTATTTTAGGTAAAATTCGGGAAATACCAGTACCGTACGGTATCAGTACCGGTATCATACCGGTCTCGAAAACTCAAAACCTTGGTACTAATTCGGTACCGGTACCAAACGGTACCATACCGATTTTTGCTCATCACTAACGTAGTTTGTATGCTTATTCAAAGTTGTATAATTCTATATAGCATATCAACCCATTTATGTATATATCTTTATTATTTATTTATTTATTATATTTTTTTAACAATCTGTGTATGACACGGGTTCTAACCTAGTAATTATAATATTCAATTTCAATGATTTAATTCTAAACACCAATATATGTATATAATAGGTATATGTATTATCCATGTTTGCAATATTTATACAAAATGTTTGGATAAAATTAAGAGAATACATATTTTCCTGAGTTCAAATACACATAAGAAAATTTTAAATCAAAATTTGAAACCAATCTTATATAAAAATCATGCACTGCTGCTTGAATCTCAGTTTAAAACAATTTGTATTTTATTACTATACAAATCCAAATTCTTCGACAATGATGCACATTTGTTTATTTGCAGTTACTTACGACTTTAAAATTTTATTCTAGCAGGCCTGCAACTTTAAGCTTTATATTTCTTTATTTTTTTTTCACCGTTAATGTTAATGAATGAATTAGTTAGGATTTACGTTTAATAAAAATAAACTTGAATTCATATATTAAAATAGCATAAAATTAAGTACCATATATTGAAATTGGTTGAAAAAAAAAATAAAAAAGCTATAGAATTTACAAGTGGCAAGAATTGACAGTCTTATATTAGGATGGATAGATATTTCTACCCGTGTGAACATAGATCTAACCTAATATGTAAATATAGAGGTTAATTGAGGGTTAACAATCTCGTCCTTCCCCTCCACGGGTTAAAAGCCTCATGTTGACCAGATCTCATTCCAAATGAAAATTTCATAGCAATCAATGTCGATCTGATCATGCACGTGTTCTTATTTCTTACCATTTCATGCCGTTTTCAGTTTTTAAAATTAGTTTGTCCCCTAGGTCAAACAAGTTGAAAACCCAATTTAATTCCTAAACATGTTCCTATATCGTTCAAATGAAATCAAACACCATGGATTTAATTATTTAAACCTAATAGAAATCAAATCAAAAAACAAAAGCAGACTGATTGATTATGAATAGCAAACACAAAACGACTAACCATTGATCACTTTATATGCTCACTCATTCTTCAAACCCCATTACTCATAACACTGAATTATTCATATGGCCATTCATATTTTTTTCTTCAAGCAACCTGCACCTGGATCGTCTTGGGCTTCTTCGGCTCAGGCGGCGGCAGCTTCTCCACGGTCACCGTCAGCACACCGTCCTGACAAACCGCGGATATCTTATCCGTATTCGCATTTTCAGGCAAAGAGAACTTTCTCATGAACTTGCTGATCCTCCTCTCCATCCTGACATATTTCACTCCCTCCTCCTCCTCCTCCTGCTCATGCTCCCTCTTTCGCTCTCCGCTTATCACCAACACGTTCTCCTCTTCCACCTGCACCTTGATATCTCCCAAATAGCTCAAAAGTCTTGATTATTTCTAAAAAATTTGAATTGAGGATACATATTAGAGAAGATCTTTATTATGAGGAAGTAGACCAAACTCTTAAAATTATGGAGAAATCAGACCAAATACGGGAATAATGTTGATAGATAAGGCCAAATTTGTGAATATATTGAGGGAGCAGTCCATATTTCTTTCTTAACTTTTTCTTCTCAAAAGACAGCCTCCAACATGTCTTCTCAGTCCAAATTCTTTGGGAATAATCAAGACTTTTGGGCTATTTTGGGGGATTCTCTTTTTGGAATGGCCTATGTAGGAAACATAATAAAACCGTCTTGAAGACTGTTTTTTGAGAAGAAAAGTTAAGAAAGAAATATGGTCTGCTTCCTCAATATTTTCAAAATTTTGACCTTATCCATCAACATTATTCCTATATTTGGTCTGATCTCTTCATATTTTTAAGAGTTTGGTCTACTCCCTCATAATAAAGATATTTTCCCAATATGTCTCATCAGTCTAAATTCTTTGGGAATAATCAAGACTTTTGGGCTATTTTAGGGATTCTTTCTCTAAAATGAGTTATTTTAGGAATTTTCTCTTGAAATAATGCATAGAAAAAATTGTTTATCAGAGAAAATAAATTTCATATATTTTGTAAGAAGTTATATATTACTAGCTTCCAGACATGTATTACATAGATTTTTGATAAAAAATTATTATAATTAACGGTGGTTTATGTTTGTAAATATGATAATATATATTTTAAAAAACATGTTTAATGAGCTACCTGATAAACAGTAGTGGAACCACTTATGCATAACTGCATTTAGATAAACCATCTGAATACCTTGACTTAACGTACCGCATGTTGCCACATGTCAAGTTTTTGTTATATTTTGTTTGTATAAGACATGTTCGTGTGATCATTCATATTATACAAAAGTCATATCATTATTGAGTTAGAACACCAGCTACTAGACAGTTCGGTTAGTCTTCTCTCCTATACCCAAATCAGACGAACGATTTGCACGTCAGTATCGTTACGGGCCTCCACCAAAGTTTCCTTTGGCTTCGTCCTGCAATACTTGTCCAACCTAACTCAAAAAGCTGCAACCCCAAGTACAAGGCAAGCTAAGGCACGCCAACGCACAGCTTTCATATGTTGCACTTTATCTGGAGGATACCTCAACTGAATCATACCTATGCTAGGCCTAGGAGGATACCTCAACTGACAAGCGCCCACTAGTCTTCCAGCTCTCGACTCACTGTCTTGCCCGAATTGGCTTTGCCATTGGGAGGGTTTATCAAAGTTAACATGACTTACTGTCTTGCCTGAATTGACTTTGCCATCTGAAGGGTTTGTCAGAGAGTGGCGCTTGCCAGTCCGTCTTTGGCATGATTCAAGATCGATGGTGGGTTTACGAAATTTGTGGTGCGACGACACATCCGTATTTATCCTAACGAAGTGTGGCTAAGATGCTGAGTGCTTCACGTCCAAGGATTGATTCTTGTTGTACATGCATAGTTATCTGCATTGCTTAAGTTCAAAGTATGAAGTGGTCCTTACACACATATTATCCATAGCTTGATTGTGTGGCTTCGTTCCATGGTTAGAAGACTCATTATTGTTAGGCTTGTTCATTAGACTGCTTGTTTCATTCCAAGGTGATTTCTTTGTTTATACTTTACAAAATGAGTTTTCTTGTTCAATCCATGGTTAAAGTGGGCTATTCATCTTGAGGTAATGTCACCACAACAATTACTAATATATGTTATTCATTCATCCATTTACTCCAATACCATTATCTATTCTTACATTATTCAACGCAAAATCTACAAACAGTTATTGTGTCTCGGCCATCCTCGAGGGAGAACAACTGCCACCTTCTTTGATGAACCCATGACTACCTTGCTAGGCGCAAGTTATGAAAACCTCAGCAAAAACCACAGCTACCCCGAACCCGAAGAATTCCCACCAACTTTCCAAAAACTAATAGCCATTCGAAAGAAATTTTGGGTTTAATAGCATCGTGAGGATAATAGGCACCCAAACAGATGCTTGCTCAACCGTGTACTTAACGCCCCAGCAGCCACACAAACTACTAAAATTCCAACAAGAGAATTCCTAGGGTCAACCTCAACATCACATTTAACGACCCAACATACAACATATCTTCCAAATGTAAACCTAAAACTAATCTTGTTAAAAAAAATACATGTATTGACTCGCCTCCTGAAAAGAAGACTAGGAATTAGCGGGAATGTACTAAACCCAAACTTTTTTTGGGGCAACTGAAGGTAAAACCCCAAATCCAAAAATATCATCTTTATTTGAAAATCTAAAACAAGAACATTATTGCACCATACATAATACGAGCCCCTTGCAATACAAGTTAACATAGCAGTTACCAGGAGTATTAACTTTATCTAAAGACTAACCCGACAAAAAAAGTTGCAATTATGTTAACAAGTATCTTTTTGACAATAATGGCTAGGTATGAGAAAATTCGGTAATCAGCACCGATTTGGTACTGGTACCGTCGGTACCAAATTGCTGTCAATGTTTTAAGTTTCGGTATCGGGATTGGTACTGGTATCGGTATTTAAATTTCCCGAACTTTTTTACCTTGGGTACCAGTACTGTCCCGGTACCGGTGCCGAACCGACGATTTCGTGTATCGGTACAAAAAATTTGCTATTTTCGAGACCGGGACCGGTCGGTACCGGTACGGTACCGATCTCATCCCTAATAACGGCAATAAACAACCACCAACAGCAAAGCAAGTGTAGCACCAGACATCCCTCTTTTGCAACTACAAGCATATTACAAACCTACAAGTTGGGAATATTTATATATATACATTTACGGGAGGTTTTGTGTTCTAGTGGGTTGTACACCCTTTTCATGAGTTGTCTGTGCTTCTTAGTTTGTATATTGAGAATCTTTATTTGTACAATGTTATGTTATCTTAGAGCATTCTCATCCTATCTCTAAATTATGTGAGAGAAGTTTGCAAATTATAGGGTGGGGTTTTGAGTGTTATGAGTGTAAATTATAGGGTGGAGAGAGAAAAGGTAGTGATTTTTTGTATATTTGGAGAAAAAATAGTGATTTATTGTAAATTTAGGGAAACTTTGTTTGCCCCTATTTATTTGTTAATATTTGTTGAATTGGTTATGAGTAGAAAAAAGTATAATTTAATTGAACAGAAGAGAGAAATGTAGTGTTTTTTAATGTAATTATAGAGTTGGAGATGGGGGATAGGTTGAGAATGCTCAAATAGAGCATTTCCAACAGGTCCCCATCCTGATCTCTATAATTACACTACAAATCACTACATTTCTCTCTTCTGTTCAATTAAATAATACGTTTATACATTTATTATTATAGTTTTCTCTCTTCTCTACTCACAACTAATTCAACAAATATTAAAAAATAAATGTGGGATAAAAGTCACCCCAAATTTACAAAAAATCACTATATTTCTCTCTCCACCCTATTATTTGCACTCACAACCAATTCTAGGCCGTCAAATGAACCAAACGTTTGGTGAACTGTTCGCGAACCGTTCAGCTGGAAGTTCGTTTGTGTTCGTTTATTTAATAAATGAACGAACATGAATAAAAAAATTTGTGTTCATTTAACTAAACGAATGAACATGAACACATATTCCGTTCACTCATTTAATTTCATGAACGTTCACTTATATTCTTTTATTTATGTTCATTTATGTTTGTTTATTTATATTCGTTTATGGATTAATAGAAAATAATTAAATATTATCTGGATAGGTCATCTACTTAAAGGCTTTATATTTGTTAATTTGTGTTCATTTAAGTATGTTTATGTTTGTTTGTGTTCATTTACATTTGTGCATATATGTTCGTTTATCTTTGTTCAGTTATGTTCATTTAAATTTAAAAAAAAAATAAACATAAACGAATAGAAATGTCCATTTTTAAATAAACAAGCATGAACATAAATATTTGTTTGATTAAGTGTCAGTGTTATTTTAAAGTTAAAGGAATGAACACGAATATGCCTTTAATCATGTTCAATCGATTAGTTTACAGGCTTTTACTATTCACTTTAATGAATTGTAACGTCCACGTTTCGATAATAAATAAATAAAGTATATCGGGATTATTTTAGTTATCGTGTAGTGTGACGTCGTTTAAATTAATTAAATAACAATTGTAGGAAATGATAAGATAGTAAGGTTAGTGGACTTAAACATGTTTATGGGCCTAAAAGCTTTTGGGCTTATCCTATTTAAACACCAAAAACCCTAATCTTATCCTTATCCTCATCATTCCACCATCATTCTCCAATCATTATCACACCCATAGTCACACAAACCACCTCCTGCACAACTATTTCACCTTTTGTCCATTCAAGATCTAGTTTATCCAATCTTCAAGGTACGATTAAAAATTTAAAGATTTATCTTTCTTTTTATCTCTTCTCGTTCTTAATAACGAACGAGCAAACGAAGTGTGAAAATGGAACCGAAACAAACCGAGTCCAAACGGCTCTCATGAACCTTAAATGGACCGCTCATAGACCAATCAACCTAAAACTAACCGTAATCGAACCTGAATCAAGCCGTCTTGAACAAGAATCGATTAAACCGATTAAAAACGGGATCTTGGTTAAACAAACATGATATGGAAATATATATATATATATATATATATATATATGTATATATACACACACATATATGCATACAGATATGAACAAACAGATACATGAAAGGGCATAAATATAAGCTGAAGTAAAAGCCCAACTCGAAACGGGATTCGAGTTCCGGCAAGGGTGGGTCTCCGGTGAACGGAAAACGTACATAGGACCCGAGATGGACCCAAACTTCAAACAACGGAACCTTAAGGACCCAACTTGCTCCATGTTCTTCATGTTGGTCACGAACGTGTAACATTCGTTACTTTTCAAACCCGAAAAAACCACCCGACCCATTTTGAATTTTCAGTTTTTGTTTATATATATATATATATATATATATATATATATATATATATATATATACATATCTTTAAACTTCATTACATATATTTTATTATTTGTAATCGTATTTGTTTTCGTTAAACCGACCAGGGTTATCATCTCAATGTATTCTTGATCATTGTTTATTATTCTCGATCATTCTTCGTTCGTTTTCAATTCGTTTTATGCAATTAACGAAACTCCGTGATTAAGATATTTATTAAAGATAAACAATTTACAAGATGCGAGTATCACATATTAACGTATTAAAAATTTTAATTCATTATTATTAAGCACCTTTCAAAGTTCAAATTCCAATTTGTAATTTAGTTTAATTTAGATTTAAAACAATCTTGAAAGAGCAGGGACTTAAAGTGTAAATTTGAATTCAAGTAATATTATAATATTATAATATAACCCAGCCCAACCCCCCTTTCTTCCTAGTTTTTGCGGCGCCGGCGACGGGTGAAGTCGGGCGAGCCTATAACGGGTAATAATGCATGATTTAAATCAATTGATGTGACAATTGAGACAAAACCAGGTACACCTTGATACGCAATTACCAATTTAACGATTAAACGCGTATTACGTACTGAACAAACAAATAATCGAATGGATCTGGTTATGACCCAGATATCTCGGGGGGGGGGGGCATCTATAAGTGATATACGATTAATATAAGCTAATATATTAGTAATATGGCCTTAGTTCGATAGCAAACAAGATAAACGAAAACATGCTCGTTTAACTACCCGCTATAGATTTAAACGCGAAAGATAGTTACAAACCAAGCATTGTATCATCCGTTAAGCCAAAAAAGACTTACCAAACATTTATTTGAAATGTTTTAAGCGATCCATGAAAATATTTTCGAATTTTACAAACGTATAATACGTTTTTATAAATTTACACAAAACTAGCCGAAAAACACTCGTTTTCGCACTGTTTGACGCACCCAATATATTTTTCGCGCCAAAAACTGGATCCGAAATAAAATTGGACTTAAGCTTTTACGTGTGGGCTGGTAAAACCATAGGTTTAGGCCAAAATGGGCCCAAAGGAGGCCCATTCCCACTCCCGGCCGCAACTTTTATCAAAATGTTATTATTATACTCTGTGCTTCATATCTAAGAAACTTAGATATTTATGGTCAAATTTTTCCAGAAATTAACTTTATAATCTGCTAGGTTTCAAGCTCTCATCAAAAACCTAAGTAAGCTTGATTAATTTTATCAAATTTTATACAAGTTTAAGCATGTTTAATTCCATATAAACATAGTTTGGTTACCAAAAATCATTCCTAACCATGCAAAAATCCTAAAAATGGTCCAAAAACATGTTTTAATCACAAACATGGTTAGGAACCTGGTTTGATAGTTTTTTTTTGCCATAAACACGGATTAGAGGGTCTAAACGGTGTTTTTACGGTTCAAAAGTTCGGTTTTATACCCTAGCCGAAACCCTAAGTTAAGGGGCTGCCATGTTGAAGAAACTTGTTTGGTTTGTAATATAGGACCTGTATCTAGATTTTATAGGAGCAAAGAACCCGAAAACTTGATTAGAAAGGCGAAAACGAACCGAAACCGCTAAGGTAATACCGAAACACTCGATTACGGGCTGTTTAGGTTAAGGTTGTGATGCGCATATTGCTAGGTCTTGAAATTTTGCAGGGACATCATGGACCATTTCATTGAGTCCGTTTTCAAATTTGGTAACTTTTCGACCATCCGAGAATATTTGGCAAATTTATTACCGAATTGGGACGTTTAATTGGGAAAAATAGTTAAAATGCTTGAAAAATTAGGAAATTTGTTTGGTAACTCAGAATTTGTATATTTTGATCACATATGAAATTTGGGATCATTTGGAAAAGTCTAAGGGTGTTTTGTGTATATGCTTTTCGTATGAACTTTTATAGCCGAATTTAGGCCGAAAAGAATATTGAACAAGCTTGTTGCATCCTAGAATTGACACGGATGCTTTTGGGATATAATTTGAACATTCAAGAATTTTTATGAAATTTTTGGAAATCGTTTGGGATAAACGGACGATTTTCATGCTAAATATAGCTGATAAAATGAATTTTAATAAATTAATAAATCAGTAAATAATTCCAGAAATATTTTTATAAAAATCTACATATTTTTATTTGATAAGTGGATATATTTTCATAATTTAGTGAATAATGGTTAATTAATTATGCTAATTTGAAGATTAAACAAATTCAATTTTAGTGAAAACCGGCAAGTTCGCGAGTAACGAACCTACGGGAATATCAAAACACCAAGAGTGATCAAAAATCATATTTTTTGATTAATTAAGTAAAAACAAACCTTTTTATGAGAAACCTGGACAATCTGGATAGATTGTGCTCGTTTCTTTTCAAATCAAACTGAATAAACGAAAACGGGCCCCGTAGCTAATCCGGGACCCCAATATGTGATCTTTCTTTATAACTCAATCATTTTATTAACCAACACATTTACCCAAGCTTATTTCCCCATAACTGTTTTCTGAACGCATAAACGAACAACTTGGCCCAGCTGGGAAAACGGGAAACTGAGCCAAGTTCGGTTTTAAGTATTAGACATTGAACAACATCACAACCTAAGCCTATTGCCACTTTTTGGGCGTTCCAGCTATACCCAGATTAGTTATACAGCCCAGTTTAGTATTGAGATTATAATAATATTAAAATATTAATATTATTATAATATTGATTTTAGGGACCAGTAATTACGAGGCGAGCAAACCCTAAACTGTTGCACTACTGATTACTGATTAAACGGTGAGTTTCTTGACCCCACTTTTAAACTGCTTTTACAAACTTTTGGTGTGAAAAACATGTTGATACATATCTATATATACTCTGAACTGTTTGATGATGGGAATTATCTAAGTGCTAACACACGAAAGTCCTCACTAACATAGTGATTAACTTCGAGCCGGTGGCTTGTGAATAGTACTATTGGTTTGACAAACCCAGGCGGGGCCAGCACGGTTTGCTGAGACATTATCCCGTTTTCACATGACCGTAATTATACAAACACGCTATGTAGTGTTAGACATAGCTACTCGGGGCATGTTGTGGGCGGAAAGGGGGCCATAGTGGTTGATTGAGCGTGGGAAATGGATGCACGCAGCACAAACAGTCAAGGCTTCACTGTAGCTTAGCATAATTACATCATAAACATACAAACAAACGTACTTGTGAACGTACATACATACATACTTGCGTACTTACAACTGTGATTGTTGTACGCACAACTGATTTTTGAAACTCGTGAAACTCACCAACTATTTGTAGTTGACCCGTTTTAACTTGTTTTTCAGGTACTGGATTGGATTAGAAAGTTAATGTGCTACGTGTTTGACTTGCGATCAATGATGGGTGAATTGATGCAAGTGTGCTAGTAAGAAGTAAAGTCTCTTAATGGGCTGGATTTAGTTTGTATCACCTAGTTGTAACACAAAGTTAGATCGATGTAAAATATTGTAAACTAGTTTGTATTGTTCTTTATAAACATTGTGGTTGATACCAGAGGTGTCTGTTACATTTCCGTGTTACGCTTCCGCAAATCGCTCAACGAGGTGTGACAGAAGTTGGTATCAGAGCCATTGGTTATAAAGGATCAGGTTATCCCTTAGGATACCTAAAATATAACCGTAGGCTCGATTAACACTGGGAAAAATAATAATAATAATTTAAGATTATATACTGATGGATGCCGGGATGAACTTGTAGGGCAAGTGAGTTATTGTGGTCCGGAACATAATAACAGACTTGCTTATACGAGGTAATTCGGGGAGAAGTTGCGGAACTTACGGGTAGGTAAAAATGGCAACATATGTGTATAAAAAGTAATATTGAGTATATATATATATATATATATATAACACATACGTGCTTATCTGAAACAAGGTATATGAATACATGTACGTACGATACTGTCGATAATACTAAGCCCCATGTTACGAATATTATATTCGATTATAATCAATATTAATTTAAAACTGTATTTAATTAAAAATAATGTTATATTTTATCATCAGTAATATTGTACCCGACCACAACAAATAAAATATTTTATTTGGCCTTAAGTAATAATATTCTCTACTCTGATTCCTACTATTGAAAAATATTATTTTTATAACAAATCGTCGAACCGAAAGGTGTCAAAATCGGTAGCCTCATATCGGGTAAAGAACTGATGTTGCCTGTAAACGAGAATGCGAGGACGTTCTAGTGAGTCCAAACTAAACCTTATTGTATGATTTATTCACAGACTGAGCGTAAATGCAAGACCCAAAAAGGAACCGTGGAAGGTATGATATACGTACGTCCATCTCAAGGGAACTCGACACTTCTCGATTCGGACCTAATCTTTATCTCCTATACCAGTTTTTAGCAGTAAATTGAACTGTTTTATAACAATCTGTCCACTTCCATTATTTAAAAATAAACATTACTCCTAAGAAAATACTTAGGAAAGAGAATGGTTTGTCAAATCATAAATATAACAGCTATCCTATTAAAATTTTAATAATATAATAATCCGTGACCACTTACATATATCATACACCAACTATGAAAATAATAATTCTCTTATATCTCACCAGTACCGCTGACTTTGATAAACCCTCCACAATTAATAAATTTATCAAATCATCTGTGTATGAGTATCTCCAACCACTCCTATATTGTTGCCACTCCGATCAGTTTATCATAAAAGAAAACCCTCATGCTCGTGGACCAATGACGCGTCTTGGATTATAGAAATCATGCATACTCCCGATTAATAAATTATCACTTTTAGTAGACCTAGCACCCTTGCGTATACTGAATGACCTGATGAAAGAATATTTTGTAAATATACTTAATAACACTCAAAGGTCAAGGAGAGTATACAAATGCCACCCGACTACAACATACTGTTTAAACTCATAACGAACAAATGTCTACCTACGGTTGAGACATGATAAAACAATTACCCAATGGTGGGATTACATCTGAATAATTGTTGTACAAGTTGTGAACGATTCGTGATTATTATAACGTGTGCTCGGATAGACAAGGATAGTATGACACTGTGGTCATACACTTCAAAAGAATGGTCTTTTGGAATCAAGTGAAGATGATTCATTTGATAAAAGTGAGTCTTGTTTACTTGAAAAGATGACCGAGGACCCCTTTATTGGAACAAATGAAGGGGCAAAAGACTTATCGGGTATCATACATTCGGATGTATGTGGTCCCTTTAAGGAAATGACAAGGAATGGTGAAAGATACTTCATTACTTTTATCGACGATTATAGTCGTTATGGGTATGTGTACTTGTTGAGACACAAAGATGAAGCCTTTGAAATGTTCAAAGTCTTCCAAAATGAAGTACAAAATCAACTCGATAAGACCATCAAAGTACTTCGTTTGGATAGAGGAGGTAAATACCTAAGTGATGCTTTCCGAGATCATCTTAGGAGTTGTGGGATCATCTCACAACTTACTCCACCCGGAACAGCACAACATAATGGTGTGTCCGAAAGGAGGAATCGAACTCTATTGGATATGGTTCGATCTATGATGGCTAGAAGCACATTGCCTCTATCATTTTGGGATTTTGCTTTGCTCTCCGTGGCCCGTATTTTAAATAAGGCCCCAACCAAGAAAGTGGACAAAACACCTTTTGAAATATGGAATGGAAGGGCTCCATCATTGTCATATTTAAAGGTATGGGGTTGTGAGGCTTATGTCAACAACAACACCCAAAACAAACTTGAAAGTCGATCCACTAAGTGTATCTTTGTAGGATATTCCAAGGACTCTATGTGATATTATTTCTACAACCCAACCGAGCAAAAGGTGTTCGTTGCTCGAAAGGCCGAGTTCATGGAAACTAAGTTCCTTATGGAAGGTACTAGTAGAACGGTGGAACTCGAGGAAGATCAAGAACCACAAGCCGATACACATTTGGTTAATAATAGCAATCAACAAGAGGTTGTTGACAATGATCAAATGGTTGATCAAGACACACAAAACGTTCGCAAGTCCGGTAGAATTAGTCATCCACCCGAAGATATGGATTTTTCATGGATGGGTGCTATATGGTAGATTCGGATGAACCCACCACATACCGTGATGCAATGTCACAATCCGATTGTGACAAATTGGTTGAAGCCATGAACGTTGAGATGCAATCCATGCATGACAACCAAGTATGGGATTTGGTTGTACCACCTCTTAATTCCAAACCGGTTGGAAGTAAGTGGGTTTTCAAGAAGAAAACCGATTTGCATGGAAACTTGGATACTTATAAAGCAAGAATTGTAGCAAAAGGTTTCACTCAAACTCAAGGGGTTGACTATGATGAAACTTTTTCTCCCGTAGCAATGCTAAAGTCTATTAGGATATTGTTTTCCATAGCTGCATATTATGACTATGAGAAATGGCAAATGGATGTCAAAACCGCATTTCTAAATGGGCATCTTGAGAAAGATGTCTATATGGTTCAACCCGAAGGTTTTGTCGATCCACAACATCCTAACAAATTATGCAAGTTAAAGAAATCAATCTATGGATTGAAACAAGCATCTAGAAGTTGGAATCACCAATTTGATGAAGAAGTGAAGAAATTTGGGTTCATCAAGAATGGTGATGAAGCTTGTGTGTATATGTAACGCTCGTTAATTTTCGACTAAAGATTTAATCTTGTAGTGTTATGTACACTTTTCGGGCTTGACCCGGCATTCTTCCGTGAGCTCTTGGCCACCCTCGTAAACGTTTCTCACTTAACTTTTCTTACAAATTCGACCATTTGTAAAGTGGAGGGGCTAGGATGTATTATTATTATATTATAATACAAAAATATAATAATAATAAAACCCTAACACCCTAGCTAATCCCGATCGGCACCCCCTCCCCCTCTCTTCTCGATTTTCGTGCAAGACCAGCCCATCTCCGGCCATCCAAAGTTCAATTCCATGTCGGTATTAAGTGTCTACAACTCTTTTTCACCTTAATTGATCATATTAACGCGCTTATTGGTCGTTAGGGTTGAGTTTTGATTATAACAATTTCTGACAGATTCGTACTCGTTTATTGTAGGGCATGTAACTTGATGATAATCCATTGTTTTCGATCATAACCCTTTTTCGACAAGTCTAAATTATTTGGTTCCACTTCTGGAAGTTAATATTTTGAGTTAGGAACCAAACCCAATTGGAATCGTTATATTTGGCTGGTTAATGAATTTTATAAAAATAAAACCATTTTGTTGCGCGCTGAAATAGCTGCACATACCTTTCTGTGTTGCAGAAATTTTTATGATTTTTGTGTCCACTAGAAAAATATAATAAAACTATTTTTATAAACTTAAGATATTTATGCAACACTGGTAAAAATTTAATAATTTAATTCCATGGTTTTCCTATGTAATAAAATACATCTTTGCATGCTAAAATTTGCATGTTATATTCGTTATTGATCGAAAAGTTCGTTTTAGGCTTAACCGGTGGCTGCCCTTTATTGCATCTTTCGGGGCTGTTATAATTGAAGTTCGTGCTCCATCATCTTCTTAGGTATGTCTAGTGTAATATAATTTAGTATCATGAGTTTTGGCATTCGTTAGATTGGTCAACTGTTGATGAAGTGAAAACTAGGTTTCGGTTGTCTAGTTTGTCAATTGTTGCGTCTAGCGTGTTGTTTGAGAGAATTAACAACCAATTCGGATGTTGTAGCCTCGGTATGATTTATAGGCTGTGAAAAACTATATTTTTATGTTATTGGGTCTGAATTGGTTGTCGGTTACTCAAACGGGTCGGTACGGCGCAAATTCGCGTTTATTGGTAATTTGTGCATCGTGCTTGAGAATTACCGACCCATCCAACTCGTGTAGCTTCTGTAAGGCCCCGAACCCCGGGAACCCCACAGTTGGTAATCATTCAAACACTCGTAAAATTTAATAAACTTAAAACCCATTTCTTCCATTAAAACAAACGTATCAGAATATAAATTTTGCGGAAAACATGAAAAATGAAATAAGTTCCCGAAACCCGGGAATTTTGCCCAAGAACCAAAATCAGTATAAGTTTTATAAGTTTCCTTGAAATAAAATATTCATAACAATTCTTCCTTCCAGTATGCCTTTCACCATCCAAGTAGCTCCATGCACGTCCAAGCGATAAGGCATCCTTTTTCAAAATCCTGAAACTTACACTAACATGCACACAAAGTCAGCTTGAGCTGAGTGAGTTCAAGTTTTAAGTAAAAGATATCAGTAGTAAAAATCATGATAGTCATACAAAAGGTTTTCTAAAAGTAAAAGGGTACATCCATCTAATCATCATTACCGAACTTAAACATCCTCATACATACATATACAAACTGTATATGTAAACATCCATTCAATAACATCCCTATATACATAACTGTATATATATATATATATATATATATATATATATATATATATATATATATATATATATATATATATATATATATATAACATCCACGTATAACATCAGGGTCGAGCAAACGTACAACCCAAACACGTAACATCAGTGCATGCAAACACAAAGTAAGCATACACAACATCAGTAGTCGAAACGACTACAACATCGCCAAATAGAGGCCAAGAAATAATGTATATACACATATATATATATATTTAACATCCCAAGGCTTACCATATACTAGCAAGCCTATATAAAACCATTTTAAAAACATTTCATCAAGTAAGAAAAGATTTAGGTGCGCATGCTAGCCCAAAAGTAAAATGAGTAAAAAGAGCATCATGAACTCACCTGAGATCGATCGAATACTTGCAACGAGCTAGGAAGTTCCTAAGGGCAAAATCACAAGCAAGGGCCTGTATATTATACATAATGCGTTACTAAACTAGATTGTATGAACACTCTAGCCTAATGGGCCGTACAAGCCCAACACTTTGGGCCAAGGCCCAACACTTGGCCCAAGGCCCAAAGATAGTCAAATCAGGTCGAATGCGCGTGAAATAATCCTTAAAACCATTTGTTAACCGAATCAGCCTCGAATGGACCAAATTCCATCTTAAACCTTTTCATTCATCATAATTATGTCACCCGAGTTGATAGGGTTGACGGTTCCTTTTTACAACACTTACTTTAACATTTAAACGAAAATTCGCGCACCGCCGACTCGATTGACGAAGCACTAACCCCGACAGCCCCGAGCACCAAAAAAATAATTTTCCCACAGCCCTTGGACTCCCCTAGGGCCATGCAAACTGATTCGGTTGGTCATCCAACCGATTAACGCATCAAACTCAACAATTCTAGACAACCGAACATAACAATCAAACTACAACTAGTTGATCAACTTAACGAACACCTAAGAACATGATCTTTGAGTATGATATACGGGATATACCTAGGATGATTGTGGTACAAAAACTCGCTTCGAACAGCCCCGACAAGAACACAATTGAACATCCACCGGTTAAGCCTAAAATGAACTTATCGATCAATAACGTGTAAAACGTGTAGATTTTAGCATGCGAAGATGCATTTAATTATATAGGATAACCTTTGAAATAAATTATTAATTTTTTACCAGAATTTAATAAATGTCTTAGGTTTATAAAAATATTTTTATTATATTTTTCTATTCGACACAAAAATTATAAAAATTCCTCCAACACAGCAAGGTACGTGCAGCTATTTCAGTGTGCAACAAAATGGTTTTATTTTTATAAAATTCATTACCGAACCAAATTAAACGATTCCAATTGGGTTTGGTTCCTAACTCAAAATACTAACTTCCAGAAGTGGAACCAACCAATTTGGACCTGTCGAAAAGAGGCTATGACGTCAGGAAGACAGACCAGAATCCGTCATCCCGCATCAGCTTTGACACTCGATTTTATAAATTCATAAAAACCATTCAAATCTCGTCCAAAAAATTACGTATTATACCTTTCTGGAAACTAGACTCAAAGTAGAACATCATGGAATCAAGAATCGATCGAAAACAGTGGATTATCATCACGTTACAGACCCTACAATAAACATATACGAATTTGTCAGCAAACTGATATCATCAAAACTCAACCTTAACGACCAATAAGCGCGTTAATATGATCAATTAAGGTGTAAAAGACATGGGGAATCATAAAATCGACCTTGAATTGAGGTTTTAACGGCTGAAACATGGCGGGGCAGAAGAAAAACGAGCAGGGGGGGTTCTCTTGGCCGATCGGCTGCTGCTAGAGTTAAGGTTAGGTTAGTTTTTTTTTATGATATAATATAAGAAGTTACATCCAAGTCCCTCCAAATAGAATTATAAGGCATTATGGAGGAAAAGTTAAATGGTTTAATGTACCGAGATGACATAAAGGCTTCCAAGAAACGTCAGTTACATCCCGAGAATTAAACATACTTTACAAGCTTTAACTCTTGGAACCGAAATTAACAGGCGTTATAGCGTCGTATGGACTTGTTGGCTGTGATTTTTAACTAAATTTGGTTCACATGGGGCTGAGTCGATATCTAAGTGGATAGTCAACCCGTTAACGCGCGTATTCGATAAAGTCAACAAATTTCGGGGGTAAATTGGGAAGCCTTTGTCCCCGGGATTAACTAAGGGTGGTTTTGTTAAATACATGGCCTCGTGGGCTGATGTAATTGAATTTGGTAATGTCAAGGCTTTAGGTCAGTCAAATCATGTTAGAACGTCTCGTAGGATAAACGAGTCGGTACGTTTAGTTAGTAATCTTTGTGTGCAATCCGACAGGCTTGTAAACTGTGGATTGGCTTTGAGGTTCTCAAACCCTTTGGTACTTGTGTGGCTCGTCTCAGGTGAGTTCATGATGCCCCTTTAAAATCTTTTTACGTTTTGGGCTAGCATGCAAACCGTAATACAAGTTTACACGATTTTACTCGTTACAACTATTTGGATGGTATTACATAGCCTTATTTGTATTTGTGCATTTATAAAACTATGAGTGGACTATATTCTATGCCTTAGGATATTTTAGACTCGTTATTGTCATACATTCCTTAAGGTTATATACTTGATTATGGTCTAGACTCGATGATGTTAATAGGCTTGGTAGTAATTGAATACGAGGAGACCTATTTACTTAGTTCACGTTGGGATGATATATATATATATATATATATATATATATGTATGTATGTATGTATGTATGTATGAGTATGTGTTACCTTATAGCCTACGGTTGTGTGATGATATTTAGTTCCTCGTGACTAAGAATGATGTGAGTAGGCTTATTGATGTGTGTGTGCATGGTGATTCACAACTGGGTCAAATATATTACTCGGGTTTTCAAATCCCGTGGTGGAGAGGCCCGTGTGGCGTGATCATCATTTTGGCTGGGTCAAATATATTACTCGTGTTTTAAAATCCCGTGGTGAAGAGGCCCGTTGTATGTTGAGTCGTTATCGGGTCAAATATATTACTCGGGTTGTACCCGTGGTGGAGAGGCCTTTATCACGTGCTCGGATGTGTAATCTGTGACCGAGTCAAATATATTACTCGGGTTTGACCCATGGTGGAGAGGCTCATGCCACATGCTTAGGTCTTACCGTGTCCGGGTCATATATATTACCTCTCTATTGTGGTGGAGAGGCCCGTGTACGTGTGTTCGACGATGAATGTATTATTTGGTGAATTATATTAATTATTTTATTATTATCCTCTCTATTGTTTAGAACTATAATTTTTGAAATAAAGTATGAAATATTGTTTATGAAAAGCTGAACTCACTCAGTTCTAGCTGACTTTGTGTGTATGTTAGTTTGACTTTCAGGTTAAGGATTGGAGGTTACCGCTTGGACGTGCTGGAGACTACTCGGAAGGTTGAAGGCATTTCTGGTCGAGGATTTCAAATAAAACGGATATTTTATTTACATTTGATTTTGGACACTTGTACCCGTGTTTGAGATTTTTAATACTTAAACTTTTTCCGCTGTTATTTACTCTGAACTGGTTTTAAATACAAAGAATTGTTTGGTTTTAAATTTTTGTGAAATTATGGATGTGATTACCAACTGTTGGATTCCCGGGATTCGGGGTCTTACAGTATAAGAAAGCTAGTGGGAGCATCATTACCTTCCTAGTATTGTATGTTGATGACATACTACTATTTGGGAATGACATTCCAACCATGGAGGGTGTAAAAGCATGGGTTGGAAGTTGTTTTTCAATCAAGGATCTTGGTGAAGCCACCTATATTTTGGGAATAAAGATCTATAGGGATAGATCAAGGCGGTTGATAGGTTTAAACCAAAGTGCATACATTGACAAAATCTTGAAGAGGTTCAAGATGAAGAACTCTAAGAAAGGTTTGGTACCTATTCAAAGAGGAACAATATTGAGTAGGTCTAAATGTCCAAGCTCAAAGGATGAGCAAGAGAAAATGAATGGAATCCCATACCCATCGGCTATTGGATCCATCATGTATGCAATGATATGCACTAGACCGGATGTGCCATGCGCTTTAAGCATGAGAAGTAGATTCCAACATAATCCGGGAAGTAGCCATTGGATGGTGGTTAAGAGTATATTGAAATACCTTAGAAGGACTAAGGACATGTTTCTAATATACGGTTCGGGTGAGGAGGAACTCGTTGTAAAGGGTTACACGGATGCGAGTTTCCAAACCGATTGAGATAATTCTAGATCACAATCAGGATATGTTTTCGTTGTGAATGGTGGGGCAGTCTCTTGGAAGAGCTCAAAACAAGATGTGGTAGCTTTGTCCACCACGGAATCGGAATACATCGCCGCCTCATTGGCAGCTCAAGAAGCTGCGTGGATTAGAAAATTCATTGCTGACATAGGGGTAGTCCATACCATTCAGGACCCTCTAGAGATCTTTTGTGACAACGAGGGTGCGATTGCTCAAATCAAGGAACCTCGTGCACATTAAAAGACGAGGCACATTGAGCGGAGGTTCAACTACATAAGGGATGAAGTTGAAAAGGGAAAGATATGTATTCGCAAAGTTCACACCGATCAAAACATTGCGGATCCACTCACAAAGCTCCTTGAAAGGCCAAAGCATGAGGGTCATACTTGTGCCTTAGGACTTCGATATTCTAGTGATTGGATATGATCGAATTTTGTATTTGGAAATCGGAACAATTGTTATTTTGACTCATTCATATGATTATGGTTTATGATTATGACATTTTGAGTTACGTTCCATTTTAGCATGTTTAAATCCGTGAATAAGTTACTTATTCTAAATGTCCGTAGTTGCTCATATTTATGGGAACGAATATGAAGGTAAGACTATTATGAACTTGGATTGGTGGATATTCATGGGATATGAATATAGATCAAGGGTTGCTGCCAAGGTTCATAGATATTCATGGGTTATAAATATTGGACTGGCCCGCTCTCAAATGTTACTACATGGAATCCTTGTGATTGATCATAAGTAAATTTGAGTAAAGGCGAATATCATAGTATCCTCCGACCTGAGATACATATTAGGTCTTGATATTCACCATATATTGTACTTTGACTTAGTTCTTCGCTGCTCTGAAACATGACAGTACATAAGTTTAAGATCAGGTATGGTACAAGGTGATTGTGAGAGACGTATGTAGTCAAGAGGGGATTTGTCCCTCTTATTCGTTGAGATTGAGATGTCTAAGGCCTGAAAGTTAAATCAACAGAGAATGATCACTCTGTGTATTTGGATTTGACATGACATCTGTGGCAAAAGGATAAATGATAGATGTACCTAAATCATTTCAAGTAAGGGACTTGAAGGGGTTGATGTTATTGAATGACACTTCATCATGCGTATTAGGGGTAGTAAACCGTAGTTAGGCGGTATTTTCTACTTGCATCAATCTTCTATGTATCTTGTGCAAGTGGGAGATTGTTGGACTCGGTATGCCCAAGACACATATTATAATTGATGTGGCTAGTATGTCATGATCCAAGTCGGGTCATACCCAATAACAAGCTAGAAAAACACCAATAATATTTGTTTATATATGATATGATCATAACAAATAAATATTGACACTTAATTTATTTAGAAAGGGATTTCTAAATACAATGTACTTGTCTAATAAATAAATCATATGGATGATTTATATTTTATGAGAGAACATTACATAGTGTTATTTAAGTTGGTTAAATAACAATATGTAAGCATAATTAACCTTGCGTGTTTATTAAGTTGTGTAACTTTTAATTATAAAAGTTTACTTAACAATTTTATAACATAAGTTTTATGATATAAAATAGTTTTTAGATTTGAACAAGGTGGAGAAAGGGTGCCCCCCCCTCCCTTCCTTTTCTCCTTCCTATTATTTTATTATTATAAACATGGTAGTGGAGGCATGCAAAGGTGTTCATTGGTCCCTTGGGTGGTGCCATATTTGAAAGACTATATTTTTCTTTCTTTGTTTTTTCTCTCATAACACAACATAACTTACACAACACAAGAACAAGTACACTAGAGGAAAAATCCTTTGCACATTTCTTCCTCTCTTCTTTCTCTTGGACGGCCGAGAATAAGAACAAGGAGGAGTTGTCAAGTGTTACCAAATCCTATCTACAAGTGGTGTTTGTTGGAAAGCTTGGGGTATGCTAGCTTGAGTAGCTTCATATTCAAGTTCTTGCCTTCTTCATCATCTCCTTCCTCTTCCTTGGATTTGAAAGGTAGCTTTTACATGCATGGACTTATAGTGACATGCATGTGTTTGATAGTATGTATTTCGTATTTGGATCTGGGCTTGGGTTTTGCATGTGTAAAATTGGTTTTATACATATTAAATTAACAAGATTTAAAACTATCTTCCGCTGCGTTTTTGATAAAATTGGAATTTTATCACTTTGATAATCTTGTTAAAACCCAACAAATAGTGCTTCCAGATTTTAAGCGCAATGATAACCGCGCCCAATTCCAAGTCATGGGTAGTATAATTCTTCTCGTGCACCTTTAACTGTCGAGAAGCATATGCTATAACCTTGTTTCTTTGCATAAGCACGCATCCTAAACCTTTACGAGATGCGTCACAATAAACTACCAGGTCATCAGTTCCCTTTGGGAGACTCAGTATTGGGGCTTGACATAGTTTCTGCTTCAGCAATTGAAGAGCCGCTTCTTGTTCTTCTCCCCAATCATAAGCAATAAAGCGCCAATAATACCCAGCTAATCCCAAAAATTGGCGTGTTTCGGTGACTTCGGGGCTTGCCAATTTTTAATCGCTTTGATTTTGCTTGGGTCTACATGGATTCCATGCCGATTAACAACGTGGCCTAAAAATTGTACCTCTTGTAGCAAAAATTCACATTTTGATAACTTGGGATACATCTTTTCCTACCTCAACAATTCGAAGATAGTTCGTAAATGCTGCTCATGTTCCTTCTTGGTTTTCAAATATATCAAAATGTCCTCTAAAAATACAATAACAAATTTGTCGAGGTAAGGTTTACAAACTCAATTCATGAGGTCCATGAAAAATACTGGAGCATTAGTCAGCCCGAAAGGCATAACTAAGAATTCATAGTGACCATGATGAGTTCGAAATGCTGTTTTAGACACATCTTCCTCTTGGATTTTGACTTGATGGTAACCAGACCAGAGATCGATTTTTGAGAAATAATTTGCTCCTTGATGTTGGTCGAACAAGTCGGCTATTCATGGGAGAGGGTATCGGTTTTGATGGTAACTTTGTTTAACTCCCGGTAATCAATACACATTTTAAAACTTCCATCTTTCTTCTTTACGAACAGTACCAGTGCTCCCCAATGAGAATAACTAGGACGTATGAAACCCTTATCTAACAATTCCTGTAACTGGTTGGATAATTCTTGCATTTCGGAGGGTGCCAATTGATAGGGTGCCTTAGCAATAGGGGCTGATCCTGGGATTAGGTCAATACGGAATTCAACCTGTCGGTTCGGTGGTAATCCAGGTACATCTTCAGGAAAGACATCAGGGTATTCACATACAACGGGGATATCTTCTACGCGTTTCTCATCAGGGTTCTTTATGGTCACGTTTTCCAAAAACGCCATACAACCTTGGCATAAACATTTCAACACTTTGAGATGAGACAGGAGAGGTAATATCGAACCAGACTTTTCTCCCTGTGCCACAATCATTTCACCATCCGGAAGGGGAATTTTAATGGTCTTGTCATTACACACAATCTCCGCTTTATATTGGTTAACCAATCCATGCCGACTATAACATCGAAACTTCCTAACTCTGCTGGGATTTGGTCAATAAGGAATGGGTGGCCGTTTAGAATAATGGAACAGTTTTGAACTACTCGGTTGACAGTTATGGAGTTACTGTTAGCGAGTTCTATAGTATAGGGATTTGTTAGTTCACTAGCATATTCCCTAGGGATAAAAAGCTAGTGGAAACAAAGCTTCTATCGACACCCGTGTCAAATAATACAGAAGCATATTGATCAGAGACTATAAATGTACATGTCACCACGTTCGGGTCTTGTCGTGCTTTTCCTGACCCAATAACAAACGCATATCCTCTAGGCGCATTCGAATTCGATGCTTGATTCAGTCTAGTAACTGCTCTTGGATTCAGCTTGGCGCAGTTCCTTCTAATATGATCTGTACTGCCACGCTCAAAGTAGGCACGGTAGGTTGTTACAGCTGGGGTTTGTTGGATAGGTTGTTGGCAGATTGGTTGAGGTTTAAGTGGTTGTGGGCGACGAGGTTGCGTTGTTTGGGTTGGTCGGTTCACAACTTCCACACCTTCTCTGCAGTTTGGGGCATAATGCCCAATTCTACCACATTTCTGACATATCGGTAGTCTGCACTCTCCCACATGATGGTAATTACATTTATCACATTTTGGAAACGGTCCCTTGTACCAGTCTTGTTTTGTATCTGAACTGGTTATAGCATAATTTCTCATTGTCGGGCATGCACGTTTGCTGGATTGCCCTCCTTATGATCTCATCCCATATTCGGTTCGTTTCATACCCACTGATTCTTCGGCCCTTCTCAATACTCCTCTTCTCACCAAATTAAAAGTCACAATTCCGGCTTGAGTCACGGCATTCTAAAAGGATGTGTGACCAACAGAATTCACCAAACTCCTCACTTCTAGGGCCACACCCCAAATATAACGTTCAATACGTTTTGCTTCAGGAGTTACTAACCATGGTACTAACCAAGCTAGATCATTGAAGCGGTTCGTGTATCTCAGATACTGTCACGCGATCACTGTATCTTGACCTTTTATTTGAACTGTAATATTCCACCACATTAAGGCGTGATCAGTAAACGTAGAGGCAACATACTTGACAATGCTCTCGGGTGGACAATTGCTGTTATTAAGGACAGATTCAGTCCTCTCAATCGATTTAATCAACCCGTTTGGCCTTTCGGTGCCCTTGAAATCAATTGGGGCCATTCTATAATGATAAACAAATATAAGCCAATTAATACTAATTTCAGTATATACCACACTATAACAAAATTACAATAAAGGTTGCATAGTAAATCAAATAACACCCTGGTATTTCACGAACTGTTCTATACATTGATAACAAAAGGTACATAGACTTTAGCCTGATAAAGGCCAGTGCTTGCATGTATATATCAAAATATGTCACTAAGTGACTAGTAGACTTAACCCTGTAAGGGTCAGCGCATGTAATAATACACAAAATCATGCTCCATTTCAGCATAACATACTACTATATATATACATGGAGTGTCAAAAGACCACGCACACAGATTCATAACATCTTACATTTATCTATACAAATGATGGACTAACCACAAACATAAAGGAATAACACCGTAATCACCCAGTAATAGCTCCACAGACGGACTGTCACTCTATCTAAGCACCAGCGGTGGTAAGCATCTGACTGCTGCAAGTTCAGTACTATCTACTATAATGTTAATAAGTGCTGGGTCACGTCTTTCCTCCCCTGTTTAATGTTAGCTATGGCTATCGATTGGTCTATCACATGGTCAGTCAGGACAGCCATCCAAGAGTTGTTTCCTATGTTTGGGAGGTCAGGGTTAGAGGTAGGTATGCTCAATGAACGGGAGGGTGTGGTACCTGCCCTAGGACGTGAAGGTTGTCCCCGATGGTAGGTAGATCTAAATGGAACTAAGGTAGGGTCAATCGGAGTTATCCTAATATGAGCAGCCTGTCGAACTCATGCAATGGTTGAAGTAGTCGGGGACAGGTGGGGTAGGTGATCTGGCTACCCTAATTGGTGAATGATACTGACTGGTAACTTCATCCTGACCCCTATGTGGTGATCTGGGTGGGTAACTATCGCATCTGTAGCCAGATAGGTCAGGCTCGTTTCTGGGTAGCTCTCTACTAATTACTTCCTCCTCAACTTCTTCCTCATTCTCCTCCAGATCTTCCTCCGAATCCTCTTCTGGGTCCTCCTACCCAATAGTTATTACTGATTCTTCTTCCGGCACGTTGGCGTTGCTCCTTACCATATCCTGTACAATGGTTAGTTATAATTAATTAGGCCAGGCTTTAATATTAATTATATTAAAATATAATATTAGTTTTATTTAAAATTTAATTTTAATTATATTTAGAATTAATATTGAATATAATCAAATATAATATTCATTACAATAAGATTTTACCATTATCGGTAATGCAGTACGTACACGTATTCGTACACATTGTTCTAGATAAGCACGTATGAGTGTTTTATATATATATATATACACACACATACATACATACATACATACATACTCAGTATTACCTTTTATACACATATGTTGCCATTTTTACCTACCCGCTCGGTCCAAGATTTCTCCCCGAATTCCCTCGTACAAGCAAGTCTGTTATTATGCTCTGAACCATAATAACTCACTTGCCCTAAAAGTTCATCCCGAAACCCATCAGTATATAATATTAAATTATTATTTAATTAGTTTCCTAGAGTTAATCGAGCCTACGGTTGTATTTTAGGTACCCTAAGGGATAACCTAATCGTTTATAACCAATGGCTCTGATACCAACTTCAATCACACCCCGACTAGCACAATGCGGAAGCGTAAAACAGGAATGTAACAGACACCTCTAGTATCAACCACATAGTTTATAAAGAAACATTACAAACTAATTTACAATTTATTACATTACATTGTTCTACCATCGTTTTACATTCTAGGCGATACAAACAGAACTAGTTCGTTAAACTAATTAATCTTACTACTAACACCCTTGCTTCTATTCACATAGCATCAACCACACCTTGTTCACGTAACAAAGTCACCAAATTATTCCAACTTTGGTATACCTAAAAAGCAGTTTAAAACGGGTCAACTACTAGAGTTGGTGAGTTTCCCGAGTTTCAAGAAAACAGTTATGAATATTCACAAGTTAACACTTGTAATTTTGATATAAGTATGTATGTATGTAAAGGATGTAATTATGCTAAGCTACAGTGAAGCTTTGACTGTTTGTGCTGCGTGCATCCATTTCCCACGCCCAATCAAGCACTTTGGTTCCCCTTCCGCCCACAACATGCCCCGGTAGCTATGTCTAACACTACATAGCATGTTTATATAAGTATGGTCATGTACAAACGGCGCTATGTGACACGGAAACCAGGCCGATTCCACTTGGGTTTGTCAAACGAATAGTACTATTCACAAGCCACCTACTCGAAGTTAATCACTTTGTTAGTGGGGACTTTTATGTGTTAACACTTAGAATATACCCCAAATAACCCCAAATTTCATATGTGGTCAAAATATACAAAATCTGAGTTCCCCAGTTAACTTCATAATTTTTCAAGCATTTTAACTATTTTTCCCAAATAAACGCCCCAATTCGGTAATAACTTCGCCAAATATTCTCGGATGGTCAAAAAAATACCAAATTTTAACAGGGACTCGATTATATGATCCCTGATGTCCCTGCAAAATTTTATGACTTAACAATATACACATCACAACCTTAACCTAAACAGCTCGTAATCGAGTGATTCGGTATTACCTTAGTGGTTTTGGTTTGTTTTCGTCTTTCTAATCTAGTTTTCAGGCTCTTGTGCTTCAATGCAAGCTAGATACAGGTCCTATATCACACAATAGGCATTTTTCATCAACATGGCATCCTTTCAACTTAGGGTTTCGGTTAGGATATTAAACCAAACTTTTGAACCGTAAAAATGCCGTTTAAACCCTCTAATCCGTGTTTATGGTCAAAAGAGAGTGTAATTTTGATTCCTAACCATGTGTATGATAAAAACAAATTTTTTGATCACTTTTATGATTTTTGCATGGTTAGGAATGAGTTTTGGTAATCAAACTATGTTTATATGATCTTAAACTTGATAAACATGTTCAAAATTGATTAACATAGGCTTATTATATATATATATTTCTAAACCTAATAATAATAATAATAAAAAGTTGCTTCCACAAGGGGTTGGTCCCCATCTCAGCCCATTTATCTCGGTTTTTGTGCCCAGACATGAAATCCCGACCCCAAATTTATTTCGGGTTCGGTTTTTGGCACGAAAAATTTATCGGGTACGACAAACAGCGCGAAAACGAGTGTTTTTTGGCTATTTTTATGTAAATTTATAAAAAATAGTATCCGTTTGTAAAATTCGAAAATATGATCACGGATCGCTTAAAACATTCCCACTAAGTGTTTTGTAAATCTTTTTCGGCTTAACGGATGATACAATGCTTGTTTTGTAACTCTCTTTCGCGTTTAAATCTATAGGGGGTAGTTAAACGAGCATGTTTTTGTTTAACTTGTTTGCTATCTAACTAAGGCCATAGTACTAATATATTAGGTTATATTAATCGTATATCTCTTATAGATGGCCCCCCGGGATATATGGGTCATAAGCAGACCCGCTCGGTTATTCTTTTGATCGTTACGTAACGCGCGTTTAATCGTTAATTCGGTAACTGTATATTAGGGTGTAACTGGTTTTGCCTCAAATGTCACATATTTTCGTAATACCACATATTAAATTTCTTGAAAATCTTTGAGGAAAAGTTTTAATAGAAGCAATTTTTAACGTGGGAGGTGGTTTGGCATTAAGAACTAGTTTCCTCCAACCACTGCGTTGATCGATATCATCTATGTACTTGCGAGTCGGCACTTGAGGTTGAAAATACTTAAACCCAAAACGTACTTCATGTAACAAATGCTGATAGAACAATTCGGTCCACTAATTGTTTCCTCGGTTCATAAATGGTCTATTAGCAACAGTTCTCACATCCATCTTGGCATAGATAAAACATCGGTGATACGTTTGAAGTACTGTATCCCGTGTTCCCATTTAACAAAACATACCTTAAGATCTGAATCATTGATCCAAGATATAATATTACCTTTCACCATTTTAGCACTCACGAACCTCTTCATTTGGTATGCCGATGCTCGAGCCTTCGCCTGTCGGTAATCTCATGTTCGTTGTAACGCAAGGTCTCGATCATCTTGTTCATTTTCTACATGTTATGTCTGAACATACCATCCGAAGAACGTGATGTCTTTATCTCAACCTCCTTTTCTTTCCATTTACCCTTATTCTGTTGTAGACGCTCTTCGGCTGCTTGAAAGTGTACTATAGTGAAGAAAGGAATTCCTCGTCAGTGTTTGTACGAGTATACATGTCAGGATATTCCCCTCCCGTCATGTCTTCTACCTCAATGTCTGTAACATCTGGGATATTTCAAATCCATATTCGTTTACGTTTAACTCGGATCGGGAAAGTATTCTGATCTTTCTTATGAATAAAATTATGTATTTATTAGTGAAATAATTATTTTTATCTTATTTTATAATTCCTTAACTTTCATTAGTGCCAAAAAGCCCTTAGAAACTCCTAAAATCGCTTAAAATGGCTTAAAATGCATTTTTGGAACTACAGGGACTAAAACTGTCAAAAGTTGAAAGTCTAGTGAAGTTGCACCTTCATGCGGCGCGAAGATGCAGCCAGATCAGCCCGATTCGTTTAAGATCTTCGTTTAATGTTAAATCTTTACTAAATCAACCCTAAATCACGAAATTTGAGCCACAAGTTAATGTATTTAGTGTGTAATGATATCTATGTTCATACTTAGTAATTTGGTTAATATATCGATGATTTAAAGACCCGATTTTGTTCTTATATATGATTCGGTTCCCAAAACCGACCCATTTCTTGTCCAACAGGTTGATTAAACCCCTATATAAGCAGATCATAACTCCAAACCCTAAAGTTTAATGCAACTAAGCATTCCCAGCCGTCATCTACCCTCAATCGACGTTTTCTTGCTCGTTTAAAGCGAAGATTCGTTAGCTGCAGTTGACCTTGACATTCGTTAAGCCTTTGACCTCGATTTCTTACTAATACAAACACCATCCGGATAAGTTGTTAGCTGATCAAACGTTCATTTATACTCATTTGTCGATAACCGTCAATCAATTTCTGAGATTGAGAAGTATTGACGAGTCAATTCGAGTCAAACCCGTTTAAGGGCAAAATAGGCAATAACTTTGACTTTACGTTTTCTCATACTTCTGGTCAGATTCAACGTTCGGTCGAAGACTTTTATTCTCATAACGAATTTATAAGGCTACTGACCAAAACATGACTTTTGACTCGCTGTTCGGATTCTGGTCAGTACCAGCTCGCTTAAATTTTAAATATAACATAACTAGAGTTCTAGACATCCGTTTAGATTGATTCCAGTAGTATTAAATTCATTTTTACTTATATTATCATATCTCATAGTTTCATGTTCTAATCATTAATCTCGATTGATGCTTATTGAACGACTCGCTTAATCTTCATTTCGTTTATCTTAATTATTAATCACTTGCCTTTAATCTAAGATGAGTTTTATCATTCCCCTATTTTACTTAATTTTCACAACGTTTTGGGGACATATGCATATATCATACTATATATATATATATATATATATATATATATATATATATATATATATATATATAAGAGAACCATTGGCAAATTAAGAACTTTGAGAACCATTTTGGACAACTAAAAAAAACCTTTAAAAAAATATTTAAAAAATTATAAAACAAAAAAAAACAAAAATTTTAAAAAAGTAAAAAAAAGTATTCTTATATTTCATTCCGGTTTCATAAAATAAAAACTGAATTTTTTTTCTTTTTAATTCGTATGATACCTTTACACATATGTATACTTTCATTTAATATCTAGTTACGTAATGTACACATATGTACATTATTATTTACCTTAAATTATACATATGTGTATAGGAAAAAAACATGTGTGTACATATTATACATATATGTACAATAAAAAAAAACCGATTTTTTGTCTATTTAATTCATATTATACCTATACACATATGTATACTTTAATTTAATCTCTAGTTACATAATGTACACATATGTACATTATCATTTACCTTAAAATATACATATGTGTATAGAAAAAAAACATGTGTGTACATATATGTATATATTATACATATATGTATAATTTAGCTAAACCGAAATTTTTTTTTAGAAACCGGGGTGATAAATAAGAATTTTGGTTTTTTTTTTACTTTTTTTATTTTTGTGTTTTTTTTTGTTTTATGATTGTTTTTATTTTTTGGTTTTTTGTGGTCCAAAATGGTTCTCATAGTTCTCAATTCCCAAAAAGTTCTCACATGATCCTGATCCATATATATATATATATATATATATATATATATATATATATAAATAGCAAACGTGTAATTGTGTGTGATTAATCAAATATACGTGTTATGTGTTTACTTGTTTATGTGCAATCGTTTGACATATCCCCTTGGAGAGGGTTCTCATATTATTGACCACCACCCGATTCGCTTAGCAATGGTCTTATTATTATTATTTGCTCATGGTTGATTTACCGGCGCCCGATTCGCTTGGCAATGGTTTAATCGACAACTTATTTTTTCATGGTTTGATTTCATTACCGCATTTATTACGTTTTGCTTATTTTTCTTATTTATTATATTAACATTATTTTTGGTGTCAAAAACTGGTGATAAACTCACTCAACATATTTGTTGACAAAACTCCATTTTCTACGCATATGCAGGTTGCTTGTATTGAAAACTGAAGTTGAACACGTAGACAAGACCTTAGTATATAAACAAGAAAATATTATTTGAGTTTACATTCATGTACTTATATTGTTTGCTATACTTGGATATGGTGTGTATTCTTTCAATAAAATAATTAATTAGATATTGTCATATTTTATGTATGATAGTATCTTCGAGCTGTGTGCAATCGGATCATGCCCCGGTATTTTCGCCTTAGGTTTGGGTGTGACAGATTGGTATCAGAGCCGAAGGGTATACTATAGGTCGTTAGAATTTTTCTTAGACATATGCATAGACCCTATACGTGCTTATCTAAGCTGCCTTATGTGCTATATAATTAATTGTTTATAGCTTGCTTAGATTAATTATTTTATTGTATTATTTATGTATTACACACACGAATTCCGAGGTTACGCCTCACTTTCAAAATATTTTTTAAATCCTCTTAATTTTAGTAGATTACTTTTTATTGTGGGAAATTCCTTAAGAATTCCAGTGTTTTGTTTTTGCACTTTCACCTTGAAGCATGGAGGTATGACCAATGTCGTACAACCATAACTTTAAGTGGTACCCATAATCGGCTAAACGGTTGCGTGGTAAACATAACCGGCTAAACGGTTATACTTCCAAATTGTGTTTTTTAAAATTATTTTAAATGCTTAGTTGGGTGAAAAATCCATGTAAATCCATAGGCACTCCAACTATCCATTTCTTAAACCATTTTCGATTTGATTTTTGGGTTGGAACGTATCGTCCAGGGTGGTTCCCGAGATATACCAACTACTTATATTTGATTCGTTGATTCGATATTTAGTTGGGTCCGTTAAATGCCATCTAACGCTACTGGTCCGAACAACTCCATTGATTCGATAATTCGTTAATTAGTTGGGTCAGTTAAATGCCATGTACACACTTATGGGCTGAACAACTCAATTGTTTATTACACGTTATTTGAATTGGGCCATCAAAATGCCATGAAACGCTCATGGGAGGCCAATTCACAAACTTTATGTTGTTTTATTTAGTTGGGCCATTCAAATTGCCATTGAAAGCTCATGGGAGCCTAACTCATTGAACATGTTTCGTTATTTTATTTGGGATCTCGAGCTACCATGGGAAGCCCATGGAAAGCCCAACTCAATAACATTTTACTTTTGAAATTTTTACAAAACATTAGTTATTAAATTAAATATCTCCAAAAATTATTCACATTATTTTAAATCATGACTCGTCCTCGAGTCATCACTTGCATAATTTTATTTAGGTACACTCCTGAATTATCTCACATCAACTTACCCATCATCTCATAAGATTTCATTTTTGGTCCTCGTAGAATGTCTTCCTTAGAAAATCATAGTCGTAATCAACATCGCCCGTCGACTGCCCCTGATCACCGTTTGACTGCTAGGATCACTAAGGAAATTGTTGGTGCTATGCTTGGGATTGCTACAAGTATGCCATGGGAGGAATTCAAGGAAGCTATTGCTCTCGCTGCCTCACATCCCGATGACCCTGTTGGAGATGGAACCCTACCTCGCACGGACTCTAACTGTACCTCTGAAAACTCCATAAACAAATCCTCAACCAATGCTAAGGCCGAACCTGAACCCACACCGCGTAATGACAACTCTTCTCACCACAAACGTAAATCCATCTACCAAAACTATGCTGCTAACCAAACCAACTCTCAACCCTTTAACCAAAATACTCCTAACAAGAAACCCTATTCAGGACCTTATCCGTTATGCTCCATTTGCAACTGTCATCATCCGACCCAATCCCTGTGCCGAATTTGCACCCAATGCAACTGTTATGGTCACCTTGCTAACACTTGCCATATACCGTTCGGTACTCAAGATGCTCCTCAACGATCTGTTCCGCCTACCCCTAGAACCACTACTACCCCGTATTCTCAAACCGGTGTTCCTATTACCCGTGCTTGCTACCACTGTGGAGATCCTAGTCATCTTCATAATATGTGCCCTCAACTAATCCGTGTTCGCCAAGCTCAAACTAGAACTGCACCCTACTACACTACCAATCTTATCAAGTCCAAACCCATCAGTCTCACACTCTCCAAGCTCTTCCTGTCAACCAAGATCCCTTTTACTTAGCTTAAATTTCTCAAAACCCGTATCCGCAAGCCCAAGTCTACGAAGTTTCCACCACTCAAAAATCACTAGTGTTGTCCTTTCGAGCTCAACCTACTCCAACTATCCAAATCCATTCACCTCGACTGCTTCAGTTACGAAAGATTTTTAAAGATGCTTGAGTCCCTGAAGATTTTACTTTCGTTATTTCTATCTTAAGTTATCTTATCTTTTTAGTTTATGCGTTGTATCGACTGTTTAGTTATTCACGACATTGGATGATTTCAATTTGAACTATTTAAGCATTTTATTTCATGAATAAAGTTTCCTTTAATAAAGTTAATCTATTAGGATCTTGTACCTCTTTCTCATTTCCTTATTCACGATTATCACAATAACATCTGTTTCACGAAATTTGTTTCCTTTCAATTTCCAAAATTGTACTTTTAAAAGCTAAAGATGTCTTAGAAATTTCACGGTTTTATTAAACCAACTCGAACATTTATTAGTTATCATTTGAAATTATATTTAAAATTATAAAAACATTTGTTTTCTCCTAAAAATTTTATTTTAAATGTTTTATAACCCACATGATGGAATGGATTATGCGGACCATCCGACGATAAGAGTAATTATGGTCGTGAACATAATTATCCAAGTCCTCGCATGAAAATCATAATACGTACAATTGTGTGTCATGATTTAGAACCTAAGGTAGCTTGGGTAATGGTACGAATGACGAGATGATAAGGACATGGTGGATACGCCACTGGTACATTCTATTCATAAGTTCCCTTAATGGATTGTCATTTGAAGCGTTGCTTCGGTTATTAGAAAGTTCTATGATATGATATTTTTCTTAAAAGGTTAAATTATTTTCAAAACAATGATGTTTTGGTTTTCCTTAATTTCGGGACGAAATTCCTAAAGTAAGGGAGACTGTAACATCTTGGATTTTTCAAACCCGTATTCGTTTACGTTTAACTCGATTCGGGAAAGTATTCGAATCTTTATTATTAATAAAATTATGTATTTATTAGTGAAATAATTATTTTTATCTTATTTTATAATTCCTTAACTTTCATTAGTACCAAATAGCCCTTAGAAACTTATAAAATCGCTTAAAATGGCTTAAAAATGCGTTTTTGGAACTACAGTGACTAAAACTATCAAAAGTTGAAAGTCTTTTGAAGTTGCACCTTCATGCGGCGTGAAGATGCAAGCCTTGCATCTTAGCGTGGCGCGAAGATGCTGCCAGATCAACCAGATTCGTTTTAAGATCTTCGTTTAATGCTAAATCTTTCCCAAATCAACCCTAAATCATGAAATTTGAGCCACAAATTATTGTATTTAGTGTGTAATGATGTCTAGGTTCATACTCAGTAATTTGGTTAATATATCGATGATTTAAAGACCCGATTTTGTTCTTAATTATGTGATTCGGTTACCAAAATCGATCTATTTCGTGTCAAACAAGTTGATTAAACCCCTATATAAGCACATCATAACTCCAAGCCCTAAAGCTTATTGCAACTAAGGATTTCCAGCTGTCATCTACCCTCAACTGACGTTTTCTTGCTTGTTTTTCTAGTTTAAAGTGAAGAATCGTTAGCTGCAGTTGACTTTGACATTCATTAAGCCTTTGACCTCGATTTGTTGCTAACATAAACACCATCCGGATAAGTTGTTAACTTATCAAACGTTCATTTATACTCACTTGTCAATAACCGTCAATCAATTTCTGAGATTGAGGAGTATTGATGGGTCAATTCGAGTCAAACCCGTTTAAGGGTAAAATAGGCAATAACCTTGACTTTACGTTTTCTCATACTTCTGGTCGGATTCAACGTTCGGTCGAAAGACTTTTATTCTCGTAACGAATTTTTAAAGCTAATGACCAAAACCTGACTTCCGAATCGCTGTTTGTATTCTGGTCATTACCAGCTCGCTTAAATCTTAAATATAACATAACAGGAGTTCTAGACATCCGTTTGGATTGATTCCAGCGGTATTAAGTTCGTTTTTACTTATATTATCATATCTCACTGTTTCTGTTCTGATCAATAATCTCGTTCGACGCTTATTGGACGACCCGCTTAATCTTTAGTTCGTTTATCTTAATTACTAGTCACTTGCCTCTAATTTATGGTGAGTTTTATCATTACCCTATTTTACTCAATTTTCACAACGTTTTGCGGACATATGCGTATATCATACTATATATATATATATCAAAATAGCAAACGTGTAATTGTGTGTGCTTAATCAAATATACATGTTATGTGTTTACTTGTTTGTGTGCAATCGTTTGACATATCCCCTTGGAGAGGGTTCTCATATTATTGGCTACCGCCCGATTCGCTTGGCAACGGTTTTATTTGTAACGTCCGTTAATTTCCGTTAAAAAGGTTTGACCTTGTAGTGTTGTGTATACCTTCCGGGCTTGACCCGGCATTCTTCGGGGAGCTCCTTGCCACCCTCGTAAGCTTATCATATTTAAATTTTCATACAAGTTGAACCATTAGTAAAGTGGAGGGGTCAGAATTTTATTTTGTTAATATTTTATATAAGAAAAAAAAATTAAACCCTAACCCATACCCTATATCCGATCGGCGCCCAACAGCCCCCCCCCCCCACCTCCTCATTTTGAATGCAAACCAGCCCTCCTCCAGCCTCCCGAGACTTGTTCCAGGTCGGTACAATATTGTTTCAACTCTTTTTCACGTTAATTCATCCTTATGGCTCGCTTATTTGTCAAAAAATGGTTGTTTTTGGCTTAACCGGGGGCTGCCCTTTCTCGCATTTTTCGAAGCTGTTATAATCGAAGTTCGTGCTCCGTCATCTTCCTAGGTATTTCTAGTATAACATACTTATATATCGTGAGCTAAGGTTTTCGTTTGATTGGTCAACTAGTGATAGTTTGAAAACTAGGATTCGGTTGTCTAGTTTGTGAATTGTTGTGTCTAGCGCGTTGTTTGAGGGAATTAACAACCAATTCAAATTTTTTAGACTTGGTATGATTTTTTGGCTGTGAAAAACTGATTTTTTTGAGTATTGGGGCTGAATTGGTTGTCGGTTACTCAAACGGGTCGGTACAACGCAAATTCGGGGTTTATTAGTAGTTTGTGCGTTGTGCTTGCAAATTACCGACCCATCCAACTCGTGTAGCATCGTGTGGACTTGTTGGCTGTGATTTTATTAAATCTAGTCCACACGGGGCTGAGTTGGTTGCTAAGAGCATAAACAACTCATAAACGCGCATGTTCGTCTTATCTAGCAACCTCCGGGGGTAGTTGTGAATTCTTTATTCCCGGGAGTATCTAAGGGTCGTTTTGGTAAATTCAAGACCCCGGGGGTAGTTGAAATTGAACTTGGTGAGGTCGAGGATCTAGGTAACTCAAACCATGTTAGAACGCCTCGTAGGATAAACGAGTCGATTCGGTACCGTTAGTAATAATTGTTCGTAATCCGACAGGCATCTGAGTTGTGGGAATACTTAAGGGTTCTCTAGCCCGTTGTGATTGTGTGCCTCGGGTCAAGGGAGTTCATGATACCCCTTATCTTCTTTTTACGTTTTGGGCTAGCATACACACCGTATTACAATTTTACCTGATTTTACTCGTTTAAACTATTTAGATGGTATTATAAGGCCTTATTCGTGTTTGTGCATATATGAATCTATGTTTGAATTATAATCTATGCCTTAGGATATTTTAAACTCGTCGTGGTCGTATATTCCTTAAGGTTATACATATTACTTATGGTCTAGGCTCGAGGCTGCTATCAAGCCTTATATTAAATTCCTAGATTTTCCATTATATATGGATTGTAAGTGATGATATTTTTTGGTTGAATATTGAAGTAGATGTTTGTAAGTGTGTATGTGAATGTGTATGTGTTGGTAAACTGTGACCGGGTCAAATATATTACTCGGGGAAGACCCGGGGTGAGGAGGCCCGTGTTGCATGTTTAAAACCCTGCGGGTCAAATATATTACTTGGGGAAGACCCGGGGTGAGGAGCCTGCTGTTCTACTAAACCGTTGTCGGGTCAAATATATTACTTGGGGAAGACCCGGGGTGAGGAGGCCCGTATCACGTGTTTAGGTTAGTTAAACCGTGACCGAGTCAAATATATTACTCGGGGAAGACCCGGGGTGAGGTGGCTCGTGTTGCATGATTTTTGTTTTATTAAACTGTGACCAAGTCAAATAAATTACATGGGGATGACCTGGGGTGAGGAGGCTCGTGTTGCATGATTTTGTTGGTTTTTCTTAAACCGCGGCCGGGTTAAATATATTACTTGGGGAAGACCCGGGGTGAGGAGGCCCGTGTTGTGTGTTTGACCAAGAGCAAAGTATTTATCTAATTACTTATGATTTTATCCAAATCTTTTTATATTTATGTAATAAATCTGACTTATGTATGTTAGATTGATTTTCAGGTTAAGGACTAGAGATGATCGCTTGGTCGTGCTGGAGGCTACTCGGACGGTTGAAGGCATTACTGGCCAAGGATCTTAAATAAAATAGACATTTTATTTATATTAGATTTTTGGGCACTTGTACCCGGGTTTGGGATTTTTAATACATAACCTTTTCCGCTGCGTATTGTTCGGAACCTTTTTCCTGGTTTTGGGCATTTTGATACTTATTATTTCCGCTGCTTATTACTTTAAATTTTTGAGAATTTTGGGTATGATGACCAACAGTAGGATTCCCGGAATTCGGGGTCTTACATTATTATTATTATTTGCTCATGGTTTGATTTCATTACCTCATTTATTACGTTTTGCTTATTTTTCTTATTTGCTATATTAACATTATTTTTGGTGTCAAAAACTGGTGATAAACTCACTCAACATGTTTGTTGACAAAACTCCATTTTCTACGCATACGCAGGTTGCTTGTATTGAAGACTGAAGTTGGACACGTAGACAAGATCTTAGGATATAAACAAGAAAATATTATTTGACTTTACATTCATGTACTTATATTTTTTGCTATACTTGGATATGGTGCATATTTTTTCAATAAAATAATTAATTAGATATTGTCACATTTTATATATGATAGTATCTTTGAGATATGAGCAATCGGATCATGCCCCGGCATTTCTGCCTTAGGTTTAGGTGTGACAATGTCTTCGAAATCAAACGACATATTCCTAGCTGGAATATTCGTTTTAGCACTTACATTATCTGTATCCATCATATCAACATCTTTGTCACACCCCGACCAATGAAGACGGAAACGTCGAGGCGCGACATGATTGCTCATTGCACAATGACACTATAAAGTTACAATATTTAAACAACTCATTTAAATCCATATCATCATAAATAACACAACAATTGTTCATACAAAATGCCAAATAGATAGATAAACAAATAACTTGTTCTTTTATTTTCTAATATCCTAAAGCCAAGATAATAAGTTTTTTCAAGTAATCCAATCAAGCTAACATCAAACCTATAACATTGCATAAAATAGAGTTTGTCAACACGAAGGTTAGTGAGCAATTTTCATAGTTTTGGACAATAAGTATATCGTATGAAATCCACAACTAGTATATGAAAACAATAAATAATAGCAATAATTTAGATAATAAAACCGTCAATAAGAATACATTGACGAACCGTCAATAAGAATACATTGACGACAATAATGAAATCGTCAATAAGAATACATTGACGACACCTTTCTATATGGGGATACCATATATACTCGGAATTAACGTATGATCATACTTTGATGAGGCTACCCGCCTTAGCATTCAAGAGGCTACCCGCCTTAGCATTCAAGAATTTGCACATAATCATGTAAAGCATATAACACCAAATCGAGCATTTATTTAAGTAAACATATACAATACGTGTTGTGGTTTAAGACTTAAGTATAAATCATTTGAATTTGAATAAGTATGCAATGCCACCCCCAAAACGAAAGATGGAAAACGGGAGATGAAAAAGTACTCACATTAACAAGTAACTTGAAAGTTAGTGTCGTGAATAATCGGAGAGATCGGTTTAATGAGCAAGACCTATATTAAACGGGTCTTGTGTTAGTAGGTAGTATTGGAAGGGTTTAAAATAAAATACATGACAAATAAAGTAAATAAATAAAGTTTAGGATTTAAAATGTAAATATTTGAGAAATTAAAGAAACGAGTTTGGTAAAATAAGTTTACTCGAAACCGGGTCTCGGTATTCTATTCATTAGTTTTTTTTCTTTTTTTACTCAACCTATGTTAAGTAATAATGTGGGTTAAAATGCAATATTGCAAAACCCTTGGTTATAAGAATACCAAAACGAGGTTTAAACGAGTGTTCGGGTTTGTCGATTCGAGACTTGATAATTGACCAAGCTCACAGTTAACTTCCCAAAATAATAAATGTTATGAGATAACTCAATAAAATCAAAATAGACTTAACCAAGTATGTAGTTCTATTGTGAAGAACCTTAACGTTCGTTAAGCGAGTATACGACCTTATCGTTTCGAACTTGTTATAAGATCAAGTTGGTTACCGACATGCCAAGTATGTTTAGAAATTAACTAAAATTGATTTAAAATATAATCTTGAAGAAAAATATGAGTTTTGGTGGCTAAAAACACACTTGTGTGTCTTAAGCGAGTGAACTCGGTTTAGTTTGGTTTTTGGTTCGGTCCTTGACTCGGAATAAGACCGAGGATGGTTACCACATACCCAATTACCATGGAACTTGTAAAATAACTTATAAATAATAATACTCAAGTTTTACATTCAAAAAGTTAACAATAAAGCTTTTAAACAAAAGTTCGGTTTTTGGTTCGGTCCTTGACCCGGAATAAGACCGAGGATGGTTACCACATATCCAATTACCATGGAACTTGTAAAATAACTTATAAATAATAATTCTCAAGTTTTACATTCAAAAAGTTAACAATAATGCTTTTAAACAAAAGTTCGGTTTTTGGTTCGGTTCTCAACTCGGGATGAAACCGAGGCTAGTCACCACATACCCAATACCATGAAACTTGAAAAATGTGAACAATAAACTAAAATATGTAGAATTTAAGCAAGTATAACAAGTTATATGGTTAGATTTGTTAAATATATAAACAAGGACTACAAAGTCCTCCATGTAACATTGCCTTACTAGCCCGACATTTCAACCGGCCGAGACCGGAGAAATGAAAGACCGAAGGTAAACAAGGAGTGTATATTATATATATGTTGTAACATCAAGTTTTAAGTATTGAGAAGTTAGTTAAAATGAAATATTAGCTTATGAAGAACAACCTTAGAATTCAAGAATTTGAGAGAGAAATGAAGAAATGAGCAAGCACAAATGAAGAAAATGGGTGTGTGTATATAGGGTAAGTTGAATGGGTCTTTCATAAAGAGTGTTTCATGAAAATGGGTTGGTTATAGACCTAAGAAAGCACAAGTCTCCATTTTGGTAGTTTTAGTCCCTGGAGTTCGTTTTGAGCGTTTTCGGGGAATTTTAAGAACCGAAAAAGGTGTTTTTTTTTTATCCAACAACTATAAAACAAATATTTAACATACAATTCATCATTTTGATAATATCGAAAGGTTCGGGATACAAAACAGGTCGGGTTTACATTAAGAATACAAGTATAAAATAACCCGAAATTGACAAATGTCACAATCTTCTTTTCTTCCCAACTCCTCTACCTCATCCTCATTCAACCCAAGAAGCAAGGCGATCTGTTTTTTAGATAATGAATGATCAACAAACTTGCCTTCTTCTATCTCGTCTACATTTACCATATTCATCACAACTCCATGCTCATCAATAAATAAGATCATATTAGCCTTAATTCTATTCACTAGCTTAACATTTGTGTAGTCCTTATAAACAATCATCTATAATCCACCAATAGTACCCCAAGTCGCAGCTTCACCAGACGACGATGCACTGCAGCCTGGTTGCTGATCACCACAACCAGCCACATCAGGATCTTTTTCATGATGATCTCCCTTCAGTTTCTTCAATTCATTTTCTTTACAGCTTAACTGGGGAATACTTTGATCCTGCTTGTCTATTCTCTCCCCCTGAGCAGCAACCAGGGCTTTGAGTTCCCTGTTTTCTCTCTGAATATACTAAACATGTCGAAGCATGTTCCGCTACTCTGACCTCATTTGTTTCTGGAAAGATCTGTCCGCAGCCATTTGAGTCTGTTGTAAGTGAATCAAATTGAGTAGCTGGGACATCTGTTGTTGAGGTGATAAATTATAGAAATGGGGAGGAACAGATTGCATTGGGCCATGAGGTCTGTTGAATGTCATAAAAAGAATGCTCAGGCCTTTGCAAAGTAACTAATGGAGTAGCAGGAGTCATCATATGCAGCTGTGGACTTGGCATTGAAGAAAGTACTCTCTAAGGTATAGTTAAAAACTCGGATCCATAGACGATGTTGTCACCAACTTAACAATCAGTGAAACAGGAGGAGTAGTCATCACCGGAATAGGAGTCGTCGGTGTGATAGATATAGAAGCAGGTGAATGCGATACATTAACAGGTATTGAAGGTCGATCCTGTATCTCCACTCATGTGCCTCTTCTCACCCTTTTCTTTTTCGGCTGTTCAATCATCGGAGCCTTTTCTTTACATTTACGGGCGTCAGAACCACCCGGACCTTCACCACCATCATTACCACCAGCACCACCATCATCACCTTCACGCAAATCCGAATCTTCTTGGATCCAGCGACCATTAGGTGGGGCAATGTAATCCACATGGTCAGTTTGACCAATCAACCATTTGTAACGCGGTTTAGTTTGTGAAGTGTGTCTCCTATATGTTACGATCTTCCTCATTGTATCCTCGTTCATATGCTCAAACACCATCAGGTCTTCCTCAACCTCCTAATCTTTAACCAAATCTAGTTCCAAATGGTTAATAATCAGCTGTAAGAACTGTAGATACATCAGAAACTTGTTTCTCTAGGTCGTGCAGTTTTCTTTGAGATGGTGAAAGATCATCTTGGAGAAATTAAATAGTTTGTTAAGCATAAGGGAAACAAATGCGAATTGTAACATCACACGGCATTCATCGTAACCGCCCGTCCGACCTCCAAGGCAATGAATCAATACATGTAATAGGTACTTGTACTGTTCACACAGGAATGCCTTATTATACATTGACTTCTCTAAGTCCCCCTTATACTTTAACCTTCCAAACAACCCTCTGATCAACGAACGATTAAACTCGTACTCATCATCAACAGTTTCAACAAACCTCAATATATCACGAATCACTGGAATAGTCATAGTGATCGTTTACCCTGAATCCTGGCTACAATATGATTCTCTTTCAGAACATATCGTGCAACATCCCAGAATGGTTGGATAATGCTTTGATGAACATACGTGTCAGTAGAAATAGCAAAATAAGTACTCGGCCGCTTCAAGAAACTGATGATTCCTCCAAACATAGCTGCACCAAAGAACTCGTCTTCTAGAAAAGTACAAATGTTATGATTTTTGTCCCACTCCAACAATGGTAGCTCAACTTCAGGTTCAACAGCAGGTTCAGCTTCGGGTTCAACAGCATTTGGATTTTCTACTTGAACAGTCGAATCTTATTGTATAATCAGTACTGGTTGATAAATAAGAAAAATATGTGTTACTCTTATCTATATAACCCACGTTGAATTTCGAGGACGAAATTCCTGTAAGTTGGGAAGACTATTATAACAACCCCAAAAATATGGCTAAATTTTAAAAGAAAAGAAAAGAAAGCTTATGCTTAGATAATGAGTGAGATTAGTTGTGAATTGTAAATTAAGGGCTTGGCCTGAACCGTTGAGGTGATAACTAATGGGTTCAACCAAAACTAATCACGTAACAACGAGACTCGTTTAACCCAACAACCCGAACCCAGTAACTTCAAAACTGATACGAATCATTTAATAATTATTTTATTAAAAAATATTAGTAACTTCCAAAATTTATTTGCGAAACATTTAGGGCGCGTTCGTTTCACAGAATGGAATGAAATTAGAATTGGAATTTGCATGGATTTGGAATTGAAAGGAATTGGATTTGAAATCTGAACATTGCAATAGGAATTGGAAGTTGAAGGAACTGAAATCGAATTCCATTTTTGATGTGTTAGTTTGACAAATGAATTGTGATCTATAACCACAAATGATTTGGAATCGGTTTTTTTTAAACAAGGATAATGGCGGAAACATTTTAGTTTTTTTAGATTTTTTTTGTTTTTTATTTATATTTTGCGTTATAATTTTCTTATTATTTTTAGGGGTTCTCTATTAAGATCAAAAACCCCTCAAAAAAATATTCAAAAATAATAATAATAAATTCATAACTCAAAATATAAAAAACATAAAAAGTAAAAATATTCATTCTCCTCGTTCAAAAATAAAAATAAAACTCAAGAAAAGATTCCAATAAATTTACTTGAAATCCTCCACATTTTCGAAGGATTTGGAATCCCGTTATTTAAAGTAATTTGAAGGAATTTAACTCCAATTCCAATTCCAATTCTTTGACAACTGAGCACACCAAAATGGAATTAAGATTCTAATTCCAACGAAATGAGCACTCTATGTCATGGGATTTTAACATCTATTCCTATGAATTACCACAAATTATGTGAAATGAAACGACGTCATGTCATGTCATGGGATTTTAATTACAATTCATGAGATCTTAGAGTTAACATATCAGCTAGTGTACGCAGTCTAACACCTCGATATTACAGTTGTTATGACGAGTTAAATATTATATGAAAAATACACGGGCTTAGTCCCAACTGGCCAAATAACTAAATGCTAACAAAGGGTGTTGAGCCAAAATCTGTTAAAAAGTTCCCAAAAACCGGTCAACATCCAGCATCGAAACAATAAACAGGCATGACCTAATAACCCAGATGTCACACCCGTTAGGCAATTTGCGGAAGCGAAAAACGGTAATGTAACAGACACCATTGGTATCAAACACATTGTTTATAAAGAAACATTACTAACTAATTTACGATATATTACAATGTTCTAACTTCGTTTACAAACTAGGTGATACAATCGGAATCAGTCCATTAACTGTTTTACTTCCTACTAGTACAGTTATATACGTTATAACGAGCCAAGATTTAGTCGCAAATCGATACGTTAACTCGTGTTCAATACGTTAAACATTGATACATTCATAGAGGAATACGTTTGCAGAGAAAATCCGGCAGCATAACATTACAAGGAATAAATATGGCACAGATCTCTATGCAAGTCTACTATGGAAGGCCTCTTTATAGGCATGCCTCATTCGTTAGAACTGTAGTAACGAATGAGACATCTCATTCGTTAAAATCACTAACAAATGAGGTCTTTCCATAGCCCATTAGCTAAACATGCTTAGCGAATGGATATACTTTAACGAACCAGCCTCCATTCGTTACACTATGGTAACGAATGGACTCCTAACTTATCGGATGAGCCTACTCTTTAAAGAATGAGGACTCATACGCTAAACATCCTTAGCGAATGAGCCTTTATACATTAATATAAAGACTAAACTACCTTTATCCTATTCGAACAGTTGCGAACACCAAATCCGTGCACTTACACAATACTTTTGCATCCAATACTCTATTCTTCAATACTTTAGAGACGAATATGTTAAAGTTGAATACTTTAATCGTGAATACTTTGACTGCATATCATCAGCCGTAATACCAACCTCCCCCTTGGCTGATGATTCTCGGGCTAGTGTAAACAGACAAAATATAACTCTTTGTAAGTAAACTAACAACTTGTAGCTACTCGTATCAGATCTCCCCCTCAAATAAGGATCTCCAGGTGATCATTTCGATCATCTAACTAGCATATGATATTGTTCGATCAAATGAAACAATTAGCTACAAGTCATCGGCTATTTGTCGCACCAGTAAAGTAAAAATGTCTTTACGTTCAACCTTATCACACATTTTCATGAACAACCCGATCATTCCACATCTTTCACATTGGTCTTCACTCTCTCGATAACGTCTATCCCAAATCATCACTCTTGGAAGCTCTTCGGCAACCAATACGCTTGGATGCACTACTGTTTTGGGCATATTATTCAGAGTTCCAACCTTCGTTAACCAACACTGAACTATCACATTCTTTAAACAGATGACAAGACCCGTATATTCCTCAATCAGATCAACCATTCAAGAATTGTCCCCTTCAACAGAAGCAATCCGCCGAATACTCGTAGCCAACACAGTCAGGATCAAAGTCCCTCAGAAAGAAGTAAACGAACAGACACTCGTATCCCATATAGTTAGGTTTCAATCTTGAACAATTCAATACACGATCGAAGAACAATTGCAGTCTTGGACTCAGTCAAACATAGCTTTGCAGTCACGTATTACCACCCGAATTGCAGTAATTTTTCAAGAAGTCATTGCAAACGTAGGAAGACACCAATCGAATAAACACTTTTAAATTTTTATCTCCTCCATTTCTTGACAAATTCGGGAAGGTCTTGAAGAAATCTACTAAAATCTTCAATAAACGCGTCTTTAACTTAATCCGATACTCCCCCTCGGGCCCTCGAAATGCGTGAAAATTCGGCCGGAAAATATATTATCAAAATTTGCCAGAAGAGTGTCCTGCATATTCGGAATATCCCAGAAAAATTTTGTTTAAGAAAATTTTCCAAAAATACTCTTTTTTACTTCTCATACATTATCTGGTCTTCATTCTCTAGAACAATGTCCGTTCGTCCAACAACCATCCACATTCGTTACACATGAACAAATAGGTCTCATTCGTTAATCCCCACAACGAATGTCTTATACATTAAATCACATTCGTTAGATCCCTTACCGAATGTCCACATACGTTAAAACCTCCTATTCTTCTTAACATTGTAAGAATGTAATATCATTAGTTGAGAAGTCCACATTTGTTATGTCCCTTAACGAATGAAACACATTCATTAATCCTCCATACCGAATGAGTTTAAAATTAACGAATGGGTTGTTGAGCAGTTACTGTAGCCGCCGAGAAAACGGGTTTCGCCGGAAAAATCTATTACGTCGCCGGAAAACTCAAATCTTCAAGCTGTAACAATGGCAAAATCATCAAACCTTCATAATTAACCACCAAAATGTACAGGAAGCTTCGAATTTTCATCCTGATGTTGAATTCAGTATAAATTTCATCAAACATTCACTGAATTCAAGCTTTGTTCAAGGTCATCAATGGCGGATTCCGATCAAATCTTCATCAATTCACCATCACAACGCATTACATAGGTTCTGATTTTGATCTGGAACTCAAATCTATCATCAGTTCATCGATTATCCACCAATTCGTTCAAAATCCGATCAAACAGAATATGAACACGATGAACACGAATTGAACCGTATCACGAGCAACCACCGGCTCTGTTACTAGTTGTAAGTACGTTATAACGAGCCAAGATCTAGTCATAAATCGATAAGTTAAGCGTATCTTACATTATCTGAGGGGACATCCCGACATTGGGTTGTTGTACCCCAAGGACGATAAGTTTGATCTTGGCTTATACTGATTCGGACTATGGAGGATGCAAGATCAATTTCAAATCTACAACAGCGGGCTGTCAATTCTTAGGAAACCAGCTTGTTTCCTGGAAGTGTAAGAAGTAGACAACGGTCTCAACTTCAATGACCGAAGCAGAGTATGTGGCGGCCTCGAGTTGCTGTTTACAGGTTCTCTGGATCCAGCAGCATCTGCGGGATTACAGTTTAAAGTTTCTTACTACTCCTATTTACATTAACAATTCGGCCGCTATCTCTATCACAAAAATCCAGTTCAACATTCAAAAAATAAACATATTGACATCCGTTATCACTTTATACGTGATTGCTTTGAAAAGAAACTTATTGATATTGAAAAAGTACATACGGATTTTCAAAAGGCTGACCTTTATACCAAGGCATTTGATAAAACATGTTTTCAATATTTGCTGGGTATAAACGATTTAAAAAGATTAACTGATATTCAACAGCTCGGTTGAATCATTTTATTTTCATTTTTCTTATTTTTGTTTTGTTTCTCATTTCTAGGGGGGAGAAAAATATAAGGAATCCAAAAATATTGTGATTTTCAGTTTGTACATAGAAAATTAAAAACTCCAAAAACATTTTTAATATTGAAAAATTCAAAAACATGGAAGCATGCTCCTCATAATGAGTTCTCGAGCAAAAAAGGAAAATGATAGTACATTGGTCATTTGTTCCCTAGTCCAGTAAAACATAAGTAATAAAAGACTGTATGCTTAATTGTATTGATGTATTGGCATGTCTTTTAACAAACAGGTAAGTTCAAGTAAGTGATTATTGGTTCTAGAAAAGGTCTTGATAAGGATGGCAGAAATGTAACAATCCGGTCATATTCAAGCCTTCTAATCAATTTGAAAAACATTTTTTTAAAAGGAAAAGCTTCTAGTTGGTGGTTAATGCTTCAATGATGTATGGTCTTATGGCCTTAAATCTTGTATTGATGGGATGCTTTAGGGTTCCTGACTCTATTGGGTCTTTATGCGGTTTTACATCTGGTATTCATTTCGATGAATATTAAAAATGCTTGAAAAAGCGAACCCGCAGTATAACTGCTTAAGTCTCTAACCTTGATCGCAAAATGTACTTCATGTATAAAATGAATTACAGACTCGATAAAACCACGCTGTGAGTTATACATTGTCCCTTTGCTCGTGTCTTATTATCATTAAGAAACGGACCACAAGGGACACAATGTCTGTAAACCGACAGATGAAATCGTGCATTGTCATCCATGGGGAAGGACCTTAGGGTATTGCTTGATAATGGGGGTATATCTTGTAGTGGGGATTACGGACTATGTTTGCTTAAAATCATTCAATTTTTAATCAAATTAATTCTTAGGTTTAAGTCAAGTTTGGGTGATTTGGAGAAAATCAAATTAAGCTTGAATCAAGATTAGAACTGATAATTTCTGATATTCGTGCCTAATTGAACCAATTAAACATATCATTAAAAGTTCTGAAGCACTTGTTAGAAGATTTAAGTGGACAACAACACCAATAATCGAGTTAACATCAATCATAATAAAAACCAAAAATAAAACTGTGATGGAAGGAAAATTTGATCAATACGATTTCCTGCTCGAACTCATAAAAATATGTACTGCTTTGATAGTTTAATTGTTTACTGATTTACATTGTTTATATTTTGAAAATTTCAAAAATCCAAAAAGATTTTATTTTTCTTCTTTATTTTCGATTTACCGAGCTAGCGAAGAATTCAAAACAAAAAGAAAAGATTCTAACTCCAAAATTTTAAGTTATTTCCTTCTTAAAGTATTCTCAACTAGTAACAGTTGGTTTTTAATGTAAAAATCTATTTAAGTTAAACCTTACCGATCTTTGATGGATAAAGAATTTAAATGTATTCAATTGAATCCTTATTAGGTTAATTGATTATTTAATTCATTTTCTAAACCCTAATGGTTTTTAAATGATTATTTAAATCATTAATGAGTTTTTATCTCATTCGCTAAGGGTATTTGGTGATTCGTTAACATTGTTTAACGAATGTCATGACAGTCGTTATCTATAAGTAACGAATGAACTCATTCGTTATTTAAGACATTCTCTTCCACTGAGCATAACGAATAGAAGATTCGTATAAATAGTTAACGAATGGAAGTTATTCGTTTAAACAGTTGACGAATGAAAAGTTAATGTATCATTTGTTAACATTTTAACAAATGAGAGTCAGATTCGTTACTTGTTTAACGAATCAGATTTTTTTATTTAACGTATAAGGCCATTCGTTAGTTCAAAATTTGAACGAATGACCTCGTTTTGCGTGAAATAATTGAAAGTTTTTAATCCCAAGGCAGGCGAATAACTCTTCATTCGCCTGATTACTATTTCTTCATCACCTAAGAGAAACTCTTGCAAATTTTTATCAGAAATCCTTACCTGCATATTAGACCATTCATTGATATCTTTGTGTTCTACAGGTAATGGCGATTACAGAGATACCAGATTCGTGAAATTTTATTAGAGTTTTCAGGTTTAATTAACTGATTTACTAAATGAATATGAATATAATCTTTACATGTTCATATGAAATGTAATATGATTTGATTTTTGATTGTTAATCACCATTTGGTGTACTAAATACTCGTAAGAATTTGTTGATTATGTTCAATTATGAATTTGATAATGATATCAACGGACTCAGTGTTAACTTTCGTCGTTTTTGACATAATTAGAGTCAAGATACTGGATATTTTCACTTTTTATAGTCAAAGTTTAATGTATTAACATTCGTTATGAATTAACGAATGTTCTATGCATTCGCTATGTTGGCGAATAGGATTATTCGTTATTTCTTTAACAAATAAGACTTAATTCGTTAAAGGAATAAAACTTGATTCGTTAATATAACGAATGTCAACACGAATAAGTATAGATTCGTTAGACAACACGAATGTATGATATGTTGGTTAACGGATGTGACATTCCTTTGTTGTAATGATAGCGAACGAGATACTCATTCGTTAATGAGTATCTCATTCAAAATACAGTTCCCGAGCGAATGTGACATTCCTTTGTTATATGCTTGAATATTTTACTAATAGTTTATTCTTATTAAACAGAATGGCTGACGAGATCATTCAAAATCCAGTTCCCGAGCAACAACCTGATATTAATCCAGAACAAGAACCAGAGGTTCAAGCTCCACAACAAGGTGCTGAACCTGAACAGGCTCCTGTGTTATTATTGTGGGATAAAAAGCACAATATCTGTGCCTTTTTACACGATAATTTTGAGGATTCACCAATTTTTGGAGGGATGATTAATTTCTTGATATGTTCCAGGATTTACAAGGCAATTTTGACACAAACTTTGGTTTACCAGAGCATTATATGGGCTTTTTGGGATACTGTTAGGTTTAATGAAGCAGAGAACCAGATAGAAGCTGCCATTCAAGAGAAACGTGTGGTGATTGATGTGGAGGTAATTGGAGATGTTTTGGGATTTGTTGATACCGTGGATGACCGACGTGAATTCGATAAGAGTTTGATACGTGGGTTGTTCAGAAGGGTTAGATATAATGGAGACTTGGGAAGGTCTATGTATAACAAGGCGAATTTGTGTGAGAAGTATAAGTATTTGCTGCATGTACCGATACATTGTCTCGGTGGAAGAAAAGGAGGATTTGATGAATGCCGAGTCATGCTAAATCTGCTTTTGTTGCCTAGTGCTCAACAAACTGTTCAACTTCTCTGAACTGGTATTTTATCATTTGAAAGAGAATCTCACAAGCCGGCACAAGTTCTTAATGTATCCAAGGTTTCTCCAGCTCATCATCAACGATCTCCAGCCTAATTTAATCAAAGATCCAGCTAATCTTCATGATTTGATGAGATTAGAACATATTAATGCTGAGACGATGAGAAGGTTATGTTCTTACCGTGGTAAAAGTGTTGAAGATCGTCCAAGATTTAAGCATTTGGTTGGCCATCTTGCAAATATTGATTATGAAGAGCCACCTAATGATCATTGGGCTCATGATAATTCGGATTCTGAGCTTGAGGGTGGTGATGGTGGTAATGGTGGTGATGATGGTGATGATGGTGGTCAAGGTCCGAGTGCAGAGTTAACGTATGCTCAAAAACGCAAACGTAAAGGTAAAGAACCGATGGTGGAAAAGGGAGAGAAACTAAAGAAGCAAAGGGTGAGACGAGGTTCGGGTATTAAGATACCAAGTTAACCGTTTGAAAGACCGTCTCTACCTGTATCTATTCCAGCTCCTATTCCTACTTCTCCTATTCCTCAGAGTATACTGAGATCTCCTCCTATTGTTACTCGATCTCCGACTCCAGTTCACATGCTAGTTTCTCCAGTACCTCCGACCATGACTTTGACGACTACATCTATGTCAGATCTATACTTTGGAGACGTTTTGTAGACTGTATTGGCACGCATGCCTAGTCCTCAACCGACTACTCCTGCTACTCCAGTCACTCCTACTACGTTGCAACAACCTGAGCATTCATTTATGGTGTTTAATCGTCCTCAGGGTCCTATGCAACCTATCTATCCGAACTTTTATGGAATGTCTCCTCAGGCTCAATGGTTTCACATGATGAATTTGTTGCATCTTCAACAAACACAGATGCAAGCAGATATAGCAGCTCATGAGCTAGCACAGCGGAATATGTTTAGGCATATTTAGTTCGTTCAGAGAGAAAATAGGGAATTAAAAGCCCTAGTTGCTGCTTAGGGGAAGAGATTAGATAAACAAGATGAGATCATCCTCCAACTTACTTGCAAAGATGATGAGTTGAAACGTTGAGGAATGATGAAGATGATCCGGATGAAGGGGGTGTTAGTGACCAGCAACCGGGAGGTAGTTCTACATAGTCAGCAGGTAATCAGGCTGGTGGAAAGAGTACTGGTGGTGGTAGTGAGGGAACTAATTAGCAGATTGTGCCGTACAAGGACTATACTCGAGCTAAACCGATTAATGTTATACCGGCAAATATGATTTTGTTTGTGGGTATGAATGGGATTGTGTATAGTATGGTAAATGCTGATGAGATCGAAGAGGGTGAGTTTGTAGATCATTCGCCGACCAAAGAACAAATTGCCCTGCTTCTAGATCTGAATGAATATGAGGTTGAGGAACTAGGTAAGACGGTTGAGGTCAAGATTGATTTTGAAGAAAGTACAAATCCAGGAATTCCGTGTGGGAATGTGCCTGAATATGAAGAGGTAGAAGTAGAAGACGTGAATGCTGAGGAGTATCTTGATCTGTATACCGACAACAACAACAATGACTCAGGTATTCCGTTCTTCACAACAGAACATTTTGAGGCAACAGAATAGCGTTTACGAGAAGAACAGGATAGATGGAATAAAGAAGCTGAGACCAGTCACTTATCTGCGAAAGAGAATAAATGTAAACGTGCTTTGGATGGTATGTTTGGACAGGATGTGAAACGTATGAATAAGATGATCAAGACCTTCAGATATCATGAAAAGGAGGAAGTTAGATTAGCAAAGGTTCGAGCATATGCATACCAAATGAAGAAGTACAAGACCGTAAAAGATTTGAAGGGTGATTTGGTAGCATGGCAGTATGATGTGGAGCTTAAGGTATATATCATTAAGTGGGAACATGGTATTTATATTTCTCGTTGAGCTCTTTTTTCCACCTATTAAAACACAAGTAATTCACATGATTAATACACTAATAGAACGCATATGTATACATTCATTTTTCAGTTATATTATGCAATCTAAAATACATGTCATACATGAGTATCACATGCATCTAACATGTCGTAATATGCAAGTGTTGCGTATACGTATTAAAGTAGTTCCGCATAGACGTGAAATACAACGGTAGTGCATATGTGCATTTCATTATGTAATACATATACGTATCACATTAATAATGCAAATGCTTATGCATTGCATATACGCACTACACTAAATCCGCATCAACATTTAATACACCATTTCCGCATAAACATCTGACACGCCACATGTCATACATAAGTATCACATGCATCTAACATGTCGTAATACGCAAGTGTTGCGTATACGTATTACAAGTTAGTTCCGCGCAAAAGTGAAATACAACGGTAGTGCATATGTGCATTTCATCATATAATGCATATATTTATCACATTAACAATGCAGATAATGTTTATGCATTGCATATACGCACTACACTAAATCCGCATCAACGTTTAATACACCATATCCACGTAACATCTAGCAAGCCACATGTCATACATATAGACACTTTACTAAATCAGCACTTGCATGAGTATCACATACAAGTGCTGCATATACGTATTACAGTTGTTCTGCATAAACGTTAAATACAACGGTAGTGCACATGTGCATTTCATCCTGTAATGCATGTACGTATCACATTAATAATGCATATAATGCATACGTATTACACATACAAGCTAGACTATATCTGCGTAAACATCTAACATGCCAGTAATGCGTATGTGCTATACACCATATGCACACAGAATGGTAATGCATAAGTGCAATGCATCATATAATGCATATATGCATCACGTATATAATGTGTATACCATAACATAAATTGTCATTTTTTGTAAGGTTCATATCATTCACAACTTCCATGTCCTCGCCTTAGTTGTCATTTTTTTGCTCGTTTTCACCGTTGGATACGTCATCAGAAAATGTTTTGCGCTTCGATATACGTACGCGTTTTGACGACCTTGATGTATTTTTTGCTGTAAAACATGTGTAATGTTATATATGTATATAGTTACGTGTTAACAAATATGATACTTTTTGTTATTTTATACCTGAATTTGCATCTTCGGCGTCCGACATTATTCCTTGTTTCAAACTGCTGCTCCTTTTATGTCCTCTTGGTTGGATCATCTTTGTTTTTTCTGTTTTTATAAAAATAAAAAATAAATAACTCAGATTAAAAATAAAAAGAAAATGTATAGTTGAACATTTTGTACTTTTAAATAATGAAAAAAACAAATAAACAACATAACTTACTGGACTTGTTATCATCAGACAACTATTTTTTTACTTTTTCCTCTGCTATATACAACGGTTAACATCTTTGTAACACGCTTTGTCTGCGCTTCATTGTCCATTATTGGTACTTTATTGGCTTTACGGGGTCAAATGTTTGTCGTTTTGTTTTTTCCTGAAAGTTTTAACATCATCTTCTTTTGTTACGATAAACAAATGTGTATGCAAATGAAATATTTGTGTAAGCGAGATTTAAACAAACTAAATTTTCGAGATTTCATCTTCTTTTATTGTTATTACCTATATGCATTATGACTACGTGTTAATAAACAGGCTGAAAATTTCATATATTGCTTATAATTGCACCTAAACAAACACCATACCATTCATTACTATTCCTTTGTTAGTTATATGATTCGTGTATACAAAAAAACACGATTACAAATGTATATTCTAATGTGATGCGCATGTCCATTAAAGCACATGTAATATGTAACATACAACAATTGTATGTTCAAACAAGCGAAATTCGAAATATATGTAGTAGAATGTGTGATTCGTGTACTGCACACGCGCAATGTTTGTCGTAACATTCAAAATGCGATCTAATGTCAATATACTATTATTTGATTAAAATCAAACAAACACCACATAGGTGTAATAAACACATATACATGTTGCATCAATTTAACTAGGTTATAATGTAATACACCTATGCATTTATATACACATATGCTCATGTAAGGTAATATTACCATGTTTTGACAAACCTATATAAAAAACATTAAATCAGTCACATTAATCATGTACTGCATATATGCAATCAAACAAATAGTAACTTTATATCAACTTTATATTACCTAGTTTAAAAACAACAAAGTATAGTGCATATGTGAACTGATGTACACACAATAATATTTGATTTACAAACCAAACACATAATAACAACATATATTGCGTTGATAATGTGTAATATACCAATGATTTGTGTACCACGTATGTGCAGTCAAACATATACGAGCTACCATCGACAGGTTATTAGTCGATTTACAAAAATAAAACCAAAAAAACAGAGTATACTGCGTATGTGAACTGATATACACACATTAATGTTTAATTTAAAAATTAGACACACAATAACATCATATACTTGCGTCGATTACGTGTAATATATCAATCATTCATGTACTACATGCGTGCAATCAGACATATACGAGCTATTATCAACAGGTCATTACTCGATTTAGAAAAACAAAACACAAACATAGAGAATAATGTGTATGTGAACTGATATACGCACATTAATGTTTGATTTATAAGCAAAACATACAATAACAACGCATATTGCTTCGATTATGTGTAATGTATCAATAATTCGTGTACTGCATATGTGCATCAAACATATACAAGCTAGTATCAACAGATTGTTACTTGATTTGCAAATATAAAACACAAAAACAGGGAATATTACATATGTGAACTGATATACACACAATAATGTTTGATTTACAACTCAAACAAGTAATAACATCGTATATTGCTTCTGTTGTGTGTAATACACCAATAATTCGTGTATTACATATGTGCAATCAAACATATACACTCTATAATCAGCATATTATTACTCTATTTGCAAATATAAAACATAAAAATAGAGAGCCGGTTACTAGTTTTAGTTGATTCATCGTCGACGAACAACCACCGCATCACCGTTGATAATAACTTGTACAGACGATTGTAGATGGTGTTCTTCGGTGTAATCGGCTGATTTCGCTTTGATTTGGATGAATTTTGCAACATATATGATAAAACCCTAGGTTTTTGGATGGTGTGGTAGCTGTATAAAAAGAAGTAGAGAGAGTGTGTGAAAGTGATATTTGTGAGCGGGAATGTGATATATTTTTAATACCGAAGTTACCATTTTCTGTATAAAACGTGTTTTCCTTTTCTTTTTGTCTTCTTCTCCTCCTTGATTTTCACCTTTGATTAAATAATATTTATGGATATAATGGAGTTCTCTAGTTCTCTCATTTAAAAGAGTTCTCTCTAGATCCCACCCCATATATATATATATATATATGGATAGGTTATTGTAAAAAGACAATGTTTCCTAGGAATGGTAAGAATAATTATGGGCCATTTGATTAGGGATCCAAGGGTTGAGATTTAAAATTACCAAAAACCGACATAGTTTTCTAGAATTGCTCTTTCACCATTATAACCGACATAGTTTCCTGTAATTATATAGGGAGAGGATCAAGAGAAAACTTATCTTTAGAGAGAAAACTTAAAAACTCCTAAAGAATTATTTTTAATTAAAAATATTTTCAAAATTCTGTTTTAGCCATTATTCTTATATTTTCTAATATTTCACTCGAAAAATATAAAAAAAACCGCTGTAATGCACATACGTATTACTGTAAGATACCGTTGTGTTATACATGTGTATTACTATGTATTTTTGAGTTTAATAGTGTTTTATTGCATATATTCAATATTTGTGTATTGTATATGTGTAGTAGTGTTGTATTATATGGAAAAAAATAATAAAATAAAAGTCGATGTGGTGCACATGTTCGTTAATGTTGTATTACACATACGTACTAATGTGTATTCGATGTGTGTATTAGTCTTATATTGCATATATACAATAGTGTGTATCAAATATGTGCAATAGTGTTGTATTCTATGCAATACAAACACTTTTGTATATATGCAAGGCACACTATTAGTCTATTACACATGCGCACTATACCGACGAGGTTACCGACAAGTTTTTTTTTTTTTGAACCAATAACAACATATAAGAATAATGGAAAAAAAAAAAAAAACTTCAAAAAAAAAATTAAAAAAAGTTTTTTAGAAGTTTTTATGAGTTTTTAAGTTTTCTCTTTAAAAGAAGTTTTCACTAGAACCACCCCTATATATATATAAGATCTAATACAATAATCTCTTATCATACATTATGTATGCAACACCCTTACACCCTTGATTTCAAAAAACAAGCGACAGCAATATTGTAAATTCTTTCAATTCGTTTCTATCCCAATTAACCGTTACGATCATTCAATCATCGTCACTGACTCCATTGCAGACTTCACTTCAATTGAACTAAAAATTTGAAAATTGATTTCAACTTATTCAAGTCTAAATATGTTCCAGATTTGTTCATATGATGAAATCGATGGTTGATTGATGATTTCTTGATGATAACGAGATTATATGAAGTGATTTCAGCGTTCAATTTCATGTTACAGATAGTTTAATTTCATATCTAAGCTTCTGAACGTTTAAAGGTTTATCTAGAACGTTTAATTTCATATCTGAGCTCTGATTAGGGTTCTGAACTTCTAAACTTGAACATTTAAAGGTGTTCGTTTTGGTCAGAATATTTAATTTTGTTTAGATCATTTAAGGGTGTTTGTTTTTTGTCAGAACGTTTAACATGAACGTTTAAAGGTGTTCATTTTTAGTCAGAACGTTTAACTTTAACATTTAAAGGTGTTCGTTTTTTGTTAGGACGTTTAACTTGAATGCTTAAAGGTGTTTGTTTTGGTCAGAACTTTTTAGTGTCTTCAGTTTTGTTCAGGACATTTAAACGTAATAGTTTGAACCATAATTAGAGCTAAATTGAGTATAGTATTCTGCAAATTTCATAATCGATTGATGAATCTAAATCCTTCTACACATCAATTTGATTGATTAAATCATCATTTTTTGATCAATTTTGAAGATTCTTAATGTTCAATGAAGTTTCATTTTGATTTTGGTTTTTGACTTTAGAGATTTCATACTTTAAGCTCTGATTAAGGTTTAAAAATTGGATGAGATAGAGCGATTAGTTCAGAATTTGGATTAGAATGGATTTGTAATCGATAAATTTAATCATAAAGTTGTTTGGGTTATTTATGAAACTGTCACCGTGTGTTTCAACGCTCTGAAAGGTCAGGTACGTCATGTACGATAAGTCATTATTGTACAATAACCCACCCTATATATGTGTGTGTGTGTGTGTGTGTGTGTGTGTGTGTGTGTGTGTGTGTAGGTTTAAGTTCAGGAGAAAAATAAGATTCTTGCGAGAAATGAATATGGGCCACTAGTTTTATTTAAGGTTTTAAAATTTTAAAAATAAATGAAAAAATATAAATGCAACAATAAATGCATTCTCTCTCTTCAATTAATATACCTAATATAACCATAATAAATCTCTCTCTAACTAATATACCTAACTAGTTTAACTATAATAATTAAAAAGATAAAAACAATAATTTAGTCTTATATATAATTTATTTACCCATCTTTCATTTATCCAACAAAAATACAATTTATTCATATAATACTATTTCTTTTTATGAAAAAAAAAAAACAATTTATTTCCACTCAATTTTTTATCATTTATCAACACGTAATTTTTAACAATAAATATCAAAACATATTTTTTTTCAATTGATATACTTAGAAAAATTATTGTGATAAATAATAATAAAAAAAATATCATGCAAATGTGTCCTTTAAATATAAACAATAAATATACAACCTACATAATATTATATAACCTACACTTATTTTGAGCAATAAAAACGTACAACATACAAAAAAGTATACAACTTACATATGTATAACTTTTCGAGTGTAGACTATATGTTTTTCGTGTGTAGGTTATACGTTTTCGTGTGCATGTGTAGTTTATTGATGCTGAATTTTGTGTGTCAGTTATATGTTTTTTGTGTGTAGGTTATATATTTTCTTATTCTTAAAACAAGTGTAAGTTATATGTTTTTTTGTAGGTTGTGTACTTTTTTGTTGATATTTAATGCAAGCACGTGTAAGATAGTTTTTTGCACTATTCATCACAGCGAAACTACGTGTTGATGGATATTAATATATTGAGTTGGAAAAAATTGGTTTTGGATAGAAAAAATTTTAATGTATAAATAAATTGTACTTGTGTAGGATAAAAATTCAAGAGAGAAAACATAAGTTATAAAAGTAAATGAATTTTTAATATTTTCCAATTATAATAATTTGATTAGTTATATTAATTGAATAGATAACTATTATATTTAATAGTTATATTAATTGAAGAGAGGGCATGCATTAATACTTTCCTCATTTATCTTTAAGCATTTAAAACCTAAAATAAAACTAGTAGCCCATATTCATTTTTTGCGGTAATCTCATTTCTCTCCTGAACCATCCCCTATATATATATATATATATATATGAGAGAGATTTCAAATGAGAACCAGTTTGAGTTTTAAGAACTCGAAAGAACTCAACGTAACAATTTTTTTTTTAATTTTTTACACATACATAATATATGTAGGTTATATGTACGTAAAAAAATTACAGAATTTTTTACGCACCGAGTCGACATTTTACATATGTGTAACTGACGTTTAAATTAGTGCAATCACCGTACATAATCATATTTTCTCCCTCCTACTTTAATTTTTTAATCATATTTAATCCCAACCACATAATCTAATCTGTTTAATTAAATGTGTGATTAAGAATGAAGTTTTTAAGTAAATAAAACTCAACAAGGTTTTCAAAATATCTCTCCCTATATATATACACACACTAGTACGAAACCCACGCGATGCGGCGGGCGACAACATTTGCAAAGTGGTTTCATTCGTATATACTTCTGGTCTTCTGTTAGTTTTCTTATTCACATAAATTTTACAATTGTTTATTTCTTTCCAAATGTACGTTGTGACATCCTTATATCTTATATGTATTATTATAAAAGAAAGTTACCACGCCCATATTCAGCTAATTACTTACATTGATAATTCATGTTGTTTGATAATAATTTAGCTAATTGCATCCATGTTCCAGTGCTATTCACGTAAATAATGAAACCTCTTAAATAAAATGTTTGAATTATGAGGCGAGGTGTTTGAATTATGAGGCCAACAATCGCCTTTTGTTGTATATCAAAATAAAATGTTGGACAAGAACATCCATTGTAAGAATGACGTTTCAAGCGTCACATATACTCAACATGATACGATGTTTAATGATGAGAAACTAAATATTTACATGAAAACAAACTTTATATATGCACATTTGAGAAAAAAATGAATGCATCACACATTCATCAAAATGACCTTAAATACTATAGTCTTCTTGCAACAAGAGCCTAGAGGTGCTAACCATTGAGTCTCTAATGTCTTTGTTGTGAGGGTTCACAATCTAATTATCAACATATATATGCATCAGGCATCAATGTTGACAAAAGAAGGTTAACAATGTGAAAAAGGTTGTTGGTGACACTTTTGATCCTAGGAAAGTCAAATTTGACCCCAAAATAACAAAGTGAGACTCAACAATAAACTCATGAACGACTCAATAAAACAGCATCATACTTTCCAATATACCTAAATTACCCGTGGCATCATTTAACTCCCCTTTCAATACAAAACCCACGTGATGCGGCAGCGGTAAAATTTACAACATAGTACTCGTTTTCTGTTAACTTGATATTATTCTAAAACTTCTACAAAATACTACTGGTCCATCTATATCTAGTCACGAAAAAAAATTTGTTTAACGAGCAAGGCATTGTCCTCTTATTTCCATTAGTGCGCTCTTATTTCCATCAGCAAAATAACTTTACATGAGCTTCCAATATCATTATCATCGAGCTCTTCTTTCTATCAGCAATGTTTATGTGTGCTTGTCTTTTTCCTTAAAAATACAATACAAAAAACTTAATACTCGAATGGCAGATGACAAACGGTCGAAATGGATTAAAAACAAATACCAATTTACTTAGCTTGTGAAAATAATTCAAACTGTCAATTTGAAATTTCAACTGTCAATTTGATCAAGATAATTCAAATTATATACTAACTTTAGCTTGTGAAAATACAAATCCTGCTCCTCAAATATGAATCTGAATGCTCTACTGCTCTAGTAACAAACATAACTAGATTTGAATTGCGCCTGAAATAAAAATAAATAGTGTCGGATATCAAAATAGTTCGTTCTATAATGAGCATAACCAACGATCCAGAGTGATACACATCCGCTTTTTCGGTATTTTACCACTTTGCGCAAATTCGGCAGCCAAGTACCTAGAAAAACAAAAACATATTCCCGAAAAAATTATACATTAAATATATGTCACATCTACATGCAACAATTATAGATCGTGTAATTACCTGAAAGTTCCAATCATTCTAGTTTCCACACTCGTTTTACCATCCGGTTGCCACCAAGCCAGTCCAAAAGCTCCAACCTGTGTTCAAATTTCAAAACAAGATGTTGATCACTGTTGACTTCAAAAGTAATTAAAAAAACTAATAAAATAACTATAAACTTTAGTTCCTATAAAGTTGAGGAATGAGGATTAACGGCCAACCTTATAATTATTCTTATTCTCAACGTCGGAAAAAGAGTGTGTATAAATAATGCCAAACCAAGTGATCTTTCAAGTTGAAAGAAACACCAAAAACTCTAAAATAAATGATGCCAAACCAAGGCATCCAAAAGAAAAAAAAAGAACTCAGGCCGCTAAAACGCTATTAACCACATGACCCAATTATTTGGAATCTGATTATGTTAGTCATGAATCTTAATTGAACTCAAAATCATTCAAAATGTAGAAAGTTTGCTACTTTACTAAAGAAAAGATAAATTGTGGTAAATGCATATAAAATGCAGTCAAGTTATTGACCCATAAATGAAACTTAGCCCAAAATTAATCAACATGCACTGAATTGACCAAAATTAATAAATTCTGTATTCACATAAATGGTTTAAACATGTACTACTCAAAGGCAAAACTCAGTCAAGATTTAAGCACATTTATAATAATAAAGTAATACTATAAACCGTAATTTCTAGGCCTTACCCTGGCTTATTAGAAATTTATGTAGATACTTTGCTCATAACTAATTCGTCCATCCTGCAATAACATATTTTCAGATTAAACAGATTAATAGAGAATGTGATCCTTCTGAAAATAATAATAAATAAAATAAAGCGTACAGACCTTGTCAATGTCAGCATATCGAATAATGGCAGCAATGGCTTCTTCACTATCGGATTCAATTTCACAGGCTAAGAAATGTTGTTCCCATGTTCGGTTTCGGTTCAAAACCGAATTACCAATTCAGATGTGGTTTAAAACCAAACTGAAAACTGAATTTGCAATTCGGTTCGGTTTTAGATTATAAGCTGAATAATTAACACTCCTGGTTAAAAAAGACAGTGAAACCATTTTTTTATTAAGGTATGACGTCTTTAGGACTTGATTACACTAATCTTATTAACTGGTACCTTTGCACTAAGGGACTTTTATTTGACGACTTCAAATAGAAAGCAATGCATCCAAACATTGTGCTGCGGTTTGACTTTTAGAGTTTTATATAGTTTGACTTGATGCAGTTTCTAGTAGCTTGACTTATATAGGTTTAAGCAATTTGACCGTACAATTTTATAAATAGTCACTTATAAAAACTGACAAACCAATATGCATTCTTCGAGTGGGCTGCACATAGGTTAGCAAGAAATGAAATTTTACCTTTACTTTGGTATGATGGTGAATTCTCTTTTGATGATTTTGATGGCCTGCTAACCTGGTTACTTCAGTTTCAAGCTCCATCACCTTCTTCTTGTGATTATTAATTTCGGTCTACAAAATGAAAGAGCATTAGCATGAGTATGTCTGAATAAATTAAAGTGCACCAAGGGTATTTATTTTAGATTTCAAACCTTGAACAATTTAAGTTCAGCTGAAAGTAAACGAACTTTTTGATGGAGTTGTGCCAAACGTCACCTATGCTGCAATGATCTCCCCACTTTTCTTTCTATTTTCTCTAACCACCTAGTTATTAAAAATAAACATATTAATGTTAATGTTAATGTTAATGTTAATGTTAATGTTAATGTTAATGTTAATGCTAATGATCTCAAATCAAAAGTTATTACTTAAATGCCTAGTTTACCGTTCTCTCTCAATGAGTAATTAAATCAGTTGCTTCTTTATGTTGATAACCTCAGATTCCTACAATTATAAATAAACGTCAATGATGTTATAGAAACCAATTTAAGGTACTAATGCATTATATCGTCATCTCTAAATCTAACCATCTGATTATTATAAAGCCAAAACAGCGGAATAGATTTGAGAAGGCCATCTGGTCCGTGTCAGAACGTACCATTAAACAAAAATTAATTAAAATAAAAATCTCTGCAACTCTGACTACAATACCCTTGTATCAAATTGGAACCCAATGTAAGAAACTAACGCAACACTTTTTAAAAAAGATGGTTTTAATAATTCATATAAAAAAATATTTACGTTGAATTGGTTTTAATAAATGTCAAGATGACTTCGGGTCAAAACGGGCCACTTTTTAATAAAGGTCAAGTCAACTAAATATAAGATATACCTTCTTGATGCAGTAACCACATGATCTCCGGATAGTAGAAATTCACAAGCAAGAGCTTTTCCAAACCCTCCAGTGCTGCAATCAAACAATTACGTAGAGTAATATGATTGGAAGTTGGAACAATCAGTTTGTCATGTTTGACATAATAAAATTGAAATTTAGTTAATTTAAAGAAAAATGAGAAACAGGTACCTTCTAGTTATGACCACATATTTAGAACCAGCTTGACAAGCGTCATCAAAAACCAAGTTTGCTCCGATCATGGTTCCAATAATAATGCCGTCAACCCAACTATTTAAATCTAATAATTTATTTGAACATATCCATCTTCAGTCAAATATCGTAAACAAGTTATCCGATATTGTTTAGACAAAGAACTTGTGTAATTAATTAACTAACCTGATAAACTGAATCCAATTACAAAAGCACTCCATTTTGTAAAACATTATCATATAGTATCAAGAAACCACAGATTCAAATTTAGGTTTTGAGTAAAAATTCAATTTATACAACAATAAAGAAAAAAAATCGTACTTCAGGTTTCAAGAACTAACCCTTGCTAAATTCTCTTCCAATTAAAATCTTTTGAAAAGATCAAAGGTTAAAAGCTTCGTGCAAACATATTTTAATGTTTTTATAACATTCCCCGTCATAAATCGGTCATGAACATGTAGTAAATTGCCAAAAATACGACGAAATCTTACCTCCATTGCTGTTGGAAAACCAATCTAGTTAGATCTGACCATGCAGCGACCGGCACTCCACCTTGGCGCTGGACTGAGTTGAGCACCATCTTAAAACTGACAGCAGGTATCATTTCCAAACGAATCAACAAAATCAGGCCTCGATACTAATAACATGGAATAATTGAAGCATAATTAGAGTGACATACATAATAGAGAAAGGTGTGCCAGAGGTGTGAAGAGCTCCTCGCCCTTTTATTGCTTGGGTTGAACAAGGTGCGATAGAAGGCGGAGGAAGAAGACGTTAATTTCATTTGTACGTTAACTTTACCTTATCTATACTATATATAATACACAAGTCATGGCCAAATTAAGACACCTCTTTTTTAAGTAATTTACAACTTATAATGCATAATGCACAAACTATATAGCATGTAAGATAAAAACAAACTTGTCCATTAAAAAATATGCCTATAAATAGTTACAACATTACCCCTCAACTTTACTCAGCTTTTATAAATTTAAGATATAGTTACAACTTTGGACCTTCATATTTACCAATGTATTTCTTTTAAATTTAATTGTTAACCAATTTCCCACCAACGATTTTCCAGCGGCCGTAACTTTTTCATATGTTAATATTTTTTTAAGAAAATTACACCATAAAAATGAGCATTTTATTGTGTTTAATTTGGGTATGATATTGCTATAGTTTATTCCAATTAAAATTAGGATGTTACGTATGGGTGTTCACAATTCGGTTTTAACAGCTTCATATTTTTAATTGAAAACCAAAACTGAATCGTTGAAAATTCAAACTGAATCGTTACTAATGGTTTGGTTTCATACATTGAGCTTCAATAATAAGTTTACCCACCGGCCTGGTTTTATATGGCCAATTTTCAGTATAAAGCATAAACCAAACCGTTTGCTATGGTTTGAAAATTCTGAAACCAGCTGACCAAAAGTGATGATCGGTTTAAACGTTTTTAAGGTTTCAAACGAACCATGAACATCCGTAATTTTTACATGATTACTAGAATTTTCGTTCCCCGCCGCATCGCACGACCATCCGTCTATACTATTTATAATGTAGCACTCATGGGCAAGTTAAGACACTAGGTTTTTAAGTAACTTACAATATTCAAAGCTTTATGTACACCCTATAAAGCATGTAGCATAGGGGCAATGTTGTCCACTATAAAATATGTCTTACGTAAATTCAATTTGTTAGAAAATAGTTACATAATTGGCTCTTAAACTTTACTAACCGTTTGTAAATTTAAGAAATTGTTACAACTTTTACCCCTTATCTTTACTCATGTATTTGGCAGGTTTATATATTTTCTTATTTTTCTTCTATATCTCTAAATATATTACGTTTAAGGAAAAAACAGAGCTTACCGATGCATCATAGTTATTTTTGTCGACATTTTCATATAAAATTTATTCTATAATGAGGTACGGTTTATAATGTACAAGTCACTAAAGCATTATTGTACAATTCAAATATATAATTATAAATCAATAAAATATTTGAACACATAAATATGCATTAAAGTATAACCCATGTTATGTTTTAGTTTATAAAATCTGAAATTATAAATTTAGTCCTCCATTTATACAACTCATTAAAAAAACAAAGCATCAAAATCAACTCAATTTAATGTTGTACGAATTTGTAACGGCTTCACAAAAAGTATGAAGGCCAAACTTAAACCGTGTGCATAACCATTAGCAACGGGTTTTGGTCGAAAACCAAAAACGACCGGCCAGAAGTTAATGGAAAAAATTAACCGTGAAATCAAGCCATTGACCAGCTTGAACGGTTTTACGGTTTTAAATCAAACAACAAACACCCATAAACTTGTTACATGATTACCAAGGTATGTGTTTCCCGCGGCATCGCGCGGGCAACCGCCTAGTATATATATATATATATACATATATATATAGGAGGGATATTTTGAGAACCATGTTAAGTTGTAAGAACTTAAAAACTTCATTCTAGGCCACACATTTAATTAAATGGATTGAAATATGTGGTTGAGATTAAATCTGGCAAAATGTCAAAGTAGGAGAGAGAATAAAGATGTAATTGGTTACACTAACTTTTACGTCCATTACACATGAGTAAAAAGTCGACTCGGTGCGTAAAAAAATCTGTAATTTTTTTACGTGTATGTAATATATATATTATGCATGTGTAAAAAAATTCAAAAAAAAATCGTTACACTAAGTTCTTTCGAGCTCTTAAAACTCAAAGGGGTTCTTGTGACAACCGGTAATTTCCCAAACCCATAAGCTAAGTAATCAACCTAATAATTAGGTGATTGTAAATATTAAGCGCGTGCATTTGTTATGTGCAACCTGCGCGAGCGCACCATGTTAAGAACCAGCGTGAGCATATGTTATATGCGCCATGCGTGAATGATTTGGCTTTATGTTTTCATGTAACTTAAACGTTATGTTGTCTATGGGTTGACCATCCCGCATGATGCTAAGGCGGGTGCATCCTACATCGTTTATGCGCGTGCGGAAGGGAACTAACCTACCCGCATGGCGGGAACGTTGAGAGCTAGTTTGTCTGAAGCTCCAAGATGGAATTGACTTCAACATGACTGATCACTATGTTGAAATACCAAGACCACCTGGAGAATCTACAAATGAAACTCAAATGTCCCTAACTGCGAGAAGGTTACGCACCTACCCGCAGCAAAGACATGTCCTATACGCAGAAAGCTATGCGCACCAAGTTATACGCGCAGAACACTTGGTGAGATTACTCCCGCCCGAAAGGAAACAGTAGCGTGTTTCAGAGATTTTCCACTTTTTACTGTACACTGACAAAAGTACCTGAAAAAGCACACTGTAACATGAAAAGTCAACTGTCAGCCACCCTATTCTCACCAACCCCAGACCTGCATGTTCTGTCCAAATCAAATCAAAATCTTTTATCCACCACTCCACTCTTAAGTAAATAATAATAACTTCCATACTTTATCATCATTACATTTAGATATGAAAAGATTTCAATCCCCTAAAGCAAGGGATTGTGTTCCCTTGAGTTTGCCTATAAATTTGTAGCCTAAATTATCACCCAAAACACACTTCAAAGAACTACAAACTTGCACTAATCCTTTCCCAAGCATCCGTTGTTTCCAGCTCCGATCCTGTTACTAGGTAAGCCGAGAATATAACCTTGAGACCTACTATCCAACCCTTATATTCTCCTATTTCTTGATCTTAATATATATACTTGTTATTTAATCGTATTCTAGACCTTCGATTCCGAGGCCAACACCAAGAAAACCCGAATCTCGATTAATCCCTTAACAAGAACCACAGGTGAGTCTCACAGCCCCTATTTTCACTGTTTTCACTGTTTTTTTAAACTGCTTTCGGGGCGAGGGACACGTACTTAAATAATGTTTTATCATGGTATACTTACAAGCTATGCAAGCGATTATGTGTTTAAGTTATGTTTCATGATGAGCAATGCAAACGGTTATCTAAGGTTTTCAATGTATGTGCGCTAGAACTCGAGTAAGTGATCACTTTACCATTGGAACTCTAAGGGTAGGGACTGCTGGTTTGATCCGCCCACTCGTAGGGGTCGCACCTCTTTGCATGGACGAGTGCCTGGCATGGGGCAGTACTATGGGGTTGAGCCCGCTCGTAGGGGTCGCGCCTCTTTGCATGGACGAGCGCCTTGTTTTCCGGCACAACGTCTGCGCGTAACCCGCGGGACGGTATCCTTAGCTCGTAGGGGCAATGCCTCTTTGCATGGACGAGCACAGTTTCTCAGAATTGTTCGCGCGTAACCCGCGGGACAGTATCCTTAGCTCGTAGGGGCAATGCCTCTTTGCATAGACGAGCCTAGTTTTCCAGAAACGTCTGCGCGTAACTCGCGGGACGGTTTTACGTTATTTTAGCTCGTAGTGGCTGCGCCACTTACATAGACGAGCACCGTATCCAGAATTTGTTCACGCGTAACCCGCGGAACGATTTTTATCAGAATATTGTCAGAATTATGTGTTAATACGATTTTACCAAGCAGATGTTAATGATGATGCCAGAAATGTTTCAGAATGATTTTATCAAGTTACTAAAACTTGTGAACTCACTCAGTTTATACTGATTCAAATGTTTTTACGTGTCTTTCAGGAGATAACTAGGTAGCGCATGGAGTCACACTTAGAGCACCACACGCTGAACATCTAAAACAAGCTTTTTGGAAGATTTTGGTTTTATCCCCTCGATGCGCACGGTTACCCACCGCGCAAGGGGATATGGCGAGGAAATCTTCAGTTTTATACTTGGATGTTTTTTTTTTTTGTAATCTTTGAACAATGTAATGTGTTTGTACTAAACTTCTCATGCGCAATAAAAATCTTTGAATGTTTTGCAATGGCCCGTGCTTAATTATCAATCCCCACTCGTGCGCGCCCGGCTGTTTCCGCCGCTCAGGGCCGGGTGTGACAGATTGGTATCAGAGCACTGGTTATAGCGAACTAGGAAAAGAAGTTTTTAACCTAGACTATAACCTTTGGGGAATCGCATGAAATATTTTTCAAAGAATATTTTCAAAAGAATATTTTCAAAAGAATATTTTCAAAAGAAAAATCACACACGCACTTAGGAACACGGGTCACAGTGTCTAGAGATAAGAACATTATGTGCTCTGAGTACATGCGCTAAGTTTGTTATATTTTCTTTTTATGAAAAGAATGCCTCCAACCAGAGCCAAGGGAATTACCATGACACCCGAGGAGCTCGCAGAAATAATCGCGCAGGCGATTGCAACGCATGAGGCCAGCAAGGCCGAATCTAGTCAGGGTCGCCAAGAGAACGAGACCCCAGAACCCGAATCAGGAGCCTTGAACAAAGGATGCTCCTATAAAACATTCATGGCCTGTAGGCCTTGGCCGTTCAAAGGCACCGAAGGAGCCATTGGGCTCTACAATTGGATTGACAAGATGGAGACCGTTCTCTCCATCAGCGGATGTAGTGAAAACCAGAAGGTCCTTTACGCGACCTGCTTGTTCCAAGAAGCAGCTTCGTCTTGGTGGAAGCTCCAAGTAAAGACTTTGGGGCGAGAAGTTGCTCTTCACAAGACCTGGGAAGAATTGAAAGAAATGATGATGAGAAAGTTCTGCTCTCGCGCAGAAATTCAGAGCTTGCAACAAGAATTCTGGAACCACACCATGGTAGGAACGGATATCGATGCCTACACCAATCGTTTCAACGAGCTTTGCCAGCTGGTGCCAGACATGGCAAACACAGAAGAAAAGAAAATCGAGAGGTACATCTTTGGGTTACCTCCTGTCGTTAGAGTCCCGCTCAACGCCGCCGCACCTCCGACCTTTGACGAGGCGGTTGCGCGAGCCATCACCCTTACAAGGGATACGGTTCGTGCGGGTATGTTGACCGCTCGATTGAACGAGCAGCGAACCTCTGACTCCAAGAGGAAATGGAACTCCCACCGAGGGTCAGACTTTAAGCAGCCACCGCCCAAGAAGCAGGAAAGCACAAGGGTTTACGCGATTCAAGCCGCGGAACCATCAAGGAAAGGATACAGCGGGCCTCGCCCATGGTGCAGCAAATGCAAGTATCACCACGAGGGTGAATGCGCAAAAATCGAATGCGCCAAATGTGGCAGACCAGGACACAAGGCGATGAATTGTCGCATCAGAGAAGCTGGATCGAGCGACAGCTGCTACGCATGCGGGAAGCCTGGACACTTCAGTCGGGATTGCCCACAGAAAGGAAACCAAGCTCGCGGGAGAGCTTTTGTGATCGGCGCGGGTGAAGCAAAGGAAGAGCCGAATGTGGTAACCGGTACGTTTTTGCTTAACGGTCATTATGCATCTGTCTTATTTGATACTGGCGCTGACCTAAGTTTTATATCCCATGAGTTTAAAAACTCCCTGGGCTTAGCGACCAGTAGGCTAGACAAACCTTATACTATAGAACTAGCCAATGGTAGGCAATTATGCGCGAATGAAAGGACTGAGCAATGTGTATTAGTCATGGGAGGTCATGAGTTCAATATAAACTTGTTGCCAATAGATTTGGGAAGTTTCGATACTGTGGTAGGTATGGATTGGTTGGTCGAGAATCTCGCGGAGATTGTTTGTCATGAGAAGCAGGTTCGGATTCCACTGTTGAACGGAGAAACTTTGATGATTCAAGGGGAAAGAAAGGGAGTTGCGACGAAACTGATTTCGTGCCTAAAGGCGCGCAAGTGCCTAAGGAAAGGGTACTACGCCTTCCTGGCGCATGTAATAGAGAAGGGAGATGAGCGAAGAATTGAAGACTTACCTGTAGTGCGCGAATTTCCAGAAGTTTTTCCTAAAGATCTGCCCGGATTGCCGCCACCGCGACAAATCGAGTTTCGAATTGATTTGGTCCCAGGAGCTGCGCCAGTAGCCCGAGCGCCTTATCGATTAGCTCCATCTGAGATGCAAGAGCTATCCAATCAGTTACAGGAACTTTTGGATAAGGGTTTCATACGCCCAAGCTTTTCACCTTGGGGAGCTCCAGTACTGTTTGTTAAGAAGAAGGATGGTTCGTTCCGGATGTGTATTGACTACAGGGAGCTGAATAAGCTGACAGTCAAAAATCGGTACCCCTTACCGAGGATTGACGACTTATTTGACCAGTTGCAGGGATCCAGTTATTATTCGAAGATAGACCTACGGTCAGGATACCACCAACTTAGGGTCCATGAGGAAGACGCGCCAAAGACAGCCTTCCGAACCAGATATGGCCATTATGAGTTCTTAGTGATGCCTTTCGGGCTAACTAATGCGCCGGCTATATTCATGGATCTGATGAACCGTGTGTGCAAACCATACTTGGACAAGTTTGTGATTGTGTTTATAGATGATATTCTAATTTACTCTCGAACCAAGGCCGAGCATGAGCAACACTTGAGGTTGATTTTGGAATTGTTAAGGAAAGAAAGGTTGTATGCAAAGTTTTCTAAATGTGAGTTTTGGCTTAGAGAGGTTCACTTTCTCGGTCACGTTGTAAACGAGAAAGGAATACACGTCGATCCTTCTAAGGTTAAAGCCATCGAAAACTGGGAAGCGCCAAAAACCCCAACTGAGGTGAGGCAATTCCTTGGACTAGCTGGCTACTATCGACGCTTCATTGAGAACTTCTCCAAGTTAGCTCTACCTCTGACCGCGCTAACTCAGAAAGACAAGGCGTTTATTTGGGGCGAGAATCAGGAAGCGGCATTTCAAATGTTGAAACAGAAGTTATGTAGTGCGCCAATTTTATCTTTACCAGAGGGGACGGATGACATCGTCGTTTACTGCGACGCTTCACACCAGGGACTCGGATGTGTCCTTATGCAGCGAGACAAAGTTATAGCGTATGCCTCGCGCCAACTCAAGACCAATGAAAAGAACTACACAACGCATGATTTAGAACTTGGAGCGGTTGTCTTCGCGCTAAAGATTTGGCGCCATTACCTCTACGGTACGAAATGTGTAATCTTTACGGATCATAAGAGCCTCCAACATATATTCAATCAGAAGGATTTAAACATGAGGCAACGAAGATGGGTTGAATTGTTGAATGATTATGATTGCGAGATCAAGTATCATCCGGGGAAAGCGAATGTGGTAGCAGACGCGCTAAGCAGAAAGGAGCGAATAAAAACACTACGGGTCAAGGCCCTAAAGCTAACAATTCACGCAGAGCTCTCTACGCGCATCCGAGACGCTCAGCAAGAAGCCTTGAAACCAGAGTTTGTTAAAACTGAATCCCTTGGGGGTATGATTAAGAATTTGGAACTTAAAGGGAACACTCGATATTTTGCCAACCGCATATGGGTCCCTCTCAAGGGAGGACTGCGCGAGCAGGTATTAAACGAAGCTCACAAGACGCGGTATTCCGTACATCCTGGCGCAGACAAGATGTACCAAGATGTTAAAATGTTGTATTGGTGGCCCAATCTTAAAGGCGCCATCGCGACACATGTCAGTAAGTGCCTGACGTGTTCAAAGGTAAAGGCTGAATACCAGAAGCCGTCGGGGTTACTTCAACAGCCAGAAATTCCCATGTGGAAGTGGGAACAAATCTCCATGGATTTCATCACCAAACTACCAAGGACACCTGGGGGTTACGACACGATATGGGTTATTGTAGATCGGCTAACTAAGTCAGCGCACTTCCTGCCGATTAAAGAAACTGATAAAATGGAAAAGTTAGCCCGACTATATATTCGAGAAGTAGTTTCAAAACATGGAGTCCCAGTGTCCATCATTTCTGATAGAGATAGTCGGTTCACCTCAAGGTTTTGGAGATCATTACAAGAGGGGTTAGGTACTCGACTGGACATGAGTACGGCTTATCACCCCCAAACGGATGGACAAAGCGAACGAACGATCCAGACATTGGAAGATATGCTGCGCGCGTGCGCGATCGATTTTGGAGGTAGTTGGGATACCCACCTTCCGTTGGTTGAATTTTCTTACAATAACAGTTATCACACAAGCCTCAAGGCAGCGCCGTTTGAAGCGTTATATGGGCGCAAGTGTAGATCCCCACTGTGTTGGGCTGAAGTGGGCGACAAGCAAATGACTGGTCCAGAAGTGATCCAAGAAACAACAGACAAGATTTTTCAGATAAGGGATCGCCTTAAGGCAGCACGCGACAGACAGAAAAGTTATGCTGATATGAGAAGGAAACCGTTGGAGTTTCAAGTAGGGGATAAAGTACTTTTGAAAGTCTCTCCATGGAAGGGAGTCCCCCGTTTCGGTAAGCGAGGAAAGCTAAATCCGCGCTACATTGGACCATTTGAGATCCTGGAGAGGATCGGTCCAGTTGCTTATAAACTCCGTCTACCCGCCGAACTCAGTGGAGTTCATGATACGTTTCATGTATCCAACCTCAAGAAGTGTTTATCTGACGAAACGTTGATTTTACCGTTGGAAGAAATTCATATTGACAAACAGCTGCACTTCGTAGAAGAACCCATAGCAGTAACCGATTGGAAAGAACAAAAGTTACGCAGAAGCAAAATCAAGTTAGTAAAGGTTCAATGGAACTCGAGGCGTGGGCCTGAATTCACTTGGGAAAGAGAAGACCAGATGCGCACAAAATACCCACACCTCTTTCAGAACATGGCTTCTGCCAGCAACGTCTCCTAAATTTCGGGACGAAATTCGTTTAACGAGGGGAGAATGTGACAACCGGTAATTTCCCAAACCCATAAGCTAAGTAATCAACCTAATAATTAGGTGATTGTAAATATTAAGCGCGTGCATTTGTTATGTGCAACCTGCGCGAGCGCACCATGTTAAGAACCAGCGTGAGCATATGTTATATGCGCCATGCGTGAATGATTTGGCTTTATGTTTTCATGTAACTTAAACGTTATGTTGTCTATGGGTTGACCATCCCGCATGATGCTAAGGCGGGTGCATCCTACATCGTTTATGCGCGTGCGGAAGGGAACTAACCTACCCGCATGGCGGGAACGTTGAGAGCTAGTTTGTCTGAAGCTCCAAGATGGAATTGACTTCAACATGACTGATCACTATGTTGAAATACCAAGACCACCTGGAGAATCTACAAATGAAACTCAAATGTCCCTAACTGCGAGAAGGTTACGCACCTACCCGCAGCAAAGACATGTCCTATACGCAGAAAGCTATGCGCACCAAGTTATACGCGCAGAACACTTGGTGAGATTACTCCCGCCCGAAAGGAAACAGTAGCGTGTTTCAGAGATTTTCCACTTTTTACTGTACACTGACAAAAGTACCTGAAAAAGCACACTGTAACATGAAAAGTCAACTGTCAGCCACCCTATTCTCACCAACCCCAGACCTGCATGTTCTGTCCAAATCAAATCAAAATCTTTTATCCACCACTCCACTCTTAAGTAAATAATAATAACTTCCATACTTTATCATCATTACATTTAGATATGAAAAGATTTCAATCCCCTAAAGCAAGGGATTGTGTTCCCTTGAGTTTGCCTATAAATTTGTAGCCTAAATTATCACCCAAAACACACTTCAAAGAACTACAAACTTGCACTAATCCTTTCCCAAGCATCCGTTGTTTCCAGCTCCGATCCTGTTACTAGGTAAGCCGAGAATATAACCTTGAGACCTACTATCCAACCCTTATATTCTCCTATTTCTTGATCTTAATATATATACTTGTTATTTAATCGTATTCTAGACCTTCGATTCCGAGGCCAACACCAAGAAAACCCGAATCTCGATTAATCCCTTAACAAGAACCACAGGTGAGTCTCACAGCCCCTATTTTCACTGTTTTCACTGTTTTTTAAACTGCTTTCGGGGCGAGGGACACGTACTTAAATAATGTTTTATCATGGTATACTTACAAGCTATGCAAGCGATTATGTGTTTAAGTTATGTTTCATGATGAGCAATGCAAACGGTTATCTAAGGTTTTCAATGTATGTGCGCTAGAACTCGAGTAAGTGATCACTTTACCATTGGAACTCTAAGGGTAGGGACTGCTGGTTTGATCCGCCCACTCGTAGGGGTCGCACCTCTTTGCATGGACGAGTGCCTGGCATGGGGCAGTACTATGGGGTTGAGCCCGCTCGTAGGGGTCGCGCCTCTTTGCATGGACGAGCGCCTTGTTTTCCGGCACAACGTCTGCGCGTAACCCGCGGGACGGTATCCTTAGCTCGTAGGGGCAATGCCTCTTTGCATGGACGAGCACAGTTTCTCAGAATTGTTCGCGCGTAACCCGCGGGACAGTATCCTTAGCTCGTAGGGGCAATGCCTCTTTGCATAGACGAGCCTAGTTTTCCAGAAACGTCTGCGCGTAACTCGCGGGACGGTTTTACGTTATTTTAGCTCGTAGTGGCTGCGCCACTTACATAGACGAGCACCGTATCCAGAATTTGTTCACGCGTAACCCGCGGAACGATTTTTATCAGAATATTGTCAGAATTATGTGTTAATACGATTTTACCAAGCAGATGTTAATGATGATGCCAGAAATGTTTCAGAATGATTTTATCAAGTTACTAAAACTTGTGAACTCACTCAGTTTATACTGATTCAAATGTTTTTACGTGTCTTTCAGGAGATAACTAGGTAGCGCATGGAGTCACACTTAGAGCACCACACGCTGAACATCTAAAACAAGCTTTTTGGAAGATTTTGGTTTTATCCCCTCGATGCGCACGGTTACCCACCGCGCAAGGGGATATGGCGAGGAAATCTTCAGTTTTATACTTGGATGTTTTTTTTTTTTGTAATCTTTGAACAATGTAATGTGTTTGTACTAAACTTCTCATGCGCAATAAAAATCTTTGAATGTTTTGCAATGGCCCGTGCTTAATTATCAATCCCCACTCGTGCGCGCCCGGCTGTTTCCGCCGCTCAGGGCCGGGTGTGACAGTTCTCATTTGAAATCTCCCCTATATATATATATATATATATATAATGCATGAGACAAAGGCAAATTAAGACACTTGATTTTAAGAATTTTTATATATTTTAATGCATAATGTACATGTATAAAAAGGGGTAAACTTGTCTTTTATACACAATTTAACCAACTTACAAGTTTACACCCTCATCTTTAACCATATTATATATTTTATTTCAATTTCAAACCAACCACCCCTATGACTTTTTAAAAACTATAACTTTTTCACACGTTAGTGTTTTTGTACAAAAATTGCACCATAAAAACGAGATTTTTATGCTCTTTAATTTGAGTATGATATTATTATAGTTTTTTCAATGTAAAAAAATTGATATGTTACCTAAGGGTGTTCAATGCCAGTTTTGATACTTTTAAGTTAAGCATATGAGTTCAACCGTTAGTAACGGTTTTTTTATTATCGGAAATTAAAATTGAACAATTGAAAATTGAAACTAAAGCATTACTAACGGTTTGACTCTGGTTTAGTTTCACAGTTTAAGCATCAACAGTAAATTTAGTTTAGGGTAATTATAATCTAATTGCACCATCAATTATAACTAAACACCAACAAAATATGATACTTAATAGGATTATAATATGAATATTGAAAGGTAAACTTTAATGGAAAACGCAACAAGAATACATACTACAAAAAAAATATATTATAATTTGGTTAATTTAAAGATATAATAGTCAAGTTTACTTGTATTAAAAAAAGACTTTTTTTCAAGTTTTATTTTAACTATATATATATATATAGGATTGGGATTATGTGAGAACCATTTTGGACCACAAAAAAATCTTTTTAAGAAAAATAAAAAAAATTATAAAACAAAACAAAACACGAAAATAAAAAAAAGTAAAAAAACAAAAAAAAATCATTCATCCAGGTTTCTTAAAAAATAAAAAAAATATATCAGTTTATCAAAATTATACAAATATGTTAATATGTATTTTTTTTTAATTTTATACATGTTATTCTTTACACAAATATGTACAATTAAGATAAATTATAATGTGCATATGTGTACATTATGTAAATTGAAATTAAATAAAAATGTAACACCGTGAAAATACCCCATCTAAGTTTGGGCTAAAAATGTAAATTTTGAAAGCTAGAGGGTTGAAAATAAAATTCTGAATTCTTAGACTCATCGCGCTACGCGATGACATATGGATGATAGCATCGCGCTACACGAAGTCTTTCATCAAAATCAAGGAAAAAGGGGGCGCCACGCTACGCGATGACCGCCATTATGGACCATCACGCTATGCGATGGGTTGCAAAATTCGACTATAAAAGTGCAGCTACAGGTTCAAGCCCAAATCATCCCACTTCACTCTCATTCTCACGTAGTTAACCTAGGAGTGCGTGCCAAGGTTCTTCCGACGTTCCGAGGGCTTGTTCTCGTGAAGAAACGAGGTTCTGAAACGCTGTTAACAACCCACTGTCTTAACAAACGTAGTACTGTCAAAAGAGCTGCTGATCTCTTCTAGATTTTAATTCCCAACTAGCTGCTTAAGGTAGGATTATGTTTAAGTCATTTATTACATAGTCATTAGAACCTAGTTAAGGATATAGTCGTTAAACTGTAAATGTTTTCCAAGTAAAGTTTTACAAAGCAAAGACGTTGCTTCCGCAAGAAGTAATGCTATCGAAACTATATTTTGACGGGCACGTAGTAACTGGAAGGGGGATATCATTAGTAGACTTTTCTTGCCTAAGGTAAGTAATTCATACAAATCCCAATCAATCGCAGGACCCGTTTACTTACCTGGAGAAGTTTGCCAATGTGATAAACTCTATTAGGCCAAAGCGTGCTATCCCAACGTCATATGTAAATACAAAGTATATTTTTATAAACGACTATAACTCTACTAAGGTTAGGTCAGACCTACGAGTTTGCTGAACTGATCAGACCTAAGGTCTGCTGATTAATCAAGAAACACTATCAAGGTGCTGATACATGCCTATTACTAATATAGGTTAATAACAGGAAAGGTTTTGATTATCACTGAACTGACAACAACAGGTGAACACGTTAACCTTTTAAACCACTGAACTGATTTTACTCTTGTAATAGACAGGTTATTGCAAAGAGTCTGTTAAATGTTTGCATGAGATTATATGTCTCTAAAATCGTTATAATACAAAATAGATAATAAAAAGCAACTCAGGCAGAATACACATGTGTCTGGATCCATACATAACTGATAATTGGTATACAAAACCAAGTCAGTCATAACAAGTTCTCCAACAGGGTCACATAGCCTAAGGGAAAGATTGTCTCCGAACAGGGGCTATGTACTCGGGGAACCTTTGAATTGTGTGTGTAGGGCAGTAGTACAAATCCCAGGAATGACAGGCGTTCCTACTGAGTTTGTGAAACAGAAAACTACGTTTGTATTTAACGACTGTTATAAACTGTTTTATCGAGTCAACGTTTCACCAGCATATAGCTGACGTGTCTTTCCAACCCATTCAAGTAACTAGGTGTTGATATTGATAGACAAGGATTTAGAGTCATGAAGATAGAATATCGCTCGAGATGGCTCTATTTTGAATATATAAATACTTGTAATAACAATAATAATATACACTGTTTTGTAACTGAAAACTTGGGTATTTAATTCCCAAGAATTTTGCAATGTAAATTAATATTTTATAAAAGACTTCCACTAAAATAAACCTGCTACTCTGATGTATTTACAAAACAGATACCAACCAGGTAGTCACGCCTAGGCCCTGGACCGGGGTGTGACAGGTTGGTATCAGAGCCATCGGTTTCAGCGAACTAGGTATTGATATGTTAGTACGTAAGCTTTAACCATTTATTTGATAAGTATGGATAAGCTATGATTGATAGTCTACCTATCCCTAAGTAATAATATGTGCAGATGCCGTATACGAACTACTACGGGCAAAGGCGCCGGGTAGCAAGACGATCGAAACCTGCACCTGAGTCTGAGCCAGGCTAGTACTAACTTTGGTCACAAGCAACCAACTGATTCAGTATATTCGACTGATCCGGTGAATTCAAATCCGGCTGATCTGAACAATCTGATGAACCTGACAATTCCGACGAATTCAACAATTCTGACGAATCTGATAAATCCGATGTATCCGAGAGATCAAATAGATCCATATTTGGCTACAGTAGCCAACTGATGTATACTCCCGGTAGCCCTGAAATGCCTATAGAAATATCAAGCGATACTTCTGAGAGCATTCCGCAATACTATTCGTCAGAAATACCGACCTACCATCCGTCTAATGAGGTGGAGGTTCAAAGTAAAATTAAACAGGAAACTAGTACAGATTCATCTAGTTGGATGGACTGTCACTCTGACCAGAGCAGGTGACACTTCGGGTCGCAACCACCAGGTTATCAAAATCCGCATACTGTAGCAGGACCAAGTCATGGACCAACTTATTATTCTGAGGTTCCTAATTTTCCACCGCCCCAAGGTCCTGTACCGACAATATCGGAACAAGCAAATGAAATACGGGAGGAAGCCCGTCTGATGGAGGAATTTTATACAACAAATATTCCCGATGAGGAAATGCAAGCCTACGTGGCGAATCCTCATCTATACCGAAGGAAAACGCTTCTCTCTTTCTGTCAGCATCCGCACCCGTGGGGTATCCAAATCAACCAAAAGCAGTGATGGATGAACTGAGGGAGGAAAAGATCAAGAAAAAGAAGATAGGCGACAAGATTATAAAGAACTGCGGTAAAATGAAATATCTTGTCAAGAAATGGTCTAGGGATTAGGAATATATGTGTTAGCATGTTGTTATTTCAATCCCTTTGTAATATATGTTTGTGATATAAATAAAACAACGAATGTACTGTGTTTTGAATATGTATATTTTACTGAATTACAGAATGTCTGAACAAAGAAACTATGAGAGCCAAGGGAGTCAAGCTAATAAAGCCAAGACTCTAGAAAATAATAAATCAATACCGGAAGAGTATGTTGACTCATGAAGATAGACGATCGCTCGAGATGGCTCTATTTTGAATATATAAATCCTTGTAATAATAATAATAATATAATACTGTTTTGTAAATAAAAACTTGGGTATTTAATTTCCAAGAATTTTGCAATGTAAATTAATATTTTATAAAAGACTTCCGCTAAAATAAACCCGCGACTCTGATATATTTAAAAAACAGGTACCAACCAGGTAGTCACGCCTAGGCCCTGGACCGGGGTGTAACAAAAAATATACATATGTCTATAGTTAGGGTTTTTTTTTAATGAAACCTGGATGAAAAATATTTTTTTTTGTTTTTTTTAAATTTTTTAAAATTTTCTCTTTTTTTTCGTTTTTTAAATTTTTAATAATTTTTAAGGGTTTTTTTAGCACAAAATGGTTCTCAAATATCTCAATTTCAAAAAAGTTCTCTTAGGATTTTCACCCTATATATGTGTGTGCGCGCGCGCATATACATACATACATACATATATATATATAGGGGAGAGATATTTTGAGAACCATGTTGAGTTTTAAGAACTTAAAAACTCAATTCTTGGCCACACATTTAATTAAATGGATTGGAATATGTGGTTAAGATTAAATCTAACCAAAAAGTCAAAATAGGAGAGAGAATAAAGATGTAATTGATTAAACTAACTTTTACGTCCGTTACACATGTGTAAAAAGTTGACTCGGTGTATAAAAAATTCTATAATTTTTTTATGTATATGTAACATACATATATTACGCATGTGTAAAAACTTCGAAAAAAAATCGTTACATTGAGTTCTTTCAAGTTCTTAAAACTCAAAGGAGTTCTCATTTGAAATCTCACCTATATAGGCCAATAGAAAATTTTGGAATCGGCCAATCGACTGAAAGTAAATGATAAAAATCAACTATGAAACCAAAAAACAACCACGGCTTCAAGATTTTAAACCAAACCATGAACACTCATAATTATTACGTGATTACCAAGACATGTTTTCAAATACCCGCCGCATCGTGCGGGCACCCACCTAGTATATATGTATATATAATACATATGATTATAATAGTATTTTTTTCCATATTAACCCGGCGACACACCTTTGTTGCCCCCCATTTGTAGCCCTGGGGCGGTGTTGTCCTAACATCGATCGCCCAAAAAATAGGGGCTTGTCGCTCCATTACACACGGCGTGAGTAGTCGAGTTTGTGTGTGTTGTTAGGATTTTAGGTTTAACGCTATGATTTGGCTGTGTGTTACCCGTGATTGTTATTAGACCGGGCAGCCCGTGCATTTCCACCACATACATAATAAGTAACTACATCCTGATAGCAATCTAAACGGAGATGACGAGGGCGACGTTAAACGGTGGGCAAAAGACGGTGCTGATAACGGGCGTTAGCAGGGGCCTGGGAAAAGCCCTGGCCCTAGAAGTGGCCAAGAGAGGGCATTTGGTCATCGGGTGCTCTCGCTCTCAAGACAAGCTCAAATCGCTGCAATCCCAACTCTCTTCTTCTGAAGACGACGACAGCAAACACCTCTTCCTTAATGTTGACGTCGTAAGTTCCTTATTTATTTCGATTATGCTTATTTATAAATTAGGGATTAGGTTAATTTTCTTTGAATTGACCCCAAAATTAAGACCCAGAACCAATCTTCTGAATATATATATATATATATATATATATATGCTTAGTTGATAAACAAACTATCTTCTCTTGTTTCCTCCAGTGTTCAAACACCAGTGTTGAAGAATTGGCGCGACTTGTCATGGACAAGAAGGGGGTTCCAGATATCATTGGTAGTCAAAACCTCAATCCTTCTTCTTTTTTTTTCTTTACTAGCTTCAGTTTATTTTTATTATTGTTATTGTTAGTTTCTACATTGCCTCTCTCTCCACATTTGTTCATGCTTATACTTTTTGTTTTATACCTTCATTTCCATAACTAAAATTAAACTTGTCTGACATGCTCACCAATGGCTGATTTTGTAATAGAACAAGTATATGTGTACAGTAAATAACGCAGGTACCATAAACAAAAACAACAGATTATGGGAGGTGCCAGAAGAGGAATTCAATGCTGTCATTGATACTAATTTAAAAGGAATTGCAAATATGTTACGGCATTTTATTCCCCTTATGATCGGGAAAAAACAAGGGATTATCGTAAATATGTCATCTGGGTGGGGAAGATCGGCTGCAGCACAGGTAACAAAATACAAAATAATTAGCTTTAAGTTGTTGCATTTGTTGGTTGTGATTTTGGAAAAATGGAAATAGGTGGCCCCTTATTGTGCCTCAAAATGGGCGGTCGAAGGGTTGTCCAAGTCAGTGGCAAAGGAGGTGCCAACTGGCATGGCGGTTGTTGCACTTAACCCTGGTGTTATAAACACGGACATGCTTGCATCGTGCTTTGGATCTTCGTCCAGTCTGTACCAGGTGCCTGACTCATGGTACAATGTTATTATTTTTCTGTTTGTAAATTTTAAAATTTGCATTAGTATATCAAACAGTCCCATGATAATAATATGTTTATTTACCTTTTCTGTTTACAGGGCACCTAAGGCTGCTGATATGATATTAAATCTCACAATGGCTGATAATGGTTCATCTCTATCTGTATAAATATCTGATAGCTGCAACAATTTTATTTATATATAAATATGCTTTGATATCTGCTGCTTGTTCATCCATATTGAACTTTTGACTGGGGGCTGTGTTAGATGTTTTGTTAGTTTGTATTTTGACCATTAGTTTTCGACCAAAAGTGTTTTGTTTAACCAACATGTGTTGTGCTCCTAGTAGGCTGAGTTAGGATTGATACTTGATATATGACAAATCTTTAAGACTCTGAAGTCTTAATTGGTCAATTTATTAGCTAAAAGTCATAATAAACCTTGATGATTGTTGTAAGTTGATCCAATTATTGATGAGAAGATTCACCATTTTTCCCCTTAAATAGCCAACTCTTTTGAGAAATTTGTACTGTGGGTAAAGTTACCCTTTTGTTCCTACTTAAAATTGCATATTTTGATCAGTATTTGACTGACTCACCAATTTTATTTCTAGACAATACAATTACTGTATTATTTCACTTGTCATTCAGTTAGGTGTTGTTTGTTTTTCTAAAAAAGATCTGCGCAGGATCTTTTGTCTGCCACGCATAGATCAAGCGCAGACATTGGCATATGCAGGCTATTTGTTTTCTTAAAAACGTTTCATTAGAAAACATATGCGCAAGCTCTTGATGCAGATTTGGCTCATCTACTTATGAGATCTTTTAAGGTTTGCAGAAAGTTAAAACACCACACCCTACCAACACCCATTGCCCAACACCAACATCCATCACCCACCCACCGTTCACCACCACAGCCATCGTCCACCACCACCATCCACCCACCGTTCGCCACCACCACTGTCCACCACCCACCATTCGCCATTAAGAGTTCTGTAATAATACTCATTATATATATATGTGTGTGTGTGTGTGTGTGTGTGCGTGTGTGTGATCAGATGAAAACTTCTCTTAAAGAGCATTTAAAAATGCCTAAAGAATTTTTTTTAACTTTTTTTTAAAGTTTTACGTAGTTTCTTTATGTTTTTCATTATTCTTATATATTGATATTGTTCCATAAGAAAAAAAAAAAAAAAACCTCGGCGGTGTAATGCATACGTGCAATAGTGTGTATTGCATATATGCAATAGTTATGTATTGCATAGAATACAACAGTATTGTACATATTTGATACACACAATTATATGTATGCAATATAAGACTATTGTGCGCATCGAATACACATTAGTACGTATGTGTAATACAACACTAATGTGAAAATAAAAAAAGTAAAGAAAACCAACATTTTTATCTTTCATCTTGGTTTCATAAAAAAATTAAAAAAATATCGGTTTAGTAAAATTACACATATATGTATAATATGTATTTTTAATTTTATACATATTATTCTTTATACACATATGCACAATTAAATTGAACTACCATAAATCAAATTGAAGCATATTCTCTGCAAATATGTGTTTTAAAAACCTTATTAGATAATCAATTGCAAAAGGCAAGGCCAAAACCTAGAAAAACTAGAACCGCAAACATTACTTGTAGAGGAGAGTGTCCGCCCATCCTTGTTAATCGTCTTCATTTAGGTATGTACCTAGAATAATTGAACTTCCTAGGGTTTGCAATGAAGCGCAAGAGAGCAGAGAGAAAAATAGGAGTTACGGTGCTGTCAGCCGTCCAACCTTACGCGTAAAACCCATCAAAACTACGTAGTTTTGATTAAAAAAAAACCCTAAAAGCTAAAAAGGATTAAAACACCCATCAAGACTAACGTCTGCTCTCTTATGCTTCATATTCATAATAAACCCTAGGATGTTCAATGATGATCGACGATTGGCGGAGATTGAGGCTGAGGATTAATCGTTAATAGACCTGAAGGTATTTCATGTAGCCCTTGAATAATCGATTAGGTTTTGATTATGATTGTTCTCCTATTTCTCTCGTCTTTACTAAATCAAAAGGTTATGACTAGATTAGATCTGGAAACTGATTAATTTAATCAGTTTACATGTTCAAATAATTTTCTTTTATTGATACAGGAAGTTAATATTGGTAATTGTATTTGTATATTACATCTAATGATATGATGTACAAGGAATATAAATAGAAAACATAAATACACTCTAGACCCTATATTATAACATAATATAAATATTGTCTAATATTCCCCCACAAGCTAAGGCCGAGGAGCGACTTGTAGCTTGGACCGTAGCTCAATAAACCGTTGAGAGGGAAGTGGCTTTGTAAAGACATCCGCGATCTGATCGTCAGTTGATATGAAGTGAAAAGAGAGTTTTCCTCGAGCAACCAGTTCCTGAACAAGATGGAAGTCCACCTCAATATGTTTTTTACGTGCATGAAATACCGGATTCTTCGACAAGTACGTTGCACCCAGATTATCACACCATAACGTTGGTGTCGTTTTCATAGGAACCCGAAGCTCATGTAGAAGTGTTCGAAGCCAAGTGAGTTCAGTGACCGTATCAGCAATTGCTTTATATTCAGATTCAGTTGATGACCGAGAGACAGTTTTCTGTTTTCGTGCACACCAAGAATTAGGATTCGATCCAAGGTAGACTGCATATCCTCCGGTGGATCGACGGTCATCTGGGTCGCCGGCCCAGTCGGCATCAGAGAAGGCATTCAAATGGTTGAAAGTAGAATCTGTGTAAGCATGAAGGGTAGTACCCGAAGCACATTTGAAGAGAAGACCATGATGTGCAGTACCTTTTAAATACCGAAGAATGCGCTTAACTGTGGACCATTGGTTTTCGGTCGGCGAATGCATAAGTTGGCATACCTTGTTAACTGCATAGGTAATGTCTGGGCGAGACAATGTAATGTATTGAAGAGCACCCACAATCTGACAATACTGGGCCGGATTATGGAACGGGGGGCTGTCACCGAGAGCAAGATTAGCTGTAGTCGTAATCGGTGAGGATACAGGGTGTGCATGAGATAGATTAGCCCGTTCAAGAAGTTCAAGGATATACTTTTGTTGTGACAGGAGGAGATCTGAACCTTTAGTAACGATCTCAATACCAAAAAAATAAGATAACTTGCCCATATCTTGAACAACAAAAGACTGGCCGAGTCGACGGACAGTGTGATCAATTGCTTGTGAGTTATTACCTGTCAAAACGATATCATCAACATACACAAGCATATACAAGAGCGTGCCCTTAGAGGAGTAGATAAACAGTGAGGGGTCGGTCTTGGACCCCTTAAATCCGAGCTCATGAAGAGCAGTAGATAAGCGATGAAACCATTCCCGAGGTGCCTGTTTTAAACCATATAGGGATTTGTGCAAAAGACAAACATGGCCTGGCTTCTGAGGATCAACAAATCCGGGAGGCTGCTGCAAGAATACAGTCTCTTTTAGATTGCCATGTAGAAAGGCATTTTGTATGTCAAGTTGACTTAGAGGCCATTTTTGTGTACAGTCAACGAAAGCACCATGCGGATTGTTGTTGCTTTAACAACCGGGCTAAATGTTTCCTGATAGTCGATGCCCGGTTGTTGTCGAAATACCTTAGAGACCAAGCGCGCCTTGTACCGTTTGATAGCCACGGTTTGATCCCGTTTTAATTTGTACATCCACTTACAATCATCCACATTAGAATTCTGAACACGAGGTACTAAAGTCCATGTGTCGTTTCTCAAAAGAGCTGAATAATCTTCAGCCATGGCTTGACGCCATCGAGGATCCTTGTTAGCAACAGTAAAGGTGGCAGGTTCAATGTCTGATTGACTTGTGTGGGTATGAAATGAGGCAGCATTATACGGTTTGACGGTTTTGGGGTTTTGTCAAAGATTGGAAGGTTGGGACCTTGTTAGGGTGGGAGGTGGGTTGGTCGATGTTGTGGCAGATGGTGGGACGGTGTTATGTTGTTCAGAGATGGGAGTTGGGGGCTGTTGAGAAGGAATGGTGGATGCTGGTTGGTTAGGAACAGGCTGGTTAGGGGCTGTTTGGTTGGAAACGGGCTGTGTGGGGCGTCGTTGATAGGTCTGAGTAGGAGAAACTGGCTGATTAGGGGCTGTTTGGGTGGGAATAGGCTGCTGTGGGGCTGTTGTGGACTGCTCAGGTATAGAAGAATGGTTATAAGTGGTTGTTGTTGTAGTCGAAATAGATGGGGAAGATTGATTGTTAGGGATGTGGGCTGTGGAGGATATTTCAGAGGTGGCAGGTTGGTTGGTAAGAATTGGGAAGGAGGAGACATAGGGAGAGGGTTGAGGGGATAGATTCGGTATGTAAGTAGGTTGAGCAAATGGAAAGTATTGTTCGTTAAAACGAACATGTCGGACGACATAAAGACGATTAGTTTTCGAATCAAGACATTGGTAACTGTGATGGGATGGATTATATCCAAGAAAGATACACGGTAACGAACGGAAGTCCATTTTGTGGTGATTATAAGGACGTAGATGAGGATAGCATTGACATTCAAAAACCCGCAAAAACGAGAAGTCAGGTTTAGATTTAGAAATGTGTTCAAAAGGAGAAATACTGGAAGCAACACGAGAGGGCATCCTATTGATAAGATAAACTGCCGTGTCAAAGGGGAAGTTCCAAAATTTCTTAGGAACACCCGATTGAGCAAGAAGGGTAAGACCCGTTTCCACAACATGTCGGTGGCGTCTCTCAACAAATCCGTTTTGCTCACTAGTGTGAGGACACGAGAGACGATGAATGATGCCAAGTGAGGAGAAAAAGGAGGAGAGAGGTCAAAACTCAATGCCCCAATCTGTTTAGACATATTTTAATTTGATTTGAAATTGGCGTTTAACCATGGCATGAAAATGTTTGAAAGTAATATATACATCAGATATATGTTTTAAAGGGAAAATCCAAATATATCGAGTGAAATGATCAACACAAAGTAAAAAATAGCTATCACCATTAAAAGATTTAACAGGTGCTGGGCCCCAAACATCACAAAAAATTAAATCCAAAACATTACTAGTTTTAAAAGTTGAAGAGAACAAATGAAGTTTTGAGGATTTCCCCATGTGACAAGAATTACAAGAGGTACTCAAACTTTTATTGCTAACAGGAAGTGAAAAAATAAATAACATAGACTTCAAAAGATCTGGATGAGAATGTCCAAGTCTTCGATGCCATGTGTCGGTAGAGGCACGAACAACAGAAAATGCTACTTTCTAAAGAGGATGAAGAGGTGGCAGACAAATGGAGTAGAGCCCGTTATCACTTGGACCCGTGAGGAGGGTATTGCGTGTAAATATGTCCTTCAAAGCAAAAAAGTAGAGTGAAATTCAAAGAAAACGTTATTGTCGTGACAAAACTTTTGAACAAAAAGAAGGCTTCTTTTAATATGTGGAACATGAAGTATATTAGAAATTGAAAAAGTTTTGGTAGGGGAATGAATTTTGGTTGAACCAATATGCAAAAAAGGTAAACCCTCACCGTTGTCAACATGAAGTGAATCCTCCCCATAATAGGGTTCTGAGTTCTCAAGACTGCGGAGATCTGATGCAAAACGACTGTTGGAACCAGTGTCCGGAAGCCATGCATTTGATGCTTGTGAGCGATAATCAGCATAGTTTGCGGATGGTTGTCGTGTCCTTAGGGTGTTAGGATCACGGTTGGGGCACTCAGACGGGATATGCCCGATTCCACACTTGTTACACGTATCATAAACTGTATTTTGATTAGATGCCCAGTTAAATTGACCTTGATTACCTCCATTGTTGTTTCTAAAATAACGGGAGTTGCTTCGGCCACCACGATTGCGATTAGAGTAACCGCGATCGCGACCACGAGAAGCATAAAAGGCTTGCGGCTGTGGTGTTTGCTGCTGGACTTGAAGACCAAGTTGAGACATTAATTGTTGGAGTTCCTGAGGGTCTCAACAGATATTGGACTAGTCGTAGCAGGAGATGGCCCACTGGTTGTGGCAGTGAAAGCTTGAGCCTGAGCGGGAACTGGATCTGTTTTCTGAACCATATAATAATGGTCAGAAAGAAGACTATGAAGTTCTATAAAGGCAGTCAGAAACTGACACGTCAATATAGTAGACTTCATACTATTGTACTCAGGGCGAAGACCAGCCATAACGAGCATAACTAAGTCTTTTTCTTTAAACGGTTCACCTATATTAACCAAGGCATCAACATATTCTTCTGCTCTCGTGAGGTAGGCAGAGGAGGTTTCATCATCCTTCATCTGGAGTTTGAGAAACTGTGATTTTAGAGTATATTCACGAGAAGTTGTGTGAGGGGCAAAAGCACGTTCGAAGGCCAACCATAAATCTTGAGAAGTGCTGCCATGAACATGCTGGAATGCTCCTTCAGAAATTGTTGACAGAAGCAACATGCATACGTGCGCATCATTAGAAACCCATGTGGCATGATTGGGATTTGATTGGGTTGTGGAAGGGTCCTCCTTGTTAGGGGATGCAATTATGATGGTGGAATCAGGACATGGGATAGACCCATCAACATAACCAAAAAGCTTGTTTGTGATAAGAAAAGGTTGTATCATAGTTTTCCAGTAACCATAGTTAGTGGAAGAGAGGGTGAAACCAAACTTGTGAGAATTATGATTGGTTTTTTCTGCTGTGGTGAATGAAGCAACCAATGCCATTGTATTTGTTTTCAAAAAAAAAAAAACGGAAAGAAGAAGGTTGGTAGCAGCAGGCAAGGGCCGATTGACAGATTTAGGGTTGCAGAATTTGTGGCAGCAGATTAGGGTTACAGAGACGTAGCTTTGATACCAAGTTAATCTTGGTAATTATATTTGTATATTACATCTAATGATATGATGTGCAAGGGATATAAATATAAAACATAAATACACTCTAGACCCTATATTATAACATAATATAAATATTGTCTAATACAGGACATCCATACCATAATGGATTTAGTAACGGTCCAATCAGAGAATGAAGCTTTTGAAACAAATCTTATTGAACATATTGATGCAAATGGGTATTTGGTCACAAATAACGGTTTCGGTATTGAAATAGAGGAGACAGAAGCCGTGGACTTGGATTCTGGGGTTGAAAAAGAAGTAACAAATGAAGTAATTGGACAGGTTTTCGATACTCCTGATGACGCATATGAATTCTATAATGGTTATGCGTTTTTACATGGTTTTGGAATACATAAACGTGAGACTTATAAAAATAAGACAACAAACGAGGATTATCGAAAGAAATATGCATGCAATAAAGAGGGTTCTAAAGATTTGAAGCGTGATGGTTCTGCGGGAGAAGCTAAGAAACGTCGTAGGAATTTAAGGGCCGGATGTGAAGCGTTTCTTCAAATTTCAAAAGGTAAAGATGGGAAATGGTCCGTTGATGCATTTAACAATGCGCACAACCATGAACTAACCGTTACTCCGACCAAGGTAATGAAACATAGGTCTCATGGGAAGTTTCACCGCTCACTGGTTTGCAAATCTCTGATGTTGGAACTTGGTCAATCCAGGTTGAGACCTTGTCATATCAAGAAGGCCGTAAATACTATGAAAAATCCAAGTGAAAATGATGTTACATCAAAACAATGTGCCGATATCTTAGGAGAACAATGAAAACAATACAAGGGTAAAGAGTTTTATGGCCTTATTAAATATTTCCAAGATAAATTACTAGACGACCGCGACCTTTATTTTGTTGTGGACTTATTTGACGATGAGTCTCCTAGAAATATTTTTTGGGCAGATGGGAGATCAAGAGAATCTTATATAAAATTTGCAGGCATTGTTGTGTTTAATGTCACATATATGACCAACAAGTTTATGATGCCATTTGCTCCATTTGTCGGGGTGAATCATCACCGCCAGTCCATGTTTTTTGCCGGTGCGCTGTTGGAGAATGAGAAACAAGAGACTTTTGAATGGTTATTTCAAAATTTCTTAAAGTGCATGTTTGTTAAGCATCCATTGGCAATAATTACTAATCAAGGCAAAGCTATTGGAAATGCAATTAAAAGAGTTTTTCCAAAAGCCCGACATCGTTTCTGTTCATGGCATATAAAGAAACATCATATTGAACATCTTCGAGCACTTACAGTTCGTTATAGTGATATTGAAGAGGCATACAAGCAGTGGATAAAGAGTAATACTGTTGAAGAATTTGAAAATCATTGGGAATTTTTATGTGGTAAATACCAATTTGAAAGTGGGAGTTGGATAACAGAGATGTATAAGCAACGCAAGTATTGGGCTAAAGCCTTCTTGAAAGATTGTTTTTTTGCTGGCATGATATCAAGTGGAAGAAGCGAGAGCATTCATTCTTTTTTTGATGGATTTGTGAATTCAAATACCATGCTGAATGAGTTTGTAATCCAGTATGATAAAGCTATTGCGTGCCGAAGGGGTTCCAAAAATGATGAAGACTTCAAGACCATGGACTCCGAGCCAAATCTTTCTTCTGTAAATATGATAGAGAAAAAAAGCAAGTCTACGTTACACTAGAAAACTCTTTGATATATTCAAGAAAGAATGGACCGAAGGTACCCTTAATTTAACCCATGAGACGATAAGCAAAACTTTAGAAGAAATCAAATATAAGGTTGGACAACTTGATATTGATAAAATATACTGAAGAATTGTTAACTTTCGACTCTCCGATAAGATAGATGTAGCATGTTCATGTGCAAAGTTTGAAACAGATGGGATATTATGCAAGCATATATTATACGTGTTGAAGAAGAGGAATGTTGAAACCATTCCTGATCATTATATTTTACCTAGGTGGACACTTGATGTTAGGTATAAGTCTGATAATCACACTATCGCGCTCGAAGACACAAATAATGGAAATGAAGTCAGTGCGTTAATTTTATGGCGTGTTCAATCAAACTTTAGAAAAGCAATCGAACATGTAAGAGATTCCCCATGTGAGATAAAGAAACTGAATTCCAACTTGGTAAACTTTTTAGAAGAACAAAGGTTCGAACACATTACAAACAGTTGGAATGCACTATACATAATTCTAATGTGGGAAGTTCGCAAGTAAACTTGATGCCTCAAATTTCTATTCGTGATCCACAAATTAAAACAAATAATAAAGGTCATCCCAAAAGTGCCACTAGAATCAAGTCTTCCCTCGAAGCACCAAAAAAGAAAACTTGTTCTTACTGCAAGAAACCTGGTCATTACATCACCGGATGTCCGAAAAAAAAGAAGGTAAATATGTATTTACTGATAGATAGTGGTTGTTAGTATTGTACTTACATTAGTTTTTTTTGCAGAACGATGAATCGTTGGTAGAAATAGAAAGATGAAACGTGAATCGACATGGGGACCGAATACTTTTGTAGATTTGCTATGGTGGCACTTCATTTAGTAGTGTGTGAAATAAACTTGTTTATGCCATTTTTAGATCTTTGCAGCAGTTTTGATATTTTAATGGTAGTATGTTTTTTTAACCTTTTAGAAACGAAAATGTTGCAATGGTTTTGATAATTTAATGGAGCAATTGGAAATGAAACGGGCCCACAAATAGTAATATAAAACAAAACGAGCTAAATATAGCCGTATGAAGTAAAAGGGGTGAAAACGTAACAATATAAACTGAAACGGGTGAAAACGTAACAATATAAACTGAAATGGGTCCACATATAGTAATATAAAACCCCAATATAGCAATATAAACGGGTCAAAAGATAGCATGTTAATGGGCAAAATCCCGAAAGTCAAAGTCAAATTTGAAACAGTCAATGCATAAGCCAATGTCAAACTTATGGTCAAAAGCTTAGGTACTGGTTAATGAATTTAGGTACTGGTTAATAAATAATAGTCAAAATTATTTTACTAGCCATGGTCATTAGCTCATATTCAAGTCGGTCACATTCACATGTGATAGAATCAATTGTTGTTCTGGTAGACGTTGAAAATGTCAACAGTGGCTTAATTTGAGTTGCCTAGTTACTTTATTATTTTGTAGGACAATCCTTTAACAAAGGTAACATACATCCCTTTTGGTTATGTTACCTTGTTAAAGTTGACATTTTCCCAATTTTAATACTTTATAATGCGACATCATTGGTGGAAGTTTTAGATGATTAAAAGTGTTACAGGTTTGGATTATGTGCAGGCAACTATTGTGTCCGCTTGCGTTGGGACAAATAGGTGCATTACATCTTTAAAAGTGTTAATAAATTACGTAACAAAACATAACTTTTCTAGATTTCTTGCGAATACAATGAAAACCGTTTACATGGACATAAAAGTAACAACAAAAAATAGAATACCTATCCAAACTATAATCAAGTATCTCCTCATTCGTCCTGCATCATCGTCACTTGCTTTCAGTGTGTTTATCTTCAAGGTTTTTTTTATCAAAAAAAACTTGCCAATCTTGACATCTCTATGCATACATTCACATGAGCAGGCATAACATGAGACAAACTATTATCAACCACAATCACAATAAACATAGTGATGGATGGGTGAAGAATGCAGGAGTATAGCCTTCAAATTTGCCATTTACAAAGTTCTTCTCTCCCTGAAAGTGTCATTTAACCAATTTTCAAATGTTCACTAAAATTAGATTGAAAAAAAATACATATATTAGTACTACATATAAAAGCTTGCAATGCACCTTAACTTCTTTATTAGCAGACATACAGCTTAGCAAGTTAGTACATGTCGACATTTCTTGGAAGAAAGATAACAATTTGTGGAGCTACCTCTTTAGTGATATTAAAGAGAAATCACCTGCACCCAAATTAAAAATGAATAAATATATAAATAAACACCTAACGATGGTTAGATTAAAATCTATTTGGTCCAAAAAACCAAACCCATCATGTGGCTTGAGCATAGTATTAGTGTCAAAGTTTCTAGCTTTAGCATATTTCGGTCCTCCCCAAGGCGGAGAAAGAAATACAACTTCTGCCTTAACATAATAAAACATTAAACAAGAATGTTCATCTTTGAGTAAATTTGGGTTGGGCTGTTCGGGCCTCGGGTCGGGTTGTTCGGGTCTCGAGTCAGGTTCGGTATTCGAGTATGGTTAAAAATGACACCCCTAAATCGAATGGTGTTTCCACCAGCAGATTATGGAGAGCTAGATACATCATATTCCTTTTAGTGACTTGCATCCAGTTAGAGACGTAAACACATAGCCTCGGAGAGCTGACACCCTTAATAAACAGTTGTGTGAACAAAATAACATCAGGGGTAGCTGCACCTATCAAAATATCCATTTTATGATGTCCAGCAGTTCTAGAAGCATAGACGATCAGCCAACCTTTTCTCTTGTTAACCCACGGGATAGTAAATAGGTACCAATCACCATATCGGGCCCAAGCCACCCGGGATATACCCAGGAGACAGTCGTTTGACCTGCATCTACACCTGTACACAGCAACAAACATGTTAACCCAAACCAGAGCCCGCCCACCAGTAAAAGACAAGAAAATAAATTTTTGGATCATGAGGGTAAAAATGGAACGGATTTTCATGAACTGGGTGATAAACGTCTCATCTCTAGGGTTGTCAGTTTTAACCACAAACATCCTTCTTTGTGCAGAATTATCCTTCACTGTTTTCTGCATCACATAATTGTAGTTTGAAATTGAACTACCATAAATCAAATTGAAGCATATTCTCTGCAAATATGTGTTTTAAAAACCTTATTATGAATAAATATGAAGCATAAGAGAGCAGAGAGCAGACGTTAGTTTTGATGGGTCTTTTAATACTTTTTAGCTTTTAGGGTTTTTTTTTAATTCAAAACTACTTAGTTTTGATGGGTTTTACGCGTAAGGTTGTACGGCTGACAGCACCGTATTCACTTTTCCCTTAAGGGAATCGCGATTAAATAAAAATATACATGTGTATAATTAGTTTTTTTTATGAAAATGGGATGAAAAATAAAAAAATTTGGTTTCTTTACTTCTTTAAAATTTTTGTTTTTTTCGTCTATAATTTATTTTTATGACTTTTTTAAGGGGTTCTTTTGTGACCCAAAAATGGTTCTCAAAGTTCTCAATTTCAAAAGGTTCTCTTAGGATCCTCACCATGTGTGTGTGTGTGTGAGTGTATGTAAATATAGGGGTGCGTTAACGTACAATAATTTCTTAGCGTATATTAGGTACGCGAAAATACGTTCAGTGTTAAAAAAACTTTAAACGTTCACGCAAAATTTCCAACCTTAAAACGTTCAGGCTGAAAACCTAAAACGTTCAGGAAAAAAAACCTAAAATGTTCATGCTTAAATCCAGATACATTCAAGGTTAAAACCCATCACTCAAAACTCAAAATTGATCGATTGAAGCTTCAAATTAATGCTTAATTGGATCAATTTTAAAGTTTAATTGATCAATTGCTATAAACAAACCTATGAAAAACTAGGGGAGCGACATTCTACGTTTTCCCGACAAGTTGCGGAGGCTTGTTGTCGATGCCAGTGATGGTGACGGAGGATTGTTGATGTCGGCGACTGTTTGATCGATGGCAGCTGAGGGAGATTGCTGCGCAGAAGTTGTAACTTAGGGTTGTTGAAAATCAACAATGTAAATACTCACATAAGTAATGTAGGATAAGGGATTATTGTATTAGATCCTTTATCTCTCTCTCTCTCTCTCTCTCTATATATATATATATATATGGGTGGGATCAAGAGAGTACTCCTATTAAAGAGAGAACTAGAGAACTCATTTAGGACCATTGATTTTATAGATAATGAAGGGTTAAAACTAAAGGCCTCGGAAAAAAAAAGAGCTTTCAATGAAAAGGGGCAAAGATGGAAAGCTTCATCTTCCTCACTCAACCTTAGATGCATTGCAGAACCATCACAGACCTAGGGTTTTCAAAATTCATCCAATCGAATACGAATTCAAGCAAATAAATCAAATAGAACTATCTGGCAACCCATAGTATTAGTCAATTTCACATGTTATCAACAAAAATTTCGCATATTACACTGAAATCATGTTCAACAGTCTCTGGGTTTTTTTTCCTGTTTAATCGTAGAGCTGTAACATCGATTTCGTGCAAACTTGTATATGTAGTGTCGATTATTGACATCTTAAGTGTTGATTAAACGATTTGTGTATTTGGTGACAATTAGGCGTATTTTGAGTGCTGGTTAGGTGTATTTTGAGTCGAATCTGCATGATTTGCATTTATATTGTCGATTAAGCGTATAATAAGTTCCAATTATGAGCGATTTGTACACATAGTGTCATACAATGATAGTAACTGGTTAATTTACATTATTAGTGAAATATTACATATATGTAATACATTAACTGTTAGTTATATTGCACTTATGTATTGTTGAACAGAGTAATCGTACTGTATTTGAACATATTTCTTTATACTGCATATACGTAATGCATCTGAAAATTGGGATCAGATGTTAGATCATTTGTGTCGTTATAATACATATATGCAATATATATTATATGCATGTTTTAATGACATTATAGTGACAAATATGTAAAAAGACAAGCGGAAAGAAAAATAAACAAATAGCAAAATAGGGGAAATTTACAAAATGTGTTTGCGTATGTTTGAATCAAATATATTACATATATGCATATAATAGGAGTGTTGATAGTATGATTTAGATAAGTTGAAACATTATATGCATATAAATACTATGATTGGATATGTTTGAATCGATTATATTACATATGTGTTATAGATATGAAGACCACGAGGAAAGTCAAAATGGCCATGGAAGGTGAAAACATATGAAGCTCCTGGGTGAGGAATACGAGCCTGAGGATGTAAACAGTGACAGTACGGTATATATAAATTATAATTGCTGTTTAATACGCATACAACCTGTTGTATTACATACATGTATTTCTTAACTCTTACTAAATGCATATGAACTATGCTACATAATATGTATGCATCGCTTAGCTATTACATCATATGAACCATGTTGTAATACATATGTGCAGTGTTATTGTATGCTATATTGCATATATGAAATACTAACGTATTGCATATATGCAACACTAATGTATTGCATATATGCATTAGTACTTTATTTGGTATAAATACTAATTGTTTTCTTTAATTTATAAACAGACTATGAAAATCAGGCATTAAAGAAAGTACCAAGAAAGAAAAGCTGGTGTTTAAAAAACAAGAGTTAATAAGTATAAAGGATGACCAAATAGCATATGACCTAGAATACAATCTCATTTGTCTTCGTGATAGCTGTTTGCGGGCGATTTTTCATATTCAAAACATAACCTCAATTCAAGCTTATTTGTTTGTATTGCATATATGTAATGCATGTTTTGACTTACATTTTCAAAATTTATCTTTGTATATGTTTGTTGGTTCCTGTTTATACTCAAATTGTAACATCAATACAAGATTATTTATTTGGATTACATGTGTAATATAAATTTTACTTACATATAAGCGGTGAATTTTATGTTCTAACGGTTTAGAGACTGCTAAAACAGATGTCACTAAAAAAGAAAACTTGTTATTGTAGCCAGTTGTGAGACCACCATAAAATAAATTTCATAACGACAACAAAAACACTAAAACAACACTAAATGGAACCATCCCATATATGAGCCCAAGATAAATGAAATAGCCTTTGTTAAAGAACAATCCAAAATTAAAAAAAAAGTAATAAATAATTTATTAAAATGCAGCAAAAACCAACTTCATTATATAAATCTGGAAGTTTATACATATCCAATTACACTTGTTTAATTAAACTAGTAGTTTGGCCCACTCGTTGTGACGCCTATGCTAACACATGTACACAAGTTTTCTGCATAATTCAAAACACAAAGTTGTCCAGTTCCTAATATCACCTCTTATCAGCCCCTAATTAGCTGCGAAAACCAGTGCAACATGGCATCTGATGTGCAGAAAGTGGTGTATAAAAATATTGCAATAAATCAACCAAGAACAACGAATAATAAAAACCTAGAATATCCTAAACCAAACCACTAGCAACAGGCAAGTGAACCTAGCGGGTGTAGTATAGCTATGGGAAGACCGGGAATATCGAACCCTAGAGACACTTATTAGATCAACGAAACTAGATTCTAAAAGCTAATTAAATTAATAATTAAGAAAAAGATTATTTTTGGATTTTTATTTATTTTATTTTAAAACTAATTATTATCTATACTAATTAATTAAACTAACTTAAACTAGTAAATTAAATTAAAATTCTTAAGACTTAGATGAAAACAATAAAGAGAAAGGCGTTACCTAGGCTTGAAATCTTATTTGTGAATCCTGGACGCTTATCGGCTATGGAAACTGTAATGGAACCGGGATCTAAAGATACGACACCCTAGACATCCTAGTGGATCCCTGATCATTCTCTGTGTGTGACCTAAAAGGAAAGCCTAAGGGACGTGTGACGCAAACCGGTTGGTTGGGTTGCCTTTCAGTCTCTCCAACAATTTTAAAGTATTCTAACGACTAGATCCCCTCTCAGTATCACTAATCACAATACATCCGGGAGTGTAAGGGACGTAAGAGTAACCTAAAGATGCTCAAAAAGACTCGGGATAGCAAAAACCAAAAGACAATAAAGGGAAAATTCACTCTCGTGCAATCTATACCCAAACCACCTAATGAATAAGACAACCCTAACTATCTATTACTTCTCAGTCTTCAGATAGGTAAAACACTTAATTTCTCCAAAACTCTCAAACAATAATTCCTATGGATTATGCCAACTATAAACCATAAACTAGTTACGAACACACAGTAGGTAACCTAATATGCATCTACACATGAAAAACATTCACAAAAACACATATGGAGCTATTGAATAAAAGTAAATTAATATTAAGCATGCATATTCATCTTCTCAAACATCAAAAAGTTTATTACAATTTTATTATTCCAACACCAATCACCAAGAAACCGATAAATAATGCAAATAGTCATTCAAAGCCTAGGTAACTAGGAGGTTTTAGCCAATAACCATGCTCAAGAAAATAATATAAATAAGTTAACAACCAAGTTCATAATAAAAATAATAAACTTAAAAACAAAAGAACCGTGGTTGAATGAGTAGGTGTAAACCCGAATGACTTTACTTGAATAAGCTAGTGCTTCCTTTCTTCTCTATTTTCTTTCCTCCAATGAACAGTGCCCACAAAATAATAATAATACGCTTCGTCTTTTTTCTAGCCTATTACCATCCAAAGAGAAAACAATTATAATGAATGCTCACTTTTCTTTTTCATTGTCTTCTGTCCCCAATCAATATATATCTTCTTTCACCGATCAATATATAGGAAGGCTTCTAACTTGATCCCAGGGTTGGTCATTGATGGAAAATGGTGTGAAAAGCAAAGTCTATAAAAAGAGAGGTGTTTCGGTATTTCAATAACAAGTTTAAAGAAGACGTGTAAGCTCGTCTCGGTCTTGTTTATCCGGGAACTAAAAAGACTAGAGCTATAGAGGCAAATTTTTTAATTGATTCGTTTTAAAAAAAAGAGATCAAATAGGCGGTATTTGGGTGTGGGAGTGACCAAGCTCCTGGGCCAGATGGGTTCAATTTCAGATTTCTAAAGCACTTTTGGGATATTTTGAAGGGAATTTTAGTAAGATTCTTTCTCATTTTCATAAACATGGTGTTTTTGGTAGAGGATGAAGCTCGTCTTTCATCACTCTTGTCCCGAAAAATAAGGGCCCCTCGCTTAACGAGTATCGCCCGATATATTTGATTGGTATGGTTAGTAAGGTTATCTCTAAAATATTGGCTAATAGGTTAAAGAAGGTAGTTGGGTTTGTGATTTAGGAATACCAGTCCGCGTTTCTCAAAGATAAGGTGATTCTTGATGGGCCTTTAAATGTTAATGAATTAGTGGCCTGGGTGAAAAAGAAGAAAGATAACATGTTTTTTCTTAAGTTGGATTTTGAAAAAGCATATGATAATTTAAATTGGGAGTTTCTCCTCTCGATACTCTGTCAAATGGGTTTTCCGGATCGTTGGTGTTTATGGATTCGGGGTATCCTTATGTCAAGTCGGTCTTCGGTGTTAGTGAACGGGCCCCTAACGTTTGAATTTCAATGTTCTAAGGGGATTAGACAAGGAGACCCTTTGTCTCATTTTCTTTTCCTTATAGTCATGGAAGCCTTATCATCTATGATCGTTAAGGCCTGTGAAGTAGGTCTGACGGCAAGGTTACAATTACCAAATGGGAGTCCGACAGTTTGTCACCTCCTTTATGCGGATTATGCGATGATCATTGGGAAGTGGTCGAAACACAACATCAGAAATGTGGCGAGAATACTGAGATGCTTTTGATTATGAACGGGGTTAAAAATTAATTTCCACAAATCCTCTCTTTACGAAGGCAAGGTCGATGGGGAGGAAGTTGTCACACCCCGACCTAAGGCGGAAATGCGGGGGGCGTGATCCGATTGCTCACAGCTCGAAGATACTATCATATATAAAATGTGACAATATCTAATTAATTATTTTAATGAAAGAATATGCACCATATCCAAGTATAGCAAGCAATATAAGTACATGAATGTAAACTCAAATAATATTTTCTTGTTTATTTTCTAAGGTCTTGTCTACATGTCCAACTTCAGTCTTCAATACAAGCAACCTGCATATGCGTAGAAAATTGAGTTTTGTCAACAAACATGTTGAGTGAGTTTATCACCAGTTTTTGACATTAAAATAATGTTAATATAATAAATAAGAAAAATAAGCAAAACGTACTAAATGCGGTAATGAATTCAAACCATGAGCAAATAAGTTGTCGATTAAACCATTGCCAAGCGAATCAGGCGCCGGTAAATCAACCATTAGCAAATAATAATAAGACCGTTGCCAAGCGAATAGGGCGGTGGTCAATAATATGAGAACCCAATACATAGGGATATGATTGACCTCTCCGAATGCGATTGTGCACATAAACAAGTAAACACATAAACAAGTAACAAGTATATTTGATTAATCACACACAATCATTCGTTTGCTATTTAGAGATAGATATATATTATAAATAAGTACTCATATGTCCCCAAAACGTTGTAAAAATTGAGTAAAATAAGGGAATGATAAAACTCACCTTAGATTAAAGGCAAGTGATTATTAATTAAGATAAACGAACTAAAGATTAAGCGAGTCATCCACAACGTGTCGAACGAGATTAATGATCAGAACCTAAAACTTCGAGATATGATAATATAAGTAAAAACAAACTTAATTCCGCTGGAATCGATCCGAACGGACGTCTAGAACTCTGGTTATGTTAAATTAAAGATTTAAGCGAGCTGGTACTGACCAGAATCCGAACAGCGAGTAGGAAGTCGGGTTTTGGTTAGTAGCCTTAAAAATTCGTTACGAGAATAAAAGTTTTCTGGACCGAATATTGAATCTGACTAGAAGTATGAGAAACGGATAGTCAAAGTTATTGACTATTTTGCCCTTAAACGAGTTTGACTCGAATTGACCCGTCAATACTCCTCAATCTCAGAAATTGATTGAGGGTTATCGACAAGTGAGTATAAATGAACGTTTGATCAGTTAACAACTTACCCGGATGGTGTTTGTATTAACGAGAAATCGAGGTCAAAGGCTTAACGAATGTCAAAGTCAACTGCAGCTAACGAATCGTCACTTTAAATGAGCAAGAAAACGTCGGTTGAAGGTAGGTGACGACTGGGAATGCTTAGTTGCATTAAACTTTAGTGTTTGGAGTCATGATGTGTTTATATAAGGGTTTAATCAACTTATTGGACAAGAAACGGGTCGATTTTGGTAACTGGATCGCATAATTAAGAACGAAATCGGGTCTTTAAATCATCGATATATTAACCAAATTACTGAGTATGAACCTAGACATCATTACACACTAAATACAATAACTTGTGGCTCAAATTTCATGATTTAGGGTTGATTTAGGAAAGATTTAGCATTAAACAAAGATCTTAAACAAATCTGGCTGATCTGGCTACATCTTCGCGCCGCGTGAAGGTGTAACTTTGCCAGACTTTCAACTTTGACGGTTTTAGTCCCTGTAGTTCCAAAAACGCATTTTTAAGCCGTTTTAAGCGATTTTAAGAGTTTATAAGGGCTATTTGGCACTAATGAAAGTTAAGGAATTATAAAATAATATAAAAATAAGTATTTCACTAATAAATACATAATTTTATTAATAAGAAAGATCCGAATACTTTCTCGAATGGAGTTAAACGTAAACGAATACGAGTTTGAAAAATCCGAGATGTTACAGTCTCCCCTACTTTAGGGAATTTCTTCCCGAAATTAAGGAAAACCAAAACATCATTGTTTTGAAAATAATTTAAACTTTTAAGAAAAATATCATAACATAGAACTTTTTAATAACCGAAGAAACACTTCAAATGACAATCCGATAAGGGCACTTGTGTATAGGATGTACCAGCGACGTATCCACCATGTCCTTATCATCTCGTCATTCGTACCGTTACCGAAGCTACCTTAGGTTCTAAATCATGACACACAATTGTACGTATTATGATTTCCATGCGAGGACTTGGATAATTATGTTTGCGACCATAATTACTCTTATTGTCGGATGGTCCGCATAATCCGTTCCATCATGTGGGTTATAAAACATTTAAAATAAATTTTTTAAGAGAACAAATGTTTTGATAATTTTAAATATAATTTCAAATGATAATTAATAAATAACCTAGTTGGATTAATAAAACCGTGAAATTTCAAAAACTTCTTTTGCTTTTAAAAGTACAATTTTGAAAATTGAAAGAAAACAAATTTTATGAAACAGATGTTATTAAGATAATCGAGAATAATGAAAGTGAGATAGAGGCACAAGATCCTAATAGATTAACTTTGATAAAGGAAACTTTATTCATGAAATGAAATGCTTAAATAGTTCAAATTGAAGTAATCCAATGTCGCGAATAACTAAAGAGTCAATATAATGCATAAATGAAAAGATAAGATAACTTAAGATAAGAATAACAAAGCAACAAAAATCTTCAGAGTCTTCAAGCATCTTCAGTTACGATTGATGTGATTCACTTGACTTGGAGCACTTGAGGTAGTTGGATCCATAATAAATTGAGCAGTCGATGCAGGTGGATGTGGAGTAGGTTTGGGTAGGTTGATCTTGAAAAGAAGACACTAGTAAGGTTTGGGTGGTGTAGGCTTGGTAGACTTGGGCTTGCGGGCATGGGTGTTGATAAACTTGAGCTAAGAGGGATCTTGGTTGACAGAAGGAACTTGGAGAGTGTAAGAGTGATGGGTTTGGACTTGATAAGCATTGGTGGTGTAGTAGGGTGTAGTTCTATCTTGAGATTGGCGAACACGGATTAGTTGAGGGCACATATTACCAAGATGACTAGGATCACCACAGTGGTAGCAAGCACGGTTTTTAGGAACACCGGTTTGAGCATACGGGGTAGTAGTGGTTCTAGGGGTAGGCGGAACAAATCGCCGTGGAGCATCTTGAGTACCGGGCGGTATACGACAAGCGTTAGCAAAGTGACCATAACGGCAACATTGGGTGCAAAGTCGACACGAAGATCGGGTCAAATGGTGATAGTTACAAGTACAGCATAACGGGAAACGCCTGGTATAAGGTTTCTTGTTAGGAGCATTTTGGTTGGAGGGTGGAGGGTTGGTTTGGTTAGCAGCATAGTCTTGGTAGTTAGATTTGCGTTTGTGGTAAGAAGAGTTGTCATTGAGTGGAGTGGGTTTGGGTTCGTCCTTAGCATCGATTGAGGATTTGGTCTTGGAGTTTTCAGAAGTAGGGTTAGAGTCTGTGAGAGATGGGGTTCCATCTTCAACAGGGTCATCGGGACGTGAAGCAGCAAGAGCAATAGCTTCCTTGAATTCCTCCCATGGCATACTCGTAGCAATCCCAAACATAGCAGCAGCAATTTCCTTAGTGATCCTAGCAGTCAAACGGTGATCACGGGCAGTTGACGGACGACGTTGATTACGACTATGATTTCCTAAGGAAGACATTCTACGAGGACCAAAAATTAAATCTTATGAGATGATGGGTAAGTTGTATGGATAAGTTGATGTGAGATAATTAAGGAGTGTACCTAAATAAAATTGTACAAGTGATGACTCGAGGACGAGTCGGGATTTAAAATAATGTGAATAATTTTTGAAGATATTTAATTTAATAAATAATGTTTATAAAAATTTCCAAAGTAAAATGTTATTGGGTTGGGCTTTCCATGGGCTTCCCATGGTAGCTCGAGATCCTAGATAAATAACGAAAAATATTCAATGAGTTAGCTTCCCATGAGCTTTCTATGGCAATTTGAATGGCCCAACTAAATAAAACAACATAAAGGTTGTGAATTGGCCTCCCATGAGCGTTCCATGGCATTTTGGTGGCCCAATTCAAATAACGTGTAATAAACAATTGAGTTGTTCAGCCCATGAGCATGTACATGGCATTTAACTGACCCAACTAATTAACGAATATCGAATCAATGGAGTTGCTCGGATCATGAGCGTTACATAGCATTTAACCAACCCAACTAAATATCGAATCAACAAATCAAATATAAGTAGTTGGTGTATCTCGGGAACCACCCCGGACGATACGTTCCAACCCACAAATCAAATCGAAAATGGTTTAAGAAATGGATAGTTGGAGTGCACATGGATTTCCATGGATTTTTCACCCAACTAAGCATTTAAAATAATTTAAAAACACAATTTGGAAGTATAACCGTTTAGCCGGTTATGTTTACCACGCAACCGTTTAGCCGATTAAGGGTACCACTTAAAGTTATGGTTGTACGACATTGGTCATACCCCCATGCTTTAAGGTGAAGAAACAAAACAAAACACGAGAATTCTTAATGAATTTTCCATAATAAAAGGTTATTTACCAAAATTAAGAGGATAAAAAAAATATTTTGAAAGTGAGGCGTAACCTCGGAATTCGTGTGTGTGTGTGCAATAAATAAATAAGATAAATACAATAAAATAATTAATCAAAGCAAGCCGTAAACAATTTATTAAATAGCACATAAGGCAGTTCAGATAAGCACGTATAGGGTTCCTAACATATGACTAGGATAAGTTTTTAACGACTTATCTTATAACCTTCGTCTCTGATACCAATCTGTCACACCCCAACCTAAGGCGGAAATGTTGGGGCGTGATCTGATTGCTCACAGCTCGAAAATACTATCATATATAAAAATATAAAATGTGAGAATATCTAATTAATTATTATATTGAAATAATACACACCATATCCAAGTATAGCAAACAATATAAGTACATGAATGTAAACTCAAATAATATTTTCTTGTTTATATCCTAAGGTCTTGTCTACGTGTCCAACTTCAGTCTTCAATACAAGCAACCTGCATATGCGTAGAAAATGGAGTTTTGTCAACAAACATATTGAGTAAGTTTATCACCAGTTATTGACACCAAAAATAATGTTAATATAATAAATATGAAAAATAAGCAAAACGTACTAAATGCGGTAATGAAATCAAATCATGAGCAAATAAGTTGTCTATTAAACCATTGTCAAGCGAATCGGGCGGCGGTAAATCAACCATGAGCAAATAATAATAAGACCGTTGCCAAACGAATAGGGCAGTGGTCAATAATAGGAGAACCCAATACATGGGGATATGATGGACCTCTCCGGATGCGATTGTGCACATAAACAAGTAAACACATAAACAAGTAACAAGTATATTTGATTAATCACACACAATCATTCGTTTGCCATTTTGAGATAGATATATATTATAAATAAGTACTCATATGTCCCCAAAACGTTGTGAAAATTGAGTAAAATAGGGGAATGATAAAACTCACCTTAGATTAAAGACAAGTGATTATTAATTAAGATAACGAACTAAAGATTAAGCGAGTCGTCCACAACGCGTCGAACGAGATTAATGATAAGAACCTAAAACTTTGAGATACGATAATATAAGTAAAAATGAACTTAATGTTACTGGAATCGATCCGAACGGACGTCTAGAACTCTGGTTATGTTAAATTAAAGATTTAAGCGAGCTGGTACTGACCAGAATCCGAACAGCGAGTAGGAAGTCGGGTTTTGGTTAGTAGCCTTAAAAATTCGTTACGAGAATAAAAGTTTTCTGGACCGAATATTGAATCTGACTAGAAGTATGAGAAACGGATAGTCAAAGTTATTGACTATTTTGCCCTTAAACGGGTTTGACTCGAATTGACCCGTCAATACTCCTCAATCTCATAAATTGATTGAGGGTTATTGACAAGTACTTAAATGAACGTTTGATCAATTAACAACTTACCCGGATGGTGTTTGTATTAACGAGAAATCGAGGTCAAAGGCTTAACGAATGTCAAAGTCAACTACAGCTAACGAATCGTCACTTTAAACGAGCAAAACGAGCAAGAAAACGTCGGTTGAGGGTAGGTGACGGCTGGGAATGCTTAGTTGCATTAAACTTTAGGGTTTGGAGTCATGATATGTTTATATAGGGGTTTAATCAACTTGTTGGACAAGAAACGGGTCGATTTTGGTAACCGAATCGCATAATTAAAAACAAAATCGGGTCTTTAAATCATCAATATATTAACCAAATTACTGAGTATTAACCTAGACATCATTACACACTAAATGCAATAACTTGTGGCTCAAATTTCGTGATTTAGGAAAGATTCAGCATTAAACGAAGATATTAAACGAATCTTGCTGATCTGGTTGCATCTTCGCGCCGCGCTAAGATGCAAGGCTTGCATCTTTGCGCCGCGTGAAGGTGCAACTTCACCAGACTTTCAACTTTTGACAGTTTAGTCCCTGTAGTTCCAAAAACGCATTTTTAAGCCATTTTAAGCGATTTAAGAGTTTTTAAGGGCTATTTGGCACTTATGAAAGTTAAGGAATTATAAAATAAGATAAAAATACTTATTTCACTAATAAATACATAATTTTATTATTAAGAAATATCCGAAACTTTCCCAAATGGAGTTAAACGTAAATGAATACGGGTTTGAAAAATCTGAGATGTTACAGAAGTGAAGCATATGGTTGAAGTGTTAGGGTGCAAGCCTAGCTCTTTTCCTTGCAAATTGTAACACCATGAAAATACCCCATCTAGTTTTGGGCCAAAATTGTAAATTTTAGAAGTTAAAGGGGCTAAAATGCCAAATATGGAAGTAGGAGGACTGAAAATACAAATTCTAAAATTTATGCATCTTCGCGTATCGCGAAGATGCAAAGCTGAGCATCTTCTCGTATCGCGAACTTGCTGGCACACGATTCAAAGCTTAGCCAGTGACATGGCAACACGTGGCAGCACAGGATTGACATGCAAGATTGCGGCGCCGTACATGCAACTTCACGTATCGCGAACCGCCATAACCTATCGCGAAGATGCACAATTTCGGCTATAAATAGGGCAGCTACGAGTTCAGTCGTTTTCATCCCATTTTCACCCTAGTTTTCACATAGTTAACATCGGGAAGTGTGCTAGGAAGTTCCGGGGCTGTTCTCGCGAAGAAACGAGGTGTTGTTACGCTACTAAACGAGCTGCTGATTCTGTAAACGAAGCACAAGCCGAAGTGCTGCTGTTTTTCTTAGTCTTTGACTTCGACTAGCCGATTAAGGTAGGATTAAGGTTAAGTTACTTTATTAGTTACTTTAAATACATAGTTATGACTTAGTTAAGGGTATAGTCGTTAAACTGTTAATATTTTCCAAGTAATATTTTATAAAGTAAAGACGTTGCTTCCACATGAAGTAATGCTATCAAAACTATATATTTATGGGCATGAAGTAACTGGAAGGGAGATATCCTTAATTAAACTCTTCTTGTCTAAGGAAAGCAATTCGTATACATCCCAATCAACCGCGGGACCCGTTTGCTTACCTGGAGAAGTTTACCAACATGATATCCTTTATTAGGCCAAAGCGTGCTATTCCAAACGTCATATGTAAATCCGAAGTATTTTCATAAAGCGACACTAACTATACTAAGGTTAGGTCAGACCTAAGAGTCTGTTGATCAGACATCGAGTCTGCTGAACTGAATCAGACTTCAAGTCTGCTGATCAGACCTCGAGTCTGCTGAACTGAAACAGGCTTAAAGTCTGCTGAATAATACCAACTAGGTACTTATGCATGCCTATTACAAATATAGGTTGATAGCATACTGAAGCTGAGGAATCTGAAATTTACAACTGATAAAACAAGGTGAACACGTTAACCTTTTATGGTCTGAACTGATTTTACTGTTGTAATATACTGGTTGTTTATTACAAAGAGTCTGTTAAATGTTTGCATGAGATATAATGTAACGATTCCGGCAAAATCAGGTATACCCTAGCCGGTATATACTATTTATGTGTTATTTAATAAGGAATACATGAATTATAATGCGTTGATACGAGTATGTATGATTCACAGTACGGATTATACTCGATTATACAGTTAATCGTATTGGAAGATCAACCGATTAACGGTTGTTGAAACCCGAACGAATCGAGGATTACATTATAGACGAGATATATGATATTTAGTGATGTTTACGATGTATTAAAGCTTCGGGATAAGTGAAATAAAGCACAGAAAAGAATTTTCGATTTAATGGTACGTCGGTACGTTAAACGAAACCTTTAATACCAAACCGAGCAAGAGACGATCGATCAAGCCGAAAAAGATGCGCGATTATTAATAATATGATGTTCTAAGATAATAAATGCTATGGTTTAAGTTTTTAAAGTTTTTAAATCGGTTTTATATAAATTTCATTTTTAAGCCGAAAACGACCGTTTTAGCCTCGTTTTAAGCCGAATTAAACATTTAACCGAAAAAACGAAATGAACCAGATTATCCAAAACATTATCCAGATTGCCGAAATCTAAAAGGGTGGCTAAGAATGGAAAGGTGGGTCCCACCCCACCTCCCCTTCACACCGATCGGATAAGGGGGGTATAACCCCTTGCTTGTTATTTCTTTTTTTAAAACAAACATTTCCATATTCATCAATTCTCTCCATATTATGATCCAAAAATCTAGAATTTTAGCAAGAAAAGTAAGGTAGAAATCGAGTTATTTACGTTTCCATCTTCGTTTCTTGAGTTTATTTGCAAGAAAATGAGGTTTCAAGTTAAAAAGGGTGAAAACCCGAGATGAAAACCGATTCTTGCATGATCAAGTGATGTATACGGGTTATACAAGGGATCTTGGTCCAAGAAAGGAGTTAAACGAACCAAAAACGAATTTTTACGGTTTAAACTTTAGTTTTGAAACAATAACCGAAACTATAGTGTAAGAGGCTTGATTGTGAGTGTAACTTGCTTGGTATTGTGGTATGTTGGTTGTAGGTTCTGTATTTAGTGGTAGATAAGACGGAAAGACGAGTGTGTAGCTTGTAGTGGCGGAAAACAAAAGGTATATTCGGTTTATGTTCGGTTATGAGTGTTTTGGACAGATTGTGGTACCTTTAGAGTTAGGCTACGAAATTTCACAGAGATGATCTACACATGAAAATATGAGATCTGTGAAAATTTGGTAATTTTTGGACAAAGGATGAATATTTGGTGAATTTAATGCTCGGTTTTGGCTAAAAATGGTGAAAAATAGTTAAATATCATGAAAAATTCTGGAAAATTCCAGATAAGCTTTTTATAACATGTAAAAGTCACACACAAAATTTTGGGTCCGTTGGAGAAGTCTAAGTAGGCTTTTCGGTTAAACGAGTTCTAGGGTTTTCTAGCTCGGTTTTAGTGAAAATGGCATGTAAAAAGAGATTTTGGTTCTGGAAAAATTACAGGGGACTATGGGGATGGCAGGGGTCATCCAGGAAAAATTTGGGATTTTTCTAAGGTCGTTTGGTATTTACGACATATTTAGTGTTTAAATGGTGTTTAAAAATAGATAAATAAATTTTAAATATAAAATTTAATTCTGGAAATATTTTTATAAAATTCCCCACTGTCAAAAAGTGATTTTTGCAAAATTTCAAGATCCGAGAATAAACGGATAATTATTTTTGCTAAAAAGAAAATAAAAACAAACTTTTAAAGCTTAAAACGCTTAAACCGGTAAAGTTCGCCTAAACGAGCTGACTGGTGTATAAAAACCCTAAAAATGAACTATTTTCATATAACTGAGTTAAACAAGTAAAAATAAATCATCCGAAAATAATTCGGATGATTTGAGTAATTTTATCCGATTTAACAGTTTCCGGTACACTAAAGACGGAAACGGGTCCCGCGGCCAATCGGGGCGTCTAAACCGAGCTCTAATTTCACAACTTTAATTAAATTATCAGTCAACAACTATTTTCGGGTCGTGTGTGACCAAACTCATTTTTGAAACGTAAAAACGGATAACCGTGCTAGGCACGCAAAACGGGAAAAACGAACTAATAGTAATTTTAACTATTGAACTCTAAACGATATCACAATCTGAGTCCGGAGAAGTGTTTCTGGGTTAACATTGCCCCCGGAACGGGTACAGTACTGGGTTAACAGTGTCCCCAGAGGTACCGGTTAGCACGGTTAAAGTTATATTAATAGTGATTGTATAGTAACGAACTTAGGGATCGTATTACAGATCCGGATTAGTAGCTGCGTACTGTGTTACCTGCTTGTTTACGATAAGGTGAGTTTCACGAGCCCCTTTTTCTGAATTGTTTTTAAATATTTTCCCGGGCCGGAAAGCATGTTGTTATTAAAATGATTAAGTACATACGGAACGCATGGATTTGCGTGTATTTATATATGTTTTATTGTACGGGAATCGTACGGAAATGTACTAAGATGGTAATTGTCTGAGTTGCTAACATTGAAAGGCCCCGCAACACGAGTGATTAGCTAAAAGCCGGTAGAGTGTGAATAGTACTATTGGTCTGACAAACCCAACTGGTCCGGCATGGATTGCTGATGTTTCCCAGCCAGTTGCACATGTCTATTTTGTTGTTATATATTTTGCTATGTAATGTTAGGCATAGCGGTTTGGGGCAGGTTCGTGGGCGGAGTATGCCACGGGGTTGTGTGTGGATAGTCAGAGGTTTCACTTGTGGGCTCAGCATAATTACATCGCTAATATATGATTATTATAATGATTTGTCACTGCTTATTTAAATTAGTGAAACTCACCAACTATTCGTAGTTGACTCGTTTTCTTTACATGCTTTCTAGGTACCCCCAAACTGGAATAATTGCTACATGCTTGACGATGCGTGCTTTTTGTGGAAGCTTAATGATCTTTTTGTATTAAATATGTTAATGTATTGTTGGTATAACTTATGTGCTAACGCCTAGACGGTAACTAAACTCGGAACAATGTAATATGATGTAACTTAATGTAGTGGTGTTTTCTTTATAAGCAATGTTGTTGATATCAGACGTGTCTGTTGCATCCCGTTTACGTTTCCGCTGCGGTTACGGGGTGTTACATATAATCTCTAAAATTGTTACAATACAAAATAGATAATAAAAAGCAACTCAGAACAAATACACATGTGTCTGGATCCAAACATAACTAATAATTGGCAGACTAAACCAAGTCAGTCATAACTGGTTCTCCAATAGGGTTACATAGCCTAGGGGAAAGTAGTCTCCGAACAGGGGCTATGCACTCGGGGAACCTTTGAATTGTGTGTGTAGGGCAGTAGTACAAATCCCGGAAATGGCAGGCGTTCCTGCTAAGTTTGTGAAATAGAAAACTATATTTGTATTTAACCACTGTTATACATTGTTTTATCGAGTCAACGTTTCACCAACACATAGCTGACGTGTTTTTCCCACCCTTGCAGGAAATTAGATGACAGTAGATGGTATACAGGATTGGAGTCATAGAAGATCGCTCGTGATGGCTCATTTTGAATACTTATAAATCCTTGTATTATTAATATCACTGTTTTGTAAAACTGAAACTCAGGTGTTTAATTCCCGAGTAATTTTGATAATGTAAATTAATATTTTAATATTTAAAGACTTCCGCTAAAATGAACCCGCTACTCTGATATATTTATAAAACAGGTACCAACTCTTGGTCACACTTCTAGGCCCTGGATCGGGGTGTGACACAAATATCTTGGAATCAAAGTCGGTGCTAACATGAATAGAATCTCTAATTGGGACTTGATTATCCGGGTGTTCGAAGAGCGATTGTCACTGTGGAAAGCTTATACTCTCTCTATTAGGGGGAGGGTTACCCTACTCAAGGCGGTTTTAGAAAGTCTTCTGGTATACTATTTGTCACTATTTAAAATCCCGGTCAAAGTCAAAGAAATTCTAGAAGGTATGATGAAGAAGTTCTTATGGGGGAGGGTCTAACGTCTCCAAAAAAATTCAACAGGTGCTGTGGGACCGGGTTGCCACTCCTAACAGGTTGGGAGGCCCTGGCTTATGAAAGTTAGATTTGGCCAATATCGCCCTCCTTATTAAATGGGCGTGGAGATACAAGACCGAAAAGGAAGGACTTTGGAAGAGAGTAATAGAAGGTATTCACAAATCTAAAGGCTGGGTTGGTGTGGTTTCGGTTAATAGATATCTTTCTAGCTCGTGGAAATCGGTTGCAAAAGTTTTGAATGCTTTTCGTTTGGGAGGGGCTAAGCTCATTAATTTAATTTAAGGAGATGTGGAAAATGGAAAGGATATTTTATTTTGGACAGACATGTGGTTTGGTAACTCCACTTTTCAAGAAGTCTTTCCTAATATTTTAAAATTAGAAAAGAACAAGAGCTGTAAAATTAAAGAAGGATTTGGTGGCAAGATAATGTTATTTGTTGGGCTTGGGAGTGGTCAAGAAACCCGTCTTCACAGGTGAAGAGGGAGGAATGGGAAGCACCTTTTAACTCGATAACATCGGTTTGCTGGAGCAAGAAAAGCGACTCGTGGAGGTGGCTTAAAGACCCGTCTGGTAAATTCTCTGTAAGTCGAGTTAGGAAAATGCTAATTTCGTATAGGGTGGGAGATGGTCAATATGCGTTAAAATGGAGTAGGTGGGTCCTGCTCAAATACAATATTTTTGCGTTGAGGGCGGCCTTGAATAGACTTCCTACATCCGATTTGTTAATTAAAGGAACATAAGGGTGGCGTCTATTAATTGTGTTTTATGCAACTCGGGAGAAGACTCCATTGAACAAATCTTATCAGGTTGCATGGTGGCAACTTTTGTGTGGCAACAAGTAAGTTTGTGGTGCAGGATTCCTCAAATCTTTGCCTTGTCGACTAAAGATCTTCTAGAGCTACATACCCATGTGGCGGTGGGTAAGAGAGAAAGTGATATTCTTCAAGGCATAATTATTATTGGATGTTGGAGGTTGTGAAAGGTTAGGAACGAAAAATTGCGTAATGAAAAAGAGATAAAGATTGAAGGCTTAATGGGAGACATAAAAGCTTTAGGTTTTTATGGTTAAGTGCAATAGAATACAAAATTTAAATCAACATCAATTATTGAACTCGGTTGGGCACACTGATAAAACAAATTAGGGTGTTTTTCATCGAATAACACCTATTTCTGACCTAGAATCGTATAAATCTGGGATTACAATGTCAATTTTGTTTGTAAAACTTCTATGCAGAGCAATAACTGATAAGTTTATCAATAAAACGACTGAAACGCCTTCAATTGCCTTATTTGATGATTGAAATCAAAGCTACAGAGTCGATCTTTAATGATATATACATATAACGATTCAGAGAATCGATCTTCAGTATCATCTCCGATTAGGGTTCAGATTCGAGCTTCAATAGTTGTTACAGGGGAGACGAGGAAGATGGGCACAAGGTATTTCACGGCGTGTTAGATGTAATTGGAAATCTTTTTACTAAAATAACCTTCTAATTAGGAGTTTTTGAATTTTCTCTCTAAAAAGGAGTTCTCTCTTGATTCTTCCTCTAAATATATATATATATATATATATATATATATATATATATATATATATATACATACATACATATGTATGTATATATGTATATATATATATATATAGGGGAGAGATCTTTTGAAAACCATGTTGAGTTGTAAGAACTTAAGAACTCCATTCTAGGCCACACATTTAATTAGGTGGATTGGAATATGTGGTTCAGATTAAATCTGGCAAAAAAGTCAAAGTATGAGAGTGAATAAAGATGTAAGTGGTTACACTAACTTTTACGTCCGTTACACGTGTAAAAAGTCAGCTCGGTGCGTAAAAAATTCTGTAATTTTTTTATGTATGTAACTTACATATATTACGCATGTGTAAAAAAAAATTCGAAAAAAAAATCGTTTCACTGAGTTCTTTCGAGTTCTTAAATCTCAAAGGGGTTCTCATTTGAAATCTCCCCTATATATATATATATAGAGAGAGAGAGAGAGAGAGAGCTAGGGAATCCCCTCATAGATACCATCTTAATTGCGACCAAACCTTTTTAGAATTTCACTAGTTTGTTAAAATCACATCCTAAGAGATGTCGTTTACCGAATTAAATCCGATAGATAATTACAAGGATCATGAGTTTATAACATATTCACATGTACTGTTTGATGGGCCAAGTACTCTTCATCTCCCTTTTCATAATTGTACTCTTCATCTCCCTTTTCATAATTATTCTCTTTATATCAGTGTGTCATTATTTTCAACTCTAAAATTACTAAAGATTATGATTACAATAGAACTCCCAAAATCCCAAGTATGATGATATAAGTTATAAAAGTATGATTGGTAATTTTGAGTAATTTATTTAATGGGGTTTTAGCTATGATCAGAATTTAATGGATAAATATTAATATATATGGATGGATTAAACACATAACTTTAGGTTTAGGTGTGTGTTTGGTGTTAAACAGTGGCATCTTGGGCAATTCCAAATATAACTCATTTACCCATGTTGGGACTGTGACATTTGCTACTAAAATAGCTTTAGAATGAGCATACAATTCTAGTCAAATAATACCTTAAGGTTTGTTATAATTTAATAAATTGTAGAATATAAAAGGGTTAAGGTTGTGTAAACACAATCTTTAAAGAGTTATTGACGATGATGAGAAGTAGTCTAAATTTCTCCAAAGATTCACCCTAACGAAGAATTATGTACAACATACAAATTAAACTCTCAATGAACGTCTTTCAAGAATGCAGCTTGTAAAATTATGTAAAGTAACAAGGTATGCTTTTCGTTATGACATAAATACGGTTATGACAAAGATCGTGATTCAAGAAGCTGTCTTTAAACAGCTTCAACCACCCTCGGTTAACCAAGACTTGAGAGAGACTTCAACCTCGTTACACATTTCTTTTGTCCAAATTAAAATTTACCATTTCATCTGCATGCCCGCATATAAAACACCCGCGGCCATGTAGATTTTCAAATGAGCTAGTATTCAACTTAGTAATCCAACATAAGATTGCCCTTAGTTATTCAATAATGAAAACTCAAATTTACAACACACCAGAACAAAATGAAACTTCATAGCACATGTTTTCATCGAGTTGTCATCACCCACGACCACCTCGACCTCCACCTGAAACCAAACGCGAATTAATTATTCTTTTAATATCTATAACAATAATCAAGATAACATAAAAATAAATGAGAATCTGATTGATAATTTGATTGAATACTCGCCTCGGTTGCCAGTGGGATAACCGCCTCCTTGGCTCCTGCCTCTACCGCCTCCTTCATCCATGCCACCACGACCACCCTTTGCTTGCCTCCTGCCACCAGCAACGCCACCATCATCCCTGCCACCTCTACCCCTTCCACGTCCCACCCCAGACGGCTTTCTATCTGTTGTCGGTAAAAGGAACAAATAATGAATAATCATTCATTTACAAAATATTATCTAGAGGTGGCAAAATGAAAATTAACTATAAAGCATACATTTTCCAGTTTTTTAATCTTTCATGTGGTATGTCATATGATAACAAAAATCATACTATCAAAAGGCTTGCAACCCTTTTTCTATTGAATTAAAATTGTTTGATTTTACCATAAAGATAAAACATAACCCAAAGTCCAATCAACTAATTCAAAAGTATTAATGCAGACTGCAAAGACAATGTGTTGGGTTATAATCGAGTGATTTTTGAATGTTAGGTAATTATAAGAATTTAATAAATAATGAAACCCAAATGTATAATAGTCAATTAATCATTCACCCCTTAGCTTATGGTTATGGTTTTCGCTTTAGACTGTAACTAAGAAAAGTGTTTCCAAACTGAAAGAATATAAAAAGCAAAGAGTTTGGAGGAAAGATCGTACCCATGCGGTTCTTGGTTTCTTCCTGAACCTTGTCAATCACCTGCAGGAACAATACCAAGACAAAGTGTAAAACATTCCTACTATTGCATATTAGCAAGAACCTGACCACAATTCGCAGATTTTGATGGCATCACAAAGCAACAGTTAATAATATAGTGTCGAACTTTGGCAAAACATTTAAACAAAAGTTGTTTGATTAAGCAAGTAAAAGCGGTTGTGCAATAAAGATAAATCGTGATGATAAATGAACACCATCCGGTAGTATTGCAAAAAAACCTTAATTTCTATTTTTTTTTATATAAAGTGATTTGAGTGGTTGGGTGGACTTTTGACCACCTTTTTAGTCAACTTGACCCGTTTGAGATCAAGAATAAATGACCTAATAGTCTGAGACTAAAAACGGATCTCTGTTTTTATCAACCCGGTTTGACCCATCTTCTAAAGCTAAGTTATATATGCTACAAATTTGAGCAGTTAAGAAATACAGAATAACCCAAACCGATCCGTTAATAAGTATAAATGGGTGAAAATTGCCACATCTTTTAATCTTTTAAAGTCTTATATAACACATTATGTATTGTTTACACATAAAGGTGATATTATGCTTATGAATGTGTTAATTTGGGGTAGTGTTACAGATCAAAGTGGCCCAAAGTGTATTTCATACGCATACAATTATTATTATTATTATTATATTGTAATAAATTAACAATAACAGTTTTCTGGTGAAAAACTGAAATGTTAAAATACCTCATCTGGGACACGAAGATACTTTATAGTGTTTCCGCGGATGTAGCATTCAGGCATCCTCCAAAACCTATCACCATCCTGTCAACAGGTTTCATACTTCATGACTCCTTATTTATAATGTTCACAAGACTTTAAAAATAATAAAAATAAAAATACACTTACCTTTGAAGTACAAATCACCTCACGAAGATGGATATTCATCCAAGTGTCACAATTCACCAAATGACCATTGTAAGTTTCACCGTTTTTAAGCTCCACGAGCTGCAACAACAAAAAATTGATACAAGTTTAAAGCATGCAAAGCCTTCCAAAAAAGATGATAACTATAAGAACCATGTAGAATAAGCTTATCCAGTTTTAATAAATAAAACTAAAATGCATGCTAGAGTTCAAAGGTTACAACTTTAATCTAAAAAATGAAATGAGATAAAAGATGTGTCGGGTTTATGGAGGACTGTTCTCGGCTTTGGGCTCGGTTTTATTAAGACAAGGAGTATTGACTTGATGGGGATCGAAGGCAAGGGAGGCTTGTGAGCCGGCTCTTATTCTCTTTTATTTGAGCACGTTTAGTTTTCTTGTTCTGTAAGTTATAAGCCCAAGACATGCGTCTATATATTGTCATTCTTATCCTTCAAATCCTCACAAGAGTGAAAGGCATAGCAATAATAAATCCTACTTGCAGCTAGGGTGTCAAATGTCAATCGTGTGAAGCTGAAATATGCAACCTGAACACGACCCATATTATTATGTGTAAAAATATCAACCCTAACCCGCACACAAATGAGTTAGGAACATGACCATGTTATGGAAATTGCAAGTGTATCTTTAGAAAAATGGAAAACTAAAAAAACAAAGACAAAATTATAAAAATTCTTATTTTAAGTATTTAAATGGGCGGTCGTTTTTCAAAAACAGTTCGTTCTAGTCGACCCAAAACCCGTTTTTTTTCTTTCCATGTCAGTGTCAAGAACCATAACCGAGATCCTAACAAGATATAAACTTTATATTATTCAGGACTGTAGTGTATGTGCTAGATCTTGTTAAACTCAGAACTACATAAGTCAAATTTAGGATTTCAAATTGAAACAAAAACAAAATAAAATTAATTAATAATAATAATAATAATAACAATAGAGATTAAGTAGCTGACCATCGGATGCCCTTGTGAGGTCTTGAGCAGAGATAACGGAAGCTGAAATCATGAGAAAATTATAAAACAGTAATTTAAACAAGGAGAACATATACATATACAAAACCCCAGATCCACTAACTTACCATCTTCAAATTCGCAAACGAGATGTTGAATTTGTGGGGTTTTGCAAGGGTTTCGACAAACAAATTGAGGTATTCAAAAGAACAAAAGAAAAATAATTAGGTGTGTTTGGGGTTTCTAACTTTGGGTGTTACTAGTTTTCTTAACCAAGATTATATTTTTTTTAGTTTTTTTTATTAAATAAGATTAATTTGGTGTTTGTATAACTTTTTAAGCTTATCTATATCTATATATCTATATACTAGGTTATAAATCCGTGTATTACACGGGTTTAAAAATTAAATCTCATTTGTTATCTTATTATATGATTCTGGTTTTTCAAGTTGCAATAATCATATACCAAAAACACATCAAAACTCTTGAAATGTCACAAGAGCTGAAAAATGTAAAAAAAAAGTGCTTCTAAGTATGTTGTTGTGTTAGTTTCAACATATCTTGCTTGAATTAATTATTGCAAGAGTTGCTAACCGTATGCCAACAAGTACTATTGGAGTTCGGAAACAACTCAGTTCTTCGGTGTGGAGATTCATTGGGTGTATTTACAGCCTGGAACGCTAAGATTTGTTGCTGGAGTATTCCTTGGACGGTCCAGATTGAGTGTTTGAATGGAATAATTGGATTCCAAAAAAGGTCGGATTCGTCACGTAGAGGGCTATGCTTAATCGATTACCGAAATTAGATGCGCTGGTAAAAAGGAACATCTTGGTAAGTTCGCAGGTATGTCCGATGTGAAATAGGGAGGATGAATATGCGAAACACGTTTTTTTATCATTTGAAGTGGCGCAAGCGACGTGGTGCTTGATATCCTAATGGTGTAAGATACTTTTGATATATGCTTTTAGTGTCCATGTAATATCTCGAGACAACCCATTTTTATTTTGGGCCAAATATGTCAACTTTGAAAGTTGAAGGATTAAAAATAAAGACATCTTATCTTAAGGAAATGAGAAGATTCCATCCCACATGGAAAGATGAAAGAAAATGGAAGCATTCAACATGTGTATAAATAAGAAAGATAAATTTCATCCCACATGAAAACAAGAAAAGAAATGGAAGCTCTTTATAAGGAAGAGAGTTTCCATAGTAATATTCTTGTGTGACTAACCACTCTCCATAGTCTTAGCGGAGGGTGCGAAGTACCCAACGCGCACGCGCATGGACTTGAACACGGACACGGACTCGGGCGATGGGCGTAATGTGGTGTTTTGATTGCGCACTTTGCACTAATTACCTTCCTTCGCGCGACGCGAAGGATCAGGCTTAACAGTCTTCGCGCTACGCGAAAGATAAAAGAGTTAAACCGACATTAAGTATCTTCCCGCTACGCGAAGTTCCAGGATATGGTTTCCTCGCGCGACGCGAAGTAGCTTTTCTGCATGCATGAAATGTGTAGACACGTGGCACCACGACAGGACACGTGACAACACGCCTGACGACTCAGCAAAGTATAGTCAGTTCACGCGACGCAAAGGGGACCTTCGCGCGACGCGAAGATACCCAAAAACTAGTATAAATAGGTCGGGGGTTCGACACATTCTAACTCACACCAACACGCACTATTTTTACACACTTAGCCTCGGTTTGCGTGCTGATCTCGTAGAACGTGCCAAGTTCTGAAGCTCTGACAGTCTAAGCTCTAGTACACGATATAGAGTAGAAGTGCTGCTCGTACAGTCGTAGGCATTTAACTCCAAATACCCGTGCGAGGTAGGGGTTCTGATTAAGTTATTATTTTATTATTATAATGGTTTAGACCATAGTCGGGGGTATAGCCCGAACCTTGATTACTGATAAGCATAATATAACTTTCCATAAACAAAGGTTATAGACAAAATATTGTTTCTTTATGATTAAGAAACGTAAGCATTCACACATAAAGCATGTAGTTAAAATAATATTTCTTTATGACTAAGAAATATTCATTCATAATGATTATAGTTAAAGTAATGTTTCTTTTTGAAAAAGAAACCTGATATAGATGTTTCTTCCTGAAGAAGAAATCTGACATATAAATGATAAATAAACAAAAAGGACTAAAAGTCCAAATGTTTTATACAAACAAATGATTGTCAAGGTTAAAGCTATACAAAACAGACTACAGGTCTGAAGCTAGATTGTTGATCTAGATATTTATACAAATGCTATTCTCGTACTATAGGTCTGAGATAACAGTCAATCAATCAATCACAAAACAGAAATCAGAAAACAGGAATCGGTAACAAAAAATGATTTACAGACAGTAGTCAGTAACAGAAGCTAATTATATACAGGAATTAGTGTCAGAAACTGATTACAATCATAAAAGGTGAGTACGTCCTAAACTTTTACAACTCTTTTAGAGTCTGACCGTTTGCATAGGATTTACGAATCCTTAAAACTTTGTGTTACAATAATAAGAAACGAGCATACTCAGATTAAGAGTATATATGTGTCTGGATCCATTCATACATGGTGACTTGGAGTTTCCCCGGGGCCATGCATATTATCAAACATGCCTTTGGAAATCTACGGGACTGTTCAGAGAAATGATATTGTGTATATGATTAATTGTACATGTACTTAGGGTAATTTTATCCCAATTAAGTTGGGTGCCTAATGAGTGTTGTCACATATGTAATATTGTTGTTTTCACAATGATATTGAACTGTGTTAGCGCCATTCACCGGCTGTTTGCTGACGTATTTCCCTCACATTTTAGGGAAACTGTAAAGAATAAAACTGACATGCGAGACTGATTAGAAGATTGGAGACATAGTCATTAGAGGTGATCTGATGGCTCAGATATTTTAGTCAGAATAATATAAAGAATTATATTTTCAAAAGACAGGTATTTGATCTATTAAACGGGTATTCAATTCCTAAGATTTCAATATAATAACATTTTATTTAAAAGGCTTTCGCTCATATTTTGTCAAACTTGATTTATGATATTAAATGGGTATTTGAACCCATTATTTTATTAAAAGAATATTATTTTAAAGACTTCCGCTAAAACAAACCCGCAACTCTGATATATTTTCAAAACATATACCAACTAACGGGTGTCGCACCCAGGCCCTAAGTCGGGGTGTGACAGTCTGGGATTTAGTTGAGCTACATAGATACTCAACGCTTCCTAAAGATAAGGCCACGCGGTTTGTTTGATAATGCTATGGTTTATTTGGAAGAAAAGGAATGCAATAGTCAATCAGGGGAACCCGATTCACCTTCAAAGCTTGATTGAAGAAATAAAAGTTCTTGGCTTTCTATGGATTAAGAGTAGATCGAGGCGAAGTGGGTTATCGTGGGAGGAAGGGGTTGGTTCCGATTGTAATTTGTTTTTCAGGTGTGTCACATGTACTTGGTGGCGTCATAAACAGTAGGTTATTTGTTGGATTTTCTTGTCTTTGTATTATCGGTGGCTCTAGCGCCTTGCTAGTTTTCTAATAAAGTTTTGGTTCATCATTCAAAAAATAAGCATATAGAGGAAAGCGTGTCTCAAAATTAAATCATTATTTTGGGTAATTTGATCTAGCATTCATATCTTTATAATTACACTAAAAATCATTATATTTCCCTATCATATTCAAATAAATAATATATATTTTTTATATTTTGATTATTACATTTTCTCTATTCTCCACTCGCAATCAATTTCAACAAATATTAAATAATAAATGGGGGTAAACAAATTTTTCCAAATTTACAATAAATCACTATCTTTTCTCTTTATTCGATTCACAACTCAACCCTATAATTTATAAAAACCTGTCCACATGTTTTTAAATGATGAGTTAAGAATGCTCTAAATACTCTTCCTTTTTCTTCAAGAGAATCTACTGTTTGCGCCCATGTGGTTTGAGGACGGAGTCGCTTTGAGTCCCCCCAAAAAAATTAAACTGATTGAATCCCTGTGGTTCCAAAAGTGACCCGAATGAGTCCCTCTGTCATCCTTTCGTTATTAGCACCGTTAAAGTGAGGGGCAAAGTTGTCTTTTCACCACAAGGACTCAATGTGACTCCGATCTCAAACCACATGGGCGTAAAGAGTAATTTTCTCAAAAAAAAAAAAAAAACGAAAAACTACTAGTTTGAAAAAGTTCGATTCGATTATTTTTTTTAATGGAGTTTGGTTCGATTCGTTTTTTCAAAAAAGTTCGGTTTGGTTAGTTTTTCTAATAAAGTCTGGTTCGGTTAGTTTTTAATAAAGTTCGGTTCGATTAGCTTTTAAAAAAGTTTGGCTCGATTAGTTATTTACATAAAGTTTGGTTCGATTATTTTTGTTAATAAAGTTCTATTTGATTAGTGTGTTTTTAAGGTTTGGCTCGATTAGTAATTTTAATAAAGTTTGGTTCTATTAATTTTTAATAAAGTTTGGTTTGATTAGTTTTTAGTAATTTAGAGTGAAATTTGGAGTGAAATTTATATTAAGGGGACTAAAACTAAGCACGAACACAAACCATACGAACTCATACGAATCTTATAAAAGGGCATACTAGTAATTTCATCTTTTATGTGGATGGAAAGTTGACGGAGGGACTCATCTGGGTCACTTTTAGAACCACAGTGATTCAAGCAGTTTAATTTTTTTTCAAGGGACTTAACATGACTCCCCCTCAAACCACATGGACACAAACAGTAATTTTCTCTTTCCCCAAACTATAAAGATGATTATGATATGGGAAATGGGATATGAATGCCTTAGAGCATTTGTAGTCTATTTCTTATGTTTATCTTTATAATTACACAAAAATATACCACATTTCTCTTTTTTGTTCAACTAAATAATAATTTTTTATATTTTTATCATTACAGTTTCTCTCTCTTCTACTTACAACCAATTTCAACAAATGTTAAAAAATAAATTGGGACAAACAAACTTTTCTCAAATTTACAAAAAAATCACTAACTTTTTTTTCTCCTTCACTTACAATTACTCTTAACCTTATCTTATAATTTATAAAATGGGTATTTACATATATCCCTTCCTAAGTTTTCTTATTACATATTTATCCAACCCTTGAAAATCAATTACATATTTCCCCTCTCTGAACGGCGTATATTGCATATTTATCCATTTAATTAAAACTAACTAATTAAAAGACTTTTTTTTACCCTAAATGAACTAATTAGAAAACTATTTATATGTATCCCTTCCTAAATCACATCAATTACATATATCCCCAATTCAACCTAAAGCGTATCGGTGTTAAGACGAACATAACGAACGCTAATAAATTCAATTAAAATTAAACTTTTTAATCTTTAGCAAATATAAATCCCATTGGCTCATCTTGTTTACACCCATAGTTTTTAATCTTCAAAAAGATTTTAGCTGCTTACATATCTTAGATGAAAGCATGTTAATATTTAGGGGAAAAAGGGGTTGTATATTAATATTTACTATTAAATCCATATAACTGCTTTACTAACCTGCACATTTTGAACACCTATTTGAATATTTTATTTTCCAAAGAACTATTAAAAATTCAAAATTGACCAACCAACGTTGACTAACAGTGAAAGTTTATCTATTCAGCTTTGCAACATATGAACATTTTGTTCACAAAGTTAAATGGAAAATTGGCAATAACCATAAGGATTGGAAAATACCTGATATACGAAAAGCTTAGACAAGAATCATAACAATAAGAAATTAAGTAATTAGAGAAGGGGCCAATTTGGATATGAAAAGCTCGAACAAACTTGGATCAAATATATAACTACAGTGTTTGGTTTAATCAGATTCTAGAAATTAAGATTTGGAAAGTGGTGTGAAATGGAGTATATCTTACTGCCCGGGCATCTTTATCGATCAATCAGAACTGGCAGAGACCGGCCAAGGCCCTAATCGGGTAATAGAAGGTAGAGGGAGACGGACCAAAGCCCTAATCGAGTAATCAGATGTTGCTGAAATGAATAGGGGTGAAAGAATCTATAAAAAGCCATAATCTATCATCGTGGTATACAACAAAGAAGCAGAACCTGGTTTTGGTCCTTTGGTTAAGGTATTGTAAATTGAACAAGGCTAAATGAGTAATTTGCTATAAAGAAGGGATATATGTAGTTAATAGTTTTTTGAGGAAATATATAATTATTAGTTTTTAAGGAGGGAAAATATATAAAATTTTTTTATAATAATCTTTCACAAAAATTTAAAAAATGGGTTAAGAATACTATACTCCAATTCTATCCCCATAACATCCTCTTAGTCTAGGTTATTTAAAAATTTAAAAATAAAAAGTATTATGTAAGACATATCTAGTGGCATCAAGTTATATTGTTTTAATTTAAAACAAATACACACATTTTTTTTCTGATAACTTCGTTTTACTAATTATATCGTAATGTTTCATAAAAAAATAATAAGAAAAATAAAAAAAGTTATAAATTTTAGTGTCATAAAGAAAAAACTTGCAATATTAGAAAACACTTGTGATTTATCTTGTAATAAATACACCCAAACGGCCCTTGAGAAGTCATCAACAACTGTCAAAATGTAAGGCCCCGGTCCCGGAAGCCCTACTTTAGTGTTGGATTTACTCATAAACACAGTTCAAAAATCAGAGTTAATTAAAACTTTCGCGGAATAATTAAAACTTCATACATTACATTACAAAACATCGAATCATGTCTTAACAAAATTAACTTGTCCTAAAACATATCATATTAATTCATAACATTTCTTCCCAAGATGCCAGTCTTTCAGTCCCTACCACGTGCCATCCACAAGCCAGCTCATTCAATCTATTTACCTGCGCGCATACTAAAAGTCAGCTATGCTGAGTGAGTTCTAGTTTAGCAGTTACAGGATTTTTCTTACACGTTCTTTCATTTACGTACAAATATTACCCAGTACTATTCTTACATTATTCTTACATAGCATACAATCATTCTTACATTATTCTTACGCAACAAACGGTTACTCTTACATTCTTGCACAGATATTATAAGGGTCTGCCACCCAAATTGTTGCACAGATATTATAAGGGACTTAGGGGTGAGCAAGATAAGGGTCGGACCCTTGAAACCTGGTTACCCGACTCGTAAAAATCCTTAATTAGACCCGAATAGATAATATGGGTATGTTAGGACCGTGAATCAGGTGAAACCTTCTAAAAGGTTGACAAGAACACACCGACTCTGTTACCCAAATGCCTGTTGAATATCCTGACGGAATCAGGATATCCAACGAGTGGGAACGAAGGAGTGAAAATAACAAGCACAAAACGATAAAAGATAATCAATAAAAGCACATTCAAAGACAAAGATTCACTATATTAAATGAGTCATCAATGAAACAGTGAAAGGAATGTCTAGGGTTTCGTGTATGACGGCGGCGGCAGCTGTACGAGGAAACAAATAGAATATTCCTTTAGAATGTTTCTCGTATTCCGTTCTTATCCGAATCCGTCTTTTGTCTATATCCTAAATGGAAACCTAGGACCCTATTTATAGACCCTGACATTCCTTCTAGAAGTTCCTAATCATTACATAATGAAATACAAAATAATACAAGTGTTGAGTCCTCGAGCAAGGTAACAATCTTGCTCGAGCAAACTCACTATGCTAGGTATGCTCGATGAATGTCCTCGAGCATACTTCACTTAGAATATCTTCAGTGAAGATATTCCCTTCCAGTAAGCTTCATTCCTCTTGACTAATCCATGCTTTGCTCGAACTAGTCCATCGAGCAAACTCATTCTTCTTGATGTCTTCAGTCTTCTTATTCAACAATCTTTAGCATGCTTGGATGTAAATCTTGCTCGGGGAACTGAACTGTGCTCGAAGTCCTTGCTTTGATCACATGACATCTTCTAATTGCATCCATACTTGTCCCCATGTGCTCGATCATCCTGTGCTCGTAACACTTGGTTAAAACTTGTATGATCAAGCTGTTTGCTCGATTGGCAATCCATGCTAGATAGAAGAATACTCTTGCTCATTGAAGTGTAGCTTGCTCGAAGCCTTAACACTTAGAAGAATTAACCATTTAAGGTTCTGAAGACCTTGCTCGAAGTAGTAAAACCATGCTCGATCGTCTAGGCTTGCTTGAAGTCCATACTTAGCCGTTTTCTGAGGAGGTTGAGAAAATTCCAATCTTCCTATCAAAAATCCGACTCAACAATTTCCCCCTAGATTGGAACAAGCTCAGATGCACCAAAACATACCTGCATAGAGTTACACATGTATCAGACATCAAAGATAAATCATTTATGAACATGTCATTTCATTACATAGGTAGGAATTCTGCCTCTTGGGCATTACACAATAAAGTTTTATACAAAATAACAAAAAAATACAAAGATAAACAGAAATAAAAACTAATCATCATTTTTTCTACTATCTTTTCCTCCTGCTCCCTGTATCAGATCTTTCTTTCATTCTTTTGATGAGGGCTGCCTTCTGTTTAATCATGTCAAGCTCTATGGCATCAGAGGAGTCATATGGAAATTTGGCATCAATTAAGTCTTGAAGGTCCTGAGGATGCATAAATTTAAGATCTTCATCATGTCTTATCACTACAATGGTTATGCCAGACTCATTTCTCAATGAAATTGAATCATTGTGCTGATTGTAAGTTATGTACGTGATTCTCCCATATTGTTGCACCAATGAGTTTGGTTCTTGCATCACTTCTCTCATAGCTAAGCATTCTTTTAAAGTCTTCCTTTTATCATGTGAGCCGCTTGCTTGAGACTTTTGTTTCTTGGTATCAAAGAGGGAGAGTTCTGAGATGTGCACTTCATTAATCCTTCTGTTTCTTTTCTCCCTTTCTGCCTGGCTTCTTATCTCTCTCTTCTTTTGTTGCAAGAATGGGAATCCCCTTTCTGCTTGTTCTTTTATAAATTTTGAGAGATCATTTCTTGGTTGACTAGATGGCTGACTTCTGATTTGATTGTCATGCAGTGTCAATTCAGCCATCTTTGTTAATTGTTCTATCTAAATATGATGAGAGTTTCCTCTTGATCTTCTGTTACAACCCTCAAGGTCTTTGACCTTTTATCCAATAAGAGATGTGTTGGCAAATTCTAATTTCTTGGTTGCTCGTGCCTCACACTCTCAGATCTTAATGGCGCTCGGCTAGTGCTTTCTTGCTGAGTTTTCTTTACTTTATCCAGCCCCTCTTCCTCATACCACTTTCTGATTGTCTCATCTGTTTGTACGATTAGCCTTGACATTTTTGCTCCTTTTTTATGTAGAGCACTCATCATTTCTGCTCGAACTTCTTCTTCGGCTCTCTTCTTCGCTTCCTGCAATTTTCTTTGCGTTTCAAGATACAGTTTCTATTCTCTATTGTATATTTCCATTAATTGCTCACGAGACATATTTTGAAACTGTTCTTCGGTCATTCCTTTCTCCATAGCAATTTTCTTCAGCATTTGTACCCTTTGAGGGTCTTCAAACCATTTTTTCACTTATTCTTCTTTCCTCCTCGCCTCATCTCTCTCCTTCTGCGATCTCATCTTTAGCTCCTGTTCTCTCACATATTGTTCTTGACTTTTCTGGTCTTTGTGAGAGTCTTTTACTAGTTGAATTTTTCTTTTAAGTTTTTCAGGAGAAAGATTTATCAAGGACTCATAGCTGTAGCCATATAGTTGAAGAAACTTGATATCATTATGTTTAGCTTTTAATGCTTCATAATTTGTTTCATCACTGGCTTTCTTTTCAATTCTACTTTTGCTGCTATCAGATCCTTTCAGCACCTTTTCTGCCTCCACCTTCTTCTTCTTTGATACCTTTTTCACATAGTCTGAGATGTCATCTACAAGAGCATTCCTGTATAGTCTATTTATTGTGTCAAAAGATTGTAAGTTCAGGAATTCAGACTTGTGACCGGCTTTAATCAGAGATTCTCTTTTTGATTTTCTCATTCTCCACCCATCAGCTTCTTTGGCTATGTCTTCTTTTGATAGTCTTAGAAGGTACTTTAAGTCATAGTCCAAACTGATCAAGTAATCTCTGTCTTCATTTTCTTTTTCAACATCATTTGACCCCTCATCATCTTCGTTCTCATCTTCTAAGTCAATTGTTTCTTCAAGATTATGGAGAGCCTCAATCATTGGTTCTTCATTTCTTTTAGATTGAGCCCTCCTCCTTTCTTCCAGTTTGTCCAACCTTCTTTTGTACACCATTACCTTCACGGATTTTTGTCTTTTGGATTTGGGTGTTTCAATTTCAGCTGTATCCTTTCGTTTCAAATATGATTGAGATGGAGTGGGAGTGTTAGATTGAGTTACTTCAACTTCTGGCCCTTTAAGTATGATTTCTTCATCAACTGATTAAGATGTCTTAGATTCTTCTGGCTCATGGTCATCTTTATCACAAACTTCATCTATAATTGGTTCAGATGTGTCTGTTAGCAGCAGTTGGCTTTTCTTCCAGTGTTCCTGTCGTTGTTCTTCGTGAGCTCTCATGGCTACATCCACAGTTTCTAGTCTGAACTCATCAAGATGTAGGAGAATGTCAAATGTGTTTTGAGCATAACCAACTGAGCAATGAATTTGACATAAACATTCCATGGCATCCCTGGTGCTTCATCCTTCTCAGGTTCTTTTCTGAATCCTAGACCAGTCTCTTGTTCTTTATCTGTTTCCATCTTAATGTTGACATGTTCAGTTTCAGGTAGTTCAGGTTCAGTCACCATAGGCTCTTCATGTTCACTCGTCACTGGTTCTTCAGTCAGTGTGTGCTCTTGTTAATCAATATTCAAATTTGCTTTGAGAGCTTCAAGTGTAGCCTTAATGGCATCATTTGCCTCTTTCCTCATCCTCTCATCCTCATCTTCCTTCTTTTTCATCTTTATCAGTGCTTCAAGCACTTCCTGAGGAATTTCCTCCTCTTCTTGATCCATAGAATCTAATTCTTCATTCATCATTCTTATAGCAGTTTTTACTGACTCAACCTCAGCTATGTATGGATCAATCACATTGTCTTTTAATAGTATTTCATCACCAGATTGAACTTTATTTTGGGGCAAGGGATGTAGATCATCATCTGTAAAAGCAATCCCTTTTCCCTTTTCTTTTCTTTTCAACTTATCCTCTTCAGTCTCAACTTCACTTTCACTCTCCCCCTTATCATCCGAATCTCCATCATCATATGCTTGATTTATCATGTTTAAAGCATTTGATGGTCTAATTTCCACATCCTCCTCATCAGAACTTTCATATACCTCTCCAATCACCTTTAAACTCTCTGCACCTTCAGTTTTCTCCCCTGTTTTGGTGCATCTAAGGTCTTCTCAACCTCAGACTGCCCTTCCAGGGTTCGAATCCTTAACAAAGCTTCATTCAATGCAGCCTCCAATGCCGAGTTCCTTGTAGCTAAGATGGCATTCTTTTCTCTCAACATGATGTTTTCAAATTCAAGCTTGGCATTCTCACAAAGAATATCATAAAGATTAGGGCTTGAGGGTGGAGTCTCTTGAGTTGGCTTTGGTGCAGGTTAAGACCATGGTTCAGACGGAACTTTATACGGTTCAGAAGATGGGATTGATTGAGTTGGTGGGGTAGTGGTAGTAGCCGTTTGATCTTGTACCGGGGAAGATGGTTGTGTTTGACTGTATGTGGCTTGAATGGGTTGGGATGGTTGAGGTGGTGAGGTATGAAATGGATCCTGCAGTGGAGATGTAGGTGGTGTAGGGACAGGAATGTTATCAATTGGTTCAGTATCAGATAAAGCAGGTTCAATTGTGGTTGGTGAGGAAGGAACATTGTCATCTACATCATTAAGGTCAATGGAATCAGTGTCATCATTGTAGACTTCAGGTGGTGGTGAATCTGGTGGAGTTATCTTCTCATTGGTATTAGCAACATCTGATATAATATTTGCTACAAATATATCGTCATCCATTTGCTCTATAACTTGGTTGACTAGACTCACAACCGGTTCATCTGTCTCCTCATGTACCTCTACCTATGCATTATCTTCCTCATGTGCAAATTGTTCAATCAAAGGCACATTACCCTCAACAACTTCTTGTGCATCATCATTACTTCCAATAACCATGTCATTTCCACCTTCCGGACCATTGTCCCCATCGTCGTTTTGATCATTATCATCTCCACCATCATTCACATCATCATCTTCTTCATCATCACTATTCACTGGGGTTCTAGGCACATCAATTGCTCCTAGAGCAGGCACAAGCAACCATGGGAGTACATCCCAGTTATTATTTTCAACAAATTTGCTCTGAGCATCTTTCATTCATTTGCATATGTTGGGGTTCTGCAGTCTCAACCTATCCCATTCTTTGAAGATCAGGCAATTCTCTGTTTAATAAAATCTGTAGAAACCTGGAATACATAAGAAATCGCTGATTGACTTGCTTCTCTGTAGTTGATACCAACCCTTGAAAGATAAATTTTGAAATTTTGAAAGGCTGCTGGTACAAAATCACAACAGTGAGAGTACCCAATTCCCTGCTTAACAATGTCCAAGTCCCTCTCCTTGGAGATAAGGACTGGATGACGTGATGAATCAAAAAACGATAAATAAGTGGAAAACTTCCCTTATGAAATTGGCCCTCCTTCACTTCTCCTTGGTATCCCATAGTCTCTTGAAAAATTCTCAACAATCTGGGAACCGAGTAGGATGACTGAGCATTAAAGTTGTCATTTAGTTCCTATGCAGCTTGTATAGATGCTTCTGTTATCTCAATGTCATTATACAGGATTGATGCCTCAATCCTTTCCCCGTTAACATCATTTACATACGTGGCCGAGCCCCAAAAATCTGCAATATGGTTTCTGTAATTTGTGAGGCTTTCAGTAAGAGCTACTCTCAAGTTAGATTTCCTTAGAAAGTTTATCATCAGCTCCAATTCTTGATTGTCATTATCGAGCTCCAACTGAGCGCACATATTGTGCCGCTTCTCGAACTTTAAGGCCATCAGTTCTGCAAAATAAAAGATATGTCAATACACTAAGTTGCAGAACTAATAATCGAAGATGAGTAGATGATTTTAGTGTCTTCAATAACCTATTCCGTAGTAATATGCGTACCTGCACAAACAAGTAAACAATTAGTTCTTAAATCAATTGGAAACCCTAATTCCGAAATCGGTGTGACGATTATCGAATAACGATGTCTTACCGAAGTCGAAACAGAGCTAATGGTTGTATTAGAAGTAAAATCGAGCAAGTATTAGAGTAATTGAGCAAGTGAAAGATAACACGAGCAAGAGGGTTTTTGTGTTTAGGTTTAAGAGAGGAAGAAATATGTGAAAAAGTCTCTAAGTCCCCTTTTATACCTAACGTTTGGGTGGTACAGTACCTCGATTTGTCGTCTGGCACACGACAGTTGTCATTTAATTTCAAATTTAATGTACCTCCCTTGCTCGAGCATACAACCAAGGCAACATCTGTCACCTACTGTACTCGAGTACATAGTACAATCCTTGCTCGTAGTACTTGGAATCTGATTCCTTTGAGCACTAGTATACTCGAGGCAATGTGCTCGAATAGACTTGTGCTCGATGCTTTAGCCAGAGATGTTTGATCATAACTTGCTCGAGTACTGAGTCATACTCGAGGGTTAGTGTGCTTGATCATACTTAGGAAATTCTTATTCAAATACCTGACTCACACCAGTAATCTAACCCTACTCGAAGATGCATCATGCTCGAGATACTTAGAAATCTATCATGACAATATCCTACGCTCGAGATGCATTCGTAAGTGTTAGAACCTTTGCTCGACTCACGTAGCTTGCTATAGCTCAATATGCTCAATGTACCTTTATTCTCGAAAGCCTTAGCAGATTGAATCTTTCATATGCCTGTACTCGAACTCACAACCTAAGGGTCTATCACACGAGTGTGCTCGAACTACTTAACAACGTGATCCATTTCCTTAAGTTCGAATGATCATACTGAAACACCTAGCATACTTCTATGCTCGAAGACTTAGGTCTTACAATTCATCATGCAATCATGCTCGAAACACAAAACATCCATTTTCACATCAGAGCAGGTGTACGTAAGTAAGATGCATGCTCGAAACACAGAAAGTAAGATGCATGCTCGAAACACATAGAAATTTCCATGAGATGCATGCTCGAACCACATAAACAATTTATACAAGTTACATCGGATGTTTGACACAAGATTATTGTAACACCCCGGCTTAAGCGGAAATGCCCGAGTGTGACGTATAAATTTCTCAAACACACGTGGCAATATTATGTGACCATAATATCATTAATTTATTAAATAGCCAAGTACACAAGTTCAATCAAGTAAACAATACGAGTTTAAATCAAAGATAAACAATAATCAAAACAAATGTCTCGTTTATTAAATAACCTAGGTAATCTAAGTGTCTTCAATACTTCAACCTCTAATCACGGTACCTGTAACATATGTATAAAATATGGTCAGCTATAAATATAGCTGATGAGTTTCCACAGTTTAAATACGTACATAAAAACCATACAATTCATAGACATGTGGTAAACGAACAAGTAAGTCCTTTCCAGTTGGTACAACCAACGTACTTGGATAATCGCGCAAGTAGGGTCCTTTCCAATTGGTAACAACCAACGTACTTGGATAATGAGACCCTTTTCCACTCGATACAAATGGACCGGAGTGCAAAGGGGGGCGTATGATCATACTTAATGAGGCTTCCCAATCGTGCAAGTAATATTCGTGCAAGTAATACAAGTAACACACAAGTCCATATACGAATTGTAGTTTTGTAATAGAAGAAATAATACTTGAATCTTTATAAGGATACATATGCTACCCCAAAACATTAAAACATTTAAAAAGGGGTAGTGAAAAGTTCACCTTAGTAATTGAAGTGAAAAAGGAATAAGAATAACTTGAAGGCGTCAAAGGAAACCGAAGCGGTCAATCCGTACGAACTACAAATAAGAATAAACACGACTTTTAACGGCTATTTTAGCGGGATTTTATGATGACTAATTGTATGAATAACTTTAAAAGTTAGTTATTATTTTATTATTATTTAAGCTTTACGAAAGGTTGGTCGTTAATGTTAATTATGCCCTTTAATGGCACGAAAACGAAGTTTAAGCATTCAAAATACTTGAACTATTGATTATAAATCGTAATTATAGTTAATGCTTTAACGAAACGATTTTTAGAAAATTAAAGTTTACTTTACGTTTATTAAACGATTTTTTTTAATAGTGACTTATGTAAACGAGAAACTTGGTTTTTAAGTGTGAAATGGTGAGGTACAATTTATAGTTAATTTACCTAATTTTTATTTAATTTAAAAAGACTTTTATGATTTATTTATGATTTTTAATTGATTAAGAATTAATTAATATTAATAAATTGAATTTAATTATTACAAAAAAAAACATGACTGACCCGGGTTTCGAACCCGGGTCTTGGAGTTATAATCCTTGTTTTCAACCAGCTGCTCTAGACTGCATATTCGTTTATGGTTTAGTTCTTAATATATAAATATAATGACTGTTTCAAAAGAATTTTATTAATAATAATATTAACAGGGCCGGTTTATTAAACCAAAAAAATGAGCATGACCCGGGTTTCGAACCCGGGTCTCATGGTTGCGAGGAATTGAGTTTAACCAGTTGAACTAGAAGGATATTCGTTTAAGAGTTAAGAATCATTATATATATATAATACTTCAGGTTCATCTTCTTCACATGAAGAACATAAACCCTAATAATTCAATCTCAGTTTCTGTTTCATGTGTGTTTAAATTAGTATAGGGTTTTTGTTTATTGGATCAAAACTAATCAAAAACATGTTACAATTACCTCAAAAGGTGTTGATTTGGTGAAGAACAAGAACTCACCGGAGCCGAAGCTTTGCCTGATTATTACGACTATTGTAGAGAGAATTAGAGGGAAAGAAGGTTATGAGCGAGTTGTAACAAGGCTTAGGTCCCTATTTATACAACTAATCGGAGCGTATACGCGTCAATGCATTAATGTGATTTACCCGGATTTTCCGGCGATGATTACGGGGTGATTTACGGATGTTAAACGCAATTAAATAGTTAGTTAACGATTAAAATTGACGGAGAAACGTTTTTATATAACTATTTTGTAAAAAAATATAGGTTTTACGGTGGTTTGGCCATCGCCGGCGCCGCCACTGGCGGCTGGCCGGAAAAACGTGCAAGGGGGAGGGGGGGGGGGGGCGGGTAGGGTTTGTTATAATATTATAATTTAAATAAAATTTACAGTTTCAGCCCCTTATGTTTAACAAACTTATTAAATGTAAGTTAAATTCTTTTAAGTTAAAATAAGTTTTCAAGTTTTACACTTTTTGCCCAAACCTTATATTATAAAGTCTTCGGTTTTGGATTATTTACGCGTTTTACTCGCGCGGCTCGATTAACGTTAAGGTTCGGGAATTTATAAACATAACAACGAACAACGAATAAAGAACATTAAATGTCGGGAAACACTTTATTAAATTATATTTAATACATCGAAACGACCCAACGGGTCGGGTTTACAATATGAACACGAATCGAAAATTGACGAATGTCACAATTATCAATTTTGGTAAGCAAAGTGCTTCTGCTCGAATTTAAAAATGATCATTTCAACCTGATGAGCTGACCTAAACAATTTGTTTAAGGTGAAATAAGTGATCAAAATCCAGTTCAAAAATTCATTTCAAAATTTGGAAAGATCTCAACATGGGATCAGATTATCTAATAACTGTCACACCATTTCCTTTTCAGCCTTATTATGACTTAAGTCAGGTTTACACTAGGTGGAAGCACTTAACATGATTCTTATAACTTTCGTGATATGCTTAAGATTCAATTAAGAGCTTGAGTTGGAATGGTTACACTTTGGACTTCAGGTTGTTCCTTATCTCTTCTCAAAGCTTATTTAGCTTTCTCCAATCACCCCAATTTGACTTCAACCCCCTGATGTCTTGGTTAAAATATTTATTTATTTGAGTAGTCATATTTATATATATATTTATATATATCCGACTTCAAGGTTGAACGTTGGACTTACAAGCCATCCGGACTTACATGTCTTATATTCAGAGTGTTTAGGACTTATTTGAATGCCCCATCTGTAGCTCCCTTGGTGCCCCTTAAAGTCATGATATTTTATTTATTTCTAATAATATTTTTGAAGCAATATTCTAATTTTGCTTTCAATATTTTTCTTTATGCTTCATTTAACATTGATAGACTTTCAACTTCATATAACTCTTTTGACGCTCATATATTTATAAATTTGATTTTGAGAGACCAAGACAGCAACTGGCTCGTGTATGATTGGGTAATCACCTTTCTGCCTATCATTTGGAGAGATGTGTAAGGAAACATACTTTGGTCTTCGGATGAATCACCACATCAAACTTAGCAAGATTATTAGGTTTGTATCACATCAGTCACTACACTCATGAGAAGATACCACACGAATTGTCAATTTGCTGAACAGAAATCTTTTAAGCTTTCAATCTATGGGTTAGGAGATTAGACAATATACTATCATTTCCCATTTTAGGTTGGATTCAATCTCCACAGAAAACTGTTTTTTAGCTTCTTTGAAGCTGGGAACTTGGATAATATTATCATTTCTCTTATTAAATATCACCAAAAACAGTGTTGCTTAGTCAAAAACTTTTACCATTTTAAAACCATTTCCTTTTGAAAGTTCAATTGAAAAACATTGATTTTAAGAATAGTGTTGTCATTTAAGCATGTTTAACAAGCACACACTATCACCATATCAAACACATTCATCCATACAGTAGAAATTATTCAGACAATCACTTGAGTCTGTCGAGCATGCTCAGAAGTTCATCGAGCATACTCGAAAGTCAGTCGAGCAAACTTAAAATTGATCATTTTAGTGCATGTGCTCAAAAGATTTAGCTGATTGCTCGAGCAGTATACTTGTGCTTGAAATACTTCAAAAGTTTTCCACAGCATATGTCCATGCTCAACCACAAGTAACACATCATTTGTGCTCGAGTTACTTGAGAAACCTCAAGTATGGTTTGTTTGTGCTCGAAGAGCATTAAACAGACCATGCAACACAGAATTATGCTCGAAATACTTGAAAAGGTTTTTCAAGATAAAATTCTATGCTCGAGCAGCTGAGTTATGACATCTGTGCTCGAATGACTTAGAATAGTCTTACAAGAGCCTTTGCTTGTGCTCGAAGAGCAACAAGCACACTATCAAGCACAGATTCATGCTCGAAGTACTTAGAATCACAGAAATACATCATGCAAGCACATATCAAAGTACCAAAAGCTATAATTAGCAATGTTAACAGAATTTACACACAAGGATAATCACACACAAGATTCATGAAATTAGAGTAATCATTCAAGCATAGCAATTCATCATGCACACATTCAAAGTGAGTACAACAGATAATCAATAAACACCTCACTTAAGCACACATCCTAAATCAAACTTCATCAGCATTTATTATTCCTAGGCATTTTAACAGAAAATGAAACCTGGTTTTATCTATGGGTTTGGTGAATAAATCAGGCAAATTATCATATGTGTCTACCCTTTTCATTTCTATTAAACCTTTTTCCTAACAGTCCCTAATGAAATGATGTCTAATTTGTATGTGCTTAGTCTAAGAATGTTGGACTGGATTCTTAACAATAAACATAGCATCAGTATTATCAATTAAAATAGGTGTCAATAAGAAGTTCAGACCATAATCCAGCAGTTGATTTTGAATCCACAGAACCTGTGCACAGCAAGCAGAGGCAGCAATATACTCAGCTTCAGCAGTAGAGATTGACACTGTAGTTTGCTTCTTGCATTGCCAAGACACCAGCCTGTTCCTTAGAAATTGGCATCCTCCAGAGGTTGATTTTCTACTCATGTTGCAACCATCATATTCACTATCTGTGTAGGCCATCAAGTCAAAGGAAGGGTTCTTTGGATACCAAATCCCCAAATCTGGTTTTCCTTAGATATCTGAAGATCCTCTTAACTGCTAGCATATGTGAGACCTTGGGGTTAGCTTGGAATCTGGCACAGACACACACAGCAAACATAATACCTGGCCTAGATGCTGTGAGATACATCAGTGATCCTATCTTGGCCCTATATTCATGCTGGTCCACCGGCTCCCCCTTTTCATCATGTACCATTTTCTCATGTGTGTTCATTGGTGTGGACACTGTCTTGAAGTCTTGGTACTTAAATTTGTTAAGAATCTCTTATACATACTTTGATTGATTAATGAAGATTCCATTAGCTTTCTGTTGTACCTGAAGTCCAAGGAAGAAATTCATTTCCCCCTATTGAGCTCATATTGTACTTGGATTTCATTACTTGCTCAAACTCCTTGCACATTTGTTCATTTGTAGAGCCAAAGATAATGTCATCTACATACACTTGCAGCAGCAGCAGATCCTTGTTCCTCCTTTTGTAGAATAAGGTCTTGTCAATGGCTCCTCTGCAGAAGCCATTTTCCAACAAATGGTTTGACAGCTCATCATACCAGGCTCTTGGTGCTTGATGTAGTCCATAAAGTGCTTTGCTAAGCTTGTAAACTTTGTTGGGATGAACTGGGACTTCAAATCCAGGAGGTTGACTGACATAAACTTCTTCATCAATCTTTCCATTTAAAAATGCAGATTTTACGTCAAGTTGATAGACTCTAGTCTTGCAACTGGAGCAAAGACTTCTTCAAAGTTCACTCCTTCTTCCTGTAAGCATCCTAGAGCCACCAATCTTTCTTTGTTCTTGATCACTATCCCCCTTTCATCTTTCTTGTTTCTGAATACCCTTTTTGTTCCAATAGCATACTTGCCTTTGGACTTGTCCACCAAGTCCCATACATGTAAGTCTTTGAATTGGGCTAACTCTTCCTGCGTAGCTTCTACCCAGCTGTTTTCTTTCAAAGCTTGACCAATGTTCTTTGGTTCAACTTGGGATAAGAAGCAGGCATACAGACAGATGTTTGCCTTTTCAGAAGAGCTTCTAGTCACTCTTTCATGCAAGTCTCCTATTATGTTTACTGCAGGGTGATTTGTTTTAACAGAGGTGGTCTGCACAGGTTGTTGTGCAGACACTTCTGTCTTTAGATTTGTCATGTTTAACTCAGCAGATTCATCTTCAAAAATCTCTTGTATTTCATCAGTTGCTTGAACTTGATTAATTTCTGATGATGATGCTTCATTTCACCCAAATTGTAGAGAGTCAAACAAACACTGAAACCTATCTTCAAATTGATTTATCCCTTCACACTGGACAGGTTGTTGACTTTGAATGGGTTTACTCTCTACTTCACTTGGACCTTCATTAGAGACTTCAATTGCTGCATCTTGTTCATTCAGATCAACTTCAGCCCTTGGTTGGTTGCTTCTCTCAAAGTTAAATCCATTTGTTTTAGGAGCAACAGATGACCATAGCTTGTCCAGATAAACTTGTTTTTGTTTTCCCTTATCTTCAAAGCTGGTTCTGTACATGCTTTCATCCATATCTTCATTGTAGATTTTGAAAGATTTGATCATCTTTTCCAAGTCAAAAAGCTATTTGGGTCCTTCAACATTGTTAAAGTGGTTCTCATTGAAAATTATATTTGAAGACTCAATGACCACCATGTGCTCCTTCACATAGACTCTGTAAGCCTTTGAATGAGATGAGTATCCCACAAAGAAACATTCCAGAGATCTTGACTGGAATTTATTTAGGTAGTCCTTTGTATTCAATAGTGAGCATCTGCATCCAAAAGGCATCAAGAACTTCACATAAGGCTTTCTCTTAAAGATAACCTCATATAGAGTCTTGTTTTGAGCCTTGTTTAGTAGAACCCTGTACTGCACATAAAATGCAGTGTTGATTGCTTCTGCCCAAAAAGTGACTGGTAGATTTGCATCGGCAATCATGGCCCTTGTAGCTTCAATCAATGTTCTGTTTCTTCTTTCTGCAACACCATTCTGTTAAGGAGTTCTAGGTGCACTGTATTGTTGAAAGATCCCATTTGAAGTGCAGAATTCATCCATAATTCCATTCTTGAATTCTGTCCCATTGTCACTTCTAATGACCTTTACCTTTCTTTCAAGTTGATTTTCCATTTTCAGCACATAGGATCTGATCAAATCTGGGGTTTCATCTTTGCTGCCCATGAAGTATACCCAAGTAAACCTTGAATAATCATCAGTGATCACTAGGCAGTATCTCTTCTTTCCAATACTTAGAACACTTATAGGACCAAATAGATCCATGTGTAACAGTTCCAAGACCTCATCAATTGTGTTTATCATTTTGCTCTTATGTGAGGATTTGTGTTGTTTCCCTTTGAGGCAAGATGCGCATTTTTCTTCTAGCTTGAACTCTCTGGTAGGAAGGCCAACAACATGTTCACCTTTCACTAGCTTGTTCATGTTCTTTAAGTTTACATGACACATCTTCCTATGCCACAGTTTGGTCTCATTTTCAGTGGCTTTGGAAACAAAGCATGAACCACCTCTAGATGTAGCAGTGTTCATTCTTAGCTCATAGAGGTTGCCATTCTTGGAGCCATCATCATGATCATCTCAGTTGGAATCACAAACTCAGGCTTCAAAATCAGGCAGTGTTCATCATTGAAGGCCACCTTGTACCCTTTATCACAAACTTGAGAAATGCTGAGTAAATTGTATTGTAGTCCTACAACATGCAGTGCATTCTCAAAGGATACCTTGCCATTGGTGAGTGTTCCTCTTCCAACTATCTTCCCTCCATTTTTATCACTCCCAAAAGCAACTGGCCCTTCAAATTTTCTTTCATAATTGATTAGTGCACTCTTGTCACAGGTCATGTGTCTGGAACATCCACTGTCCATATACCATAAGTCATTGTTGTTTAAGGACTGTTCCTGTACATACATATAAAACAAAATTAGTTGGATTCTAATTCACAAACTGCAACAATTTGTAATTTAGTGTCAGTTGAAGATTCATCAGGAGTTGGAACTGGAACTGGAAGTGGGTCTTCATACACAACTTCACATTCTTCTTTTGTGTCTTAATCTGACCTATTCTTCACAACTTGTGACTTGATTAATTCTTCAGTTTGTTCAATCACAAAGTTCTTCTTTTCAGTCACCTCCTTCTTAGTCTCCCATTGGAACCCTCTTGGTTCATAGCCCTGCTTCATCAAGAATTTCTCATCCCCATTAAGAACACCAGGTCTGATCTTCTCTTTTCCTTTGTCACTAGACTTTCGGTTCTTTGCAGGTTTGCTTGATACACTTGGTTCATCCTTGATCTTCAAGACTTGTTTCAGTCTCTTTTCAAGCACTGACCTTTTCTCTTCTTCATCTGAACTGTCTTTTTTTTTCATTTAAATATATTTGATACATTTTCTTGTATCCTTTCATATCAAACCCACAGACCACATCAAGAACTTCAACCTCTTCCTCTTCAATCCAGCAAGAGTCAGTGTGATGACCATGGGCATCACACTTCTTGCACCAGACCTTTGCATAACTCCCCATATCTTCAAGCAATTGCTTGTCTTTAATTTTGTCACTGGGTTTAGGGAAATCAAAGCCTAGGGAGGTTTTAGGACATAGAGAATTGCTGAAGTCCATCTTGATTGGTTTGTTCAGATTAGGCTCCAGATGATATTTTTCATTGACAAACACAACAGGCTTGAAATTGGAATGGTTTCTTGAACTGCTTCCCTTTTCACCTCCAACAGATCTTCTCATTGGAATATACTCCACATCTCCAATGTCAAAAAGTTCATGGTTTGAGAAGACTGGATATATTGGAGGATGTGACTGATCATAAGAAGATTTCATTGAAGCTTCATCTCTTTTCTTGATTTCAGACTGTGGTCTAGCACAAATATCAAACACTACATGTTCTTTTCTTATTTTTTCATAGTGCTTCTTCAACTTGGGAGTCATCTTTGGAAGAAGAGGAATCTTTTCACTCTTCTTTTTGCTTGATCCCTTTTTCTTCTTGCCCTTTGATGACTTTGTGCTTCCACAGCTGCAGTTACTATCTTCACTAGAGTACTCACTCCACTTCTTTTTCTCACTTTCCAACTTTTCATTCTTCTTAATCTCTGGTTCCTCACGCTGTTTCATTGCAAACTCTCCATTCTTGTCCACAAATACATCATCATATTGTTTCACAAACTCAGCTTTACCATCAAATACATTCTTGAATTATTTTCAGATATTCACTTCTGCTTTCCTTGTCTACTTTCAGTGGGTAGCTATCACAAAAAGGTGGTGGCACCTTTTTGTACTTCTCTTCTTCTGTCATTTTATCCACACATCCCACTATATTTCCTGTAGAAACAAGGTTCTTCAAGAATTCCATCTGAATCAACACGTTAGCATTTTTCAATTTCTCTTCTGCATACATCTTCTTCAACCCCTCAATTTCAATTGACATTCTTGATTGGGTTTGGTATGCCATCATACAGTCCTCTTCAAGCCCCTTGATTTTATTTTCATAAGTTGCTTCACTGGCTTCATATACATTCAAGAAGGCTTCCTTTCTCCCACACTTAGATTTCCATTTTCCAATTTCCTGATTTAGTTCATCAATGGTAATAAGAAGATCAGAAATTGAAATATTAGATTGTACCTGTGTATTTGAAGATTTAGGCCTGTCCTGCACTTTTGCCATAAAAGACATTTGCCTTCTCAATTTCAGCAACATGGTTGCTCCAATCAAATTCCCCATCCTGTGGCGCCCTGGTTACTGCAACATTTCCTTGATCTCTCAGCTGGTTCACATTGTTCTGATTTGTTCTATTTTGATTTGTGTGAACTTGCATTTGGTTGTTTCTTTGGGGTTGAAGGGTTTGTTGCTGGCGTCTGTTTGGATTTTGGTAAGGGTTTTGGTTGGTGATCTGAGTTCTCTGGTGCTGGAAATTCTGATTCTGGTTTTGATAGAATTGATTATGATTCACTTGATTGCCAACCTGCTTTGGAATGTTGCACTTTCTTTCAAAATGTCCTGATTGTTGACAATTATAACAGATGGCCTTTGATTTGTCAAAGCCAATTCTTTCATTTGGTCCATTAAAGCTTGTTCTTCTAGTTCTGTTATACAACCTTTTGCTCCTCACTGCTAACATGGTTTCCTGCCACTTTATGTCCATGTCTTCTAAGTCATCAGCATCGATTTGTTCAAGATCCTCCTGCACAATACTTGTGTTGATCAGGTTTTTGGCGACAAAGGCATGGTATGACTCAGTAAACATAGAGAAAAATGCTTGATAGTCTGTTCGTTGAGCATTATTGTTCTGCATAAATGTTGACTGCCCATTTGCTGTAGAGGTAGTATCATCTTCAGTCAGCTGAACATTAAACCTTGACTGGCCGCTACATGTTGAACTTGTTTCTGATGGCTCTTCAATAATCGGCTGCTGGTTCTTGATTGAGAGATTGCCTATTGGTGCTACAAGAGCATTGTTCACTTGAAAACATGGATTGTCCTCTCTAATCATATGATTTTCTATCATCTCTTGTTCTGCAGCTTTAAGAAATGCAATCACATCATTCATCTTGAAATTGGGGAAACTGACCTTCTCATTAATAAACTTGCTGGTAGTGTACCATTCACCGGACAAGGATGACAAGAGCTTCTTGTTCAGCTCAAAGTCAGAGATCTGCAGATATGTCGTTCTTATGTCATTCACAATCATCATAAACCTCTGTAGTACTGATTTTAATCTCTCTCCGTCTTTAAACTTGAACCTGTCTAGCTGTTGCTTTAGCCTATCTTTCTTGATATCTCTTAGTTCAGTATTTCCTTCAAACATGTCAATGACCGCATCAAACATACCCTTTGCGGTTTTGTGGTGATTGACAGTTGTCAAGATTTCCCAAGAAAGGCCTAATTTCAGCATAGACAAAGCCTTATCGTCCCGCTTCTTCATTTTTAGCTCAACAGTTGGCATTATTGTTCGGCGCTGTTGAAGGGATATAGTTTCCTTCAGATATGGAGGTCCAAAGCTCTGGGTCGTTGTAGTTGACAGCTGCTTCGAAGAGCACCTTCCATTTGATGAAGTTTTCTTGTCCAAGCAATCTTGGAATTTTGTTGGTGGAAACTTCTTGGTCTTCCATTTCAGCAGATTTGGAGTTTGCAGTGGTGAAATAGAGTAAAGCTTCAAGCTTTTTCACAAACCTTCTGTCCCGTGGCCTTCATCGAGCTTACACAAGCTTTTATACCACTTTTCAGGACCGTGAATTGGGTGAAACATTCTAAAAGGTTGACAAGAACACACCGACTCTGTTACCCAACGGCCTATTGAATATCCCGGCGGAATCAGGATATCCAACGAGTGGGAACGAAGGAGTGAAAATAACAATCACGAAACGATAAAAGATAATCAATAAAAGCACATTCAAAGACAAAGATTCACCGTATTAAATGAGTCATTAATGAAACAGTGAAAGGAATGTCTAGGGTTTCGTGTATGACGGCGGCGACGGCTGTACGAGGAAACAAATAGAATATTCCTTTAGAATGTTTCTCTTATTCCGTTCTTATCTGAATCCGTCTCTTGTATATATCCTAAATGGAAACCTAGGACCCTATTTATAGACCCTGACATTCCTTCTAGAAGTTCCTAATCATTACATAATGAAATACAAAATAATACAAGTGTTGAGTCCTCGAGGAAGGTAACAATCTTGATCAAGCAAACTCACTATTCTAGGTATGCTCGATGAATGTCCTCGAGCATACTTTACTTAGAATATCTTCAGTGAAGATATTCCCTTCCAGTAAGCTTCATTCCTCTTGACTAATCCATGCTTTGCTCGAACTAGTCCATTGAGCAAACTCATTCTTCTTGATGTCTTCATTGTTCTTATTCAGCAATCTTTAGCACGCTCGGATGTAAATCTTGCTCGGGGAACTGAACTGTGCTCGAAGTCCTTGCTTTGATCACGTGACATCTTCTTATTGCATCCATGCTTGTCCCCATGTGCTCGATCATCCTGTGCTCATAACACTTGGTTAAAACTTATATGATCAAGTTGTTTGCTCGATTGGCAATCCATGCTCGATAGAAGAATACTCTTGCTCATTGAAGTGTAGCTTGCTCGAAGCCTTAACACTTAGAAGAATTAACCATTTAAGGTTCTGAAGACCTTGCTCAAAGTAGTAAAACCATGCTCGATCGTCTAGGTTTGCTCGAAGTCAATACTTAGCCGTTTTCTGAGGAGGTTGAGAAAATTCCAATCTTCCTATCAAAAATCCGACTCAACAGGGTCGGGTAAAGGGTATTTAAATTTCATCTTAATGGGTAAAAGGGTTTAAGGGTCCGACCCTTTTTCAAAATTTTGACACGTTTACTAGTTTCTAAATAAGTATGCATTAGATTCGCGATTAATCTGAAATTTAGGAGAGGTTTGTATTTCATATATGATTCATCAGAAAATTTCCAACTACTAAGAGAAATAAAAATAAATGGTCATACTACTGACTGGAAACATATATATTGGAATTCACTTAAATGTTCTTTACATGTAATTTATGAATGTGAATATTATTTGCATCGGTTCAAATGATTGATAAACTTTCGAAGTTAGACTTTACTATGTTATTAAATGAAAGTATAATTGTTCGAGGATTCGTATATTAAAGTCATATATGAGATATGCAACTTGTAAATGCAGAAAAGGAGATGTGATTCCTGCATTAAAAGGGTAAAGTGTTGGACCCTTGAAACCCTTATTTATACCCGACCCTTTTATTGTTTAGAGGGTAGGGTGTCGGGTCCATATATCTTACTAAAAGGCCAAAGGGTCCAGGTAGGGTATTAGGTAAAAGGGTCGGGTCTTACCCTTTAAACAGTCCTAAAGGGTCTGCCACTCGAATTCTTGCACAAATATTATAAGGGTCTGCCACCTGACTTCTTGCACTGATATCGTAGAGTCGGTCACTCTATTCTTTGCCATGTATTATAAGAGCCTGCCACCCTGACTCTTACATTAGACTCTTACTATTCTTCCCCGGTATTAGAAGGCCTGCTACCCTGACTCTTATATTAAACTCTTATTTGACTCTTACAAACACATTTAGTTATCAACTAAACACACGCAAATTCTTACCACATTCTTCATTCTTGCATCATCTATTCGACTTCATCATATGTGTATATAAATGTGTATATATATATACTTCTAGTCTTACATCTATGCACACAGCCCCGAAAACATTTCAAAGTGAAATAGGGCTAGAACTCACCTGTAGACGATTCCTCTTCGAGTTTGTCGTAATTCCCTTCCTTAACTGAGCTTGGCTAACCGTGTAACAAGTTACGAGTATCAATTATATGTTACTACTACTTCTTACATCTTAGTTAATGAAACCCTCAACTAACGGGGGTCCGGGGGCAGCGTCCCGGGTAGCGGGGTCTAGGGGCGGCAGCCCCTAGTAGGGTCTAACGGGCAGAGCCCCTGGATGAGGTCGAGCTGCCAAGTTAGCTTGGGAAAAATTTTATTTTCATTAATAGGCCCTTTATCAAAAATGCATCAGAAAATGAATCGGGTCACGCTTTACAACAATTTGAAAGAATTCTCATGGAGAATTCGCATGGGCGAATTCGCTTCGCATGGGCCATTCTCTTCGCATGGCATACGATGCGATTCCTTTTTGTGCGAATAGAATCTACTTTTCTTAATTTTTACCATTTTAAAGCCATATTACTCTTTGACTCTTCCTTAGGACCCGATTCTACCCTTTTTATGGGTTTTGGGTTGTACCAACTTTGTATACCCGTGTTTTACATAGTTCGAACATCACCTTTTTCTCCTAAAACGAAACCGTTAACACTCGGCCCATCAAGTTTATATTTTTCTTACATCTTACAGCATGATCTATCGTTCTATCAGTTTGCATGTCGAAACCGACCTTAAAACTTAACCTTTTAGCCGAACTCACCTTAAAACTTCCCTCATTGCATCAACACGCAACCTAACCCTTGATGTGAAGCGTCAGTACAGACTACCAAATCCTCTTCACCATCGGGCAGAATAAGGATTGGAGCCTGTGTGAGTCTTTTTTTCAATTCTTTGAACTCTTCTTCTTGATACTTTCCCCAACTAAATACTACAGTCTTTCGGGTCATGCCGGTCAACGGTGTGGCTATATTAGAAAATCCCATAATGAATCTCCTATAATAGCCAGCAACCCCTAGGAAACTGCGTATCTCAGTCGGGTTTCGTGGAGTCTTCCAATCCCTTATCGCTTCAATCTTTGCTGGGTCTACTGTAATCCCCTCAGGATTAATTATGTGACCTAGAAACTACACCTCTCGTAACCAGAACGCACACTTTGAGAACTTAGCGTACAGTTTCTCCTTCTTCAAACTTCTAACACCTCTCTCAGATGCTCAGCAATGTCAGACTCGCTTTTCAAATAAATTAATATATCATCAATGAAAACGATAACCGGCTTGTCTAACATCGGTTGACACACCCTATTCATCATGTCCATGAATGCTGCGGGGCGTTGGTTAGACCAAACGACATCACGAGGAACTGGTAGTGTCCGTACCGCGTTCAAAACGCTGTCTTAGGGACGTCCGCCTCTTTCACCTTCAGCTGATGATAACCTGATCTGAGATCTATTCGCGAGAACCAGCTTGCACCTTGTAGCTGATCAAACAAATTATCAATCCGTGGTAATGGATATCTATTCTTTACCGTAAGCTTATTCAGCTCGCGATAGTCTATGCACATCCTCATACTTCCATCCTTCTTCTTAACGAATAACACTGGCGCGCCCCGTGTGGAAACACTCGGTCTTATAAAACCCTTATCTAGGAGTTCCTGTAGCTGGGACATTAGTTCTTTCATCTCGGACGGCGCCAGACGATAAGGTGCTTTCGCGACGGGCTGGGCTCCTAGTATTAACTCTATCTGAAATTTTACCTCACGTTCCGGTGGCAACCTCTGGATAGCCGCACACTACAGGAACATCCTTCAATTCTTTCGTCTCGGCCGTAGCTTCGACAACATACGCAAGGTAGACACTGCACCCTCGCCTTAACAAACCTTTGGCTTTTATCATCAAAATGACGTTGAGCCCTGAACTTTCTTTGTCACCATAAACCGTTACTGTATCGCCATCCAAAAAATTTAGCCTTATCAATCTACTCTTACACACTATCTGAGCTTCGAATTCAGACAACCAATCCATCCCTAATACTACGTCGAGTCCTCTTCAGGTCATCACATACAGGGTAGCAGGGAATTCATGTACTTCCAACTCTATCTTACAACTCTTGACCATCCTTATAATTTTAACAGAGGTCTCACTAGCAGTCTCTACCATAAAAGTTTCAGGTACACGACAACATTTCATCTTAGCTGTCTTACAAAATAAGGTAGCTACAAAACTCCTAGTCCCACCTGAGTCAAACAATAAGGAAGCAGAAACACCGTTTACTAGGAACGTACCTGTCACAACATCAGGGATCTGCTTGGCTTGCTCTTGCGTAAGCATGTAGGCCCTGGTCTTCGGCCTATTCTGATCAGCCCCTTTGTTACCGCTTCCCCCAGCTTCATTTGCAGTGCACTCCCTTTCCAAATGGCCAGTCTTTCCACACTTGTAACAGACAGTTACAATCACGAGAGTAGTGCCCTGTCTTCCCACACTTGTAGCAAGTGTTCACCCATGCACTCCACTTACACTCTCCGCTGTACATCTTCCCACAAGTCTTGCACGGTTTTTCTCCCACACTTTCTGCCTTTTCTCCTTTGAATTCTACAACTGAGTACCCGATCGCTTAGCAGGAGCAACCTACTTCTTCTCTTTCTTCTCTTCCACCACCACCACATCCTCCACAGCCAGGTCATCATAAACCATTGCTGCGAGTTCGACAGCAGAATCAAAAGTAGTAGGTTTACTAGCCCGAACTAAGGAGCGGACATTTTGTGGTAGTCCCCTCAAGTAGCGCTTGATCCTCTTTGCCTCAGTGTTTACCATGTTAGGGACAAGTCTGGACATGCGATTGAACTCAGTGGTGTACTCGCGGTGTGTCATCTTCCCCGCCCTTAAATTCAGGAACATCATCTCCGCCCTCTCAACTTCAGTATCCGCATAACTAAGTTTTAATATTAAAAATAATAATAATAATAATACAAAAAAATAAATAAATAAAAATTTGAAAACAGTGGCCATTAGAATTCAATAGGAAAACACAAACGTCGTCACTTCAGGAACTATTTAGTGCAAGGATAGTAAGGCTAACAGGTAATAACAGTGGCCAGTTGTGATTAGCTGATCACGTTACTCTCCGTGTCCTATACACTTCTCTTTGTGAGTCCACTTGTGCTAGTTTCTACTTATAACAGTTAGACCATCATATAGTTTCACATCATCACATATAAACAATCGATTCTACTTCTAGCAATTAAGTTAGCTTTCTTACTCATTCTTTACTATACACAAGATCAACTTACACAAGATGATCACTTTTTAAGCTTACTAGGGAGGCACATGGCATTCTAGGACCGACATCTTCTTTCTTTCCTTCACCTTGTCCCATTCTTTGTTCGAGTCTAAGCATGTAGGATGCTTATTTCTCTCAAACTTATGCTCTGATACCAACTTGTAAGGCCCCGGTCCCGAAAGCCCTACTTTGCCGTTGGATTTACTCATAAACACAGTTTTAAAATCAGAGTTAATTAAAACTTTCACAGAATATTAAAACTTGATGCATTACATTACAAAACATCGAATATTGTCTTAGCAAAATTAACTTGTCCTAAAACATATCATATTAATTCATAACATTTCTTCCCAAGATGCCAGTCTTCCAGTCCCTACCACGTGCCATCCTCAAGCCAGCTCCTTCAATATATTTACCTGTGTGCATACTAAAAGTCAGCTACGCTGAGTGAGTTCTAGTTTAGCAGTTACAGGATTATTCTTACACGTTCTTTCATTTACGTACAAATATTACCCAGTACTATTCTTACATTATTTTTACATAGCATACAATTATTCTTACATTATTTTTACACAACAAACGGTTACTCTTACATTCTTGCACAGATATTATAAGGGTCTGCCACCCGAATTCTTGCACAAATATTATAAGGGTCTGCCACTCGAATTCTTGCACAGATATTATAAGGGTCTGCCACCCGACTTCTTGCACCGAAATCGTAGAGTCGGCCACTTTATTCTTGCCCAGGTATTATAAGGGCCTGCCACCCTGACTCTTACATTAGACTCTTACTATTCTTGCCCAGGTATTAGAAGGGTCTGCCACCCTGACTCTTATATTAAACTCTTATTTGACTCTTACAAACACATTTAGTTATCAACTAAACACATGCAAATTCTTACCACATTCTTCATTCTTGCATCATCTATTCGTCTTCATCATATGCGTATATAAATGTGTATATATATACTTCTAGTCTTACAAGTATGCACACAGCCCCGAAAACATTTCAAAAAGAAATGGGGCTAGAACTCAGCTGTAGACGATTCCTCTTCGAGTTTGTCATAATTCCCTTCCTTAACTGAGCTCGGCTAACTGTGTAACAAGTTATGAGTATAAATTATCTGTTACTACTACTTCTTACATCTTAGTTAATGAAACCCTCAACTAACAGGGGTCCGGGGGCAGCGCCCCTGGTAGTGGGGTCTAGGGGCGGCAGCCCCTAGCAGGGTCCAATGGGCAGAGCCCGTGGCTGAGGTCGAGTTGCCAGAACAGCGTGGGAAAAATTTTATTTTCATTAATAGGCCCTTTATAAAAAATGCATCAGAAAATGGATTGGGTCACGTTTTGCAACAATTTGAAAGAATTCACATGGAAGAATTCGCTTCGCATGGGCCATTCGCTTCGCATGGCATGCGATGCGATTCCTTTTTGTGCGAATAGAATCTCCTTTTCTTTATTTTTACCATTTTAAAGCCATATTACTCCTTGACTCTTCCTTAAGACCCGATTCTACCCTTTTTATGGGATTTTGGTTGTAGCAACTTTGTACACCCTTGTTTTACATAGTCCGAACATCACCTTTTTGTCCTAAAACGAAACCGTTAACACTCGGCCCATCAAGTTTATATTTTTCTTACGTCTTACATCCTGATCTATCGTTCTATCAGTTTGCATGTCGAAACCGACCTTAAAACTTAACCTTTTAGCCGAACTCACCTTTTGGGTCTTAGGTTCGGTTTCGGATTTGGACCACATGTGGATCTGGACGTGTTCTTTGGTGTTTGAAGATGCTTACACACGAGATTTGTCCTTCCTTTGGCTCGGATTTAATCCGGGTTTAGAGAGAAATGTGTGTGTTGTTGTCGGACCGGTGCGGGACACGGTTTCCCAACGATTCACGGGGCAACGTGTTAGAGTGCGGAATCCTCTAACACGGCGATTCGGTGGTGATCAACAACGCACGGTTACGATTCCTAAGACGGTTTGACACCTAGGGACGGAGGAAAAGGCCGACACGACGAAGATTGGCAGAGAGGTTTTTCGGCAGTAGCAGGTTCGTGACTGTGTGTAATGTGTGCTCTCTCTCGTGAAATTTCCTAAGTTTCGCTTATATATCGAATACTGATTCGATCGAATGAGTATCTCATTCGATCGAATGAGTCCTGGTTCGATCGAATCAGTCACTGATTCGATCGAATCAGTTTCTTTTGACATTTTCAGTCCGTTAACTTGGTTTCACGATCGTTATTTTCATATCGAACCATCCTGATAGAACTGGGGACATATACATGACATTTCATGTCCTAACAAACTCCCCCTTGGAGCCAGTTCTATTTACTTATAATCAATCGAGTTCTCTTGCTCGATCGTAACTCCCCCTTGGAGTTATCTCACTCTCTATTTTCTCAAAGCTAGTGGTGCGCACGTTGCATCCACGAACTCCTTTCTTCATGAAGTTCTCTCAAGATCAAATGGTTCAGTCAGTCAGACTTACCATAGGTTCCGCATATCCTGAGAAGCTGTCAATTGGAATTTTAGATAAACATTTAAGCACAATCTATCCCAATGTTCCAAAACAAATTACATTCAACTCAAGAACAATTACAATCAGAAGATTAAACCTTGAATTACAACAAGAAACAAAATAAACATGACAATTAAGCTTCAGTTTCTTGTGCATACTTCTTCTGTTGCTCTTTCCAGTTTGATCCTGCATGTATGTCATAGGCAAAGCAAATCCTAATGACATTTCTATACGTTAATGCTTGCTCTCTGTCTTCGGGGGCATAAAGAATCTCTGTCTTGTATAGCGTATAGACATCCTCCCGTGACAAGTTTGTGAGCCACATAGGATCAAAAATGCGAATTGTGCTCCAATTTCCATTGTCGTTGAGCACGATAACTGCTTCATGCAGTCTTCCATCATAGTACCAATGCCTGAATGCTTTGTAGAAGTCCTGCTTCATCTTTCTTAGAGGAATCTTCTTCATCGTGAGTGGTGGCATGTACTTCAAGATAATCTTTGGCCTGTTGGTGATCGGATCGATCTCCTTTTTACTTGTATATCTCTTTGGCCTCTGTGGAGTGATCATCTTCCATTTTGAGTTGTATTCCTTTCGCAATACACTCTGATAGTACGTGGCAAATGGAGATGAACTGGCGTAAAGCATATCAAGATAGTTCAGACGGTTTAGATCATAAGTAGGAAGAGTCTTCAAGTCAGTGATACGTTGAAAGTACTCAACCCCTTTTTCTCTCTTGATAGCAATGCAATTAAGATCCTTCAGACACGCCCAAGCAATAATCTCTCCTGAAGTTCTACGACCCTTCATCTTATAAGACGTTGTGTGAGGAATGGTCGGCTTTGCTTGTCGTCTGGACCTTATCTTCTGAAGAATAGCGTTGAAAGCTTTCTTGCATTCTTCTGTTTTCTCAACGAATTCGGCTTGATCTGCTTCAGAAGGCTGTTTCATTGTGTTTGACCTTTCGTCAGCCTTCTTCTGTATTTCCTCCTCTGTTACATTTTGGAAGAAACTTGCAGAGTTAGGAAGATTGTCAGTTTGAGACGTGTAGTATTCTGGATATTCTTCCTGTGTCAAGTCTTCCATTTCAACTTCATCAAATTGAGAGGGATCAGCGGCCGTAGATGATGTTGAGTCAGGTGTAGCAGCCGAAGAAGATGTTTGTTCTGTTGAAGGCAAAGCCAGATACTTGCCTGTTTCTTCATTGTATAGCTCAAACATTTGTTCCAGTTCTTCTTCTGTGAAATTGTGTGAAATTTCACCTTCTTCCAAGTCTCCACTTGCGAAGTTTTGCTGCTCACCTGGATTGTCCAGTAAAAACGTGAAATATTCCGCTGCTGTTTTTGATTGCAGCGGTTGGACATTAAACGGATCAGCATCACCTGTTTGATTAAAAACCACAATGTAACACAAATTTTAAATAAACATATGTAATATCATAAACATGAAATACAATACCATTACATATGAAACTAAATTTACACACAAATCATTAATTAAAAAGATTTAACATTTAAGTCCTCACTACATTCACTCAAAATACTCTTAAATACCTTCACCTCCATCATCAGAAGAGTCCAGTTCGTCTGTGTCCACATCGACATTGGTTGGACCTTCCAGACGAAGAACATCTCCTTTCAGCTCGGTGATCTTTGCTTCAAGGCTTAGATTTGACTCTTTCAGCTCGTTGATCGAAGATCCTTGTTCAGCGACAGTAGCATTTAGCTGACTGTTTTCAAGCCTGAGCATTTCGTTCTCAGCTTGAAGTTTAGCAATCTGCTCATCTCTGAGTCGATTCTGTTCTTCTTGCTCTGTCTTGAACAATAACATTTTCATCATAGCCTTGTGAAGATCAGCAATTTCAGATGCAACCTTTTGAGGTATAGCCATTTCCGGTTGAGGTTGAGGAGTAGGTTGTGGTGCTGACTGCGGTGTTGGTGGCTGTGCTGGTTGAGCAGGAGGGGCAGCAGAAGTCCCAACTGAAGGACGTGGTTGATCGGAAAATAAACTCCGATACTTTCTTGTAACCTTCTTCTTCTGCCTCTTTGCAGGCCTTTCTTCACTCGCATCTACCTCAGCCGGTTGTTTCTCGGCTCTAACTTCTTCACCTGCCTCCAGATCCTCAACATTTAAATACCAATCAGCCTGTTTTTCAGCTTCTGTCCTTGTGTCTTCCGTGACCGCCACCTCCTCAGTGTCAGAATCGTCGCTGGATTCCTGATACGGTAAATTCTCGACGTCTGAATCACTGGCAGCATTTCTCCACTTCCTCTTCGGAGGGGCCCTGTAGGACGGATTGACAATATGCCCGAAGCATCGTTTGAGTGGTGGCCTGGTGGGACGTTCTTTGTAGGATTTGAGACGGTTGAGAGTCTCATTCTTCATGTGGTCCAGTTTCACCACATCACCTTCATTTTCTTTCAGTAGACCCGGTGCTTGAGTATCAACTATCATCTGAACGAACCTCGGGTACTGAAGAAACTTCTCGCTCTTCCCTTGTTTCAACGTGATGTTTTCCACCATATGACCAAACGTCATTTGAGAGAAGTTGTAGGGGCGGTTCATCACCAGAGCAGCTACGGTGAACTGCATGCTTTCCCTCAGCTTGTCAAAGCTAGTTCGTTGAGGCCCCAAGCAATGCATCACCACGTGTGCCAGATACTTGAATTCGGGGCACAGGTTGGCTTTGTGAAGCAGACCGGCATTGAGATCGCCGTCATACTTCATTCTTGCAAAACATCCTCTAGTTGCCGCAGGATGTAAGGATGTAGGATCTGATTCTAAGTCTTCAAAACCGCAGACTTCTCGGATTACCTGGGCAGATACTACGATGGCATGCCCTCTGACCGTGGAGCGAATAACCGACGGCACGACTGTTTTGTCGTGCGTGGCATTCCTCCAGAACTCTTGTTGAATTGACATTATAGGTTCAACGATCCTCGAGATAGGTCCAGAAATCCTCGACCTCTTCAGAAATTTGATAATTGTTGCAAAATCCTTCCCGTGGCTAGACTTTTCGTCCAGGAAAGCCACGATATTGTGCTTGATAGACGTTTTGAATGGAGCAACCACTTCTGCAACTTCAGCCATTGAATCTGTAAACTTAAACGTGTTAGAACGAACATATATCGAAACGACTGAATGCGTTTAAAATTTTCAAATTTTCTGGACTAGTTCGATCGAACGAGCAACACATTCGATCGGGTGAGCTATTCATTCGATCGAATGAGATCTGGTTCGATAACAGACAATCGAATGAGATAGATCTTATCATTTACTTCTGATTCGATCGAACTACTAATCGAATAAGTCACATTCGATCGAATAAGAAACTCGTTCGATCGAATAGACTGATTCGACTCATTCAAGCAGAAACCCGGAAATGAAGAACACCCGAACCAAAACGACCAAAAACCCGATCAAAACACGGTTAAAAACAAGTAAAACTTACATTTTTGTAATCTACGTGAAAAACTGGATAAAATGATCGGATCAAAAAGAGGGTTTGAGAAAAACAAATTTGAGAGAGAATCCGTAATATTTTTCCGAATAATTCTGTCCGATCGAATAAGTTTGAATATTTATACTGTTTTTGGACTTATTCGATCGAATGGACTTGTTCGTTTGGATCATTCGATCGAATGAGATTCTATTCGATCGAATGAGTCTCTTCACAACTGTTCGCATTCTCTCACACACTGATTCGTTTGGATCATTCGATCGAATGAGATTCTATTCGATCGAATGAGTCTCTTCACAACTGTTCGCATTCTCTCACACACTGATTCGATCGAATCAGTTCATTCGATCGAGTTATTCATTCGAATAGCAACCTATTCGATCGAATGAGGGAAAACATTTGAAAAATAAATTTTATAAATTTCTCATTTCCCGTCCATCGATCGTGATGCCTTTGAACCTGCACGAAAACATAAACTTTTGACACTTGGTTAGTTTTCTTAGACATTTTCCAATCCTGAGAGCTTCGTTCCTACAGAACATATAGATCATAATACATTAGTAACAAATGGAAAAATATCAGGCTCAAACATCTTTGGGTTTTCTTGTCACTTCATTCTTTCTTTCATGCACAGCCTGTTGCACAGATGAACATTTAGCAACCTGCATGAAGTTTTCTTTCATTCCTACACACTGGATAAACATTTAGTAGGAACAGACAGGGATCAGACTACCTGTCACGATGATTTCTCATCGATTCTCAAACAAACAGAAATAGATAAAATGAAAAATAAATAGAAATAAAATCTTTTTGGTTTTTATCAAAATATTTACAGGGTGGGACAGGGATCAGACTACCTGTCACGATGATTTCTCATCAACATTAAAGCAGAATAAGATTAAGAATAAAAATCTTTTTGTATGTTTTTTTTTTTTTTTTTTTTTTTTTTTTTTTTTTTATAATATTCAAACTGAAATAAACAACTGTACAAAAATTTAAAACACATTATTTTTGGTTGAGAAGGATCTATAATAAGAAATCATACAGACGTATATGACTATCTACTGAGACTTTTCGAGATTTTTCAATTTTTTTTTTTTTTTTTTTTTTTTTTTTTTTTTTTTTAACAGAATATACGAAGTTAAACAAGACATAATGAATATTCTTTTTGTGAGAAAGATCCGAACAGGAATCATACTAATTACGTGACTGTCACACAGATCCGTGTTTAGCTGTATTATGACATAAAGAAACAGGTTGTGAGCATGTAAATAACTTAAAATGGTTTTCATCGTTTCTGTGATACGAGTTAGGTTCAATTATGTCTCAAAATTCAAGTGGGTAACAACTCAGAGATTATGATGCCTCCTATCTATTCTCAAAGCGTATTTGGCTTTCCCCAAGTCACCCCGAATTGACCTTGACCCATAGTGTCTGATTAAGGTTGTAAGTGTCTTCATCTGCTTCCCGTTTTCTTTCTTACTCCATGATTGAGAAGTCTTGACATTGTTAACTCTAGAATGTTTCAATCACTCATAAGGTAAAATTTTTTTTTTTTTTTTTTTTTTTTTTTTTTTTTTTTTTTTTTTTACATAGACTTCAGAGTAGTAAACAATTGCAAGTCCCGAATCTGGATCACTGCAGTTTCTTCACACACTATCTTTACGGGAATCAGAACACTTATGGGCTCGTGTATGACTGGGTAATCGCTTTTCTGCCTATCATTCGGAAAGATATATATGAAGACATACAAAACTCTTAAGGAGTTTCCACGCAAAATCGAGTAGATTTAGTTTGTATCACATCTACTTTTACGCACCATAAAAAGCTACCATGACACACAATGACCGTTCTAAAGCCTTTTAAGCCTAATAACTTCACTAGTTAAGCACACAGAATCAGTGTATCTATCATTTTCCAAGGTTGGATCAATTTCTCATTTTCTGAATATATATGAATGTCTTTTAAAAAATATAACGTTTAAATTATTTCGCCCCGATCAAGTCAAAGTCTTCAGGTAAACGGCTATCCTGAAGATCCAATGGATCAACTGGACCGACCACATACGAGTATGTGTCCTTCTAACTAAGTATAACCGACTATTTTTCAGCGAAAGAATAAAAACCCATCAAAACCCGCCCCGATCACTTTCAGTCATCTGGTTAATGGCTATCCTCATAATCTACTAGTAGAAGTAAGGACCAAAACACATCCGAAAATGTGTCCATCAAACTGAGGTAATCGACATAATTTTAAGCGATAGTGATGTATAAAAATTTAATATAAGAAAAATGAAAATAAGCTGTACAGAAATAGCAAATCTTTTTGATGTCTCAGTATGATAGCGTCTGTGTACTATCACTTTTCTTGTAACAAGATCAACTTCTCAAAATTTTGAAAAATTTTTTTGGTTTTTGTATTTTATATTGTTTTTGGTTTTTCTTGAAACCTTTCTCCCCCTACTTTTTGGATTTTTTCAAATTTTTAAGAAAAGAAAAAAAGGAAAACAATTTAAATGATATCTTCAGGAACATCATCTGATATACGTTTAACGCCGTTGATCTCTAGTAAATATAAAAACTGTGGTTTATCAAATGCTTTAGTGAAGAGATCAGCGCGTTGTTCCTGAGTGGGGATTTTTATCACATCGATTAACTTCTTTTCGTAGCAGTCACGAAGGAAGTGATATCGAATTTCGATGTGCTTCGTTTTGCTAAAATGGACCGGATTTTTGGTAATTGAAATTGCAGCAGAATTATCAATATATATGGGAGTAGTAGAACATTCAATACCGTAGTCACGCATTTGTTGCTGAATCCAAATAACTTGAGAACAGCAACTGGCAGCCGCAATATATTCCGCCTCAGCTGTTGAAGTGGAGACTGACGTCTGCTTTTTGCATTGCCACGTTACTAAACGACTTCCAAAGAACTGACATCCTGCTGTTGTTGATTTGTAATCGAGTTTACAACCACCATAATCCGAATCACTATACGCATGAAGATCGAAGTTGTCATCATAAGGATACCAAAGACCCCAATCTGGAGTACCCTTCAGATAACGCAAAATTCTTTTGACTGCAATCAGATGGGAGACCTTCGGCTTTGACTGGTAACGTGCACAGAGACACGTAGCAAACATTATGTCTGGCCGGGAAGCAGTCAGGTACATTAGAGATCCGATGATCCCTCTATAGTGAGTTGGATTGATCAATTCACCCTTCTCGTCAGGATTAATCCCGTGATTAACCTCTAAAGGAGTTCCCTGTGAAGAAGAACTCAACATCTCAAACCGTTTCAAGATGTCATTGACGTATTTTGTCTGGTGAATGAAGATACCGGAATCTTTTTGATCAACTTGAAGTCCTAAGAAGAACTTCATCTCACCCATGGAGCTCATTTCAAATTTTTCTTTCATCACTTGTTCGAACTCCTTACAAAGTGTTTTATTCGTGGACCCGAAGATGATGTCGTCCACGTACACTTGTACCATAATTAGATCTCCTTCTTTTTCTTTTGTGAGTAGCGTGCAGTCAATGGTTCCCCTTCTAAACCCGTTGTTCAGAAGGTGTTTGGATAGTTCTTTATACCAAGCTCTCGGGGCTTGGTGAAGACCGTACAAAGCCTTGTTGAGCAGATAGGCTTTGTCCTTGTGATATGGGTCTTCAAAACCTGGAGGTTGTGCCACATATACGGTCTCTTCGATGTGACCGTACAAAAAGGCACTCTTGACGTCCATCTGATATACTTTGAAATTCTTGAAAGATGCATACGCCAAGAACATCCGGATTGCCTCCAAACGAGCAACCGGAGCATATACCTCATTGTAGTCTAGGCCTTCGATTTGCCTAAACCCTTGGACCACCAGGCGGGCTTTGTTGCGAACAATCACTCCACGATCGTCACGTTTACATTTTAGTACCCACTTAGTGCCAATTTTCTTCTGTCCTTTGGGGAGATCCACCAGCTTCCACACACCAAGTCTTTTAAACTGCAATAATTCCTCTTGCATGGCTGAGACCCAGTTGGAATCTTTCAGCGCATCTGTGGTGCTGTGTGGTTCTTCTTGTGCTAAGAAGCATTCATGGGCATTAAGAGCAACTGATCCTGACTCCATCATTTCTGTGTAGAGACCAAAATTCAGCTGTCGACGAGTTTTGACACCCTGTTGAATGTCCCCTATAATGTTGTCTTGTGGATGATCACGTTCAGTTCTAACAACCGGATTGTCAGGAACGACAACATTTTGTTCCAAGTTAGTTAAGTTCGGCTCAGGAACTGGAGCGGATTGTGGTGCCTCTGAAGTAGACGTTAGAGGCTGATCTGCATTCGGCACTTCTTGATTTGACGATGAAGGTTGTGAAGTAACCTGAGTTGGTGCCGATTGTACATCATCTGCTGGAGATTCATCTTCAGATTCAGATTCGGAAGATTCTTGAACTTGATCGCTAGACTCTGTGGAGGAAGATGATGACGGACCAGGATGAGTTGAAGATTGCAAAGATTCATCAGGAGGTGCATTTTGCGCCTCATACATCATTTGAATAGCAATCTCATACAGATTGAATGACTTGAACAATTTGTCATAATCAAACAACCAGTCTTCTCCTGTCCCCTTGGCTGGTTCTGTGTAGCGTTGAACATCGACATGGTACCATTCTTCAACTAATTTTGTTGTTCTGTTGAAGACCCTTTTGAGAGGTATGCTGTAACCCAGAAAATAGCCGTTGATGATCTTCTCCTCGAACTTATTATCGACTTGCCTTTTAAGTAACGTGCAAAGAGCCCCGAATGGTTCCAGGTGCTCTAAGTTAGGCCTTCGTCGTTGAAGAAGCTCGAAACTTGTCTTGCCGTGGCGCTTGACGATGCCTACCCGATTTAATGTGAAACAGGCGTTGGCAATTGCCTCACTCCAAAACGTAACAGGTAACACTGAGTCGGCTAACATTGTTCTTGCTGTCTCGATTAACGTACGATTTTTCCTTTCAGCAACCCCGTTCATTTGTGGAACATATGGGGCACTGAACTCCTGAACGATCCCTTTTTCTTTGCAGAAATTTTCAACATTCGCATTTTTAAATTCTGTACCGTTATCTGACCGCATTCTTCGAACCTTCAGATTGTATTGAGACTCAATAGTTGTAACCAGCAGTTGTATACACCCAAACGTTTCTGATTTTACTTTCAAGAAAAACACCCAAGAGAATCTAGAATATTCATCAGTAACCACTAGACAGTATGAGTGCCCAGAGATACTTTTGACGCTTATTGGGCCAAAAAGATCCATATGAAGGAGTTCCAACGGAATATCAATTGAGTGGAAACTCTTAGACTTGTGGGACCTTTTTATTTGCTTTCCGGCTTTGCACTGCACACACGAATCAGGGAGACGAAAACTTCTCAGATTAACTCCCTCAACTAGTCTGCGGTGCACAAGCTTGTTCATGTTCCTGACATTTATGTGTCCCATCCGTCTATGCCATAAGACAGTATCACGTTCGGATGCCTTGGACACAAAACATGTCGCCGTTGGAGACGATGACCCTGCCTTAGCCATATCCAGAATGTAGAGATCACTCTGGCGTGCAGCTGACATTAAAACCTTGTCTTCAGGAAAGTTGAAATCCTTAGCCAAGATGTGGCAATCTCGGTCGTCAAACATAACTTTGAAACCTTTGTCGCAGATTTGACTTATCGACAACAGGTTGTTCTCCAACTCTTTGATGAAATTAACTTTCTCAAACGAAATTCGCCCATTAGACACAATTCCTTGGGCCGTGATATAACCTCCTTGATTTCCTGCAAAGGAAACTGCACCTCCTTTTATTTGTCTGACACTTGAAAGGAGATTCATGTTTCCAGTCATGTGCCTGGAAGCTCCTGAGTCTATGATCCACATGTTGAATCTTGGATCATATAGAGCAACCTGCACACAAAAACAAAAGGTTTAAATATCATTGGAAACCCAAGCCCTTACGGTCTTGGGTTTTCCATCTTCATCACGAATGAACAATTCAATCCATTTACCCTCATTAACACTGTTTTCAGATTTGACGTTGTTATCAACAGTGTTAGTTTTCTTTGGTTTCCAAAAGTCAGTCTTCTTCTCAACATGTTTGAGATAGCTGGTTGAAGACTGAGTTTCACTTGTCGAAGTGGAAACATTTGGATCTGAGGGGTTTGGGGATTGGTGTGGTGAGGTTGGCTGAGGTTTCCGAGGAGAAACCGACCTCGGTGTGTGAAACCGTTCTTGACCTTGAACGTCAATGGTCGGTCGCCTCCTAGGAGGTGACTTGGCATACCTCGGATCCGGAGTCGATATGTACTGCTTAGGATCCGTGTACTTATAGCAAAATCTTGCTATATGCCCTACCTCTCCACACGAAAAACAGTAGTTTCTCCCCCTTTGACTTGGTGGAGAGAAATAACTCTGGTTTTGTCTGTTATCATAGTACCCCCTGGATTTGACATTTTGGGGTGTAGTTTGTCTAGGAGGGTGTTTTGGGAAATTATGTTTTTCATTAACGTTACCCTCCTTTACAAACTGGGTACTATGTTCCACATAGACTTTCTCAGATTTAGGATTAAACTTTTTCTTCTGAGAATTTCTTGTTGTTGTTGCCTTTGACTTAGATGGTGGTGGGCCCGATTTAGTTGTGGAACCTAAGTCTGTGGCAACAACATTTTGTTTGGACTCAGGAGCCGGGTCAATGACTTCTTTACCCTTAGACTTAGAAATTTGGTTTGTGTCCTCGGGTATATAATCATTTGATTCATCATCCGGCACAGCTCCTGGTGTGCTTGAAAATTGATTCAGGATCGGGGGTGGGACATTGTTATATCCCACGCCTCTTTCCTTTTTGCCTCGGAACTCGGGAATGATGTGTTCTAATAAATAAGATGAATTTGAGTAACTTTTTAATTTGAAATTCAATGATTCAAAATCAGCTTTCAAGTTTTCCAATTCTTTTTTCAAAACATTATTCTTATTTATGTGAAAATTGATAGAGTCTTGTTGATTCAGAACACATATTTCAAGTTCCTTGTTCTGACGCTTAAGGCTATCAGTCTTTTCTTTAAAAACAGACTCTTTCTGCTTCCAAGCCTTATTCTGTGCAAGCGCGTCAGTCAGTTCCATTAAAGATCTTGAGGCTGCTTGTTTGTAAGCCTCGAGATCTTCAATTCTCTCTTTTAGAAATTGAATTTCTTGTTCATACAATTCACATTTTAAACATTTAACATTTTCTGGTTTGGGAGTTGATGGGTTAGAACTTACCTTGGCATTTGATGTCTCTGCCATGAATGCAAAGCAAAGATTCCCAGCTTTTTCCAGAAACGATGCAGAAGTTGCTTTAGACTCTACTTCGTTGACTTCTTCAACTTTAGCAGCCTCTGCGGGAATTGTCGAACATGGAGATATTTGAGGAACATTTGACTCTTTTTCGTGATCCTCCTTAATCTCCAAAGATACCACTTCAACCTCAGGTTCTCCTTCATGGACTTCAGCAGCTGGTTCATCGACAATATATTCTTCATTGGTCGAGGAAACAACAGACTCTGTTTCAGAGTTTTCATCTACTACTGTGACATCAGCCATGTTGATGCTCAAGTTCCATGTCTCGCCTTCATCCCCTTGAACTGCAAGAGCAGTTTCGTTGTTGATGTCGACGTTGTTTGCTGCGGTTTGATTTTGAGGGACCAGTTGTCTCTCAAGGTTGACAGTTGCAGCTGCTGCAGCAGGAGTGGATGATGATGAAGTGGTTCGGAAGGGATATTGGTGACCTTCCCTTCTTGGCTTCGAGCACTCCTTGGCAAAGTGACCAAGTTCGCCACAGTTGTAGCATTTTACTTTGTTTTTATCAAAGCCGAACTTGGATTTGTTGTTTATTGAGAGGGCCTGACCTGTTTTCTTCGTCCACTTTCTGGCCCTTCGGAACGCACTGCCAAGAGCCCACATAATGTCTATGCGTTCCATATCATCTTCGTCAAGCTGTTCATAGTCATCGCTGTCCAGATGACTATTTCCTAGCTTACCCGCCACCATTAAACTGTGGGACTCAATTATCGTGCCTAGAGTTGCCATGTGTTCTTTGGCAACCTCCACTGTTACTGTTCCCAAGCCTTCAGTATTCAACGTTGCTTTCTCCGTTGACTTGGGTCCGGAGTTAGTACTTGAGTTTCCAGAAGTTAATGGTGGGACGGAAGATCTCGTTTCAGTCCCCTTTGATTGATTTGACGTTGAGGAGACAAAAGCGGTCTTCATCGGAGCATGATCAGTTGAATCTGACATAGGAGGTTTTGACATGTAAAGTGATTTGTCAGAAGTTGATCTCGGTTTTCTGGAGGAGGCTCTTAGTTCAGCCTCTTCGTGTCTGATTTCTTTAATAAAATCAGACAGGAGAATAGTCTCCAGCTGATGACTTCTTCTCATTACTGTCAGGAAGGTGCTCCAGCTAGGTGGAAGTCCTTGTGCAAGACATCTAACTTTCTCAGTCCCTGTAGTTTTGACGTTATAGGACTTGAGTTCTGACATTAGATGGTAAAATCTCGACAGTAACGACTCAATATCTTCTCCCGACTCTGGACTAAACAGATCAAATTCACGCTTGAGCTCCCGTGCGTGAATTTCTCTAAGGGAATCAGATCCTTCACATCGGTCAACCAGTGCGTTCCAAAGAGTTGACGCTGTAGTAAACTGGTTAAACTGATGAAAAAGATCAATGGAGAGTGCTTGTGATAGTAAGGAGAAGGCTTTCTTCTCAGCATCGAAGGCTATCTTTTGTTCTTCAGATAGCCTAAAGTAGCTCAACGACTCACCATCATCATTCGTTGGATGCACCCAACTTGTCTGGACAGCTTCCCAAAGTCCAGGATTTACACCTGTTATATGAATTTGAAATCTTGTCTTCCAGGTTGTAAATTCGTTTAAAGTCATTAGCTTTGGTGGCTTGTTATAGCTTCCCGATTCAGAATCACTTTCGAGAATCGATTGAATCCTCTTGTTGGTACTCGAACTTGTAGCCATCTTTGTTTCTTTGCTTTAACGTTGAACTGTTGATCGAATGAGTTTGATTCGATCGGATGAGTGACCTATTCGATCGAATGTGTTCTGGTTCGATCGAATGTCTCTCTGAAATACAGATCTGATCTTCCGAAAGTTATTCGATCGAATGTGAATCTGGTTCGATCGAATGGGTTGAGAAGTTCGATCGAAAGAGTTTCTGGTTCAATCGAACGGGTTCTGACAGTCGAATAAGACAAAGATCGAATCGACGGATCGAATAAAAGACTTATTCGATCGAATAGTGACTAATTCGATCGAATGAACAAATCTGGTTCGATCGAATGAACTAGGAGTAATTCTCGGCGGGAAAAACTGATTCGGTCAAAGTTCAAACTTGTTCGATCGAATAGGAAGGCTATTCGATCGAATGAGTTCCAAAAATAGACTGGTTCGATCGAAATTTCTGGAAATTCTAAAATTAGAAGATTTTGACGGATTTTCGAATTTTGAATCAAAAACACGAATTTTGAAAGATCCAGAGGCAAATTAAGATCGAAATATGACTTTTAACACAAAAACAACTTAAGACCAACCAAAAAACGGATCAAAACCACCAAAAATACGAAGAACACGAAGAACGCGAAGAACGTTCTTGACGAAACTCGAACTTTTAACACACAATTCTAAGATCAAAACACCAAAATATGACAATTTTAACAGTTTTTGACAAGAACACGACGAACACCAAGATCAAAAACACCAAAAATTCGGAATTTTCCGGCAAAAATTACGATTTTCGCGAGAAAAACACGAATTTCACCACGAATCTAACGTGAATCAAGAACCAAAGGCTCTGATACCACTTTGTCGGACCGGTGCGGGACACGGTTTCCCAACGATTCACGGGGCAACGTGTTAGAGTGCGGAATCCTCTAACACGGCGATTCGGTGGTGATCAACAACGCACGGTTACGATTCCTAAGACGGTTTGACACCTAGGGACGGAGGAAAAGGCCGACACGACGAAGATTGGCAGAGAGGTTTTTCGGCAGTAGCAGGTTCGTGACTGTGTGTAATGTGTGCTCTCTCTCGTGAAATTTCCTAAGTTTCGCTTATATATCGAATACTGATTCGATCGAATGAGTATCTCATTCGATCGAATGAGTCCTGGTTCGATCGAATCAGTCACTGATTCGATCGAATCAGTTTCTTTTGACATTTTCAGTCCGTTAACTTGGTTTCACGATCGTTATTTTCATATCGAACCATCCTGATAGAACTGGGGACATATACATGACATTTCATGTCCTAACAGTTGTTGGGTGTATGTGTATGTGTATGTTGGGAGGAAAAGAAATGGATTTTGGATGTTTGAGAAGGTTTATATAGGGGTTCCATGGGCCCTAGGTCCCATAACCTTTTCCTAACCATTCCAAGCCCAAACCCAATATAATCCAAACACTATCACACAATCCAATTAACGGCACACATGAAATAATAAATTTTCTTTTATCTAATTATCTCAAAATACGGATGTTACACAAAAAAAATACCTAAAACCATTACTCACAACCCTGTAAGGTCCCCAAACATCAAGATGAACCAATTCTCCAATATTAAGTGACTCATGATCACTGAATGGGAATGGTTCACGATGTTGTTTGGTCTTATGACACACATCACATGGAATAGACTCGTTTGAGAATTTAATTTTTAAGTCATGTTTTAAAACATTCAAAACTTGAATGGCAGGATGCCCTAGTCTACTATGCCAAATATTAATCTGATCAAAACTATTGAAACACACCTTTAAAGAATTAGAATCTTCACCACACACATATAACCCATCAACTTGACTACCAGTCACTAGGGTTTTCTTTGTGAGGGAGTCTTGAATAAAGCACTTTGATTCATTAAAGGTAACATTTAACTTATTATCTTTGCCCAACTTATAAACTGAAAGGAGATTAACACAGTATTCTGGTACAACAAACACATCGTTTAAAATGACATCATTATTAAGTTTTAGACTTCCAATTTTAGTTACTAAAGCATCTGAGCCAAGCCATTAATTTTAATATCAAATTTAGAAACATCAATTGGATTAAAAATATTTTTATCAGTTTTGACCATGTGTTGATTAGCACCAGAATCTATTACCCAACCAGTTTCAGAGGCCAAACTTTGATAACTGTTAAAACTAAAAATATTCTTCCTGACAATAGAAGTAGAAAGAGAACACATAGACCTACCTCCTACATTTCCTCATTGATGTTCCTCATTGGTTTATCATTCAACAAACCTAAAAGCCTAGTCACTTGATCAGGAGTAAGCGTACTAGGAACAACATTAGAAGAAGACTCATTTTTACCAAATCCGCAATTAGCATAATTAGACTTTGGTACACTCTTAGACCTGGAACCTTGAAGGTACCCAATAATTTCGTAACACCTTTCTATAGTATGACCTATTCTATTGCAATGAGAGCATTTAAGGTTTGGATTAGGTCCTCTCACAAATTTCTTTCTATTGTCATAGGTTTGACTAGTTTTAAACAAAAAAACCAACATTTTGACTTTGAATGTTAGGAGAACTAATTGAATTCCTATGTGACTCCTTCCTAGATACAATAGAAAAGGCTACTTTAACAGAGGGGAGTGGTTCCCTTGTTAACAAGTTGCTTCTAATAGGCTGATAGATATCATCTAATCCCATAAGAAATTGCATAAGTTTGATTAAGTGGTTGAAGTCATTAAAACTTTTTGATGCTTGGCAAGAACACGAAGGAAGTTGAACCATGGAATCAAACTGCTTCCACATAGTGTTGAGTTTGTGATAATAGTCTGCAACAGAAGTACCATTTAGTGAAAGCCCATTGATCTTCTGATACAGATTAAAAATCACAGACCCATCCACTTTGTCATATGTTTCCTTCATGTCTTCCCAAACCTTAACAGCAAGTTGGGAATAGACTAGCTCAACATATAGTTCCTCACTAATAGAATTCAATATCCAAGTGAGTACTATAGAGTTACATCTATCCCACTGACTTGCTAAAACTACATCATCAGTAGGTTTAACACACGATCCAGTCACAAAACCGTATTTGTTTTTTACTTGTAAAGCAAGTTTCATAGAATTAGCCCAAATAAAATAATTTTTAGTCCCTTTTAGTTTTAAATTGATAATAGTTAAAGTACTAGAATCACTAGCATGGAGGTTCAAGGGATTGTTGATATCTAGCTGACTTATTTGTGTATCATTGTTAATAACACCAGAACCATCAACTGAACCACTCATTTTAAAGAAAGATTTAAACACAAAAGATGCACAAGAACTCCTAGGATGCTTAATGCAACAAATAAGCCTCTAATTAACCAACAATGCTGCCCCCCTAACCCAGCCAAATATGCCTAATGCAATATGAAATAACAATAAAACAGAAATTAAAAGGGATAGAATACTCTCACAGTGATGAACTCCACTGATGGCTCGTAAACTTCACTTAGGTTTACCAAGTTACTCTTCAATATTGTAGAAGATTCAATGACCCATAACCTTCCCTTAGGGTTATAGAGTCACCCTTGAACTCCTGACAAGTGATTCGACTTTTTCTCGAACCCAACTAACAACTAAAACAACCACCAAACGAACGACGAACACCAAGATCCAGAGATTAGGGTTTCAAGTTATGAAAACCCTAAAGAGTAAACTAAAGTTGTGGAAGAGCGATGGATCAGAGCTTTATTGTCGCTCTGATACCATGTCACAAACTCAAACCCAAAATTATTCAACCAGATAGAAGATTCAATACAAAGAACTTGTCAGATTACAATAACAAAAGAACTAAACAACCAGAATTTGATCAGAGATGCAACGAACTAAAAATCTCTCATGAACTTTAATTATTGAACAAAGGAATACAGAGACCAGATCTGAAAAATTCTGGATAAGATCAAGACCAAGTATAACATCTCAAAAATTGATTCAAAAGATCTCAAAAGAGGTTAAAATAAAACATCAAGATGAAAAGGTAATAGACCATCAGACTTCTTGTAAAACCAGCAAAACAAGCCCAAACTTCAAGCCCATCCAGCCTACAACAAAGCCCATCAGCATCTCTAGTTTACTTGTCCAAAATACTCACATGCATAATAAAACGCACATATTAGCAAAGATAATAGAATACAAACAAATATTAGCAAAGATAACAGAATACAAACAAAAATTGAATTGAAACAATATGTGACCAATATCACATATTTTAACACATTATGATCATTATTATGATATTGTGGTCACATTCCGCCAATTCTCATGGATAATTATTCACTATTTAATTATGGAACCAAATTTTTTGTCATGAGGTTGATATGCACCGTCGCAATATTCTTTTGCGTATGTAACTAACTGCTATTCAAGTGCATTTATAAATCTATGAATTATTTGAAAACATGTGTTGTTTACATAAAACTAAAATATTAATAACAAAGTCTCCGACGAACTTGTCTTTAAAACATGTTTTTTTATAAAATAAAACCAAAAAAGATCTCCAATGAACTTGTCTTAAAAGCATGTCGTTATTTAAAATAAAACCAAAATAAAAGGTCTCTTAACGAACTTGACTTTTGACATTAACTATTGATTATCAACAACTTAAATTAGTCAAACCATGTGCACGTTATGGTATGCGTTAATTCTTTTGTTACGAATTGTGATTAGAGTTACAAAAGTTATATTTGACATATGCGGCAGTTTTAATTCGTTTCTATGTTTAATATTTTAACATTATTTATGATTTTGATATATGTTTCAGACATCATGTGTAAAACTCCTTCACATGCCTATCTCGACATTTTTGTATATAACAACAAAAACAAAACAATGCGGTTTCAGTAATCAAATGACACTATTAGCCTCAACATCGTCAATAAACTCTAGCGTACGTCTCATTTATCTGAAGTGTTGAAATGAAATATTGCTTAGCTAAATCTCCCGAAGGATATATGACAAGTTAGTATCTGAAGAGGTAGGTCCCAGCAGAGCCCAGTTGGACCCGCAAGACTCACCTTGAAGAGGGACGTCTGCGCAGAAACCAACTGGATCCGCAGGACCAACCATGCTCAGAGACGTGACGTCCTTACGCGCAGTACGCAAGCTGGTCCCGCAGGAAATGCCTCCCGATGGTGAAGGACTCCGCCTGTGCCCGCAGCCTCGGATACAAGCCATCAGGGAAGGCCACCCGCGCAGCATGGCTACACGCACAAGGCACTTAGCTCTCAATCAGTGTCACCTGAAGGAATGAGCGAAGCCGGGAACTATCCCGCACAAGGGCGGGAGGGGGAATACTCCCGCCCAAATAAGCCAGTCCGTACGATACAGGAAGACCTTCTGTACTGTACCTGACGAGGTATGGGAAAAAGATCTGACTAAAGATACGACAGCTTACTGACACAGTATGGCGAGCAGCATGCTCCTGTACTGTGTCACTATTAGCCGCTGCCTACTCACCAACTACTGCCATACCACGTGCGTAGCCGGCAGTTGGTGGAAAAGGAATAGTACACAGCAGGCTTGGTCACTATCAGCCGCTGCCTACCCACCAACTACCAGCAGGGCACGTGCGTAGGCCACTGTTGGTGGAACAGGAACACTGTTGCAGCCGGCCACACCTCCTTGGAAACCTACCTTCGGCTATAAATACCACAAATGGTATGACCATCTCATCTTATCTTGTATCATCATATATACCTGATATCTGCTCTAGCAATCTCTTAATATACACTTATATTTAAAGAGCAATCTAGTCTGATTCTCACGCCGGAGGGTGGTCACAAGGAGGAACCCCCCCTTCTCAGTGACAAGCTCACGGTGTCTGTTTTGCAGGTTATCAGAAGAACCATCTTCTCAGGGTCTAACCCCTCGTGGGAAACATCTATCTAACCCCCAGGTTACCAGTAATCTGCTCGGGGTCCGGTTAGTGTTTCTTCATTGGCGCCATCCGTGGGAAAAGCTAGAACATTTTTCTCCAGTTTTTTCAAACTTCCAAGATGGTTAAAGAAACTCTGGTAACCACAACCCCAGCTACTGGGGGGAATATCGGCAACACAGTTTTTACAAACACTACCCCGGCTACCCAAGCCGGGGCAAGTGAAGTAAATTTTACGAACACTACCCCAGCTACCCAAGCTGGGGCAAGTGCAGTAAATAATCGCTCACTGGGATTCACCGATGCCCAGTTAGAGAAACGAACAAGACTCCCCCGCCAAACACTCGATGAAGTTAAGGCATGGGCGGAAGCACGTCAGAGGGAATTCCAAGCCGAGTTGGACGAACGCTTGCGCTCCGTCCAACAGGCTGACGAATTCGAAGATTACTTGGATGACTCGGAGGAATCCGACTCCGACGCGAACCCTCGCCATAGGGCAAAAGGGAAGCGTAAGGAAACAGATTCCCAACCGAGAAGGCATTTTGGACAAGCCTTCAAACCAAAAAGCACAGGTGGAAGTCCACGAGACTTCTCCAAAACATTCAGACCAAACGTTGCAAATGCGGGAACGTCCAAATTTGCAAGGGAAATTGCGGAAGCAATCGCCCCAAAAAGTGCCAAACAAATGTCCAGCATAGGCACATATGATGGTATATCTGATCCAGACGATCATTTGAACAGGTTCATAGCGGGGGCAACCGTCAGTAGTTGGACGGAACCTACATGGTGTTACATGTTCCAAATGACACTGGTGGGGGCTGCTAGAGCGTGGTTCGATCGTCTACCGGTCAACCACATCTATGACTGGGCTGACTTCCAACAGAAGTTTAGCCAACACTTCAGCCAGCAAAGAAAGTATACCGAGGAGCAATGGACAATCCTCAAATGCATTCGAGAGAAAGATGAATCTTTGCTGGACTTCATCACTCGCTTCAACTCGAAGAAGCTAAGTCTGGGTAACATTAGCGAAGATCTTGTTCGCGCTGCCTTTATCCAGGGCGCGAACGACCCAGAGCTCATCCGCACCTTAACAGGTAAAGATGGCATGCCATCCATATGGGATGCCATCATGACAGCAGCTAAACGCTTTGCGGAAACGGAGAAGCAACTGGGTAGAGATCTCTCACAGAGCACAAACCTCTACACCCAGAGAACAAGGGAAGACAACGTTCTCACCGCCCGATTAAACAAAAAGCGGAAGCTAGGCATTTGGCAGTCAAGAGTAAACTTTGACACCTCATCCGGCTTGCAGCATCGGTTAGGCGGAAGGGATAACGTACAGTCCAACAAGAACCCCAGATGGACGCCGCTCACCAAAAGCGTCACCGAGATATTCGCCACCGAGGAGCTCCCATGGCCAAAGCCTCAAATAATCCGACATCGCCACAATGCTGATCGGAGCAAATACTGTGAATTTCACAGGACAAAAGGCCACAACACCGAAGAATGCATAGACGTAAAGGACATGATCGAGGCATTCGTCAGAGATGGGACGCTCGCGCACCTCGTGGCGCAATGAACACTGAGCAGGCTGATGCGTGTAGAACCCCAGCTGGGGAAAACACGAATAAAATTCCAGCTTCAATATGGAGACTACATGCTGCGTAAAGAACGAGATCCCGAACCAGGTGCGTATCGGCTCGATGGCACTCCCATCCCAACAACATGGAAGGGAGCTCATTTACACAGTCTGCATGTAAATCAATTCCAAATTTGTAAAGAAAAGGCCAAGAGCCACTTCTAATGGAAACGATTCTCCTTAAAACATTGACGCTGATGATTTTACATTTTTATGAACACGGATATGCCGGTTTTCACCGCATAAATACGTGGAAAGTCGTTGCGTGGGGAAGGCGGCAAAACCCGCATAAACCCAAAAAACGACGAACCTTCACGCAGGTCAGTCGAAGGGGAAAAGTTCAGTCCTCCTATTAAATGAAAGTGCCGGTCTATCCGCATGAATCATGAAAAAGGGAACTGAACACTAACCTATTGACAACCGCGCGTCGAACGGTTAATTTATTCAACACGGATATGCCGGTTCTCACCGCATAATTACGTAAAGTCGTTGCGAGGGGAAGGCGGCAAAACCCGCATAAACCCAAAAAACGACAAACCTTCACGCAGGTCAGTTGAAGGGGAAAAGTTCAGTCCCATTAAATGAAAGTGCCGGTCTATCCGCATGAATCATGAAAAAGGGAACTGAACACTAACCTATTGACAACCGCGCGTCGAACGGTTCAAAACAGAATTTCTAATAAAAGGATGAGGAAAACCTACACGCAGGTCAGATGGTAAAGTTTAGCCTTCCTACTACGTGCAAGTGACGGTCCTACCCGCACAATAACGGAAGAGGAAGCAAAACTTCACACCTATCTACCACGTTCAAAGGTTAACTTATCCTCAAAAGATAAGGAAAACCTACACGCTGGTCAGATGGTAAAGTTTAGCCATCCTACTACGTGCAAGTGACGGTCCTACCCGCACAATCACGGAAGAGGAAGCAAAATTCACACCTATCTACCACGTTCAAAGGTTAACTTATTTTAAACACTTGAAAAATTGCTAATTTAAACTAAAGTATGCAAGTCATACAACGTTTACAAAGCAAGGAACCCAACGAAAGTAGCGGTCTTACCCGCAAAAAGATTTATATTTCACAATGATTCATTACAAGAATGGCCGGGTAACTACCCGCCTACAAGAAAATAAATCTATACAAGCTAAATCTATCCTAGCAGTGGGAAGGGATCTTCAGGATCAGGCTTCAGGGCCACTTCCACTTGGACCAGCACCGTCAGTAGAACGTGGCAGTTCAAGGAAATCCTTAAGGATAGCTAGCCCATCATCAGCAGCAACAACTTCATTCACCTTCTCCACCACCGGATGCGGGAAGGCGGCGTACTGATTCACTGCTTGGTCGTAAACAGCTTCAGTATCTACATTGTACAAAGGGAAGTTGGAAGGCGGGATGCCTTTCTCAACGAACCCTAGACCAAGCAGGAAGCCGACCTTTTCCCCATCCTCGTGAGAAGCGTTGAGGGCTGCGCTCATAGCATCATCATAAGAGGTCTCTGAGAAGACCCGATGCACAACCTACAAGAAAATATACAAGTGTCAAAACCTTTTCTATTTACAAAGAAAAGCGTAAAGAAAAGAAAAACATACCTGAGACAACGCTTCTCGAAGAAGCCATTCCTTGGCAACCAGAGCTTCTTGGAGGGCAGCTTGAGCTTCGTTACGGGCGCGTTCGGCTTCACTCTTGTTGAGGTTGGCAAGCAACACTTCTTTAGCCGCAGCCTCTTCCACGCCCTTTAGCTTACGCTCAGTATGGTCAAGCACCCCCCTCTGGTCCAAGATTTCCTGGAGCTTTTTGGCGTCTTCCATCGCCAAGGCATCATGAGCCTGCTGGAGAGCCTCTAATTTGGCTTTAAGCTCTTCATTTTCCACGCGTAGAGGCTCAGCAACAGCTTCAGCCTTGGTGGCCCTCTCGGTTGCGTTCCTCGTAGTCTCCTTAGCCAGCCGAAGCTGTTCATTAACAGCTTGGGCAGCCTTGGAACGGGCCTCGAGTCGTGACTGAACTTCAACCTCGAGGGCCTTGAAGGCCTTCTCCTTTTCCGCAGCTACGGCGGATAGCCTTTGGTTCTCCTCCCGGATAGCCCGCGCCTGAGCCACTTCTTTAAGGCGAGCTGCTTTTAACTTGTCGTTTTCACGACAAAGCAGCTCGACGCGCGGCTGCATCCGAGCCAGGAGAACCCGAAGCTCATTGGTTAGCCTACCCTCCTGGTAGCTAGCCATGGCTTCCCCCAACGCACCACTAGGAGCAGCGTGACGAGCCCATTCCACGCACTCCACAGGGGTGCGAAGGGTTGTTCCTCGGCGAATGTTCCATCGTGGAACATACACTTCATTGGAATCCGACACTGCAAAAAACAAAAAGCAGTTAGGAAAAGATGATAAAAAATATATGTAAAAAAATGGGCCGAAAGAACCCTACGCACCTGTAGGGTCAATAACAGGCCGATAGCCGCCGAACCCATCATCTGAACCCAAAGGAAATCCATCCAAGAGGTCAGGCAGATGGGAAGGTGGCAAAGATTGGCGAGAAGCCCCATGCGTACCTGATGGACCGGCCGTCGTTGCCGGTGGCGGGGGCATGGTAGCACCCGCCGCGGTCGCCGCCGCGGAATCCGCAGCAATAGTAACCGCCGGCTCGGTGAAGGATGCTGTAAAAATCGCACTCACGGCCGGCGGTGACGTCATCTCGGCTGGAACAGTCGGCTCAAAGGAGTGAGCAACTGAACCAGCGGGTGCAGGCGCAGCCGCTTGGGTCGTCGCCTCAGGTAGGCTGACCGGGCCTACCGTCATTGGCGTGGAGGTACCACTCTGTGCTCCACCCTGGAATGCGTCAACATCCTTGCCTGCGTAAAGAAGATAAGTGTTAATGATATTAAACTATGAAGCTAAAGATAAAGGAAATTTGTACTTACGGGTTTTCTTGAGCCTGAAGGTACGGAGAGGCGGGGACGAACCCGATGGAGCCGGCCTCTTTGCGCCGGTCACCGTCGTCTTCTTGGGCTCTCCGGAGGTGACAGTCGCAACCTCCGGAGCAGTGGTCTTATCACCACCGGGATTCCCCGCCACCTCTTCGCTCTCGGTCTCCGAACCAGACCGAGGCGCTTGATCGGCAGTGGAGGCCTTCTCCTTCCCCTTCCCGCCGGCAGCCTTCTTCTTCCGCACCAACGGAGGACCATCTGCGGATTCCTCATCAGAGCATACGATTAAAGGATTTCCAGCAGAGGTTTCAACATTGAGGGGTCGAGGGTTGAAGATCGCCTTACCTGGCCGCCTGGCGCTCTGGATATCATGGCCTTGCGGATAGACCTCCACGAACCGATCCGCCGTTTGTTCGAGGATGGGCAACTCGTTCTCGTCCAAAGCGCGAGTACCCATCCGGGCGGGACCGTCAGCCTCCCGCGGATTAAGGAGCGACTGCAAGTCGTTCCCCTCTGAAATAAACAAGAAAAAAGTTAGAAGAAATTTCAAAATCAACAAAAGGAAACAAGGCATACCGTAAGGAACAGAGTTCGAACCGTATTCGAGGACGATCGGAATCTTGCGCGCATCAGCCTCCTTCCACACCCGGCTCATCCCCAGCATCACCATCCCGGACTCCGCAAACCGGTAAACCGGAGATTGGACCCGAGATATCTTCGCAAACCATTCCGCCTCCTGGTAGTTGGAGGCGTGAAGGCTGGGAAGTGCTTGCCCGTTCTTGAATTTCATGGCAATGGGGATGGCGCGAGCGGATATGAAGAAGAACTCCCACTTCCATGAGCGAAGACTGCGCTCGGTCGCGCAGATCTTTAAACCCTTAATACGGGTTGTCAACGTGTACCACCCCTGGATGCACCTCCAAGTGTAGAAGGTCATCAGGCGGTCAACGTAGGGCTCGACGCCCAAAATCCGGCACACCCACTCGAAGTGGCGAATCTTGGCGATCGCCATGGGATGCAACTCGGTCAAATGAACACCGTGCCTCTCGAGGACACGGTAAACAAACTTTGTCAATGGGAACCTAAGATTCCCATAAACAAAGAATGCTGCATAAACCCCGATCTTGCCTCTAGGGGCATCGTACACAGTATGATGGGGTTCAGGAAACTCAGGCTCGAGAGACTCGAGCATGAACTTCCTGACGACATACCGGTACAGATCGCCAGGCAGAGCACACTGGCACTCACCAGCAGTACTCTTGTCATCGGCTATGGATTCAACATCACGAGACGACATCTTGTGAAGGAAAGAAGAAAACGATTTCGGGAGAATGCTTGCCTGAAAAGGGGAGTATTCGCCGGAAATCGCTTAAGAGATGAAGAGAAGAGTGAAAGTGTGGATTACAAAGAACCCTCTCCCCCTTTATATACTAATCGCAATTAATGCGATGAAATTAATGCGGAAGAGAGAGAAAACGAAGGTGCAATGAAACTATGACACGTGGCAAAAAGCAAGCTGGCAACAGCTGTTGACAGGACGCATACCATTAATTTCGCGGCCACGCGCCCGAAAAATAGCGCCCACGCGCCTGAAAAAGCGTCTGGAATGACCATGTACTGTCACGTCACCATAACTTCCTGCACGTCCTGACACAGTCAGAAAAAACCGTCGCACGACGTTTCAGATGTTTGGACTGTTCTTATCCTTTCACCAACCTTTCGAATTTCAAAATTCAAAATTCAAAAAGATTAAAAAGTAAGCGGGAAGATACCCCTTACCTTGGCAAACAAGTAACCGTAAGACGGATGCGGGTACAGTGTTAAGGCAAAACCCTTCACATACCTAGCACCCGCAGGGAATTGAAGCCCAGTAAACCTTGGCAAACAAGTAACCGTAAGACGGATGCGGGTACAGTGTTAAGGCAAAACCCTTCACATACCTAGCACCCGCAGGGAATTGAAGCCAAGTAAACCTTGGCAAACAAGTAACCGTAAGACGGATGCGGGTACAGTGTTAAGGCAAAACCCTTCACATACCTAGCACCCGCAGGGAATTGAAGCCAAGAAAACCTTGGCAAACAAGTAACCGAAAGACGGCTGCGGGTACAGTGTTAAGGCAAAACCCTTCACATACCTAGCACCCGCAGGGAATTGAAGCCAAGAACCTTGGCGAACAAGTAACCGTAAGGCGGATGCGGGTACAGTGTTAAGGCAAAACCCTTCACATACCTAGCACCCGCAGGGAATTGACGCCGGGAATACCTTGGAAGTAAAGTAACCATAAGACGAGCGCAGGTACAGTGGTAAGGCAAAACCCTTCACATACCTAGCGCTCCGCTGGGAATTGAAACCAAGAAGGATCTTCTGGGCAATGCTTGCGGAAACGGAAATAACATCCCCGCATAGCGGGAACGTCGAGAACTACGTTGTTTGAAGCTCCAGGATGGAATTGGTGGTTTTAACATAATTGATCACTATGTTCAAAACTACCAAAACCGCATGGAGAATCCACACAAGTGGGACTCAACGCTCCTGACTTGCGAGGAGGTTACAGACCTACCCGCATCATACCCAAAGACCAAGCAGGAAACTCGGGAATTTCTGCAAGTGACAAGGACTTCCGCGGGAAGAATCCCCATGGAAAACCTTAAAAAACCCTTTTCAAAACCCTCTGCTTAAGTCCAAAAGTTCACCTCACTTTATTAAACACTCATGAGAAGAACATTGGACTGGGGGGACTTGAAGAGGTAGGTCCAAGCAGAGCCCAGTTGGACCCGCAAGACTCACCTTGAAGAGGGACGTCTGCGCAGAAACCAACTGGATCCGCAGGACCAACCATGCTCAGAGACGTGACGTCCTTACGCGCAGTACGCAAGCTGGTCCCGCAGGAAATGCCTCCCGATGGTGAAGGACTCCGCCTGTCCCCGCAGCCTCGGATACAAGCCATCAGGGAAGGCCACCCGCGCAGCATGGCTACACGCACAAGGCACTTAGCTCTCAATCAGTGTCACCTGAAGGAATGAGCGAAGCCGGGAACTATCCCGCACAAGGGCGGGAGGGGGAATACTCCCGCCCAAATAAGCCAGTCCGTACGATACAGGAAGATCTTCTGTACTGTACCTGACGAGGTATGGGAAAAAGATCTGACTAAAGATACGACAGCTTACTGACACAGTATGGCGAGCAGCATGCTCCTGTACTGTGTCACTATTAGCCGCTGCCTACTCACCAACTACTGCCATACCACGTGCGTAGCCGGCAGTTGGTGGAAAAGGAATAGTACACAGCAGGCCTGGTCACTATCAGCCGCTGCCTACCCACCAACTACCAGCAGGGCACGTGCGTAGGCCACTGTTGGTGGAACAGGAACACTGTTGCAGCCGGGCACACCTCCTTGGAAACCTACCTTCGGCTATAAATACCACAAATGGTATGACCATCTCATCTTATCTTGTATCATCATATATACCTGATATCTGCTCTAGCAATCTCTTAATATACACTTATATTTAAAGAGCAATCTAGTCTGATTCTCACGCCGGAGGGTGGTCACAAGGAGGAACCCCCCCTTCTCAGTGACAAGCTCACGGTGTCTGTTTTGCAGGTTATCAGAAGAACCATCTTCTCAGGGTCTAAACCCTCGTGGGAAACATCTATCTAACCCCCATGTTACCAGTAATCTGCCCGGGGTCCGGTTAGTGTGTCTTCAGTATCCAACAGTCAACAATGGCATTTGTTACAACATGCTTATTCCGTAATCTTAGGTTAATATTAATACCATAAAGTCTAGTATATTTTTACACATGGCATAGAGCCAATAATCCTAGTTCAAGTGATTGAGATGATGCATCCAAAACTTCACTTTAAAAAGGAAAGGTCTGGAATATAAGTCAAACCTATGACAAAATAAAAAGGTTTTAAGTTAGGACATGGGGTTTTTGACTTTTCTCACTTATTATGGGCTTCCTTTCTTTTGAGGGTGGTCTCCAGTAGTCCAGTCTCAAGGAATGTAGGTGAACGAGTAGGTTAGTGCCTCATCAGCGATCCAAAATAACAATTAAAAAAGCATCTATGCCGTGGACCGTCCAACGCAACATGTTGACATGCCTGTTAAGCTAGAAAAAATATTACAAAATACTGAATACTTTATTGAGAGATTATTTATATTATCTATATATAGTTTAATAGTCATGTTTGGTGACACCGGTTTTTATTATACACGTGGCCTAACAAGGTTGGGCCACTTAAACATGGTGTTTTGTTTCTTTTTTATTTATTTTATTTTTCGTGTTTATTTTAAGCTTACTAATTCATGTTTATGATTTAGTGTTGATACCGTTGATATACCAACCAAATGCGTGTTGACTCGCCGCCGCAACTTGCAGGGTTTTTTTCTATGTTTCGTCGCGTTTTTTCCGTCTTAAATATGTTAACTTATTATATTTGAGCGTTGACGAATTTATTATTTCGTTTAGTTTCGGTGTCGTAACCCATTACCAATCGAATTTATGTTTGTTAGCCGCCGAAATACAATTTTTATTAATATGCTAATTTGTTGTATTTGGGCATTGAAGAATTTACCTTTTGGTTTAAATCAGGTGTCGTAACCCGATACTAACTAAATTTGTGTCGACTCGCAGCCACACCACACAAATTTTACCAACAAACTACACGTCGTTTTAAATAAATATGTTTTTTTTATCCTAATCTATATAAATGTTAATATGTGTGTTTACGGGTTCTGTTTTTTATAAGCTAGTCATTACATCATCTATAGATACATTTCAAAGTAATTTTTTTCAATATAATAAATGCAACTATCGCATAAATTCTCATCACCAGTCTGATTGCGTAAATTGAGCTTCACATACTTCGTTGTTGAAAGGCTACATCTCTCTAACAACTTCTGTTGTTGTAATGGGTAAAACCAGATCTGTTGTATCGACGACTGGTTGTTCAATTGTGATTTGCCGTGATGAATGATGATTGTGAGTTCGGTACACCCCGGTTGGTTGTTCAATTGTCAGTTTTCTAATCAAAATGCCGTTATCTTTACATCTTTCTTCTTTTTCATTATTTTATTAGGTCTAGTTATGTGGGACTGCGCGAATGGGAGTTAAAACTTAAATGTGTTTATATTATATATATATATACTACTTAATAAATAAATGTTTTATTTGCCACGTGTCCTCAATTTAGCCACTCCTCATTCTCAAAATACTGCCTAAACCTACCGCCTTTTATAATAGGCCTATTATTTTTTAATTAACAAAATTAATGTTTACCAAAAGTATTACCATAAATATAAGAAACAATCATAGAATATAGTCAAAGGGTGTAACGTTTCCATGATATATGCAGTTAATATATTATCATAATATGAAGTTGACTAATTACCATTTTTAAATGTATCTCATTTATTTATTTTTTTTTTGAATTTTAAACAACTACTTTTTAGGGAATTGATTTGCCCTCTTCGTCATTTATAACCATTTAAAAAACCAAACCCCATAACAATTACAATTTTTCTATATCTTATAATCTCTGTTTTCGTAAAACAAGGTTACTTTTACATATTCATTCATAATGATTAACCTATAAGCACTCCATGTATCCTAAAAATAAAATATATTAACATGACAGATAATTTATTTGATTTACATCATGGTATCCTATCGGTCCTTTAATAAGGCCATGACTGACACAGCTTTTGTTATCCCATTTGTATTACTTTTACTGTAAGCCCAGCCTCGGATTGTATACGCATTACTGTAGTTCTTTGTTTATCAGTTTGTTTTGGATAAGTTAGAGCACGTTTGGGATTGAGTTTAAATACCTTATTAGCTAGGCTTTCTTAAAAAGCTAGTAAGTTAAAAGATGTTTGGCAATCACAAAAATATTTTTTATTTTAGCCTTTTGAAATGGTTAAAAAACATTTTTTAAAAGCCCCAAATCTTGATTTTAAAATGGCTTTTTGAAAAAGCCAATAAGACAATAAGCATATTTCAAACTCAATCCCAAACATTCTCTTAATTAAGGGGGTGTTGATTGCTTATTTTATCTACTTATTACTTAGAACTTATAACTTAAAAGTTATAAGATGTTTGAGACAGTTAAAGTTTGTAAGTGGATAAGCCATAAGGAATCCCAAACAACCCCTAAGATGGCGTAAAAAACTTGGTTTTTATAGCAGAATGGATGTACATTATATGATTATTTAGGAGATAACTACGTGTAGTTTTGTTAAACATACTGCATCCTTAAATAGATAATGACCTATAGAAAAAGATAAACTATACTCCTTAGGAATGGTTCTTGAGAGTGAAAATGTAATATAAATAATTGACTTAATACGAATTTTAGGCTCTATATTGTGGTATTTAGGGAAATAAGATGTTGGGGAGCATGCTGAACATTCATTTGCTAAAGTTTAACAATTACATTCAACTTAATGGCAATGTTACCAATACAATTACAAATGTTGTATAATGAGACATTTAAGGAATTGTGAATTGTATGTTTCATTTATAAAATTAGATATAATTCATGTCATTGCATATAGATGTAAATCAACGTTTGTTGTAGTTAACAGTGTTGTAAATAAACCTTATGTCATTGTAATTATAAGTATCTGTTACCAGTTTTTGATGTATTTAGGTTAAACTTGGTAAAGACACATATCGTTGGTTTTGCACTTGCTATTAACCTTATTATCTTATGTTTCTGAATCACACATTTGTATATGTATTTTGCTATTATATTAATCCATGTTTAATTGACTTTGTGTATCCTTCCATTCTACAACACATCAAAATTCAAGAATTCTTCAGTGAAAGAGCCATACTTGCTCCTATAAATGGTGTCATTCATGAAATCAATGATTGATTATTACAACAAAATTAACAAAATTTATATTCGCCCAGCATCCTCAACATTGAAATGTAGAGACAATGTAAAATATCTAATCTTAAATACCACAAGTCAGGTCATATAGACACGGCCATCAACCTAAGATTAAAAAGTTTGTATTGTATTTATAGATTACGTATTTACGTTTATATTTAATTTATTTATGAACTTCTATTCTCAACCATTTTTGCTATTGGTATTTTGAATTGTAAGGACTTATAAAATTAATTTTTTCAACACGTGATATACACTGGTACCTAACCTAGTGTGTGTGTGTGTGTATATATATATATATATATATGAAAAACCAAATTTGCTTCCTCTCACAATTTCCACTGTTCATCAAATGTACAGTTACTGAAGCTCAAGGTACAATATCTTCTCCACATAGTGCTGGCTACGTGCCAACCTCTGTCAACTAAGGCACATGTATTGCTTCTAGCTTTATCCTCTTTGCTTTTGAGCTTTTCTTCACCAGTAGTTTTCATCCTTCTCTCATTTTTATTTTTACCATACACTCTGGCGTCTTCCGTGTTCGCCGCCACCGACGGTTGCTCAACATTTTCCGATTCACCATCGTCTCCGACACCCAGCGTCTGTCAGGTAAGCGCATTCTTGGCTGCTAATCATTGTAATCGATGTATCTTTTAGGTCAGCCATGGTGCATGGCTTTGGCAACTTATTAATCAGAACCAGTTCTCATCGGTGGTGGTAGGCAACGGTTGTTTCAGCCTTTCAGGTTAGGGTTTTATCCACTTTTTGAGTTACTATTCGTTCTCTTTGTCTCTCGGTTTTTTCAGTTTGTTATTTGGGGTTTGACTTTTGGTTTTCTTAATCACTTTATCCTATTTTACTTCTCATTCTGTAAATCTGAAATCTTTGTGTTGTACGAATCATGTGTTGATCATTGTTGCTTTCGGTTAGAGGAAATCTTTTCTTATATCACTAACTGGTTTAACAGATGGTTATTTGGGTAAGTGTTTTATACTTTTGATTTATAAATGGCCGGTTTCATCGATGCATGAAATTAATTACACCTATGCCACTTAATTTAGTTGATCTTGGAAGGTCATAAGGTGGGTTTTGTGGGTCAAATTCTTGCTTAGTGATCCAGAGCCTTAGTATCTTTCCAGTAGGATCCCAAACAGGTTCGGTATCCTGGACTGTTGTATTATTCACGAACGGCTATAATTTTTCAGATCGTTTTGAAGATTTAAGGACAATGAAAATGCATTAAATGCTTGGTCAAACGCCTGCAACAAGTTATGTAACCGTCAAAGACTAATGATTGCATTAAAAGACACATTAAAAGCCTGGGATCCTCGCTATCAGTTACAAGTGTGAAGTTATCTCAGCTGAAACGGCCTATTAACAACTCCCAACGGCTAGTAACTCGTTGCTTGAATATGAAGAGCTTGGAGACCAAGCAAGACCAGTCCAACAGCTCTTTCATAGGTGTAGTTAATAGCTATTAATGTCAAGATACTTGTTTATACAATATAAGGAGGTCATTGTGATGGATAGGTACACATCTTTTTACACACAACACTTCCACTTACTATACTCTAGACTTCATCATACTTGGCTCTCGAGTTGTAACCTATTTTTCATTTTAATAAATTGAGGGAGGGGATAATTTTCCCCTCCCAAGGTTTTTTTTTCTAAGATCCTCACCGGGATCCTAGGTTTTTCCTCGCTACATCACTGTGTCCACCTTACTTTTATCGCGTTTACTTACCTGGTTATTGAAAAGCACACTACCTCACTTAACGGATTTGTTCAATTATTGCTTTAGTAATTTTTAACCAAAACAGTTTGGTGCACACCGTAGGGGAGTGGTATTTTTCATACTCATATACATATTTACATCCATCCTAAACCGTTACCTTAAAAATCTACACTAAAAATGGCCTCTTAATCAAAAGCTACATCTTCACCATGACGACCACAGTTTCCGGAGCTACTCAACCACTTCCTACTCCACCTGCAGAGGAAGACGACCAACGTCGGCATTTACATCTCAGGAGCTGTTGGATCAAACAACATGCTTCCTCCTACAATAAGGCCTTCAGCCGGTGTACCAGTCCAAAGTTCTGTGTCTCCCAACACGAGACCTGTCTTTATGTCTAACGATGATATTTTTGATGTTTTAATGCAGATGAAGGAACACATGGAGGCTTAGAAGCAAACCAACAACTCAATCATAAGGGAGCTCTGGGATATTCGAGAACAAGGGAAAACGCCGGCGGAGGAGTCCTTCACTCCATTGCTGCCTAGGAACCCGAACTTTGATGTGTCGGGATCCTAGGGGAATCATTATGACGACTTCCGTCCATGCAATCAGCAAACAGAACGAGTGACCTTGTCCAGGACACGAGGGCAACTCCCACTAGGGAATTCGGTGATATTCCGGGATCCCAAGCTAGGATTCCCGATACTGGTAATTTTAATAATGTTGTTATTCTTGTGACTAACCCTGATGCTACGCAGGATTCTGGTATCCGCTCAATGGTACAGAAGGAATTACAAAAACTTAAAGAGTTAGTCTCTAGCGTACATGGGATAGTCCAACCAATTCTGGAGGTAGCTCCAAGCAACGTTACAGGATCTCAAGATTCACACCCCCCATATGTGATGCTGAGATCCTGAAGCGATTCTGGACCCCAAGCATAAAGCTGTACGATGGAACCAAAGATCCTAAAGAACATTTCGCCTAATAACGGGAAAGAATGGAGATCAACCACATACCTCAAAATCTCAAGGAAGCCTGTTTATGAAAAGGTTTTGGCTCAAACCTCACCAGAGCTACGTTGAAATGGCTCCTAAGTGTCCATCCTTTCTCTATTAAATCTTTAGTTCATTTAGTTAATTCGTTTAATAACCAATATTTTTGCAGTAGAAGTTTTGAAAGGTTAACTAGTGGCTTGTATTGAGTACCACAGGGCAATGATGAACCCCTTAGGGATTTCGTCAGCAAATTCAGCAAGGAAGCTCCAAAGATCCCCAACCTAGATGTTGCAACGGCTGTGCAAGCTTTCAAGATGGATACCTCGTTCTACGAGGATCTCGTCATGAATCCTTGTAGGAATCTGGACGAAGCAAGGAACAGGTTTCTAAGGTTCATCAGGCTGGAAGAAGATAGGAAGATTCAGCAGAGGTTGGATGGTTCCAGCAGCTACAATCACCCGAACAAGAAGTCAGATTCCCCATCGTCTAAACCATATCGATCCAAACCTTATTCCATGAACGATAGGGTCAATATGGTAGACGATGATGAGGATGATCAATCTTATCCTGAGTTACATGATTATTGTATTTCATTTGATATTCTTGGATTAATGTGTGCTATGTAGGATCTAGGTGAAAAGGCGAGATGGCCAAGAAAGAACGAGAAAAATGCTGCCTGGAAAGTCAAGTCCAAATGGTGCGCTTTTCATGAGGATTTCAGTCACGTGACTGAAGACTGCATTGCTCCAAGGAGGGAGATCAGCTACTTACTTAGCAAAGGTCACTTAAAAGAGTTGATGGGGAAGAAGAATCAAAACCTGGATCCTAAGTAGGATCCCAAAAGAGCAGAATCTCCACCACCCGGTGCTCTAATTGTAAACGTTATCTTCGGAGCATCAGATATATGCGGCACGTCCTACTCAGCAGCTAGAAGGAATGCCAAAATAGCCAGAGCAGAAAAGCCCGAGGGACCAACTAAGACGATGACCTTGCCTAGAGAATACGGAGTTACTTTCGATGATGAGGACAGAAACAATATTCAGGATCCTCATCATGATGGATTGGTCATAACCCTTTTTATTTCTAATTGTTTTGTACGCAGGATCTTGGTGAACAATGGAAGTTCGGTGAATGATGTGTTGTAAAACACTAGTATTTTCCGCACGTTTTATCTACGTATTATATTATATTTTATATGTTTTAACTTGTTTTAGATAGGTTTTACGTACATTTATTAATCTTGTAGGTTTGGGTGAAAGAAAGATGAAAACCGGGACTTTTCGAGCATTCTACGAGTGCATACAAGTTCAAGACAAAGCTCAAGGCCTGACCCGTAGGCATCATGGAGGCCCAAGACCATATTATATTATATTATATAAAAAAAATAAAAACCCTAGGGGCTGGATACTGGTCCGATTGCAGCAGGAGGAAAGAAAGAAAAGGAGAAAAAGTTTTGTGGAGCTAGGGTTTGGACTTGTGGCGGCTAGGGAAGGAAGAACAAGCAAGAACTAAGCCTCGGGAAGGTTTTACATAAGTTTTACAGCAGCAAAGAACACCCGGATGCCATCTCATATCCTTTCTTTCAACTATTGTTCATCAATCTTTCTTATACTTGTTGAATTGTTAACTAGTTTTGCAATTGCTTTAAGGATTGAGTTGTTATTGGTTAGTATTGATTGTTGGATGATTTTTATGATGATTGGTATGAGTTTAATGATGATTTTGTTAAGTGTTTGCTGCTGTCCAAAAATTATGTTCGGCTAGTCTTGTTAGTTCTACCTAGGAATGATGATTCTTGTTAGGTTTTGATAGGTTTTTTTTTAGATTGTTTGATTGATAGACTTGAATTGCTATTGTAAAGTTTGATTTAGACATGAAATAGGTTGTGTTTAAGGGCTGGAAATTCTAGTGATTCATTGCATAAACCCCGTGTGTTGATTGATTAGTTTTGTGTTGATTGATCGGTGCATTGTTTGATTCTAGACTTTGTGTTTAGGGTTTGTTTGCGGTAGGAACAACCGTAGGGTTTTGTTGCGGAATTAATTGGATTAAGTACAGTGGTTAAACACCTTCCTTGAGACCGAGAGGTGATAGGAAGTTAGGGTTGTTTCATTGCCTTTGCATGCTAGAATAAGGATTGCGCGAGAGCGAGTTCGTTTCTTGTCAGGTTTAGGAATTTTGAGCGACTAGTTGATCTATTTTGGTTTAAGTTGAATTGTTCCTCTATCCTTGGTTGTGTAGTATTCATTACCATTAGGGTCGAGTGTTGGTGAGACCGACAGGTGATCCTTCATTAGAACACGTTAGCAATTATTTCCCGGTTTGGTCGTTTTAGGCGATTTTGAGTAGTTTAGGCTTGTTGAGTGAAACCGAGAGGTAATCTAGTGAGCCCGAGCGATCCTTAGTCGTGTCATCTTTAGGGACCGGTGTCTAGATATCATTCAATCCATTAGCTTTTTAGGCCTACAATTTGATTCAGATATAGGTAGACGTTTTTCTCCATCCTAAGTTAACACAGTTAGTTCCCCGTTAAGTTTTCTATTTTTGGTAAGTTTTGTTAGTCAGTATAGTTAGTTCTGTTAAGTATTTAAAAATCAAAAATCAATATAATTATTATTCTAAGGTAGGTTTTGTCTAGGGTTAGTGATCTTTAGCGTTCTGACGTGTCCACGTGTTCGATACTCGGACTTCCTAAGTCTATACTACTTGCGATCGGTACACTTGCCGGCTGTGTGTGGTTTTAGGATTTTCGTTTTAATATTAAAGCTTAGTTGTGAGGGTCATATTTATAGGGTTATTAGAATCCAAGATTGTAGCGAAGTCTTCAGTCTTGGCGGTATTCAGTGGAGAACCAAGAATACAGTGGGAGAGATCAAGCTTCTAGTCTATGTTGAAGGAGTAAACTCTATCCATAAATTCTGTGTTATTGATGCATTGACTTCTTTCAATGTTATCTTAGGTAGACCCTGGATCCACGAGATGAAAGCATTCCACTCAACCTATCACCAATGCATCAAGATGCCGACACCATGGGGGATCGTTAAGATTCAAGGAGATCAACAAGAAACTAAATATTGTTATGCTTCCTCAATGAAGCCAACAACCAAACCAACTCAGGCATAGCAATCAAAGAATAAAGCACTTGATGTCTTGGAAGCAGCTGAACCAGAGGTCAAAGAAGTACGGTTAAATGGTCAGGATTCCGACATCAATGTGTTGATGAGAATCAGGATTACCAAAGAAATAGAAGATTAGTTGGTCAAGTTCCTCAAAAGCATAATCTCAACCTTTGCATGGAAACACGAGGACTCTACAGGCATTTCTAAAAATTTTATTACTCACAAATTGGGATTGGATAAACGTGTCAGGCCAATTCAACAAAAGAGAAGAAAGTTCGCACCCGAAAGAAATGTCATCATCCAAGAAGAGGTTGAGAGATTGTTGAAAGTAGGGATGATCAGGGAGGTAAAGTTCCCAAGATGGTTGGCCAACGTGGTGGTAGTCCATAAGAAGAATGGAAAGTGGAGAGTTTGTGTCAACTACACAGATCTCAACAAGGCTTGCCTTAAAGATCCTTTCCCATTGCCGCATATAGACTTCATGGTGGATGCGACTGCTGGGCATGAGATGCTGACCTTTATGGATGCCTCCTCAGGATTCCAATAAATCCAAATGGAACCAAGAAGACATGTCACTCATGACTCAAACATGTATATTTTGTTACACTGCAATGCCTTTTGGTTTGAAAAATGCAGGTGCAAGCTATCAAATATTGGTCTACATGATGTTCAAAGAAAAACTGAGGGACAACATGGAGGTCTATATCGATGTATGGTGGTGAAATCAAAGAAATCTGGGGATCACCTCCAGGATCTTGAAGAAGCCTTTGATATCCTTGACAAATACAACATGAAGCTGAACTCGTTCAAGTGTCACTTTGGAGTGGGGGCAGGCAAGTTTTTGGGATACATGGTTTCTAAGAGAAGGATAGAAGCAAGCCCAGAGCATCTCAAAGCCATCGTGAACATGAAAGCACCCACCAACGTAAAGGATGTTCAAAGATTAACCGACATGATCGCAGCCCTGCATAGCTTTATCTCAAGATTCTCGGAAAGGTGCAAAGAGTTCTATGAGATCCTTAAAAATAACAAGAAGTTTGAATAGAGACAGAAGCATGAGAAGGCTTGAAGACTTAAAACAATACCTTTAATCAGCACCTTTACTCATGAAGCCTGAAGATGGCGAGCCATTGTTCTTCTATTTGGCGGTATCCTGAGACACTATAAGTGTTGTACTAGTCAAAGACCACGAAGGGCAACAACATCCTATCTACTACGTACGTAAAAGTCTACTAGATGGTGAAACTAGGTATTCTCATTTAGAAAAATTAATTTTAGCTTTAGTTATGACCTCTACCAAGTTAAGACACTATTTTGAGACAAACTATCGTTGTTAAAACTAATTATCCTATTAAAAACGTTTTAAGAAAACCTGAAATGTCTGGTAGGATAGCTAAGTGGTCTGCTAAATTTAGTGCTTATGATCTTGTCTATGAGCATAGAACAACAATTAAATCCCAAGCTTTAGCTGATTTTGTGGCTGATTTCAGTAGTGATATCCAACAAGAAGTTGACTGGGAAGTTCAAAAACTAGACCAGGATAAGGGTAAATGGATATTGTTGGGGCCTCAAATGTAAGGGGGAAAGGCTTAGGAATCATCCCGAAATCACCACAGGGGGACATAATACCCTAGGAAATCATATGTGATTTCCAAGCCACCAATAATGAAGCTGAGCACGAAGCTTTAATTGCTAGCCTTCAGTTATCTAAGGATTTAGAAGTTAAAAATATTCATGTATTTGTGGATTCACAATTGCTTGCTGTCACACCCCGTTAAGCGATTTACGGAAGCGTAAAACGGAAATGTAACAGACACCTCTGATATCAACCGCATTGTATATAAAGAATAATACAAACTACTTTACAACATTTTACGTTGATCTAACTTCATTTACAACTATATGTTACAAACTAAATCCAGCCCCTTAAGCGGTTTTACTTCCTATTAGCACACTTGCATCAATTCACCCAGCATTTATCGCAAGTCAAACATGTAGCACATTGACTTTCTAATCCAATCCAGTACCTGAAAAACATGTTAAAACGGGTTAACTATAAATAGTTGGTGAGTTTCACGAGTTTCAATAAATCAGTTGTGCGTACTACAATCACAGTTTGTAAATACGCAAGTATGTATGTATGTACGTTCACAAGTACGTTTGTTTGTATGTTTATGATGTAATTATGATAAGCTACAGTGAAGCCTTGACTGTCTGTTCGTGCTGCGTGCATCTGTTTTCCATGCTCAATAAACCATTGTGGCCCCCTTTCCGCCCACAACATGCCCCGAGTAGCTATGTCTAACACTACATAGCGTGTTTGTTGAATTATGGTCATGTGCAAACGGTTGTATGTCTCGAAAAACTGTGCCGGCTCTGTTTGGGTTTGTCAAACCAATAGTACTATTCACAAGCCACCGGCTCGAAGTTAATTGCTGTGTTCATGGGGACTTTTGTGTGTTAGCACATAGATAATTCCCATCATCAAACAATTTAGAGTATACATATATGTATCAATATGCTTTTCACCTCGAAAATTTGAAAAAACAGTTTAAAAGTGGGGTCATGAAACTCATGGTTTAGAAGACAATCAGCACAGCGGTATAGTCTAAGTTCGCAGTTGTTTTGACTCGCTCACTGGTCCCTATAATGAGTATTATACTAATATTAATATTTTAATATTATTATAATCTCAATATTAAATGGGCTATGTATCTAATCTAGGTATAGCTGTTACGCCCAGAAAGTGTCAATAGGCTTAGGTTGTGATGTTGTTCACTATCTAATACTTAAAAGTGAACTTGGCTCAGTTTCCCCGTTTTCCCAGTCGGGCCAAGTTGTTCGTTTACGCGTTCAGAAAACTGTTATAGGGACGTAAGCTTGGGTAAATGTGTTGGTCGATAAAATGATTAAGTTATAAAGAAAGATCACATATTGGGGTTCTGGATTCGTTACAGGGCTCGTTTCCGTTTATTAAGTTTGATTTGAGAAAAACGCGCACAATCTATCCGAATTGTCCGGGTTTCTCATAAAAAGCTCGTTTTTACTTAATTAATCTAAAAATATGATTTTTGATTATTCTTGATCTTCTTTGATATTCCAACATGTTCGTTAATCACGAACTCGTCGGTTTTTATCAGAATTGAATTTGTTTAATCTTTAAATTAGCATAATTAATTATTTGTTTTTTCTAATTTTATGAAAATTTAGCCACTTTTCAACTAAAATATGTAGACTTTTATAAAAATATTCCTGGAATTATTTACTGATTCATTAATTTATAAAAATTCATTTTATCTGCCATATTTAGCCCGAAAATCGTCCGTTTATACCAAATGATCTCCGAAAAATCCGCCAAAATTTAAGAGTGACCAAAATATCTCCCATAACAACTTGGAAAATCCCAAACTCTAAAAATCTTGCCAAATATAATTTCCGAGCCAAAAACGACTATGAAAATTCAAATAAACGCAAATGCACAAAACATACTTAGGATTTTCCAAATCATCCCAAATATCATATGTGATCATAAAATACCAAATCTAAGTTCCCCACAAAATTTCATAATTTTTCAAGAATTTTAATTATTTTTCCCAAATAAACGCCCTAATTCGGTAATAAATTCGCCAAATATTCTCGGATGGTCGAAATATTACCAAATTTGAACAGGGACCAAATCATATTTCCCCTGATGTCCCTGCAAACTTTTATGACCTAAAAATATGCACATCACAACATTAACCTAAACAGTCCGTACTCGAGCATTTCGGCATTACCTTTGCGGTTTTCGCCTGTTTTCGCTTTCTTAATCCAATTTCTAGGTTCTTGTCCTTCTATATAAGCTAGGTACATGTCATATATCACAAACCAAGCATGTTTCATCAATATGGCAGGTTTGGAACTTAGGGTTTCGGCTAGGGTATTAAACCGAACTTTTGAACCGTAAAAACGCCGTTTAAACCCTCTAATTCGTGTTTATGGCCCAAAAAGAGTATCATTCTGATTCCTAATCATGTGTACGAATATATGCTTTTGAACCTTTTTTAAGGTTTTTGCATGGTTAGAAATGATTTTTGGTAATCAAACTATGTTTATATGATATTAAGCAAGATTAAAATATGTTAAAATGGATGAAAATTGGTTAAATTTACCTTGAGTTTTTCTAATAGTATGCAAGAGCAGCAAGTTCTGGTCATAAACTTCTGGATGTGTTTGGAAAAATATCTTGGTATAATATATAAAACAATTGGAGATCTTAATGGGGGGTTTAACCACATTTGCGACCGAGAGTTGGAATGGGCCCCCTTTGGGCCCATTTTGGCTCAAACTTCTCTATTTTTGTACCCGTACGTGAAATGCCTAGTCCAAATTTATTTTGGTTCGGTTTTTGGCGCGAAAAATGTATCGGGTATGACAAACAGTGCGAAAACAATCGTTTTTCGGCCATTTTTGTATAAATTTATAAAAATATACCATTTGTTTGTAAAAAACTTTTTCATCTTAACGGATGATACAATGCTTGTTTTGTAACTCTCTTTCGCGTTTAAATCTATAGCGGGTAGTTAACCGAGCATGTTTTCATTTAACTGGTTTGCTATCAACCTAAGGCCATAATATTAATATGCTAGCTTATATTAATCGTATATCACTTATAGATGCTCCCCCAAAATACATGGGTCATAACCAGAGCCGTTCGGTTAAACGTTCGTTCGTTACGTAACCGAATATCTCAAATGTCACACTTGCTAACCAATTTAATGGCTCCTATGCTGTTAGAAGTGAAAAACTAACCGAATATCTTCATATAGTTAAAAATCTGGCAGAAATTTGATTCCTTAATCATTGAACAGGTACCTAAGGAGGAAAATGCTAAAGTAGATGCTTTGGCAAATCTTGGATCTGCTTTCAGGATCCCGACGAAAATAAAAATTCCGATCATACATATCTTGAATCCAGCCATAGATATACCTTCACTCGATGAAAAGGAAATAATAAGAGAAGTTGTCAAGCAAGATCCTCAAGTCAATGAAGTAATAGACACTGAAGATGTTGCTGATCAGGAACCTCAAATTAATCAGGAATCCTAGGTCCAACCTATCAAGAAATATTTGCAATACAATGAGATTCCTAAAGATGAGAATCCTAAAGCCTTTTGTATGAAGGTATCCCAATTCGTTATTTTAAACGATATTCTCTATAAGAAATCCCTTGCAGGTCCATACTTGAGATGTCTGGAGGATCCTGAAATATAAGAAGTCCTAAAAGATATCCATGAAGGAGACTGTGGGAATCACATTGGAGGCCGATCCTTGTTCTCCAAGATCCTTAGGACCGGTTATTATTGGCCAACCATGAGCAAGGATTTAATGATCTATGCTCAAAAGTTTGATGCCTGTCACAAACATAGCAACATTCTTCATGAACCGCATGCGCCTATCCATCTGATCGTATCTCCATGGCCTTTCATGAAATAGGCGATGGATATCGTGGGTAAATTACCAACAGCCCCAAGAGGAAAATTTTTCATGCTATCAATGACGTACTACTTTTCCAAATGGATTGAAGCGTTAAACGTAATATCCCTGACACTTTTCGGAATCCCAGCTGAGATAATCTGTGATAATGGGTCTCAATTCATTGGAAAAAGAACCACTGACTTTTGTGCTATGTGGGGCATCAATATGATCACTTCCACTCGAGTACACCCTCAAGCCAATGAACAAGCAGAATCTTCAAACAAGATTATCGTCAACAATTTTAAGAAGAAGTTGGGGACATAGAAAGGAAAATTGGCCGAACGATCAAACCACATCAAAGAATACAACGGGCCAAACTCCTTTCTCTTTAGTATTTGGGATCGAGGCAATGGTTCCGACTGAAATGGTGATCCCTACTGCAAGATCGTGCCTCCAGAATCCTGAAACCAACAATCAGGATCTTGCCGATGATCTTGACGTGGTGGATGAACTCATGGATTCTTCGAGAATTTGTATGGCAGCATACCAACAAAGGATCATTAAGTCTTACAACAAGAACGTCAGGGACAAAAGATTTCAAGTGGGAGATCTGGTACTCAGGAAAGCATTTCAAAATACAATCGATCCCAAAGATGGAAAGTTAGCAACCAAATGGGAAGGGCCATAAAGGATCGAAGCCAAAGCAGGAAATGAGCATATCAATTATCTGCTATGGATGGCAGGATCCTTCCAAGATCCTGGAATGCTGTTCATCTTAAACTCTACTTCGTGTAAGTTAGAACTTTATTTATAAATTGGTATGGTATGCATCCTAACTTTATTGTTTCAGTTATTTATTTCTTTTATATTATTTATGAATCCCATTATTGACTTAAGCATCTGAGGGGTGTTAGCCATGCTAACACCTACCCTCTCCAAGGTTCAAGTGTTTTGCAGATTCAGGATCCTGACTGAGAATTGAATGCATTCCTAGGGGTTTGGCCACATCTCTACGTTTAAGGTTCTAATCACTTCTAAGGTTTAAAGGTTTTCACCTTTCTAGGAATTGGGTTTAAACACCTCGCCAGGAGCGCACGTTGTCCAACTGTAATTCAAGATTGCGGGACCAGTTCCTCTAAATGGTGGCTGGAAATTTCGTTGTTGTTGGTTGCATGATGGATATTCAAGTATACTATAAACGGAATAACATGAACATGTTATACAACCGTGGCTTGTCCCAAGTATTTACACAAGGTTTTGGCATTTTCACGTCACTCACAATTGGCTTGTTCCAAGTATTTAACACTTAGGTGTTAACTCAAGATCAAAGTTATTTTTGTGATTTCCCCATATCTTTATGATCAAAGTTGTTTTCGGGATTTTCCCCAGGAACTTTATGATCAATCAAAGCTGTTTTTAGGATTTTCCCTAGGATCTTTATGATCAATATTGTTTTCGGGATTTTCCCCATGATCTTTATGATCAATCAAAGCTGTTTTTGGGATTTTCCCAGGATCCTAAGGATTGCATATCTATTTGAGAATTCTTAGATATTATTATCCTAATGTTTGTTGTAAGACTTCTAGAATGAACTTGTGAAGTTCTTATGGATTGTCTTCAAAGATCCAAAGATTCACTCGTTTTCTTTCCTAAGTAAGTGGTAAAAATTATTACCAAACTTATGTTTTTATTCAATCCGATTAAGTACAGTTCGACAACAGTTTTTATCAATATCTTTTAACATAAAATCAAATAGACATAAGTAAAACCTAAAAGGTTATCAGTATAATAATCAAAAGTGATATCCCTGACTTCATCCTAGAACCTACGATCACTCCATCAAAGATATCAAAAGTTTTGCATAATAAACTAGGAATGGCTGAGACTTCATCCTGAAACTCAGGATCCCTCCACCTTAAACCATTCATTGTTTGGTAAATATAAAAAATAAATTGTTCAAAATATCACAACACGACAGGAAAAGTAAATTGTTTAGTTATAACCTATCAAGGGTTCACAACTTATTTAACTCTTTGCTGATATCTGGTGTGTATACCTATTCAAGTTATTATTATTTGTATGCTTTTAACCCTATTGAGATTTTAGTTTTCGACCTAGCTCAATTAACTAACTCATGGCGTTCATATAATATGTTTTTCATAGTAACTACTTATTTTTCTAAACAAGGACTTGATGAATGTTTGAATTGTTGTCAAAAAAACCTATCTTTACATGTAAACTTTTAAAGCATCTTGTATCCTAACAGGATACTTAAAGTTGTTTCTCAAGTATATCAAACCTTTGGTAGTTGAAAATTCATTTTAATTTTTTTTCAAACAAACCAATAGAATGCCATAAAATATTTCTCAATTCGAATGTACAATGAACTGCAGCTTCTTAATGACTTTAGCATACCTCATTCTTTCGAAGAGATTCACTGGCGACTTGGAACAAAGGAAAGAAACACGTGGCTTCAAAACAAGACAAAGTAGGATCAGGCTTAAGAACTCCGTAATAGGGACTTAAAGACGAAATGTTCCCTCTACAAACAATGATTTGAAATTTAATAGCTGTAAATGGTGATAATAGCTCTCAAATTTTAGGGACAATTGTTGTGGGTCAAATTCTCGCTTAGGGATCCTGAGCCTCAGTATCTTGCCAGTAGGATCCCAAACAGGTTCGGTATCCTGGACCTGTTTTATTATTCACTAACGGCTATAATTTTTTAGATCGTTTTGGAGACTTAAGGACAATGAAAATGCATTAAATGCTTGGTCAAACGCCTGCAGCAAGTTATGTAACTGTCAAAGACTAATGATTGCATTAAAAGACACATTAAAAGCCTGGGATCCTCGCTATCAGTTACAAGTGTGAAGTTATCTCAGCTGAAACGGCCTATTAACAACTCCCAACGGCTAGTAACTCGTTGCTTGAATATGAAGAGCATGGAGACCAAGCAAGAACAGTCCAACAACTCTTTCATAGGTGTAGTTAATAGCTATTAATGTCAAGATACTTGTTTATACAATATAAGGAGGTCATTGTGATGGAGGAACACATTTACTTACAACCACTTACTGTACTCTAGACTCCATCATACTTGGTTCTCGAGTTGTAACCTATTTTTCACTTTAATAAATTGAGGCAGGGGATAATTTTCTCCTCCCGAGGGTTTTTGTCCAAAGATCCTCACCGGGATCCTAGGTTTTTCCTCGCTACATCGCCGTGTCCACTTTAGTTTTATCGCATTTACTTATCTGGTTATTGAAAAGCATACTAGCTCACTTAATAGATTTGTTCAATTATTGTTTCAGTAATTTTTGACCAAAACAGTGGGCATCCAAAAATCATTAGAAAGATAAATTTTGGTTTTTTCTAAGTTTTCGAAATTGTAAGGGTAGAAAAGATTTTTGAATACTAGTATGCATCAAATTAAAGCAAACAATCATCATCATTTATCCGTTTATTTTATTGGTAATTATAGTGCATCTTCAGACATATATTTGATTTTCATGCAAACCGTTTGTTAATTTTTTCTCATTCAGGTTGATTATAGCAGCAAGCACACTTCACATGTGAGGTTATAAGAACAGAGTTTCCAGCGGTCCGTCAATGGTACTATGCCAGGTGCTCAAACTGCAAGTGTACGGGGAACATCCACATTTCGTTTGTGAAGATCACACCAAATCGCAGGAGTCTAAACATTCTGTAACATCAATAGGCACCAATGATAGTTGTCGGATCTCTCTTTTGTAATTAGGCTACATATCAAAAGTAGTATATTATGTATGCAACATGTTAAAACTTTGCACAAATACCTTAGTAGGTATAACTTTGCCTCTGTTTTTTTTTTCTTTTAATTTATCTCCATATGTATAAACAAAACAGGTGTAATGTCCTAATTTACATATATTGGTGATGTGTGTCGGATAACCTTATAACAATGACCCTCACAACTAAGCTTTAAATATAAAACGAAAATCCTAAAACCACACACAACCGGCAAGTGTACCGATCGCAAGTAGTATAGACCTAGGAAGTCCGAGTATTGAACACGTGGACACGTAAGGACGCTACTGATCACTAACCCTAGGCAAGACCTACCAAAGAATAATATTTGATTGATTTTTGATTTTTATTTACTTAACTGGACTAACTAGACTGACTGACAAAAGTTACAAAAAATAGCAAACATAACGGCACACTAACTGTGTTGACTTCGGATGGAGAAAAAAGTCTACCTAGGTCTGAATCAAACTGTAGGCCTAACAAGCTAATGGATTGAATGATATAAAGACACCGGTTCCTAAAGATGACACGACTAAGGATCACTCGGGCTCCCTGGATTACCTCTCGGTCTCACTCAACAAGCCTAAACTACTCAAAATCGGCTAAAACGACCAAACCGGGAAACAATTGCTAACGTGTCCTAATGTTGACTCACCTCTCGGTCTCACCAACACTCGACCCTAATGGTAATGAATACTACAAAACCAAGGATAGAGCAACAATCTAAATTAAACCAAAATAGATCAACTAGTTGCTCAACCACCTAAACCTGACAAGAAACGAACTCGCTCTCGCGCAATCCTTATTCTAGCATGCAAAGGTAATGAGACGACCCTACTTCTTATCACCTCTCGGTCTCTAAGAAAGTTCCTAACCAATGTACTTTAACCTCAAATTCACGCAACAAAGCCCTACGGTTGTACCTACCGCAAACAAACCCTAAACACAAAGTCTAGAATCAAACAAGCACCGATCAATCAATACAAAACTAATCAATCAACGCAAGAGGTTTAAGCAATGAAATAACAAAATTTCCAGCCCTTAAACACAACATATTTCATGTCTAAATCAAACTTTACAATAACAATATACATTATCAATCAAACAATCCAATAAACTCATCAAACTCTAACAATTATCATCATTCCTAGGTAGAACTAACAAGTTTAGCCTCTAATCATATTTGGACAGCCATGAATACTCATTAAAAAAATCTTAAAACTCATACCAATTATCTTAACAATCATTCAATGATCAACAAATATCATAAACAAGTCAATCTCTAACATAATTGCAAAACAAATTAACAATTGATCAAGAAAATAAAGTTTGATGAACAAAGTAATGAATGAAAGGATATGAGATGTTCTGGGGCTGCTCGTGGCTGTAAGAACTAATGGTGAATGATCCCGAGGCTTGTGCTTGTGTTCTTCTTCCTTCCCTAGCCGCCACAAGCTTCAAAACCTAGCCGACAAAACTTTTTTCTTTCTTTTCTCCTTGCTGTCAAGTCCTATCGGAACTATGGCTGGTGTTTTAGGGTTTATTTTTTTTATATTATAATTAGTATAAAACTTGGGCTTGTCCAACATGTAATCGGGCCGGGCCTTGAGTTGTTTCTTGAAATCCTATGCGTAAAAGGCCCGTAAAATGCTTAAGAAGCTCGGTTTTTCTTCCTTGTAACCCATAACCTACAATATGAATAAGATTATGTAAAACCTATATAAAACAAGTGAAAATACATAAAATATAATATATTACGTAGATAAAAGTTGCAGAAAATAAGTGTCTTTTACAACACATCAAACATCACCACACTTAAGACTTTTTTTCGTCCCTCAAAAAGAATACTACACAGGATCATAACCGAGTTTAACTGACCACTCTTGGTTATATTTATTTAATATTATTGTTATTTTTTTTCTTTTTAAAGTATTAGAACAAGTGACCCGTTACCCAACTATTTCTTCCAACATTCACCTAATAAGCTAGATCAGGTCGATTGCCGGTATTGCTGTCCACTTAAACCCATGCCCCCAATACTTACCAAGGCAAATAAGGCGTGACAATTTCATTAGTTTGTATGACCAAGCGGAACCCACACTTGAAAGTCCTGCTGCCACTTCACCACGTTCCATTATGGTTTTACCGGGCCGGATCACCCCAATTGACTTAAACCTATTGCCACATGATCAAAACATTTTCGACTCATAACCTATAAACTCTACCTTGGTCCTTGATCGACCGACAGTAGTTTCCTTCATGGCGGTTATTTGAAATAATATTTTTTTTTCTGCCTCTTTCCTTTTTGCTTTGCCTTTTAGCCACCATGTTGGACGATATTATAGACTGCATCAAGGCTCAGGTCTGCGCCACCACGCAACAGAGGGCCGAGCAAAACTGTCTTCTGCTATTTGCAGGAATAGATACATATACATAAGATTATACATATAAGTACGTATACAAAAATTAGGTTTTTATATAAAGGTGATCATATGACTCAAGGCTTGAGTATAACCCGGCTTTTCATTCCAGTCCTGTCACGGGCTTAGTTAAACAAACAAAACCCTATGATGTTTCCCACTAAAGTCAGGCAATTTAAAAAGTTCAATTAGGTCAACAACCAAACCGCCCTTTCTTTCTCAAAGGCTGAGCCTACCAGCACATCGATTACTGAGTCTAAACCGTTCGGTTGCCATACATTACGTGCGGGTCTAATGGGCACTGTTCTTATTTAATATATATATATATGTATATATATTTTGAAAACACCAAGAATCTATAAAATACCCACTACTCAGTAATAATATCATTTCCTGTTTAATGTAGAGAAAACAAATTTCAAGGGACTATTTTTTTTTAATTTTTTTCAAATTATTATATATATATATTTATATATATATATATATATATTTATATATATATATATTTTCAAAAAAATTTCTACAACTAAGTAAAATAAACCCCTGATTACTCACTTCTACCTGCCCACTAGTGTATGGGTGGTAGGCGGTTGCAAGCCGATGGGTGACCCCATAGCGTCGCAACGCCTTCTCCATCTGTACATTGCAGAAGTGAGTACCTCTATCACTGATCAACGCCTTCGGGACACCAAAATGAGCAAAAAGGCTCTTGAGAAAATGGAGTAAAACTCGGGCATCATTCGTGGGTAAGGCTTTGGCCTCAACCCACTTCGAAACATAATCAACCGCCACAAGTAGGAACTTGTTTCCACGCGAAGATGGAAATGGTCCCATGAAATCAATGCCCCAAACATCGAAAACCTCACAAACTTGAATAGCATTTTAAGGCATTTCATTTCGTGACGAGATGTTGCTGACACACTGGCAACGGTCACAATTCCTCACAAACGCGTGCGCGTCCTTAAAAATCGAAGGCCAATAAAAACCACTATCAAACACCTTCTTCGCTATCAAACTCGCACCGTGGTGACCTACTGTCGGTCCAACATGGCAATGGCTCAGAATCTGCCATCCCTCTTTAACGTCAACACACCTCCTGATCAACTGGTCAGCACCTATACGAGAGAGATAAGGGTCGTCCCACAGGTAAAACTTAACATCAACAAAGAATTTATTCTTTTGCTGGTAAGACATCTTCGGGTAGTACCCGTCCGCAAGATAGTTCGCTAAGTCGGTGAACCATGGAAAACCCTCATCCTGAGCTGAAACAAACATGAGAATCTCTATCGGAAAGTGATCATTAATCCTGACCCCCGGCTCTCCTAACTCAGCTCCCTCAAGACGCGAAAGAAGATCGGCCGCCACATTCTCGGCCCCCTTTTTATCACGGATTTCAATATCAAACTCTTGAAGCAACAGGATCAATCGGATAAGGCGTGGCTTAGCATCTAACTGCACGATAAGAAGTTGAAGGGGAACAAGCAGTTCAAGTGTGGGGATTTGTTTTTATCGTATAACTCCTGGTTGAGGTTATTCCTGGGAAAGTTGAGATCCCGATGGTCCGGACCGTTCACGGTCACTGAGGTTTTCCCGTATGGCGCTGTCGAGATAGAGGATAAAGGCGGTAAATTTAGGGTGAACGGTCATAGACTGAAGCACTACATTGGCAAGCTGATAACTGATCAGACTGTCGAGGTATTCTACCTCGACTCGCTCTCCGAGACGTAGACGTACTTGATGCATCACTCCGGACACTACCCGAGTTGTAGAGTTTGTATTTCTGCTATTTGTTTGTGCTATCTGTTTTGTATGTTTCTGTATTTTTCAGGATGTTCCAAAATGAAACCTCTCGTGCTCAATCTCCATTCGAGTCGGTGGATTTAAGGGGTATTCTATTATTAAAAAAAAAAAAAAAAAATAAAAAAAAAATTATAAAAACCAAAAACACAAAAATATGTTTATTTCTTTATGTTTTTGTTTTCCGTTTTGTACGCCTCTACATGCGAGAAAATTTGAGTTCTACAGGTTAGCTACGATGGCGTTTTGGAACAGGTTCTCCCGAGGTTACGGCCGCGAATGAAATGCTATACGGTCTCTTGGTTACTACTCAGCTGTTGAAGATTCTGCACACAAACCAGAGGAGTAACCCGTTCTTTGTTTTAGTCTTGTATACTATATTTTTACTTTCTGTTTTATTTTTCTTTTATTTTATTTCTCTTCCTTGTACTCATCGAGGACGATTTCGTTCTAAGTGTGGGGATGGGGTTTATTTTACTTAGTTGTAGAATTTTTTTTGAAAAAATTCTACAACTAAGTAAAATAAACCCCATCCCATTCTTGACCACCCCTCGAGGGTATTTCATAGAACGATCTGCAAGCTGGATAATCATCCTGGTAGGCCTCGGTTCGCCTAAGCCCAGCTTGCTGTACACGGAATACGACATGAGATTAATACTGGCACCGAGATCAGCCAGCGCATGAATAACCGTATCATCACTCAAGATCCAGGGAATCGTGAAACTCCCTGGATCGGCCATCTTCTCTGGTAACTTCCTCTGTAAGACAGCAGAACAACTAGCACTCAAAGGGATGGAAGCTACCTCTGCCAACTTCTCCTTATTCGACAGAATATCCTTAAGGAACTTCGCGTGTTTAGGCATCTGAGTCATTGCCTCAAGGAATGGAATATTAAGGTGAAGCTGCTTCAAAAGATCAAGAAATTTAGAATTCTGCTCCTCATCTCTATCTCTGCGGAGTCTCCCGGGGTATGGCACTTTAGGTTTGTAGACTCTTGGTGGCTCGGTCGGTAACTACTGTCTCTCGGCCTGTGCTGAACTCCCTGGGCTGCTCCTTTGATGCCCCTGGGCCGACGGAGACTCCATCTGAATCTCCTCATCCACCTGCTCCTTTCTATCATCAACCGCAGGCTCCTCGACTCCTCCTCCTCTGGATCTCTGCTGAATCACGGGTTCATCTCGTGCCCCTGCACCGTTCCTCGTCGTCACAGCTTTCGCGAATCCATTCGGGTTCTGCTCGGTGTTACTCGGTAGTGTACCCTGCGGCCTCTCGTTCAATCGACTGGCTATCTCTCCCATCTGCCTCTCGAGACTCTGAATCGACGCTCCCTGGTTCCTCATGAACTGCTCGTGCTCCCGAAACTTCTCCTGGGTCTCTTTATGTCGGGAATCCTCTCGTGTCATGAGCTGTGACAACATTTGCGTCTGCTGCGCCGTTATCTCCTCTAAAGTGGGCTTCTTCTCCCCACTGCTCGGTGTTACTCGATAATAACCAAGCGACCGTATAGCATTTCATTCGCGGCCGCAACCTCGGGAGAACCTGTTCTAAATTGCCATCGTAGCTACCATGCGCCTAATATAACCTGCAGAACTCAAATTTGCTCGCATGTAGCGGCGTACAAAACGGAAAACAAAAACATAAAGAAATAAACATATTTTTGTGTTTTTGGTTTTTATAATTTTTGTGTTTGCTCGCATGTAGCGGCCGCAACCTCGACTCCCCACACTTGAACTGCTTGTTCCCTTTCAACTTCTTATCGTGCAGTTCCTTTGTCCGCTCCTTATACCTAAATGATTGCGCGTAAGCGTGATCTCTCAACTCCTCTAACTCGTGCAACTGGTGGAACCGAGTGGCTTCCGCGTCAGACATATCGAGATTGACCCACCCTCTGTAGGACCCATGAAGCACGGTGCTCCAACTCGACATGCAGGTGGCAGGCCTTCCCATAAATCATCCGAAACTGTGTGGAACCGGTCGGATTCTTGTAGGCTGTATGGAAGGCCCACAACGCGTCATCTAAATTGTCGGACCAATCCCGACGATTCAAAACAACCGTTTTCTCAAGAATCCATTTGATCCCCCGAGTACTCACTTCTACCTGGCCATTAGTCTGTGGGTGGTAGGCGGTTGCAAGCCGATGGGTGACCCAATAGCGTCGCAACGCCTTCTCTATCTGCACATTGCAGAAATGAGTACCTCTATCACTGATCAACGCCTTTGGGACACCAAAACGAGCAAAAAGGCTCTTGAGAAAACGAAGTACAACTGAGGCATCATTCATAGGTAAGGATTTGGCCTCAACCCACTTCGAAACATAATCAACCGCCATGAGTACATACTTGTTTCCATGCGAAGATGGAAACGGTCCTATCAAATCAATGCCCCAAACATCGAATACCCCACAAACCTAAATAGCATTTTGGGGCATTTCATTTCGCGACGAGATGTTGCCGACACGCTGACAACGGTCACAACTCCTCACAAACGCGTGCGCGTCCTTAAAAATCGAAGTCCATTAAAAACCACAATCAAACACCTTCTTCGCTGTCAAACTCGCACCGTGGTGACCTCCTGTCGATCCAACATGGCAATGGTTCAGAATCTGCCATCCCTCCTTAACGTCAACACACCTCCTGATCAACTGGTCAGCACTTATACGAAAGAGATACGGGTCGTCCCACTGGTAAAACTTAACATCAGCAAAGAATTTCTTCTTTTGATAGTAAGACATCTTCAGGTAGTACCCATCCGTAAGATAGTTTGAGAAGTCAGCGAACCACGGAAAACCCTCATCCTGAGCTGAAACAAACATGAGAGTCTCTGTCGGAAAGTGGTCATTAATTCTGACCCCGGCTCTCCTAACTCAGCTCCCTCAAGACACGAAAGATGATCGGCCGACCACATTCTCGACCCCCTTTTTATCACGGATTTCAATATCAAACTCTTGAAGCAACAGGATCCATCAGAGAAGGCGTGGCTTAACATCCTGTTTGCTAAAGAGATAACGAATGGCAGAATGATCTGTGTACACAATCGTCTTGGACAGAACAAGATAGGACCTGAATTTATCGAACGCAAACACCGCAGCTAAAAGCTCTTTCTCGGTGGTGGTGAAACTCTCCTGTGCACCATTCAAGGTCTGGATAGCAGAGTAAATCGGATGGTAGTGTTTATTCTTCTGCTGTCCAAGAACCGCTCCGACTGCGAAGTCGCTCGCATCACACATCAACTCAAAAGGAAGCGACCAGTCGGGAGCAATCATGATCGGGCCTTAACGAGTTTGTCTTTTAGTAGATCAAACGCCTGGACACACTGTTCAGAAAACACAAACGGGGCATCCTTCTCCAGGAGTTTGGTCATGGTTCTCGCAATTTTAGAAAAATCTTTAATAAACCGACGGTAGAACCCAGCGTGACCCAAGAAACTCTGGATGGATCTCACGGGGGAAGATTAGAAATGGTCTCGACCTTCGCTCGGTCGACCTCTATCCCCGCACTTGAAATACGATGCCACAAAACAATTCCCTCGCGTACCATGAAGTGACACTTCTCCCAGTTAAGGACTAGGTTGGTGTCAACGCATCGGGCTAACATCCTCTCAAGGTTGGAGAGTCATTGATCAAAAGAGCTCCCAAAGACAGAAAAATCGTCCATGAACACCTCCATGGAGTCCTCGAACATGTCATGAAAGATAGCCACCATGCACCTCTGATATGTGGCTGGAGCGTTACACAGTCCGAACGGCATACATCTATAGGCAAACGTGCCGTATGGGCAGGTAAACGTGGTTTTCTTCTGGTCATCGGGAGCAATCGGAATTTGAAAGTACCCGGAGAAACCATCCATGAAGCAGTAATACTGCTGACCTGCCAAACGCTCAAGCATCTAATCAATGAAAGGTAAAGGAAAGTGGTCTTTCCTCGTGGCATCATGCAGTCTGCGGTAATCAATGCAGACTCTCCAACCAGTCACAATCCTAGTGGGTATGAGCTCGTTCCTCTCATTGGTGACGACAGTCATGCCACCCTTTTTAAGAACCACTTGGACTGGACTAACCCACCAACTATCAGAAATGGGGAAAACGATCCTCGCATCAAGGAGTTTGATAATCTCCTTCTTCATAACCTCCTGCATTTTCGGATTAAGCCGCCATTGCGGCTGAATGACAGATCTGAAATTATCCTCCATGAGTATTTTATGAGTGCAGAACGAAGGGTTTATACCCTTAATGTCGATAATCTTCCATGCAATGGCCTCCTTGTGCTCTCGAAGCACCATCAGCAACTTCTCTCTCTCAACCTCCGTCAAAGCAGATGCAGTAATAACCGGCAACTTCCTCTCCTCGTCCAAAAATGCGTACTCCAGATGGGTAGACAAATCCTTAAGCTCTAAGGAAGGAGGGGGACTCTCGACGGAAGGGCGGTCCATCGGATCGTCTCGTACGATCCCAGCAGACACTTCAGACTCAGGGGTATGTAACTTGGTGTCATCTTCCATTGACTGATTGGTCATGGCAACCATCTCAATCTCCAGAATGTCCCTATCGAGAATCTAAGTGTCGGAGGTAGATCCTCCACAGATCTCGCTGAAAAACTCCCTAACATGCTCCATGATGGTATCAATAAAGTACAAGGAAACATGCTCCATGATGGTATCAATAAAGTATAAGGACTCATCAGCAGACTTGGGGTGTTTATGTGACTGTCGAACGTCAAAGGTGACGTTCTCATCCCCAACTCTCAAAATCAATTTACCCTCACAGACATCGATCAATACCTGTGCAGTGGCAAGGAATGGTCGGCCAAGAATAAGCGGTACACTATCATCGTCATTCATGTCCAGAATAACAAAGTCCACCGGGAATATGAACTTGTCAACACGAACAGGCATGTTCTTGACCATCCCTCGAGGGTATTTCACAGAACGATCAACAAGCTGGATAATCATCCTGGTAGGCCTCGCTTCGCCTAAGCCCAGCTTGCGGTACACGGAATATGGCATGAGATTAATACTGGCACCGAGATAAGCTAGCGCATGAATAACCGTGTCATCACTCAAGATGCAGGGAATCGTGAAACTCCCTGGATCGGCCATCTTCTTTGGTAACTTCATCTGTAAGACAGCAGAACAACTAGCACTCAAAGGGATGGAAGCTACCACAGCCAACTTCTCCTTATTCGACAGAATATCCTTAAGGAACTTCGTGTGTTTAGGCATCTGAGTCAGTGCCTCAAGGAATGGAATATTAAGGTGAAGCTCGTTCAAAAGATCAAGAAATTTAGAATTCTGCTCCTCATCTCTATCTCTGCCGAGTCTCCCGGGGTATGGCACTCTAGGTTTGTAGACTCTTGGTGGCTCGGTCGGAAACTACTGTCTCTCGGCCTGTGCTGAACTCCAGGGGCTGCTCCTCTGATGCCCCTGGGCCGGCGGAGACTCCATCTGAATCTCCTCATCTACCTGCTCCTTTCTATCATCAACCGCAGGCTCCTCGACTCCTCTTCCTCTGGATCTCTGCTGAATCACGGGTTCATCTCGTGCCCCTGCGCCGCTCCTCGTCGTCACAGCTTTCGCGAATCCCTTCGGGTTCTGCTCGGTGTTACTCGGTAGCGTACCCTGCGGCCTCTCGTTCAATCGACTGGCTATCTCTCCCATCTGTCGCTCAAGACTCTGAATCGACGCTCCCTGGTTCCTCATGAACTGCTCGTGCTCCCGAAACTTCTCCTGGGTCTTTTTATGTCTGGAATCCTCTCGTGTCATGAGCTGTGACAACATTTGCGTCTGTTGTGCCATCATCTCCTCTAAAGTGGGCTTGTTCTCCCCACTGCTCGCTCCTTCACCCGCATGCTGAAAAAGACTCTGACGCTGCTGAAAACCGGACTGATTACCGCCCCTCCAGTTGGAATTCTGGTTGCCTCTCTATCCCGAATTATTAGAATTGAAAGAATTTGGATTTCGGTTTGATTTCCTATAAAGTCTACGGCCTCCTCCTGCGAACTGACTGGGCACTGAACGGTATCATGCCCTCCTCTGCATATCTCGTACAGCTTGCTCTTCATCTGCTAGTCCTTCACAATCTTTGCCAACGCCTAGACCTGTGCCGTCAGTGCGGTGCTCGTGTCCACCGAATGCATGCCTCGTGATACGAAATCGACGGTCTTACCTCCTCTGGCGGGTGGTCTCTGGTATCCACTCATAGCTAACCCAGTAAACAAAGCGATACACTCATCTGGGTCCTTTGTCGTCAACAGATTTCCTCCCGCAGCCATATCAAGCATGTTCTGCGTTACGTATGTCACTCCATTATAAAACTACTCGACATCCGCCCAATCTTGCAAGCTGTGGTTCGGGCACAACGCTAAAATATTTTTAAAAGGCTCCCATGCCTCGTAGAAACTCTCAGTGTCCTCCATTTGAAAAGAATTAATCTGATTACGTAGACGAGCGACCTTAGCCGGAGGGTTGTACTTCTCAAGATGAAGTGGATGATGAAGTGGATGATGGTGAAACGGTGCGACGTCTCTCACGAAACTCTCTCTCAGACTCGGGAAATGATTCAGTGTCGGGTGGTCCACGAGATCGAATATGTCGCAAACAACTATACAGCTCAATAAAATTAGCCAAACATTCCTAACAAATAAACAAAACAAAAAATAATTACAAGTAGCACACAAGGTAAGTCCTAACTCGGATCGCTCTCAAAACACCTAAAACCGTGTCACCGGCAACGGCGCCAAAAGCTTGGTGTGCGTCGGATAACCCTATAACAATGAGCCTCACAACTAAGCTTTAAATATAAAACGAAAATTTTAAAACCACACACAACCGGTAAGTGTACCGATCGCAAGTAGTATAGACCTAGGAAGTCCGAGTATCGAACACGTGGACACGTAAGGACGCTACTGATCACTAACCCTAGACAAGACCTACCAAAGAATAATATTTAATTGATTTTTGATTTTTAGATACTTAACTGGACTAACTAAACTGACTGATAAAAGTTACCAAAAATAGCAAACTTAAGGGCAAACTAACTGTGTTGACTTCGGATGGAGAAAAACGTCTACCTAGGTCTGAATCAAACTATAGGCCTAACAAGCTAATGGATTGAATGATATCAAGACACCAGCTCCTAAAGATGACACGACTAAGGATTGCTCGGGCTCGCTGGATTACCTCTCGGTCTCACTCAACAAGCTTAAACTACTCAAAATCGGCTAAAACGACCAAACCGGGAAACAATTGCTAACGTGTCCTAATGTTGACACACCTCTCGGTCTCACCAACACTCGACCCTAAAGGTAATGAATACTACACAACCAAGGATAGAGGAACAATGCAACTTAAACCAAAATAGATCAACTAGTCGCTCAACCACCTAAACCTGACAAGAAACAAACTCGCTCTCGTGCAATCCTTATTCTAGCATGCAAAGGTAATGAGACGACCATACTTCTTATCACCTCTCGGTCTCTAAGAAGGTTCCTAACCGCTGTACTTTAACCTTAAAGTCACGCAACAAAACCCTACGGTTGTACCTACCACAAACAAACCCTAAACACAAAGTCTAGAATCAAACAAGCACCGATCAATCAATACAAAACTAATCAATCAATGCAAGAGGTTTAAGCAATGAATTAACAAAATTTCCGGCTTTTAAAGACAACCTATTTCATGTCTAAATCAAACTTTACAATAAAAATATACATCTACCAATCAAACAATCCAATAAACTCATCAAACTCACAATTATCTTAATTCCTAGGTAGAACTAACAATTTAGCCTCTAATCATATTTGGACAGCCATGAATACTCATTAAAAACATCATAAAACTCATACCAATCATCTTAACAATCATTCAATGATCAACAAATATCATAAACAAGTAAATCTCTAACACAATTGCAAAACAAATTAACAATTGATCAGGAAAATAAAGTTTGATGAACAAAGTAATGAATGAAAGGACATGAGATGTTCCGGGGCTGCTCGTGGCTGTAAGAACTGATGGTGAATGATCCCGAGGTTTGTTCTTGTGTTCTTCTTCCTTCCCTAGCCGCCACAAGCTTCAAAACCTAGCCGACAAAACTTTTTTCTTTCTTTTCTCCTTGCTGTCAAGTCAGATCGGAACTATGGCTGGTGTTTTAGGATTTATTTTTTTTTATATTATAAATAGTATAAAACTTGGGCTTGTCCAACATGTAACCGGGCTGGGCCTTGAGTTGTTTCTTGAAATCCTATGCGTAAAAGGCCCGTAAAATGCTCAAGAAGCTCGGTTTTTCTTCCTTGTAACCCATAACCTACAATATGAATAAGATTATGTAAAACCTATATAAAACAAGTGAAAATACATAAAATATTATATAATACGTAGATAAAAGGTGTGGAAAATAAGTGTGTTTTACAACACATCAATTGGCTGCTATAAAACATGCCCTACGGCCTGCATACGACATATTCAAACTAAATGACGGTCCAAGATAGTTTAACTTGGAGATTGTTGGGTTGAACGGAAAGATAAGGAAAGATTGGAATCTTCTCAACCTCCCCAGAAAATGATAAGTATGAAACCCGAGCAAACTCAAGCACTTCGAGTAAGGTATTTACTATTTCTAGCAAGATATCTAATCCAAGCAAGGTTATCTTCTAGAATTCTTCTAAGTGTTAGCTTCGAGTAAGCTGCACTTCTTCGAGCAAAGTTGGTATTCTATCAAGCAAGGTTTTTACCAAGAAAAACCTTGATATGTCTAAGCTTAAACCAAGTTCCCGAGTAACCTGTTGGGTCGAGAAAGGATGTAATAAAGATGGATCACAAGTATGCTTGTTGAGAGTTAATGGAAATTATTCTAAGTTTTACTCGAAACAAATTCAATCTCAAGTAAGCTACAGTGTATGAGTATACTAAGTTTGCTCTGATAACCCTTAGTGAAGTTTGATGAGACATAGTGAAGAACTAGTTTGCTCGTGGGATATTTTTCGAGCAAAGTTTGGTTTTATCATGAAGCTTGAAATCTGTTTGAGAAGAATATTTTCACTTGAAAATATTTTAAGTAAAGTCTTCTTGAAGTAGTATTCCGAGCATACCCAGGATTACAAGGTCTGCTCGACAAGGAATATGTTTACTTGAAGACATGATTCACACTTGTATTTATTTTGAGAATGTTTTGTAAAGAATAGAGTTTCTAGAAGGAAAGCCAGGTGCCTATAAATAGAATGATACGCCTCATTAATGAGACAACCTTTTACCCCTGATTATTCTGACTTAGCATTGACAGCCGCACCTGACAGTTTCCACCTCAAAGCCTAAAGTTTTAATTTGTATCTTTCTAATTATCAATATAGTGGAAATCTTTTGTGTTATCTTGTGTGTTCGTTCCTAATAGACTTTCTATAATTACCAACTTTCTATATTTGGTTGATTTCGCTGGCCACACTTAGAGGTTTTCATCACATTTTTGTTTCCTGAGTGTTCTTATCTGATTAATTGTAATTGCTGTTTTGGGTAAAAATCATCAAGTGCAACTTCGTAACCAAATTAGTAAGTGAGGTTAGGTGCTCGAATGAAATGAACGTAGAAATGCAATGACACAAGATTTTTGTTGCGAGGAAAAAACCCGTTATCCTGAGGATAACAAGAAAAAAAAAACATTGGGTGGTGAAAACTATCACCACCAGTTTATTAATATTTGAAAATGTTTACAAGTGTTGGAGCTTTCTCTTTGGATCATGTTAAAATGAATGGATACTGCTAAGTATCAAGTGCTAATATTGTGTGTGTTGTTTAATCCAAAGATTAACTCTATTTATACAAGAAATAAGCTAACTAAACTCCCTACAAATAAGGAAAAGCTAGACTAGTTCCATTATAGCCGTTACTCCCACGAAGCACGTTTTTTATGCGACTGTTGAGAGTGGTCCGAGTCTTCAGGAAGACTCGGACATTGTATGACCTGGTAAACATTAAAGAAAATAGGTTGAACCGTTAGTATAACAATATATTAAGGATACCTATTGCTTTGGAGGATACTATATCCTGAAGTTATCCCGAATACATCGCCTATTTAAGATACTGAAATTTTGATGCCTAACAATTGTCCCCAAAATTGATGGCTGTAAAAAGTGGTTTATAGCTGTCAATTTTTTGAATTTTGACTTTGCAGATGGAGTGGATAAGCTACACGTGTTGATCATCCGGAAAATGGTATCCTATATTTTTCTCAGATTTGTATTTCAAACCTTCGTCCGATCATTATCTAGGTATTTCTCTTTCTTTCTTTGCTCTTCATCTTCAACCATCATGAGTAAGAAACTCAAACTTTCGGGTATTGAGAATTTTGCTTCGCAAAACCTCCTTAAAGATCTTGTCAACGAGGTGTGCACCTTTAATGACACGGATATTGAGAACCTAAAAGCCAAAGGTTGTTTTCCTCCAGAAACCATCTTTAGACCTTTTAACCTGTTGATCAGATCTGACATGATCTCGAAGTCTTGGATTTGTTTGCCTTTTCTGCCATTCAAAATTTGTTTCACCCTCCCTTTTCCCGCTTTTACCTCTGATTTCTTTAGAAGGACCGGCCTCAGTTTTATCCAGACGATGCCTATGGTCTGGAGGACCTTGTATGTGCTTGAAAAGTTTATTTCTGATCATGCTCTCGATTTCACTCTTTCTAAATTAGCCTACGTATATGACCTTCACAGCAATGGTTCTTCCCGATACCTCCTTAAAACCAAATCCGATCGGACCCCTCTTATTCCGAGGAACACTCAGAATAATGACCAATGAAAGAAACAATTTTTCTTTGTTAAGAGGGATTCTCTTCTAAATCCCGCAGGCCTTCCGTATCTTTGGGTCACAAAAAGTAGGTTGCGTTATGCTGAGACTGTATGCTGAAGCGTAACATACTAACATGTTTCATTTCTTGTCTTTTTTGCAGCTTTGAAATTTTTCGAGATCGCTCCCCCAAGTAGCCAAACTAGCAGCAAGGTGAACTCGCTTTATCTTATTGACAAGGAAGAACGGACCTTTTATCTTCAGTCAAGCTTTCAAGACGATCCATCCCCTTCGGAGGAGTCCGACATGTCTGGTAAGAAACGACTACATATTAGTCATAAAATTAAAGGTTTAAAGATACTGACCTGTATTTCCATAGGTAAGTCCGTTGCTGTTTTCGGCCTTGAGGATATTGAAAGTATGGTGTCGACCCGCAGTGCCGTCAAGAAAGAAGCCGCTCCAAGTTCCCTGCCCAGGCCAGAAAGTAGCCGTGCCAAGGGCTCAAAGAAGAGGAAAAACCAAGAGTTCTCTGACTCCACCCCCGTGCATGACATTACTTCCAATAGGCCATGAGCAAGACACAGCAGGTATGTATCATTCTTTATCGTATCCTTATATCATGGGAATAACTTATGCTGAGGATTGCTTATCTTGACAGGGTCTTGAGTTACCTCTCCTCCATATTCGCCACTATGAGCCAAGAACTCCTTGAATCTAACACCCGTGTTGCTGAGCTGCTGAAGATCGGGACTTTCAAGACTGCCCTTTTGGAGAAGAAGACCAAAGAGCTTGAAGATGTGAAGCATGAACTTGCTCTGGACAGGAAGGAGTTGGTCCACATGGAGGCGGACAACTTGGTGAAGGTTTAGGAGGTTATGGAGGGGGCTAAAATGTTAGCCGCTATCTCAATCTTCCAGTCTAGGCCCAGGATGGCTCAGGAGGCCAAGGATGCTGGCTTGGATACTCCATTTTGCGACGTGGTAGCGTGGGAGAAGATCATGGAGGAGCTAAGAGGGAAGGACATGGAAGAGTCGGGGCCGAGCACGGTGGAGAAGGTGGCCGATGAAGTGGTGAAGGCGGTGGCTGGCAAAGCAGTGAAGGTGGTGGCCGGTGAGGATCCACAGGGCGATGATGGTAATAAAGAAAAGGCTTGAGCCCTGTTTTTTATGACGGTTTTTATTTGTGGTCATGATTTGTGATGGTAGCTTGTGGTGGTTATCTCTTGAACAATTTATTTTCTGTCTTGTGAACAACTTTGCTTAGGATAATCTGACAATATGGAAACATGGGTGGAGGGATCTTGAGTTTCAAGACGAAGCCTATGTTATCCCGTACTTTGACATTTTAACGATGCCTGAGTGGAAGGGTCTTCCGTTGTTGAGAACGAAACCTGGGCATTGTTCTTAATTTCCAGCACTTTGTTAGTAATATTATAATATAATCTTTTGGCTTTATCTCATGTTTCATTTGTGTGATGTTTTAGATAGATTATCTTGATATGTTTTAGAATATCTTAAACATAATATATATAAATATTTTTGAAACCTATCATGTTTTAGAATAAAATACCTTAAGGATAATACATCAAGAAAATATACCTTTAAGACTTATCACGTTTTAGAATAAAATATCTTAAGGATATCCAGAAAATATATCTTTAAAACTTATATAGATGAGAGTTGTCACAATTATGCCGAAAGATTATACCTTGACAAGAAAATGTATAGTAAAGCTAGGTGTAAAGGTTTACCTTTGCGGTAGATACTCATAGATTTAATAAGCTTACATATGATATCCCCAAATGTAGTCTTTTCTGAATCTTGCTTTCAAAATTTGCTCTAGCCAAATTAAAATAACTAAGTAACATCTTTCCACTTAGCAACTCGGCCAATCTTTGATCTAGCAAAATCAAGTTAAACAAATCTGGCGATAAAGCTTGTTTAGGATCAAACCGTTTTACTGGCGATAAAGCCTTTACTGGGGTAAACCCATTATGTAGGTGACAAGGCCTTTTCTTGAGAGACATGAAAATGCCTAAACTTTAGATAAAACTGGGGAAAATCCCAAATGTGAGCGACACGAAAATGCCGAAACCTTAGATAACATGAAAATGTTATAAACCTTAGGACCATATGTGTGACACATTTGCCACTTATCTTAAGGATCCGAACTATAGACAACAACAACAAGATTATCAGCCACTCTTCATGGTCTGGTCTGGCCGTCTCGAACTATAGTCGAATATCGTGCGCTCCAGGCGGGGTGTTACCCAATTCGTCAGAATGGTGAAGACTTTTAAACCTTAGAAGATATGCAGGATATCTTATTCGTGTGTGAGGTGATCAACCTCTAACTTTTGTCAGGATACCATATCCTTAGGATATCTGCAAAACACTGAACTCTTGATGAGGGGCGGGTGTTAGCCTGGTAACACCCCTCTGATGCTTAAGTCAGTAACTTGAATAAGTGATAATATAATGATCAAATATATAATAATTTAAAGATAGATCAGGAGACATACCTTTATCCAAAAATGTTGAGGATGCGAACATACTAGTTGAAGATACTAGTTGAAATATGCCTTAAGATGTATAGCATTCCAAGCACTTGGTATAGGATCACCTTCCATATTGATTAATTTGTAGGCTCCTTTGCCTGCTTCTGAATCAATCAAATAAGGACCTTCCCACTTTGGAGCTAGTTTTCCATCTGCTGGGTTGGTGGTATTCTGAAATGCCTTTCTCAATACCATATCTCCCACTTGGAATCTTCGAATCCTGATATTCTTGTTGTAAGACTTGGCTATCCTTTGTTGATATGCTGCCATTCTGATCTTAGCAAGATCTCTGAGCTCATTGATAGTGTCTAGATCTTCAGTAAGGCTTTGGTTGTTGGACTCAGTATCTTGGATGCTGGTTCTTCTTTGGGAACCACCATTTCTGTAGAGATACAGCTTCGGCCCCAAACACCAAAGAGAAAGGTGTTTGACCCGTTACATTTTTTGAAGTAGTCCTATCAGCCCAAAGTACAAACGGAAATTCTTCAGCCCATTTTCCTTTCTTGGATCCTAACTTTTTCTTCAAATTGTTGATGATGATCTTATTGCTTGATTCTGCTTGACCATTGACTTGAGGATGCACTGGCGTTGAAGTTATCATCTTGATTCCCCAACTTTAACAAAAGTTGGTTGTCTTGCTACCAATGAATTATGAACCATTATGACAAATAATCTCTGTCGGGATACCGAATCTTGTCAGGATATCACGCTTGATAAAGGAGATCACTTCTTTCTCTCTAACTTGAACAAATGTTTCAACTTCGATCCACTTGGAGAAACAATCTGTCATGGCCAGTATAAAGACTTTCCACCAGGACCCTTGGTCTGCTTTCCCACAATATCCATTGCCCATTTCATAAATGGCCACGGGGGTATAATAGGATGTAGTAGTTGAGCTGGTTGATGCATGATGTTGCTGTGTCTTTGACAAGCATCACATTTCCTGGAGAAATCTATTGCATCCTTCTTCATTATTGGCCAGAAATAACCTGTTCTTAGTATCTTGGATACTAAGGCTCTGCCCCCAATGTGGTTTCCACAATCACCTTCGTGTATATCCTTGAGGAATTCTTGTATTTCATGATGTTCCAAGCACCTCAAGTATGGACCTACAAGTGACTTTCTATATAAAGTATTATTTAGGATAATATACTGAGTTACCTTCATTCGAAAAGCTCTAGGATTTTCTCCTTTTGGGATCTCGTTATCCTGGAGGTATCCTATTATGGGACCGGTCCAGGATAATGGATTATCTTCAAAATTTGAAGTATCCATGACTTCGTGGTTTTCCTTTGTTGCTGGGTCAAGATATGTACGATAGGTATCTTGATGTTATCTGGTATCATGAGGGCTGATGCTAAATTTGCTAAGGCATCTGCTTCAACGTTTTCTTCTCTAGATATATGTACTATATAAAACATCTCGAAACACATAGCTAATTGTTTAAATATTTTGCTAAATTTTCCGCGTTTACTGCATACGAGCCATTAAAATGGTTAGCTAATAATAAGGAATCAACATAAACCTGAAGATACCTGACCTTCATATCCTTAGATAATTGTAATCCTGCTATTAAGGCTTCATATTCATCCTCATTATTAGTAGCCTGAAATTCATAAGATATAGATAGAGGTATAATGTCCCCCTATGGTGATTTTAGTAGGATACCCAAACCTGTTCCTCTTATGTTATAGGCTCCATCTGTATGCAAAGTCCAATGCTCCTTGACATCCAATTGTTGAACTTCTTTTTCTATTTCCCCAAGGATATCCTAGCTAAAATATGCCACAAAGTCGACAAGTGCCTGAGATTTGATGACCGTCCTTGGTTCATACAAAATGTCGTATGCACTAAGTTTCACAGCCCACTTTGCCATCCTGCCTGACATTTCTGGTTTTCTCAAAATAGCCTTAGTAGGATAGTTAGTTTTTACATGAATAATATGAGTTTCAAAATAATGTCTTAATTTGGTGGGAGCCATTATAAGTGCCAAAATTAAATTTTCAAGATAAGAGTACCTGGATTCGGCATCTAATAGGATTTTACTTACATAGTATACTAGATGTTGTTGACCTTCGTGATCCTTTACTAGGACAGCCCTTATTGCACTCCCTGAAACTGCTAGTATAAGGATAGTGGTTCGTCATCAACTGGCTTCATCAGGAGTAGTGCTGAGGATAAGTATTCCTTCAGCGGATACCAGCGTCCTTTCTTGCTCGTGTCCCCATTCGAATTTCTTATTCTTCCCTAGGATATCGTAGAAATTTTTGCAGTTTTCTGAGGATCTTGAGATAAACCTGTCGAGAGCTGCTATTCTCCTAATTAACCTTTGGACATCTTTGACGCTTCTTGGTGATTTGATATCTAGGATAGCTTTGATCTGCTTGGGGGCTTGCTTCTATCCCCTTTTGATGACCTATGTAACCTAGGAATTTTCCTGCTTTAACTCCAAAGTGGCACTTAGCAGGATTTAACTTCATGTTGTACTTATCCAGGATATAAAATGTTGTTGCCAAGTCTTTAAGGTGATCCTCAGCTCTTCTTGATTTCACCACCATGTCTTCTATGTAGACTTCCATCGTGTCCCCCAGTTGGTCTTTGAACATCATGTTGACTAGCCTTTGGTACGTTGCACCTGCATTTTTTAGTCCAAAAGGCATTGCAATATAACAATATATACCTGTGGGAGTCATGAAGGCTGTATCTTCTTGATCTGATGGTTCCATTTGAATTTGTTGGAAACTCGAGGATGCGTCCATGAAGGTTAGTATCTCGTCACCAGCAGTAGCATCTACCATTGAATCGATATATGGAAGTGGAAAGGGATCCTTGGGACATGCCGTATTTTGGTCTTTAAGTCCCCACATACTCTCCATTTCCCATTCTTTTTCTGGACTACTACCAAGTTGGCCAACCATCTAGGATAATGGACCTCTATTATCATCTTGGTTTTGAGTAGTTTCTCCACTTTTTCTTGGATGATGATATTTCTTTCAGGAGCAAATTTTCTTCGCTTTTGATGCACTGGCCTGAAAGAGTTATATAAACCAAGTTTATGAGTAATTATGGATTTAGAGATACCTATCATATCCTCATGTTTCCAGGCGAAGGTGGCAGCTCTTTTCTTTAAGAAGGATATCAATACTTCCTCAATATCCTCAGGCATACCAGATCCTAATAATACTTTGATCTCAGTATCCCGAGGATCCAAGGATACTTCTTCACATCCTGTTCCCTAGCTTGCAGGACCTCACCTGGTTGTGTCTGTAATTGCTATGCTGGAGTAAGTTTTGTGGCCTACTTCATTGATAATGCATAACAATCTTTAGCGTCTTGTTGGTCACTTTCTATCTTGATGAGTCCCCAAGGACTTGGAAGTTTCACACATTGATGGTATGTTGAGGGTACCGCCTTCATGTCATGAATCAAAGGCCTACCTAAGATCACATTATCACAAGATAATTAGTCAATAACATAAAATTTTTGTAGAGAGTTTACTCCCTCTATGTATACTAGAAGTTTGATATCTCCCAATGTATTATTGGTCTCTCCACTGAATCCTACAAGGACTGAGGATCTCGGAATAATCTCAGATTTTGAGATACCCATTTTCTTCAACGCATCAAGTTGGATGATGTTCACGGATCTCCCGTTATCAATAAGTATCCTGCGCACAAACAGTTAGCTATACTTAAAGTAATTACCAAACCATCATGGTGGGGATCCTAAAGATCACATCGATCCTCTTCTTCGAAGGATATAGTCCTTTGGGTGGTAAACGTGGAGGTATGGAGAGGTCTCTCTCCATTATCCATCTTTGTTTCTCTGGCACGCTTTTTGGCCGCTGTGTATGAAGTTCCACAGATGTCTGGAACCTCCAGAGATAAAGGCAATGACCTTTGCTCCGGGTGGTGGAGAAGCCGCCCTTTCAGGTATCTTGGTAGGATCCTAACTCTTGTTCTTGTTCTTTCCGAACAGCTCTTTCAGGTATCCTTTGCTAAGTAGGTATCCTATTTCCTTCCAAAGTGCTATACAATCATCAGTGTGATGGCCAAAGTCTTCGTGGTATGCACACCATTTGGACTTGTCTTTTTCGGATCCGGACTTTTCATTTTTCTTGGGCCATCTAGCCTTGTCCCCTAAATCCTGCATGGAACATATCACACCACTTATATCAATCTTAAAAAAATATTTAGAAAGTCTAGGATACTTTTCATCATCCTCGTCTCCTTCCACAGCATTTATTCTGGAACTATTTTGTTTGGAATAAGGCTTAGGTCTGGAGAATGTTTGTGGGGAGTCTGATTTTCTTTTGGTGGACTCGTATTTTGGGATAATCAAGTTTCCATGAGCCTTCTTATCATCCTCCAGCCGTATGTATCTTAAAGCCCTATTTCTGACATCATCGACATTCCTACATGGGGTCATGACAAGATTAACATAGAATGGAGAATCCTTTTTTAATCCCATCTTGAGAGCTTCGACAGCAGCTGCCATATCGAGGTTGGGTATGTCCAAAGCTTCCCTGCTAAATCTAGTGATGTAATTCCTTAAGGATTCATTATTATTCTGAACCACTATGTATAAATCACTTGTCATTTTCTCAAAGGATCTACAACAAGAAAACTGATTATTGAACAAGTTAATCAAATGAGCAAATGAGGTAATAGTATTGGAAGGAATACTCAATAACCATTTGGCAGCCGGTCCTGCTAGTGTTGAACCGAATCCTTTGCATAAGCAAGCTTCTCTGATGTTGACAGGTATAGGGTTGATCTCCATCGTTGCCCTATCCTGGGCTACGTGTTCCTCAGGACCCGTAGTTCCGTCATACAACTTCGTGCTAGGAATTTCGAATCTTTTAGGAATCTCCACGTCACATATGGGCCAAGTGAATCTGGATAACTTGTGGCTCCTAGAGGGTACCTCCGCTATTGGACTTATTATCCAGGGAATATTGGAGATCATATCCTTTATTTTTTTGCAATTATCTTGCTACTTCGGGGGACATCCTCATATCCTGCACAGATCCATGGTTAGTGTATAAATTTGCGTTAAGTAAATTGTTACCAAGATCGTGGCTAAGCATCTGGTATCCTGAGCTTTGGCGGCTTGCAGCTCCAGAGGAATCTGGCCTCATGGGCCTAGATGGCTCCAAGGATACTGGAGGATAATTACCCTTGTACCCTGACTGTTGTTGAGATGGAACCCTTGCTAGCTGCTTCTCCAAGGACCCGTGATTCTGGAGGATAGATGATCCTGGAGAATCAAAATCCAGGGTTCTGGGCATGATCGGAGTAGCCTCTTGACATGGTTTTTTTTAATCTCTTCAATCTCTTTAAATAACTTCAGGTTGGTTTTTTCTTGCTGCTCCATATGAGTTTTTACCTGTTTCATCAAAGAAAGAATATCACTATTAGAAATAACAAGATCTACCCATGTAGAAGTTCCCGAGTATGTTGGAAGATCTCCTCTAGGCTGAGTGTTTTTCTTCGGAATTGGCGGAGGACCAGGGTTGACATTTGAAGCAGTGCTGACCACTGGAGCAAAGACGGAACTGGTATTTGGTTGTGAAGACGTGATGAAGGGATGAAAATGATTGAGGACTATGTAAATGGTTTTGAAATATTGAAGCACCAATTGCCCCATGGTGGGCGCCAAATTTTTTTGGGTAAAAATCAACAAGTGCAATTTCGTAACCAAATTAGTAAGTGAGGTTAGGTGCTCGAATGAAATGAACATAGAAATGCAATGTCACAAGGAGTTGTTGCAAGGAAAAAACCCGTTATCCTGAGGATAACAAGAAAAAAAAACCCCGGGCGGTGAAGACTATCACCACCAATTTATTAATAATCGAATATGGTTACAAGTGTTGGAGCTTTCTCTTTGGATCGTGTTACAATGAACGAATGCTGCTAAGTATCGAGTGCTAATGTTGTGTGTGTTGTTTAATCGAAAGATTAACTCTATTTATACAAGAAATAAGCTAACTAAACTCCCTACAAATCAGGAAAAGCTAGACTAGTTCCATTATAGCCGTTACTCCCATGAAGCACGTTTTTTATGCGACTGTTGAGAGTGGTCCAAATCTTTAGGAAGACGTGTAAACGTTGTATGAGCTGGTAAAATTAAAGAAAAGAGGTTGAACCGTTCGTATAACCATATATTTAGGATACCTATTGCTTTGTAGGATACTGTATCCTGAAGTTATCCCGAATACATCTCCTGTTTAAGATACTAAAATTTCGATGCCTAATAATTGTGTCACGAAATCTGGTTCTGACAAAGATCAATAAGGAAATGCTCTCGCACGCTACAATGCGCGGGTCAAGAAACTTGTTAAGTGAAAATCTTAACTAAATAGACCGTTTAATGAGTTAATATTTAATTGTTTAGTTTGGCCTTGAATGGTTGTATAGTTCAATTATCTAGACTAAAACTTTAAAGTGGGTGTAATCACCTATATTTCATGTGGGTAGTGTTTTGGTCCAAAATTACCGAAGCAATAATTGTAAAATTCGTTAAGTGAGGTAGATCAACTATATGGTAAACAAGTGCGGTAAAAGTAAAGGTGAACACAGGGATATAGCGAGGAAAAGCCTAGGATCCTAGTAAGGATTTTCAGAAAAACAGCGAGGTAAAATAGTTTACAACTCAAGAGCTGATTGATAACAAATGCTAAGTACAATAGTGCGAGTAGTGAATGTAGAGTGTGTGTGTTCTCAGTTGTTCTCAACGGCCTCGGTATTTAGATAATACAAATAACAATATGTCCTATCTTCTAGGAAACCCTAGCTGTGTTGCAAGACCCATTATTCTCTTCCACGTGCTCTTCAACTAGAACTCCGAAATATTAGCAGGAGTCAGTCTTAGCCGTTTTAGGTTATTATTCAATGAGTAACCTGCAAGCATAACAGTTAGTTTAAACAATACAAGCTCAGGATTATGAACCAGTTGAGGATCCCCGCTGTTAGGATATTATGCAAGATACTAGCCCAAGATCCCAAGCAAGAAATAAACCCACAATAATTGTCCATAAAAAATATGATAGTTGTAAACTACTTTACAACGGTATATTTTTTATTAATCCTCATCTTTATGACGTCGGCCCCGCTAAGGTGAAAAGAGTTGGATCAATTTCCCAAGCAAATTAGCCACCACATCTTAAATGTAGCGATAAGTGCCTATAATTACTCTATTCAATCCTTATTTATCTCCACATTAGACTTGGAACCAAGGTAACTTTCTCTCTTTCTTCTTCCCTAATTTTTCTAGGGTTTTTCTTTTTTTTCTATTGTAATTTTAGTTTCTAATGGCGAAGAAGAGGACTAGATCTTCTGTATCATGCGTTGAGGATTCTGACAAGAGTTTTTAACCAGGAACTTCACGCCTTTCCGAACTTAGAGATCTATAGCTTCACTGATCATGATATCGCTCAACTTCAAGTCGAGGAGATATTTCCTGAAGGAGGCGTCTTTCTCCTTTCCAAAAACAGATGCGTTCAGACCTTGGTTTGCTTACTTACTATCTGTTTTCTCTTGGTCTATCTTACCCTCTTACGCCCTTTATTTCAATTTATTCAAAACTACAGGTCTGAGTTACGCTCAAATGATGCCATTGGCCTGGAGGATACTGCTCATGCCTAACCACATTATCACCACCCACAACCTGGATTTTGATATTTCTGACCTAGCCGCCGTCTATCTCTTGAGAACCCACAGCTCCAGTAGATTCGTTATTCAATTATCCCTGGTCTAACTCACTTTATCCTGAAAACATCAAAACACGACAGAAAATGGAATAAGTAATTCTTTTTCGTCCGAAGGGACTCTATCCCGAGCAGCAACCAGTGGGTTGTTAAGTGTAGGAATATATAAACGAAACTAAAAAAATAATTAAATAAGGTTAATAATGATCTTTTCTTTTTCATTACAGTACCAAAGTTTGAGGATCTTGCACTGCCAACAGCGGAAGCATGTAAGAGGATTCCAGCTACATTGAGGATTCCATATACAAAGAGGCTCTTTTGCTTTGAAATTCCTGCGTCTTCTTCCACTAGCCGCGTCTCAGAAAGCATGTCTAGTAAGTATTTCTGTCAGGATTTTGAATTATCCTTTTAAATTTATGCCGATCCTGATTTCTTTTATCTAGCCAAGCAAGGTTTCATGTTGGAGGATCTTGAGAACATTATCAAGAAAAGAAAGCCAACCACCATTGAAGTCTCCAAACCACCTGTTCCATCTTCCAAGAGCAAACCCTCCTCATCAAAGAAGAGAAAAGGGGGTTGAAGTTGTTGGGCATACTGTTGAAACTCTGGCCTTAGAAAATCTCCAGCCCATTGTCCAGCAGATCAGGATTTCTACCATTCCTGGTTTTATCTTGAATTGTATTTCAAAACTAACTTGCATGTATCTTTTCAATGTCTTGAGCAAATCATGAGGATCCAAAACAGCACCAATTAGGAGCTTGGGAAGTGTAGGGAGAAGGCGTCTGATCTTATCATGGTCAATGAGGCCAAATCCCTAGTGAAGAATGCGAGCGGCTAATGAGATACCTTGAGGCGGTTAAACCTACTCATGCTAGGGAATTGCAGGATTTCAAGACGAATCACCAACTATCCGCTACTCATTCCATCTGCCGGGCCATGATTATGCTAATGGAAGAGGCCCTCTATCCCAAGATCGACAAGGCATCCTGGGATCTTAAAGGTTTGAAGGTTAAGGAGGCAGAGCTAAGGGCTGATTTAGGCTTGGGTCCTGAACAGGATCTTGTTAAGACGAGCAAGAGTGCTGAAAATAAGGCTAGGGATACTGAGGTCGAAATTACTGATGGTGATAAGGTTTGCAGGCTGGGATGGCTGCAGGTTTCATAGAGGGGTAATGAAGGATATCGAAGACAAGGCTCGAGCCCCTTCTTGTCTGACAGTTTGTTTTTACTAGCTTTCGATATGGCGGTAAAACAATTTACCTTTCTGTTTTGTGGTAATGTGTTTGAACAATTTATCTTTAAGTTTGTTTAGAACAATAGATAATCAAGGTGGAGGGATCCTGAGTTTCCGGACAAAGCCTTTGATTATCAGTTTTTAGGAAAACTCATATATTCATGATGGAGGGATCCTAGGTTTCAGGACGAAGTCTGGAATATCCTTTTTGATTAATATAGTGACATTCTTTTGGTTTTATCTATGTTTATTCTATTTTAATGTTAAAAGACCTTGATGAAAATCTTTTTTGAAATAGAGTTAGTTAAATTGGTTAAAAAATATAAGTTTAGAAGTATTTTGCACCACATACTTAGGAAAGTAAATAAATGATCGAACCTGTTTGGATAGGATAAGGTCTATACTGATAGGCAATAGGATTCTCTAAAGAAGCAATTGCCCTAATAGTTGTCTTGGGTTGAACCTCAAGATCCTGCAAGATTTGTTAAGATAATAATTGAGATAACTAAGTGATCATGAGGATCCTGGGGAAAATCCCGAAAATAATTTTGATCATAAAGATCCTGGGGGGAAATCACAAAAATAATTTTGATCATAAAGATCCTGAGAAAAATCCAAAATTTATTTTGATCATATATATCCTGTGGAAAATCTCAAAACATATTTTGATCATAAGTTAACACCTAAGTGTTAAATACTTGGGACAAGCCAATCGTGAGTGACATTAAAATGCCAAAACATTATGTAAATACTTGGGACAAGCCACGGTCGGATAACATGTTCATGTTATTCCATTGATAATATACTTGAGGATCCATCATGTAACCAATAACAACGAAATTGTCAGCCACCATTTAGATGAACTGGTCTCGCCATCTTGAATTACATGTAGGCAACGTGCATGCAGGCAGACTGTTTAAACTCGATTCTTAGTGTTTTGGTGAAAAATTAACAAGTGCAATTTCGTGACCAAATCAATGAGTGAGGCATAGTGCTTGGTAAAATGAATGCAAAAATGCTAGAACACGAGGATTTGTTGCGAGGAAAAAACCCGTTATCCTGAGGATAACAAGAAAAAAAACCCCGGGCGGTTAAAAACTATCACCACCAGTTTATTAATAACAAAAAATGAATACAAGTGTTGGAGCTTTTCTCTTACGGATCGTGTTACAGAAGATCGCTATTGCTAGTGTGTGAAATGTTGTGTGTGTGTTTGATTTAGAGATAGCTCTATTTATAATGAAACTAAGCTAACAAGAAGTCCTAAAAAACATTAAATAATATACTAAATCAAAAACTAGCCGTTTCCCCCTATTTAGAACGTTCTTTGAAGTTGTTTGTGAGTGGTCCGATTCTTTAGGGGGCCATGGGGACATTATAAGACTTGGTAAACAACAAATAAAAGCCGTTGAACCGTTAGTTATATAATATATTAAGGATACTTGTTTCTTCGGAGGATACTGTATCCTTGAGTTATCCTAAATATATCGCTTGCTGAGGATACTAAAAATCCGAGCACTAACAATTGTCCCCAAAATTAGTGGCTGTGAAAGTGCTTTGCCGCTGTTAATTTTTTGAAATTTGAATTCTGCATGTTGGATAGATTAGCTGCACGTGTCGAACATCAGTGAAACCTGCCAAACCCTTGATTATCCTTATATTTACCTGGATAAATAACTCGATCCTTCACCCGATCATTATCTAGGTAATCCATTCTCTCTCTTTAATCTTCTTCTTCAAATATGAATAAGAAGCTTAAGTTTTCCTGTTGCGAGGAGTTTGTACTTCAACAGCTTCTTAAAGATCCCGCCAGCAAGGCGTGTATCTTTAATGATACAGATATTGACAATCTAAGGGCTAAAGGCTGTTTTCCACCGGGAACAGTCTTTAGGCCTTTTGACCATTCAATCAGATCCGATATGATCTCGAAATCATGGATCTGCTTTCATTTTTTACCTTTTAAAATAGGTTTCACTTACCTCTTTCCAGCTTTCACCACTGAATTTTTTTGAAAAACTGTTCTTAGCTAGATCTAAACAATGCCCACGGTTTGGAGAACCTTGTTCGTGATCGAAAGATTGATTACCGTCCACGCTTTAGACTTTTACCTTGCTGAGCGGGCCTTTGTGTACGACCTTTGTAGTCATGGTTCTTCTCGCTATCTCCTTAAGACCAAGTCCGATAGAACCCCTCTTGTTTTGAGGAACACCCAAAACAATGACCAGTGGAAGAAACAATTTTTCTTCGTCAAAAGAGATTCACTTCCAGATCCCGGAAGCCTTCCTTATTTTTGGGTTACAAAAACTAGGATATGTTATTCTTAGTCGGTACGCTGAATTATATTGTACTAATATGCTTATTTCCTTGTCTCTTTTGTAGCTCTAAAGTTTTTTGAGATCGCTCTCCCAGGCAAAGAAACCAAGAGTAAAGTAAACTCGTTCTTTCTCAAAGACTAGGAAGAGAGAACCTTTTGTAACATTTGTTATTTTTTTTATCTGAAAACACGACCCATTTTGAATTTTCGGTTTTTGTTTATAAAGAATATATAAAAATATATATTATTATATCCTCAAGTTTCGTTTCAATGTATTTTGTTCATCGTCTATTACTAATATAATATTCACGAGAAATTATGTTGGTTAGTTTCTTTCTTTCACATTGCTCAAAAATCAAACCACGACATTTTAAGTTCTTTTTAAATGATTACAAACTATACGGGTATAATACGAATATCATAAAATATCTAAGATCTATAATTTATTCCTTATTCTTATTTCATTTCAAAATATAAGGTTCAATATGTAATTATAATTTAATTCCTTTTCTTAAAGTATCTTGAAACCTGAGGGACTAGAATTGTAATTTTCATTTAAAATATAATATATTATAAATATAACCAGCCCCCACCCATACCCTGTCACGTTTTTCAGATCCGGCGAGCCGCGGCTCCGACGATCACCTTTAAACCTATTAAACATACATTTTAATCAAATTAATCGTTATAACGGTATTTGACCATAACAACAAACCATAATCATCGTTCGAAATGTTTAATTAACGTGTAATTTGTGCGTATTACTCGCCGTAACCGCCGCCCCTAATGGTAAATTACAATAACGAGCACTAACCACTGAACGTTGCAATTTACACTATAAAAAGGACGTACACTAACAACTAAACCTGCCCCAATCTTCTTTTTCATCTAAAACACTCTTTGAATCACGTAATTGATCTTCAACAATTCGTTTTCCGGCGAACCACGGTTAACCATCAAACGACAACATTTCGAGGTAATTTTTATATGGTTATTACTCATTTTTAATCCAGAATCAAAACCCCTCAACTTATAAAATGAAACATGTAACGGATTAATGAACCTGTAATCTAGGGTTTTGCCAAGGAAGAAGATGATAAAGGACTTGTATATTTATAGAAACTGTTTTCATTATTTATCAAACAAATGAGTTGGACCAGTCGTTTAGACTCTCGGGTATTAAACTTTAGACCCGGGTTCGAACCCGGGTCAATGCAACCATTTTGGTTATTTTTTAAACCATTCTATTTATTGTTTAAAATTTAATTTAAGGTTTAAGAAATTAAATAAAATCATTTTAAAATCAAATAAAATTATTTTAGTTAAATAAAATTTATTATAAGTATATTTTACCAATTTGCATCCAAAAACTAATCATTTCATTTTCGTTAAACTAGTTATATTATTTATTAATTCCGTTTCGTTAACTATTAATCCCATCTTGTTAATCTTTGTAAGAGGCTAACACTTTTGTTTCGGATAAAGTTTAACCGTTAAAAAAAACAAAGTTCCAGAAACATTAAAATTCATATATTTAATCATAAATAATTCGTTGAAATAACATTTAAATGATATTATATTATGATTTCCTCTCGTTAAACCTTTAAAATAAATTTATATTTTCTCTACTTTATTAATTTTATAATTATTAAATTGTTCAAAATTAGTTTATATTCCATCACGATCCGTTAGCTTTAACTCGTGAAATTTTAATTCGTTAAACTATAGTTCGTTAAAAATCCGTTAATCTTAAAAAAAATATTATATTATAAATGCCATAAAATGCTAATAAATATATTAAAATAGTGCAATATCCCGTTAACCCAATATATAGAACTTTTTCAATCCCGATAGTTAGATTTTGTTGTGATTTAATTATTGTTCAAGAAGTTCAATTGTTTCAGATTCTTTAACGCACTTTCGGTTACTTCGGTGTAGTTACGTGCTTTCGGCTTTGATTGCATGTTTATATTCGTTTTCGAGGTGAGTTCTTCATAACCCCATTTTTAACACTTTATAATGTTTTGGGGTATAGCAGGCCACAAGTTTTTCTTTCGTTAGTTATGCGCTTGTTTACAAACCGATTCACTTATATCGTACATGTTAATATTATTCATGCATAGTTTTTATGATTATACGTGAATTTGCTTGCAACGTGTTTATTGTTTTATTGGTGGAAGTTACACAAACGCAAACGATACACATAGTGCGAGGGCCCAAAGGGACGTACTTGCGCCGTCTAACGTTACGACTATGGTTTTTTACGTAAGGTGGTTCTCATTTACCCGACTTCTATGGCTTAGGCCAAATGAACGGGAGGACGAAACTATTTGGTTTCTTTACTTTAGCTTGAATATTTATTGCATGACGATCGTTGAATCGTGAATTTATATATATATGTATACGCAAAAACTTATGAAAACTCATCAACTTTATTGTTGACAAATATATTAATTTCAACGTGCTATAGGTTGAATCGATTGTGTGCTAAGGACGAAGATCATTAGTATACCTTAGGATATTTTAAATAAAGAAATTATTTACTTCTCCGATGAAGTGTTATTGTATTCTTTTATTTATGAACAATGTGTGTACTTGTGATGACTTGAAATGAATTAAATATAATTATTGTCGCTTTAATAGCGTTACGAGCTTATAAGTGATCTGTGCGTTGCACCCGGGCGTATTCCGCTTAAAGCCGGGGTGTGATAGATTGGTATAAGAGAAGTAACTATAAGATAGGTTGTTAGACGTATCGGCCTAGTATAATTATAGTTTATTTTAGGGCCCAAACTGCATGAATATTCTGTATGCTCTGTGCCCGCACTTACATTAAAGTTTCATTCATACACTCGAACTTATAACATTTCATAGCGTCACCTGTATACATATTCACACACAAACTCCAAGGTTTAGTCCTAAAGCAAATATTTTCAAAATATTTTCAATCAATTTTATTTCGGTTTTCCGATATTTTCTTTATAAAGACGGTTTTACATGGTGGATATGTAGTAAATGTAGGGGGGACATGCTTGTTTTCCGAACTCTTGACACCAAGGTTATTGAAACCTAAGGATAAGCAATGCGCATATATCCAATCAGACGTAGGACTCGGTTGCTTACCTGGAGAGTTCGAAAAAGGCATGAAACCCTAAGCCAAAGCATACCACACAAACGCCATACGAAACGCAACTTTATGTTTTCAAGCTTGACCATGTTCTCTTTATGAAAAGAATATGGTTACACTCCTAAGGATGTCACACAAGTCATGGTTGTTCATGCGATGTGTGACTCCAACCCACAATGTTTTACAATGTGTTTTAACTAAAAGTCTGACAAGTCGTGGTGATACACGAATAACCAGCTTGTGGTTCGATTTGATTACGCAATTTTATTTATGTGTTTCAACTGAAAGTCTGTCAAGTCGTGGTAATACAAGAATACCCAACTTTCGGTTCGATTTGAGTACACATTTTTATTTTTATTACATACAAGTTATGATGATTCATACAACGTGTGATTCCGAAGACTCAATTGTTTATATTGTGGGTTTATGTGAATAGTTGAATTTCAATTCGTTTCCTTTATTTATATATACTGTTTTGAAAATTCGAAAAGTCATGGTGATACATGAATAATCGATTTTCTATTCGTTTTCTCTATTTGTGAATACTCATTATTTTATATGTTTTGAATTTAAAGCACGAAAAGTCACGGTGATACATGAATTTTCGATTTTCAATTCGTCTTCTTTATACAATTTAATTATTATTATGGTTTTAATTAAAAAGTCGAAAAGTTTGGTGGTACATAAACACTCAATTTTCAATCCGATTTCATTACTTATATTGGGTTTGTATTTATTCCATGTTTTTATTTCAAAATTTGATATATCTTTAATTCAAAAAACTTTACGGAATTATTATTATTGAAATGCGAAAACTTATATGGACTCCGATTACCTTAATTCAAAAATTCTGTTGGGACTTATATTTTAGACCGACGCATCGAATTATTATTATTATGGGTGAAAAATAATTAATATTTTTGTTCTCAATCAAGGGTGGATGGCTTGAAGACCAAGTCATGCTAGACTAGTATCAATAGATGTATTTGTTAATTTGTCTAGTATGAGTGTATTATGTATTGTGTGAGATCTAGGGTTTTATCTCTTAGAGAGAGCTGCCGCCTCTAGGATGAGCTCTCCTGGAGGTGGCTGATATTCATTGTATGTATGTGTGTATGTATGAGTGCTCTGTATGACAATCTTGTGACTAATGAAATCATACTGCCACTTCTTTATATTTTTGTTTCGATTACATATATTTGTTCATCCTGTTTATTGTTCATTGTAATTGATTCAGGCTCTCTTTACCAATACCACTCTTCCGTCCAAAACACCTTTCAAGAGTGAATACGATTCGGTCCTAGCTTAGATCCGAGCACCACCGTTAATAACGACCATTATTCACGCTTCCACACCGGGGCACGGTTTTCACAATTGCTATCAGATCGGGTTGCCGAATCGTTCAGACTAACCGCTGAATCTGATTCATCTCGCTCTTGAATCCACCATGGACGTTAAACTGATGAAGTTTGTTGAAAATTTTTTAGGGTTTTGAAATTATTTGATGATTTGGGTAAAATTTATGTGGATTGATGTTTGGGTTGATGACTTGTTCGGAGATTCAACATCAATTTCATGTTTTTAGCTCATTTTGGGGCAAAACTGTTATTGAAGATGATTTTCAAATCTATAACGGCTGTTGATAGATTGAAGATAGATGGTTGATATCGAGATGACTGGGATATTGCTACAACGATTAATTTTAGATGAAGAAGCTTGGTTCTTGATCTGAAAATTAGGGTTTTATGTGCTCATAATTGTTTCTGATATGAGTGTGCTGCTTGAACAGTAAAGGGAATATTGAAGAACATTGCTGCTGGTACAATCTGATATGTAGAAGTAAAAAATGAACAGGTACTAGGAACAATCTAATCATTGTTCGTAGAAGCAGATAGAAAATGCAGAGGGAATATTCAAGCAGGTTCTATATTGGAAAATCATTGATTGATGATGCAGAAGAAAGGTCTGTTGTTCGAGCATCGATATGTGTACCCGAAAGGTATCTTATCTATTGCTCGAGCATAATGGACAAGACTGCTATGAAATATTACGAGCACAAGGAAATGTTTCTGCTGTTCGATCGTCAGTATGTTTACCCAAAAGGTATCTTATCTATTGCTCGAGCACAGTGGACAAGTCCTGAACTGTCATGAAGTACAAGCACAAGGAAATGTTTCTGTTGTTCGAGCGTTGATATGTTTACCCGAAAGGTATCTTATCTATTGCTCGAGCACAGTGGACAAGTCCTGAACTTTCATGAAGTCTTTCGAGCACAACGGAATGATTATGCTATTCGAGCATCGATAGGTTTACTGGAAAGGTAGCTTATCAATTGCTCGAGCACATCAAGTTTGGTTTCGAGCACATAAACCCTAAGTACATCCTTGTTTATCTCAAAACAATCTCTTTTGGTGGCGAGCACATTTTGTTTTAGTTGAGCAAACCTTTTTTTAGCACACTTTTGCTTTTGAGCATGCTCAGGAAAAGACAGAAAAACACAAGTATTTTCGAGCAAGGTCTCGAGCATACTCGATGACAAACAGAAAAAGACTAAGTATTTTCGAGCAAGGTCTCGAGCATGGTCTCTAGCATGCTCAAGTAAAGCCAGAAGCATGCTCGAGTAACGACAGAAAAATACAAGTGTTTTCTCGAGCAAGGGCCTCGAGCATGCTCGAGCAAAAAAAAAAAATAAAAATTTGAGTATGCTCGTGAAGGGACTTTGACATATGTGTGCTCTTGAATTCAATACATGCTCGTGAATGAATTACATTTGAGATTTTTGGTGCCGTTGACCGTTTGACCAAGCTGAGCTTTATGGAAGATATATACCAAGGGTATTTTGGTAAATTTTATCCAATCATCAACTAGCAAAAGGAAATCAAAGCCTTATTAATTTTTCACAGACTTCATCAAAGAGCTTTACAAGAACAAGTGTTGACCAAGCTTACGGATTTAATCACTTATGAGTGTCAACCAACATAATGTTTTGTTTATCTTTGTTTATTACAGAATTAACAATCTTGATAAGGATGGTCAAGGTTGTTTAACCCATACTTGATTTGAAGACACAATTCTCAAAGACAATTGCAACGAAATTGGGTGAGTAAAAATTCTTGAATTTCATTGCAAATTGCTTGCTTCAAATCAAGTGAAAAGACTCAAGTTAAGGAAAAGTTGATCAAGATCGATAATCCAAGATTCTTTAGAGATGTTTCAATGTTTGTGAGTTTTCAGATTTCCTAGTACGGTTGAGAAGATAAAGTCATCACTAGAGTTTAACCTCCTATGAAAACAGTCACTTGACAATCAAGAACGGGTTATGGTTAACTGAATGCTATCTTGATTCAGGGAATGGTTTGAAGATGATTTACAAGGGAAGAAATAGATTTGAAGAATAGAAGATTATTTGATGATCACATTGAGTTTATTTCTTTTTGTTATGACCTTGCTTGAAGTTGATCTTTGAAGTTCAAAGCCTCGTTCATATGCCCGTACAAATATATCCGAATGTGATATAGGAGAAATGATCTAAAATGAACAACGAGAGAAGCTTAACGTGAGGGGGAGAATTTCAATGAAAGACAAAGAGTTTTTGAGGTGATCATGGAAGAAATTCGATGGCATCGGTCTAAGGGGGAGATTTTTGGGACTTATATTTTAGACCGACGCATCGAATTATTATTATTATGGGTGAAAAATAAGTAATATTTTTGGTCTCAACCAAGGGTGGATGGCTTGAAGACCAAATCATGCTAGACTAGTATAAATAGATGTATTTGTTAATTTGTCTAGTATGAGTGTATTGTGTATTGTGTGAGATCTACGGTTTTATCTCTTAGATAGAGCTGCCACCTCCAGGATGAGCTCTCCTAGAGGTGGCTGATCTTTATTGTTTGTATGTGTGTATGTATGATTGCTATGTATGATAATCTTGTCACTAATGAAATCATACTGCCACTTCTTTATATATGTGTTTCGATTACATATATTTGTTCATCCAGTTTATTGTTCATTGTAATCGATTCAGGCTCTCTCAACCAATACCACTCATCAGTCCAAAACACCTTTCAAGAGTGAATACGATTCGGTCGTAGCTCAGATTCGAGCTCCACCGTTAATAACGACCATTATTCACGCTTTTGCACCGGGGCACGGTTTTCACAAATTCTCATGGAACTATTATAATTAACTATGTTTTTATTTCAATTTCGATTTCAAACTTTTCATGCGATTGTACTTCTTTATATATTTTCATATTTATAAATGGATTCCTATTTTAGGAATCTTTCATGTGACATTTCTTTTGACTTTGATATGAATTTCATATTTACGTTCGGTGTCATGTGAATTCTTCATGCTTAGTTGCATGTCTTCACGTTCTTCTCAACATCGCCCTCGAAACTCAACCCACAAAACGACAAACTCGATCATCAGACAATTGACCGTTGCAATTTTGACCATGATAACCCAAAAATTCATCACTAACCACAACAATACATTCAAACCTCAAAGCTATGCCTAAGTAAATCGAAACCCAATATAACCCTTGGATACTCGAACTGTATCCAACAAAGGGGATTTTCACACGATAATCCATCCTTTTGTGTAACATGTACCATTTCACAACTTCACTACTGCAATGCCGAAATGCTCCACGATATGAGAATTTCGGCCACCTCATCAACTCTTGCCACAAAACTATTCATACTTAACACTCCATATTTATCCCCATAACCTACTACCCAACCATTCATACAAGATCTTCTGCCTTACCTTATACTCGTACTTCAAGCCTGCTACTATTGTAGAACTCGAGCACACCCTCAAGATGCCGATAAACCTAACTCGTCTCCGCTATGCATTAACTTACCCCGCGTTCCCTGTCGTCGTAAAAGTTTATTCGATTTTTGGCATCAACGCTTAATCTTTTCAAAATCATCAACCATGCTTAAATTTTTAAAATCAATATTCTTCCACGCTTATTCTTTTACTTGAAATTTCAAATCTCGATTATTTTAATTAGTCGATTAATAAAAATATATGTCATATATTCACCAAATATTTTGTCATATGAAGTATATTCAAGTTAAAATTTTTCTCCAAAAGAAATTTCATTTTAACTAAATGGGTTATTCACCGTACTATTATTAATATTATTATTATTACCATTATTATTATTATTATTATTATTAATATTATTATTACTATAATTTCACCAATAAATATTATTGTCATTACTATCATTATTATTACTAATAATATTCTGATTAATATTATTATTATTATTATTATTATTATTATTATTATTATTCGAAGAACATATTTAAAATAAAATAAAGTAAAATAATATCTTTCTTAATAAACAAATTTTAAGCCGTAAGATTATTATATTATTCACTATAAAAGTTTATCTTCAGCAAGTCATTTTAAGTGACGATTTTCCCCAATGTTTTCATAGGGCGCGTGCAACCGGAATTATTTTACATTAAGATTTTTTTCAAGCTTTAGCGCTAGCTAAGGATATTTTTTTATGCAAATTATTATTATTATAACTTTTCTTTGAGTTATACAAACACAATGTTTTAACAACCGATTTTTCACAAACTTGAACGAATCTCAACAATCATTTCTTTCTCTGAGTTGCAATTAAGAAATCATGACACCGCCTCTATAACAACTTTCATGCCGCAACCCACCTCCGAGAAGACGAGCATCGCAAGCTACCTTTTGTTTTTTTTCCTTTCTTTCTTGTTCATATATATTACTCTGTTTGGACATTGTCGAATATTTTATCGATTTCTTTAGAAGGTTGTTTACGAAGTTAACATAGAGTTTTGTTATTCGTTAATTAGTGAACTATTTTCACTCATAGTTGCATATTTGAATCGGTTTACCTTGTTATTTCTCACGGTTTATAACCAATTTCCCATGAACATAATCGTTTAGTTGAAATTGGGACCATATATATGTTGAGTTTATCACTTTTACACGAATTGTTTGGATTATTTTGTTTAGTTCTATTTTCAATCCATGTTTTACTCGAATTATTTTTTTTTCAATGTTTCATCAATTTGACCAATGTTTTATTTTGAAGATTAAATATCTATTCCTGATTTCAATATTTTGTCAAGAGACGAATGTTCACTTTAATCTCGAAGTTTAAATTATTCACTTTGTTGTTCTTAATCTCAATGTTACCGTTATTCATGATGATATTTTATTTGGAAATTTTCATTTGTTTAACGAGCCATTACTGACTCCAAGAAACTTACTCTATTCGTTTATTAAAGTTTCGTTTATTATCTTGTTCTCGGACCCAATGCTTTATCAACTTATGTGTTTATATTTTGTTAGCTAAATGCTACATTTATTTAGTTATTCTCGACTCCAACATTCCGTTTAATTACAATAATGTTTATGTCCTTAATGTTTTCATTTGTTGTTCTTACTATTTTAAGAACCTTGTTTATTTTGTTTAAACTTCAACGACTTCATTTATTTCGATATAAGGTTTTAGCTTATCATTGACCTCAAGGATTTGTTTATAAATTTTGTTAATTTTGAGTCGTATTGTTCATTATTCTTGTTTTCCAAAGTTTTCACGTGAGAACTTATGATATATATTGTATATGTTTTAAAACCCACACAATGTGACGGATTATATGGACCATCTGACGATAAAGGTAATTATGGGTCAACATGTAATTATCCAAGTCCTCGCATGGAAGACATAATACGTACGCTGTGTGCAATAACTCGAAACCTGGAGTGATTTTGAAAGACGGGACAAATACAGTATGATAAGGGCATGGTGGATACGCTGCTGGTACATCCTATATATAAGTGTCCTTTCCATATTCCCATTTGTAGCGTCTTTCGGGTCATTCAAAGATCGGCGTTATTGTTTTTATTTAATTATGTATATAAAAATTGTTAAAACTTTTTACAACTCTTTGTATTAGTTGTTTTCTTCTATAATTTTATTTTTATTTTAATTTCGGGACGAAATTTCTAAAAGTTTTGAATTCTAGAACATTAGTTATTTTTTTTTCCGAAAACATGACCCATTTTGAATTTTTGGTTTTTGTTTATAAAGAATATATAAATATATATATATATATTATTGTATCCTCAAGTTTCGTTTCAATGTATTTTGATCATCGTCTATTACTAATATAATATTCACGAGGAATTATGTTTGTTCGTTTCTTTCTTTCACTTCGCTCAAAATTCAAACCACGAGATTTAAAGTTCTTTTTAAATGATTACAAACTATACGGGTATAATATATATATCATAAAATACCTAAGATCTATAATTTATTCTTTATTCTTATTTCATTTCAAAGTATAAGGTTCAATATGTAATTATAATTTAATTCATTTTCTTAAAGTATCTTGAAACATGAGGGACTAGAATTGTAATTTTTATTTAAAATATAATATATTATAAATATAACCAGCCCCCTACCCATACCCTGTCACGTTTTTCTGGCCGCCGGATATCCGGCGAGCCGCAGCTCCGACGATCACCTTTAAACCTATTAAACATACATTTTAATCAAATTAATCGTTATATCGGCATTTGACCATAACAACAACCATAATCATCGTTCAAAACGCTTAATTAACATGTAATTTGTGCGTATTACTCGCCGTAACCGCCGCCCTAATGGTAAATTACAATAACGAGCACTAACCACTGAACGTTGCAATTTACACTATAAAAAGGAAGTAAACTAACAACTAAACCTGCCTCAATCATCTTTTTCATCTAAAACACTCTTTGAATCACGTAATTGATCTTCAACTATTCGTTTTCCTGCGAACCACGGTTAACCATCAAACGGCAACATTTTGAGGTAATTTTTATATGGTTATTACTCATTTTTAATCCAGAATCAAAACCCCTCTATTTATTAAATCAAACATGTAACGGATTAATGAATCTGTAATCTAGGGTTTTGCCAAGGAAGAAGATGATAAAGGAGTTGTATATTTATATAAACTGTTTTCATCTTTTATCAAACAAATGAGTTGGACCAGTGGTTAAGACTCTTGGGTATTAAACTTTAGACCCGGGTTCGAACCTGTGTCAATGCAACCTTTTTGGTATTTTTTTAAACCATTCTATTTATTGTTTAAAAATCAATTTAAGGTTTAATAAATTAAATAAAATCATTTTAAAATCAACTAAATTATTTTAGTTAAATAAAATTTATTATAAGTATATTTTACCAATTTGCATCCAAAAACTAATCTACTCATTTTCGTTAAACTAGTTATATTATTTTATTAATTCCGTTTCGTTAACTATAAATCCCATCTTGTTAATCTTTATAAGAGGCTAACACTTTTGTTTCGGATAAACTTTAACCATTAAAAAAATGACATTCCAAAAACATTAAAGTTCTTATATTTAATCATAAATAATTCATTGAAATAACATTTAAATGATATTATATTATGTTTTCCTCTCATTAAACCTTTAAAATAAATTTATATTTTCGCTACATTATTAATTTTATAATTATTAAATTGTTCAGAATTAGTTTATATTCCATCACGATCCGCTAGCTTTAACTCGTGAAATTTTAATTCGTTAAACTATAGTTCGTTAAAAATCCGTTAAAGCTTAAAGAAAATATTATACTATAAATGCCATATAATGCTAATAAATATATTAAAATAGTTCAATATCCCGTTAACCAAATATATATAAATTTTTCAATCCCGATAGTTAGATTTTGTTGCGACTTAATTATAGTTCGAGAAGTTCAATCGTTTCGGATTCTTTAAAGTACTTTCGGTTGCTTCGGTGCCATTATGTGCTTTCGTCTTTGATTGCATGTTTATCTTCGATTTCGAGGTGAGTTCTTCATAACCCCATTTTTAACGCTTTATAATGTTTTGGGGTTTAGCACGCCACAAGTTTTTCTTTCGTTAGTTATGCACTTGTTTACAAACCGATTCACTTATATCGTACATGTTAATATTATTCGTGCATATTGTTTATGATTATACGTGAACTTGCTTGCAACGTGTTTATTGTTTTATTGGTGGAAGTTACGCAAACGCAAACGCATACACATAGTGGGAGGGTCAGACGGGATGTACATGCACCGTCTAACGTTACGACTACGGTTGTTTACGTAAGGTGGTTCTCATTTCCCCGACTTCTACGGCTTCTGCCAAATGAATGGGAGGACAACACTATTTGATTTCATTTACTTTACGCTTAAATATTTATTGCATGACGATCGTTGAATCACGAGTTTATATATATATATATATATATATATATATATATATATGTATACGCAAAAACTTATGAAAACTCACCTACTTTATTGTTGAAAAATATATTATTTTCAACGTGCTACAGATTGAATCGGTGTGCTAAGGACGAAGATCATTAGTATACCTTAGGATATTTGAAATAAAGAACTTATTTACTTTTCCGATGAAGTGTTATTGTATTCTTTTATTTATGAACAATATGTGTACTTGTGATGACTTGAAATGAATTAAAAATAATTATTGTCGCTTTAATAGCGTTACGAGCTTATGAGTGATCTATGCGTTGCACCCGGGCGTATTCCGCTTAAAGCCGGGGTGTTACACCTTTCACTTTCAATCAAACTTTCAAGAACCATCCCCTCGGAGGAATCTGACATGTCTGGTAAGAAATAACAATACATTAGTAATAACTTTTAAGAGTTTAGAGATACTGACTTCTAATCCAACAGGTAAGTCTGCTGCTGCTTTCGGTCTTGAAGATATTGAGAATATGGTGTCAACCCGCAGCTCCATCAAGAAAGAGGTCGCTTCTAGTTCCTTGCCTTGACCTGAGAGTAGCCGAGAAAAAAGTTCAAAGAAGAGGAAGAACCAGGAGACTAGTGATGCCACTCCCGTGCATGAAATCGACTTCCACAAGGTTATGAACAAGACACACCAGGTATCCTTCTTTTTATAATGTATCCCTGTATCCTGAGGATACTACATGCTGAACATTCCTTATCCTGGCAGGGTCTTGAGTTTCTCTCTTCTAGGTTTGCTGCCATGAGCCTAGAACTCCATGAAGCCCATACCCGCATTGCTGAATTGATGAAGATCAGGACCTCTATGACCAGTCTTCTTGATAAGAAGATCAAAGAGTTGGAATATATGAAGCAAGAGCTCGCGCTAACTATAAAGGAACTGGTTCATCAAGAGGCGGATTGCTTGGTGAGGATCCAAGAGGTTACGGAGGGGGCGAAGAGGTCGGCGGCTATCTCCATTTTCCAATCTTGTCTTTGTATGGCAAAGGAGGCACAGGATGCTGGTATTGATACTCGTTTCTGGGATGTAGCAGCATGGAAGAAGGTGCTGGTGGAGCTAAATGGAGAAAGTGTGGAGGAGGCGGGACCAAGTGGAGTGGAGAAGGTGGCTGAGGAGGCTGTGGAGTTGGTGATTGGTGATGCTGTGAAGGTGGCTGGTGATGGTGAGAAATTGGGCAATGAAAGTAATAAAGACAAGGCCCGAGCCTAATTTTTATGGTATGTTTATTTGTTTGTGTTTATGGTGGTTTGTGGTATGTCGAACAATTTGAACTTGTGTTTTGAAAAATTTATGTTTCGGACAATAGGGAAACATGGGTGGGGGGATCTTGGTTTCAAGACGAAGCCCATGTTTTCTAGTACTTTGACAATTTCAATAACGCCTGGGTGGAAGGGTCTTCCACTTGTCGAGAACGAAGCCCGGGTATTGTTGTTAACTTTCTGCACTTTCGTTAGTGTTGGGGCCAAGATTCTTGATCCTTGTGGATAAGCTATTCTTGGCGACTATTTTCAGGAATAAAGACCCTTTATGGATAAAGGATCCTCAACAGTTAAAGACTTTGTCAAAGCATTGAAGATTATAGACGTTGGAAGGAGTTACAACTCGTTTATAACAATGAGTAACCGTTCCAAGATTCTCTCCAGGGAAATTAATGCTCTTTATGGCTAGTTATTATTCAATTATCTTTCTTGTACCTATATGTATTGAGTTGTAGTTGATCACAACACACAACACATAGCATACTTAGAAGCATACTAGCAAACACTTTGTACTCACGATCAGCTATAATCTCACAATTTGTAATCTTTTCAAGTTCAATATAATCGGTAGTGATAGTTTTCACTACCCGAGATTTTTATGCCGGCGGGATACTAGTTAACGAGGGCTTTTCCTTGTATAAATCTCGATGTTCATCTTTTGATATAGTCACTTTGATCATATTTGTCATACAAGCATCAATCCTCACATACGAATTTGGTTACTTGATCCTTAAACAGATTTTTGACGAAAACAATTTGGCGCCTACCGTGGGGTATTGGTGCATTAATCCTAAAAAATTCTTACCTATATTCAATCCCTACACTCAAAGTTATCACTCAATGGCCTCTCAAGGAAAAGTTGTTTTTACAACCGCTGGATCAAGTGTTACGGCTCAAGTATCTTTGCCACCACTACCTGTCTCTACGAAGCCACAAAAGCCCATAACTATCGCCTAGAAGAAGGAGACAGCCGTTTTCTCCGGAACAAAATCCACTACTATCTCCCAAACGGTAACTGCTAACAATGATGTTTCTGTTTTATGTGCACAGATGAAAAACTATATGGAGCAGCAGAACAAACCAACCAGAGGATCCTTCATGAGATTGAAGAAATCAAGAGAACTAGGAAGACTACTGAAGACGCAAGTCCCATCATCCCGAAAATACTTGACATCAGCACTCCATATTTTCCTGGTCAAAGGTGCCCAGCATCCTCTTATCCTCAACAGGGATCCTCGGATCTCTTCCAGAAAGGATACTCTACCCAGTATACACAAGGATCATCTATCCTTCAACAAGGATCTTCAAGTCAGCACTTAAGATCCTACAGTCACCATTCACAAGGATCCTCCGCCTTCCAATCTGGACCCCCAGATTTCCGTCAAGGACCTTCTACTCACCAGCCTCAAGGATCCTCTGTCTATCAACAAGGATCCTTGGGCTTCCATCCAGAATCCATCGTCCATTAGCATCCAGAATCCTACTATCTTTACGGGAAAGAACCTTTGAAGGAACTACGATCAAGGCCACTTGAGGTCCACAAAGAGGACTTCATACCTATGCAAACCACTGCTCCTGCTGGACCAACTCTTGATGCTGAAACAATGTACCCCGAACACAGCTATGGGGGGAGATCTTTTGATCACACAAGAGGTAACACTTACAATAATTTATCTTTTGGTACTAATCATGGTGGTATGCAGGATACAGGAATCAATCAAAGTATTGCCCGTGAGTTACAAAAGCTCAAGGATATGATATCCAGTGTACCAGGAGTCATCAAACCTATCCCTGAGTTATCCGCAGGAAGCCATAACATATCCAAATTCGCTCCACCAATTTGTGATGCTGAGATACCAAAGCGCTTCCCCGCCCCTAGTATGAAGTTATATGATGGATCCACTGATCCTGAGGAACATGTAGCCTTATACCGAGAGAGGATGGAAATCAACCCAATCCAAGAAAGGTTGAAAGAGACTTGCTTATGCAAATTCTTCAGCTCAACACTCACTGGATCTGCTCTGAAATGGCTGCTAAGTCTTCCTCCTTATTCAATTACCTCTTTCTCTCATTTAATCAATTTGTTTAATAGTTAATTTTCATGCAGTAGATCCTTTGAAAAATTAACTAGTGATTTATATAAAGTTGTCCAACCTCGTGGGAACCCCTTAGACAGTTCCTTACTAGGTTTGGAAGAGAGGCCATGGAAATTCCAAATCTGGATGTCCCAACGGTTGTTGGGGCATTTAAAATGGGATTACAAAAGGACTCTCCATTTTACCAAGATCTTGTTATGACCCCTTGCAGGAACTTAGATGAAGTCCGAAACAAAGCTTTAAGATTCATCAGGTTAGAGGAGGATCAAAGAATCAAATATCAACTAAATACTCCGGCAAAGAGTGAAACTCAAGATAAGAAACAAGGATCCTACTTCAGGAATAACGGCTCGAAACCATACTCCAAACCAAGTGGCCAGAAGATCAATGCTGTGAAGGATGAAAAGGATGATGAAGATTGCCCTAGGATATCTGATTACTGCTTCTCTATAGATATGGGAGGAGTAATGCTTGCTGTTAGGAGCTTGGGTGACAAAGGGAGATGGCCGAGGAAGAATGAGAAGGCGCCTCCTCCCAAAGACAAATCCAAATGGCGCGCTTTCCATGAACACTTCGGCCACATGACAGAAGACTGTATCGCCTTGAGAAGGGAGATTAGCTACCTCCTCAGCAAAGGCTACCTCAAGGAGCTGTTCAAAAGAAAGAAGTTAAGGACCCAGGATCCTGAGCCAGTTCCAGAAAAGGCTGCTCCACCTCCTCCGGACGCTCAAGTTATCAATGTAATCTTTGGAGGTTTTGACATATGTGGGACTTCGTATTCTGCTGCGAACAAACATGCCAAAGAAAGCAAATTGGAGAATGGTGAAATGCCGGTCAGGACTTCTACAACGGTCGAGCAAAAAGTCATCTCTTTTGATGAGGATGATCGGATCAAAGTGCAGGATCCTCATTACGACGGTTTAGTCATTACTCTGTTTATTGCAAACCATTATGTTCGCAGGATCCTCATTGATGGCGGGAGTTCAGTCAACATTATACAATTAGAAGTGCTCAGGAAAATGAATATTCCAGAATCGGAAATAGTCCCGAGATCCTCAGTTCTTGTAGGATTCAGTGGAGAAACGAAGAATACATTGGGGGACATCAAACTCCCCATATATATAGAGGGACTAAATTCTATTCAAAAATTTTGTGTTATCGATACTTTGTCTTGTTGCAATGTTATTCTTGGCAGGCCTTGGATACACGAAATGAAGGCAGTTCCCTCTACTTACCACCAATGTGTGAAGCTACCTACCACATGGGGAATAGTGAAGATAGAAAGCGACCAGCAAGACGCTAAGGGTTGCTATACCTCTTCCATGAAGCCTACAAAAAAGTTAAGGGAAGAATAGCAATTACAGAAAGCAAGAAGAAACGTCACGTAGACTAGAGAACAAGATTCTAAGGAAGTGGTCTTGCACCCAGAGGATCCTGACAGCAAAGTACTAATCGAAGTTGAGATATAAGAATCCATCGAGAAGGATCTAGTATCTTTCTTACAACGAAGAAAATCAACCTATGCATGGAAACACGAAGATATGGCCTGTATTTCTAAAGATGTTATAACCCATAAACTTGTAATTGATCCTTCTTTCAAGCCTATTCATCAAAAAAGAAGGAAATTTGCTCCGGAAATAAATGCGATCATCCAATAAGATGTACAGAAACTACTAAAGGCAGGTATGATTAGGGAAGTAAGGTATCCAAAATGGTTAGACAATGTGAGGGTATGTGTCGATTTTACTGATTTAAATAAGGCATGTCCTAAGGATCCTTTCCCTCTTCCCCACATTGACTCTATGGTGGATGCTACCGCAGGGCATGAAATGTTGACCTTTATGGATGCTTCATCAGGATTTCAACAAATCCAGATGGAACCATCTGTTTAAGAGGACACAACATTTGTAACCCCTACGGGCATATATTGTTATACTGCTATGCCGTTTGGTCTTAGAAATGCAGGTGCTATGTATCAGAGACTGGTTAATATGATGTTCAAGGATCAATTAGGAGATACCATGGAAGTCTATATCGATGACATGGTGGTGAAATCAAAGAAGGAGGAAGATCACCTCAAGGATCTGGAAGTAGCATTTGACATCCTTGACAAATATAACATGAAGCCAAATCCTGCTAAGTGTGTATTTGGTGTGAAGGCAGGAAAATTCCTTGGATATCTGGTAAGCAAAAGGGGGATAGAAGCAAGTCCAGAGCAGATTCAGGCTATCTTAAACTTCAAGTCCCTAATGAACATCAAAGAGGTGCAAAGGTTAACAGGAAGGGTGGCAGCATTGAACAGGTTCATATCAATGTCCTTAGAGAAATGTAAAGATTTCTATGACATCCTGAGGAAAAACAAGAAATTCGAGTGGACAGAGAAACACGAGGCTGCCCTTACCGCTTTAAAGGACTACTTATCCTCAGCCCCCGCTCTAATGAAGCCTATGGATGGAGAAACCTTGATCCTCTACCTAGCTGTCTCTCTCACTGCTTTAAGCGCAGTACTTGAAAGGATCACGAAGGTAACCAACATCCAATTTACTATGTAAGTAAAAGTTTACTTGATGTAGAATCCAGGTATTCTCACCTAGAAAAACTTATTCTCGCTCTAATTATGGCTTCAACTAACTTAAGACATTATTTTGAAACTCATACTATCTGTTGGGGCACAGATTTTCAGAATCCTCAGCAAAGATTATATTTAGAACGAATCCAGGATGCGGTATCCTCTAAGGTAACTGGTATCCTAATTACATTATATAACTAACACGATATTTGCTACTTTCCATGTTTACCAGGTCAAAGACCGTTGCTTGATCACCCGAAGACTCGCACTTTCAGTTGATAGATCGTGGCATAAAAGGAAACGTGTTGATTGAGAGATTAACGGCTAATTATATTTAGTCTAAGAGTTTCCTAAATTTTAGGAAATAGTTGTTAGACTTTAGCACTAGAGAACTTACTAGTACTCGCATTCTCTGTAATCACGATCAAGTTTGAGCTCCACAATTGTAATCAAATTTATTATTAATAAATCGGTGGAGAAAGTTTTCACCGCCTGGGGTTTTTTGCTTTTTATCCTAATGATAACGGGTTTTTTCCTCGCAACAAATCCTCGTGTTCAAGCACTTTTACATTCATATCATACAAGCACCAAGTCCCGATTACTAATTTGGTTACGAAATCACTGTTGTTAATTTTTGACCAAAACAATTTGGCGCTCACCGTGGGGCTAACAATACCTTAATCCATTAAATCCGTTTATTTTATTCACCTTCATTCTCTTTACAATGGACTCACAACCAAACACCAGTTAAGTATTTACTCCGGTGGTCACTATTGCTTCAAGTGTCAACCCAGGACCACCACCACTGCCGAAGAAAAATACTTAGCCCAGAGGAGAACTTCCACCATCGCGGGATCCTCTACACGGGTAGACCCAGTTATTTCTAACAATGGTATTTTTGCTTTGATGAAATAGGTCAAAACGCACATGGAGTAGCAAGAGAAGACCAACTCAAGGCTATTCAAGGAGATTGAAGAAATAAAAAAGAAACCAGGGCAGGAGGCCACTCCAATCATGCCCAGGGTCCTTGATTTTGATTCTCCAGGATCATCTATCCTTCAAAATCCTGGATCCTTGGGGACACGATCAGCAAGGATTCCATCACAGCAGCAATTAAGATACTGGGGAGCTTTTCCTTTGGTATCCTTGGAGTTACCCGGACCAACGAGGCCAGGGTCCATCAACAAGCAGCCTCGCTCAACTGTGTCAGCTGGCATATTCTCATCAGGATCCCATATGGTGTCCTCGGAAGTGCATGTTGGATATGACATCCCTATGCAGGCAGCGCCTTATCCTAGGGATACCATCAATGGAGGAATTAACCACCCAAGCTCAGGATACCAGAGACCTAACCAAGATCCTAGTAACAGTGTACTTAATTCTAATTGATACACTAACCATGGATCTATGTAGGACAATGGGATATCCCCCGATATAGCCAGGGAATTACAGAAGATGAAAGATATGATTTCCAGTATCCCCGGGATAATCCGTCCCATAGCTGAAGTTCAAGCGGGCAGTCACAAACTTTCTAGGTTCACTTGGACCATATGCGACGTGGAGATCCCCAGGAAATTCCAGATGCCCAACATTAAACTATATGACGGCACCACGGATCCTGAGGAGCATGTAGCTCAATAGAGAGAAAGGATGGAGGTCAACCCTATCCCGCAGAAATCAAAGAAGCCTGTCTATGTAAAGGGTTTGGTTCAAAACTAACGGGGCCGACCCTCAAATGGTTATTAAGTATTCCTTCCAATACTATCACTTCCTTTGCTCTTTTAATTAACTTGTTTAATAATCTATTTTCTTGTAGTAGATCTTTTGAGAAAATGATAGGTGATTTATATAGAATTGTTCAGCATAACAATGAATCCCTAAGGGATTACATAATCAGATTTAGCAGGGAAGCTTTGGAAATCCCTAACCTTGATATGGCAGCTGCTGTTGAAGCCTTCAAGATGGGACTTAGGAAGGATTCTCCTTTCTACGACGACCTCGTCATGACTCCATGCAGGAATCTTGATGAAGTCAGAAACAGGGCGTTGAGATACATTCGGCTGGAAGATGATAAGAAGACTCATGGAGGTTTGGTTATCCCAAAGTACGAGTCTACCAACAGGAAATCAGACTCTCCCCAAAAGTTCTTTAGGCCAAAGCCTTATTCCAAGCAGGATATTCCCAAGATCAACGCTATTGAAGAAGACGAAGATGACGAAGAATATCCTAAAATATCCGAATATTGTTTTAACCTAGATATTGGTGGTGTAATTTGTGCCATGCAGGATCTAGGTGACAAGACTAGATGGCCTATGAAAAATGAGAAGCCCGGATCCAACAAATACAAGTCAAAATGGTATGCATTCCATGAAGACTTTGGCCATCGGACAGACGATTGTATAGCACTCCGGAAAGAGATAGGATACCTTCTCAGCAAAGGACATCTGAAAGAACTATTTGGAAGAAATAAGAACAAGAATCAAGATCTTGTCAAGATACCTGAAAGGGAACCTTTTCCACCACCCGGAGCTAAGGTGGTATCCTTTATCTCGGGAGGATCTAACATCTGGGGGACCTCGTATTCATCAGCCAAGAAACATTCCAGAGAAACGAAGATGGACAACGGAGAAAGACCTCTCTGTACTTCCACATTGACTACTCAAAGGATCTTATCCTTCGATAAGAAGGATAGATGTGGCCTTGTGGATACCAACCATGACGGTTTGGTAATCACTTAATGTATAGCTAACTATTTTGTGCGCAGGAGACTCGTTGATGGAGGAAGCTCTGTAAACATTATCCAGATGGATGCATTGAAGAAAATGGACATCCCGGAAATGGAAATTATCCCGAAATCCTCAGTCCTTATCGGATTCAGTGGCAAAACCAAGAACACCTTGGGAGAAATCAAACTTCCAATATATATTGCAGGAACTAACTCCCTACAAAAGTTCTGCGTTATTGACTCTCTGTCTTGTTGTAATGTAATTTTAGGCAGGCCCTGGATCCACAGCATGAAGGCAGTACCCACAACCTACCATCAGTGTGTGAAACTCCCAAGTCCTTGGGGAGTCATCAAAATTGAGAGTGATCAACAAGATGCCAAGGAATGTTATGCTTCGTCAATGAAGTAGACTACAAAGCCTACTCAAGCATAGCAATTACAGAAACAGCCGGGGAAGGTCCTGCAAGCAAGATAACAGGATGTAAAGGAAGTATCTTTGAATCCTCAAGACTGTATTGCTGGGATCAAGTATTCCTGAGGATATCGAGATGGAGTTGATATCGTTCCTAAAGAAAAGAGCTTCTACCTTCGCCTGGAAACATGAAGATATGACAGGTATCTCTAAATCCATAATAACTCATAATCTTGGTATAGATAAATTTTTCAGGCCAGTACATCAAAAACGAAGAAAGTTTGCTCCTGAGAGAAATGTTATCATACACGAAGAGGTGCAGAAGTTGCTCAAGACCAAAATGATAAGGGAGGTCCATTATCCAGGATGTTTGGCCAATTTAGTTGTGGTCCAGAAGAAGAATGGAAAGTGGAGAGTATGCATGGGTGGACTTCACAAACCTGAATAAGGCCTGCCCAAAAGATCCATTTCCACTCCCACACATCGACTCAATGGTGGATGCATCCGTTGGCCATGAACTGCTAACCTTCATGGACACATCCTCAGGATTTCAGCAAATTCAAATGGAACCTTCGGATCAAGAGGACACAGCCTTCATGACTCCCACAGGTATATACTGTTATACTGCAATGCCTTTTGGACTTAAAAATGCAGGTGCAACATACCAAAGGCTCGTCAACATGATGTTCAAAGACCAACTAGGGGACACGATGGAAGCCTACATAGATAACATGGTTGTGAAGTCAAAAAAGGCCGAGGATCATCTCAAAGACTTGGCAACAATATTTGATACTCTATATGAATACAACATGAAGCTGAATCCAGCCAAGTGTCACTTTGGGGTCAAAGCCGGAAAATTCTTGGGATACATGGTCACCAAAAGAGGAATAGAAGCAAGCCCAGAGCAGATCAAGGCTATCCTGGATATCAAATCACCAAGGAATATCAAAGATGTCCAAAGGTTGACCGGAAGAATAGCTGCTCTCAACAGATTCATCTCAAGATCTTCAGAGAAGTGTAAAGACTTCTATGATATCCTGAGGAAGAATCAAAAGTTCGAATGGGGAGAGAAGCAAGAAAGGGCATTGGTATCCCTGAAGGAATACTTATCCTCAGCACCACTTCTAATGAAGCCAGTCAATGGTGAGCCTTTATCCCTATACTTAGCCGTTTCTGGGAATGCAATCAGTGCCGTCTTGGTAAAGGATCATGAAGGTCAACATCCAATATATTATGTAAGTAAAAGTCAACTAGATGCTGAATCCAGGTATTCCTATCTTGAAAATTTAATTTTAGCACTTATAATGGCTTCCACTAAACCAAGACATTACTTTGAAACTCATGCAATATATGTAAAAACTAACTATCCTATTAAAGCAGTTTTGAGAAAACCAGAAATATTAGGTAGGATGGCAAAATGGGCTGTGAAACTTAGTGCATACGATATCTTGTATGAGCCAAGAACAGCCATTATATCTCAGGCACTTGCCGACTTTGTGGCTGATTTTAGCCAGGATATACTTGAAGAAGTTGAAAAGGAAGTTCAACAATTGAACGTCAAGGAAAGTTGGACTTTGCATACCGATGGTACCTACAACATAAGAGGAACAAGTCTAGGTATCCTGCTAAAATAGCCACAAGGGGACTTAATACCTCTATCTATATCTTGCGAATTTCAGGCTACTAATAATGAGGCTAAATATGAGGCCTTAATAGCTGGTTTGCAATTAGCTAAGGATATGAAGGTCAGGTATCTTCAAGTTTATGTTGATTCTTTGTTATTAGCTAACCGTTTCAATGGCTCTAATGCAGCGAATGCAGAAAACTTAGCGAAATATTTCGAAATAGTTAAGCAATTAGCTATGTGTTTCGAAACATTTGACGTAGTGCAGGTACCAAGAGAAGAGAACACTGAAGCAGATGCCTTAGTAAACTTGGCATCAGCTCTCAAGATACCAGGAGATGTCAAGATACCTATCGTGCATATCTTGACTCCAGCAACAAAAGAGAACCTCGAAATCTTAGAAACTTCAAATTCTAAGGATAATCCAGCATCTTGGACCAATCTCATAATACGGTATCTTTAGGATAACGAGATCCCAGAAGGAGAAAATCCCAGAGCATTCCGAATGAAGGTAACCCAGTATATTATCCTAAATAATGTATTATATAGAAAATCACTTGCAGGTCCATACTTGAGATGCCTGGAATATCAAGAAGCACAAGAAGTTCTCAAGGATATACATGAAGGTGATTGCGGAAACCACACTGGGGGCAGAGCCTTAGCAACCAAAATACTAAGGATAGGCTACTTCTGGCCAACAATGAAGAGAGATGCAATGGATTTCTCCAAGAAGTGTGATGCTTGCCAAAGACATAGCAACATATTGCACCAACCAGCCGAACCATTATATCCTATCATATCCCCGTGGCCATTTATGAAATGGGGAATGGATATTTTTGGGTAAGCTGCCCAAAGCTCCTGGTGGAAAGGTCTTCATGCTAGCCATGACAGATTACTTCTCCAAGTGGATCGACGCAGAGGCATTTGTCCAAGTTAAAGAAAAGGATGTGATCTCATTCATCAAGTGCAACATCCTGACAAGATTTGGTATCCTAGCAGAGATTGTTTGCGACAATGGATCACAGTTCATCGGAAGAAGAACAACCAACTTTTGTGAAAGTTGGGAATCAAGATGGTGACTTCAACTCCAGTACATCCTCAAGCTAATGGTCAAGCAAAGTCTAGTAACTAAATCATCATCAACAATCTGAAGAAGAAATTGGGTCCAAAAAGGGAAAATGGGCTGAAGAACTACCATTTGGCTGACCGGACCACTTCAAAAAGTGCAACGGGAAAAACACCTTTTTCCTTGGTGTTCGGGGCCGAAGTTGTTATCCCTACAGAGATGGTGATCCCTACAGCAAGAACCAACATCTAAGATACCGAATCCAATAACAAAAGTCTTACCGAAGACCTGGATACCATCGATGAACTCAGGGATCTCGCCAGGGTCATAATGGCAGCATACCAACAAAGAATAGCCAAATCCTACAACAAGAATATCAGGGTTCGAAGATTCCAAGTAGGAGATATGGTATTAAGAAAAGCATTTCAGAATACCACTAAGCCAGCAGATGGAAAGTTAGCTCCAAAGTGAGAAGGTCCTTACCTGATTGATTCAGAGGCAGGAAAAGGGGCCTACAGGTTAATCACTATGGAAGGTGTTCCTATACCAAGATCTTGGAATGCTATCCACCTCAAGGCGTATTTTTGTTAGTATACTTGACCGGTATGCTGGTATTATCGCAAGTTAATGGGCTTTTTCGCCAGAATTATCTAACTTTGTCTTGACAGATCACTAAATCTATGAAGGTTACTAAGTTGTATTTAACTTAGAAAAATCCCAGAAGCTTGATACTTAAAAAGATCAACGGTGGGGGGACATCACATGTAAGCCCATTGGATTTATAAGTATTCTCCACGAAGGTACTCTTTACACTTAGTTTTATCACCCGATTTATACTTCAAGGTATAATCTTTTGGTTTGATTGTGATAATTCACGCAAGACATAAGGATATGTTATCCTGAAGTTAATTCATATCAATTCCTAATAAATCTTTTAAATTGTGTTTTCTAAAATCATAAGAATATTTTATGTTCAGGATATATGGTCCTCAAGACATTTCAATAAAAGATCTTAACAAAAACCTTTTTCTGAACTTATAATTGTCTAAATATTCAAGAAGCTTGCTATTAGGATACGTTATCCTCGAAGTAACTTATTTAAGAGAATTAAAACGACATTCCAACTAAAATTTACAAGTTACTAAACACAATACTTAAAGCCAAAAGATTATGTTATTAATAATCAAAAGTGCAGGAAATTAGAAAGGCAACACCCGGGTTTCGTCTTGAAAAGCCAAGATCCCTCCACCCGAATATTGCCAGATGTTCAAAAGTCAAAATAACATGGGCTTCGTCTTGGAAAGTCAAGATCCCTCCACCCATGTATCAAAGACCATTACAACCCAAAATCAAACCACAAACACAAAATCAAACGACCATTACAACCCAAAATCAAACCACAAACACATAAACCTTATAAAGTTGGGCTCAAGCTTTTTCTTTACCGCCATCACTGCCCAATTGCACCTCATCACCAACAGCCTTCACCGCTCCCTTGATCACCACATCCACCGCCTCCTCCGCTGTTGGTGCATAGATGTCAGTAGTTCATATGTCTAAAGTCTGTAATCGAGTCTGTAATATTGTTTATGTAATTGTTTGTGTAACAGCGAAGTTGTTGACAAGTTCGCCTAGGCGAACTTGTTAACCAAGCGAAGTTGTTGACAAGTTCGCCTAGGCGAACTTGTTCAACGAGCGAAGTTATAGACAACTTCGCCTGAGGCGAAGTTGTCGTGTATTTAAGTAGTTTACTGTTTACGGTTTATGGTGAATCAGTTAATCGGTTTAATCAGTTGTTAGAGAGTTCAGTTACGTGTGAGTCTATTGACGTGAGTCTGTAAGCATCTCGGTTTGAGTTATCTATATAACGTGTGGTTGTTCGTATTGTGTGTACGTGTGTTCGTGAGCGAATATTCTACGTCCGTAACGATCTACACAGGGATTCCGCACCTGTGTATATCGGGATATCTCGTGTGATCCGTCCAGGGAACCTACAATTGGTATCAGAGCCTTTGCTCGATTGTGTGGTTCGGGATATTCACGCGGGTGTAGAATTCGTTCCATTTCGGGTGTTACCGGGACGAGTTTGTGGTGTTTTTGCTCATTCTAGCTTCCTACCAGTGTGTTTAAGCCTTCAAATCGTCAAAATCGTCGTTAAAATCCGTTTTTCAGATCTGCAGAAAGTTCAAGTTCGTCAGGCGAAGTTGCTGTTCATCAGGCGAAGTTGCCGTCAGGATTCGTAGGGTTTCAGCGAAGATATAAGGAGAAGCGAAGTTATTCATAACTTCGCCTACCTCCTCAACTTCGCCTAACTCAGCGAAGTTCTTCTCAAGTTCGCCTAATTCAGGAAGTTCTCTTCAAGTTCGCTTACTTTCTAAGTTCGCTTATCCTAAGCGAAGTTATTCTCAACTTCGCCCATTTACGCGAATTTACGAAGGATCCAGCGAAGTTATTACTTAAGCGAAGTTATCCTTAACTTCGCCTACAGTACTGTTTCGAAGAAATTTTTCTAACTTCGCCATTTTCAGAATTTTTCGGGTTTCTTAGTCTTCAAGAAGGATGTCGTCAATCAACATTTCAGAGCTTGTCAAGATGGAAGTTGAAGCGGGGTCGGCTACAAAGGCCCCAAGATTGCTGAAGGGAACCGACTTTGTTGCGTGGAAGGATCGGTTCATACAGTATGTTAAGTACCAGGATGCGAAGATGTGGGTATGCATCCAAGATGGATATATTCCACCGATCATGGAGTATGAGGGTCGAGACCAAATAAAGAAATACAGTAAAATGGAAGAAGAGGAGAAGAAGATGTACGAAGCCGAAAGCAAGGCTCATGCTGCAATCACAATGGCTCTTCCACAGGAGATCCTCCATACTTTCAGAAAGTATACATCGGCTAGAGAGCTTTGGGAAGCTCTTGAGAGCAGATTCGAAGGAAATGTAGGCATTCGGGCCTCAAAGATAAAGCTGCTTAAAACTCAATTTTCAGTCTTTAAGTACTTAAAGAACGAATCTCTTGATGATATTATCACTCGATATTATCATCTAATGACTGAACTGAGTAACTACTCCATTTCCTACAGAGAAGAAGAGATTGTAGAAAAACTTCTCGATGCTCACCCACAAAAATGGGAGATGTATACTGTACTGATGAGAGAAGACAAGGACTTCTCTACTTATGATCTTGAAACCGCGGTCAACAAGCTCAGAACTTTTGAGCTTAATATGGTAAGAAAGGAAACATCTATGGATCAGGTTCAAGATCCGAGCATACACGGTGCGAAAGTGAACTCCAATACAAGTTCAAAGACTGACTCTGCCGCCTACTACTCAAAAGGTGAGTCGGGTGCCAATTCTTCACAGGAGGGGCATGTGTCAGTAAACTCAAATGGGGATGTTTGCTTTGTTGCGGGTGGATCAAGTGGTACTCAGCAGACAGCAAGCCAGAGTAGTGGATCTTCAAGTTCCTCAAGCAATAATTACTCAAAGATGCCAATGAGCGTCAAATCTGCTGAAGAGCAGTTTGGCCTCTATGCTTCATTCATTGCTTCATACGAAAACTATATTCAAGGAAAGGTGGTTGATCCAGCAATGCTAGATGAAGACTATGACCAGATCGATGCTGATGATCTGGAGGAGATGGATTTATAATGGCAGATGGCCATGATAGTGAGGCGAGTGAAGAAGTTCATGAGAAAGACGGGGAGAAAGTTTGTTGGTGGCAGGCCAGGGTTCGACAAATCTAAGGTGAGGTGCTATAACTGTCAACAAAACGGGCACTTTGCCAAAGATTGCAGAAACGAGAGAGTTGAACGTGGTCAAGGCAGGCCTGCACAGCACACTGGGAATAATAAGGAAATCAATGCCATGTTGTCCAGAGAAGCAGGTGAATACAACTGGAACCTGCATTTGAATGAAACTGGTGAACAGGCAAATATGGCTAAGGTTGAGACTGAAGAACGTGAGAAGACTACCGGAGATGAGAAAGCAACTGGTAAGGAAAAAGCTTTCATGGCAGATAACAATGATCAAGTCTCCGAGGTAAGTTCTAAATCTGTTTGTACTAAATGTGAGAATTTGTCTGAGCAACTTGCTACCATAACTGATCAGTATGTTCGTTTAGATGCTCAATTTAAAACTCTTAAAGAAGATCATCACTTCACAAAAGCAAGAGAAAATAGTTACAAAGTTAAAATTAAAGCATGTGAAAAGGATGTTAAAAGCTTAAAAACTAAACTTGCTGAAAAAATTGAAGTTATTGATCTTAGTTATGAGGTTTTAGAAGAAAAGACTAAACTAATTGCTGAACGAGAAAAGCAGATTGCTGACCACCAGGTGAAAGTGGTGGAACTAAACCGAAAACTGGAGCAGTTCCGAAATTCCTCAGCTATTCTTGATCACCTTGTTAGTGATCAAGGTACCTCTACAAAGAGAGGAGGAATTGGTTATCACGAGGTTCCACCACCGTATAACCACAATTACACTTTTAACCCTAGTGTACAGAAATCTGCTGATTTTGAAGTTCCTCAGACAGTTCCTATCAAGGTTACAAGTAAAGATTCAAGTGTTAGTAGTGGCGAAACGAGTTCGCCTGTTTCAAGTGTAAATATTTCTGTTACGAGTCCAGTCTCATCGGATTCGGATAAGTTGTCCGAATCGGGTAAGACAAAAGAGAAGGTAGTGTTACCCACTGGTGGAGATAAAGATAAAACTTCTAAAAAGAGTACTCCACTCAACCCGTACGTCCCACCTTATGTGAGACGAACGGCTGGTAACACTGCCTCTACATCCAAAACAACCTTTGAAAAGAAAATGGAGTATAGGTGTTGTTTTCGGTGTAATAAGGTAGGACATCTTGTTGCAGATTGTCCTCTGACGCCGAAATTCATAGGCGTGAGGCCTATTAAAACTGAGCATAAGTCTACTGGTAATTTTAATAATGCTAAAACTGAAAACCATTCAAAGTTTCGAAACGTAACTAATTCAGGTTTTCAAAGAAATAAACCTCAGTTTTACAATGCTAATCACCAAACCGTAAGATATAATACTTTCAATACACATAGGTTTGGAAGGCCTCACATTCAATTTCCAATGAGATTTCCTACTAGGACTGACAGGAATTATTCAAATGCTAACTTCGGAAAGCAGAAGTACGGGATGTATAGATCCAAGACCAATTGGTCTTGGGTCCCTAGATTCTAATCATTTGCTTTATTGTGCAGGAACAGTTGAACAGGGCTGCCCACAGTCTTTGGATTGTAGATAGCGGCTGTTCCCGGCACATGACGGGTAACAAATACTTGTTGCACGACTTAAAACCTGTTCAGGGAGCGAGAGTTAGTTTTGCTGGTGAAAGTGGAGGAAGAATTACGGGAAAAGGTACGGTGTCCAATGGGAAGATGACACTTGAGAATGTGAATTTTGTGGAAGAGCTGAAGCACAATCTGCTGAGTGTGTCGCAGATTTGTGATAAGGAGTATACTGTTCACTTCACGAAGAATGAGGCGATCGTGTTGAAGCCTGGTTTTCAGATACCAGACGAGTGGATAGTGATGACAGCTCCAAGTGATACAAATACGTATGTGATGGATATGAGGTCTACTGAAATGGCCTTGGGAGAATCATGTTTAATGACAAAAGCAAGCGAATCAGAATCCGAACTATGGCACAGGAGAATGGGGCACATTCATCTTCGGAAGATGAACCACATTGTCAAAAATGGGCTTGTGATGGGCGTCCCCTTGAAAAGTTTTAACTTTGAAGACAAATGTATTGCATGCAAGAAGGGAAAGCAACACAAGAAATCCCATCTCACCAAGAAGGTCAACTCAATTGCCAGTACTCTAGAACTGCTTCACATGGATCTCTTCGGTCCAGTGAATGTACAAAGTCTAGGAGGTACTTCTTACTGCTTGGTGATCACTGATGATTACTCGCGATATTCGTGGGTATATTTTCTGAAATCGAAAGATGAGACGGCTCAAATGGTGAAGAGTTTGATTACTAAAGTTGAGAACGTCATGAGTAAAACAGTTAAGTCATCAGAAGTGACAATGGGACAGAGTTCAAGAATTTCGAGATGGAGATCTTCTGTCTTCAGAAAGGAATTGAACATCAATACAGCGCTCCGTATACTCCGCAACAGAATGGAGTGGCTGAAAGGAAGAACCGAACTTTAATTGAAGGAGCCAGGACTATGCTGGCAGATTCGAAGCTTCCTGTGATGTTCTGGGCTGAAGCAGTTGCTACAGCCTGCTATGTTCTGAATAGAGTGTTAACCGTTAAGAGACTTGGTAAAACATGTTACGAGCTTATGCATGGAAGGAAGCCCAACTTGAGTGGTCTTGAACCATTCGGGTCCCCTTGTTCGATCTTGAAGAAAAAATCTAAATTTGGGGAAGTAGCCGATGAAGGAATTTTAGTCGGTTATGTTGTTGGTACTCCCAACAGACGGGTCTTCAATACTTCGACTTGCAAGGTGGAGGTGGTGTGTAACACTGACATCACAAGTTACCAACCGCCAAAACCTAGCAATGGACCTGCTGAGCTTTTCGACTATGTTAAGCTTTTTAAGTACTTTAACGTACCGGATTTGGAGATTTCTGAAGAAGAAGAAAGAGCTGCGACGAAGATGATACTCGATGAGGAAGAAAATTTATTGCAAAGACAGCTGATTGAAAAATGTCAACCTTCCTCATCAAACACTATCGGTACCCCTGCTACCTCAACTGAAGAAGAATTTATCAATCCTTTTCACTCTCAGCATGAAACAACCATTGATGAGATCTCTTCTAATTTGGAAGATAATTTGCATGTCGGTTCTGTTCCGACCACGAGAATTCTTAAAGATCACCCTCTGATAATGTGATTGGTGATGTGTCCTCAGGTGTACAAACGAGAAATAGCTTGAATGAACATACCTGTTTTTATACAAGCATTAAGGAGACATGAATAATCGATGAATGCCTGTATACCTGCTTTATAAGCCAGATCTAACCGAAGAATTATCAAATGGCTTTAAAGGACAGCTCGTGGGTCGAGGCCATGCAAGAAGAGTTGGCTCAATTCGAGAAGATGAAATTTGGACTTTGGTTGAAAAACCAAAGAATGTGCTTGCGATAGGCACAAAATGGGTGTTCAAGTGCAAGAGAGATGATAAGGGGATCATTATAAGAAACATGGCGAGGCTTGTCGTGAAGGGTTTTAATCAACAAGAGGGGATTGATTATAACGAAGTGTTCGCTCCTGTCGCCAGATTGGAAGCCATAAGATTGTTTCTGGCGTTTGCTGCTTATGAAAAGATGAAGGTGTTTCAGCTAGATGTGAAGAGTGCGTTTTTAAATGGGATAGTTGATGAGGTTGTGTATGTTGAGCAACCTCCGGGTTTTCCTGATCCAGACTATCCAGATCACGTGTACAGGTTGAGCAAGGCGTTGTATGGATTACATCAGGCACCTCGTGCCTGGTATGCTACTTTATCGGATTACTTGCTCGAGAATGGTTTTGAAAGAGGGAAAATTGATAGCACGTTGTTCTTCAAAAGAGATGGAAGCGACATCCTGCTGGTTCAAGTCTACGTGGATGACATAATATTTGCTGCATCAAAAGTCTCCATGTGTCAGGAGTTTGAAGTCGTCATGAAGAAAAGGTTTGAAATGAGTGCTATGGGTGAACTAACTTTCTTTCTAGGATTGCAGGTTGATCAGAGGAAGGACGGGATGTTCATTCATCAAACGAAGTATGTTCATGATGTGCTCAGGCGCTTCAAGATGGAGGACAGTTCTCCATATGATACTCCAATCTGCGTCAATCACAAATTGGGTGCTGAAGTAGACGGTGATGCAGATGTGGACCCAACTCCATATCGGGCGATAATAGGTTCTTTAATGTACTTAACTGCATCTAGGCCTGATATAATGTTTGCTGTTTGTCTTTGTGCACGTTTTCAGGCAAATCCAAAAGAATCTCATTTGAAAGGTGCAAAGAGGATACTGCGGTATCTCAAGGGCAAGCCGAAGCTGGGGTTGTGGTACCCGAGAGGAGGTGACTTGGAGCTGGTCGCTTACACGGACTCTGATTATGGAGGGTGCAATCAGAGTCGGAAGTCAACAACTGGAGGTTGTCAGTTTCTTGGTGGCAGATTGGTGTCGTGGCAATGCAAGAAGCAGACTTCAGTCACAATCTCAACCTGTGAGGCAGAATACATGGCAGCATCCAACTGCTGCTCTCAGGTTCTTTGGATTCAGCAACAATTGCGCGACTATGGTCTGAATTTCTTACTTACTCCTATTTGCATTGATAACACAACTGCTATCTCAGTAACTAACAATCCCGTGAAACATAGTAAAACTAAACACATTGACATACGTCATCATTTCATATGGGATTGTGCTGAGAAGAAACTGATAATTCTTGAAAAGGTGGATACGCTTGATAATTTCGCTGATTTATACACTAAAGCGTTTGACAAATCCAGATTTCAAAACCTTATTGAACTGAATGGGATGATCAATCCCGAGTAACCATGTTTTTCTTGTTTATTTATTCAAAAAAAAAAAAAAAAAAAAAAAAAAACGTCACTAATCGCTTAAAATTTTGTCGGTTACATTAGTTTGAAGGACTTGTCTTCGGATATGTTTTGGTCCTCATTTTCTACTCCTAGATTTTGAGGATAGCCATTAACCGGATTACTGATAGTGACCGGGGCGGTTTATGATGAGTTTTTCTTTCTTTCGCTTAAAATTAGTCGATCATACTTAGTTAGAAGGACACATACTAGTATGTGGTCGGTCCAGCTGATCCATTGGATCTTCGGGATAGCCGTTTACCTGAAGACTTTGTTTTGGTCGGGACGATTTTTGTTTAAATTTTGCCGTGGGAAATGAAATTACTTTTCAAGTCTGTTACTTCGTAATAAGTTCGTTAGCTATGTTAAACGGAAAATTGATCCAACCTTGGAAAATGATAGATATACTAATTTTGTGAGCTTAACAAGTGAAGTTATTAGGCTTAAAAGGCTTTAGGACAATCATTGTATGTCATGGTAACTTTTTATGGTGCGTAAAAGTAGATGTGATACAAACTAATTTTACTTGATTTTACGTGGAAACTCGTTAAGAGTTTTGCGTGTCTTCATATATATCTTTCCGAATGATAGGCAGAAAAGCGATTACCCAGTCATACACGAGCCCATGTGCGTTCTGATTCCCGTGAAGATAGCGTCTCAAGATACTACAGTGATCCAGATTCGGGACTTGCAGTTAATTTCTTCTTTGAAGTCTATGTGGTTCGAAAAAAAAAAAAAAAAAAAAAATCTGAAGTTATTGAAGAATATTAGTGATGATAAAATCAAGACTTCTCTATCTTAGAGTAAGAAGAAGAACGGGAACCAGAAGAAGAGTACATACATGTTTAATCAGACACTATGGGTCGAAGTCAATTCGGGGTGACTTGGGGAAAGCCAAATACGCTTTGAGGATAGATAGGAGGCATCAATATTTCTGAGTTGTTGCCCACTTAAATTTTGAGGCTTAATCGAACCTAACTCGTATCACAGAAACGATGAAAACCACTTTAAGTTATACCTGCTTACAACCTGTCTCTATATGTCATAATACAGCTAAACACGGATCTATGTGACAGTCACGTAGTTAGTATGATTCCTGTTTGGATCTTTTCTAAAACGTAGCAGTCCCTAGCGAGACTGAAATTTGATCCCTTATACTTTAAATTTTTAAGTTTTTTTGGACTTAGATAATTTTATGATTTTTTAACTGGTTACTTAGAATTGATCATGTTATTTATTTTTTCTAGGAAAGTTTTATAACTTAATTGGAAAATTGTTAGAATTATAAGGTTTGATTTTGTAAATATATAGGCGATGTTGTTGAACAGGCGAAGTTGTGGTTAACTTCGCCTAGGCGAAGTTATCCGTAACTTCGTCTGTATAACTCCGCCCATATAAAAGGACTTTCAACAGTAAATTTTTCATTATTTTCAGCGAACTTATATCCACAGATTCACTTATTCTCCGGCGAACTTGATTTAACCTCGATTACGTGTTTTTCATTCCGATTTTTTCACCGATCAAAGGTTCGGATGTTGTTTTATCATATATTATAAGGTCGTTCATGCTAATCAAGGGTCGTTTCGACCCGGTTATTAACCTCGAACCAATCAGTTTTGAAACCGATTTTCTTAAACGTGTGTTTTTACGTGGTAAACACTATTCTGATCGTCAACATGTCCTTAAAACTTGTGTTTACAAGTGCTTAATCGTCTATTCTAGCCGAATCATCACCTGCACGTTGTTCCATGAATCTCACTATCGCCGATTCAGATTCAGGCGAAGTTAGGGTTTAGGCGAAGTTATCTGTAACTTCGCCTGGAGCTTAAGTTCGCCTGAGGCGAAGTTATCCGTAACTTCGCCCAGAACTTAAATTCGCCTGAGGCGATGTTGTGATGAGGCGAAGTTAACTTTAACTTCGCCTAAGATCATTTTACTTAATATTAATTAGACGAACTTAAAGATGAAGCGAAGTTGTTCCCAACTTCGCCTCAACTTTAACTTCGCCTATACAGAGTTTATCACAACTTCGCTCATGGTAACAAAGCGAACTTGTGCTATGTCTTTTTGTCGTTCTAACTTGGTTAGTTTGTTGCAGATATGGCTGCGATAGCGGGTGCTGGAGGTGCAGGAGGCGATGACGGTGACAATCAAAGACAGTTTTTCCAGGGTCACAATATGTACATCACTCTTGACCCGGAGGCGAGCGGTGTGGACGACTACCGCGAGATTATCACGTTCCTCCTGCGCTCGAGGATCTTTCATGCGATCACAAACACGCTGCCGATATCTCTGCCGAATATCGAAGACTTCTGGCAGACGGTAGAATATGATTGCCGTGATGAGCCCTCGGTGATGAGAGCAACGGTAAACAATCAAGTAGTTCAGTTCAATTCTGAACAGATCCGGGTGGCGCTACGATTTGGAGAAGAGACACGAGACGATCCTACAGAGTTCGTAGCTCCCTTTCGTGATGGAGCGTTTCTTCGAATGGGCTATTCTGGTCCATTAGGAGATACCCAGAGGAGGAAGGGTTTCCTTCTAGATCAGTGGCGCTTCCTCATGCACGTAATGATCGTATGCATGTCGGGGAGGAAAGCGGGCACAGATGGCATGGGTGCGACCATGCAGTCTGCTATGACTGCACTGACCTATAACAAGCGTTATAGTTTCAGCCAAATGGTCTTTTACGAGATAGACAGGCAAAGAAGGGCGATGTCTCGGGAGCAGTTCATCATGTACCCACGCTTTTTACAGATGATATTGAACCATGTGGCTCCGGCTCTACCTCAGAGACGCCCGATCAGATACGTCGAATCAGTGAGCAAACGTATCTTTGCTCAGTGCCGCACGTCAAGTGCGAGGAGCAATCCTGAACGTCGTCCCAGGCATACTCCTCTATTTGGGTTTTTAATCAACCCAGAGTATGTTCCTGCTGGCGGGGACGAGTTCAGAGATCCTCAACCACGACAGGCAAGAGCAACTCAAGCTGTTCCTGCTCCTGCTGTGCCTGTTGTGTCCACTGCAGAGGATATAGACCTTGACGCGGCTTTTGGTGGTCAAGGCTATTTTGACATGGATCATGTGGAAGAGGTGCAGGTCTCAGCTGCACAAAGTTTGGGGGTGAGTATGACTAGAGCAGCCACGTCGATGGCTGACTCCGATTTAGATGAGATTATGAATGAGGGGAGACGGCTGATGGTGTCTCGAGAAAGAACGATTGGGAAGAGGAAGAGAACAGAGGATGATGATGAGTTGGAAGAGGAAGAGGACATTCATAAGCTGATTAGAAGATCAAGACGGGAGAGGACAGGTGCTGGCATGGGAGCTGGAGAGACTTCAAGGACTGTACGATTTGCTCCGGCCGCACTGTCTGGTATGTCCATTGTTCCTTCTTCTGTACAGGTGACGAGTACAAGCGCTGCGGATGTTTCCGTGGTGGCTACATCAACGGCTGGCATTCCATCCACCACTACCATCCAGACGTCGACTCCGGAGATCATGTCACTACCACCTCCAACGCTTACTCAATCGGTGGTAGCTGCTCGTTTTGTGGAGTCAACGGTTATTACAGCTGCAGGGTTATCAGGTATGATACCACCTGCGGTTACGCCTGCTTCTGGAGTCTCGCCTTCGCCAATGTCAGACTCAGAGAGAATAGCTTCACTAGAGCGGATCGTGGCAGAGCAGTCGAAGACTATTCAAAGCCTAGTGGAAGCAAATCAACTACAGGCATCCCTCCTGGTTGAGCATGGGAAAATCATAGATGCCTTGAAGGAGTTCTTGGCATCTCAGGGGGAGATGAGCTGTAAGGGCGACGAGCTCAGAACAAAGAAGAAAAATGACCGTGACGATGATCCCAATGCATCGAAAGATGCAGGTGGTGAGCTGCCAAGAACTTCTGAAGCTCTTGGTACTTCCACAGCTGAGGGGGAGTCTACTGACGTGGCTGGTGGTTCTGGTGATGATGTGGTGTTAGTTGAAGATGATGTTATTGATGCGCTGAAAGAGCTTGATGATGATATGTTCAGCGACGATGTGCTGTTTGATGAAGATGTGCTGCCGAATGACATGATTGAGAAGATCGGTGAGCAGATTGTGATTGAAGATGGAATAGAAGAGGGGGAGATAGTAGAAGAAAACGTTGAACACGAGATCCCTGAGGTTGAGAAAGCCGACGTGAGTGCTGAGATGGATGAGACTGAGTGGGAGGAGCAGCCTAGGTGGAAGGAAGGTTGTGCTCATTGGTTTATCAAGACCAAGAAGCCTGCTGTTCCAGCCATGTTCAAGAAGAGCTATAACATTAAAGGCTATGCTGAGTCTAAGAAGGGAATCATATGTTGGATTTATGATGAACAGATCAAGTTGTTTGTGGTGAAGCGTTATGATGGCATTCAATACTTCAAGAGAATGTTGAGATCTTTCAACACGTTGCCGGAATGCGAGGTGAAGGATTTGGCCAGGTTGGGCCTGATAAACAGAAGTGAAAACAATATGGCGAGAATGATTGAGAAGATTATGTGGAAAGAAGGGGTAAAAGAAAAGAAGTTTGAACTATTAAAGCCACAAAAGGGAAAGCTCGTGGAGGATACAGAGAGGGGATTGAGAGCAGATGGCAAGCCATGGATGGTGATGAAGTACAAGCCGATCCGATGCATCAAGGAGGTTCCAATGAAGACTATGCCTCAAGATGTGTTGAAGAATCTAAAATGGTGGTATGTTGATTGCCAGACTGCAGAAGCCGTGATGGAAGACGAAGATGAACAAGAAGTGCTGAGGGTGTATGACCCGATGCATCTTGTTAACTTATCGAAAGCTTATTTGCAAGCGTTGAACGAAAAGAAGATATTCTACATTCCTGCTTGGAAGGATGAAGCAAGGAAATATCAGCGAGTAGTCACGGTGTGTGTGAGAGAAGGAGTGCACGCTTGAAGATACAGGATTACGAGACAAGAGCTGAAAGATCAAGATATGAAGCTACTACCAAGGGGGAGTCTGTTGGTGCATAGATGTCAGTAGTTCATATGTCTAAAGTCTGTAATCGAGTCTGTAATATTGTTTATGTAATTGTTTGTGTAACAGCGAAGTTGTTGACAAGTTCGCCTAGGCGAACTTGTTCAACGAGCGAAGTTATAGACAACTTCGCCTGAGGCGAAGTTGTCGTGTATTTAAGTAGTTTACTGTTTACGGTTTATGGTGAATCAGTTAATCGGTTTAATCAGTTGTTAGAGTTCAGTTACGTGTGAGTCTATTGACTTGAGTCTGTAAGCATCTCGGTTTGAGTTATCTATATTACGTGTGGTTGTTCGTATTGTGTGTACGTGTGTTCGTGAGCGAATATTCTACGTCCGTAACGATCTACACAGGGATTCCGCACCTGTGTATATCGGGATATCTCGTGTGATCCGTCCAGGGAACCTACATCCGCAACCTTCTCCGCTCCGCTCGGACCTGCTTCCTCCACCGTTTCCCTTCAAGCTCAGCCAATATCTTCTCCCAACCAGCTACATCCCAGAAGGGAGTATCCAGACCAGCATCCCGCGCCTCTTTAGCCATCTTGAGCCGGCATTGAAATATAGAAACAGCAGCGTACTTTTTCGCCCCTCCATAGCCTCGTAAACCTTTACCAAGCATTCAGCCTCTTGATGGACCAACTCCTTCTTGGCCAGTGACAGCTCCAGTTTCGCGTCTTCCAGTTCTTTGGTCTTCTTATCAAGAAGACTGGTCTTTGTGACTCCTATCTTCATAAGTTCGGAAATGCGAGTGTTGGCTTCATGGAGTTCGAGGCTCATGGCAACAAACCGAGAGGAAAGATACTCAAGACCCTACAAGGACAAAGAATCCTCATTATCCATTATCCTCAAAATATAGGGGATCGTGAAAAAAATGAAAAGATACCTGCCGAGTCTTATTCACGGCATCATGGAAGTCAACGTCATGCATAGGAATGGATTCACTGGTCTCTTGGCCCTTCCGCTTCTTAGAGCCCTTTGCGTGGTTGCCTTCAGGTTGGGGGATAAAGCTAGGGATATGTTCCTTCTTGATGGTGCTTCAGGTGGATACCATGCTGTCAATATCTTCAAGAGCAAAAGCAGAAGCAGACTTGCATATAAATACACAGGTTAGTATCTCTGATCCTTAAAAATCATACTAAGATCTCGAATGTTTCTTACCAGATATAACGGAACTCGAGGACGGAGATGGTTCTTGAAAGCTTGACTGGAAATGAAACGTCCTCTCTTCCATGTCAATGAGAAAGAAAGAGGAAAGCTTATCCTCGGTTTCTCCGGTGGGAGGGGCAATCTCGAAGAACTTCAAAGCTGTAGAAAACAGAAATATCAGTCACAAAGATGTCAATGTATATCTTCAGGATAAAGTATCCTACTTTTGGAAACCCAGAGATAAGGAAGATTATCAGACTGTGGGAGAGTATCTCTCTTAACAAAAAAGAATTGTCTCTTCCACTGGTCATTGTTATGGGTGTTTTTCAGAACAAGCGGGGTTTGGCCAGATTTGGTTTTAAAAAAATATCTTGAAGATCCATGGCTGCGAAGATCGTACACGGACGCAAGCTTAGAAAGGGTAAAGTCAAGAGCATGATCAGCGATCAATCTCTCCAGAATGAACAAGGTCCTCCAAACCATCGGCATGGTCTGGGCGAAACTAAGACCTGTTCTAGGAAAGAACTCTGTGGTAAAGGCAGGAAATGGGTATGAAAACCCGATTTTAAACGGCAAAAACAGAAAACAGATCTAGGTTTTTGAAGCATGGTCAGAAGAGAGGGCGACATCGAAAGGTCTAAACACTGTTCGCGGAGGAAAACATCCTCGAGACCACTGATTAGCGACATCAGCATCAGCATCACCAAAAATGCGATACAAAAACCTCAATATCGGAAGGACGAAGCTTCGAACTCATGATTTGAGAAGAGAGAATAGAGAAAATTTACCTGGATAATGGAAGAAGATGGATGGAAATATTATTTATCCAATTAATTATAAAGCCGGCCTAGGGTTTACCCAAAGAACGGATGAGTGACACATGTATCAATAATCTACCACACATGCAAAGATTTGAAATTCAAAATTCAAAAATTTTAAAGCAGTAATGCCTATCTACAGCTGTTAAAATTTGGGGACAATTGTTGGGGCAAGGATTTTCAGTATCCTCAACAAAGATTATATTAAGCACGAATCCAGGATGCGGTATCCTCTAAGGTAACTGGTATCCTAATTACATTATATAACTAACATGATATTTGCTACTTTCCATGTTTACCAGGTCAAAGGCTGTTGCTTGATCACCCGAAGACTCGCACTTTCAATTGATAGATCGTGGCATAAAAGGAAACGTGTTGATTGAGAGATTAACGGCTAATTAGATTTAGTCTAAGAGTTTCCTAAATTATAGGCAATAGTTGTTAGACTTTGTTTATTATAAATAGAGCTCTAAACAAATGATCAAACACACACTCTAGCACTCGAGAATTTACTAGTACTCGCATTCTCTGTAATCACGATCAAGTTTTAGCTCCACATTTGTAATCACCTTTATTATTAATAAATCGGTGGTGATAGTTTTCACCACCCGAGGTTTTTTGCTTGTTATCCTAAGGATAACGGGTTTTTTCCTCGCAACAAATCCTTGTGTTCAAGCAATTTTACGTTCATATCATACAAGCACCAAGTCCCGATTACTAATTTGGGTACGAAATCGCTGTAGTTAATTTTTGACCTAAACACTATTATTGTAAAAACTAATTATCCTATTAATAATGTCCTTAGAAAACCAGATTTGTCAGGTAGAATGGCTTAGTGGGCTGTAAAACTAAGTGCTTATCATATTCAATATGAGCCTAGAAACTTAATCAAGTCACAGGCCCTGGTAGACTTTGTGGCTGACTACAATAGTGACATAGAGAAATAAGCCAATCTTGAAGTTCAACAACTTGAAGAAACCAAGGATCCTTGGACACTCTTTACTGATGGATCCTCAAACGCTAAAGGAACAGGATTGGGAATACTGCTAAAATCGCCACAGAGGGGCATACCACCCCACTTAATAGCTTGTGAGTTCCATGCCACTAACAATGGAGCAGAATACGAGGCACTCATTACAGGTATACAACTAGCCAAAGGTATGAGAATCAGGTATCTTCAAATTTTTGTAGATTCATTATTAATTGCTAATCATTTTAATGGCTCATATGCAGTCAAAGGTGAAAAGTTAGTTAAATATTTAGATATTGTTAAGGATCTTGCAGGATCCTTCGATTATTTCAATATTACACAGGTATCGAGAGAAGAAAATGCTGGGGCTGATGCCTTAGCAAACCTAGCTTCAGCCTTGAAGCTCCTTAAGAATACAAAAATTCCCATTATTCATGTCTTATCTCTAGCCATCGAGGAATACAAGGCATTGGAAGTAGAAAGGAAAATGCTCACAGATCTTAAGGATCATCCTCAGGATCGTTCATCTTGGATCCTTCCAATAATTGTGTACATCCAAAAGGGAACAATCCCGGAAGGCGAAAACCCCAGGGCTTTCAAAGCCAAGGTATCACAATATACTATTATACATGATATGCTATACAAGAAATCCCTTGCAGGTCCACACTTAAAATGTATAGAAGAATCCGAGATCCAGGAAGTACTAAAGGATTTCCATGAAGGAGATTGTGTCAATCATACAGGGGGAAGAGCATTATTCTCCATGATCCTAAGGACTGGATACTTCTGGCATACTATGAAGAAAGATGCTATGGAATACTCAAGGAAGTGCGA